>NW_026694432.1:15401428-16751785 GCF_021218885.2 Marmota monax
TAGCTCAGTTCTGCCCCACCCCAGCCTAGGTGACTGCAGGGCTCAGAACCCTCACAAGGCTGCTTTGCCCCCGTGTCTTCAGGGTTTTCAGCAGTGTCTGGGCCCACCGAAGCTGCTGCTCACTCTACCTGGGGCAGCAGGACAGTGTTCTACATGGACAGGTGCTCACATGTTACTGCCTGCCCTTTGACTTCCTCTTGATGGACTGCAGCCTGCCATCCCTCTTGGAGCAATCCTTGTACCCCTGATCCTGTGCCTTGCACAGATTCCTTCATTTCCTATTCAACCATGTGTCTCTTCTGTGCCAGGAAGCTCCTCCCTTCTGGTTCAGAGACAGGAGCTCTTGGGCAAGAATGGTTTGACTCCCCTCCCCACGAATGTAATCACCTCACCTTCCACCCTCACTGCCCTCCTGTCACCTCAGAGGGGACGTTTCTCTCTTGGTTCAAGGCTTCTGTCCACATGTTTGTGCTTGGTCCCTTCTTGTCTGCCGTGAGAGGTGCCTCTCGGGTATGGGGTGCTAACCCACACTTTCTCACATCTTCAAATGCTCCCTCCCTAAAATATTCCTCTTTGCCTGTAAATATTCTCAATGTTAAAAACAGAAGAAGAAAATAAAAGAAAGAGTCTGGGGGTATAGCTAGTGGTAGAGTGCCTACTTGGCATGCACAAGGCCCCAAGTTCAATCCCTAACTCAAGAGAGAGAGAGAGAGAGAGAGAGAGACCCCTTTTATACCTTTGACTTGTACCTTTTGTATCTATGTTTGATACTCTTTCTTCCCTTTCTCCTCCAAGTTATTCAAAAGTGTTGTCTTATACTTCGAGCTCCACATTGACACTTCTTGTCCTTGACTCCTTATGATCTTCAGGGCCACAGAAACTTCATTAATGCCAAGTCCAGTGAGCACTTTTTTCCCCTCGTCTCACTGGCCTTTCCTACTGCATTCAACTATGCAGGCTCAGTCCTTCATCTTCTCCCCCAAGAGCAGGGTACTGGAATTGCCCTCAGTGGTTGCCTTTCCCTCTTTCTTTTCTCAATATCAGAGTTGAACGTGGAAGCCCAGTGGAATTGTCCATTCTCCATCTTTCCTGGCAGGTAGGTAGAGCACTCTGATTGCCAATAGGAAGTGAGCGCCCTTGGTGCTGTGAACCCAGAGATGAGACCCTCAAGTTAAGGGAAGGAACATCAACTTACAAATATGCGTTCCAGATGACTCCTTAGGACAGAGCCAGCTCTATTTGCAATGGACTACTCAACACTGAACTATTCATGTAAGAAAAATAAGCATATATTTCCTCTAAGCCATTGTGTGTGGGAACTTTTTGTTACAGCAGCTTAACCTGTACTCTAGGCAACATAACATTGACTCATTAGCTGGCAAGCCATATTCCTTTTGAAACCTCACCACTCCCATCCAACCTAAGTCTTCCTGTTACACTGTCTTGTAGCATCCTGTATTTCTTCAAAACACTTTTCACAGTCTGAAACTAAATAATTGTGCAACATAGTGGTCACTATTGAATGCTTTTCCAATATCTCTCCATCCTTCCTTCTTTTGACCACAAGGAATCCTGATTTTATTCAGGTGTGCATTGCACCTCATCCAAACTTGGGCTGCATGAAAAGGTGAGGTTTAGCCAATTAGATTCTATCTTGTAGACTTTGAAAAGCAATGAGCCACTTACCAAAAGGATCTATGATTGAAAGGCCATAATGTAGAGAAAGCTGGTGAAACTAGAATAGGCCATGTGCAAGCCCAAGTGAGCCAAAACTAAGAATGAGACAGGCCTGGGAATAGAAAAGAAGCAGGGGTATGTGTGCACACTGTGTCACCAGTGACCCATGCATCCTGTCTTCAGAGGACCTGCTGCCACCTCAGTTCCAGGATTACCTCCCAATTCTAGTTGCTGTTCTTGGCAATAATACAACCTACCTCTGAAGGTTAGTGTGAGATTAAAATTAAGTAATGGGTGTAAATTGCTGACATGTGCCTGGCCTGCTGCAGTCAACAAAAGTAGACGTTGTTTCACTACCATTACTTTTATCCTCCTCACTCAGCTCTCTTCCATTTGCCCTGTCCAAGGTAGAGCTCTGCATCTTGTCACAGACACAGTCTGAGAGCTGCTTCTCCGTAGGGCCTCCTGGAGCCAGGCCTGCATGTGTCTGTGGAAGGAGGCAGGCAGAGGAATGGCCTGTAATTGATCCCAGTCAGGGCTGGGCCGGTCCTGTCTTCCTTGGCTGGGGCCTCAGGAAGCAGGGTGCTGTCTGATTTATGTCCATGTTGCACCAGGGATGACCTGGTGCCTTCTCTACGTGTTCTAGCGTCAGACAAGGCCATAAAACGGAATTGGTGCTGCCTGTTTGTTCCTTTAGGGACAACTTGTCCGCGGATGCACCCAGCTCAAGTCAATCCCTTGCAGAATCCTCCCTGGGAAATGTTACTCTGTGTGGCCACCCTGTGCGGTCAAGGTTGCTGGGAGTTCAGGACCCTGATCTTGGCACAATATCCAGGGACAATGAACGGAAGGAAAAGTCGCACTCTCATGTGCCTGCATGGCTTCAGTGAGCACCTGTTTGCAAATGTCTCCCAACCCACATCTTGAACCTATACTTCCCTTCAGTTTCAGTCCCAGCTGTCCACAGGCCTGCTGGACACCTCCTCTCACATGTCCCCAGTTCCAGCCTAAACTCCCATTGACCTGCCTGCCTGCTCATCTCCCTGTTCCTCCTCCCCTGGTGTTTTAATCTGCTTTTCTTTCTTTGCTGCGACCAAGACTTGGAAAGGTTTATCTGGCACTCATGGTTTCAGAGGTCTCAGTCCAGACTCTGGGTTTGAAGTGAGGCAGAACATCAGGGCTGAAGGGTATGACAGAGGAAAGCAGCTCAGAACGTGACAACCAGGAGGCAGAGAGAGCCCCACTCACCAGGGACAAAACAGATCCCAAAGGCACACCCTCAGGGACCCACTTCCTCCGCCACACCCTACCTGCCTTCAGTTACCTCCAATTAATCCATTCAAGTGGATTAGTGCAGTGATTAGGTTAAGGCCCTCATAACCCAAACATTTCCCCTCTTAACTTTCTTAGTATTGTCTCACAAATGAGCTTTTGGGGGACACCTCATATTTAAACCATAACATCTGGTTAGCACCACGGTGAGTCTGAGAAAGCTGCTTCTTCTGGTCATGATGAGTATCTTCATACAATCTCCTCTTTGGCCCTGTTTTTTTTTTTTTTTTTTTTTTTTAGTTATACCTGGACACAATATCTTTATTTTGTTTATTTTTAGGTGGTGCTGAGGGTTGAATCCAGTGCCTCACATGTGCAAGGCAAGCACTCTGCCACTGAGCCACAGCCTCAGCCCTGTTTTGTAGGTAGGGCACTTGTCATGAATTTACCATCATCCATATCCCTGTATATCTCCTATAGATAAAGACTGTGGACTCCTGGAAACGAAGAACGGGATCTGACTCATCCCTGTACGCCAGTGCCTACAATAGAAACCTGGCACAGAGGACTTCTACTTCTAGCTGAATGGTTGAAGGAATAAACATAGGAACAGAGATGGGCCCATTCATCAAGACTATCTTTATATATATATATATATATATATATATATATATATATATATATATATATATATATATATATATATATATATATATATATTGATAGGTCGGTGGTGGCAACTTGGTGGCTACTTGGTGGCAACTTAGAACAAAGCAGCCCGCGCGGGAAAAGAACATCAATCAGATGCCGGCGGGAATGCCTGTCAATCAGTCAGATCTCCTGACTAACGCCTGTCAATCAGCAGGACCCCCTGGCCAATCCTGGAGTTCAACCAACTCCCCTGACCAACTCCAAGGGGGCAAGGGACCCTAAAAACGCCTTTTCCTGTCCCAAGCCCTTCCCTTCCTGCTGTAAGCCCCATAAAAGTCCAGTCCAGTTGAGCTTCCACACGGTTTCTCCTCAGACCCTTCTCCTGTCTCCTCTGTGGGTCTGATCCAGTTCTGCCAGGGAGTGAGATCTCAATAAAGCCTTGTTCAGTGGTCCTTTTAAATCTGCCTCCTTTGGACGCTGCCCGCCTCGCCTGTTCTGATATATATATATATACACATACACACACACATATATGTATAAAATATATATATATCTTTATTTTATTTACTCATTTGTTTATTTATGTGGTGCTGAGGATCGGACCCAGTACCTAAAGAGTGCAAGGCAAGTGCTCGACCACTGAGCCACAACCCTAGCCCCTGAGGTAATTCTTAAAAAAAAAAAAAAAAAAAGAACAGGCCATCTGAAGTTCTACTGGGAATAGTGAAATTAGATATTAGCTTCCTGGAGCCTGCCGTGGCTGGAAATTCAGTGAATTGGAATTTTAATCCTCAAGTTCATTTGGTTAACAGTATTTGGAGGGGGAGCCTTTAGAAAGTAATTAGGATTAGATGAAGTCATGAGAGCCGAGCCCCCATTATGGCATTGGTGGCTTTGTACCAAGAGAAAGAGAGATCCGAGCTGGCATACTTTTTCTATCTTGCCATGTGATGACCTCTGCCGTATTATGATGTAGCAAGAAGGCCCTCGCCAGATGCCAAGCAGATGCTGGTGCCAGCCTCCAGAACTGTGAGCTAAATAAATCTCTATTCTTTATAAAGTATCCCATTATAGCAACAGAAAATGGACTAAGGCAGAGTCAGAAAGACCTTATTAGTTGCATGCCCTTTCATGTAAGAAAACTGAGACCTGGAGAAGTTAAACAACTTTCTGAGTTTGAACAAGAATTTGGAGGCATCGTTCCTGAGCCAGTCCCCAAACCACCTAACTTCACAGTCCACAGTGCCCTCCTCTCTTCCTACACGCTGAGCTTAAAGTCAGTTCTTCACAAACTCCTGAGCTTGGCTTCCAAAAATAGAAGGAAGGTAGAGGGTATTCTAGACTATCTACAACATTTTATTAATGGGATTGATCTACCATTAATAAATTAAATTAAATTAGATTAAAAAACAAGATAAACTTCTCAGAAATGTCCAGTCCCCAAAGCAAGTATAAGATCATATGACCATGTGGCTCTCTAAACTTTAGTTTCCTCATTTGTGAAATGGTAATAATAGTAGCACCTGCCCTGACATGCCTGTTTTTCCATTTTAGGCCCTTTCAATAGATGGTAGTATTATTCCCTGTGATTTTTCTGGACTCTCAGGAAGAGGATTACCCATCCCTACCCTTGCAACACAATTTTGCAGAACCTCTGTGTGGGAGGAATATACCTCATTGACCCCTTGGTGCCAGCCTAGGCCATTGGTTTCCCTTGTCCAATGGAACAGAAGTGACATGTGCCACATCTCAGCAGAAACTTTGAGTCTTTGCAAAATTCACCCATCACATTTTTTCTTGTCTTCAGATTGATATAGGCAGATATTTTAGTCTGGAACCTAGAATGTGAAGACATGTTGAACAGAAGTTTAAATGATCTGCAGCTGTCATTTAACGTAAGTAGAAATAAATCCTTTTTTTTTTTTTTGTCAGTCATTGAGATTTTGGAGTGGTTTCTGTAGCACAACCTACCAAAAGCTGACTAATGTTTTTTAAAAATATTTTTTAGTTGTCAATGGACCTTTATTTTATTTATTTATATGCGGTGCTGAGAATCTACCCCAGTGCCTCACACATGCTAGGCAAGTGCTCTACCATGGAGCCACCACCGCAGCCCCACTAATAATCTTTTGGCTGTGATATAAACAGAATCATCAGGGACAAATTAAAAGGGAAGATGGGATTTGTGGTTGAAGAGATCCATAAAATGCATCAAATTCCAGGTAGCTCTAGGGATGAGAATTAGTGTTTAGGGTAAGCTGCCATAATAAAGAAACTCCAAAATACAACTCTTAAATAAGATACACGTTGACTTCTCTCTGATGAAAGGGCCTGGAGGTAAGTGGGTGGCCCAGAGTGGCCAGGCAGCTTTGCTTCAAGAGGTTGCACAAAGATCCAGGTTCTAACTAACTCCCTGCTCCTTCTGGCCCCCATGTTATTTGCTGGGAGCCATTAGCCAAGTAAGTATGACAATTTCCTTGCCAGCGTACCCCATGTTGCAGTGACATTGAATGTACTTAACCTTGCTCAAGGACCAAGGCAGATTAGGGTGTTCCCGGTTTTAAGATAGTCGTGTTTAGGGCGTTCCCGGTTTAGGTTCCAGGTTTAAGGTTTAAGATTATTCCTGCTGGGAATAGGGCGTATCCTGCTGCCTGAGTTCCCCTTGAGTTCTCACGGGATTCAGACAGTATATTTTGGAGATAGAAGCCCAGTGGAGGTGAATTTGGGAGAGAAGGTGAATTTGGGCAGAGAACGTGGATTTGGGCAGAGAACGTGGATTTCCCCAGAACGTGATTGTAGAAGGCTGGTGTGAGTTCGGGAATAAAGAGTTGCTGTTTGAATCTACAAGCTGTGTGGTGGCTCGTGATTGTGTGCCCAGCCAGACTGCGGCATTTGTGCCCAGCCAGACTGTGGCAGTTATTAGTCTCATTTATACCATGTCTGCAGTCCCGACTACAGGATGGAAGAAAGAGAGAAGTACCGGCAGCCAGTGATCCTTTAAGGATGTGACAGAAAAGTTGGCCACATCATTTCTACTCATAACCCATTGACCATATTTTATTTACATGGCCATTTCTAATAGAAGGGGGGAAAAAAAGCTGGGAAATATAGTTTCTAGCCAGGGGGGGGTCACCTGCTCTGATGAAGTTCAGAGGGTGCCTCCTAATGGTAGAACCCAGGAGGAGCTAATTCAGTGTTGTCCTAGAGTTGGCTCACACAAACTCATGAGAGTCAGTTGCATGAATTTCCCCAGATGCTGCATTTCTTGACATGGGCCTTGAAATCAGCCCTGAGGAGAGTATTTACACCACAGAAATTGGCCAACACTCCAATCTGGGCTCTGCCCCTCCCACACCCTCCACCAAAAGGCAACTCAACATTTGTCAGCACTGAGGATAGTGGGTGCTGGGAGGCAGTTAGCAGCGTCTGCCATAGCCAGGGCATGTCTCCTTGGTGTCTCTGTTGCCTTCTTCTCTCACTCTGACCACCATCTCCACTTTTTGCTCTGCAAGCAGCCCTCCTTTTCTCAAATTCATGAGGGTAGCTCCTCTGTTATTTATTTTCCTTGGCCTATGGATTGCCTGCCCTGGGCAGGATGTCTACCTACCTTGGGCAACTCAGCTCTGCCCAGGGCTGGAGGAGCTCTATCACCACCATGCATAAAACTGACTCGAGAGGATCTGTGGGTAAAACTAGCAATAGAGGTAGGCACTGTATGCATGTGAGGAGGGGAAGCTCTTTCCTCCACCCTACCACAAGGTTTAATTTGTAGCAGACTCTCCTTGTGATGCTTTTCTAGTATTCTTTTGTATCTTTTATGATCATGTGGCTGTCTGGTGAAAAATGTGCTTGTTGGGGTGACAAGAAGCCTTTGACTGTGCCCTGTATTACAGGGGTATTGTTTAACCATATAGACAGTGATAGGAGAGATTTGCAGGAGAACTGAGATACCTACCCTAGGAAAAGTGGCAGGGGCAAAATCATTAAGGAGGAAAGAAAAGAACACAGACATCAGAGTCAGACAGATGTAGGCCCACAGCCCAGCCCTGTCCCTTCTCATTGGATGACCTTGGTCAAGTTCATCTAATGCATGCCTTATTCTGCATACATGCCAGGCCCCTGTACCTGACAGCTCTTCCCTCAAGTCCTTCAGAGGCTTCCCACCTAAAAGCAAGTCTCTGCCTGAACTCCTGTGCACCACCCCCGTCTTTTCTGTAGCACTAATTAGTATTTGGTCGTTCAACTTGAGTATTTGGTACTTATTTAAAATGCTTGGGACCAAAAATGTTTCAGATATGGGATTTTTTTCAGGTTTGGGTATACTTTGTATTCAGTATCTTGGGGATGGGATACAAATTTAAACCTGAAATTCATTTGTTTCATATATATTTTATACATATAACCTGGGAAATTATTTTATACAATATTTTGACTTCAACCTGTCACATGAGATTACGCATGGAATATTCTACTCATGGTATAATGTTGGCATTCAAAGTTTCAGATTTTGAAGGATTTCAGATATGAATTTCCAGATTAGGGAAGCTCAGCCTGTATATATTTATCTACTTGCCTCTTAATTTTTCATCTGTATTGTACCAATCTGCACTCTCCACGTTAGTTTTGTTCATACTGTATCCTTGGCACTGTATCCTTGGCCAAAGACTGACATAAAGCTGCTACTCAAAATTCATCCAATGTATGAATGACTGAATAAAAAAAAGAACAAAGTTAAGTTCTTTAAATCTTATCTGTAAACAGGGAGGATATTTAAAGCTTCTAATGAGTAAGGCAGAGGCAGTAAATATGGCAAACCAGCCAAGTTTCTCAGCCTGAACTTGAGGCACAGCCTGAACTTTGGAGGTTCCTGCTGGGCCAGATATCAACCTTTAGTTGCTAGAAGGTATAAAGGTCTAGGGAACCTCAGGGGAGAAACTGGGGGTGCCAGGGAGGTTAAGGAGGGTACTTAGAAGGCTTGGAGCAGGCTGGGCATAGTGGCGCACACTGGTAATCCCAGCAGTTTGGGAGGCAGAGGCAGGAAGGTCACAAGTTCAAAGCCAGCCTCAGCAAAAAGCGAGGCACTAAGCAACTCAGTGAGACCCTGTCTGTAAATAAAATACAAAACAGGGCTGGGGATGTGGCTCATTGATCATGTGCCTCTGAGTTCAATCCCCAGTAATCACCACCCTCCCTCATAAAAAAGGCAACTTGGGTCAGTAATCAATAGGAAAACATTTCACTAAACTAGCAAGCACTTGAGGCTCTACTGGTGCAAAGCAGCTAAATGTCAGCCACATCTGTAAAATGGAGGAACAGAGACCTAACTGAGCACAGGAGGAGCGGGAGGAGATAATGCACATAAACTCTGTGGCGTGTAAAAGAGGCAGGCCTACAATAAAGGAAACCCTAGAAATTATCCATAATGCTAGGACACACATAGCTACACTCTACCTTCCTGCTCCTCATCCCAACCCCAGCCCCAAGAGAGACAGAGATTCCTCATTGCCAATTCCAGGTGTGCAGGACGAGTCTGGCTCAAGGTGAAGAGGCCATCAGTGCCCAGGAATGGGGAACATGAAGGAAGAGAACAGTGCTGGACGTCACAGTGGCAGAGCAGGCTGTGCCTCTGGAGAGTGCTCTGTTACTCTGGGAAGTTAGAAATAGGAGTTTCTCCCTTGAAAGCCTGGCCAGGCACCCAACTTCTGTTCAAGATTCCTCTGTATTCTTAAAGTTCCCTGACCCAAAAACTTCAGAGGCTCCAGAACTGAGGTAGGGATTTGGGTCTCAAGATTCCAGACCAGGGCCCTTGAATTTGCTTCTGTTTGAGTAATCCTTGGGCACAGACATCTTGAGCTGTTGGGGTCCTTTCCAAGTGGCACCTGCTACATCTGTCTTATATACAAGGAGGGATTACTATAAGGATAAGGAATGAGTCACAGGACCCAAGGCTGGAGATGGTACTGGGCCCCAGGATAGGAAAGCAATCTGCAAACTTAGTTTCCTGGGAAATCTGAGCAACAGCTCTACTTTTCTTCCTCACTACATACTGACTAGCTCTTTCTTTTTTCTGGTATGCATGGTGCCAACAGCTTCTGCCTATATACCATCTGCATACAAGGGAGGAGCTAGAATTAGCAGAAAGGCTGTGGGGCCTGGAGATGGTATATGATTGGCTCAGCTTGGGTCAGATGCCCACTTAAGTCATTATCTGTGATCTGGAGTGAAGGGCAGAATCACAAGTATATTAAGCTACTCTTCTCCCAACCCTGTAGATGCAAGAGGGGCAAGGCCATTTATAAAGATATTGCACAAGCAGTAGACACAGGTACTTTCTTCATGAGATGTGCCCAATGTCACCCAGCTAGAAAATGGAACACTGTTATGGTTTAGATATGAGGTATACCCCAGAAGCTCACGTGTGAGACAATGCAAGAATGTTCAAAGGTGAAATGATTAGGTTATAAGAGCCATAACCTAACTGTATAGTGCATTAATCCACTGATATGAATTAACTGGGTGGTAACTAGAGCAGGTAGGGTATGGCTGGAAGAGGTGGATGCGGGGGTAACTTTGGGATCTATATTTTGTCCCTAGTGAGCAGAGCTCTCTCTGCTTCTCTTCTTGGCTGTCAAGTCCTGAGCCACATTCCTCTGCCACACCTTTCCACCATGATGTTCTGCCTCACCCTAGGCCCAGAACTATGGAGTCAGACAACCATGAACTGAACCTCTGAAACCATGAGCCAAAACAAACTTTTCCTTCTCCACATTGTTCTTATCAAGTCTTTTGGTCTCAACAAGGAAAAAGATGACCAACACAAAAACCAAGTCCCAGTGACTCCTATGCTCTTTCCATTTTGTTCCAATTCAAGATTATGAAATGAAGGCCTCTGTGCCTGCAGGACACCAGAGGTAAAGCCCAGAGCCTCAGAATCCAAAGAGGGTTCAGAGAACTGAAGGCGGTATTTTTAATACTGGTTTCCCTGCTGGTCTATAACCTGGAGAGGAGCCTGAATTTAACAAGAGGCCTGGTAGGTAGAAATTCTCAGTATTTGTAGAACAAAAGAACAAATGAACTAATAATGAATGACTGAGTGAACCAAGAACTGTGCTCCCACATCTCTTGTAGAGATGGATTTAAAAAAAGAAAAGAAAAGAAAAGAAAAGGATAACAACAGTAACATTTCTTAGTATTCTAAGGGACTTTGCAGGTTTTAAATCATTATCATCAAGCCATTGAGCGGAGTATTATTATTCCCTTTTAAAAGTAAGATGCTGAGGCACAGAGAGGTTAAGAAAGACACCCAAGCTCACTAGGCTGATGGCAGAATCATTACAAATCTAAACAGCCTACTCCAGAGTTTCTCCTTAACCACGGCATCACACCATCTCCAAGATGCCAGCAGGTACCCCAGATTTAAGGAATCAGAATCTGGGGGTGGGCCCAGAGAATCTCTATTTTTAAAAGTTCACATGATTCTGATGCACAACCAGAATTACACCTACAAGTGCCAATCTAAAAAACAGCAGTAAGCCCAGGGCTGTGTGGCTACAACAAAGGAGGCTGTTTTGACTATTTTGAGGCTTATCTGATTCTATGAACATAAAGCCTGCTGAATGATCATATTGTCTTTGTGACAAGGGAACTCAAATCCAGATCAATGACAAAGAACTCTCCGGGGAGGGGACCTTTGAGCAGAAGACCTGCCCAAAGGAACTGCCTAGGAGATATTCTCTCAAGCAGTTCCAGCTAGCAGGCCTCTGTCCTCAGTAGAGTCAGGACTGGCCGTACCTGCCCTAGTTCCTGGTCTTTGATCTCCCATCTGACCTCCTGTTCACCCCTGCTCTGATCTGGCAACTCCTGCTGGGTTGACACCCTCTCTGACCCCTGGCCTGCCCCAGTTTTCCACCTCACTGCTCCAGGCTGATACCTTACCTCATGACAGCTCAGGCAGGACAATATTTGTATCAGCCACCAATATTAAAATCGAAATGCCATCTCTTCTAATGATGTAGCGACAAATGGAATATTTGTTCCACTGTAACTCTGAGAGTGGAATTCAGGTATCTTAAACCAACTCAACACCGTCACTGAGCATGGGATATAGAAACAGAAATAGCCCTTGGCACAAACTGGCACAACGTGGGCTTTCATTCGTTGAACAAATGCTTTGTGAGGGCCGATTCCATGACAGTTACTGTATTAACATTGGGCGTGAAAAAGATGAACAAGTCATTGAGTCTGCCCCCAAGGAGTGCCCTTATGCCCAATTTTGCTGCTGTATTCAGAGATGAGATCAGGCAGTTAATTGGACCGAAGAGAAGAAAGGTTATCAGATTTCACTTTCAGAGAAGGGGTGTTTGTAGCTTAATCTAAGGCTCCAAAATGCTTCAAGTACTGGATCAGCTGATGGACACATGGGGAGATTGGTAATGCCCCAGAGCAGTTTTTAAACACTTAGATCTGTCTGTGCATCAGAGGTTCATGCCTAGAGATATGGGTAGCCTTCCTAGAAGGCACCAAAAGGGCCCAGGAGTGGGGTTCAGGGTACCTGTTCTGTTCCTGGCTGTACTCTAACTTGATATGTGATCTTAGACAACTCACATTTGCTTTCTGGACCTCAGTTTCCCCAGACGATGTATTTTTTCCTCTCAGTGCCCAGATCCTCAAAGCGTACTTGGTAAATGTTTATGCAGTGAATGAGAAAATCTCCAAAGTCTTTTCCAGCTCTGGTGTTGTAAGTCTATGTGCTGGAGACCTCTGAGAAAGAATAGAATTGGCCAAGAAGAAAAAGGTTGATCCCCTTCCTGATGGGCCCTTGGTCATACTCTGTCCTGTCAGAGTGATCTGCCCTTCAAGGACCACCTCCCCTTTCTCTTTGTTCCCATCCTTCATTTTCTGTCTCTTTCCACTCTACCCCGTATTGTTGTGGGTTGAATTGTGTTTCCCCCAAAAAAGATATATTCAAGTTCTAGTCTCCAGTACCTGTGACTTTATTTGGAAACAAGGTCTTTGTCAATTAGGGTGGGCCCTAATCCAGTGATTGTGTCCTTATAAGAAAAGGGAAATTTCGACACAAATACACAGGTAGAACTCCATGTGCCAACAGAGACAGATACTGAAGCGATGCATCCATAAACCAAGGTCTGCTGCAACTTGCCAGCCATCACCAGGAGTTCAGAGATGCATGGAACAAATTCCCCCTCTGAGCCCCAAGAAGGAATCCACCCTAATGATGCCAGATGTCAGACTTCTGGCTTCCTGAACTGTGGGAGAATCAATTTGTGTTGTTTCAACACACCCCAGTTTTCGGTACTTTGTCACGAAAGCCCCAGGAAACAAATACAATGCCATTATTTGGAGATTATCCCACAGATTAACAGAGCTCTAGAGAGCTCTGGTGGCCCTGACATCTCTACAATTATACACTGAAAATGAGTCATCGTGTCTACTGAGGATCTCTAAAACCAAGAAGCCTGACTTCCCTTGGGGAAAAAGATGGAGGAGGTCTTCCACATGATTATTATCCAGAAGAGGATGCTGGATGGGGAAAGATTGCCAGATGCCTTTTTTTTTTCCCCTCCCCACTAGGGACAGGCCAAGAATAAGGAGCTTTCATCACTGTAAGATGATGTCACATTTATTTATTTATTTTCATTCATTCATTAAATATATATGAAGCACTTACTATGCCAGGCACTGGTGGGTAACAGGACAAAATGTGTAGATGGATGGAGGAGGAATGCTAAAGAAATAGAACACACATTCCCTGACTTCTAAGAGCCAAGCTGAGTTGGAGGGGCCTCTATGCAGCCTGACTTGGGGATCAGATGGTCCTGGTTGGGATTCTGGCTCTACCCACTGACTTCCATTGAGATCTTGGACAAGCTTCTTAATCTCCCTGGGCCTCAGGCTTACTGTGAGGATTAAATAAAATGATGTATAGAGCAGAGGGCCAGGATAAGTGCTCAATAAATATTTTGGAGAGCAAAGTTTATTTCCAGAAACAGTTCACTAAAAGAGCAGGGTGATTTAGATCAAGCAGGACCCCTCATCACCTCCTGCCAGATACCGTCTGACTGAATGCTCAGAGCAGTTCTGGGAGGAAGTTAATCTCATTTTATAAATAATGAAACCATAGCTCAGAGATATCAAGCAACTTAGCCAAGTTCACTACACAGCAAGGAATGCAAACTAGAGCGCCTAAGCACACATTCTTCCTATTCCTGAGTGACATTTACATGCAAATCAGAAGGGGCTGGAGGGCAGCACATTGTTTGGGAGAGGGTCTAGGGCACTTCACTGAAGGCTGCAGTGGCCTGCATAGAAAGCACATTTACCAGATTTACATTTTGTTTAATTACCAAATGTATCTCTAGTCCTTACCATAGGGTGTCCTGAACACTATATCTTAGAGCCTATAAAATGGGCACTGTTGTTTGTTCCGTTTTACAGATGTGGATATTAAGACAGAAAGAGGTTAAGCAACTTTCCTAACATAGTACAGATATTGAGTCACAGAAGTCAGAGTGTGCACATAGTGGGGTACAGGAAGGATTGACACCCCCCCACACAAACACACACAAGCCACCCTTTGGTGCTATTGCTGCCATAAGACCATAAGTAATTTGACCCTAAAAGGTGAATGGCAGAATGGGGCTGTTTAGTTCTGGGACCTTCTGAGTCAACAGCTTCTCATCCCTGGTCCACTTCCTGAAAGCTTTTTGCGCCTCAGTTTTGGAAACCCTTTGAGTACAAAGAGCTCATTTCCTGTGGCCGGGAAAGACGGGACAAGTTCCTGATGACAGCTCATCTCCCTCATTAAGGCGCTCATAAAAGTGTTTCAAGGAGGCTGACTTACAGCTCGACTGTTTGTCAAGATCCTCTTCTGCAAGGAGCCACTCCGGTAATTTGGTGCTAGGAGATGTGCAAGAGAAACCAGCTCCTTTGAGTCCAGGAATTATTTATGGTCCCAAGAAGAGAGTATGTCATTTGGAGAGATAACAAGACTTCACCAGCACAACAGGCTATTTAATGTGCCAGAGGGATTCGAGGCAGCATCAAAATTCCAAAACCAGTTAGGAAGGCTTGAGAGACACTGTTGTACATGTCTCTCTGTAGAGAGTTTTCTGTGTCTCTGGTTGTCTGTTTTGAAGAAAACTTTTGGGACCAGGACAGAAAAGACAAAAGCTAACAATTACAACAGTTAACCCCTAGGCCAGGATCTGAACTAAATGTTTTTTGTACAGTAATTCATTTAATTCTCACAATCTTCCAATTCTATTTTCCAAATAAGGAAATCTAGGCACCGAGAGGTTATATAATTTTCTTGACATCACACAGCCAATGAATGGCCAAGTCAAGATTTTAATCTGAGTCTATGTTTGTGCTCTTAAGCATCAAATAGTCATAATTTAGAGAGAATTGGGTTTTAAGTCAGTCCAGTAAAGTGGAAAGCATGTGTACACACACACACACACACACACTTTTCAAAATTCTTTCCAATGCCTATATAGTTTGGCATATTTCATTTAAGACTTCAGGTCCCATCCAGTCATTCATATATAGTACTTTAAACTTAAGAGAACTACTGAGCTAAAAATGTCTACATGCAGATGTTTGTGCTTTTAAGCTACCCTGCCTCTAGGTGAGCTATGGAATCCACAGGGGTGAAAATAAAGAGACAGAATTCTAGAGTGCACCTACCGACCCAGTGACTTCTCTTTTAATATTTAGCCTCTGTAACCTTAGCACATGTCACTTGTCCCAAGATATACTTGCTATAGGATTAAGAGATAAGTTTACATCTTGAAAGTTCTATTAGAGAAAGGAGTTCTAATGCCCAATCCTAAATTAAATGACACTGGTATAATGAAACTCCACAAGGCTATCTTTGGAGCCAGACAAACCTGGATTTGAACCCTAAATCTGCTATTTGCTAGCTGTGTAACCTTGGGCAATTTGTTTAATTTGCAAAAGTTTCTTAATCTGTAAAATGGTTACACCTATAATACTGCATTGAGAAGGCTGAGTTTAAAAGTTTCTAAAGAAATCAGTTTGAGAATATATGAATAATAATAATTAAGCTGGGCGAGGAGGCACAAGCCTGTAATCCCAGCCGCTAAAGAGGCTGAGGCAGGAGGATGGCGGGTTCAAAGTCAACCTCAGCAAAATAGGAGCACTAAGCAATTCAGTGAGACTCTGTCTCTAAAATAAAATAGAAAATAGGGCTGGGGATGTGGCTCAGTGGTCAAGTGCTCCTGGGTTCAATCTCTTGTACCCCTCCAAAATAATAATAATAATTAAACCTTAGCTCTTAATAGCTATCTGACCTAAGGGAGGTCGCATCCCCTCTCTAGGCCTCATTTTCCCTCATCAGTAATGTGGCTATATCTATTTTGCCTGCTAACCTCAAAAGTCATTGCAAGAAAACAGTAAGGAACTGGGCAGCTCATGTATGAGGATTTTCTCAACTGCTTGGGATACCTGGAATTGTGAAGAGGTGTTGGGAGACCCCTACTGGAGAAAAAAACTCAGGAGAGTCCTGGGCCTGAAGTCAGATCTACACCTTTGCTGTTTGGTGTGGTTGTGTGACTTTGGAGGAGTGACCTAATTTCTCTGGGACTCCGTTTTTCCTAATATCAAGTGAGGTTAACAGTACAAACTTCTCAGGTTTACCCAGAGAATCATATTCGGCAGAAAAGTATTAAGCACGTGATTAAGTACTCCGTAAGTATTTGCTGAATTTGAATCTCGTTGGCTGATCCAAACTCAGCCCCTCTCCCTACGTGGGATGGGAAAAGTACGCGGTACTGCCAAGCGGAGCTCAGGTAGAGGAGACGCTCCCCGGGGCCAGCGGACTCTTCACTCCCCCGCCCAGTCGTTGCCATGGCCACCGGTTCAGGTCGGGAGCAGCAGGGAGGCGTGTTTAGCCCAATCCCCGCCTTTCCAGAGTGACTATTGGCTAGAGCAGCCACGTGACGGCGCTGGTATGCTAATATATGGTAATAGCCCCCACGCCCCTCCTCCCCGGGCCGCGTCCGAGTAGCCAGCAGGGTGCGCGGCGCCGAGCCGAGGGGGCGGGCTGAGGGGCGGCCCCCGGGAGAGAGCGGCCAGGTGGAGGAGGAGCGCGAAGGCGACCGCAGGTAACGGGCGGGCGCGTGCGCGCTGGGGTCGGCTCGCGGCGGACCGAGAGCTCGCGGGGGACTCCCGGCGCCGCGCTGCCGGCTTAACCCTTTGGGCACCCAGCTGTCACGGAGCAGCGGGGCGCGGCTGCAGGGCCCGGCCGCGCGAGGCGGGGCATTGCCGTGGGCATCGGCGGCAGACGGCGGACGGCCTGACCCGGGATCCGCAGCGCGGGGCCCGCGCGGGGACTGAGCAGCCCGGGCGGGCGACCTTCTGACCGCGGCACGCCGGGGCCCGGGACCCAGCCAAGAGGAGGGCTGCGGCGAACTCTGCGGCCCGGGCTAGCGGGAAGCTGCGGGGAACCGGCTGAAGTCCTGGCACTCGCGCGCTTTAGGGAGCGGGGATCCGGTCCGGCGCAGAGGCCCTCCTCAGCAGCCAGTGGGCTTCGCGGCCTGCGTCTCCGCCACTGTCCCGCAGAGTGCGGGGGAAACCGGGGGTCGGGCCTGACCACTGCGCCCCCTCCTCAGCCGCGGCCTGACAGTCCAGCCGCCGGCACTTTAGACCCAGAGTCAAGCCTGGGGTCGGGCACGGGGAGGGGGGAATCCTGCGGGAAGAAGGCGAGATTGGTGCGTGGGGTCACCAGCCAAGGGAACCCGGTTATTGGTACTGGGAGGAGAGGACAGTCCCCTTAAGGAAACACAGGCCCCAAAGTATGAAAAGGAAATTTACCCAAGAAAGGCACTGGCCCCTTGTTTTCTGTGCTGGGTGATGACCTGACACCCAAGGAAAAAGGTCACTGCGGGACACCTGGATCGGGTCTGTCATGTACAGAGGAAGCAGCTGTTTTACGTGAGTTTCTAACAAATTTCTTATGAGGAAAGATTTAAATTCATCTTTCTCCCCACCCCCCTCCTAGGACTGCTACAGAAGTGACGTCTTTTAATTATTCCCCCTCCCCCAATTCACTAAGACTGGCGGCAGCTTTAGGCTCACAGTGTAATTTAGCTTTCACTGCAATAGAAATGGTAGGATGGGAGATGTGCCACTAATATTTAGTTTGCCCTGGGAGTTTTCCTGTTAGGGAAAATGTTTTCATCTCCCATGGTGATGAAAAACCTACTAATGTACCAGTCATATCAATGGAGTTTCATTTATGAGTCTAAAGCCTTTTCTTCAAAATCAAGGGAAAATGTGGTTACACATGTAAAGTACCAGGAACCAAATTGATTTTTGCAAATGAAGTGCAAATTGCACTTCCGTGTTGCTCTTGATGTCTTTTATCACACAATAAACACTTGGCATATGCCAGGCACTCTGCTATGTCTTGGGGATGCCATGATAAATAAGATAATTAGTCCTTGTCCTCAAAGAAGTAGTGGGAGAAACAAAATTGTTAGTAAAAGTGATAGCAGCATAATAGAAGAGGGAACAATTAACTGTGTAGAAGATCAGGGAAGAACACACTTAAGCAAGGTGATAAAGGATGAATAAGAGTTTGCTTTGCAAGGAAGAGTGAAAGGACTTCAAGAACAACCAAAGCAGAGGGACCAGTGAATGCAGCCACTTAAAGAATGGTTTCTCTGGGGAATGGCTTCATATTGTAACTGTGGCATTTTCCCTTTCTCTACAACATGCCTTTACCAATATTACCTAGAATTTCTCAATTCTTATTACAATTTTCCAGTGGTATTTGTTTTTCTCCCTCATATTTTACCCTCATTAGTTTTTCTGAGCCTCATTCCTGGTCTTTGTCATCTATATCTTGGCAAGAAAGTTTCCAACAAGTAGAAGTAGAAATGGGGTAGTTTACAAGACTTCCCAAGGTAGAGGGCCTGAAAACTGGGCACTAGAAGCAGCTTCCTAGGAGGACAGATCTAAGCCATACAAAAAGAGAAATGCAGGTCATAGCCAGGGAAGCAATGCTGGATGTCAAATCTGTGAGACCTAGGGAAATGAGTAATAGGATCAGAAACTAGAAGGATCTGGATCAAAAGAGGATTGGACTGTGCTGGGAGTTAGGGCAAGCCCATTGGGGACAGGGCATGAATCACGCAGATGAGTCAGAACCCACTGTGGTGTAAAACAGCTGTAGATCTGACAACTTCAAGCACCTGTGCAGAAAAGGACAGTGTTATTTCCTTGGGAAACTATTTCCAGTGCTGTCTCCTTTCTGTTCTCTCTTCCTCTTTACTACTTATCCTCTTAATCCCAATTTCTACCCATGATTCACTTTTGTAGGATTTCTTTTACTAAGGTCTTAACTAAGAGAGCAGAGAAAATCCTGTTCTTCTGCCTTAGCATGTATCTCCAGAACTATAAATAGTCCATTTTACCTCATAAGCCATCAACTTGCCAGCCTATTTTTACTTTCTGGTCATTTAGAAGCAGAGCACAAGGGTAGGTGACAAAGTTGTAAGATGGACCTTTTCTCCAGAGCTCATCTAATGTTTGAATCATTAAAGTCCTTTTAGCTTTACATAAGCCAAAATTTGTTTTTAGAATGAACTGTGGAGATTTTTTGACACTTCTCTTGTGAACTACATTACAGATTAAGCTGGGTAAAGAAGGTAACTCAGGGGTGATGTGCCTAAAGTGCTTTGCTAAGATTGACAGTTGTGTAAGTTCTAGAAAATCATGGGTAGTATTTAAGCAGTCTTCTCAATCAGTATATTTACTGAACACCTGCTTGTGTGCAAATACTGTGCTGTATTTGTGCTTTGGAGGAGACAGGAAAATGAGAGAGGTGGTGTGGTATGGGGTATTCTCAGTTAACTAGGATTTAGATCCCAGTTCTTCCAGTTACTTGCTGTATAACTTTGGGCAAGTTATTTGACTTCCGTTTCTTCATCTGTAAGAAAGCCACCTACCTCATACTATTTTGAGGAGTAAATGAAATCACAAAGATAAAGCATTAATTCAGCACATTTTGGAAGTACTAAACGTGTTATTTTAGGAGTTGAGAAAGAAAAAGATCATCATGCTGGTTATAGTGGTGCATACTTATAATCCCAGCTACTTGGGAGGTGGAGGCAGGAGGCCTGCAAGTTCAAGGCCAGCTTCAGCTACTTAGCAAGATCCTGTCTTAAAACACAAATATTTAAAAAAGCTGGGAATATAACTCAGTGGTAGAGCAGTTGCCTAGCATGTGTGAGACTCTGAGTTCAATCCCTAGTTATGATTTAAAAAAAAGAAGAAGAAAAAGAGGAGGAGGAGGAGGAAGAAGAAGAAGAAGAGGAAAGAAGAAATAGTCATGAATTATCTTAGGGCTTCAATTTTAAAAGGGAAGGGAAGAAGGGCTGTGGTTGTGGCTCAGAGGTAGTACACTTCCCTGGCATGTGTGAAGCACTGGGTTCGATTCTTAGCACCACATAAAAATAAATAAAATAAAGGTCTATCAACAACTAAAATATATATATATATATATTTATATATACACACATGTAATTTTTTTTTAAGGAAAGGGAAGAGAAGGGAAGGGAAGGAAAGGAAAAAATCAACATGAGCTATGGACTATGATTACCAAAGAAAGCTTTTTCAGAGCTATGTGAATTCTGTTGGAAGGAAAGTGGACACGATTTCCTGATGGGAAAAATAATGTTCATTAAACATTAGGTGGGGATATAGATGAAAGTTTTAGGCATCAATTAATGAGGTTAGCCAGTCTGGCAAGATCAGAGGATTTAAGTAGAAAAGTGTGAGCCTGGAAGAGTTTGTTGAAGACATATTGTCACAAGCACTGAAACGCTGTAGATGACGGAAAGCAGATTTTTGGTTAGGAAAATAGAGGTCATGAAAATAATATTTTAAAAAGATTCTCAACAGTCATTTGGAGAATAGACTTTAGTAAGGAGATAAAGAAAATTTTATAACCAGTTAGTTGGCTATTTAAAGGATGTTAGTGTGTGAGGGGATCAGGAATTGAGTAAGGGTATTGCAATGACAACAAGAAAAATGTGTCTAATAAGTATTATAAAGGAGAAATGAACTAGACTTTGTGACTGATTGGATAAGGAGGGCAAGAGATAAAGTAGCATCAAATGTAGTCTTGACCCTAGGCGAAGGATCAGCAAAAATAGGACAGAGGAAGGAAAGCCAGGGGAGAAGAGGAGATGCTAACTAATATCGTGAGAGAATGCTAGACTTTTCAATGGACATGCCCCACAAGTGTTTGGAATTTGGGGGCTAATGGTCAAAAGAGGGAAGATAGGGAATTGTATGTAGAGAAGGTAGTAACTGAAGTCATATGGTTAGCTGGGTTCACCACTGATTATGGCATAAAAATGGAAGTATGGAGAACCAAGAACTGAGGCTCAGAGATTAGCCACACTTAAGGAGAAGGAGGGGAAATGGAGCTACTACGGCAGAAAACAAGAAATATTAGAAAGGCAGAAGGACTCATTTATTCATCTAAGGCGTGCATCCTGTTCACCACTATTTGTGGTGCCCTGGTGGATGCATGGCCATGCTGCTAACCATGAGAGTGCAGTCTCACAGAAGTCACGAGAAAAAGGGTTTCAAGCTGGGAAAGTTGTTTCAAAAAGGGTTTCAAACTGGGTCCGCAGTAAGAAATTATGCAGAAAACACGGGAAACATCCATTATATTTAGGAGATAGGAGGTCGGAGTAACTTTTTGAAAGTGATAACTTTAATTTGATCGGGGCAGAGAAGCATGGATATTAAAAGCCAAAAAGGTGGGGGTGGGGGGGAATTGTAGCATGAGACGCAGATAAGAAATGGAGACAGCATGCAGATTACTCAGTGTATGTTTGGCAATAAAAGGAAGAAAAAATAGGAAAATGGTTAGAAAAAGTAGCAGAGTCAAAGAAAAGATTTAGTCTTCCCTATATGCTTCATTATTTTGTTCTAAACTGGTGTTCTTTTTCTTTTGTGACCTTAATAGCAAGTCAACAATTCATTTCTTCAACTTACTGCTTTAATAACTATCTACCTGTACATTACACTGAACAGTAATAGTATAGTTACCGTTTATTAAGTGCTAGGCATTGTGCTAAGCATTTTATATATTCTATTAAATATCCCATTTAATTCTCACAAGCTGGATTCTAATCACACAACCTCTTGGAAATATGGAGAGGTGAAATACATCGCCTACGATCGCATAGCTAATGAGTGGCAGAGATAGGATTTTGATCCAGCTCTGACTCTTCAGATTTTCTACAGGACCATGCCTTGCTGTCTCTGAAGGCAGGGCCAGCTTCACGGACATGCAACCTATGCAGTCTCCCAGGACCCTGTACTTAGAGGGGCCCTGTGCCTGATTTAGTGCTCTGTTGTTGCTGGCTTGCAATTTCAGTGATTTTTTAACAAGGGGCGCTGCGTTTTCATTTTGCACTGGGCTCCACAAATCATGTAACCATTCTGGCTGGGGTATCAATGCTGCCTTTAGGTGTAAAGCTGGGAAAGTGTGCCACGCTGTAGCCTTTATTTTGGTCAAGTGGCCCAGAGTCCTTGCTGTGTCATGATGCACAATCACATTTTCCTGTCTTCCTCTCATTTTGGTTTGGTGGTATGAAGAGGGAAAAGAGATAATTTGAATTTTAAGTGGATTCCCAGTCAGTATGAAAAGAATAGAGAATGAAGAGACAAGGAATTATTTACTCAAAATAACTTCTGGAAACTCATCCATTATATTTCAAGGGTATTATTTGATAAAGGTATAATCCTGTGCTATTTTACTCCCAATGTAAATAAAACATGAGTTCATTTCTGTTTCCTTTGTAGTCAGATGTACCCATGTGCCTATGGAAAGCTAAGGAGATCACTTTTCAAACTACTGAAACAGAAATTAGAGTTGGACAGTTTTCTGGGACTTATCTGTTCTCTTCTGGTGCCTTTTTACCCAGACTGCCACCACCCTTTCACTCCCAAAGCACAGACTGCCCTGTTTACCATAGTGTCTGGAATGCTCATTTTCTGCTCTTGCCTTTATTGCTCATTCTGTTAAAATTTCATGTACTCCCACAGACCATGAAAAACAGGAAAACTTTTTTTTTTTACATTTTCTTTCTTTTTTGCCTTTGCTTGAACCTGAAAAATTAAAAAATTAAAATTTTTATGGTTTTAGTGGTTATTATTCTCTTGAAAACAATTTTTACTCACCGTCTCGCTCCTCCTATTCTCGATCTCCCTGAGTAATGATTTAACCAAGTACTAACCAGGTCTTGACACTAACCAACCATTTGACCTAGTCCTACGTCAGCCAACCCAGATGTCCTCATGGAGGAAATCAGACAGGACTGAGATTGTGTTTCCTCCTTCCCTTACCTATCTCCTTCCTGATTGGAATGCTTGTTTTCCTTTCCTATTCCCAACATGGACCAAGTAAACCTAAGAAAATGTGAGATTAAAAATATGAAAAGATTTCCGGTGCAGTATAACTTATGGCATACTTCATGAGGCAGTTTAAGCGGCTACGTGTTCTCCATATTCTCTTGTTTGTGCTATGATATTGCTGCATAAGAAATTACTCAAAGTTTATCAGCTTAAAACAATCAGCTCCAAACAATCAGCTCCTTTATCTTTTAAGGCTCTATTCAAGCATTACTTCTCGGAAACACATCCATCTTGCTTTTATTGACTTAGTATCTTTCCTCTCTGGTCCTCCTTTGTACTCTAACATCTCATGATAGCTTTTACCACATTTTTATAATTTCTAGGGACTGTGTCTTTTTCATACCTATAGCTCCAATTTCTAAAACTATTCCTTGAACATGATAGATGCTTAATAAATGGTTGTTGAACAATCTTAAGAATAACTACTACCTTTCTTATCTTTTACACTACTCTTTAGAAAACTTAGGTGTACTGCAAAGTATCCAGCCTTGTGCCCTAGAATAAATGTATCTTTGTTCATCTTCCCATCTATAGATCTATTGTCACTGAAGGTAAAAATGTAAAGGTTTATGTCAAGGACTACTTGACATGCCAGCTCTCTGGCTCTAGTGAGGACTCAGCCTTCTCTCACTCTGTGAATCCCTGTGCCATCCCTTCTCTAAAACCAGTTGCAGATCTCATATGAAATTATATAGTTTCAAAGTCAACATTGGTTCACTTTTCAAATATTTAACTTGAGACTTTATAAAGGCAGGGTCTTTGTCTGAGTGTTAGTTGCTATATTCCCAATACCTGGCACTAGTAGCTACTTAAATACTTGGTGAATGAATTAATGGAACTCTTTTCTTGAAAACTTATGCCCATTCCTGCTATCCACGTGCTGACTTCTCATATGGCCTAGACTTTCTGCCCTGGTCCTTAATTCTTTTCTCCAATGCATAACATAGCTTACTTAGAACTAAGTTACCTTGTTGTCTCTTGGTCTTCCTAACTAATATTGGCCAGATGCCCTTGGGACAATATTCTTTTCTTTACCTCTAACCAGAAACATCTAGCATATCTATTAATTGTGTTTTAAAATATTGAACTAAAGAGAATTGCACTCAAATTTCTAAAGTGAATATGTCCTTTTTAAGAATGAGTTTTGGGGACTGGGATTGTGGCTCAGCAGCAGAGTGCTTGCCTCATATGTATGGGGCACTGGGTTCGATCCTCAGCACCACATAAAAATAAATAAATAAAATAAAGGTATTGTGTCCATCTACAACTAAAAAATATTTTAAAAAAAGAATGAGTTTTGGGCATAAAACAGGGTCTAAACTTTTTTGTAAGTTTATTGGAATGATTGACTTGTAAGCTTCAGCAGTTCAATGCAAATTAATTTTTATACCAACCAGTGAATCAAAGGAGGGGAGGGAAATGAATGGATGTGTAAATATGGTTGCCAGGGCAACTTTTCCTGACAGAAGAGAGACCTCACAGGAATTTATACCGTCCCTAAGAAGCAATGTAACCTGATCTTCCTCTGTTCTTTCTGATGGGAGAAGGACATGAAGAAACCCTAGGTGCAGATAAATGGGGCTTGAGACTTAGATACCTAAGGTGTAAGTTCTCCAAGTTAGTGGAGTTCTTCAGGGCACCTGACAACTAGCATAAGGCTCCTGTTCCTTTTAAGGAACCATCTGGAAATGCAGAATTTCTGTGAACCCATCTCTGAAATAGTATTTCTTTATTCAACAATAATTTATTTGGCATTTTCTAAGGTCCATTGCCCAGAAGGGAATATAATTGTAAGAGGTTAATAACTATTTGGAGGTAATGGATTACACCTAGTGAATGTTCCTTCAATTTTGCTGTAAATTACTTCTTTGAATAGAGGATGACATGGAATTAATTAAATATTTAATGTTTTATAAAAAATAAAATTGACTTCTGTAGAAAAAACATAACACAAGTGTATCTTGTGCTGTATTTGTGTTCTTCAGCCATTGCTCCTGAGAACAGCCTAACTTGCTGATTCGTAAAGCCTTACCCTAAGGTAGAAGTTCATCTAGTGGCAGTGTCACCTTTACTGTGGATTTAGTAAACATGAAAGACAAGTCCATCTTCTTAAAGGCTAAAATCACAAAACTCTTCTAATTTTTGCTATAGGTGGTGGGTAGATTGAGAATTTAAAATCTTGTCTACAAGATGTGGTTGAAATATCAAACCTTGCCCCATATCTGAAGCCTATTATTCACTGCTGCTTTACTTTTCTTTTCACTTTTATTTTGTGTTCAGTTATAATAAGGCTGGCATTTGTTTGAAGAAAAAAAAAACATATAACTTTAAAGCCTTTTAATCCTTTAATGTACTGAGGTTTTGTTTGGTGCCTGCTAGCTTTCATTGGCCTGCAGGGAGGCAGGAGGTGAGGGTAGCAGCAGGGACACTGAAGCCAGAATGCTTGGGTTCCAGCCTGCCTCTGCCACTCTTTAACTGTGACTTTCATTCTTCAACTCTCACTCTGTGCTTCCTTCTTCTTTTGTATATTGGGGATAATCATGGCTCCTACTTCTAAGAATTATGGAACTAGATAGGTTAATACATGTAAGGTGCATAGAAAGACTTTGTAAATTTTTCTTTTTACTATTTCCTGTGACCTCCAAGATAGTAGAGTTGATTCCCTTTAAAGGAAGAGAAAGTTGAGATGTATAAATGTATAATAACTTCCCCAAAGTTGTTCAGTAAGATTGGCTCATTATTCTTACACTTAGTGTGGCACTGAAATTTCCTATTCCGCTTTATAAAAGAGAAAGAAATTGAGAATTAGAGTAAAAGGGAAGAATTTTGCTTTTGGAGCATTTTTGACATAGAAATTACTTCACAAAAGACACTGAAGCACATGAAAATGAATTTTCTCTCTCAAAGGCAGAATGAATGTGAGAAATGATTGGAATATATATAAGAGAATATCATTTTGAGCCAGGGTTGTAGTATATCCAGCCCTATTATTGATAACAGGGAACTATTGGATGGCAGTACAACAGCTGCCAATCATGTCAAAATCTTCTAATTATACAGGTGAACTTACCCATCCCTCACAGATTTTTAGTATCCTATTCTGTCTTGTTCACCTGAATATATAAGCTTTATTTCTATTTTTGGCCTTTAAATCTATTTATTTATCCAAGAAACATCTTTAAACTTCTTTACCTCATTTTTATGGATGCTAAGATGGACACAACCCTACCCATAGGTCTCTAGAGACAGACACAGAAATTTTAATTCTGTATTGTGGTTAGTGCCATTACAGGAATATGGGTAAGAGGTCCAACAGCTTACTAGAGGGACCACTTTGCTCTGCAGAGAAATGTTAGGAAAATTTTTCTGGCGAAAGTGACTTTTGAGATGATGATTGACCCATAGGGAGGGACTTCCCAGGCCAACAGGAGGCAGTATGTGCCTAAGTGGGGCGTCTGCCGGTGAGAGCATATGTGGGAACTCCAAACAACCCTGAGGATGGCAGTGCAGCATGAGCAGGGTAGTCACAGAAACCAGGACTCAGATCACTAAAGTCTGGGAATTTTAGACTTGATGATGCTACTAAACCACCTCAAGAGTGGCATGATCAGATTTGCCTTTTAGGAAGATCACTCGTGGCATCACTGTTCCCAATTATGCTGCTTGGTTCGTTTTGAGGTTAAATATTATGAAGACAGGAACCAACTAACATAACACGGATAGTAATTTCAGCAAACACAGATGAAGTACTTACCTTGTGCCTGGTTCTGATATAAGCAATTGAAATATATTTATTCATTTTATCCTCGTAACAACTATACTATTATTATCTCCATTTGTAGATGGGAAGTTTAAAGCACAGAGAAATTGGTAACTTGGTAAAAGTCATGTGACTAGCAAGTAGGAGGGCTGAGACCTGAACCCTGGCAGTCTGGCGCCCACAGTCCATGCTGTTGAGCACTGTGCCACACAGGGCATTACACTTGGGAACTGGTCAACAGAAGATATGTGACAATGTCTAGTCCTTTCACTCTTGCGGCACCCCTTCTTTGTGTTTCTGCTTTTCGCTGTGTCCTCTTTCATTATCTTTTACCATTAATATCTTTTTATCTTTTATTAATATCCTTGTATAGTTTTGGTATCAAGGTAACTCTGAGAAGGCAAGAGTTTCCTTCTTTTTCTGTTTTCTAGAAGGGTTCATATAGTGTTGGCATTATATCTTCCTCTTTTTTTTTTTTTTTGGTACCAGGAATTGAACCACCTGGCACTGAGCCATATCTCCAGCCCTTTTTATTTTTGCTTTTGAACCTGAAATCCTCTTACCTCAGCCTCCTGAGCCACTGGGATATGGCATGCATCACCATGCCCTGCCCTTTCTTGAATATTTAATAGAATTCACCAGTGAAGTTATCTGGGTTATCTGGACCATGAGTTGTCTTTGTGGAAAGGTTTTAAGCCAAGAATTAAGGTTCTTTAGTAGATTCAGGGGTATTCAGGTTTTCTCTGTCTTCTTGAGTGAACTCGGATAGTTTGTGTCTTTCCAGGAGTTTATCCATTTCACCTAAGTTGTTTAATTTATTGGCATAAACTACTTTATACTAGTGTCTTATTGTCCGTTAGTATCTATAGAATTTCTTTCATTACTACTATTGATAATTTGTGTCTTCTATTTTGTTTCTGATCCCTCTCACTAGAAGTTTATTGATATTATTGATCTTTTTCAAAGACCCAACTTTTCATTTCATTGATTTTTATCTGTCATTTTTCTGCTATTTCATTAATTCCAATTCTCATTAATATTTCTTTTCTTATGCTTACTTTGTATGTTATTTGTTCTTCTTTTTCTAGCTTCTTAAGGTTTGAGACCTTTCTTCTTTTCTACTATAGGTATTTATTCCTATAAAATCCTTGTATTAGCTATATCCCACAAATTTTTTTCTGTCATGTTTTTATTTTATTAGGTTCAAAATATTTTCTGATTCTTCTTTGACCCATGAGTTATTTTGAAGCGCATTGTTGGTTTCCAAATACTAGGGATTTTCCTATCAGCTTTTTCTTGTCAGTTCTAAGTACACTTCTGTTAGGCTCAGTTAATATATTTTGTATGATTTCAATTCTCCCAAATTTAATGAGAACTTTATGGTTCAGAATGTGAATTCCATTGTCATTAAGTAGAGTGTTCTATATATCTATATTAGGTTAGTAGTGTTATTCAATTCTTTTGTATCTTTATTAATTTTAACGTCTGCTTGATCTAACAATGACTAAAAGAGGAGTTTTGAAACTTCCAATTATAAATGTAAATTTGTCTTTTCCTCCTTTTAGTTCTACGAGTTCTCCCCTTATGTGTTGTGAAACTGTTGCTGGTGCATGCACATTTGGGATTGTATGCCCTTTTGATGAATTGACCCTTTTATCATTATAACATCATCTTATTTTTCCCTAGTAATATTCCTTGTTCTGCAGTCTACTTTGTTCAATATTGATAAAGTCATTTTGGCATGTTTTTTGTTTGCATGGTATATTTTCTCCACCATTTTATTTTTAACCTATATGTGTCTTTATATTTAAAATTGGTTTCTTATAGAGTGTGTATATTTGCCTTTTGATCCAATATAACAATTTCTTCCTTTTAATTGGAATGTTTATTTATATTTATATCTGTCATAATTATTGGTATGGCTGGCTTTAAATTGATGATTTTGCTATTTTTTTCTGTTTACCCCATCTATTCTTTTTTTAAATTTTTTCTCTTATTTTAGATTGAGTTTCTTATTTATAACTCCATTTTATCTTCATTATTGCTTATTGCCTGTTGTAGTTTAGATCTGAAATGTCCCCAAAGGCCCTTGTGATGAAGGCTTGTTCCCTAGCATGGTACTATGGGTAGGTGGTGAAAACTTTAAGAGGTGGACCCAGTGGGAGAATGTAGATCACTGGTGATGTGCCGCAGCAGGGACTGTGGGACCCTGGTCTCTTCCTCTCTCAATCTCTTTCACTCCCCTGCTATGAGATGATCAGGCTTCCTCCCCCACATGCTCCCACCATGATATTCCATGTGACTACAGGCTCAGAGCAATGGGACCAATGAGTAATAGACCGAGACCTCCAAAACCCTGAGCCAAAAGAAAACATTTCTCTCTATAAGTTGATTATCACAAGTATTAGTTAGAGTAATGGGATGCAAATACATTGCCTTTATGTCTTTATCATTTTTTTTGTGGCTGCTTTTATAATATCTCTTTTATTTATTTACATGTTCAAATAATATTGTATCACTTTGTATATACTGAAAGTACTTTAAAACTTTACACTGCCATTTTCCCCCTTCTATCTGCTATTGTCATATATTTCATTTAATATGCTGTCACTTTTGCTTTAAATGGTCAATTATTTTTAAAAGATATTTTAAAGTGGGAAAACAAGTAACCCACCTGTGTACTGTTTCAGACATTCTTTATTTCTTTATGTTATTGAATGCCATGACCTTGGTAAATTCACATTGGTTCCAAAAGGTTTTGAATATCTTCCTTAGAATTTTCTACAAATTCAATCATGTTGTCTGCAAATAAAAAGTTTTTCTTCTTCCTTTCTAATCCTCATGCCTTTTTTTACCCATCATTTTGTATTTTGTATTTTGGGACAAGGGATGCTCAACCTGTACTTTGTTTTTTGTTATCAGTTTCCTTTAGCTTCAAGAACTTCTTTTCATACTTTTAGTAGTGCAAATATGCTAAAATTAATTCTTTCCATGTTCATCTGTCTGAAATGTTCTATTTTATTTTCATTTTGAGAGATAGTTGGCTGGGCAAAGAATTCTAGCTTGGCAGGGTTTTTGTTTGGTTGTAGTTGGTGTTGTTTGGGGGGGGGGGGTTCTTTATTCCAGTACTCTCTTGCCTGCCAAAGCTCATAAGAAATCTGTAATTTTTATCTTTGGTCTTCTGTAATGTGTCTTTTTCCCTGTCAACTTTTAAGATTTTCATTTTATCACCTTAGAAATTTGATTATGATGTTATTGGGATCATTTTCTTTATATTTATTCTGCTTATATTTGGGCTTCTTGGATCAAATACAGAAATGTTTAAATATTTTAAATTTTAAAAATTTTATTCCCTTCCTCTCAGATCTCATTTCCTTCTGGAACTTCAATCCCCAAAATATCAGATTTCTTAGTGTTGTCCTACAAGTCGTTGACGCTCTGCCCATTTTTATTCAGCCTTCTAGGCTTCATTCTGGATAATTTCTAATGCTGTAAGCCTTTGAGTTCACTGATTTTTTTCCTGAAATTTCTAATCTGTTATCAATCTCATTCAGTCTATTTTTCATTTGAGATGTTGTGTTTTTAGTCACTAGAAGTTTAATTTCAGTCTTTTTTATGTTTTCTTTTTCTCTTGTTCTCATTTCATGTTTTTGCTACTTCTTGAACACATGGAACATATTTTTCTAAAGATATTTAAATACCTTATGTGCTAGTTTTTTCATCCCTGTGACTTCTGGGTCTATTTTTATTTATTTACTTTTTTATCTTGATTAAGGGTCTTTATTTATTTATTTATAGTGCTGGGGTTGAACCCAGGGCTTTGTGTGTGCAAGGTAAGCACTCTACCAACTAAGCTATATCCCCAGCCCAAGGGGTCTTGTCTTTTTGTTTTTCTGAATGCCTTATGATTTTTTATTAGATACCAGGCACTGTGAATTTTATATTTTTCATTGCTAGATTTTGTTATATTCCTTTAATTAGCTTTGGCTTTTGTTTTGGAATACAGTTTAGTTACTTAAACATAAACTATTAACAGCCCTGTGTCAACACTGGAGTTGTTCTGTCTACTCTTTTCAAATAGTCTTCAGTAGTTTTCTTTCATGCATGTGTAGATTAGTACTTAGCCAAAAACTCGAGGGAGGCCTGTCTGTGGAACTCTAGGGTGTTTCTCTTTCTCTCCATGCTTTTCTTCCCTTCCTCCCCAGCCCTTCTCTCTGGTTCTTTGTTCTACAAATTTAAGCCATTTTGCCCTTCTTGATCTCTTTTCTCAGTCTCCTCAACCCAGGGAAACCCCTGGACTGGTTGTGTGTTCCCTTCTGCATTGCATCCTGGAAATGCCTTCAAGCAGCAAATGGGTAATTCATAGGGCTCACTTTGTTTCCTTTTTTCCCAGAGACCACAGGCCTGTCAGCTACTGCCTAGAAACCATTGCTTCTATACTTTGTCCAATTTTTTAATTGTGTACAGTAGGAGGGTAAATCTGGTCCCTGATTCTCCATCCTCTAGGTAGAAGTCTCTAACATTTTTTAGGGACCTTACATATTGACAGTAGATTGCTTTCTTTAAAGAGCTCTCACTGTAAGACACGGCTTTTGAAGAGTTAAAAAGTAGATCTGTATTTAAAGTAATAAAAATTGTATATCTAAATAAATCAAAATATGATTTAGGAAATTTAGATCTTCCCCACATGGCTATCTATCATATGACTGGAGACTAATTCATTGTTATAGAATTGCAGGGGGTTGAAAAGTAGTTTCAGAAGAGGGCTAAAGCAGACCAAATTGTGACTTACTGAGGAACTGTGGTTGCTCAGAGCTGTACCCAGTCACTGAATCTTAGCTACAAACCCTTCATTGCCTTACTGTCTATTTAAATCCTTTGTCAGTGTTCTTCAGGGTTTAAATTTTTATTTTGATGTTTCATCCATTATTCAAACAAGGAGTAAAACACTCAGAACCAATGTGATAAAGATCAAAATCATAGTGAGAAAGTCAGACAAATAAAATGCTAACAATATTTAAACTGTGGTAGTCTCCACTAACTACTGTTTAACACCAGAATTAATGTTTTTCTCCAGATCCTTGCTGGCTGCACTGAAATTAAGTGAGGCTAATGATAATAATCCATCCTTGGGCCAACTTCTGTGGAGCAATAGATCAACCTCAACTATTAACCTTTCGTGTGAGTATGTGTGGTATGTGCGCATGTATGCAAGAGACAGAAAGTGCATGTGCAAGTACACATGCTCCCTGACTTATTTTGTACCTTGTATATGCCGGGCATCTCAACCATCATGACAACCCTGTAAATTCAGGTTTTTAGGTATACATCTCAGACATTTAATGAAAAAACTGAGATCCAGAGATACTAAATGACAAGTCCAAGTTTTCCCACTACACCACACTATCTCTTACAATGCCATACAGCATTACCATATGTAGTATCAGAATTCAGCCGACAACAGACCACAAACAACCTTGGGCCATGCATCTTGCAGTCGTGTACCCTGAGCTACAAAAGGCAAGTAAGACAGTGTTGGATGGATAATCATAGTGTCTTTCATTAGGAAATAATTTGAAGTTTATAATTCACATGCAGCAAATCAAAACAACAATGAAGTAGTTAAGGCAGTAGTACATTATTTTCTTTACTTAGGCCAATTTAACTGAAAGAGACTGATGCGTGCCCAACACTATATTACCTGTTGCTAGATAGGCCTTTAAGTTTGAGGTTATAGTCACTATTAACAATGTCTGTGTTTGCACCTTTATCTGTTAAATTGATGGTCTTCATAAAGACCTTCACATTTGAGATTGTACAATGGAATAATTTTTCTGTAGTTGACTTCTAGCTGTGCCATTCTGTATAAGATCCTACATCAACTACAGGTCAAGTATCCCTTATCTGAAATGCTTAAGATATTTGTATTTGGGGGTTTGGATTTTTTTTTATTTTTTATTTTTTCAAATTTTGGAATATTTGCACATAAATGATGAGATGTTTTAGGGAAGGGACCCAACTCTAAATATGAAATTAATTTTTGTTTCTTATAATATATATTATCCTGAAGGTAACTTTATATAATGTATTTAATAATTTTGTACATGAAACTGAATTTTATGGCATGAAATTTTCCACTTAAGTATTATGTTGGTACTCAAAATCTTCAGATTCTGGAGCACTTTGGATTTTAGTATGGTCAAGGTATGCTCCACCTGTATTTTGCTTGCAGTCATCTTGATTTTGCTCATGATGATGAAGCTGCCTCGGGCTCCTCCTTCAGCTTCTCGCTGCCTGTGTTGGTGTCCATTGTTGGTAGATTGCTGTTATTATAGGAACTCATAATTAGATAGTAAGTTCAATGAATGCTTGTTAATTTATCAATTCTAGGTATCTTATTATTTCTACTATTATTGGTACAGACAACCTTGAGTATGGCTACTTAAAAACCCATATATAAAGTCCTTGGTGATAACCTTGAGTTTCTCCTATAAAGATACAAACACTAACAGATTTACTTTGGCTTGTGGCTAATCGGGTATTAGTGCCTTGCTTTCAAATCCTTCACAATTTTAAAATAGTTTCTGCATTTATCAGTGAGCAGTGCTCTCTTTCATATTGTTTTTTGGTATTATACATAGGTTGTATTGAACTTGAATTTGCCATTTATTGGGATAGAGAATTGTAAGGGTACATATATCTGGTACTGTGTTCGTCAGGAGTTTTTCTCAGTGTGAAACATGCTGGCCTATGTAAGGATTATATCTACAACATTGATTTTATTAGATAGTGGTCATGTCATGCTTTTGTATATAGAATGGAGACTCAGGATTTTTTTTTTTTTTAAATTCCTCATCTCCAAAATTTAGGGTGAAACTAGTGGTAATTAAATAGAAGGGGAGAAATTATGTTTAGTGTTTACATATATATGTGTGATAACACTTTGATTATTTTTTAATTTTTATTTTATTATTTTTAAATTTGTACTTTTTATTTTTAATTAACAAATCAATGTACATATTTATGGGGTACAGTGTGATAATTTAATATACTACACTTATACAATGTATAAAGATCAAATCAAGGTGATTAGCTTCTCCATCTTCTTATATATTTTATCCTTTCTTTGTGTTTGAAGCATTTAAGCTCCTCACTTTAGTTCTTCATAAAATATATAATGGGTTGCTATAAACTGCAGTAACCCAACCATGCTGCAGAACACTACATTTTATTATTCCTATTTATCACCCATAGTCCAACCTCTCTCTATCCACCCACCACACTCTTCCTTGTCTCTATCTCTGTCCTTTCTTCTTGCTTGAGAGAAACTGTCTCAACTTGTATATATGACTGAGAACATAAAGCATTTTTCTTTCTGTGTCTGGCTTATTTTACTTAACATAATTACCTCTGACATTGTCCATTTTGCCACAAATGACAGGATTTCATTATTTTTTAGGCTGAATAATATTTCATTGTTTATATTTACCATTGTTTCTTTATCCATTTATCTGCCGATGAACATCTGGGTTGATTCCGTATCTTGACTATTACAAATAGTAAGCCTTGGTTTTTAAGTTACCATATAAATATTAGTTAAGAAGTCCTCTTCAGGACCAGACTGCCTGAACTTGAACCCTAGCTCTTCCAGTCACTAATTGTAAGTGTGACTTTGGTCAAGTTACTTAACCTCTCTGTGTTATTGTACCCTGTGACCTTGGTAAATTCACTTTAATTCTAATAGTAGTTGTTCAATAGATTCCTTAGGATTTTCTACAAATTCATTCATTTTGCCTACAAGTGAAGACAGCTTTACTACTTCTTTTTTAAACCTTTATGCTTTTCTTACTTACTTTGTTGTGCTGGCTAGCACCTCCAATGTAATATTAAATGAACAATTGAATTCTATTCCCAGTCTTAGGGGAAAAACATTCAGTCTTTCACTATATAAACATGATGTCAGTGTAGACTTTTGTTATGTGATCTTTTTGAAATTGAGGACATTTTCTTCTATTTCTAGTTTGCTTAGAGTTGTTATGATGACTGAGTACTGAATTTTGTCAAATGATTTTCATCTATCTATGGGGATAATCATATGCTCACCTTCTTTGTTAATATGGTGATTTATATTGATTGATTTTTTTCAAATGTTAGAATTTCTCTTAATATAACAAAAAGAAATTGAGATATTCCATTATCCTTTTTTTTGTGCATTTGTTGGGAACTGGCAGTATTTTAAGATAGTTCAAAATCTCTAGGCTTATTCTCTGTCTCTCAGTTATAAAGACAATATGTTAAAGACATAATAGACAACAATAATATACCCTTTAGGGGAGAAACAAATGATTATATTGAGACTTTCTAACTGGTGATTTAAATTTTGTGATGAAATAAAAACTGTAATAATATAGTATTTACACTAGCTTCCTGATCATTTAATTCTCCCATAATTCACAGAAAAGCAATTTTAATACTTTTGAGATCTTCCTTTTCAAATAAATGAACACACTGGGTAATGAAGCTGACTAGGTAACACATAATTGTTGAGATGTAATTCACTCCATATTTAGAAATATTTTAGAGTGGCAATTATAATAAGCACAAGTGTCCAAGTGATAAAATGCTCAGTTCTTCATTGCATGATAAACAAAATGGGGACTTCCGTAGTTGACACCTTGATTTGTCACGTTTGCTGTTCAACTGTGGCCATCATATGATGTTCGTTCTCTTTATAGGAAGGTATTTTGGTTGTTTGTTACTAGGTATTATAAGGCCTGTCTTGTCATAGTGACTGCTATTTTTGTAAAGAAAGTGGTTTAAAATAAGTGTTCAAATATAGAAAGAATGATTCATTCCCCTGTTGCCAGGGCCAGTACTACAAATGGAAATCGCACTGAGGGAGACATCAGCTGATTGAGTCTTCCGTTAGGTTTTATTTTCATAGCCTTTGATTCCTAAAGCCATAGCTTGCCCATTGCCTCAACAAATGCATTGTACAAACACAACTGAATCACATAGGTGAGTACGTGGCTGAAGGCAGCTCTGGAATCTTGTGAAGCTTCCCCTATGTGAGCTGCATCAGCTCTCTCACAGGATTGGTCTTTTCAGTTTCCAGAAGCAGCATGGCCTGCTCCATTCAGCTGCCATGCCTACCCCATTCTTTAACTCTGTCTCTCGCTCCCTGAGCATCATTCACAAAGACAGTCTGCTCTAAGGAGAGGCACAGCCAGCTGAGGAAGGAGGCGAGGGAATCATGCCAATCAGAGGGGAAGAGTAAGACATTAAAAATGACATCACTGCAGTAATCCCATAGGGACTGAAACAAATTGAGCTGGTAGGTTTTTCCTGGAAATTCCAGCTCTTTCCAGGCATTTGTTTTTCTCTGTAAGAGCAGGGCAGGTTTGAGTCTTTTTATGTGACAGGCCATTCAGCAGAAGCAGTTAAGCCTACACAAAACTACTAAATAAATAACAGGCCTTCCAGCATATACTTCATGTAAAATGATATGAAGTCATTATAGTTTTTTCCTTATGGTATTCTTTAAAAATCTTTTATTTAACTTGGTGCAACAGAAATTATAAGGTAGGGATAGTTTAAAAGGAAGACTATTTGATAGAAAATGATCACATTTGAAGTATTTGTTATTCTCTTAACATTATGTGGGTAGATTTCTGGTTCTTAGCAATCAGTACAGTTCAATAAATATGTATTATGACCCACCCACTCATGGATGAGTGCCACTCTTTATTTTGTGTAGGCCATCTGAGACAGAGGATGGAATTAGAAGATAATCACTGATTGGGGATGGATTGGACCTGGAAAGCACTGGTCAGGGGTGGCTAATAATAGGCAATAGATATAAAGGAACTCTAGGGGTTTTTTTAATAATAAATGTTGTTTTTTCTAATTACAAAAGTAATATGTTTTCATTATAGAAGATTCAGATAAGCAAAGTCAATTTTAGAAACCTATTATGAAAGCACCCTAAAGTAATGCTGTTACCATTTTGTTTGCTATCCTTCTAACTTTTTAAGTTTGTGGATATATAGATATAGCTATAGGTATATTTGTTTTTACAAAAGCCATGCCTTGTACTCTTTTGTAAACTGTTTTTGTTACCTTATTGTGAAACTTTATCCCCAACTGATGGAATTTAAAATTTTTAATTTCCCTCTTTTTTTATTATTTGTTCTAATTAGTTATACATGACAGCAGAATGCATTTTGGCTCATTGTACACAAATGGAGCACAACTTTTCATTTCTCTGGTTGTACAATGAAGAGTCACGCCATTCGCGCATTCATACATGTACATAGGGTAATGATGTCTGTCTCATTTCACCATCTTTCCTATCCCCATACTCCCTCCTCTCTCCTCACTCCCCTCTGCCCCATCCAAAGTTCCTCCTTTCTTCCCTTGCCCCCACCATTATGGATCAGCATACACGTATCAGTTCCCTCTTTTAATGACCATCCAGGTAGCTAAATCTTTGTGACCATCCACTTTGCTTGTTTGTTTGTTTGATGTGGGATCTCATTGTGCCCTAATCTTGAACTCCTGGGCTCAAGCAATCCTGCTGCCTCAGCCTCTTGAGTAGCTAGCTGGGACTTCATACACACTACCTACCCCCATGATTATGTAAGGCAAATTCCTAAATATGGAATTACTGTATCAAAGTTATATGAAATACTATGACTCTTAATGTAGTTTTTTTATTTCCCCCAACTTATCAGCAGCAATTGTGTGAGAGAGTATGGACATAATTGAGCATTAGCAAGCTCTTTATTTGTATTTATCTACTTATATATCCTTGCACTTTCAATCCTGTTGTAAAGTAGTTTTCATTGTTCTCAGTCATCAACTAATACTTTACTATAAATAGGTGGGGGAGGGTGGAAGAGATGAATTCCTGAGAACCTGTTTCTCTCTTGGGGCCTCAAGCCCCAGGCTGGTGACAAGGAAGGCAATAAGACTGTTTTGGTCCTAAACAAAGAGTAGATACTTATAAAAAAAACAGAAAAGATACCTAATCTTTAAGAGCTCACTGTGTAGTCAGGAGAGAGAAAACACATACATTTGAAGCAAACTAGTATAAATACAAATTCACAAGATTAAAACTATTTTCTTTTTTGGTTGATTCTGCCAAGTGACCAGCGGTGGCTTCATTAAAGAAGGTTTGATTCGTGAGCTCCAGGACGGCTTCTCCTAGCTCCAGCCTCCAGCCACCTAATGCGGTAGCGAGGTTTACTGAAGAGGCCAGCGAGATGAGAGAACATGCCAGGGAGTGGACTTTTATTGGGGAACAAAAAATTCCAGGGAAAATCCCATCCAATGAAGGTTAAGGGGGGCAGCATTCCAAGGTCAGGGGCGACGATTTGGTCTTTGGGACAGTGGCCAGACACGCCTCTGCACGGACAAGCCCTCGGACCTGGAAAAGAGTGGGGAAAGCTCTGACACAGCTGTGTCTAAGCGCATCTCACCCAGCCAGGGAGGTAACTCAAATCACGTGCGAGGATGGCCTCCCACAATTGATGATTTAAATACATTTTTCCTTTTGCCTATAAACACTCTGACAGAGTATAATCAAACAGGCTGGCTGATTACCTCTCCTCACCCCACCGTGTTCCCTCACTCTTACTTGAGGAACTTTTACTTCTGTTAATGGGATCTAGGTACTTAGAGCCACTGATGACAACTAGAAAAGCTGAGAACAGCATTCTTTTTAAATTTTCTTACATTTATTAGAGTGTTAACAAAATAGGAAGGTAGTACTGAGCCAAAATCTTGGGTAAAGCAAGTATGCAGAGAGGTAAACTTAGCACTCAAATCATTTTTCTCTGAATGCATTTATTAGTCTGAAAGAAATGTATGTGAAGTCAAGCTGAGTATTTGCCAATCTCATAGGATAAGGAAGATAGGTATCAAACCTAGAGACTCCCCCAAGTAAGAAATTGGATAAATCCTTTCCCTCTTTAAGGGGAACTATGAAGAGCTAAATCTAAGAGTGATCTGGAAGTAAACCATTCCTGGAATGGGTCAATTTTGTGTCTCCTAGGTAACAGACTTTTGGCTTACACCAGGGTGATTCTATACTACTAGTGTCTTCTGGTACCTGACAAAAGCAAAGAAAAATCCTTTCTAAAGAATGGTTCCACTATCTAGGACTCAAATTAATCTTTAAATTTTTTTTGGTATAATTACCTGCAGTTACACATAATCATTCCATAAAATAACAAGATACCTTGAGTAATAACCAACAGAAATAACAGGAGAGCTCACTGTGGAGACAGGAGAGAGAAAACACATACATGTAAAGAGTCATACTCTTGAAAACACAGAGAGTCCCACAAAACTTCTTTCAGATATTACAATCAGTAGGCAAACTATGCTATGTTTAAAGATATTTTTAAATGATTTTAAATATCTTTAAGAACATGAATCTATTAAAAGTATTATAATAGATCTGAAAAATAATTACATGTAACTTCTAAAATAAAAAAAAAAACACATCAACCAAATTAAGAACTCCAGTTAACATATTTATCAGAAAATCATTCATAACTGAGGACAAAACTGGAAAATAGGTCTGAAGAAATTATCCAGAATACAGCATGGAAAATAAAATGACAGAACATATGCAAGAGACAAAGAGGATAGAAGGAGAACATCTACTAATATACCTTTACTTAGAGTTCCAAAAAGTGAGGAGTTGAGAAGGAGGTGTATTTGAACAAATGATGGCTGAGAATTTTCCCTAAGTGACATAAAAACTACAATCTACATTTTCAAGAAGCTTAATGAATCTCACACTGGTAAATGAAAAGAATTCACACTTAAGCACATGATAGTAAAGCTGAAGATAACCAGAGATAAGTCTTTAAAAGATGATTAATAAGTAAACAATTTACCTTGAAAGAAGCATCAGGTAAAAATATGGCTAACTTCTGGATAGCAATAATGAAAGACAAGACTTCTACAGGAGTCTTTGCAGATCCTTTGCTATATAAGGACCTCCTGCCAAGGGGGTGCATGAAACCAAAATCTAATCCTCATTCCAAGTGTCCAAACCTGGCCCTGGCTCTCAATTGTTTCTTCTCAAAGAATACCTTTTCCTAATTTCCACAAAGTATCTTCCATTTGCCAAGCCACGTGTCTGTAGGGCAGCGTCTACTCATTGAAGGTACCTTGTTTTAATTTTCATGAAATCACCAAATGAGCTAGCAGCAGCTCTGCAGAAGGGTGGAATAATGTCAAAGTGTCTCAGTTTTGAAGTTATATGTTCTTTCTCTTCTTCCCACAGGTAGACTTAGGCAGAAGGAAAATTAAATGCATTTGAGCCAGACAGATGCAGAGAGTTTGCCATTATTACATTAAATGTAAATGGGCTAAGTGTTTCCACTAAAAGACAAAGATTGTCATACTGAATAAAATAATTTAACACTCTGCTATTTACAGAAGACACACTTAAAATATGTTAGTAGTTTATTATCGGGATTGATTTCTATTGTAAATTACAATACACAAGACTGCCCCCAACAACAAAGAATTATCTAGCCCAATTTAATAATACTTGGGTTGAGAAACCTTGATATAAGTAAACAAAAAATTTACAAATAAAAATATAGGAAAGAAGATATACCATGAAAATGCACACTAAAAGATAAGCCAATACAGCTATGTTAACAATAGACAGAATTATACTGAGTCACCACTTCTAGAGATAAAAGGGGCTACTTTTAATCTTAATTTTAATTTAATTAAAATTTCCTCAATGTACTGCTTTTTCCCATAACTTAAAAACCTCTGGGATTATTAATAAAATAATATGCTAGCCAATTTTATTGGACAAAATATTTTAAAAACTAAAATTTTCATTTAACAGAAAGATTTAGTAATTTTAAAGTTATGCACATCTTTCTAGATGTAGTGGCATTTACCTGTAGTCCTGGCTACTCAGGAAGCTAAGGCAGAAGGATCACTTGAGCCCAGCTGGGGGCCAGCCTGGACAACAAAGCAAGACTCCATCTCTTTAAAAATTAATTAATTAATAATGAACTATATTTATCTAACTAAATAGATAAAGCAAAAATGTCAGAACCACAAGGAAAAAGACAAGTCCACTCTTAAGGTGTTTTACATACTTCTCTCAGCATTTGATGTAACAAGCAATAAAAAGACAGTAAGAACATCCAATTTAATAACACAATGATCAAATTTTAACAATGGACATATTTAGAAAGCTCTAACATTTGCAGAGTATATGTATTTTTTCAAGCATACATAGAACACTTATTAAAGATATCCATATACTGGACATAGAGCTAGTCTCAACAAATTTCATAGGATTAAAGTCACAAATAACAATCCTGCCTGGCCACAATGTAATTATGTAATTAATTATTCAATAAGAAAAAGGTGACTAGAAACTCATCACCACACCAAAAATTTGAAAAGTAACTAGTACAGTTCTATATAACATCATCATTCAGTTAAGAATGTTTTCTAACATAAAATCTTTTGGTATATACATAAAACAGAGCTTTGAGGGAACTTTAAGTTCATCCATCTTAAGTGGGGGAAACAGCAAGTTAAATTCAAAAAAAGTGAAAGCAAGCAAATAATGAAGGCGAGAACAGAAATTAATGAAATAGAAAACACTCATAGAAAGGCTCTGCAAAGCTAAAGTCAGTTCTTTTAAAATACTAATAAGATTATTCAACATTATAAAGACTGGTCAAGGAAAAAAGACATACATAACCAATAAGAGGAATGAAGAAGTATACATCAATGCAGATCCTACAGATATTAAAAAAAATACATTTCTAAACAATTAAATTCCAATTTCTTATTGTGGGTATACGAAGCCCTGTATGATCTAACTCCTGCATTCGCCTCCTGTCTGCTATGCTGTCATCAAACATGCCAAGCTTGTTTCTCACTTAGATCTTTGTGCTAAGTAGTACAAAGGGATGTAATTTCGGTCTCTTTGTAATTTGATCTCAATTTTAAATATAACTTCCTCAGAAAGGTCTTTCTTGATCACCCAATCTAAAATAGTAACCCAATTATTCTCCATGATGTCATTCAAGTTCTAATTCCTAATTAGCTCATATTATTGTCTGACTTTTTATTTGCTCCCTGATAGATGTAAAATACACGAGGAACCTTATCTTGTTCATCATTCTATCCCAGAGAGCACAGAGCAGGTTCTCAATAAATATTGATTGAAAATACCATATTTTGTTAGTTGTGGAGAGGTGGACTAGGGGAAAAATGTAGAAACAGAAAATGAATAAAAAGGAAACTATTGTGTGCAAAAATGTAGTGGAAAGAAGAGACATGAAAACATGCAGAAAAGAATTAAAACAAGGAGAGAGGAAAATACTTTAATTATATATTATTACTGTTGTGTTTTGGAAAAACTTAATTAGAGGGAAAGGAGCTAATTGTATTGAACACCACCTATGTAGGGAACCTAAATTGCCAGGTGATAGTTTTTGTTTGTTTATTTGAAAGATTTTATTCTTACTGAGAGTTATCACTAAAATAACTTTCCTCCTTTTCAACTCTTCCTTAGGAAGAAAAGAGAGTGTTTTCATTCTACAGAAAGAAACGAAAAGACTATTTGTTTTCCTGGAATAGATTGTCAAGGATGACAGGTAGGGCCATTCCCTAAGAAAGAATGGTAGCAGAACTTTTGGAGAGAAATCATAACTTTCATTTTTAATGCATTAAGGTATAGCTGCTTCAAAAAATCCAAATAGAGATGTTGACTAGATGATTGGGTTCATCCACCTGGAGCTCAGAGGTGAGGTCTAAGCTGGAGATCTAAATCTTTGATGTATCAAAGTCATAGGCATGATGTGAATATCTATAAAGAGAGAACAGAATTCAAAAGAACAAGATTCCAGGGATGAAACTTAAAGAACTCTGATATGTAGTGCTCTGGATAGTGGGAGACAGCCCTGTGAAGGAGGCTGCAGGAGGGCCAGGAGAATGTGGTTTCAAGGTAAGATGCTGTTGCAAGGCGAAGAATTGTCAGCAGTACCAGATGCTGCTGAGGCACAAGGAAAATAAGAATTGAAAATGTTTTTTAGCTTTAGTGACATTGAAGTCTTTGAGTTCAGTGAAAGTGATTTTAGCAGAGTGGGGATGGAATCTGAGTCTGGTTTAGGTTAGTGCCCACAGTATCTCTGCATGGGGTAGATGCTTGATTTTGTTTTGTTTTGTTTTATCATGAAACATATAATTATGCAGACAAATGTATAATAGCATATATGTAGCATTTGAGGAATAGAATGAACAAAGTTGACCTATAATCCAAGCTAGGAAATAGAATCTTAAATGACACCTATTTGCCCTGCCTGGTTGCATCTACCTTCTTCCTCTGCCCAGGCCACATATGTATTTTTACAATATCCTTTTTCAGTTGCAGCTGATTTTGAACTCTCTTTAAATAGAATCAAACTGTATCCATTCTGAGCCTTGCTTCTTTTGCTCAAAATTATCTTTTTGAGATTTGTTTGTATTGATATATGAAATTGGAGGTCCATGTAAATATTGGGGAATCTCTATTTAGTTCCATTAAGTGGTGTTCTAGTAGCATTTTGCAACCAGCTCTTCCCTCTCCTGTCCTGTACACAAGGTACCCATATGATATTGCTAAGAGATATGAACAAGTGGAGGTAAAGAATGGTATCTCTCCCAGTCTAATATCAAACTTTCTTAAGAAATAGAGCTGGATATCTGATAGGGCAGTTTTCTTTACACTCTTCTCTTTAAGAGCAATTTGCCCATTCTTGGCCTTTTACATTTTCATATAAATTTTAGAATCAGCCTGTCTGTTTTCTTTTTTAAAAAAAACTAGGGACTAAATCAATCTATTTGATTTGGGAAGCAATGACATATTTATAACATGAAGTTTTATTTAGGAATAAATAACATCTTTATATTATGAAGTTTTCCAAAACATGAATATAGTATATATTTCTATTTATTTAGGTTTTTTAAAATGATTTTTTAGAATTTTTATAATTTACCCCATAAGTGTCTTGTGAATATTTTATTACTCTATTCTATTTTTGATACTTTATTCTTTTGCTGCTATTAGAAACAATGTAATTTTAAATTTTTCATTTAAACTATTCTAGTGAATAAAAATACATTTTATTTGTACAAAATGATTTTGTTGCCAGAAATTTGCAACTCTCAATAGTTCTAAATCACTAAACTGAATTAGATTCCATTAGGTTTTCTGTACATACAATCACGTAAACTGCAAGTAAGGATGATTTTTGTTTCCTCCTTCCCTACGCTTTTACTTTGTGTATTTGAATTATTTTTCCTGCCCTACCATGATGGCTAGGACTTCCATTATAATATTTCATGAGTGATAATAGCAGGGGGCTGGTCACTTTTCATCACAAGGCATGGCATCTCATCACATATGTGAAAAGAATATTGAAAATATAATTAGGATGTGCAGACTAGAAAAACTAGGTACTTTGGAGAAAAGAGGGCTCCTTTGGTTAAGGAAGATTCTTGATTGAAATCCAGACTGGCTAGACTGCTTAGTTAAAAAGTGCAGGCCAGGGGAAGTTGCAGGGAAGGGAAATGGCAAAAACAAAGGCAGGAATGAGCTTGGCACGTGGTGGTAGAGTAAGAAGGCTGAGTGATTATAGTTCATTTGGATAAGATCAGCTAATCCTGTCAGCTTGATCTTCAAAGATATATCACATCTAGAGTCAAACCATTTCTTACTACGTTTTTCATAGCCCCCAAATTCAGACTATTACTTCTTGCCTAGATGGTTGTAAGTTTCCTGACAGGTCTCTGCTTCAGCCTTTCCCCTGTACCATTTATTCTCCATTTGGCAACCAGCATGATATCTCTAAAATGTCACCCCTTTAGTTAGAACCCTCTAGGATTTTCCCTCTCATATAGAGAAAAGCCAAAGTCCCTGTAATGCCCTTCAAGGCCCCACATCAGGGTTTCTCAACCTTAACACTACTATTTGGGGCAGGGTAATTCCTTATTGTGGGGGCTTTCCTGTGCATCAAAGCATTTGCAGCAGTATTCCAGGCTTTGACCTACTGAATCCCGATGGAACCCCTGATCCAGTTCTGACAACCAAAAGTGTTTTCAGACATTGCCTAATTTCTCCTAAGGGTAGAAACTGCCCTCAGTTGAGAATCTCTGCCCACAGATGCAGTCTGCACTATTACTCAAACCTCACTGAGCCACACTGGGACCTTTCTATTTTTAGATATATGTAGGAAGCATGCTCCCACCTCAAGGCCTTTGCCTCTCTCTTTGCTTGGAACACTCTTCCTCCAGAGAACTACATGGCTCATTTGCTCATTTATTTCAGTTTTCTGTTCAAATGTCCCTTATTGGAGAGTCATTCTGTGGCCACTTACAAATAGCGACCTGTCCATGTACCCTTGACCTTACTCTGCCTTTGTTAAAGCATTTACCACCACCTGGTATTCATTCTCTGTCTCCCCATAAGGAAGGAACTTTGTCTGTTTTGTTCACCACTGTATCCCTTATATTGAGAGCGCTGCCTGGCACATGTTTGAAGCTCAGGACTTTGTTGAATGAATAAACAGGGGTTAGATGGGTGGGACCAATTAAAGGTCAGTGCCTATCACACTAAGTGGCGTGAATTCTTTCCTAAAGTGTTGCTGTTAAAAATCTTAAAGGGAGAGGACTGTAAAACCAGTATTATAAAAAGATTAAACTAATGCAGCAGGACATGATGAATCAGAGACGTGACATGGGAAAGAGGGGAAACCTCTTCAAAAGACTTTTGCAACAACTTAACCACATTATGATGAGGGCCTCGAGTAAGGTGGTAGCAATTGGAATGGAAAAGAATGGAGTGAAGATAGACTGGGCAAGTAGCTATCCTTTTCACCAAGAGCCACAAAACAGCTTAAATTTCATTCAAACAGATAGACTTTGGCTATGCTGATTTTCCTAATTCCCCATCCTACAGCCAGGCCCAGACTTTGATGCCCTTGTGCTCCTATTGCTATTATAAACTCCAACCTATTCTCCCTTTGTTTCTGCAGCTTCTTTCTACCCAATACGTAGCCTTGGAACAATCTTCATTTTAAAAAATGTCACCACATCAATCACTTTTATAAACAAACTCACAATGGCCTGCGTTACACTTTAAATCTAGACCTTGTTTGGCCTTGAGGATTCAATACCAATTCTCTTACCATCTTCCCCTCATTCTTTCCACTCCCGTTTCCACATGTGCTAAGGAAATCATTTAGTTTAGGAAAACCCACTTTAAAATTTGCATTCACCATCCCCTCTCTCATGCCTTCCAAACAAAATAAAAGTCATTTTATGCTATTTTTTATATATATATATATATTTAGACTGGAGTCTTTTAATATTTAGACAGGTTTCCTAAGGCTTTTATTTATTTAATATTTTTAAATATGGAAAATAATGTTATGATGATCCATTGATATATCTTTTTTTTTATTGACACCAAGAGAAGACATCTGAAGAAATCATCCCAACCTAGGTCTTTTCAGTTAATAATGTATCTTAGAGATTTTTCCCATATCAACACATACTATTCTAACTAATTCTTTTTAACAGAATATTAACAGAATGCAGAATATTCTATTATGTGTGTATGTTTATGTGTGGCTATGTGTGTGTGACATAGTGTTTAAGAGCATGCACTTTTAGAAGCAGACTGCTTATCTCTGGATCCTGCTCTGCCACCCTGCTAAGTGATAGAAAAATTTCTTTCCTCTGTGAATCTCATCTTCTTCATTTATAAAATGCACAAAGTAACAATGCCTACATCATAGAATTGGTATGAGGACTTATAGGAGACAATTCATGTGAAGCATTAGAGCATGTAGTAAGTGCTCAATAAATGTTAACTGCTATTTTTTCACTCTTACATTACCAGTAATATTTAGCTAATTTCCATGTTTCTGCTATGATAAGCAATGCTGAGATGAACACCCTTGTACATATATCTTAAAATATTTGAGAGGATGTATATCCCTAAAGGTAAATTCCCATAAACAGTGTTGTTAGGTCACAGGGTTATGTACCCAAAATTGGTATCTATTGCCAAATTGCCTTGTAAAAAGGATATTCCAAATTTCAGTTTAAGAAGTATATTATCACCTTATATTATCCCAACTATTATCAAACTTCTAAGTGTTAATATTAACGTTACCTTTAAATATGAGAAAGGTTAAACATACTTGTACGCTTATCATCTATACCTTTTTACAAATAATGATGAATGCTTTTTCATCTTCATTGACTATTTTCTCACTGAGTTATGTATGTATTTCTTGTTGATTTCTGAGTCTTTAGTGCTTTATAAAAAAGAATATTGTCAGATCAGGTTTTAGAAACATAGTTACTATGAAAGTTAAATATAAGTGTGAAATAGTTACATTCACTTGATATTATTTTGTAAAGATTTTTAAAGCTTCCCTTCCCTTCATCCCCCTCAATATATCCTGAGCATTTCCACCTAAATTTTGGGGGGGTCAAGGTCTATGACTTCTATCCCTTATTCCTTCCTTTTCCATGTTTCTTTGGTAGCAAAAGCTTCTTTGCCAAACTCAATGACTGGTGCAGGGAACTTGCTATAAAATTTTCAAAAGAACAGAGTCACAATTCCAAAATATAAACCACCCATTGGGTGATGTGAAGCCTGAAAAACAAGAAAAGCGGATTAGGGGCTAAACAGGCTCTTCTAGTATCTTCAAAAGCAAAATGCTTAAGTCGATTATAACAAATAAAAAGGCTGATCTGTTTGTGTGGCATCTTCCAGAAAGATGCAGAGCCATTAACAGCTTTTTGGTATGCATTCTCCTATAATTGTATGACTCCTTGGAACTTTTCTAAATAATGACAGTGATGATGATAATGTGACCATAATATGGCCCTCATGGTCCTTGTGAGCTCTATGCCCAAAGAATAATGACAGACCCAAAGGCCTGGACTCCCCAATGCTCCACAGTGCTTGGCTGCACTTTGTACATCTCTGGTAGAATATTTCACATTTTGCCTTGTATATATTTCCATTGTAAGTCCGAGAAGGCAGAAACCACATCTCTTTCACCTACCCTCCAAGCAACTATTTGTGATGTTGTCCAGGACAACTGGGTTTGCCCCAAGAAATGGTCAGTGTCTGGGTCATTTGGCCAACTGTATTCTCTCTTAAGAGACAATCCTAGGAATCTGGTGCCTCCAATCTGTGTTTGCCTTCCAGCTCTGAAAAACACCAAGTATTCCCTGGGTCCACTGGAATATGGACTCAGGAAACCAAAAACACCTTCAGTCTTTGGTGCTGCAGGTGTCTGGACATTGTGGGCCCCTGTGGACAGATCTGTGTCACCAGCTTCTGAGTGATCTGTTGTCTAGATAGAGGAGTGTCCTTTCCAGAGTTTTTATCTTTCACCTGTGTTTTATATAAGGATATGGTGCTAAAGCCAGATATTTTTAAAAATAGAGATAATTTTAAAAATAAAGAAAAGCACAAAGAAAATGAAAACCTATGGGGTAACCCTGTCCCTGAAATCAGCCATTCTTTTTTTCTTTTTTCTTTATTATTTATTTATTTAGCTGTAGATGGGAACAATACCTTTATTGATTTATTTTTATGTGGTGCTGAGGATTGAACACAGGGCCTCACACCTGCTAGGCTGGCACTCTACCACTGAGCTACAACCCCAGTCCCCCATTCTTAACATTTTGAAAATATATCTTTCCAGTTAAGCTATATGTTAAATAACATGTACTTAAAAAAAATGGCATTATATTGTGTATTCTCTGGGACAAGCTTAGTGCCCTTCCATATTTACTGGTTCTCCTGAGCCTTGTGAAAGCCCACTAGGGGAAAGTCCAGTCCTTCCTTTCACAGTGATTTTGTGGAGTGGAGGTGGAATTTGAATCATCCTTACACTTACTTAATATCATTTAAAACTTTGCAAAGCAAAGCAGGTCACACCCCAATGAGGAAATGACTTGGTCATGGTCACAGTGCCAAGGCAAGACCAGCATCTGTATCTGCACTCCAGCCACAGACTCTTTCCATGGTGCTTTTAAGTTTCAGGTTTCAGGAGGGGTGAGGGTGGCAGGAGTTGGAAGCTGGAATGACAGGGCCAGATGGGGTATTGTTTTTAGCTGCCATCTATCTGAGACATTCTTGTTCATGTTATTATTGACTGACTAATTATTTAATGTATTTTACATGCACAGGGAACAAAATGTAAAAGATATAAAAAAGCATACAGTGAAAAGCACCCCTCTCCCACCCTGCCTCCCTGCTGCTGAGTCCCTGGGCCACCCAGTTGTCCTCTCTGTGGGCTTCTCTGTCAGTGGTTTCCTGTGTGTCCTTATGAGAAGCATTCTGAGTTCAAAGGGCAGGAGATCATAGAGGTCATCCAGGGTGCACTCCCCTGTCTCATTAGTATCCTCTGCTGAGGTCATCTGAGTAACCCTGCCTCCTACCCCCAGTGGCATCTGAGGGAACCCAGTCACCCTTCAAAGCCCATGGTGGCTGCATCCCAAGGCCAGGTCAAGACCACCACCACTGAGACCACCCCAAAGAAAGGAAGCAGAGCCTCAGGGGGCCACCTCTGACTCTGAACTAGTCTCAGTTGGAAGACCAAAAGCCTCATCCAGCTGTGCTGTGGCCTCACTGTATGCAAGTTGTCTAACCTTTCTGAACCTGGACTTTTCACTAGGTAACCCAGAGTCCCTTCTCTGACAGTGTCACATTCTAATCAGTAGGTCACTCACAATACTGCTCAAGCTTTCCTGTGCCTGTCAGTCCCTGGGGCACCCACATCTGGGGTGGGGCCTGAAGTTCTGCATTTTCAATGTGCTCCCAGTGATGCGATCCACTGCTTTAAGGACTACATTTTTGGTATCAAGACTGTGACCTGTCCCAGGGACGAAGCACCTGGGATTTTGAAGTAATGTCTATTTCAAAGCCGAGCGGTTGCCACTGGAGAACCCTGGCATTTGTTTGCCTCAGATCCCTATGTGGTCTTTCTGGTCCTCTTGGCTCAGGTTGCCAAGTGGAGACTGAGTGAGCACTGCTGTGTGCCAGGATAGTGCTAAATGCTCCAAATACATTCCCTCTCTCTTGACTCTCAAAGCTACACAATGAGGTGGATGCTATGATCATCCCCATTGTACAAATGAGGAAACTAAGACCTAGGGAGTTAGCATGCTCAAGACTGCACAGCTGGTAGGAGACCTTCCAGTTCCAGACTCCCCTAAACCAAGAGAAAAATGGCTTTTTCCACTGCAGTCTTAGAAGTGAACACCACAGGGATAACTGTCACAGGCCTCCTCTTATGTCTCTGCGGGATGGGGCACTGCCATTGTTCAGCTCCAGTGTCTCCTCCAAGGCAACACATCTCGGCTTGCAGATCTCTCCTCTGCCTCAGAATTTTCTGGATAACTTAAGGGGTTCAGAGTACAGCTATGTCAATCAGGGGGTAAGAAGGCTTCTTCCATCAGCCTGTCTCTCCCTCAACAAGAGGGTTCTTTGGCTGTGAACAGCACTTAGATTGTGTCAGAGGAAGGCCATGGGCCTTCACAGGCCACATCTATTTTCATTTACCTTCTGAAAGAAGATTAAGGGGAAAATTCAATTTTGCCTAATGCCTCCCCCCAAATGGCTAATTTATATGCTAATTAGCAAGATAGGGATCGATGAAACTGGTAATCAATATGATATCCAAGGCACCAGTAATGAAATTCATTTGGAGATGCACTGCCAGTGGAAATGAAGCAATTATGCAGAATAAATGGAGCAGGTCAGGGAATAGGGCTCCATATTGCACTTGACTGCATATTTCCCCTTTACTCCTCCCCTTACCTTTCTCCACCCTATTAAAATAACTGTCCATTCAGATCCTTTGAGGTGCCACACACCAGTTTCTTTCTTATCCTGCAATGCCTTATCCTGCAGTGTCCCTGTGGATTTGTGGAAAACAGAACTAAAGAAAATTAGAGTCTGAAGAGACCAGAGGTATGAGCCCCAAAGGAGAATTAGAGGCTAAATAGGGGCTCTTCATGCCATATACTGAGTAGTAATAAGTACTTTACTCTCATGCTGTGAGATTGGTTTAAGATATTTTAGTTTTAGAGAATAATATAGTTACCATATTCCCCAGAACTTTAGAACTGCCTGATTACAAATATTTCATCCCATGAGACCACATATCAAATGATGTGTCCAGTGTGAAGTAATCCATAGTATCTCAAGAAGATTTAGCCTAACTCTGGGAAGTCTTGTTGCAACCTGGATATTCATTCATAGTTCAGATATGGTGGTGGGGGTGATTACTGCAGTTATTTCTGGACATTTAGGACACAGAGTTATTGCACTTTGTACTTTTCAATTCAGATAATTGAAAATTGTCTTTTATCCCAATATCTGCTTGTTAGAATCACCTGAGGAGATTTTCCTAAAAATTTTAATGAAAATGCTTAAATATAAAGTTGTAACATTTACACAATGCCAAGTGTATTCTATCTAGATTCTACAACTGATATTTTACCAGACTTGCTTATCACATATATATCCAGCTATCCCTCCTGCTATCTATCAGTTCATCTTTTTGCAAAATATATTTCAAAGTTACAGGCATCAGTATCCTTCACCCCTAAAAGCTTCAACCTGTACATCATTAGCTAGAGTTTGAAATTCATTTTTAAGGTAAAATTTATGAACAGTGAAATATACAAACCTAAAAAATACCATTCTGTAAGTTTTGACAGCTGCATACACTGATACCAAACAAATCGCTAGTCACGGTCATCAGAAGTTCCCTCATGCATCTTCCCTGCCACTCCCTGCCCCTTCCTCCTGTTTCCAGAGGCAACCACTGCTCTCATTTTTTTCTATCACAGATTAATTTTTCCTATTCTTAGAAAATCACATAAATGCAACATAAAATTCTATATAGCAATCCATCATCTTAAACATTCATCATTTCTTTAAAATTCTCTCTCCTAGCTATTTAAAAGTATACAATGAACTATTGTTAACTATATCCTACTGTGTTATAGAATACTGGCAGTTAATCCTCTTATCTAACTGTATTTTTGTATCTATTAAACAACCCTAATATTGCCCTGAATATACATAAGGCTTCTTTCATTCAGCATAGTATTTTTTAGATTCATTAATATTGTTGTATATATCAATAGTTTATTCCTTTGTTTTTTGATGAGTAGTATTTCCTTGTATGGGTATATCACAGTTTGGGGGTTACTATGAATAAAATGGCTATGAATGTATCTATACAAGGCTTTTCATGGAAATGTATTTTCATTTTACTTGAGTAAATTCCTAGGGTTAAAATTTCAGGGTTAAAGATTGAGTTAATGTTTAATTTTTATAAGAAATTGAGTATATCTCTTAGAGTGGAGAGTAGAATAGTGTTCACCAGAGGATAGTAAAGAGAGAAGGGAGAAGTATGGTTTAATGAGTCCAAAAATACAGTTAAATTAGAGGATTAACTGCTAGTATTCTGTAGCACAGTAGGGTGACTATAGTTAACAATAATTTATTGTATATTTCAAAATAACTAGAAGACAGAATTTTGAATGTTCTGACACAAAGAAATGATAAGTGTTTAAGGTGATTGATGTGCTAATTACCTTGATTTGATCATTTTGCATTGTATATGTGTATCAAAATATCACCCTATACTCCATAAATATGTATAATTATTATGTGCCTACTAAAAATTTTAAAAATTTAAAAAAAAATGTTGTGCAGTCATTTTCTGAAGTGGTTGTGCTATTTGTGGGAAACTTTAAAAATAAAGCTGCCCTTCCCTCAAAAAATGATTAACTAATTAATTAATTGGTGAGGAGCAGGCACAGGTGTTTCTTACACACATCTTGGTGGGTCTAATGTCCATCTGGAGGGAGTCACTGAAGGCTTAACATTCAACCCCAGATGAAATACCTTCAGTTACTTATAATAAATGTGAAAAGTTGATTTTCTTTTTTTACTTTTGAAAAGTAGACTTTTGTTGCTGTTCCCTTTTTTCCTTTACTTTTACTGTTACAAAGTCTTCGGGTGTTCTGAGATTATTTGGACACCATGCTGCAGAATTTAGAGTCAAAAGACCCACTTTTTAATCCCGATTTGCCACTTGGTGACTGTACAACTTTGGGAAAGTTACCCAATGTAGGGCTTCTCCTGTGTGTTCCAAGGCTATGAGGATAAAAGTGCCTGACTCAGAGAATTTTCAGCAGGGTGGGAGTAGAGTTATCTAACCCCTCCAAACCAGTTGGATTCCTCAACTCTGCCTTTCTGAACAAAGGCAGATTGACAGTTCTTTTCTTTAGTTCCATAAAATGGCTGTGGATGGTGAGGCTGTAAATGTCAGAGGTTGAAGAACTGTCACTACCTTCTTCTAATGACTGATGCATAATTAATTATCTCTTGTCTTACATATATGTAACTCAATAGAATGGGGATTTTGTTTTGGTTTTCCTTTCCTGATAGTGACTTAGGCTGATCTCACTATTCACTATCCCTGTGTACCCACAATGAACCTTTACAGGACTGCCAGTTAGAGTCAGTATTAAGAGAACAGTGGGGAGTGATCCAATAGCAGAGGTTCTAGTTTATCCATGCCTTCACTGGCTCTGGACTGCTGAGCTTTGAGTCAACAACAGCAAATGAACAGACCTATTCAGATTTGATCCCCACTGTCTGAAGTCACACTCCCCCTGAGGAGACAGACATGGAAACTCTTCTGAATCCACTTTAGATGGCACCATCCAGATCTGGTTGAACAGGTCCCTGAACCTTACAGAGAGTTGGTGTGTATGGCTCCTGACAGTGTTTTATATCAAATACTCAGTACTTGTTGGAAGAAAAGAAGTCTCTTTAAGGGATCTTGTATGTGATATGGTCTCTTATCCTTCAACTATTTAAATGAGGATTTGCCAATTAGCAGTAGGAAGAATGGAGTTGCAAATAGTGGGTTTTTCATATTAGGTGAGATAGGCCAGCATAGGTACAGATGAAGTGCCAGGCTTTAGCTTCTTTCTAAACAGGAAGGCTGAGGAGGATTTTCCTTCCTGTCCTCTACAGACAGCTATAGAGCAGGTAACATTCTTTGCCTTCCTGGGAAAGTAGAAGAGCTTTCAGACTATCAGAGGCTGCTCTGGGCTGGGGCTATCAGTACATAGGTCTAAGGTAAAGGTGGCTACTGGTGAGCTCTCTTCAAGTTTTGGGCCTCTCTAGGTATCTCTTTGGAACCCTCAAGCTTTGTAAGAGGGTACCAAGCAGAGAGAGAAGGGAATGAGATCAGATGGTCTGTTCTCTGAAGCATGTGTCTGGCTTCAGTAGTCCCCTTTTGGGTTGGTTGTGTTCTGTAATGTGTCCCCTGAGAAGACAGACTAAGCAGCCTGTGTTACCCTGCAATTTCTCCAAACTATTTGCATGAAATACTGCAGACAAAAAGCCCAGCCCCTGATTGGCTGTTGCTAGGTAACAACATAATCATCAGGAAATTAGGCTGTCCTCTTTTTTTCCAACCCAGAGTATGTGTGTGATTGCAGCGTTGTGCAGGAAGAGAGAGGGAGTGGAACAAAGAGAGATAAATGGGATGGTCTTGAAGGCGGGGACACCACAGCCACAAACCTGCATCCCACGGTAGGACAATCTGCTTTGGGTTGGGCTCTTTACTCAGTCAAGCCAGTATTGGTACATTTTCCTTTTATTTATTTATTTATTTTTGTACAAATGACAAAGCTGGCAGGGCCCTGCAGACAGCAGGAACAGAAGCTATGGAAGCAACTTTGACATTTGAATTGATTTTTAGAAGCAAAAGGCAGTGTTTGGTATGTGGGGAAGACTGAGTGAAGGCGAATAACTGAAGGTGTGTGAGGAATGTGTATTGGCAGGTAAGAATCCATTCGCATGGCTGCAGAGCACCAGCAAGGAACAGAACGTGAGAAAGTGCATGTGAATGAGGCATGTGGCAGAAAAAGCAAGCATGCTATAAAATGTGGAAGGGAGCCCCGTAAACTGAAGTTTAGAACTGTCTGCTGTAGCTCCTCCTGCGTTGAGGCATGTGGTCCTCCAGTCATTCGGCCAGGCTCTCTCATCCTACCCTCTGCCTGGTTACACTTAGCAGGTAGGTGAAAAGACATTAGTATGTGAATGTGTCTGTGTGTGACTGTGTGTGCACGTGCACACATAATCAAAGGCCCTGGTTCATTATTAAGATTGTGTCCAAGGTTAACAGTGCATAGAGTCCTAGCAAGAGCACAGCCCTACCTGGATGCTTCCACTGGGTAGTGAATATCCACGAAGACCCTGAGGCACTGTCCTTTCCCTTCATGCTTGCCCCAGGCAGCTTTCCCACCTCTAACCTCCCTTGTCTTATCCTCCTGTTCAGTTCCCTAGCAATGACCCTGCCCTTAAACTAGACCCTCACTTGCTACACTGCATACTTCATTGGCTTGCTACAACCCCAGGCAAGCTAATTGCCTTTTGCCATTCATTGTCTGCCAGATTAATGACTCCTCCTGTGTCTGGCTGCCCAGAGCCTCCTGAGATTCTGCTGTGTACTTTTTCTGGCTTATCTTTCCCTTCTTCCTACATCCTCAGCTCAGCCTCTGGAGCTCCACATCTGAGTTTTTAGAAGCCATTCAATTTAAATACTAAACTAGAAGCACTACCATATTTTGCCTAATCACAGGAGATAGTCCCAGACATAATGCAGAGAGGACCATTTTGAAGGAGTGGTAAAAATGTGCAAATACATCAAAAGCAAGACAGAATGCATTCCAAAAATCCAGACTCAGAAGAGAAGATCCTCCCAACCACACCCCTGCCCCAGTAAACACTGGCTATTGCCAGTGGGTAAGATTAACAAGACTCAGAGCTCCTGCCCCAGAGGGAAAAACCCATCGCTAACTCACAGGGGCTCATTGCCCCTTTCAGAGTACAGATACTAATGGAATGAACCTGGTACTCTGTGAAGGCTCTTCTGTCTCCAACAGTGACTTTTGTTACCTCTCAGTTCTCAATTCTTCATCCCAGCTTTCTCATACATCAATTCAGAAAACAATCTGTCTTCTACCTCTTCTTCCCCAGCATTCTCCAAGGCAGAATTTCAAAGTGTAATCACTGGACCAGCAGCATCAGAAGTTTGAGGGTGGAATTCAAGCAACCATTTAACAACCCTCCAAATAATTCTGGTGTACGTTAAAGTTTGAGAACCACTGTGAACCTGAAAATTGCATTTTAAATAAATTATCAGGTGATATTGACCACTATAAAATCTCTGTTCCTTGAAAACAGGGGACAATGTATATTGAGAATGATCCTCTTCCACTTAGTACCCCTTCCTAAAGTCCCAATCAAATCCATCTCACAAGTCCCACCCCAAGTAAAACTTTAACTGATTCATCTGAAGGTTGTCACTTTACCCTTTATCACATTTCCAGGGTAGGCAAACTAGGATTCACAGGCCAAACCTAACTCACAACTGTTTATGTAAAGCCCTCAAGCTAAAAGCAGTATTTACATTTTTAGATTGAGGGGGGTCAAAGAATATGCAATAGAGACTCTAAGCTGTCTGTAAAGCCTAAATTATATACCATCTGTACCTTTACAGAAAAAAAAAGGCTTTCTAACTCTTTTTATCGATGTTATGTACTTATTTCTCCTCTTACACTGTTAACTCCTTAAGGACAGAGTTAATATCTGAATCACTTCTGTATTCCATTCAGTTCTGAGCACATAATAGCTGTTCAATAAATACAGAAAGAATGGATGAGATAGTGGTGGTTGGGTGCACTAACTGGATGGTTGTCAACCACCAAGTATTCTGAGAACCCAAAAGAGAATCAACTTTCCTACTTAGCCACTTTGTAGCTGCCCATCCATGAAATAGGAACAATGACTTAAGCAGATAAAAAAAAAATCAAGTAGTTCAGACTTATGGTATTTACTCTTTTCCTTAGTATCTAAAATGATGAAAGCCAATTAGGAGTTGAATTGCATCTCAAAAAAAAAGATTATCATTAAAAAAAAAAGATTAGTTCATAAATGAAAGAGTTAAAAATAAGAAATGGAAAATCTTCAAGTGGATTTCTGATGTTCAGTAAAAGGTTTTCATGGAATAATACTCTACCAGTGCTAGTAGCCTTGAGGATTACACCTGCTTCAAGGATGCCCAGCTTGGGTGGACATCTCCCCAAACAGAAGCTCATGTCCTCAGAAGCAGCCCCAGTCCACCTCTTAACAGCCCAATTGGTAGGAAGTTCTTTTTTCTGTTACACTGAAATCTCTCTCCTTATGATTTCTACCCTGTGGTCCTCATTCTGCCTATAGTAATTATCAAAATTAGCTACCTAAGCTTTGTAAGCATGAGGTAGGAAGTAGGGTAGAATTATACCTGAAAGGAAAGGGTAGAGTGTTAAAGGGAATCTACCCATTTAGATAGTTTTCCCCTGAAAATAATAAGAGAATAGGTTAGAAATACGAGAAGCTAAAGGAAAGATTTATGAAGTTTTTTTAAGACATCATTTTGTGAGCAAAAGGAGTTCATTTGAGCCGGCTGTAGTGGCGCACACCTGTAATCCCAGCGGCTTGGGAGGCTGAGGCAGGAGGATCTCAAGTTCAAAGCCAGCCTCAGCAAGAGTGAGGCACTGAGCAACTCAGTGAGACCCTGTCTCTAAATAAAATACAAAATAGGGCTGGGGATGTGGCTCAGTGGTTGAGTGCCCCTGAATTCAATCCCCTGTACAAAAGAAAGAAAGAAAGAAATACAAGAACTAAAAGCCAGCATGTATGCTAAGAAGAAAGCAAACTTGTAAGTATGAAATGAAATAGGACATTCTGGTGGCCACGGGAGATCATTGGCTGACCACAGGTATGCAGTGTGTCCCTGCTAGAAAGGAATGTTAATCACAATTAGAGGCTATTATTTAGGTCAAATGAGTATGAGGAGGCCCCAGAGCTGAGCCTGAGGGACTCTGCAATTGCTTTGTGATTCCAGAGCATTGAAACAGTGGCCCAGACAGGATGCTAGAGCAGAAGAAGAGCAGGAGAAAACCCCTCAGGAATGGCTGAGTTCTCTAAATGGTTGGTTAGGCCAAAATAGAGAGGGCCTTACACAGAGGATGGAAGAAGGGAGTGAAGAAAGGAAGCCTAAACTCCAAGTCATATGCCTGTCAGCAGCATAATGTGCAGCAGTGTTGACATTAATCCAAACACCTGATAAATCAATCACTGCATGAAAAATAGTCCCAAGAAGAATGCTTACTGAGCGTTCGCCGACTCTCCAGATTTATAAGAACCTTTACTACACAGCCAAGAGTCACAGGAGGAATGTTATCTAGTAATAGCTGTTGCTAACCAGCTTCTGGTTTCTTGTGTTTTCCCTTCCCTTCACAACAGGCATGTGTACGTGAGTACACATGTTGTATGAGCACCTCTTGCACACACACACACACACACACACACACACACCCTGGCTTCTGTCTATTCGGGTTATCACTTCTCCCAGTTTCACTTGGAGGTGAGGTTTTTTTTGTTTTGTTTTGTTTTTTTTTCCTTTTCTTTTCTTAGGAACACAAGAAAATTCCTAGGATTTAAGAACAGAACTTTTTGGCCTCTAGTGGAACACTCACATCCAAGCCAGGACTCAGAGCATATTCAATCACATCAAGGCTTAGGCCCCCATGTTGGGACCTTCCCTTTGCACTCAAGGCACTCCCTTATTACAATTTGAACATGAGCTCTAGATTCAGGCTGTTTTGGTTTATACTGCTTAGTAACTTGATAGTCTTGGGCAAGTTACTTTAATTCTCAGAACCTATTTTCTCATCTGTAATTACTGCTCTAAAGCAAAACTAAAAGGATGACGCAGACATGGGGGGCGGTGGGCAGGGATGGTTTTAACCAAAGTAGCACATGATGCAGAACATGGTACTGAGTTTTTGCCTCTGTTTTCTTTCTTACTTTTCCCAAAACTCTTTTCTAATACACACACACACACACACACACACACGTATTTTTTTATATTTCATTTATTTTTTTATATGATGCTGAGAATCAAACCCAGTGCCTCACATGTGCTAGGCAAGTGCTCTACCACTGAGCTACAGCCCCAATAATTCTTGATAATTGATCTGTTAAACACATGAGGAAACTGAGAAACTGAGTTCATGGAGGTTAAGTAACCTGTAAGGTCCCCCAGCTAGGATGGAGGCAGGAATCAAAACAGCGTTCCCTGCGATGCTGCTCTTCCACTGTCTTATAAGTCATGCTGCCCAGCCCTATGCCCAGCACTCAGGAAAGACATTCCTCTATCCTTCCTTGCAAAGCACTTTGGGGCAGTTGTCATCGTTTTGTGTTACTTTACAATTAAATGACTGCAAATGATTTTGTAAACAGTGATAACACAACCAGTCTTATGTACATATAACATATGTGAAAATACTTATGAACAGGAAAGGTCTGTGGATGTTGGACATGCTCCAGTTACTATGCCAGTAGTGATTCTTGGTGGCAGCACCTGTGTGAGCTGTGGTTGACAGATTTGCTTGGACTGACTCTACAGCTTTGGATGACTTGTGAGATAGTCTACTAGACAGAAGACCCTGAGGCCAGGTTCAGTTCATAAGAATGGATTGACTCCAAGCAGCCTAGACTGGAGTGAGCACAAGCAGTTTTGCCTCTTGTGTATGGATGTGCAACCCTGGTTTTGAATCCTATGCCTGCTATTTGCTAGCTCTGTGTCCTCTGATAAGTTACAGGTCCTCTATGAACTTGTGGAAAAAAATGAGGAAATAATCCCTGTATCAGAGATCAATATAGGGATTGTAAGATGAGATCATTTTCCCTAACAAGCCCATAGTAAGTGCCAAGAATTATGATTATTTACCAGTACCAGTTCCAAGGATGCTGGCTTCCTAATGGATAAAAGATCATTTACATACCAAATGAAAGTATTTATGGCAAGAAATGCCCCACCTGTCCCTGGCAGTTTGTCTGTTTAAAATATGTCAAAGTGTTCAAAATCTGTTCCTTTAATCTCCTCAAAGAGGATGTAAAGGGAAACACTAAGGCTATGCCCTTGGAAAAAGCTCTGCGGGAGCCTGTTAGGGCACTCCAACATGGTCCCTGCTTCTCAGAGGCACTTTGGGTTTTTTTTTTTTTTTTTTTTTTTGGTGGGGGTGGGGGGGGCGTGTTGTTTGTTGGTCTTGTTTTGTTTTGAGGGTTTTTTTTTGTTTTTGGTTTTTGGTTTTTGGAACTGGGAATGGACCCAGGGGTACTGAGCTACATCCTCAGTCCTTTCTATTTACTTATTTTTTAAGTGTGAGGCAGGGTTTTGCTAAGTTGCTGAGGGTCTCACTAAATTGTTGAGACTGGCCTTGAACTTGCAATCCTCCTGCCTTGCCCACCCCCTCACCCAGTCACAGGGATTATAGTCGTATGCACCATGTCCAGCTTCAGATGCACTTTTGATGCTTGCCTCAGTAAGTCAGCAAAGTCCTTAGGCTGCAAAAAAATCAACCTATGCCTAGAGGGAGGCTATCGCCACAGCCCAGGGGACAGTGCAACAGGAGGAAGTAGAGAGAAAAAGGCTGCTCACTGTTTCCTATAATCCCTGGCCTGCTTAATTACACTGCTTGTCACTAAGTAGCAGTGATAGAAAGACCAGCCTACCATGGGTTGCACTGACATCAGACTAGTTCAAGGATGAGTTGGGGTGACAGAAAATGGCAAGCTCTAGAAATGGTAGATGTGGTGTGTGTGTGTGTGTGTGTGTGTGTGTGTAAGAGAGAGACAGACAGACAGACAGAGATCTAGCATGGAGAGACTTTAAAACAGTCTTTTTGTAGCCCTGGCTACTAAGATTTCTGTGTATAAATCTCCCAAAAGGATAGCTCTACTAAAACTAAATAAGAAAGAACTGACTAGATCATATCATAAAGAATTTACTTCATTATTAGAAACAAGAAAGATTTTTTTCTAATTTGAGGCTATTGAAGTAAATTATAGTTTTTCTCTAGGGGAAAAAACATCTTCTAACCTAACCTACCTACCAGTCTATGCCTGAGTTATGCTAGGTGTTTTTAATTCATTATTTTCCCCATTCTTTAAAACAAACCAATGAAACTATTATTCTTCTGTCTTTTTTGCATAAAAGGAAAATGAGGCATAAAGAGCTAAGTAACTTGGCCAGGGTTGCTTTGGTATATTCTAGGCCATAGTGATGTTTGTTCATTTGTATAGTACTTAATTTCTCTTCCTTTTTTTCTGAACTCTCTCTTGACATTTGCATTTGTGTAATTTTTGTTTCCAAACAAAAATTTCTTGTATGTGTCTATTTTGATTCATTTTTGCAAAAGCTCTGAGAGGCAGGAGTGAGAAGATTGCCTTCTCTGCCTGTGTTAATACATTGAGTGATAGAGCTGGTCCAGAACCCAGAATTCCTGACCAGGATCTCCCACACCTACCTTTTGCAGTGACAGATTCACATCACTTCAACACCACCTTCCTTTAACTTTCCCTCTTACTCCTTTTCTAAGCCGAAATGTGCTGGGCTCTACTATTCTAAATAGTAGTCCGGACCAAAAAATCTGAATAAAAGTGTTAATGGCTATTGAGAGTTTCAAAGGTACCTTCTCAATGTCTTGTGTTCATGAGGTACTTCAGTATCTACTTGGGTACTTCCTCATCAGGAGGAAAGATCTATCAGCAGAGTTTCCAGCTTTATTCATTCCTCACTTAACAGCATTCACTGCTGCTGGCCAGACACTATGTTAAGCATTCGGAATCTAAAAATGATAGTCAAGGCCTGCGGAAGAAAATCAGCCATCCTGACACATTATCAAAGATCAGAAGAAGGTACCAAACCCAGTACAAAGAGAGGCCTCTAAGAGGAGCAGACATTCAAGCTGAATGGCACAGGATGACTGGGTTCTGGCCAGGGAAATGGGAAGAGGACACAGGAATGGCCAAGTAGAGGGAAGGGTCCAAGCAGAGTCATGAGACAAAGTGTGACTGGTTCTGGAACTGCGGCCTATGGGCAAGCAGTAGGTGCAGTTGGAGGGAAGCACTGCCAGCATCTCCCCTTTCCACGGCAGGTATTTGGGGATCTTCAGCAGTGAGCAAGCTGTTTGGTAACTGTCCCCAATTCCACCACTGTCCATTTTCTTCCTCCTCCTTCAGGAATTTTATAATGATCATTTATATCATAAAGGCAACTACTCATTTTTTAAGTATTTTTTTAGTTGTAGATGGATACAATATCTTTAGTTATTTTTATGTGGTTCTGAGGATTGAACCCAGTGCCTCACAGTGTGAGGCAAGCACTCTACCACTGAGCACCTCATCTGTTATCTTATACAAGGTATAACAGGGTCCCTAGAACAGTGACTTTTAGACTTTATGTGCATCAGAATTCCTCAGAGTGTTCATGAAGATACAGTTGCTGAGTGACATCCCCAGGAGTTCTGATTTGGTAAGTCTAAAAATGGGACCCAAAAATTGGCATTTATTTTTTTCTTTGCAGTACTGGGCATGGAACTCAAGGCCTCGTACATGCTAGGCTAGTGCTCTACTGCTGAGCTACATCTCCAGCCCTTTTTATTTTATTTTGAGACAGAGTCTTGTTAAGCTGCCCAAGCTACCTTCAAACATATAATCCTCCTCAAACTTGCAACCCTCCTGCCTCAGCCTCTCAAGTAGCTTACAGGCATGTATACCACATCTGACCCCAAAAGTGGCATTTTTGAAGAGTTGCCAAGGACTATATTTTGAAAACTCCTGCCTTGAAGTATGCAAAACTGTTGTGAAGACAAGGATTTTTCATCCTTTATACAAATTTCATTTGTATTATTTTATACCAGTTTCTGAGCTAGTTGGCTTCAATATTAGGCAATATGATTTAGTATTTGCTAGGGTTACCATAACAAAGTACCAAAAACTGGTGGCTTCAAGTAATTGAAATTCATTGTCTCACTGCTTTGGAGACTAGAAGTCTGAAATTAAGGTATCTGCAGGGCCACACTCCCTCTGAAATGCTTTCTTGCTGCCTTCTAGCTTCTGGTGGCTTTAAACATTCCTCAGTTTGTGGCAGCATCATTCCGGTCTGCCTCCAGCTTCACTCAGCCAGATTCTCCCTATGTGTGACGTCTCTTCACATGGCTTCTCTTATAAAGACACCATTCATGCTGGATTAAGAGCCTATAGATGTGTACTCTGTGCCTTAGAGCAATGAAACTAGAGCTGTCTCAGTCTAGACAAACTCACCCTCTTGCTCAGTCCCCAGACACTCAGCATGTGCAGAGCATGCCTCAAACTATGTATCCCTTCCAAAAGATCAAATCCTTTTTTCTCATATTCTTCAACCAACCAGTACTGACTTGTAATATAAATATTTGGTAAAAAATCTTCCTTTTATAAATTGTGAAGAAAATAGTAAGGTTTCAGATAAAGATTATTTGTTTAAATTTATGGTGTTATGTTCCACAATGAAACCATTCAGTTTGATTTCTATTGCTAGGACTATATGATTGGGTCTAACTTCGAATCTTTCACATCTGTCTTGTTGACCTTCATTTATTTATTCCACTTTCTAGAGACACTAAGGGTGGTAACACAGTCAACTAGGAAGAGTGCATTTGGACTGTGCCAGTATTTCAGTCACTCCAGCCTGCTGTCTGAGGACAGTTCCATGGGTGTGAATCAGGGTCCTATGTTCATGTAACAACTTGAAGGTATAAAGAGGTCTCCTTCAGGCCAGTAAGTCTAGAAAATTGAGTCTTCTTCTCTTGTTGCCTTATGCCTCAGAGATATGGGCAATCAAAGAAGAATCCCTTCCCCCTGCTCAGACTCTGCTCATGCAAGCCGAACAGGCATGATAATACCAATAGCAGCCATTATAGAATTGACTAGACCTCTCATTTCCTGTCAAGCTCTGATTCCATTAGGAAAACCTCACCCTGCTTTACCCCAGGGCTTTAGACTTTAGGTTTGGAGAGCTCCATTTTCAGTATCTTTCTCCTCTTGTCCCTGGAAAGCTGTCACAGCTGTAATCCACAGCAAATGGATTTCCCTGACCCTGGGGACAAAGGCCTAGTGTTTCCTAGACTTGGCGGCTCCTGGGAGGGCAGAACCATCAGCATTTCTCCAGCTGCTGGTCTCAAGCCCTGTGGGCGGCAGAGACCTGTAATAAGATCACCATCTAAGCCAGTTACAGTCAGCACATCATTCAAAGTGGTCCCTTGAGGTTGGGAGGGGAGAATCAACGGAAATAGGAGTCCTGGCTCTAGAGAGCACAGGCTCACACAAAACCACACAGTGAGTTGGAACCCAGAGAAAAATAGACTTCTCATGCTGGATGTTAGCCATTAGAGAGATTTGGCTGTGGTTCACACTGGGATTCCACAGGGCTGGGTGGCCTAGGGGAAGAAATAAGGCATTTGTCAGAAGAAATAAGAGTAGAAATTAAAAGGAAATTGAATATGAGTGGGTAAATGTTTAAACAGTAAATGCTAGGAATGTTTAAGGATTCCAGTTTTCTACTGTGGAACACCAGAGGGTGAGACTTAGCGAGATGTCTCCGTAGCCCTCGCTCGCCACCAGCCCAGAGCTTTGAAGCAGAAGGAAGATAGGAGTGGGTAAATGTGACAGCTTTGGTGCAAAGAGTGGAACTACAGAAGAAAAGGCTCAAAAGCCAGTATAGTGACCCACACTTCCTGATTAATTCAAGTTCCCTCCCACTAAGAGATCAATGAAAACCAGATATACGGCAACTTTCTTCCTGGATTCTCTTCAGGGCAAACTTCAGCCTTCTGATCCCACCACCATGAGGCACGTTATTTAGATAATTATTTAGATAAATTTCCTACTAACAAAATTTGGGTATTAATAGCTACTTCATAATGGAAGTCATGAGTCTATATAAAGCATCTGCTATGCTTGACAAATGATAAGTACTCAATAAATAATCACCATTGATGGAAGGTGTGGAAATTAAAAGATAGTTCATGTTTTAAACTAGCTGGGAAGAGTTCTGTAGGTCAGGTGGAAGTTAAACTAAACTTTCAAATAAGCAGTAGGTTAGAATGTGGCACTCATCGTGTACTGCTAAACAAACATTTATGGACTGAAATCCTAGGTGTGCATGGGAAAACATGACATGAGCCCTGTTCTCCAGGAGTTCAGAGTCCAGTGGGGAAGACCCACCCCAATCAAATCACTTTCATGTAATTCTACACTTGTGAGTGCTGTAAGCGAGGTAAGCACAAGGTATTGTGGAAGCAGCCCTCCACTGGATGGCTTAAAGGAAAAATTCACACCAAAAGCAGAACAGCTAGAGGTTGTTATATTCAGTGCCTGTTCCATGGCAGAGACTCAAACTATTGAAGATCTAAGGAGCTGGTTAAATGAAAGGTGGAGGGAAGGCATTTCAGAGGAAGGGAGCAGCATGGGTAGCCCACAGCAGTAAAAGAGGTGGCAAATAGCAAGGTGTACAAGACTTGTAGACATTTAGAATCATTCTGAGCCCAGCGGGTATGTGGTATGGAAAAGTGGTGAGAGGTGAGGTGAGAAGTGAGAAAGACAGGCAGAGTAGATTTGGGGGCTTCACACACACTGAGCAGCTTACCAGGGGAACCACGTGGACCCCCAAATTTGCAGTGGTAACTCAACAGCTGGAGCAGGGACAACTGGATACTCAAATGTCCAAATACAAAATGTCATATGATCCAGCAATTTCGCTGCTACTTATATACCCAAAGAATTGAAGGCAAGGACTCCAATAGAACACTTGTATGCCAATGTTCATTGCAATGTTATTCACAATAGCAGTAGTCAAGAGGTAAAAACCAGTGGCCATCAACGATGGATGAATAGACAAAATGTGGTGTGCAGACACACACACACACACACACACACACGAAACAAATGAAATTCTGATATATGCTACAGCATGAATGAACCTTGAAAACATTGTACTAAGTGAATAAGCCAGACATGAAAGGAAGATATGGTGTGGTTCCACTTCCATGAGACAGAGTAAGCAAACTCAGAAAGTAAATTTGAGGTTACCAAGGCCCAGTCAAGGGGGGAGGGCAATGGGGTCTTATTTATTGCTTAATAGTTATAAAGTTTCTGTTTTGGGTAATGAAAAAGCTCAGGAAATAGATAGCGGTGATGGTCACACGACATTGTGAGTTAATGTTATCAAATAGCATGCTTAAAAATGGTTAATCTCCTGATCTTCCCATCAGAGTCAGTGCCTTCCTTCTTTTTCCCTGTTTGTGAGCGTTTGGGAGACAGCTGTAGCTACCAAGAGCATGAGCTAGGACAGAAAGGGCCGAGGGATGAGACACATTGTGAGCATGCACTGTCTGAGGATTAAGGGTATATGTGTGCCTGACAGGGAGAGACAGCGTGTGTTTGATCAGCGGGTGGCAGAGATCCTCAAGAGGAGAGAGAACTGGAGCTGAGCAGCATGGGAGCCCATCACAGAGAGGGCCAAAGGCAGGCTGTCAAGGGCAAGGGGCCAAAGAGTGAAGAAATGAAGATTAGGAGAGAGAGCTCATCAGTGAATGAAGGGGAAGAGTGACCAGGCCAGGCCAATCAGGAGGGCAAGTGGGCAAGGGAAGGAAGGAGAGTGAGAAGGAGAGCAGGCTCCTGGGAGCAAAAGCACAGTGAGGTGAGGCATACCTGGGAGGACCAGCAAGGAGATAGCCACCAAGGCCAAGGGGGAAAGGGAGGGTATGAAAGGGTAGGGACAGGGGCAGCCCCAGGGGCCGAGGGAGCAAAAACCAGACAGACTGAGCCAAGAACAAGAGGAGAGAAGAGAAAAGGGAGAGGCGTGCTGGCCATAGCAGGAAGGACACGTGGTCAGGGAGTCCAGGAAGTGCTGTGTGCCTGAGGCCCCAAGTTGCTAGGTAAGTCTCACCCCACGGGGAGCAGAGGCTGTCCTTACCTGTGCACTTTCCTATAAAGGAATGCCTTGCTCTCTGTAGGATGCTGTCTTGTTTTTCAATGAGGATTGAGTACACACTGTCCATGATAGTGTCCCTAACTGCTGCAGAAGAAACAAAAAGGAGCTACGGCTTGATCCCAGGCCTGGACAGCCTATCATCTTGATTTGCTGTGGCTGTTGCCCTGTTTTCCCATGTAGTTCCTACAAGCACTTTAGTTGAGATTTCCTAGGGTGGGATGAGAAGCAGGAACTGAAACCCAATGCAGGTCAACATTTGGGGAAAGGAAGTGAGGCCTTGAACTGAGAAAGGACCTTGGAATTGAAAGGGATATTCCATGTCTGGACAGAACTGTTTTTTACTGATTTCCTGCTCAGTGATCTTAAAATCCCAGTTGAGCCCCCTCTTGACAACTAGTTTTTCAGTTTCTGCAAGGTCATGAATTAACCCTGTTGTCATTTTCTACCCAGCCTAGACTTCTCTCCCTAGAATGTAGATAAGGTGGATTTCCACAAAGCAGAGGACAGGACACCCTTGTTGACTTTGCTGTGCATTGATTCCCATGTCATCACTATTGTCATAAACATCCTTAACAAGTGAGTAGCCAGTGCAGTTCAAGGCAAAAGGAATTCATGGGCAAGGGCCTTTCCCTGTGCAGTAAGAGTAGACATGGAAATGCTAGGGAAAACCTCTACCGAAAGGCCCAGGTCAGGAGCATGGTTTGCAGACGGGTTCACAACCTTGGAAGCCAAAAGCAACTTGCTGCCTGCCACATGGGGATAAGAGTCCTGCCTTTCAGCCTTCACCCGTATTTTTAAAACCCACAGTGAAACCCACCCTAGTCTGAAGAAAGCAGCCTGATGAATGTCAACCCCCAAATTGAGCAGCACTAGGGAGATTCCAACAGGACATTAATGACTATTTTGATTGTAGAGCTTCACGCATGCTCTATCCCTGAGCTATATCACCAGCCTTTCAGTTTATTTTATTACCTCCTTATTTGCCTCTTTCTCTTATTCTGTTCTCTCCAAATTTTTAATCCTATTTCTTTCACCGTCTGGCTGTGTACATAATAAGCATGCTGATGTTCAGTTTCTCCATCCCAAAAAGAAGAGGTTGACAAGGTGGAAGATGATCCCTAAGATAACTGCCAGGAGAACATGCAGAAATCCACCTCCTCTGCACTAGTTTTACCTCCTCTGGCAGAAGAAACTTGTCATAGACTTTAACATCAGTCTGACCTAATTTCAAATCTCGACTAATGAGCCAAGCCTGGCCCTGTGCTTTTGGTGACAAGTGTGTCTCAAAACATTGGTTTACAAGTGGCTCTATGGCAGGCTGTTTGGAAAGCTGATGCGCATGTAGTCAAACCTTGGTATCAGCAGCATATTTGTCCCAGGACCCCTCATAGTCACCAAAATGTGCAGAAACTCAAGCCTTTTATGTAAAATGGCATAGTATTTGTATATATCTTACCCACATCCTCCCAAATACTTTTAAGTCATCTCTAGATTATCTATACTGCTTAATACAATGAAAATTCTATGTAAATAATTGTTCTACTATATTATTTAGGGAAAAAAATAACAAGAAAAAAAGGTATTCAAAGCTGATTGAACTAAAGGATGCATAACTATGGAGGGCCAACTGCGTGCACATTCTCTGAAAGCATTTGTTAGATATTTTACTACTGCCTCTTCCCTCCTAGCGTCTGCCTGCTCTTCTGCTGTCTGTGTGCCCTGACTGTGCCACTCTGTAGGCCATGGAGAATGAGCTGCCAGTCCCGCACACATCTAGCAGTGCCAGTGTCACCAATAGTACCAGCGGGGCCAGTAGCAGCAGTGGCTGCAACAATAGCAGCAGTGGTGGCAGTGGACGCCCCCCGGGACCCCAGATTTCTGTATACAGTGGCATTCCTGACCGACAGACTGTGCAGGTAAGATTCTGATTGATCCAGGAATTGCATTCCTTAACCATCCGCAGGGTTAGCCAGGCAGAGGTGTAGGCATGATCTGCTGGAGTAACCTAGATGCCTCCCAGATGGGCAAAAGGGACTAGGTTAGTAGATCTAAATTTATATATGGTTAGGGGAGTGGGAGAGGCGCAAGGAAATTTGGAAAGGGAGAGTACTTAGCAGATCATAAAAATCTCTTTCTTACCCAATAGTGTAGATCCCAGGGTGATATTTTAGGAGAATAGTGTGTACAAGGGCAGACAGCTAAAAATAAGAAACTGCAAAAATGACTTAACTGCTCAGCCAAAATCCAAACCCATTATCCAAATGACCATTGACCTGTCAGGAACAAATAAGTGTCTCAAAGACAGAGGAGCATAAAAGAAGCCCAAAGGAGTCTATTGTTCTTGAGCTTTTTTCTTTTTTCCCTGATATTAACAAAATGTCATCCATGAGACCCCCAGATGATTACACAATGTTCCAAAATGTAGTCCTGGCCATGTGTTGCCACCTTTTGTGTGCCCAGCACTGTGGCAGCATTCTGCATGTTTACTTCTCCAGCTATGAAAATAGCTGTTATCAACACAGTCCTATAACTGCTGAAATGGAGGCTCTGAGAAGGCAGTAACTTGTCTAAGGCCATTCAGATAAAGAAAAAAAAAATGAGCCTAAATCTGACCCCAAGCCCATGTTCTTAATCACAACAATATCTGTTTGAGGTTCCTAGATAATATAGGCAGAAGAGAGAGGCCACAGTTGAGAAATGTTTACTCTAAGTAATTTTGCTGTACTAGAGGAGTGACCTCATCCCGTTTTGGCCCCAGGCCCAGATAAGACAGTGGGGGAGAAGCCACAGCAGACAGTGAGAAGCCTGAGAAATTCGGCTAAAGAAGATGGATTTAGTGGATGACCTGGACTGTCCCTCTCCTAGTTATCTCTGCCTCACAGTTAATCTAACCACGTCTCCAGCTCCCACCCTACTCCCTGCCTCTTCCCCTGCCCCTTCATGCATGAGTATCTGAGCTCTGGTATCCAGCATCTGGCATCATGGATGTGCCCTTCTCCCACCACTCATCAGAACTCAAGGCAAAAGGGGCTCGGGGCTTCTGCTCTGGCAACCTTGCATTTACACCCAGGCAGAGCCACTGGGAGCTCCTCCTGGCCCATCCACTGACTCCCTCTGGTGAGGAAGAGTCAGAACCTCAGGTACTGCTGGCTGAACTGCTGGAAAGGTCACTTTCAGGAGGCTAAGGAAAAAGAAGGGCCAATTTAAGGGGAAAAAGAGCAGATAATTCTGGGGACAACAGGGGGTTAAAAAGTAGAATCCAAATGAAGAGGATCTGAGAGAGTAGAGCGTACTAGGGAGAGAGGAGTCAGAGAAATATGTGCAAGAGTTGGGGTTGGGGTTTCTAGGGAGACACCAGAGCCCACGGAGGATCTGTGATATCAGCCTGTTCTCAAGAAACCCAAGTCTGAGCCCAGAGCTTTCGCCCTTAGCAGGGCCTGGGGTCAGGAGCAGCCCTATAGCCAAGGATCCCACAGAGCTGAGGGCAGGGAGTAGGCCAGAACCCAGGGAGCACTATTGCTGGGTACCAGCTGGGAAGCAAAGGTAGGAGAGAGAATAAATGTCTCTGGGCCTCCTAAGAAGAAGACAGAGGGCCTGAAGCCTGCTGCGTAGCATCCAGCTCTCTTTGTTCCTGGGAGTGGGGGAGGATCAAACAATAGCCCTTTATCATTTCCTAGAGGCTGCTGTTCAACCAATCAGGAAGGAGGGAGTAAGCAGTAAGGCCACAGAATGGGAGATAGTCACTAAAAAGAGGGAGCAGAGGAGAAAAGAGGCGAGGGAGGGAAAGAAGAAAAGGGGAATGTGTCATTCCTGTGGCCCAGCATGCTGCAAGGCCACCTTCTCAGGACTGATAGGATCCTCTGAGCATTGTGTGTCAAACCTGGGGAGTAGCACCCATTCAACCTTGTAGCCTCTGCAAAAGCAGTTGCCTTTGCATGAGTCTCAGTTTGGCTGCTTCTGCTGAACCTGGCCCCTCTGATACAGCTCTTCTTCCCAGAACCTCTCTTCATTCTGCCCTCATTTGCTTCACCTTCATCTGAGGCTGCAGAGTGCTTGGGGGAGACAGTACCTGGCAAGCCTGGCATGGGAGGCTTCTGACTCTGGGAGAGCCGGTTAGAGCAGTGGCGTGCTGCTGCGACTCTCCTCACAGCACTGATGCAGGAGCAGGCCCATCAGGGAGGAGCTGGAGACTAATCAAGATAGCAAAAATAGACAGAAAACTCTTCTAACAGATGTCTCTTGAGTCAGAGGCTCTGGAGAGGGCAGTGGGTTGTGGTAATGGTCACAGATCCTGGGGTTCCCCGAGCAGCTGAGGAGAGCTGGGTTGACAAGCCATGGCTGCAGTAAGGGTGTGCCATGCAGCCAGCTGACATCTCCAGCACCCACTCTCCCTGCCTCCCAGGTGATCCAGCAGGCCCTGCACAGGCAGCCCAGCACTGCGGCTCAGTACCTGCAGCAGATGTACGCCGCCCAGCAGCAGCACCTCATGCTGCAGACAGCCGCCCTGCAGCAGCAGCACCTCAGCAGTGCCCAGCTCCAGAGCCTGGCGGCAGTACAGCAGGTGAGGAGCCTGGCAGCGGGGATGAGGCTCATGGGGTGTCCAGACTGTGCGAGCAAGAGGAAGAAGAAGTGGGTACTGCCAATGCGTCCCCTGTCTCCTCTTGCCAGTCCACAGAGTCCTAGTGAGGACTTGCCATCATTTCCTTTTGGCAGATGAGGAACAGAGAGAGCCCAGCTAGTGAGTGGAGCAGCTGGAATTCTCACAGGTTGTCCCATAGAGAAGTGTTAGGAGAGCCACTTCCTCAACCACATCACTGTGCTGCTGGGAAAGGGACCATAACTCCAATGAGGCACTCGCAGGAGAAGGGTGTGCCAGACTCACTTTCTGTCTGTTTCCCTCTGATCCCAGTAGTTGAGAAGAACACGGTCATCCATTATCCATCCACTCATCCATCCATCCACCCATCCATCCTTCCATCCACTTATCCATCATCCATCCGTCCATCCACCCATCCGCCCATCCATCCATCTGTCCATCCACCCACTCATCCACCCATCCAGCCATCCACCCACCTACCCATCCATCCATCCATCTGAAAGAATGTTTTATGCAAAGTTCATGTCAGGCACTGGGTATGCTGTGGACCCTGTCTTCTTGGAGCTTGGAGTAGGGAGTTAGCAAGTATATAGGAACCAAAATAGTCAAGAAAAGAAGCTATTTAAATATCTCCGTTGTGGTATGTACTATGACAGAAAAGAATAGATACTGTCACTGAAGGACAAGGAAGATGACCCTACATTGGGTAGTCAGGGAAGGTCTGCCTACTGGAATAACATCAAAACTGATGCTTGAAAGATGACAAAGAGGAGAGGCAGAGGGGAGCTTTTGATGCGTGAGACAGAGTATCGACACTCTCCGCATGGCGCAGCGAGCTGCATGGGTGTGGTGGAGGCCTGGAGAGAGCTGCAGAAACGGGCAGCAGCAATGGCTGACAGAGTGCTTAGTATCTGTGCTCTCTTGTTCAGTCCTCCCAGCAACCTTTCAGCTGGGTATGGTCATTATCCCCCCCTATGAAAGGGGAGACTGGGCCCTTGGGCCCTTTCTCAAGGCCACATGATGGGGTTGGGCTCCCAGGGTTGCTGTCCTTACCACTGTCCCTGGAAGATGAGAGCTCAAAAATGAGTGGGGGTGGGGTGCTGGGACACTAGTAGCAAGAGTCTGTTCTTTTCCAGGCGAGCCTAGTGGCCAGCAGACAAGGGAGCACTTCTGGCAGCAGTGCGTCTCCTCAGGCCCCGGCCCAGTCACCTTCGGTGAGTAGAACTTGGGAGCAGCACACAGCACCCATAGCTCTGGACCAACTCCTTCCTTCTTACCTAAGATGCTCACGAGTTCCTGGACCCAGCGATCCTTAGTGAATCCTTAGCTGTGCAGGATCATATCTGGAGTCTATTGCTCTTGCCAGGGGAAAAAAAAGTGCATACTTCTCTCTAAGCCTTATATCAATGCTCTGTCATCTTTCTAGTGTCAAGGCTCTGTTGCTAGCTCCCCCTTTGAATGCTGAGTCCTCCCTTAACCTCTGTACCTAGGCCGGAGATGGGGAAGTTCTAGGTGAAACTCCTTGACCCAAGGACCAGAGGTTCTAAAGGAGGCTACATAAACCAAGGAACAGAAGAGAGGGAGAGCAAGAAATGAATGAGGGAACATAATTCACGTCAGAGCCTCCTCTTCCCTACTGCACGTGTCTCTTTCATCAGATCAATCTGGCAACCTCCCCAGCAGCAGCCCAGCTCATCAACCGGGCTCAGAGTGTCAACTCAGCCACAGCCTCAGGCCTTGCCCAGCAGGCCGTGCTCCTGGGCAACACATCTTCTCCAGCCCTCACCGCCAGCCAAGCACAGATGTATCTCAGGGCACAGATGGTGAGTACCCCTGGCTTGAGCCATAGATTTGGGGCCAGGAAGACACAGGCTGAGAGTTTGGGAGCTGGAAGACTAGAAAAATGAGGAGACAAGAAAAGGGGGAAGAAGTACTGTGGGACAGGGGCAAGAGGAAGGGGGTAGAATGAAAAAGGGTGGTCTGGAAGGCTGAGTGGGAATGTGGTGTGGACTCCATGACTCAAGGAAGGGTGGGGTTCCAGGCTGAGAAGAAGTTACCCATAATACTTCCCTTCCCTGTCCTACAGCAAATAAAATCATCTCCTTCTTATCAGAAACTGTTCCTGAGAACTAATTAGGGTAGAGTGTGCAGGGGCCCATGCCCAGCCGATCCTCCACACTCAGACTTAAGATGAGCATACACACAGGTACTTTCCCAAAATGGAATCTTCCCCTACTCTGACAGTTCTTGCGTGGACTGACCACCTCTAGCTCAGGGGCCAAAGGTACACTGGAGAGCAGAGAGGTGCAGCTTTAGGGCCTGATGCTTACTGCTGCTGCCCCCCAGAGAATTCCCTGGGACAATGACAGCATTCTCCCTAGCAGGCAGTAACTAACATTCAGCCCGTGTTGAGCTCCCATCTGAGTTATACCTCACATTTCCCATGCTGAAGAGTTTTCTCATCAGCCCCTTGGCACACCATCCTGAGAATAGTGCAGTCCTGCCCCTCCCTTTGCTCTTATGGCCAGAACTTGGCAGCTGGAGTTTTTTAGGTCTTGCTCCCATACGCCTGTCCTGGGCTCTGAGTTCCTCGTTTGAGGTTCATCTCCATTCTCCAGCAAGGCCTCTTAGACACACAACATCAAATTGACTTTCACTTCCCTAGCAAACTGACAGCCACACATTGATACCTCCCAAACCTGCCCTTGCCTCCACTTCACTCACCCCCATGTCCCACTCAGTGCCCCCACTAGGACCCCGATGCCTGCCTGCTGCTCTCCAAAAGCAGGACATACACATATAGAGGAGTGAGCCTGGAAGCGTGGCCACGGAGCTGAGGGGAAAACCCTGACAGCACCGCAGCCTGTCCACACTGGTGCAGTCTAGACCCACACGGGGTGAGGTGCCAGCTGGGAATGGCAAGTAACCTGTGCCCTTCCAGATGAGATTCAGACACAGTACAGCTCCAGGTTGTCTACTTCCTCTGCTATTGCTGCTCCTAGGCCCCTTCCTCCAAATTTGACTTTAAAATGACCAAAAGCATATGTCTGATTTGGTCCCTTCTGGAGGGGAATTTTGATCTGATTCAGCCGTTGGGTTAGGGTTGAATTAGACCCAGAAAATAGTCCTTGGGCACCTGTCTAAGGTCCCTGTTGGCCAGGATGGTGAGGAGACAGTGAGTTCAGGGTGTCCTCCCACCCACCCACCTAGAATGAGCCCCTCACAGTGTTCTGAAGTCCCAGAGCAGCTCTCCTGCTCCATCCTGTCACTGCCCAGCATGGGTCAGCACACTATAAGCCTCTTGAAACTTTCAGGTGGTCCTTGGGACCCCTGCCCTTACCTGCTTCCTTATTTCTACTTCCTAGCCAACCCCATCTCTGCTCCCTGGCTACAGTGTTCTGCCCTGTGGCTGAACCCACATGGGGCAGGTAAAAGGCGCCTCGTTTCCTGTGATTCCAGGCCCAGCCAGGTAACCTGGTGCAGGTAGCTAGGAGCCTAGGCGGCACTGTTCCTTTGTCCCCTCAGCTCATCTTCACGCCCACGGCCACCGTCGCTACTGTGCAGCCTGAGCTCGGCACTGGCTCCCCCGCCCGGCCCCCCACCCCCGCCCAGGTGAGGATCCCATGTTTGTGGGAGGGCAGGGGGGGGTGGGCAGCACTTTACAGGGGTAGGACACTGGGGATGGGCAGCCCTGGAGGAGCTCTGAGTCTCTGGAAAGGCTGGACTCTTCTAAGGAAGCAAGTGGAGACCGGACAGCCCACTGCTCCCAGACCAGCTCTTCAGTTCCTGTGTAGACAGCCTCAGCCCCTCTTGGCTGTTTTTCCCTCAAGTACAGTTAGGGTTCAGAGGGCAGCATGCTGAGGGTTTAATACACCCACAACACTCCTCGGGATAACTTGCTTATTGCTGCTTTGCAAGGGGAAAATCCCATTCTGATTACATGTGCCAGCTCTGCCAGGATTCAGGGGAAATGGCACAGAGAGGGAGAAGATGAATCCTGGGTTCCTGCTTTATGCTGGCAGCACATGGATATTCTTATGGCGGTGGAGATTCTAGGAGCTGCTGGGGAAGGAGGAGTCCTTCCAGCTCCCATTTCTTTACCCCATCTCCAGAATGGGGATGGGAGCCTAGGATTGGGTAGCAGTTATCAAAGTCTGGCACAGCTTCCATGTATCCAGCAGAGGGCACCAGGAACCAGGCTGAGTAAACATGCTGCCCGTTTCTGCAAAGGCCTGGAGTTCACCTTATTTTGAGGACAAGATAATGCTTTGTTAGTGGCTTTCCTGGCCAGTTAACTTTCATTTTTGCCCTGGCCTTTTCCAGTGTGGGAAGCCCCATGCTCACTATATCTGGGAATTATTTCCAGTGGTATGCATCCAACCTTGTTAGTTTGGGGAGGAGGGAGGCTAACCGGGGGAAGAGCCTGGCCTCCCTGACCCCGCCTGCCCCAGCCGGGGAGCAGTCGCTTCTGAGAACTCAGTTACTTTTGCTGGTGGATCCAGTAGGGTAGTGATCTTTCTTATTCTTTCTAGAATTTCACTTGCTTCTGATTCCTCTTTCAGCCCTAACTCTTTCTTTTTCTGTCTAATTTTATAACCCACTATCCTGTTCAGCCACTGCTGGATCCATCCCTAAGTCCTCTATCTTGGTTGTGCTAGCATTTCTCCTGCCCACTTTCTCTGGACTCCCAAAGACCCCTCTTTTCCAGGTACAGAACCTGACCCTCCGAACACAGCAGACACCAGCTGCAGCAGCCTCGGGCCCTAACCCCACTCAGCCTGTCCTGCCCAGCTTGGCCCTGAAACCCACACCTGGCAGTAGCCAGCCTCTGCCTACCCCATCACAGGGCAGGAACACTGCTCAGGGTTCCCCTGCAGGTGCCAAGCCTGGCGTAACTGACAGTGTGGTGGAGCCACTCAAGAAAGGAGATGGCAATGGCAGCCTGCCAGGGAGCGTGGAGGGCCGGGCTGGGCTCAGCCGAACTGTTCCTGCTGTGGCTGCCCACCCCCTCATTGCACCAGGTAAGGGCTCCAGGAACAGAATCCAGACCAGACTGTGAGTCAGGAGGAATCTTTGAAACCTTCGTTTTCCCCATGGACCAGCTGTGTGTCTCTCTCCCCTCTTCCAATCTTGAGGTGTTCATCAGCTCCTGATTCTGTTTCAACTTTCTAGTTTGATTTCTGTTTCTAACTTTAAGAAAGGAAGCCAGATGTGTAGGAATAAATGAGTTCTTCACAGTGGATCTTGGAGTACACTATCATATCTCTTAACCTTGAGTGAGCAGAGGTTGGCAGGTGGACAATTTTCAAATTCCCTGTGTCTCAGTGAAAAGAATTGGGGCTAGCCAGAAGCACGGAGGAGCCACGCAGGGAGTGGGGAGTAGAGCATTTGTCTTCTCATCATTCAGCAGACGTTTGTTTACTGGTGTTTGCCAGTCACATTGCCACACATCTGGGTGTGCAGAGATCAATGAGAGCAAGAAGGGCACAGTCTAGGTGGGGAGACTGACAGGTACAGACAGGCTGTAAGCTCCAGCCACTGTAGGAGCAAGAGTGGGCCAGCCTTGTAGAGAGGAGCTGAGAAAGGCTTGCCAGTAAGGGTGACACTCGAGAATAGATCGAGGAGATTAAAAAAAGAAAGAAAAAAACAGCAAATTCTGCAAAGGGAATGAATCAGTGTTCCCTGGCTAGACTCCTTTCCCTGCTTGCTAAATGTTCCCAGCACTGCCTATTATAGGCAATCTTTAATGGGAAAAATCTGCCAAAAGTCCTAGAAGCCAGACTGTATCGGTCTAGGGAAATAAATAGAGTGGCGGGCAATATGGCTTGGTATTAAAGAAAGACTCTGGTCATATACCTGAGAAAACCACTAACCCTCTGCCCTCATCCAGGCCATTTTACCATTCAATGTAACTTGCATCTTTTTTTATTGAAAACCCTCTATTTGTTTACTCTAAATTAAAACCAAGATCATCTAAGCATGTGTGTGTGTGTGTGTGTGTGTGTGCGCGCTCACGCACACTTACACACACAGTTCTGGAGATTGAACCCAGGACCTCACATATGCTAGGCAAGCAGTATACCATGGAGCCATATCCCAGCCCTTTTTATTTTTTGAGACGGGGTCTCACTACGTTGCTGAGAATGGCCTCAAACTTGTGATCCTCCTGCCTCAGCCTCCCTGGTATACCGCTGCATTACAGCTACTGTGCCCAGCTCACAATATGACTTCTTACCTAAAGGAGCGGGCAGGCAAAGGGAAGAAACCAGATATATAAACAAATCCATTCAATTTCATAATCCTATTAGGTACCGTGGACCACAGATGATCACCTCACTGCCAGGCACAATGGTCAGAGGTGCCATCTCCTGAAAGCATGAGCAGTGACCCAGCAGATGAAGCGAGGAAAGGTATCCCAGACAGACAGAGGGAAGCACATAGAGAGCATGACCCTGAGTTGGAAAAAACTGGGCTGAAATAAATTTATTCATTTTTTGAGACTCCAGAAACCACCTGGGACAAAGGGCCAGTTGCTACCTCCAAGTGGCCACTGCTGAGTGAGGAAGACACTGCCCTGCTGAAGCGCCGTGGCTCCCAAAGTTTCTCAGTGGCTGACATGGCTTTCCCCAGAGACTCCAGCCTCTTCCTTTTATGGGAAAAGAAACTGAGGCTCAGAATGGTGAAACTCAAGGGGATCTTACAATGTGCTGACAGCAGCTTGGATTCCAGCTAGAACTTGGAAGCTGCGTTTCTTCTACATTCTCACTCGACCCACAGAACCTTGAACAATACCAGGACTCAGGACTCCCTGAGAACCCCATTCCTGCCCAGTCCAACATATGGCTTCTCTCTAAACCTAAGCAATCCCCCCAAAGTCTAACAACTTTTCAAAAGAAAGAACAGTTCTTGGGTTCTTCCTCCTGCTAGACATCTCTGGGTTCTCAAGGAAATTAGATAGAAAGGGACCAGCACTTAGGGAAAGTCCCTCATCTGTTAATCTGCTAGGCATTTAAATCTTAAAAAAAAAAAAAAAAAAAAAAAAAAAAAACCTTAAGGTAGGTATTTATCCATTTTATAGATAAGAAAACTGAGGCTCAGAAGAACTTAGTATATTCTAAGTTCTTAAGGTCACCTAAGTAGTAAATGGTAAAGTTGAGACCTAACTCCATATCTGGCAGAGTCAGCTTCTGTCCTTAATCAAGCCAGGTTGCCCCTTAGTTCTTATATTGCTTTGGGGCCTTCTTGGCCTTGCCTGATCCTGACCCAAAGCTCAAAGAGTCTAGGCGTTCTAAGACTGTCTGGACTTTGCAGAGCTGGTGACAGGCTCTCTCTTCTTAAGCCCTGTAAGCATCAGTGAGAAACAAACAGTCTTGTGATCCGGGAGCCTAGGTGTGGCTTGAGACTAACAGTGTGTGCCCGACACAGTACAGAGGCCAGGGCCCCATGGCACTCTCCGTGGAGCAGCTGTGAACTGAGTGCTTACTACAAAGACCCTCTCCCCAGAGACGCAGATCAGTGGGCTTTGCCCTGCTCCTGCCTCCCACCGACCTCTCCTATTCTGGCCACCCCTCCTCTCTACAAGCCCTTGGTTCCACTCCCCTCTCTCACCTCCCAAACGGAAGGCAGCTGGGGGAGGCTTAGGAAGCTTGGATCCTCTGAGGGCCTCCAGAACAAAAAGACTAAAATAATTCTTATGGCCTGCTGGGGACAGCGTGAAGCAGCTGTCTTGGGCTTCACAGTTCCCCAGGCAGAGGTGACTTCTGGCCTCCTACCCAGAGGACCCACCGTGAATGAGCCAAGGGAGGGAAAGATCTGAGGGAGGAGTGTGCTCTTGCATGTGAGGCAGAGGGTGTGCGTGTTTTGTTTGCTATTTGAGCGTTTTGGGGGCAGCTAGCAGGCAGCCCCCAGGGAAAGTAGCCAATGGAGACCCTGGAGGGGTGCATGTGTTCTCCTGGGGTGTTTCCTCCCCGAGAGGCAAACTCTCCATCCCAGCTGGGACTGCTCCCACTGACAGCTGTTTGGGGGCAAAGCTCCTCCCCCATGGCAAGCTCCCTGCTGTTCCTGCTCCTGTCACCTTGGCAACCAGCTTCTTTAGGCTCTGCAAATAGAAAAGGTCCCTTATGCCCTGAAAGGGGGCGGGGTGGGGGAGGGGAGTACAGGGAGGAAGGGAGCCTGAGGTTGCACTTTGGAGGGGAAGGCAATGGTCTGGTCTTGCCCTTCTCAGTGATAGGAGGACTGGACCACAGAGGGCAGAAGAGGAGCAGGCAGCAAGGGTCTCATGGGCCTGGCCTCCAGGGAGTCCTAAAGGAGTTGGGCCACAGCTCTAGCTTGGTTCTTGGAGTCCTCATTGTAGAGGATAAGCTCCAGGCTTTGGGTGCACACTCAGCCCAAAGGTGAGGAGAAAGTTGCTGACCGGGAGGGGGACACTGTGATAAAAGGGAGCTGTTGGGTCATTGAAAATCTGGGGTCCTTTTCACCCAGTCCTGCTTCCAGATGCCAGGCCTTTGTTCCATAACCTCAACCCGCCTCAGGACACTGAAGAGAGAATTCTCTGTTGGGCAGGCCTGCCACATAGCTGCTTTGTTTAATCACAGAGGGTATTCTGTGTCAGGGTGCAGAGATTTCCATCTGTAATAGACTGGACAATGTGATGCTTGCTGATTTTTGGATTCTCGGATACCACATTTCCCTTCCAAAGCAGCCACCAAACGATGGGGTAAACACACTTTTACTTTCAGAATCCAGCTAACAGCAGTGCATGCAGGTGAGCCTGTTGTCTCTGGAAATCAAAATTCCCACCAATTCTAACACTAAAATCATGGAACTAGCCATGCAGGTCACTTCAACTATCTACTGTAGAATCACATTTAAATGATGAAGAATCTCTTCTTACTATTCAGGGGGAAAATCCAGAAGATATAGGTTAGCAGTAGAGGAGTTTTATATTTTGCTTAACATCATTCACTGCATATATGTGTATGCATATTTCTCTGTGTGTGTCTCTGTGTGTGTGTGTGTGTGTGTGTGTGTGAGAGAGACAGAGGAGAGAGAGCCCACTGTGATACACAAAAGGCCTTGGAATTGTTCAGCTTTCCTTCTTTCCTAAAATTCTTTACCTAAGGCTTCTATTATACTACTTCCCTGGTCGCTACCAGCTAATAATAATAATTTCTAGTTAGTGAACAACCATGCTCTAGGTATTGTACTAACTATTTACCTATCTATCTCATTTAATCATAACGGTGATCATTCCATTGCATAAATGAAGATCTAGTTCAGAAAGAATAATTAACTGCCATTCCCAAATGATTCTACTCTATCTCTTGTTGATTTAGCAACTATTATGTGCCAAACATTATTCTAAGCACTACAGGAGTTACATAACTGAGTAAGAGCTGAAATTTTAATAGGGGGTATGAAAATTTGGGTCATGCTTTTAAAAATGAGTCTGTTTCACGTGAAACAGAAGGAGGATTGTCTCAGCTGGCCCCGAGAAGCACCTGAACCCAAAGTGGACACATACATACATGACCATCTATGCGTGGAGGTAGGACCTGTCTTTCCTTTTCCCTTGCCTGCTGCCATTAGCTGTGGGTCTCCTCAGTCCTGTGCCCCCTGTGTTTATTTTTAACTCTTAAAGGAACTTATCTGTTCCCACCCCTCAGATACCTGCCACCTGTCTGCCAATAGCTTCTCAATATGCGTCCATCCCTGCTCTCATGCCCTCTCCCCAGAGATTTCCAGCTTCTCTAGGGTATTCCTACTTTGATTTCATCCCACTTTATACCATTTTTTCCCTAAGAATTCATGAACAAACAAAAACAAAACTTCTGAAGTCTTCCTCTATGGAGAGTTCCCCTTTCCCAGATTCCACTTTCCACAACCCCAAGGTCTTCCTAAGCCCACTTCCTTCACCAGGGAGGCAGAATGTTCTAGCAGGAAAAGCAGGGGCTTCAGACTTAGACCTGGCTTCAGATCCCAGTTTCATCACTTACTGGTTTAATGATCAAGTTTCTAAACCTCAGTTTCCTCATGTATAAAACAAAGGAGGTCACATTTTCCTTAGTCTGTATCAATGAATGAGAGGCCTGCGAAAATGACCAACACAGAAAACGCTCTTCTCTTTCCCTTCCTGTTCCTACCCTTACCTTATCACCAGTTGATCACCAGGTTCTGATGATGCATCCTCTGTACTGGCTTCCTGCTTTGCGCAAGGCCAGCTGACTTGATGAGGCTTAACTGATCTCCAGGACATCCTTCTAAGCTGCTAGAATTATCTTCCTAAACAGCTGCATTGTTTCTTTCCTGTTTAGAGACCTTCACTGTGTCTGTATTTCCTACCTGGCCAGTTGGATTGTCGAGTCTCTATAAGGGCCCACAAAGCGGCATGTTGATGAGTGCTGATGGACGACTCTCTGACCTGGGTGGGACCTTCAAGACCCACGACACACCACTTGATTGCTATGGCTTCCTCACATAGACCCTCTGTTTCAAGCAAATAGGTCTTGTCTCTTCTCCCACTCCCACCCCTTTGTGACTGACCTGACCAGACATATTCCTTTTGCCTCCTACCTTCTGCCAGAACACATCCTTTTCATTGTCCATCCGTCAAAGACTCCCTCCAAAGTTCTCAGCAGCCACAGTTCATATTCCTGGGCTTGCTATATTCGTTTGTGCTTGTTAACAGCTATTCACTCAATCATAAGCATTTGGAGCTTTTGCTGTAGGCAAGCCACTGGGCCTCATTTGTCAAATGAAGTCAACTTCCCCTCAGCCTTCTGCATTGTGGAAGTCATTTGGAAATTACTCTCAGTTCTTGGTTGTAAAATGGGGACACTGCTCAATTGCCTCATAGGCTTCTTATTAGGAATAAATGAGATTCAAATTATGAAAACTGAGAATTTCAAAGCAATGGTATTTTTAAAATGTCATCATTAACTGAGCATCTTCTGAGTACCAGTCATTGAGCAAAGGCAGCAAACGTTTTTGTGGTTCAAAATATTCTGTTTGATACTAACAATTACCCTAGATGCTATGTATCATCATTTACAGGACAGGAAGTCAAGATGCAGAGAGGCTTAGGCAGTTTCTCTAAGATCATAGGTGGCAGAACCAAACCCAACCCAGATCTACCTGACTGTAAAACCCATGCCTGTACTCACTTCCCTGTAGTGCTTCCCTCTGCCAAGGGAGGGCAGGGGCAGAGATGCAGAAAACAGTTTCTTTTTTAATTCTCCAAGCCACTCAGCAAGGAATCCTGCCCACACAAGAGTATCTGGTGGTTTTGCCAGATGCTGCCAAGCAGACCCAAAGACATTAAGGCTGCGCAGAATGTGACAGAATGCCCTACACGTCTGTTTTTATGACCTAGTTTCCTCTGACAGGGAAACTCCTCCTAGTTCTCCTTCCCCTCTCAAACCTCTCCTGACCCTAAGCCTGGAGGGAATGCATCACAGAAAATTCATGTAGAATTGTTTTAGGTCTTTCTAAAAAGAGCACCCTTGCCGGATATAGTTGTGCAATTCCAGGGGCTCAGGAGGCTGAGACAGGAGAATTACAAGTTCAAGAGCAGCATCAGCAACTTAGCGAGGCCCTAAGCAACTTAATGAGACCCTGTCTCAAAATGAAAAACAAAAAGGGCTAGGGATGTAGCTCAGTGGTAAAGTGCCCCTGGTTAAATCTCCAGAATGAATAAATAAACAAATAAATAAATTTTAAAAAGTGACCTCATCTTTTCATGTGTGTGTGGAGCTCTGACCTCTAGTTAGCTTCAGTCTCAGTCACCTCCTGAAGCCTGGTCACATGAGACTTCTTTGGAGCAGAGCAACCTCTTGAACATGGTGCACAACTTAGACCCAACCTAAAAGTGCCTCCTCATCTGGCTCCCTCCTACAGACACCCTGGGCTGAGACTACTGTACAGAGCACTCTGTGGGTCCCTTAATACACCACAGTACCTATCCCTCCAGGTCTCCCCATGTGCTGTTCCTTTTGTGAAATTTCTAACTCTGAGCCATATTAAGCACTTCCTGAGGGAAGCCTTCTCTGCCCTCCTTCCAAAGCCAAATCCTCTTTTCCATGTTCTTATTATTCTGTGCTTATCCTGTCACAACATTTACCAAATGATGCCGAAAGTCTCTGTCTACCATCTGCCTCTTTTACTAGACTGTAATCTAATCTAGGGACCATGTTTTATCCAGCTCAAGCATAGTGCTTCCTCTGTAGTAGGTGCTTAGTAAATGCTGACTGACTGAATGGTTGAAAGTATATCTTCACTTAACTTTTTAAATCTTGAAAAGTAGTGGTTGGTAAAAAGATACACCATTTCTCTCCCACAGGCATCCTCCAATGGAAGTCAGTTTACTGGACTCTCAAAAAATAAGGCTGTAGGCAGACTCACCACCCGTAAGCAGGGTGCTCGCAGTATTTCTAAGACAGTGAGCTGTTCCCTACATATGTGAAGCCTTGAGATCAATAGAGAACTATTATTGATAAATTTTGGCAGTGGATGCAGTCAAGGGAGTGTGCCAGTGACCCCTCAGTCAGCCCTCCTGCCCGCGAGATCTTAATCCTCTTGTTAGTATCAACACACTGGTTTGGAAGCAGTGAATTGGCCTCTTCAGATTCTAAGGAGGCAATTCAGGTTAGAGCACCAGCCAGGAAGTTGAGCGATGCTTCAAAGCAGTCTCTCCTTTGAGCGAGGTCCTAATTTGCAAAAGCCCTCAGCCCGCCTCTCCCCTGCTCCATAACACAAAGGATTGATCAGGCTTTGCAAAGCTGTGGTTGAGATCCCCCAGAAACGACCCATGTTTCTTAGAAGCAATGAGCTTTCTGGCAGCGAGGGAGTGGGAGCTGGGGAGAAGCTATTGGTCTTTAGGAAGAAATAAGAAGAAAGGTCTGGAGAGATTTTTGTACATTAATATTTCACAAACTGATATACCCATCCTAGCTGGAGGGGAGGACATGACTTCTGGTATTGTGGCCTCACTGCCCCCAAATTGAACAGGGAGGGAAAGGAAGAGGGAGAAAGTGAATTGATCTTGTCGTGATCATCAGAAGACATTTGCTGATCACCTACAAACTTGCCATTATGTTAGACAAAGCAGAAGGTAAAAGAAGCACTGCTTTAATTAGAGCGCATCTTTTGGATTAAAAGATAAGACTCAAAAACCTTTGACTCAAAAAGCATATAGTCTCCTTGGAGCAATAGGACATCTACACACAAAATAATAAAGTATTCCCATTTCATTTAATCTAAGACATCTCTTAATTGTAAGATGTAAGTTATTTTACTAACTCTTAAGAAAGAAACTAGCATCCGGTGTAATACGCAGCAGCCCAATTCCAAAGATGCTAAAATGGAGGGGAATAATCAATTTTTTTAATCAGTGAAATATGTATATAGGAGAGTACCTATTACAAATGAATCAAACAAAGCATTCAGGAACTCTAGGGAAATACCTGTAACTGAGGTTAAGGCAAACAGAGAGAAAACAGGAACTGAGGCCCAGCCAAAGCCCCTTAAACCTGAGATCACTGATGTGAAAATACCTATTCATTCTCTAAAAGCAGAAGGCAGGCATCCCCACAGGTGGAGGCACTAAGACTGAGGCCCAACAGACATGATGGTTTAGGAAGTCTTATGGCACAATGAGGGAATCAGGGTGGGTGGGTACAGGAAGGTCAGGATAAGCTGGCTGGGTACAGGGTTCAGCCAGCTAGACTGTTGGTGAGACCGTGTGGCCTGTGGGATGATATCCATCTCACCCATGGACTGGCTCTAAAGAGAACAAGTCCCAACATACTCATTCACTCAGTAGTGCTGACTAAGCATCTTCTAAATTCAAGTTATTTTGGAAGAAACAAATGAGTTCCATAAATCTTGCTTACTAAGATTAGTCATTTACTGAAATAACTACAAGATAGATATCATGCTTACCTCCATTTTAAAGATGATGGCAAAAGGGTACAGAGAGGTCAAGTCATTTACCCAGCATCACACAGATGGTAAGCAACAGAGTTGGTATTCAAACCCAAGCATATTGACTATAGAACTCACATTTACTGCTGGGCACATTGCATCTCAGAAGACAGTGTTAATCTGAAAAACTTTAGTGGCAGTTCAAAAAATGGAAGAGTCCCATTGGCTATATGCATCAAGGAAGAATGACAAAAATTTGGTTTATGAGAAAAGGGACTAACTGTACAGGGGATAGGGCACAGCACAGTGAATGGCAAAGATTGCTTGGGTCAAAGAAATAATAAGAATAAAAAGGTTAGTTTATATTGAAAAGAGATCTTGAATGCCAGGGGCTTGGGACAACTATAGATAGGAGAGTCCTTGGTGGCGTTCAGTCAGGGGTCAGATCTGAGCACTAGGAAAGATTAATTTGCACTCTATTCATAGGATGAATTATAGCAGAAAGAAACTGGAATCAGGAAAAGGGTTATAAAATTATTGCAATACTCTATTAAAAGGATTTTTTTTTTTACCCAGGGTAAGTTAAACCATGTGTTTTCTTTTTTAATTAACCTCAAAAATACCTATTCATTCTCTAAAATACCTTAGGATCTTTGATCTATGAACTTATTTAAGTTTTATGAGCTTTATTTCCAGGTTGGGTTATAGTGGCATTATTTGTCCTGAAATGATTCCCTTTGGTTTTCTATGAGCAGCACAGGTTAGGGGAGAGCAGGGAATAGGGTGGGAAGTGCAGGAATAGAGGGCCAGGAGCTAGTGGTTTCCTCTCCCAGCCTTTGGTGTTAGCTTTCAGTCACTGTAGCAATCACCCAATCAGCTTATAAAGAGAAAAGGTTTATTTGGGCTCACAGGTTTGGAGGTTCCAGGCCATGACTGGTTGGCCCCAGTGTTTTGGACCTGTGGTCAGGCAGCACATTGTGTCAAAAGCATATTCATAGTAGTTGAGCAAAACTACTCACCTCCTGGCCAGGAAGCAAAAGGAGGATGAGGGGGCAAAGGTCCCATAGTCTTCTTCAGGGGCAGCACACCCCCAGTGACCTAAAGTCTCCCAGGGCTCCCAGCACATGGACCTTTGTGGGTTGTTTAAGGTCCAAACTACAGCATTTGGTACAACAAATATGTATTATCTCTAAATTTATTCTCTGTCCTCCACAGATTTAGACCTTTTGCCTCTTTAACCTTTCCTTTCTCATCTTGTTAATCCTGAATTTTAAATCTTCCTACTATAACCACCCCAATCAAGTTGTAGAGCTAGAGAAAATTTATATGAGCACCTAGCCCAGAACTCTGTTCCACTGGGAAAAGTTGAAGCTCTGACCACATCGTCAGCAGGTGGTGGGACACACCACTGATGCTCTAAGCTCCCCTGACATGGACCACTTCCAGCTCTCACCTCAGATGGGTAGCCCTTGGGATGACGGTGTCCATGGGAATGGGTTGCATTTTCAGTGACACAAATACCCATCACTTGCAGGTCCTTTTGGCCACTGGGGTCTAATAGGCATCTACAGTATCTCTCAGGTGCCTTATCAAGAGTTGTTTTTCAAAATACCTGAGTGTTAGTTTATCTGATGAACAATCTTTGCTGATTGGTAACCTCAGAGCTATCTGACATAGCATTAGGAGACAGGACCTAAATTGGGATCTGGGACAATTTATAATCACCAAATGTCTGCTGGCAGTTTCCACCAAGGTCCCATCATCATCTCAAACTCAACACATTCCCCTTAAACCACATCAATGTCAAGTTTCCTAATTCCCCCATCCAGGGCAATTCAGATTAAAATCTATGAGCCATCCAAATTCCCTCTGTACCATTGTGACTTTCCTTCGTATTGCTTCTTGTTTCTGTTCTTTCCTTTCCATTCCTGTTGGCATCCTTCTTGGAATTCCAGTTGGGCTGTGATGAGACAGTTGGAAAGTTGCATATAGACAAAAATTTTCAAAAGAAGGTACCTTGCCTAACTCAATTTGAAATCAGCGTACCTGTAGCATCACAGAATTCTTTTTAAAATACTAGCTTGAGACCGGAAGTTGCCTTTTTCTTGGTTGTGAGCCTCTAGTTGTGAAATCCATGTGTAAGCTTCCAGCTGTGACTGCCAGGGCATTCACATGGCACAGGCTCCTCCTGTGGGTCTCCAGCCACGGGAGTCTGTAGAGAGTGGCTTCTACTTGGGATAGAATCACTGAGCTACCCTGGGTGCCAGTAAACAGAGGGATTTGTGGGAGGAAATCAATCACTTGAGCTGAATTCCCTGAATCCTTAATATATACAGAGCAGCCGCTAGATGCTGAAGGGATTACTAAAAAATATAAGCTTCCTTAATCTCAAAGAGACGGCCTAGTTAAATAGCAGAAAGAAAAGCTAGCAACACATGGAAACAAAGAGATTCCAGATCAGGACAGGCATGATGGCACACACCTATAATTCCAGCCACTGGGGAGGCTGAGGCAGGAGGATTGCAAGTTCATGGCCAGCCTCAGCACTTACCAAGACCCTGTCTAAAAAGAGAAAGAGAGAGAAATTTAGATCAGGCCAGGTGTGGTGGTTCATGCTTACAATCCAAGCTACTTGACGGGCTAAGGCTGGAGGATCACAAGTTTGAGGCCAACCTCAGCAATTTAGCAAAACCCTATCTCAACATTAAAAAAAAGGGGGGGGGGTTAGGGATGTAACTCAATGGTAAAGAGCCCCTGGGTTAAATTTCCAGTACAGGAAGGAAGGGAGGAAAGGAAAAGAAAAGAAAGAGAGAAAGAAAGAAATTCCAGATCAAGACATGTTTTATCTTCTTGTAAATAAACCCATCGCTGTCCAGCACTATGTTAGGTTCAGGATAAAGAGATACATTGTAGTTTCAGACCACTGGGGATTCATGACTTAAAAGGAAGACAGATAAGTAGCAATATCACCCACCAAGAAAATATTATTATGACAGAGGTAAACCAGGGATGCTTTGAGAACCTAAACTAAGATGGAAATAATATTTATAATTGTATCTAGAAATGATTGATCATGGCTGTGTGCCAGGCACTGCTATACAAATTATGTCATTTGCTTACATTTTATTTTTAGGTTTTCCCCTCCTTTCATCTTTACAGTGATTTTCTGGGCAGAAACTATTTCCAATTTTTGGATTAGGATGGTGAGTTTTGGAGAGGTTAGGTAGTGGTAACTAGTTAGTTCCCATGGTTTGTCAAAAAAAAAAAAAAAAAAAAAGGAACCAGGAGTTCAGCTCTGGTCTGCCCAATGCCAGTATTGGAGGACTACTGTGTCCACTGACTCTTCTTCTAGGAAGCTCAACCTGGGCAGAGCCAAAAGGATGGATAAGGATGAACCACGCAGAGCTAGGGGTGGATGGCGAGGAGGTTGCAGATATTGCAGGCATAGAGAACAGCAAGTGCTGGGCTTGGAAGAGAGAAGAAGAGGAAACACTTAGAATCCAGTATTTCTCTGAAATGTGTCAAGGAAGCCTTCTCAAGGGACATGAGTTTTGAGTCAGGCTTTGACAGGCAGCCCATAGAGCCCAGTGTTTGACATAAGAGAAAAGCAAGAAGGGAGTATATGTTGGACTCTGGCATTGACCAGGCCAGGCTCTAGGTGAAACATGAAAGGGTACATGGCACTGGGGAAGCCCTTTATTTGTGGGTGCGGGAGGGGTGCGTCGAGGGCCACGGCAGACAAGCTTCAGCTGTGCCTCTAACCTGGTGTTTCCCCTTCAGCTTATGCGCAACTACAGCCACATCAGCTCCTCTCGCAGCCATCATCAAAGCACCTGCAGCCCCAGTTTGTGATCCAACAGCAGCCGCAGCCACAGCAGACCCAGCCGCCACGACCTGCACCCCAAGCCCAGTCCCAACCCCAGCTCACCTCAGTCCCTCCAAGCCTGGCCCTGCAGCCTGGCTCAGAAGCCCACACCATGCCCCTGGGCCCAGTTACACCCACCCTGCCACTCCAGTGTCCCACTGCCAATCTGCACAAGCCCAGCAGCAGTCAGCAGTGTCACCCTCCCACGCCAGACCCTGGGCCTCAGAATGGACATCCCGAGGGCATGTCCCACACCCCTCATCGCAGGTTCCAACACACCTCAGCTGTCATCTTACAACTACAGCCTGCTTCACCAGTGGTGAGTAAGCTGATCCTAGGGTGCGGAGCGACTGGGGAGGCCACAGCTCAGGCAATCCCACAGCCCCATTTGATGTGTTTTTGGGTAGGCTGAGTGTTGAAGTCATCTCTGGGTGTTCCAAGGAAGATGACTGAATCCTAAAGCCTTGCCGGCTGCCCCAAGCTCCACAGAAACGGGGGTAGTGTGTGAGAATGCAGAGGCAATTTATGAGAAGACCAATCTCTTTGTCCTGCCCCTAACAGCCCCAGCAGTGCTCCCCTGATGACTGGAAGGAAGTGGGACCTGGGGAGAAGAGTGTGCCTGAGACTCGGTCAGGTCCATCACCACACCAGCAAGCCATTGTCACTGCCATGCCTAGTGGCCTGCCTGTAGCCAAGAGCCCTAGCATCCAGCAGTCTCCAGCTCACGGTATGAAGCATAGTGGGGCCCTTGGAGGAGGGGAGAAAGTCGGTCTTCCTAGCCATCCCCTGGCACATTTCACCTGAGCATCTGGAACGTGAGGGTAAACTGTAAACCCAATGAGGCAATGAGAAAGCTAGGCAGTTAGAAACAAGAGGGAAATGAGAAGCTGCATCAGGGATGCAGACAGAGGACCCAGGAGATATAGAAGGAAATTGGTAGAGAAAGAAAAGGAGAGTTGAAAGTTCTAGAGCCAGACTCTACAGCCTTCATTGTCACTGGTATCAGATGTATGTGCAGATAGTCGCACCAAGTTGAGAGTTGAGGTAAGGCATCCTGTTGTTGATTGTCTGCTTCATTTAGTATGAGAAATTTTCAATTTCTTGAAATTGGAAATATGGCAAGATGGTTGCCATATCTCAAAGATAAGGGGATCTAGAAGGGATTCAGAAAGCACCTTTGAGGGAATTGTGCTCAGCCCTGGAGTCCCCACCTGTCTGAGAGTTACCGCCCAAGATTTAGGAGGCTGGATCCCTCCTCCCTGATGGGAGAGTCTCAGCAGGACCTCCGCCCTCTATAGAGATCCATTTGCTTCCCTTTCCCTCTCTGCCAGTTCGCACAGCAATCTTGGCCCACATCTCAGTGACATTTTGAGCCATGGGCCACCTGCAGCTCAAGGAGGCAGTTCAGTCACGATGCTAAGTGTGTGCTAGGAGTAGGGATGGGAGAAACCAGAGAAAAAGAATCTAGAAATTGAAAAAGGAGAAGGGAGGAGAAAAATACTTTGGAACAAGGTAGGGCTAAAAGTTTATAAGGACCTAAAAGGAATAGGGGATGAGATCAAGGAAATAGAAAGCAAAATAATATGGAGAAAAGATACTAGAAAAATTAAATATGGGAAGGAAATCATCCATTCTCATTGTACACTTGCAATGGTAAGAGGATCATCATTCTGGAAAGCAGCCTGGGGGTTTGGCTCACTGGTCCAGCACTTGCCTGGCATGCATGGGTCCTTGGGTCCCCTGGGTTCAATCCCCAGCACTGAAAAACCACACACACACACACACACACACACACACACACACTCAAAAAAGGAAAAGAAAAAGAAAAGCAGGCCCATTTTTTTCATTTGTTTACTTATTTATTTTTAATTTTAATTTTTTGTTTTAATTAGTTACACATGACAGTACAGGCCCATTTCTTTTTGGAATTGCTCTAATTATCAGAAAGTTGCTTTTCAAGTAAGCCAAAACCTGCCCTTCTGGAACTTGACCATCACTGATGATGATTCTGTCTTAAAAATTTTAAAAAGAATCCATCTCACAGTATCATTGACAGTTGTTATGTCTCCACCACCTTCCTCTAACAGAGAGAGAGAGAGAGAGAGAGAGAGAGAGAGAGATTGAGGCCATGCATGGTGGCATGTAATTGCAGCAATCCGAGAGGCTGAGGCAGGAGGATCACAAGTTCAAGGCCAGCCTCAGCAACATAGAGAGGCTCTCAGTAACTTAGGGAGATGCTGTCTCAACATTTTAAAAAGAAGAGAGGGCTGGATGGAGCACAGGGGCAAAGCACCACTGGGTTCTATCCTCAGTTCTAAAAAAAAAAAAAAAAGAAGAAGAAGAAGAGGACAACAATGACAAACCCCTCCAGGCTAAAGACCTGAGACTTTTTTCATTTTTCTCTATGACTTTTCAAAGCCTCCATTTCTACCATTCTAGTCTTGCTTATCGATCCATGTTCTTTTACTTGTTTTTCTAAAGTGTGACATCTAAAATTAAACACAGTACTTCCAAATTAAAAAGTCACTAATCCTTATAACCCTTTTAAGAGACAGGACTATTTCCTAGTATTTCCTAGATCCACATGAAAAGGTAGGAAAGAACTAAAATTTGCTGAGCACCTACTATGTGCTGGATACTCTTCTGTCCTTTACTCACTCATGATACCCCTGAGATAATTATTATTATCCCCATGATTCACAGGGGAAAAACAAAAGCCTAAAGGAACTACAGATCACACAACTGTGAAAAGGCATCAATCTGGCCCTGGCTCCTAGTGTAGTAATTCCCTCACCTTCCTTCATCGATGTACTGTGGCCCCATATTAACTCCTCCCACTCATGGGAATGGTGCTGTTGGTTCACAGAGTACTATGTCAACTGAATTTCAGAGGGTTGGATTTAGTTTTGGTTTTATTTCAGAGGGTTTTTGTTTTGTTTTGTTTTTTCCCCATGAATTTGCTATCTTGCCTGGTCTCTCCTCAATCTCAAACTTTCACAATTTATATTTTGAACCAAAATATGATTAATTTTATCTTCTAAATGTTACCTTGTGAATTTAGCCCATAGTTCCATCCTAACAATAATTAGTGATAGTTAATACCTAACATTTATTAAACTCTTTCTAAAAGGCTTTACATACATTTCCTCATTTGATCCTGACAATAACCCTCTGAATAGGAACTATCATTTATCCCTATTTTAAAAGTGAGAAAACCACGGTACAGAAAGAATAAAATGTGGGAAAGGAATTTTTTATATATGAACCCTTTTTATTCATTATGCTATCTTTTCCACTTAGCTTTGCCACCTGTAATTATACAGTACGATTTCCTAGTCTTTTACCAATTTGCTGATAGGAATGTTGTATAGGACCTACCTGAGCTACATACCCTGTCTCCAGGCTGTTGCTAATCAACATTCTTTGTTCAAGGACTTTTTATCCAACATCCCCTAAGTGAACTGACATTTGCCTACCTTCTTTCATCTTGTCCACAAAGCTCTCAAAATTATCTTTCTGCAGAGCACAGTGGTGTATGCCTGTAATCCCAGTGGCTCAGGAAACTGAGGCAGGAAGATCACGAGTTCAAAGCCAGTCTCAGCAAAAGCAAGGTGCTAAGCAACTGAGTGAGACCCTGTATCTAAATAAAATACAAAAGCGGGGGTGGTGCTGGGGATGTGGCTCAGTGGTTATGATCAACCCATAAAAAGCATCCTGTTCTTGAGGTCTTATCTTATGAAAGAAGTAAGCCTTGCATAGTGGAAACAATTGCCAAGCAAGCCTGCCTTAAATATCCATGCATTCGTGTATGTGTGAATGCCTGCGTTGTTGGTTGGGAGGCAATACACAGACTGTCCCAACCTTCAAGGAGTTTAACATCTGCAGGGAAAGATGTAAAGTACACAGGAAGAAAATTACAGTAAAAGCTAAGGTGCCATGTTAAATGCCATAGAAGAATCTTAGGTAAGTGCTTTACAAGTGGCAAGGAAGGAAATAAATCCTGCCAGGTAGAGATTACAGGGATGAATTCCAGGGAGGAAGTGGCATTGTGCTAGATCAGGGATTGGCAACTACAGCCCCAGGGCCACATCCATCATAACCCTAGTATTAACAGTTTGCAAGCTAATAATGATTTTAACAATCAAGAGAATATTATTTTGTGATAACAGGAAAACTCTATGAGATTCAAATTTCAGTGTTCATAGCGAAGTTCTGTGGCATCTCTCATACCCCAATGACAGGGTGGATAGCTGGGCAGAGACCATGTGGCCTGTAAATTCCAAGATATCTCCTCTCTCTTCCCTTACAGAAAAAGTTGGTCACTGCATTTCTTGAGTCTGGAATATAGAAAGTTGAGGAAAGAGCATTCCCAGAAGGACCAGTGGAAGTTAAAGGGGTGGGGTCAGAAAGTATGGGTATGTTTGGGGAATAGAGAGAAGCTGAGTATTCAATCCCTCATTACCTCAGTTTGTAAAGCAAAATATAATATGTAAGAAATGCAGAGACATGGGGGTAAGGAAATGTGAATATTAATAAAAAAGAGACTTGAAAAATAGTAAAGTGGAAAGAAAAGGAATGATGGGAAATGGAGAGAAGTAAAATTCAGAGAATGCAAAACAAATATAAAACATGGAAACAAACAAAAGGTATAAGGCCAGAGGGTTAAAAGAGACAGAATGATAGAGAATGAATAGGAATACCAAGAAAGGCAAGATGGGGGAATATTGGGAATAGACAAAAATTCGCTGTGGTTTATCCCCAGCTCCTGGGGTGAGAATTGTGTCATGTTGTACATCGTTCGAACCCCACAGCTCTTACCATGTTTTCTGACTGAGGGTATTTCTCTAGACTGTTCAGGTTTAACTAGTGTGTTCTGGGAAGAAAACTAACATTTATTGGGCTCCCACTGTGCGTCAGGCGCTGCAAGCAATTTGTAAATCAGTTAACCCTCACATTAAACCTAACGGGTAGGGATTACGCCCTTTATGGAGGTATGACTGGGTCACTTTAGTCATTACTTCCCCTCTCTGATCTTCGGTTCCCAGTGGGGAGGATAATGACCACTTGGAGGGTTACTGTGAGCACAGGACAGAGGGCGCGTTCACTTAGGCCCTGACACATACTCAGCCCTCAATTACTGGTGGTCGTTATTACGATACTTGCCTTCCAGGCCCCACAGACAGTGAACCGTCAAGGCGGGAGTCACAGGCCACTCCGCCCCGGGGCACTTCTGCGGAGGGCAGGGGCAACCGTGCTAGGGCGCGCCACTCGCCTCCCGAGACCCAGACCCGCTCGCCCGGCCGCGTTGCCCCGCGGGCCCCGCCGTCCCCGCCGGCCGCGCCTTCCGGAGGGCGCGGGCGGGGCTCGGGTGCACAAAGGAAGCGCGCGGCCCGGGCCCACGGCCCCGCCCCGCCCCGCCCCGCGCGCGGGCCCCGCCTCGCCCTAGCCCCGCCCCCGGCGGAGGCGGCCGCGGGAGCCGTCCCGGACGCGCCGCATTGTCTCCGCGGCGCTGCAGCCCTCGAGCGCCCGCCGCGCGCGCGCAACCCCAGCCGCCATCCGCGCCCCCGCCCGGGCCAGCGCCCCCGCCGCCCTTTGTTGAGGCCGGCAGGGCCGGTGCGGTCGGATGCGCCGCGGCAGCCCCGGGCCCCGGCTCGGAGGCTCCCGGCGGAGAGGAGGCGGCCCTCCCGGGCCCGGGACCCCGCGCGCGGCGGCGCCGGGCCGAGGGGCTGCATAGGCCCCGCCCGGCCAGGCCCAGCCGGGCCCTGGACAGGTCAGTGCCGGGGCGGGAGAGGGGTTCTCGCCTGGAGAGGCCGAGGCCGTGCGCCGCGCTGGAAATCCGGCACCGCCCTCCGGGCTGCGCGCGGCGGGCCTACTCGACTGCCAGGCCGTGCCAGCCGCTGCGTTCGCCGCCTCGGCGCCTGGGAGGTGCCCGGCCGCCGCCGCCTCGCCTGGGGACCCTGCTGCCCCGGCCGCGCAGCCTTGGAAGTCGCCGCGTCAGCTTCGCGCGCCGCAGGCTTCCGTGTGTCCCTGTCCCCGCACGCCCCCGCCCCGGCTGGTCGCCTCCCCGGGAGCACGATTTCCTGGGTGGACGGTCCGTTAGAGTAGGACTGCTGGCATCTACTGCTCTTTACTGGGAGCGGACTACCTATCCCGGAGGCGCCTGCGGCCTCGCTGGAGAGTTTTGTTCTTAATCTAGTTCAGCCTCATGAGGTTTTTTATTGGATGAGAAAGGGACAGGCTGTTCCGTGCCTGTCCTCTCTTCCATTTTTAGAAGAGCGTTTTCTCTCCTTCCTGTGCCAAATGAAGGTATGATACGTTTGTTAGTTTTCTGCGTTAAAAGCGGGATCTGATCGATTCTTTATATAAATTTGAAGTCCACAGAGAGGGAAATAATTTGCCCAAGGCCAGGTTGCAAACCAGTGGTGAAGCTACATCTGAACGCCTAGCCCCGTGGCACCCGCGTTGGATGCCAGTTTGTACCAGTGCGACCCCCCTTTGCCAACCTAACCTTGACCTTGCTGCCTGAATAGATTTCACTAATACACTTTCGGTTCTGATCAACTTTCCTTTCCTTCCTACTCCAAACGTAGAATGTTTACCAGCTTCATGTCTGGTCTACAGAGCACACACTTTTTCTTTTTCCTGCTTTACAAAAATCAATGACAGCTTTCCCCTCACAGAACTCCCCTCCTTGGATTCTTAATCCCCGCCTATTAGCATATTGGGCCCGAGAGGGATCCCTTGTGAAATAAACTACCAACCTAAATCTATAATATGTCTGCAATTTTTCTAGGACAGCCCCAATTTAAACTATTAAGTCCCATTGTCTATCAGCCTGAGTGTGTTGATTTTTGGTTTAGAAAATAATGTTAGTTTCACTGTACCAGACCCTACTGTCTCTGCCTTTTCCAGCCATTTGGCCCTGGGGCATTACTGGGTAATCCAATTATCACTCACCTGGGATTTTTATTCCCCTCCTGAGTCAACCCAAATGTTGGAATTGCCAGGATTTCTAGGTCAGCATGAACATTACAGTCTGATGAAGCAAAGAAATTTCTTCTTGCTCCGTATTCCCCACTTCCAATCCTATCTTATATTCCAGTGCAGTGCAGGGCAGGGCACCTGTGGTGGTGCCTATTGCTTAGGGTTTAGCTTTGGGTCACAGGAGTATAGAGCTTCACATCATTTGGACTCTAGAGCATATCCTGCTTCATTAGCTATAGGGCAAGGAATTTTGTCTTGAATATTAATATACCAGTATAGCTAAGTAGTTTGGGTTTTGTTTAGTTAGACTTAAAACACCTTAAATTTTTAGGTAAAACATTAAAAGGTAAAATACAATGTTTGAGGTAAAACATTGTCCTAGTCCCTGTGGAGAATATAAAAGTGCTTTTCACATATAAGCTTCAGTGTCTGGATTGGGGATATTCCCATTTTTTAAATCAGCTGATAAGCTATGTTTTCCACTATTCATTTCTACATGTAGGTTCCAGCCCCTGCAAGGCAGGGACCATGGCTTCTGGCTTGGCTCCTTCACAAGGGCAGGCTTGTTTCACAGAGGGCCCGGCAGATGGGGAGTGGTGCTCTTTGGGCACCTGCCCTTTCCAGGCCCTGTTTATCACGTGAGTGCTGCTTTTCTGCCCACCCAGGATCTGTTTCCAGGCTTGCCCATACACACTGGGAAGAATAGATGCCTTTTTCCCCTCCATCCTCTATCTTGAGGAAGTGGGTAGCTTCCTAGTCCACTCTCCTGTTGTTCTCAAGTTGGTGTCTCAGTTACCCAGCTGCTTTTCTACAAGTAGTATTTCCTGTTTTCATCCCCTTATTTTTCCCCCAACTTTTTTTTACTGACATGTGGCATGTAAGTACTAATGGATGTTGATGTTCTGTCACGTACCCACCTTGTAGCCCTGTCTGCTTCTCTTCCACATCCCATCTTAATTTCTACTTTACTTCATCAAGTGTACATGGTGTATTTTATTTCCTCCCCTTAGAGTAAAGAGGATATTGCAGCCTTCTTCCTTCTGTCATAGCTATGGTTCTCTGCAGGTCTTCAGCCATTGCTTCTCTGTACCTTCCCTGGAGGACAGCCTCCTTGGAAATATATTGTTTTGTTCTCCAGACATACTCTGTCACTGACTTTCTCGTCCAAGCTGATTGACTCTGAGATTTCTCTTCCTGCCACCCAAACCCCTTCCCCCAGCTCTGACCTATGCCTGTTACTTTTTCTGGCTCAGCCCCAGAATCCACTCTTTTTCAGACCACATCCTTTTTCCTGCATTACTCATTTCCTGTCTCAGATGCTTTGGATCCCTTGGTTCTGATCTTTCAGGGGGAGAGAGAATAAACTAAGTGAAGAGGAATAAATGGAGAGATGATCTTATAAAACTGAGTTTTTATTACCTCTGGCCCTGCATGCTCTTATATAGGTTGCCCTCTCCCTATATTGTCTTATTTAAGGAAATGCAAAGAGAGGAAAGGATTACTGTCTCAAAATTAGGAACTTCTCCCTGTATGCTCAGGAATATCTTATCTCTATTTTTTTTCCTGTTGTGAATGTGTAAATAGGATGACTGATTGGCTTATACTCTTCCCTCTAGGTCTCTGTCCTACCTTGGGCTGTGGGTCTGATGTGGGCATTCTGTAACCATTTGCTGAATAAAGTTCACCTGCCTCCTGCCAGAGTCCCTTACTTCTAGACAGCATGAGTCAGCAAGCTCAAATGAAATTAAAGTTAAAAACTATGGAATAGTGGTTTTGATCAGAACCACCAAAGGAGTATCAGATACTCCTTTTCCATGTTAATATGAAATTACCAAGGTTTTTTTCCCCTTTTCTTGAGTCAGTCCATGTTTATATTAAAGTTTGTCCAGCTGTTCAATATTTAATCTCCAGACAGTAGATCCTACCCACAAAAAATTCGGTTGTAAAAAGGTGCCTACTAGAGATGGGAATCAACAATGAGAATGAGTCGTGTTTTTGTTTTGTACCATTTTACAATTGAAATATGAAGGTGATGACTTTCTGTGGTCAGGGGGAATCTCAGAAAAGTCACTGGGAGAGGCTTTTGGGTACTCCCTCAGGAGACTGCCCTGAATGAAGTGAGGCTCAGTGTTTGAGCCTGCCACCCCCCTTCTACCTCCCCGCCCCAGTCCCTTCCACATGGAAAAGCCATGTGAGGTTGAGACTACCTTATGCAGTCTACTTTGTTAGGGCCTTCAAGCTAATGACAGAAATCTTTCTCTTCAACGATTTAACAACTCCAGGCTGGATGACTCTCAAGGTAGAGGTCTGAACATATATAGATTTATGTTTTCAGTGTTTTTATGGCATGGATTAAACTATAACATGAGTAGTCATTTAAAAAGACTGAGTATATTTTTTGTTAAAAAATATGCCATTTAAGATCATTTTAATTACTTATTCACAAAATCAAGTAGTTGTAGGTTTCATTTTAAGTGTTAAAGTTTTAACTTTCATTTTTAATTAACTAGCTTCATCAGAGTTATTTGTAAATATATTCAGGGACAAAGTATCTTAAATTATACTTTATTTACAATATGCATGTTTTGGGAATTGTCAGGAAAATAACCATTTGTTTATCCAAGACAACATTCTTACAAATTCTGGACTTTTTTTCTTCATCAATAACAAAACTAGAATGTAAATGACATGGTCAAGAAATGGACTTTTTATAGTTCATCAAGAATTATGCAATTTTATATTACTAGTTTTTGAAGATGAGTATTGTAAGAAACACAGCATGTGATTTAAATAAATTTTTGCCATGGGATTCATTATAAGACCATCTAAGCCATGATAGTAAACTTCATAGCTCTATTTCTCTCTTCCCTTCCAAATTATTTATAGTTAGTGGGAAAGGAAATGCTTTCCTAGTCTTCCAAATGATGTCTTAGTTTAGATAAGTCCAAAAGGAAAGACCATTCTTTCTACATCTGCTAAAGAAATGATTACAGCTAAACACAGATTGCCAGTGTACTGAGGATGAGTCCAGATGTTGAAAAAAAGTCCTGGTTTGCTCTTACAACTTTCTTGAAAGTGTAAGGAAATGTCTGTTTCTTGGATAAATTTCTTCTTAGCAGTGATATTATTATCATTTTTAAGAAGAGATGACTGTTAGATGCCATGTTATAACCCGGTCTTCTGTAGCAGATTAGGAAGACCAGTCCTGATACTGAATATCAAAACTGTTCACAAGAAAATGAAAGTTCATGTCTGCTGGGAGTTATTTTTAAAGCTTTTAGTTGCATGGCTATTATGTCTCAAATAGTGCATAATTATTCCTAGTTACTGATATCTTTAGTATATTTGAAACTATCCCTGTGTGGCTTAAAGATATACGGCTATATTAAGACATTTGAAATACTTTAAGTGACACTTTAAAACAAAATTAATGGCAAGCAAATGCATTAAAAAATCTTGATTAAATCCACATTTCCAGGCTTCCAGTATTCAGTATTAATCTGTTCTGTTAGTTGATTGGTGCTAAACAGGGTAGTTGAAAGCTTAGACAATGACTATGAGAAGAAGGGATAATGTTTTCCAAAAGAAATGTTCAGGATTGATTTATAAGATAAGTATCATCTGGATTATTATGCAGGCAAGACAACTGGGGCTGGGTGCATCCTCTACCCCACCATTTATTTGAGAATATTAGTGATCCTGTAGTTGGTAACTGAAAATAAATAACATGTCATAGTGGGGAAATGGTTGCTTTTCTACTGCCTGAAAATAATTAGAGCATTTACTAAATATTTCTAGATTCTTTTATAAACTGGAAGAAATCCATCATCCATGAGTTTATTTTCAGCTTTTTAAACTCATTTCGAACACCAAAACACCTCCTATCATTACAAGTTTCATAAATTTACTAAATAGGTAAAGGGGTTCTTCCCTTTGTCTCAGGGTGAAACTGTTTTCTGGTTTCTGAAGTCCTTCTGCACTGTCTGCTTGATGACTCTGAGTCTCTTGATGGAAGATTCGTATAGAAAGGGAACCCGGCATTGCTTTCTTGCCTTTTGGATTAATAACTATTGATGGTGAATTGAGACTTGGTTTACCTTGAAGGGCATTTCTGTTTCTTGTTATCACTGTCAAAGTGAAGGTAACACTTTTTTTTCTGAAACCCAACCCCAAGAGTGCAAGCACTGGACACCCTGAGTAGCTAAGGCATCTGGGGGACACAATGATGCCTTTTGAGGCCCAGGAAAGACTAGCCGCCCTGCGGAGATGAAGAGGCCAGGCTCTGTGAGAGCGAGGTTTAGGGTTGCTTCCTAGTTTTCTCTCAGCTCTCAGTGATATTGCCACTCCTATGGCCAGGACAAGCCTTTCCCACTCTGTTGTGTTGCATTATCTTATTTATCCTCGCTGTAGCCATGTAGGATAAGTACCCCGTGCCATAGATCAGGAAACTGAGACCAAGAGTACTTGCTGGCGTTATAAGCTGGGGTTTGTGCCTAGGGCCTTTCTGATCTCAGAGTCTTATAATGCCATGTAGCACAGCTTCTCTACACGTATTCAATGGCAGGCATTTCACCTATATAAACTAATATTGTAACCGTGCAAGACAGGCAATATGATCCTTCTCCTTAGAGATATAGAAAGCAAGGCTCAGCAGGTACTGAGTGCCTGAAGCCACACAGATCATCACAGATGGAGCCCCGTATATGAGCCCAGATCTGACTCCAGACCCAGTGCTCCTTCCTCCCTGCCATTCTTCCTTCCATTTCCTTTGATCTGGATACCTCTCTGAGGCCTCTCCCCTGGCCCCAGACTTGTGTTGCTTTTTGAAATCATAGCATCTGCCAGAGTACTGTACTGTGAGACCACCTGGGAGCCATGAGCTCCTCACTGCATACCATCGTGTGACTGGCCTCCATTGCCAGTGCTAAACAGAACTCTGAAAACTACCTTGACCCCTTGCAACCAGGGCTAGCTATCATTCCTGACGCACTGGCCTGTTGGAAGTCACCCTGTGGTCCTGCTATTGTGTTTGACCTGAGCCCTATTATGGTCCCAGCCTGTGGCCTGGGAAGCAGTTCAAGCCGCTGCTTGGAAATCCCCCATTGCTCCCAGTTGTCCTGAGCTGCATGGGGGAGGGCAGCTGTTCGCTCCATTGATTCTTTCCCTCCTAGCTGGGGTAGCAGCTTGGAAGACATTCAGCTGTTTACAATTCAGCTTATGTACACGTTAGCTGGGGATTGTGGGTGAGTCAAAAGGGCCCCTCTCTTTGCCTGTGTCCTAAGAGACAGCATGAAAGTCAGCTGTATGGTAATGGCTGCCAGCAAAGGAGGAGCCAGCCTCTCTAAAAGATGTCTCAGCCAAGGTGCTTGAGAAGACTTCTTGCTACCCAGACTCAAGGTCATTCTGCTAGCCAGCTTCCTTTCCTGCATGGAACCCTGGTGTGGATTCAGGCCCCCCCCCCCCCCGCCCCCGTGACTGAAAAGCTCACCATTGTGCTGGGCAGGATGCCCCAAGAGGTCCTCCTGTCATTGCTGTTTCTTCCCTTCTGTCAGGTTTTTTAGAGCAAGCTGCTCTTGTTGGCAGAGCTGAGAAGGGTGCTGGGGGCAGGCTTGTGATGGCACCCGTGTGAGAGCGACGGCCTTTGTGTCCTTCAGGCAAGGAGGTCTTGAACGTCTGACAGCCTCATCCTTAGCAGCACTGAAAAGATTACAAACATTTGGCACTGGTTCCTCTGGTTTTTCCTGTCTGTGGTACTCAGTACCTGAGGGTGGGAAGGGGCCTAGAATTTTTTCACTACTAAGAGCTCCTTTGATGTGTGTTCTAGAAGATACTGCCTTCCAAGTGGCACTCGTTCATCTTGGTTCTAAAATGCACACTTAGAACATGTATAATCTGCAAAGAAGATGCATGTGTGATCTTGTGTAAATTTGTATAAAAAATTTTGTGAGGGAGATGGGTCGTTTTAAAGTTGGGGAACTTCTTTTAAATAGCATGTTTATCCCTGTTGAAGGTAGATGTGCTGTTTCCTTTTAAGTGTCTTGAAATATTGGATCTAACTTGTAGGTTCCCATTAACCTGTTCAGGATCCTGTTCTTATTACCCCAGGAATCTCGGTCCAGTTATCACTTACCTAGACCCTTCCCAGCCCAAATGACCAGACCACATGTGATAGATATCTGGCCTCTGCTTCAGAATGTCCCAGAATGCATTCTTCATTTTCGCCTGCTTTTCCTAGGTCCCTTTCTGCTATCCCATGACTAAACAAAGCCCAGCTCTCTCCCTCCACTGCTCCACTTGAGCAGTCCATTCAGGGAAATCTAAAGCACTGGATTCTGACCCCTGACTAGCTTTTGTGACCTTGGGTAAGTCACCTCACCCTGAGACCACGTTGCTTTATTAAAATTAAGAGGGTTGAGGCTGGGGTTGTAGTTCAGTGCTAGAGCGCTTGCCTAGCATGTGTGAGGTCCTGGGTACGATCCTCAGTACCACATAAAAATAAATAAAATAAAGGCATTGTGTCCAACTACAACTAAAATAAAATAGGATTCATGAAATGCACTTAAAAAAATTAAGAAGGTTCAAGATCAATGTAATGTTTTGAGCAACCAATAAATTTCTGATGTTTAAAATAAAAAATTAAGAAGGTCAACTCAGGGCCCTCAAGCTCTTAATCCTTTGTAAGTTAGTGCCCCATCACCAAAACAATCACTGAATATACCTCCCCCCAACATACACACACCTCTGTCCCTAAGTAGGACTTTTAATCCTCTCAGCTGAGTGCTCCATTACCTAAACAATCACTGTCCCCCCCCCCAACACACACACACACACACACACACACCTCTGTCCCTAAGTAGGACTCACTTTTAATCCTCACCAAAACAATCACTGTCTCCCCACTCCCATACCTCTGTCCCAAAGTGCGTGGGGGAGAGCACTTAATTTGAGTGCAGTGATTCACAGTAAAGTGTAAATGTCTGTAGGTATACACTTGATTTGAAAGAAGATTGTTAACCTGAGAATCTCTAATTGATGGGCTCCCTGAGGGTCCCGGGATAGAGCTCCAGCCTGCCTCCCTGACCCCTGCCCTCCTCTTCACTTTCCTCTCCTGGGAGTCAGGGGGAGGAAGGGTGTCAGTAAATTGGTATTCTTGGAATGCACCTCCTTCACTTTCAGAGTGCCACTGACCTTTTGAGGGGTGGCACATATATAAACTAGAGATTGTAAAGGGTGGCCCCAGACCTCTCTACAGCTTACTAGTCGGCAAGACGGCAAGCATGTTGCTGGGACCAGAGGGGGTGGTCTGCATCTGTCTGTCTCCTGGATATGAGTTCAGGGAGTCACTTTGCAGGTTCTCCTCTCACCTCTCTCTAGAGCAGGTGGTTCCTGAGGAACCCTGCTGTTACCCTCCACCACTGCTTTGTCACTTACTGGGCCTACTAAGCACAGGCATAGAGCACAGAGCTGCCAGCACCCAGCATTTTATTGGCAGTCTTGTCTTGCCATTTGTGGAGCAGAATTTGCCACAAGAAGATGATCCATGTTATTACCTAACTCTGCTTCCTAAGTCCTTGAGTGGCTTCATTAGCTCTGTCTTATTCCTGCTGTCACCAAACATGGGCAGATGGAAGTATTTTAAATTAAAACAATTTTAAATTAAAGCACTCCTTCCTCATGTCTAGAGAAAGGAGGAAATAGCCATTGGCCAGGCAGAGGAGGTAGAAGCTCTGCTTGTTCTCCATTTTCTCTGTTGTCAGGTCTTCCCGGCTCATCAGACTTAGGTGTACTCACTTAAAATGAGTGCTAGACCATCTGATACCCCTTGCAGTGTTAGTACTAAGTCATAGTCCAGCATAATGAATGGTTTTGTTTTATCTGTGCATATAAAGAACATTAAAATTGGTCTGAAGTAGCCAGATGTGGGACCAGTTTGACCTTTGTCTTTAGGGGCTAGAGAACAGGGCCTCTTTGGACATCCACCCATGTGTCCTGAGGGCCAGGCCATTTTTCTAGGTGCCTCCTGGCTTTTGCCTCTAGAGGTCACCCTCCCTTGCCAAGTTCCTGGGTCTAGCATAAATGTTTCAGAGAGGACAGGAAATCTGAAATTCTGGATGCCTGGGCTTGGCTCCAGACTCCAGGGCCATATCTCCCCTCTGCTGAGGAAATCCCCACTGTGACAGGAAGAAGTAGGCCAAAGAATAGCCATTCTTTATAACCAGGTACCCAGAAATGCCACCCCTGAAGATGGATATCAGCCTAGTCTCTCTCAAATCATGATAGCTCCAAAAAGCAATTCATAGATCTCAGTTGGTGCAGAGTTGCTTGTTTTAATATTGGGGAGACCTGAACTCTTTATGTTGACAATGAAAACAGAGACTCTGGGTTCCATACATTCCAGTGTAACAGACGTTGAGCATTGGTCCTGTCTTGGACATCAGGTTAGCTCCTGAAGGCATAGAGGTGAAAAAGTATAGCCCCCTGCTATGCTTAGCAGAAATGACCAACCCCAAAGCAGATAATTTCATAAACATAGGACAGAGAAGGGATACTGGATGGTCCTTCCTGTCTCATCCTGCGTAAGGACTATGTCTGCCAAAGCCTATAAATGAGACTAGAATGGCAAAGCAGCCTAGTTTTGAGCAGACATTTTGCAAGTATCCCCAGCCCATGCTATTTTGTTCATGTTTTGTTCATTCTTACCCATATGCCTAGCCATTTCAAGGCAAGCTCCACCCACGCAGTGGAGCTTGGTTTTACTTCCCTTCCCAGCGACTTCCAGGAGCTCAGGGTGGCCTGCCCTACCACTCCATTTCAGGTGCCAATCTGAATAAAGGCATCTGAGACCTGTGGGAATCCCTGGCAGCACTTTCAGCCCCAGGATTGGCTAAGAGAATAGAGTAAGGAACTGAATTCCATAGACTATTTCTTTGTCTCTTTCATCTGGCCTCAGAGCCAGCGGGGCAGGTTTTTGCAAGTTTCTCTGTTAAGCTGCTTTCCCTCAAGCAGGCCGAAAAGCAGTCTGGGAAAGCGGGAAGCAGATTAAATTAATCTCAGTGTGCTGAGCTTGGCAGGGGGTGAGATTGTGTTTGGTCATTCCAGAAATAGCCCGTACTCCTTTGTTACTAAAGCAGATGTGGAGTTATTGGCCTAGAAGATGACTGCACAGCAAAACAGCTGTGGACCTTTGTTATTTACAAAACATCCTCCCTTCTGTCCCTTGGATTCTCTCTCTCCTGTAATCTTCCCCAGGGCTATAATGGAGAGTGGGAGCTTCCAGTGTTAGGGTGAAATGATTTATTAGTTAGTCTTCTCTTTTAATGAGAGATTCAAAGAGAGATTCAAAGTCTTTGCTTCCCAGAGGCAAGAACTGGTTCTGTAGCCTCTGAGCTGGTAAGCATATCTGTGTTGGGCTTGAAGAAAGAATCTGACCTCAAGACCACCCCACCCCCACCCCACTCCACCATCTTACAGGCAAATCAATATGCACAGGCCTGAGAACAGGGAGATTGCAATAGAGCAAGGACAGAGGGATCCCATAAAAGGGGATAAGATATCAGGAACTGTTTAGTAATGACTATTAATGAAAGGTGAAAGGTGGGAGTGACCCCAGAATTCAGAGAGAGTAGATTAATTCCATTGTTAACCCCAGAGGTTAAACTAAAGCAAGGGGTATACTTGCTTCCCCCTACCTTTTATTTAACAGGATGTGCACTGTTAAATTAAAAAAAAAATCTCATCAATGAGATCACTCAGATGATTACAATTTGATATGTTATGCTCAGTATTGACTGGGCACCTGATGTTTAAAAGTGTAGACAAAGAAGATCATGGATGACTATGAACTCGCACTTTTTTTTTTTTCTTTTTGTATCAGAGATTGAATCCAGTGGTGCTTAATCACTAAGCCATGTCCTCAGCCCTTTTTATTTTTATTTTGAGGGCAGGGTTGCTTAGGACCTCGCCAGATTCCTGAGGCTGGTTTTAAACTTGTGATCCTCCTGCCTCAGCCTCCCAAGCCACTGGGATTACATGCGTGTACCACTGCACCCAGCTAAACTTGCACCATTTTTACATAAGGAGTAGTTGAAAGAGCAAACTGGGTTGCCTGGAGGAGAGATTACCCTGGAGTCTGGAACAGCACCCTTCATTTCATGTGGTAAGGTGGCACTGCACTGCCGTTCACAGCAACACAGTTAAGCAGATATCAGCATTCTTATTTTATACCCTCGTGTGTTAATCCACTGTGACAATACCTAAGAAAAACAACTTGGAGGAGAGATTTATTTTGACTCATCTTTTGGTTTCAGAGGTTTCAGTCCATGGTTGGCTGGTTCCTTTGTTTTGACCCTGAGGAGAAGCAGAATGTCATGGTGAAGAATGAGTTGAAGGAAAGCAGCTCAACTAGTGGCAGTTGGAAGGAGACAGAAAGAGAGGAAGGGACCAGGGATAAGATATGGTACCCAAGGGTACATCCCCAGGACCCACTCCCTCCATCCATTTCCCTCCAATCCTCCTACAGTTTCCAACACCTCCCAGTAGTCATTCAGCTCTGGCTTCCTCAATGAATTAATTCATTGTAAGGTCATAGCCCTCATGACCTGATCATTTTCTGAAACTCACCTCTGTACATTGCTGCATTGAAGACCAAGTCCTCAACATGGGAGCCTTTGGGAGACATTCCAGATCCAAGCCATAATACATGAAACAGGCTTGGAGAGGGACCATGACCCATCATAACTCGTTCAGTAATAGAGACCAGTCTCTAAGCCAGGTCTAAGCCTATGTTTATGTTCAGTGTACACATCCATCTGGCCTTGGTCTCCTCAGTCTTAAGGAACAGAACCTGGATTAATTGGGCAAAAATTTATAGGACAGATTTGGTGCTCATTATAAGGAAGAACTTTTAAGTTGCATGATGCTCGGTACAAACGCGGTTCATAGGTAGCAGATTTCTTTGTCACTGGAAGCATTCAAACAAATGCTAGGAAATCCCTGGGTGGGGTACTATGGAGAACACTGGTGAGACATGGACACCTACTTTGTTCAGTTTTATGATCTGTGGTTCATGAGATTCCTCAGGGAGTGTTTTACTAGGCTCTAATTAGGAGGAAATCACCATCATCTAAAAAAACAATTTTAGTTTTTATGTTTTAACATGTATCCATCACTTTAAATAATATATGCATTTGTTTCTTTGTATTTAAAATATTAGAAAGTAAGAACTGAGGAAAATGTAATTTTGTAAACATAGACTTAAATATTTAAAACTTAAAAACAGAGAAACAATATGATTGATTGTTGTTAACTCAGTTCTAGCTATTCATGGATAGTGAATATTTTTCAGTTCCCAGATACCTTTACAAATTAGAAAGACTAATTCCAAAAGGGGAATTTTTTTCATCTCTTCAGAAAGGCAAAGCTATTAAATTTTTTTTCCAAATGAATATAAACACTTAAGGGAATTTTTCTAACTTGTGTGTCAAACAAAAATTAATTTTAAAAAACCCTTATCAGTCACTTCTCCTGAATGACTTCTGCGGCTGAACTCTGAAGTTTATCATATAAATGAATTGTGGAATGACTTGTGTCATAGACAGTGCTTTTTTCATTAAAAAGATTTATCCTGGTTTATTGAGCCTTAGGACTGACTACTCGTAAGCAAATGAGCCCAAAGGAGGCAAAGGCCTATTGTGACCCAGGTAAAAAACCTTTACTAAATGTGTCTATTTCGATTTCCCCATGCTGCATAATTTCCATTTCATCATGATATTTTGGGTTCTTAACATGAAATAACATCTTCATGTAATGTTTTGTGCAAAAATTACTTACCTAACAAAGGTACTGAAATCGTTTTTTAAAATCTATATCATATACCACTGAGTTGTGCTTAATATAATAGGTGGGTTGCAATAAGGAAATAGCTTCTCCCTTTTCCTTTTTAGGAAGTTCCAGGTTAAAGGCAGCTCAGCTCAATGGACAGTTGGTGGTGGTAGAGAATGACCCTGGGTAGAGAAGCTGGTGAGAGCTTAAAAATAATAATAATAATAATAATAATAAGGCCATGAAACCTTACTGTGTAAGCAGTGAGGCAACTCAAGAGTGATGCTGTTGGTAGTAGAGGGAAGGTGATCTGCTGCAGTGGTGTTGTGTAAGGCACCTTGTCACACTTTTTTGGAGTACTTTTAGGTCTTCTATAGGAAAGCTAGGTGATTCACAGAGAGATGGAGGGATTTGTTGAGTGTTGGAGTGGATATAAAGCTGTTTACTGGGTAAGGGGGCTTGATAGCCCAGGACCACAGAAGCAAGACAGAAGGTCCTAGACCTGTGTAGCATCTTCTGTGGTGGAGAAAGAAAATTTATGCATTTCTTAATGCAGTAACCTTCAAAAACCAGTCTCTGGATAATTCAGATCCATGTGGTAGTGTCTGGTGTTGGTTTGACATGAAATCTCTTGGCATCAATTTCTGGGGTTCAGTGCTTTGATTCTTTTTCCCCAAAGTTTCACATATTTATTAATGAGCCAACCAAAACCAGTACTATAGCACCTTTGTAACTAAAGAAAGCTCACATTCTCAGTTAAAAATTCTCAACTGTCCAGATAATGGTGACATTTTCAGCTTGATATGACAAGACGATCATAACCTTGATACAGCATAAATATGTGTACTTTTTCATGTGTAATTCCTTAGATCCAGCTTGGTTCTCCTCCAGTGTCTCCTCTTAGAATTGTACCTGATTTTATTATCAGTTTTCACTCAAATCCATTGGGGAATGGGACCATTTTGCTTTTGTTTCTTGGCCAGAAATTGCTTGATCCTGAAAGTTTTATGAGAAATCATGGATCTCAGGGCTTTGTTATTCCCAGGGCTCTTAAAATCTAGTCCTCTAGCCAGGGATGATAATGACTACCTGTAATCCTAGTGACCTGGATAACTGAGGCAGGATAGTAAGTTCAAGGCAGGCCTGAGAAACTTAGTGAGGCCCTCAACAATTTAGGGAGACCTTGTCTCAAAATAAAAAAAAATCAAAGGGCTGGGGGTGTAATTCAGTAGTAGAGTTACCCTGGGTTCAATCTCTAGTTAAAAAAAAAAAAAAAAAAACCCTCCAAGGAACCTCACAGAAGGTTCATGTAACCTTTGATCATCAGACTCCAATACACCCTAAACCTTATATGTACATAGTTTATACATAGTTTAGCTTTTCTTCCTGGTTTTAAGTGTCATCTTGAATACAACTTAATTTTCTCCCTCAAATTGAATGTTATTTTATTTGTCAGAATCAGTATTGCCCAAGGCTTTACCTCCTTAAAGACACAACTCTTGATTGATTAAACTGTTCTTAGCACAGCTGAATGTTGGAGTGGATATAAAGGTACTAAAATCATTTTTAAAAATCTATATCATACACCACTGAGTTGTGCTTAATATTATAGGTGTGTTGCAGTAAGGAAATGGCTTCTCCCTTTTCCTTTTAAGGAAGTTCCAGGTTAAAGGCAGCTCAGCTCAATGGGCAGTTGGTGGTGGTAGAGAAATGCTGCTAGCTGAGTTGCTGAGGAATCGATTACACACTTGGTGGTGTGTCCATTGAAACAGTACCACTTTTCAAGTAGGTCCTTGAGGAAGGGGACTGCTTGGGTTGGTGTTGGCATTTGGTGGCACACTTTGAGTTCCTGCTGTCCCTCTTCAGGCCTGACCTCTGTTCTGATCTCTGCTGCTTTGTTTCTCACTCTTCCCTGCAGAGACAGGGCAGGGCATTGTTCATGCGCTGACCGACCTCAGCAGCCCCGGCATGACCTCAGGGAACGGAAACTCTGCCTCCAGCATCGCCGGCACTGCCCCCCAGAATGGTGAGAATAAACCACCACAGGCCATTGTGAAACCCCAAATCCTGACGCATGTTATCGAAGGGTTTGTGATCCAGGAGGGGGCGGAGCCTTTCCCGGTACGGACTACTTCTTTTCCCCTCTTTTTTTTTTTTTTAAGTATATTTTGGATGTGTATTAGAATATTTTTACATTTCCGTGTATGGTTTCTGAAAATGTGAACAATTTGCTGTCTTGCTAATCCCTCCCCCTCATCCCTCTGAAAGCATGTCAGAACCATTTCTTTCTAGGATTGAATATCTGTCCAGAGTCCAGAAGGGCTCAGTGATCAGGAATAATTGGCAAGACCCTTCAGTTAGAAGTTTCCACACACAGACCCAACTGTGTCCCAGTCTGGTAATTTGAGACCCTTTGGCTAGAAGGGAGTTAGTTCACCTCGAGGCATTTGGTGAGAGACTGTGGACTTTGGGGAATTAGACCTCATCAAGTTTTGAATGCCTCAACAGCAAAACTTTGGCCAGTTAGTGAACAAAAGAACTTGATTAGTACTGAGTTCTTGGAAATGAGGATGAGGGGCAGGGTTGCCACCTGAAGCTTGTTCTGTAGGGACAGAGCCTTGATGGGTGTGAATGAGATTGAGGGGCCCTCAGAAAGGGCACAATCTGGGGTTTCCAACAGAAGCATGAGACTGAAGGGAAGTAGCAAGAATCATGAAGATGGTCTGTTAGAGGAGAGCTCTACAATTGATTCTGTGCAGCGTGACTTAGGCAGTTGGTGCTGCTCTGTAGGTGTGCAGAGCCTGGAGCCAGGTGCACACTGGCCTGTCTCCTGATAAGGATTATCTGGCTATTAGAGGCCCAGTCTTCTGGGATGCCATCTGCTTTTTGCTCATTCTTTGGATTCATGGGTGGTTTGATTAGTTAGCATAAAACTATGAACTTGATAACCTAGATGGGTGAATAACCTAAAATGTCAAATGGCAAATAGGTCCTTGTCCCCTTTACCCTGGAGGTTTGATTGTCCAAGGCCATTGGCAAAGAAACCCACCTGGAGCACCCTAGCCATGAGGGGGCTCTACATTGCTGCAACCCTCCCCTTACTGGACCAGGCCTCCCCTGCCCCTGCAGTAACTCTGGAAACCAGCTGTCCTCACAGGGTGGATACAGGTTGACAGCATCACCCCAGAGTTGGACACCAATTGATCTGGCCACCATGCTGCCTGGACAGACAACAAAGGGAGGACCAAAGGGGCGAATAAGCCAGTCTGCAAACTGGCAACCAAAGGGGCACTTGTGCTGTTGCCCAGGGTCTGATTTTCTGCTCTCCCTCTGGCCTCCTGTACTTTTGGCTTGGATAGGGCATTGGTGAGGTGGAGAATGGTAAGAAATCTGAGTCTCATAAGTGCACTCACACAGACTCAGCCCTGCCCCTGCCTGGCAGCTTGTGAGCTCAGGACCTGGCACTTGGCATAGCACTGTGGGAAACCTGATCTTTGCCTCCATTGCTGCCCTTACACATGGAAAAATAGGCTCCTAACCTCTCAAGCCATCTGTTGGTTCTACACCAAAACCATCTTCATACTTTGGTGCCTACTGCATCCTGCCTTGGGAGCTAGACAGCAGAATCAGGCCTTGAGCAGGCACCCTTGTATAATGGCGTGGGGGAGGTTTGCAGAGGACTGACATCTGCCTGGATACTTTATACATGTGATTGTGATGAGGCTGGCAAGGGAGCTGCTCCCACCTAACCCTCGCGGCCTCCATGTCACCTGTCCTGTAGGTGGGACGCTCGTCCCTGCTGGTGGGGAATCTCAAGAAGAAGTATGCACAGGGGTTCTTGCCTGAGAAGCTTCCACAGCAGGACCATACCACCACCACTGACTCTGAGATGGAGGAGCCCTACCTGCAAGGTAGGTGCCTCAGACCTGGATCTGGTTGGCAGGAATGGCAGGCCTCACATTCTTCTCTTTCTGAATGTCTATGGAAGAACTTGGAACAGGGACTGATAAACACATTTCCTCTAATCCTTCCTCACTCTTATTCCCTAGAGAATAGGGATGGCAGAAATTAGGTGCCTTTTGTCCCCTGCTTCTCCAGCCCCACTCCAGCCAACCGTAGGGTTTCAGGAACTGAGCTTTCCATTGGCAAATTCTTGGGGCTAATGCAGCACCAGTCAGGTATTCCTGTCTTTTACTAAGGAGCCTGCACTCAGGACTGGCGCTGGCTCTGAGGCACAGCAGTGGCCAGGCAAAAGACTGAACCCCTAACAACCTGGACTCTGTACAGAATATGGGAATGTGGGCTCTGGGGTTCTCTGACCCAGGAAGCCAGCTCCATGGGACAAGGTCAAGTGGGATAATTCCAGAGGAACAGTCGTGACAGTATCCAGAGTATTTCCTCGGAACCTCCTGCTTCCTTCCATGATTGTGAAGAAGGTTTCTGATGCTGCCCCACCCAAGATGTGCCCCAGACTTGTAGCAATTGGCAGAAAAAAATGTTAAGTTTACAAAGGACACCAGACACCTTGAGAACTTCCCAGTGGGGAGATACAGCACTTCCAAAAACAGTGGCAAAAGCACTGGCATTGTCCAAGCTAGACTGCCACTGTATATGATACCCATGGGAACATAAAAAAGAGACAGGATAGAGTAGGGAGGCCCTGGAGTGTGGCTTCCACTGGCCTGTGGGAATTCCTTCTTCTCCATATTTATACCCATTTCTGTACTTTTCAGAATCCAAAGAGGAGGGTACTCCCCTCAAACTCAAGTGTGAGCTCTGTGGCCGGGTGGACTTTGCCTATAAGTTCAAGCGATCCAAGCGTTTTTGTTCCATGGCTTGTGCAAAGAGGTGAGTGACCTCAGCCCCACTGCCATGCCAGATTCCTTCCCTATCCTCAGGATTGCACTTTGGAATCTTGTTTTTATGCCAGTGCCCATTATCCACCCCAGGAGGCCATAGGTGTGTGGCTTATCCAGCATCCTATTTCCTTGACCTGCCTGGATGCACTGTTGCATTCCTAATGCACCAAGCCTGAGAAACCAGACCCCCAGGAGTGGATCAGAACACAGCAGAGTCTGAGGACAGGAAGCAGTGCTTTAACTTTCCTGGCTTTGGGGTCCCACTGGCACCCTTTCTTTGCCTGCCATTGGCAGCTACTACCTTCTTAGTGTAAGCTCTCCACCTGAAGCTGTGCCTGGAACCATCACACTAGTTACAGTGTTCCTGTGGCAAATTTTCACCCAGCTTAGAAGACTGGTGATCATAACAAAAACCATTGTCATGTATTGAGAACCTGCCATGTGCTACATACTGTGCTAGTTGAGAATATGCATTGTCTTATCTTCAAAATAACTCTGCAAGGTAGTTATTACTGTTGTCCTCGTTATACTTACTGTTGTCCTTTTTGTATAGGCCTATTTGTAAGGCCCAAAGAACAGTTTTGCTTACAATGACACAGCTAGTAAGTCATAGGCATGGAGCTTTAGACTTGTCTGACTCTAAAGTCTTAGGTGATATTTGTTCCAAGGTGAAAGAGGCAGCTGATCTTGAAGCCTGGAGCCCCCCAGAAAGAAGAAATATGTAGGTCCCAGGCAAAGGTGCCCTACAAATTAAGCTAGAGTCTACTGTCCTCAGCCCTCATCTTGCTTAGGCTATGCTGGCGGTGGCCAGGGCCCCTTTGTCAAACTTTTCACACCACTGTCCAACAGAACAATGCATAGCAGCTTCCTGGCACAAGTAGGATTAAATAGAATTGTGTCAGCCATGTCCCAAGTTGTTATGTTAATTAAACATGTCACCAATATTACTTCATGTCATCCATGAGACCAGTTTTAGAAGGTGAGTGGTGTTATCCCAACTCACAGTAAGGCTCGGAGCTTAAATGATTGCTCGGTGCCATACACCCAGCAGCAAGTGGTGGAATCAGGATTTGAACCAACTAAAGGACTCACAGGTTGCCAAACAGCCTGGCTGCCTATCTCGAGGCAGCCAGCATATTGCCAGGGTAATTCTCCCTGCTCAGAAGGGGATAAGCCACCTGAGAAAAATAGTCTGAAGTAATTAGGGAAGAAATAAGAGACAGAGTCAGAAAAATAGTTTTAAGGGAGTGCCTGATAGATTCTTCTAGTCCTGGTAGGAGCTGGAACAGAGGGGATACATCAAAGGCAGAGAAGGTTTCAGCAGGTGGAGTCTTGCTTCATGGCATCTTGACAAGCCACACCCATCTCTGGGAGGCTGTGTGGCTATGTGGCTGCAGCAGGTCACCCCATCTCCAGAGCTGAATAGAAGCTCGCATGTACCTGGGCAGTCTCACCAGCAGAAGTGTGCTGCTGGGAGTTAGTTCCCAGATACCAGATTTTCCTATTCAATGGTTACCATGCCCATCTAGTCCATGCACATTTCATGGGTGGCTTCCGACAGCTGCCTTGTTCTGTCTGGTGCCCATGAGCCCTACGACTGCTCTGACTTCCCTGACTTCCCTGTTCCTCCATCTTGGACAGGTATAATGTGGGATGCACCAAGCGAGTGGGACTTTTCCACTCAGACCGGAGCAAGCTGCAGAAGACAGGGTCCACCACCCACAACCGCCGCCGGGCCAGCAAGGCCAGTCTGCCAACACTTACCAAGGATACCAAGAAGCAGGTGAGAGGCAGGCAGAGCCCAAGGCTCCATTCCTCAGGTGACCGACAGTTTCCCTGCTGGCATGGCCCTTACGCCCGCCGTCCCTGCAGTGGCTTCAGCTTGCTCTGTGCTTTCTCATTTCTCTCAGGCCAGTCAGGTCAGGCCTTCCCTGCATCCCTTCATTTTTTTTTTTTTTTTTTTTTTTTTTAAGAGAGAGAGAATTTTTTAATATTTATTTTTTAGTTATTGGCAGACACAACATCATTGTTTGTACGTGGTGCTGAGGATCGAACCCGGGCCGCACGCATGCCAGGCGAGCGCGCTACCACTTGAGCCACATCCCCAGCCCGCATCCCTTCATTTAGACTCAAGGATACTCGTGAGGCATCTTACCCTCTCCAGTGGCCTGACCCTCGCCTTCCTGCTGACCTCTGTTCTTGACTTGTGGGCCGTGGAGGTGGGGTCTCCCTTGCCTGATCCTAGGCAGAGATAGGCTGTTGGGATACAGCCCGTCTTTCTTGGAGGGCTAGTTGAGACGGTGGCCTTCACCCTATCCCTGGTATCTTTCTGCCCCTTGAACACTGGAGCACTGAGCTCTTGAAGGTCCCCACCAGGACCCTGAGCAATTCATCTATTAAATATTTTTTAGCACCAGCTCTGAGCCAGGAACTCTGTTAGGCACAGAGACTCCTAAGACATATACTTACCGTAAAAGAATTCACAGCCTAATTTGTTTTTTAATTTGTTGTGTATTTGCTTCTTGTTATTTTCATTTTAAACTTCATTAAGAATTTGATGAAAGCAGTGGTCCAAAAATGTACAGTGATTTCAGGTGGTGCATAGACCTCCTCCTAAAATGAATAGAGCCCTGGTTTTAAAAGCTACATCTGAAGGAAAAAGTAGACGTAAGATCAGGCTATTGCAATATAGCGTGGTCCAGGTGAAAGTACGAGGAGGGACAGCACAGATAATGCTGTGTGATCCAGGGTCTCTGAGGTAGTAGTGGACCAGGCTGAAAAGGGAGAAACACCTGCCTTCGCCCATCATTGCTGCTCGAGATGGTTGTTCGCTGTCCTGAAGAAGCTGTTCTCTCTGCTCCCAGCCAACAGGCACTGTACCCCTTTCAGTTACTGCTGCACTGCAGCTGACACACAGCCAGGAAGACTCCAGCCGCTGCTCAGATAATTCCAGCTATGAGGAACCCTTGTCACCCATCTCGGCCAGCTCATCCACCTCCCGCCGGAGACAAGGCCAGCGAGACCTGGAGCTCCCGGACATGCACATGCGGGACCTGGTGGGCATGGGACACCACTTCCTTCCAAGTGAGCCCACCAAATGGAATGTAGAAGATGTCTACGAATTCATCCGCTCTCTGCCAGGTAAGGCCCTTGCCTGGAATAGCAAGGAATGAAAGGGAGCGGGAGACCTCACCTCACTCCATCAGGAAGGATTAGGTAGTTCATTTAATGGCTCGGGTCTAGGACCTGGGGTGCAGAAATGAGTGACGTGAGCACCTGCATGTAAGCTTATTTTTTAGCATAGAACACATCTTATAAATAATATTCCTCAGCTCTAATTTTAAATACCTACAGGTGTGGTAGGTGGTCTGCATAAAATGCAGAGATGATAATGAAATTTACTCCATCTTTCTTCCTGGGGCAGGCTGGGAGGGGAGATAGGTGACAACGTAGGAAATCTGTCAAGGAGGACGTTAAAATTAAGAAAATTTAAACTGAGCAACAGTGGGCAAGTGCGCCTTTGCCAGGTGGAGAGACCGTCCCCTGGAGCACCTTGCACTGAGGAAGAAGACATGGAAATGCATGACAGAGCTGGGACCACACGTAGCCTTTGGGGCAGAGTGTGCACAGCTATGAGGACTGGAACCCAGACTGGCAGACTTGTGTCATTCCCAGATGGTCAGTGGAACCCCAGAGCTGCTCCCTCTGCTCAGCCAGTCTTATTCATCCACTACTTAGTGGCATAGTAGTTGGGAGCACAGACTTCCAAATCACAGAACTGGTTCATACCCTGGCTCTGTCACTTAACCCAGTGAATTTTCATCTATTGCTACATTCCCCAAATCTGTCATAGCACAGTTACATTAGGTAAAGACTTCTGGAGGATTGCATGTCTCAGGATGTCTTATGAGTTTGCAGGGGTCAGCTAAGGACAAGATCTGGAGGCTTTGCTGGGGCCAGAGGATCCTTTCCCAAGGTACCTCAGTCATGCAAATGCACAAGTGGAGGCTGGCTATTGGCAAGAGGCCTGTTCTCCTTACAGGCCTCTCCAGAGGCTGCTTGCTGTTCTCATAACAATCATGGCCACAGTTTTTCCCCCACAGGTAGTGAATCCAAGAGAGCAAGGCAGAAGCCAGTGTGCACTTGATGATCTAGTCTCAGAAGTCACGTACTGTCACTTCTGTATATCTTATTGGTCATACCAATAAGCCCTATCCATTGGGGAACTCACAGGGACATGAGTGCAGTAAGTAAGGATTATTGGGAGCCATTTGGAGGTGGGTTAACCCTTGCTCAACATGGTTCAAGTTCCTTCGTATACAAAATACCCTGCCCCCCTGCCAGAGTCCCCAGGAGTCTCAATCCAAAACAACATTAGTTGAAGTCCAGGGTCTTGTTTTCTAACTCAGGTCTTAGCATGGATGAGGTTCCATGGGTCCAGCTCCTGAAGTGTGGTTCTTTGCAGTCTGCAGACAGTGAGGACTAATCACAGGCTGTCGTCTCCCCACCCACACACACACACACACACCCAGCATGTAATGGAATAGGTGCAGAATAATACGTGCCCAATCGAAAAGGGGAAACAAAGAACGTACCAGAGCCACTGATCCACACCAGTATCAATACAATAAAGCACAGGTTGGCATTTTCTCAGTGAAGACTCAGCCTGGGAGTGATTCTTGCTCACCTCTAGTTCCACCCTCTGAGTCACCCTTCCTTTTTTGTGAAGAGAATTCTGACTGTTTAATGTGGCAGGTTTTTTAGCCCACTTCCTACTGGCTTTTTTTTTTATATTACCTGACCTTCCAGTCCAATATTTCTACCCATATAATTCCTTTTTTTATTTATATATGACAGTGAAATGCATTACAATTCTTATTACACATATAGAGTACAATTTTTCATATCTCTGGTTGTATACAAAGTATATTCACACCAATTCGTGTCTTCATACCTGTACTTTGGATAATAATGATCATCATGTTCCACCATCATTAATAACCCCATGCCCCCTCCTATCCCCTCCAACCCCTCTGCCCTACCTAGAGTTTCTCTAATCCTCCCATGCTCCCGCTCCCCACCCCACTATGAATCAGCCTCCTTATATCAGAGAAAACATTCAGCATTTGGTTATCCATATAATTCTCTTAAAATATTTATAGTAGTACATTCCATTAGTCAAAAACCACACCCAAAATTGTCTTCCAGATAAACCTTTCACCATGTTGAAATGTGAACAGAGTCCTGTGTTGAACATTTCTGTGAGGCTGCCCAGACTCCTTAGAGAGCCCCTAAGGCATAACCTTAGATCTTCCTGAAATCTGAACAAAGGGTTTGCCATACCCTCCATTTCATGGGTAGAAAATCATTTCTTGGTTGTGCCCTGGGTTTGACTTGGGCTAGAACCATTTTATAATTCCAGCATCGTTTGCCATCTGGAGAGGCCAGGAAGTCTTCCCCAGCTCCTTGGCATTGAACACCTATTTCTTTACCTAACCTTTCCTCCTCCCTTTTTTACTATGAGCAACAAAAAGAAGCTAGGCAACGCCTTTGGCATTCTTCCCGAAATCTTCTTAACTATTCACACTGTTTGTTGGGATCTTTAAACTCAGCATGTTATCATACCACCAAACAGCATTAAGAAAGTTTCTGCTATTTCAAAAACAATATGAAATTGAAATTCCCATTTCTTCCAATCTCTCTTAGCAGTTTCCTCACTTTTTTTAAACCTCCTCAGCAGTTGCCTCAGAGGCCACTGGACCTTTGCTTACCAGCTCAGCGCACCTTCTATATTAACTGACCCTCCTCAGAGTCATTACAGTTGCTGCCCATGCCTGTTCCAAGGCCCCATCTACATGTTTAGAGTTTTTTAATGGCCATACCCCTATTTCAGATACCATAATCTATATTAGTTGCCTATTGCTGTAATACAAAAATCACTATCTGAAGGTCAGGAATTTGCAATGGCTCTACCAAGCCCCTGGCTCAGGAGCTTATGCAGGGTCTTAGTGAAGATGTCAACCAGGACTGCAGTCACCTGAAGGTCTTAGCCGGAGAATCCACTTCCACGGTGGCTGCCTTACATGGCAAGTGAGGCTGGCTCTTGGCAGGTGGCCTCAGTCGCTCTCACATGGGCCTCTCCAGAGGGCTGCTTGAAGGATCTCCTTACAGGGAGGTTAGCTATCTGAAAGAACAAGGTGAAAGCTGCTGTGCCCTTTGTGACCTAGCCTTGGAAATCATACCCTATCAGTGTGCACCTTCTTGTTGGTCATCTAGGTTGGTTTCTCGAGAGGGAGGTATGAGCAAGGTCGTGAATGGGGATGTTTGGATCATGGCTACCTGGGGTCAGTCACTTAGCCTCTCTCAAGCCTCAAGATAGCAACACCATCTTCAAGGTATGACTGTGAGGGTTGAAGGAGAGACTGTCTCTAAAGTGCAGTGGCTACCATGCGTGGACACTGGCCGCTTAACTGATGTTGTTTTTGGTGGTGTCCCCTCAGGCTGCCAGGAGATAGCAGAGGAATTCCGAGCCCAGGAAATCGATGGGCAAGCTCTGTTGCTGCTCAAGGAGGACCATCTGATGAGCGCCATGAACATCAAGCTGGGCCCCGCCCTGAAAATCTACGCCCGCATCAGCATGCTCAAGGACTCCTAGGGCTGGCTGGGCAGCCAGGATCCTGGCCCAGGGGTCCTCCTCCCAACTGAGCAGAGCCAGACAGACATTCCTTGAGGGCCCCAGAAACGGGGCTAGTTGGAGGAAAGGGGCCTCCCTAGGGGCATGGCTGGTGAGGAGGTCTGGGCCCTCCTCAATGGCTCTCAGGGGCCTTTCATTTCTGTGGGAGGGGCAGAGAGGGAGGTGGCACAGAAGATGGGGCTTTATGCTTGTATATATTGATAGCACTGGCTTCTTCCAAAGTCCCAGTACTTTAGCCCCGCTCTCTTCCCCTCTCTCTGTCCCCCGTTTTCCAGGGGGTTTATGGTCAGGGCTTCCCAACCTAAGTTGGGTTCCTTCCAAGGGCAGCCAGCAGGCCTGAGCGAGGCCTGGAGCGCCCTTGCCTTCCTTCCTCCACTTCCTTCTCCAGGCCTGGTGAACCTTCCGTTGCCAGCTTCTCCCCTTCAGCCTGTTTCGGCAGCAGCCAGGGGCTTCCCTACACCAGGTGCAGGTGGAGAGAGAGAAGCTGGGCCCAGGTTGGCCGTGCCTGCTGGCATAGACGCCTTAATGCTGTGTGTGTGACTGTGTGACTGTGGGAGCCTGGACTGACTGACAGTCCACAGCTGCCCTCTGGCATCTCCAGGTGTTTTGTAGCAAATGGCCACTTAGTGCTTTGTCCTGGACTCCACTCCGCCTGAGGATGGGGAATAGAAAAGAAGGGCAGCCTCTAGGGAGAGGCAAGTCCCCCCTCCAGAGGAGTCAAGAGGTCTCTAAGCCCCTCCCCACACTGTGACGTCCCCTGGCTGCCCTGCTGCCTCACAAACAGCATTAAGGAAACTGCCGGTGGGCTGGGCACATCAGCTGAGCCTCTGGGTCTGCCTGCCTGCCCGCCCACCCGCCCTGGGAGCCCAAGTGGTGGGGGCCCAGAGAATTAAGCAGGGAGAGAGCAGCCAGTCACTGTTGGTGTGAAGAAGGCAGCCTTTGACCTCCCACTCCCACACTTTTTAGCTTACAAAACTTCCTAGCAGCAGTTACAGCTACCTGAGGAGGAGGCAGGGCAGGAAGGGTGAGGACCTGCCTCTGACTTGCCCTGTCCTTGCAGGCTCCTGGGGGAAGAGTTGGACTCTTCACAGGAAGGGGTGGGCACCTTTCTCAGCTTGTTCTATTCCCCACCCACACCCCCAGGCAAGGTTGGAAATGAAGGACTTTTTTTAACCTTTTTGTTTTTTTAAAAATAAATTTGCAAAATCTGCCTCTTCTGTGCCTTTCTCCCCTGAGGATATCAGTCTGAAGCCAAATGGCTACTTTTCACCGATAAGGAAAAGGAATGGACCCTGGTTGAGGGAGAGACATCCACCTCAACTGAACAGTATATCCTTCATGCTTGGCTGGGACTCCAGATCATCTGAGGTTGCTCCTAGCCCCAGTTCACATGGTGTCCCTTAGAGCTGGAGGGTCCAGAAGCCCCTTCAGCTCTGAGTCCCCCTGGGAGATTTGGTGGGCCAGCAGCATCTGGAACACCTGGGCCAGAACCCAGACTTCATCCCCCAGCAAATGGCCTTGGAGAGAGCTGCCCTGTGTCCAGAAGAGCCCTTGGACGCCTCTGGTTCACTCAGCACTTTACAAGCCTATTTTATGATTATACAGAGGAGGTGACACCTAAGCCTTGCCTAAAGTAGGAGGAAGAACATTCCAGACCAGGCAGTGTGGGAGGGCACAGATAATATGACTGGACATGCGGATGAGTTGGTCCATGCTGGCTACGTTGGGTGAGGTGTAAGTGGCCAGCAGTGGCTGAGGTTGGCCATCTAGAAAGGAGTCTGTCCTCAGATACGAATGGGGCAGTAAGGAGACTACTGCCTCACTGCTCCTTCCCCAGGATTGGGGTTTTCCTTAAAGTGTCTGTTAGGAATGTGGGTTTGAGGCTCAGCCCCACCTGTATTGAATCGGATTAGTCACAGTAAGTTTTAAGAACCAATACCCTCCCTATCTTGGTGACTCCTCTCTGGAGAGCCTGTTAAAATGTAACTACCCGCTGGAGGAGGAGGAGAAACAAACTGGTTGGTATCCAGTAGGACCAGGGCCTGGAAAGCTTGGTGTCCCAGAGGCAGGGAACACTGGGAAGCCAGAGGGTTCAGGGAGGCTTGGGTAGTTGCCTGAGTGGAGAGTCCTGGGACCACGATTGGGACCGCAGCAGGAAGCTGCCTGCACCTCTTCCCTCTGCTAAGGCACACAGGGCGTGTGCACAGGTGCACTGCAGCCAGCAGCCCTCTGGGCAGGTCTCTCTGCTTCTGGACCTTGACTTTTTTCCTGGGAAAAATGAAAACCAGGCCCCACCCCAGTTTGCTGGTATGTGTGTGCTGAAGAGAAGGAATGAAAACCACTACTTTAAGAGAATATGGTGACTGCAGCATGGTCTTTCACAGCTAAACATTTGTGTTTTCTTCACTATTGTAAGGTTGGAGTTTTGTTTTTTAGGCTCAGAATTAATATTTTATTCTAAAAACATTCTCAGTGAGTAAATAAGGGGGATATGTGTGTATATACATTGATTCCTTTGTTTAATTTTTATTGGTCCCACTCTTAGAGTGGGAATCTATTGCAAGTTTAAAGGGTGCTTCCTTAAAAATACATTTGCTCCTGTTGCTTATACTTTACACAGAAATTGGTTAACTTTCCATCTTGACCTTTAGTTTTAAAAAATATTTCCCAATGGTGCCTACACACTTAAAATAGAACCAAAATTTCATGCAACAACACCCACCTGTCAGATGCATACTGTACATTCTGATGCTGTTTTTTCAATCTTATTTCAATGTTTTAAAATCTTGATCACAATCCACTAAACTAACTTCCTGTACCTCTGATGGAACACAACTTGCACTTTTGAAAACAGGTAGTATGAGCTTCACAGAACTGTTCCACAGCCCTGATCTTATCTCACACTGGCCTGAGTGTTGGGCATGTGTATCCCACTTTCTTGAGGAGAAGTGGATTGCTCAAGGTCACAGTGCTCAGTACCCTCAGCTCTAGCTGGGGCTCTGTGAAACAGGGCTCTCCCCCATGGGAACACCTTAGCCCTTTCCCACCCAGTTCCCTGCCAGTCCCAGGAACAAGACTCTGAAGGGGGCTTAGGACCCCTGGGGAGGGAAAAGAAGTCTGTACAAATAGCTCCAAGTCCCTGGCCAACCAGAGCTGGCCGTACTCAGATCCACCCTCTAGCAGGTGATTGGCCCCTGGGGGGGTTACCACCCCCCACCCTACCCTGGAACCAGGTTCCTTCATTAAGCCCCACCCCAAGCAGGTCCCTCTTGGGCAGTCCATCTCTGATTGCTTCTGTGGGTGTGGCTCCTGAGGCTAGGGGCAGGAAGGAGCTGGTTTGTCCCTACCACGGGAAAGAGGTCATTTCTTCACCAGCTCTGAGCTGAGAAAGTTCGTGGCGGCTGCCCCACTGGCTCCTTTCTATGGCTCTCAAGGAAGGACTGAGGTGAGTGGGGAACTGCCAGGGAGTGGGGCAGTGGGACAGCCAACCTGTGAGAGGTGCAGTCTGGTGGGCAGAACAGTCAAAGGAGAGGCACCAATGTTAGCTAGCCGAGAATAATCTGAGCCACAAGCCCTGGGAAAAGGTGGCTCACACAGCCATGCATGGACTGTGGGGTATGAGACCTGTGTACCTGGAGAAGACCTGGGTGCCTCCTCTTCTCTTGGTGAGGTAGAGAGCAAAGGCCAGAGAGGTTCTTAGTCCCCCGGTGGGCCTCACTGTCCAGGACTAGGAACTTGTTCTTCCTGGAGGACTAATGGCTGATCCTGAGAGGGAGGAGGGAGAGCAGGGCATGGGCGGGGCTTGAGGGACCACCTTCTGCTGGTGGAACAGGGCCAGACAGGTCCTTTTGAGGCTATTTGACCAAGGAATGTGGAGGAGTGGGTCAGGCAGGTACCTATAGGGTAAGGGCTTCAGACTGGGGCACAGGAATAGTGGGTGGAGCTGGTGGGTCCCCACCCCAGGCTTGGGCACCAGCACTCACCCTGAGCTGACCATTTAAGCTTGCCTGGTCCACTTAGGACCAGCTCTGCCTGGCTACCCTGACAGACCAGTGCCCAAGATAAACTTTGGCTTGTCCCACCCTGGTTGGGCGGGGCTGGGGGCTGGTTAAAAGGGTCAAGAAAGCTGATAAGGCAGAGAGTGAGTGGCCAGCTCCTGCCATTTCCTACCCCTGCAGCCCGGCCAAACTTGCCGGCTGCCAGAACCACGGACTCAGGCTTCCGGAAACTGGAAAAGCACAGCTGCGGCCAGTCTTCCAGGAGTCCAGAGGGGGCAAAAGACAAAGTGTGGAAGGGGAGGCTTCTTGCAGGAGAGACACTAGCCACTGGCCACTGGCCACAGGTCACTTGGGAGGAGCCAGGCACCCTGTGAGAGGTGCTCAGGTTGCACAGGGGTCCAGTCCCAAGGAGCCCAAATGCCATTAAAGGCCTTGCTCAGAAGTCAGACCCAAACTCAAGACTCATTCCTGCCAGCTTGTGTTGCTGAGGAAGTGATTTAACTTTTTCTGAGCTTTGATCTCCTCACTCCCAAGGTGGAAAAAATCCTAGAGCCCTCTGCAAGGGACTGTGGTCAGACTTCAACAAGATAGTAGAGTACAGACTTAATTCTGTACATGTCTTAGCAGTGTCTGGGATTATTAATGAGTGCAGACTTAATTCTGGGAAAAATGGAGTTTAAAGCAAATGAGTAATAGTCAGTTTGGGAAAGGATGAAGAGAAAGCACCCCAGCCATTTACTGAACAAATTATTCATTATTTAATAACACCAAGTATGAGGCAGGTTCCAGGCTTTGGGGCAGAGTAACAAGGCTGATGAGACAGGGGCACTCAGCCCCACAGGGAAGACTGTGCCCTCACAGGTTGGCAAGGGCCAGAGGAACCTCCTGGGGAGGGGAATGGGAGGTGTTAAGGAGGAAGCCAGCAACCTGACTGGCAGAGGATGGGAAAGCGGTCTGAACAAAGATGGGACTGGACACGAAGTCAACTTCACTCGGAAGGTGAAGGATCGAGATGGGTGCAGGAGGAAGTGCAAAGAGTTGTAACTGAGTCCCGAGGAACAGGCAGTGGGAACCCAGCAAAGATGTGTTGCGTGGCTGGGCGGCAAGTGCAGGAATGGGGGAGATCCACAGAGCTGGGGGAGAGAGGCGGTCCTGGTGTGGATTTTTTTCTAAGAGCAGTGAGATACCATCAGAAGACCTTGGCAAGGGGAGGGGTGGGATCCACTAACATTTTGAAAGATCATTCTGGAGAATGGATTGTAGGAGGCAGTCGTAGAAATAGGGAGGTCGGTGAGGTGGCCAGGGGGAGTCGTCCAGGTGCAGGGCACAATGGCCTGGAGTGCAGTGAGAAGCGGGGGAAGGCCAGTGACAGACTGAGTGTGTTTTGGGGGGGGCACGGGCTTGCTGGAGAATTAGATGTGGAGAATGAGAAAAAAAGAGGCCTCGGGAGAGACTCCAAGGCGTGTGTGCAATAGGGCAGAGGAATGATCATGGCGTCACTTGCCAGGATGAAGAAGATGGAGTGGGTGCAGGTTTCTAAGGAAAATTGAGGGTTCCTTTTTGGCCATATGTATTTGAGATGCTGTGAGACCCTCAAATAGAGAGCTCAGACAGCACCAATGCCCGCAGGTCACTGCACCCATGATGCCCAGATCAGCCCCACCAGGGGCTCCAGGCATGCAGAGCCTGATGGGAGGCAACTAGCTGGTACATGGCAGAAGGAGCGATGCTCACTGCACACGGTCAGGGAGGAGGTGGGGGTGTGGCGCCCCTTCCACCCTCCACTGAGTCCACCACCAACAGCTGGTACCTCTCCTCTAAATCCACACTGTCCAACATAGAACTGCCACAAGCCACATGTGTGCTGTAAGCCTAACATACACGCTGGGTTGAGTGTTTAGACACAGCACAAAACAAGTCTGAAAATAGCTCAATAATTTTTATATCAAGTACATGTTGAAAAGATGTTTGGGATATGTTCTGTTCAATAAAAATACTATTTAAATTAATTTCACCTGTTTCTTTTCACTTTTTTAATGTGGCTACCTTGAAATTTTAAATCATCTATGTGGCTCACATTTTATATCGATGGCCCATGCTGTTCTGTCTAGACTCTCGCTACACATTTATAGAACGTGGATATACATGTGTGAGTTCATGAACACACGGCCTGGGAGCCTCTCCTCACAGAAGTGAGATCTGCCTCCACACGGAGTCCCATTACTCCTTCTCCACTTAACACATTAGGGTCTCTTATTATCTCCTCATTCTTTTTAGGGGCCATGTTAACTTCCATTAAATAGTAATATGCATGATTCTTTCATCCAGTTTCCTACTGGGGAACACTGAGGCTATTGATATCCATTTGCTTTTACAAACAATGCCCCAAGAACATCCCTGGACTGTCCACTGTGGAGTGTTCATGTCTAGAGGCAGGAAGAGAGGAAGGGGAGCAATGAAATGCAGTGATGGAGGGCTCAGATTTTGAAGGCTCCTTAGGCAGCAGTGAGAGACGTAGACTTTGTCCTGAAGTCAGAAGGAGGCAATACAATAACTTTTTTCCTTGTAAATTGCTAACCCTGTATTTTTCTTCTTTATAAAAGCAATCTAGTTGGGCATAGTGGTGCAGGCCTGTAATCCCAGCAGCTCAGGAGACTGAGGCAGGAGGATCATAAGTTTAAAACTACCTCAGCAACTTACCAAGGCCCTAGGCAACTTAGCAAGACTCTGTCTCTAAATAAAATATAGAAAGGGCTGGGGATGTGGCTCAGTGGTTAAGTGCCCCTGGGTTCAATCCCCAGTACCGAAAAAAAAAAAAAAAAGCAATATAAAAACAGTTTTCTCCTTTACTCAGACTCTTTCATTCTTGCAAAATTGCCATCACTTTCAGATCCTGCTTTTTTTCCTTTCATGCTCCAGGGTACGCATTTTCCTGTGTGACTGCAGGGTCTCCATGACAATGTGTTTAGCCAGTCACTCTGGACAGATGCTGGGGCCTTTCTCAGGTTCGCCTGAGTGGTACCTGAGCAGCTCAGATGGTGAGTGTCCCTGTGACTTCAGACGCCTCTCTGTGGATGTTTTCTAGGCAACAGTCAGCAAGATGGTCTCCCTCTTGTCAAATAAACACTCATCTCCCTTGACCCCAGCCCTGGCCCCTTCCAATTTCCATCCTGTGTCCTTCCTGCTTACAGCTCAGCTTCTGAGAAGTCACCCACACAGCACCTTCCACTCCCCGCTCAGTCTTCCTCCAAGCCTGGGCCTGGCCTCCTCTCCCTCCATGCTCTCTCCCATGGCACCCCTGCCCTCTTGGAGAGCCCCCAGAACTCTCTCCCGAGCCTGCCTGCCTTCTGGGCTTCTACCACAACCAGAAAAGCAGACAGCCCTGTCCCTCCAACTGGTGGCCGAGTGCTGCTCATTCCGCCTGCCTGACAGCCCTTCACCACCTACTTTCCCCCACCCAGCCCCCCACACCTGCTGTGCTCCCTGGAGCTCCCACAGTGGGCACAGATGTCCTCACCTCCACCTCATTTTCTTGCCTCCCTCCAGCCCCTCCCTCTCTCCCAGCACACCCTGTCCAGGCTCCACCGTTCTGACTAGGTACACATTTTTTATTTTCCAAATAAAACTCTGGCTGTGGCACTCCCTGGAGGAAATACCTTCCCAGGCTCCCCATGGCCCTCAAGATGAAGCCCAAGGCCCTGAGCCTGCAGTGTGGGCCCTGGCGGCCTGGCAGAAGGCCCCACCCAGCTCTATTCCATCTCCTCACTGTGTTTCCTGCTCATGATTGCCCTTCCCCCTTCACTTCCTCCTTTGCTTGAATAATTTCTAATTTTTCAGGTCCTAGCTGATAGGTCACCCCCTCCAGGAAGCCTCCCGACTTCCTCACTTTCTGTCAGGGCTCGAAACCACCCTTCTGCTCATCCTCCACACCTCATGCACGCTCTCCTCAACATTCACTGAGCACTGGTTCCTTCATGCTTTCAGTCTGCCACATCACTTGTCCTCTCAGTCCCCACCCCACACTGCATCCACCCCTTGTTGGCTCCACACCTCTGAGTGCCTGTGCCCAATCTGGACGTGTAGAAAGCATGTCTAGACAGAATCTGACGACTGTCTCCATGTGCACACTTTGTTCCCCACACTGAAGGCTACCTCCTTTGAACAGATTCCCAGCGACTGGGGTTACTGAATCAAAGGGAATGAGCATTCGAAGAGTTCAACCCACAGCCAGGAAACTTTCCACAAGGCCCAACCATCCACACAGCCACCAGCAAGCATAAGAGAGCCTGCCTCACTGTGTGCTGGAAGCTGGGCTGTTTTCATTATGTCTGTTCTTTAAAGTGTTCATTTTATAGGCAAAACCGACCACCTTGCTCTGATTTGTATGTCTTTGATTACTAGTGGGGGTGAACATTTTTCCATATGTTTGCCTACTGAAGGCATCTCTTCGAGGATTTACCTATTTGTGTGACACAGACACTATTAAAGGAGGTTAATGTTTTACAAGATGGCTCTGGGGGCTGTGCAGGGAGTGACAGGGAGCAGCGAGGGAACTACTGCAATGGTCTTGGTGACAGATGATCAGGCTAGGATCATGATGGAGGTTGCAGTGGGTGGAGGCACGGGAAGGGGCGAGATCAAGAAGGACAAGTCAACCCAACCCAGGGGCTGACAGCAGACAGTGGATGCAGCAGAGGGAGTGGTTGGGGGGCCGCAGGTTTCAGGTTGACTAGATGAATAGAAGGAGGTGCTGTGTGCTGAGAGGGTGTCCAGGTGGACACACACATACACTCCAAGGTTTTCAGAGCCTCTCCTGGGTTCGTCCCTTAAGTAGGATAGCAGAAAAGGCAGGGGCAGAGGGTCTGAGGCAGGCAGCCTTCTTTGAAAGAGAGCAGGGGAGCTGGGGTTTGGAAGAATTCATAGGGCAGGGGGCAGAGCTAGAGGCTGCCCAGGGCATGATGAGGATCTGTTAGGAAGAGTCGTCATCAACAGTGGAGGGAGCGATTACGGTGTGTAAGCCCCTCGTTCTAATCACTCAGCTCATGTTATCTCAGAGTCCACGGCAGCCCTCTACGGGCTTACTACCCCATCTTACAGATAAGAATGATGTGTCAGGCCTTGCCTGAGCTCAGAGAGTTTAGAGGTGGTGGAGCTGGGCTTCAGACCAGAGGGTCTGGCCCCCGTGTCTGCTCCTTACCATGTGGTTCCAGAAGATTCTCAACATTTGAGACCCTTCCTGGATTTACCATAGACAAATTCCAAAAGTACCTCCCCTAAGCCAGCAATTAGGCCACTAAGGTCTGCGGAAGGAACTCTTCCCCCAGCCTGGCTTGGGGCTGCCACAAGCACATGGTCTCTGACCACAGCCAGCCTGACCTCATCTCTAGGTCCCAGACAGCTCTTCACTCCCAGCCACCAACCTATAAGTTAACCGGTAGCCTCCTCTGGCCTATTCTCTTGTCCAAGGTCATCCTCATCCCTCCCCAGGCTAAGCCCCCCAAGCCTTGATGCTCCTGTCCTCCGTGCCTGCCCAAAGTCATGACCTGCACCATTGTTGTCCAGAGGAAAGGATCAGAGGAGCCCTGGTTAGGCAGCCGGGGCACACTCTGTGGCACATCAGGCAGCTGGACAAAAGGGTGAGGGAGTTCTCTAAGTGCTGAGATGATAACTCAGGCATACTGGTCAGTGAGGAAGAAAAGGTGCAGGACAGCATGTCCACTGTGCTACCGTTTCTGGGGAACTAAAAGAAAGGAAGTGAGAGTACTTGCCACCACATTCACCGGTCCCTGTGTATGCACAGACCACTGCTGGAAAGACATGAAACTGGTCACTCTAGCTGTTTCCAAGCGGAGGAACAGGAAGGAACTTTTCAGTGTTATCTATCTTTCATCCTTTTGAATGTCTGTACCATGTAAACAGTTATTCTTACTCAAAATAAAATAAAATGAAGCACTGAAATCACAAAAATGATTTCTACCTTGCATGTGCATGCGTGTGTGTGTGTGTGTGTGTGTGTGTGTGTATAAATGGGCTGCTGATCCCCCTGCCTTCCAGGCCCAGGAAGAGAACCTTCTGGCGACTGATCCTGCTTGCACTTGGCCTCTTAGGGTTGCTCCTTCTGAACTGGCTCCCTATACTCAGGTACAAATCTCTTCCCCAGCACCTGAGATGGGACCACCACCAGGGTCACATTTAAAGTGGCTCTTTCCAAGTGCCTTATTGAGAGACGGAGGGTGGTGGCTAGCTTGGCCTGGGCAAGTGTCCTTATGAGCCCTCCCTCCTGAGCAAGTGACATGCCACTTCCTGCTGCCCCCACCCCTTAGGCATCTGGAAGTCTTCATCCCCATGGGTGTCTGCCCTTCAGCCACAATGCTCCTGATGAAAGACAACTTCACAGGTGTCCTGCGTCCCTGGTAAGGAGTTACCCTCCCCCCTCCCCCCCCCACTCTAAGAATGCCCACAAACCTAGACATCTGTCCCAGGTCCCTGTCCTCCTTTCAAGTGCTATTCCAACAGATCCAGGCACTGCACTCCCAACCCCAGGGGCCCCACTGGGTCATACTTCTCCTTTAACTGTCTAGGGGTGGTTCCGACCTAGGGGCAGGGACTGGTCTGATGCATCTTAGGTCCCTAGGGGAGGTGGCAGTAATCATGCATCCATGAGTGGGTGACTAGAGCTCTCTCCATCCTTTTCCTGGCCAGGGCCCGGCCTGAAGTCCCGACCTGTACTTCCTGGGGGGCCCCCATTATTTGGGATGGCACCTTCGACCCAGATATAGCCCAGCGAGAGGCCAGACGGCAGAACCTCACCATTGGGCTGACTGTCTTTGCTGTCGGCAGGTAAGCCTGGGGAAGGGAGCGCCACTGTCCAGCAGGGAGTGGGAAGGATGTGGCCCCGTGGCCCTGGGCCTTGGATCCCAAAGTGCAGATGGAGGCTGCACCCTTGTCCCAGACTCCCAGGGTGAATGCAGGAATATCCTCTCCCTTCCCCTCTTCCCTGGACACCAATATCATGGAGCCCACCCAGCCAGGGGCTCAGAACTATGTGCCAGAAGGAACCTGCTTAGGGGCTAGGGCTGTCCACCAGGAAGTGGCATGTCACTGGTGAGGAAATGGTGGAGTCTTCCAGGTGAGAGGGGAGAAGAGGGAAAGAGCAACTGGATAAACAGAGAGACAGAACTGGCTGCTGGAGGCAGCAGCTCAGCCATAGCGCACAGTACGGCGGGTCTCGCCAGGAAAGCCAGATGGAGGGAGAGGGGCTGGAGAGCTAGGGGGCTTGCAAGGGAGTGAATCTGAGCGTGTAAAGAAGGTACACAGAGGAAGGAGGTGACAGAGACTGAGAAGTGGGAAGACCACCAGATTAGAGGGCTCAGTGAGGCAGGACTGTGAGGGGTGTAAATCAGAGCAAGTGACCTAGAAGAATGAGGAACCCACACAGTGGCGTGGGTGAGGCTGCGGTTTTGAAGATGGGATGCTAATGATGTCCAACCTGAGGGAGTGGCCACAGGAGTGCATAAGTAAATGTGGATAGAGGACAGAATCACAGGAGAGGAGGTCAATCAAAGAACTGATAGGCCAGGCAATGGACAGGCCTCCAGGTATGGAGTCTCAAGGAACAGAAATTCCAGGATCCTGAGGTCTGGAGTTCCAAGACCCTGTAAGTCTAGCACCCTGGAATGTTGAAGTTTCCAAGATCCTTGATTCCTCTTCCCACAGTCCCACCAAGAATAGAGCAAGTGCAAGAAAAGATACAAGCTTCAATGCCAAGTTGGATTCAAATCCTGGCTGTACTACTTACCACCACTTACCAATCAAGTATACTTTTCTAAGTTGTTAGAGCTTTGTTTATAGTACAGTAGATTGAACCCAAGGGACACTCTGCCATTGGGCAACATCCCCCATCCCTTTTTATTTTACTTTGAGAAGGGTCTCGCCAAGTTGCTGAAGCTGGCCTCAAATTTCCAATCCTTCTGCCTCAGCCTCCCAAGTAGCTAGGACTTATTAGAGCTCTTTAAATGAGATAATGCACATTGACTTCAAAATGTCTGCTACAGTGATAGATGTTCAAAATATCAGGCATTATTACTTTCATTTTAAAACTCTAGTATCCTAAGAGCTGGTAATAACAACGTTTCCAGTATTTCAAGCACTCTACAAACTCAATGACTTAAAACAATGTATTATTCTTACAGCATGATCTAGTGTGCCAGGAATTCAGAGGGCTCAGCCGGAAGGGCTCCTCTCTGGTCTCAAATGTCTGGGTCTCCATTAGGAGACCAAGGGCTGATGACCAGCCGGAGCCTTTCTATGTCACTAGCCTGGGTTTCCTCAATTCGTGGCAGCACCAAGTTCTGGGACCTCTTGATGGAAGGCCTAGAGCACTAAAGAGGCGATCACTGTCAGTCCTCCAAGGGCCAGCACAGCATAGCTTCCCTGGTACCCTATGGACCCGGGCGGTCAGAGGCAAGTATATTCAGAGAAGATGGTGCAGACAACTTGCACCATCTTTAACCCGCCTCTCCAAGGTTGGGGGATCTGGAGTTGCGGAGCCGGTGTGGGCAAGACTGGGAAGCACGAATGCAGGCGGGGGTGGCGAGTGCGGAAGGGCAGACAGCCAGGCTGACTTTTTGCAGGTATCTGGAGAAGTACCTGGCGCGCTTTCTGGAGTCCGCGGAGGAGCACTTCATGGTGGGCCAGCGCGTGGTGTACTACGTGTTCACCGAGAGGCCCGCTGCTGTGCCTCGCGTGGCGCTGGGACCCGGCCGTCAGCTGCGAGTGCAGTACGTAGTGCGCGAGCGGCGCTGGCAGGACGTGTCCATGGCACGCATGCGCACGCTGCACGAGGCACTAGGAGGGCGTCTAGGGCGCGAGGCGCACTTCGTGTTCTGCATGGACGTGGACCAGCACTTCAGCAGCGCCTTTGGGCCCGAGGCGCTGGCAGAGTCAGTAGCGCAGTTGCACGCCTGGCACTACCGATGGCCGCGGTGGCTGCTGCCCTTCGAGCGCGACTCGCGCTCAGCCGCCGCAGTGGCCCAGGGCGAGGGCGACTTCTACTACCACGCCGCCTTGTTCGGGGGTAGCGTGGCCGCGCTGCGCGGGTTGACGGCTCACTGCGCGCGCGCCCAGCAGCAGGACCGCGAGCGCGGCCTCGAGGCGCTCTGGCACGATGAGAGCCACCTCAACAAATACTTCTGGCTGCACAAGCCCGCCAAGGTGCTATCGCCCGAGTTCTGTTGGAGCCCGGAAATCGGCCCACGCCCCGAGATTCGCCGGCCGCGTCTGCTCTCTGCGCCCAAGGAGTACGCGATCCTGCGCGACTAGCGCCAGCCACCGACACTGACACCGGATGACGTGGACTAGGAGTTAACAGGAGGGAGAGACCCTTCCTTCAGTTGGCTTCTTTCTGGAAGCCACATGATACTTTGGAGGACAGAGAAAGATTGAATGAAAAGAACCAGCTCCGCTCCTGTGCGCCCTTCCCTCACTTTTAATGTGGGCTGAAACACAACCGAAACACCTCTGTGACAGTCCAGAATTCAGCTGATGCCTCCTCAAGTGATGTTCTATCCCTACCTCATCTCCTCACCCCCCACCCCACTCGCTTTTAAACAAGATTGACACACAAAGAGGGAACATAATCGCCAGAGGCTGAGGATCTGTGTAGTGGCATCAGCATTTGGGAGAGCCAGGACTCTTGTCTGACTCCACTCCACTCTCAGTCCAGTTGACTTTGAGAATGAGCCATAGAGGGACAAACACAGGAGGCATTCTGGTCATTGGCTCTCCCTTTTTACCTGTCCTGCCCATAAGCATGACTTGTACATATGTGAGTATTATTATAATAGATAAATTTTTCCAAATTTGTCCACATGGGCCTTTTCTACTATAATCAAATCTCACACACACACACACACACACACACAAAATGACATTCGTGGGCTGAGGATGTGACTCAGAGGTAAAAGCACTTGCCTAGCATGTGTGAGGCCCTGAGTTCAGTCCCCAGCACCACCCAAAATAAAAAATTACATTCCTGACCTTGGGCTGGTAAGGCTGTTTGGCCAGAATCTGGGAGGTAATTTTCCTCATCCACACCTGCACTTGACTCTTCAAACTACGGGAACAAACACAGGCTCTGAGTGGGGGCTGGAAGTCATCAGACCTTTCCAAAGAAAGTGGCCACTGGAAGCCCTGAAGATTTTGTCAGACAGTTGGGGAAACTGAGGTCCTCAGGGAGTAGGACTTCACTGTGGGTCTCCAATATTTTCTATGGAGCATTCTCACTGACCTTGAATTTTTAGCAGCCTCCGCCGTTTGCAGGTAGGACAGCAATTCCAGCTATTTACCTGGCCCTGAAGATCTTTAAATGCTGAAAATTTTTACAAGTTCAAGTATTGATGATAAAAGAGGAATCTCTCCTTTCAAAAGCAGTTCAAAGTTTCCCAGTTCCTTCTACCGAAACTAGATGAGCAAAACTCAGTCCCTGTGGACTCTGGATGAGAGAAAGGGCAAGCCAGGTGTGCCCAAGAAAAGGTCATTCATTGTTGGCTGACTAAGTTGTCATGTGCCTTCCCCCTGGTGGGGCAATGTTTATCCTCCACCTTCTGCTGCAGACTTCACCAACCTTAACACCCTTGGACGGTGGGAGAGCTGACCACAAGCCAGTGAGAGCTGGATGTGAACCCGTTCCTCTTCTGTGTGTGTGATGTAGACAAGTTCCTTACCTGGGCCGAGTCTCAGTTTCCTCACATATAGCCCTCTTAGGGGTTTTGGTGATATTTCAGAGGACAGATATTGTCTTTTTCCTCTCTCTGCCTGCCCTTTCCTAGCAAATTCATGGAGTGCAAGAAATTCACCCAAGAACAGAGTTTTACAGGGGAAAACATGGTAAATTGGGAATTTCCTGATCCCAGGCTCTGGGCAGCCATGTGCTGCTGATGAAGACCTTCCAGAGGAAGGGGAGGGGCTTGAGGCAGGGCAGAGTAGAGCGGTGTTGGCAGCTTCTTGAGAATGGCTCCCTCCTATGGATCCCAGAGGCCTAAGGAGGGAGCAGAGATTATTGAAGGACTTGGGTTGGAGACAGGTTTGACAGGGAGAAAAAAACTCCTTCTGTAGCTAATGCTGTGGCGCTCACCACTGTCCTCCTCAGCACCTATCCTGGGGCCCACACAGACAGGGGTGCTCACATATTCCCCAGGCAAGCAGATGAAAATACAACTCTCAGTCCCAAGTGTCACTGCTAAATACAGAATCTTCATCTGTCCCAGGTGCCCCACCCTCTCATGCCAGCTCAGATATCACCCCCGCAAATACCAGAACATCTTTAAGTCTCTTAGGAATCAATGATCATAAAGAACATAGATCCAATGGAGCTAAGTCTAATAATAGCAATAATGACATTTACATTTTGGGGGTACTTACGTGTACCAGGCACAGCTTTAAGCATTAAACATGTATTGATTCACTTCATCCTCACATCCACACTATAAATTGTTCACCATTATTCATCCCATTTACATAAGAGGAAATCAGATATGAAGAGGTTAAGTCACTTCCCCCATTAGAACCTAAATTCAGGGTTTCCAGAACAAACAGGAAAGCAACATGACTAGAGGATAAAGATATTGTAAGGAACCGAGGTTGTCACTAGCTCTCCATCTCCTCCGTCCATTTCTGCTTTCTCCTGCCTTCTTTGTTCTGTTTGTGTCTGGACCCATACAGCTACCCCAACCCCTAGCTATAGGGTCTTCCAGTTCAGGTGCCCACCTTTTCCTAACTAATTTGTTCCTGATTCATGGACTGGAGATCTAAAGCAGTTTCATCCAGTGGTGTGCCAGTAAATAGCAACTGGCTCTTCAAGGAAAAAGAAAGCCCTGATTTTTAGCATTTGCCATTTTCCATGGTATAAATCCCACCGTGGTCAATTATAAGCTACCAGCATTTACTAAGAAGTCCCTTGGGAAGAGATACACAGGATCTGCCCTCCAGAGCCAGGACACAGTTAGCTACAACCATGGATGGAGTCAGTCAGGTGCCAACCTCTGGCCAATCAGCTGTAGGCTGGAATGGGGTCATATGGTACCATATAGCTGCCAGAGCCCATCCCCTCCAGGCATTGCAGGCTGTGGAAAGTCAATTTCAGAGCAAGAAATGAGGCCTTGAGATTAATGAAAACATGCTGGTTCTGGGATCCCCCCATTCATTCCCCCTTCTGTGGCAACGTACTCTTGGTTTCCTCTTGGGAAGATATACTTTGGATGGAGGCTTTGCTCTCTGCTCCAGCCGTAGATCATGGGCCCAAGCCAAACCATTACATACCATGCCTGGGCCAGAAGGAGGAAGACCCCATGAGATCCCTGCTGGGGCTTCTGACAAAGGGACAGGATGGCTGCTGGAAGGCTGAGCAGGACTGTAGGCTGGAGTTGACCCCACAGGAACCTGAGAATGAAGAGCCAGTGGAGAGCCAGCGACACATTCTTTGGATGCTGAAGCTGTCCTAGGAATTTGGACCTTCTGTCACTCGCCGACAAGCCTTGACCCATGAAGACCATGAGGACTCAGAAGAATGAGGTCCCAACGATGAGCTCCACAGTGGCTTGTGGCTGAGTTACCCCAGGACGCTCCACAGGGCCAGCCTCGATAAACTTGGGGGGATTCATTCCTTTATTCTCCTCCTATGCAGTCACAACACTGGCTCCTCTGTGGGGGGAAATGTGCGTGGAGGGGACCTCTTGAAGAAAGTCTGTTCCCTTCAAACGTGGGAACAGCTTCCACAAACCAGGCACTCTTGATGGAGCCCCCAGAGGGTGCGGTGCTCCTCAGAAAGCAGCACAAGTGAGACCCCTTGGTGGATCCAGAATATGTACAAAGGCTTTAGAACTAGACAGACCTGGTAAACGTATGTCCTTGACACTTAACAGTTCAGCACAGAGCACTAGGGGCTCTGCCCTAGGGTGAGACCAGCCCCCAGTAAGCCACCATTTCCTTGCCCCCAGTTAGGGGAGGGGAGGGGAGAGGAGTCGTGGAAAGGTGCCCCTTCCCGCTGTCACACACAGCACGTCACACATCACTGCCACCCGGGTGCAGGTACAGTTTATTCTTCACAACAGAGAAATACAAAGAGCAGAGGGGTTGTAATTCCCTAGTTTTTTTTTTTTTGCCCCTTTTAGTGTTTTTCCCCCACATTCGATTTTTACCTTGCTCCCCACCCCCTTTTTAAAATAGGATGCAAACTTCTCTCCTGAAGTGTCTGAGGGACACCTGCCCTCACCTCCCTGCCACCAAGATGCAGACTGAGAAGCCAACAGACTCTTTTCTTTTCTTTTTTTCTTTTTTTTTTAATAAGGTAACTAGTTCTAAATATGGTGGCCTGGAGGTCCCATAGAAAAAAGCAAAGGGGTGTTAACAGTATGTATGACAGCTTATTTACAGGGCAATAACATGCGGACAAAAAGCTACAATACTGAGTATCAGACGACGCAAGTCAAACAAAGGGGCGAGGGTGGGGGCAGAGAACCCCATGGGAAAAGAAACCCCAGGAAACGTTAAACTGGAAAATCAATGGCGAGTTAAGGCTTAAAAAGTGTATAAAAATAACACAGTTAATATTCAAAACGGAACTCCAGATACAGAATATATAGATGAGTTTCTGTCTAGTTTTCTTTTTTTTTTTTTCCCGAGGGGATGTGGAAGGGCTTCTCCGGGCTCTGTACATGGTTCCTATATACATGGACACGCATGGCTTTCAGATTGGGGTGTGTCTGTGGGGGCTGGGGGCAGGGTCTGCTCCTGGGACCCTCCCCAAGGATCCCTTCCCTGCGGAGGGGTGCACCCGGGCTGAGGATTCCCCCACCCTGGGCGCTGACCCCATCTGGAGGAAATTCTGGAAGGAGGTCCCAGGCCCAGGCCCACTCCCTCCCATCCCCCTGCCCACAGTCTGGGATGACAGGAGAGGTAGCCGATAGGTTTCCTGGCCAGCACCGAGGTAGACTGGGGTGGTCTTCAGGGCATCAGGGGAGGGACCGGGTCTTACCCAGCCCACCCCACCCCATTTCCCTGGGCCCGCCGCCCAGCCTGTCACTGCACCCTTTGGTCCTACAGATCTCCCGGCCCCTCGTTTTTCGGCCTCCTGAAGCCTGGACAGCCCTGGTAGCTGCCACACCCTCTGCTCAGTGGTAGGAGCTGGACACCAGGGCTAAAGGGCTCAACTCCAGCTGCCTCGGCTCCCACCCATCTGGGGACCCCTTTGCAGTCCAGAGCCCCAGACCTGAGCCTTCCCTTAAGACCTGAGGCCATGGCCAGAGAAGGTCCCACGCAGCCCTCTGGTTCTCTGCATCCATCTGCCTGATCCTTTTCATTTCTCGGTCTTAGCAGCACCAATGTCCTGGCCAATAAATAGCTTTTTTTTTTTTTTTTTTTGTTATTTCCAAAACAAACTTAAAAAAAAAAAAAAGTGAAGCAAGTGAGGGGTGGGGAACAAAAAGAAAACTCAACAGACAGGTTCAAAGTGCTCTGAGATCGTCTTTGGATGCCACCAAAACAGTCCAGAACCTTGCAACTGGCCTGCCTGACCGGCCCGGGACTGGACCAAGCAGGGCTTCTGCAGCCCAAGCTTCCTGGCAGGTTTGGAAGGTCATGAAGAGATCAGCAGTGCCCGGAGGCCCCGGGGCCTGGTGCTGCCGGTGTCAGCCTGCCAGTGGGCCGGGCGGGCGGCGCCTCAGGTGGGGCTCAGATGAGAGAGATTCGCACCGGGATGCCTGGGGACTCCGTCCTCTGGGGTGAGTGATGGCTCACCAGGTGCTCCACCACCGTGTGTTTGGACATGTGCTTCATCAGGTAGGTCTCCTGTGGGCAGGGTGAGATGCAGAATGGTCACCACTGGAAAGGAGGCAAGGGAGGCTGCAGCTCCCAGAAGTGGCCACTGCAGGGGTCCTTGGCAGGTGGTCACACTGGTAGTCTGCAGCCACAGTCTGGAGGCCCAGCCGGGCCTGGGCACTGGCTCTTGGGATATGGCCCTGCTGCCAGCATCAGCACTAGCCACCCTGCCAGGCTCAGAGCCCACAGAGCGCTGTCTGGGGGAGCTGACTGGTACCAGGCCAGCCCCTCAGCAGTGCCCACCTGTGGCTCCCCAAAGTCAGGTCAGCTACCTTTACCAACTGGCTCTAGCAGGGAGCACTGCATGAGACATAGCCCTGTCTGCAGGACAGCTCGAGTCCCTGCACCTGGCTGGGGGCTCCCAAGGGTGGGTGGGGGGTGGGCAGTGGGCCCAGCATTGAGCCTAGTTCTGCCATTTCTTAGTGGTGAGATCTTAGGAAGTCATCTCACCCCTGAGCCTCAGTTTCCTCCTCTGTAAGAAGGGAAGGGAAGGGTTGTCATGGTGATATGAATAAAGCCCTCAGCATGCAGCCGGGGCTGAGGGCACCACTCTTTTCCCCAATCTCTACTTTTTTCCCAGGTGGTGGTAGGAGTCTTGGCCTCACTGGACCTACCCTAGGGGTAAAGCCAGGCCTGGGACCCTCACAGGCTCTGCTAAATCTGTCCTGAGGCAGCACCAGTAGGTGAGCAAAGGGACCCAGGCTCACTGTAGACCCCTGACCTCAAGCTACACCATATCACCCACTGGCCTTGATCAGGAACAAGGTGGCATTCTGGGTCCCCAGCTGCCACTCCAGGGCCTCATACCTGGACCTGCTCAGATGTAGCAGAGGAAGCCCTCAGATGTGACAGTGTGATAATACATGGTGACCTAGACAGGCACCCATCAACAGCCACCCTAGGAAACTCTTCTGCGAGTGTATAGCAAAGAAAAGGGGGAATTCTGGATTAAAAGATACATTGACCCAGTACAATATAGGAATCTTATTTGGATACTGATTAAAAAATAACACTGCAAAAATTAATAAAGACTGAAAAAATAACATCACAAATAAATAAAATTATGACATGCAGGAGAAATGAAAATCATCAACACTGACTATATAGAAGTATTAGATATGTGGAAATGCTCTCTTTAAAAAAAGGAGTTATCATTAGAGACATAAATTTCATTTACAAATGAAATAATTGATGTCTAGGTTTTGCTTTAAAAACTAGGGGTTCAGATAAGGCGGGACTGGAGATGGTGAAGGGGGCCATCGAGAGTGTGGGACTTGGGAGACGCAGGGACAGACTGAAGGTCAGTGGCTGAGGGGGGTTTCCTGGGGACCCTCGTCCGCAGGTCTGTCCTCTTAGCTCTCCTCTGCCCCACAGACTCGACTCCAGGGAGGATAAATATCACACACTCAGCACTGGGCAAGAGCAGCCCTGGCTGGCACCTGACAAGTCCTGACTATGATGACCCCACCCCACCCCCCACCCAGAGTGACACTGACATTTCAACAACATGCTCTCTGACACTCTCAGGGGTAGAACAGCTTCTCATTCTACCTGGGAAAATATCCAAAGTTTCCAAATGGCTCCCAAGGCCCCCCAATCAATTCCTGCTACACACCATTTTTATTCCACCCAGGGCATTGGCACTAACTGTCCTCTACATGTAAGGTTCTTGCCCCTCTTTCTCCTCTTCATTTAATTATCCTTCAAGGCTTCATCAAAATGTCCTGCTAGTTTGGATCTACAATGTCTCCCAAAGGCCCACGTATTAAAGGCTTATTAGTCCTCAGTTCATGGGACCTACTGGGAGGAAGTTAGGTCATTGGGGGTAGGCCCTTGAAGGGATATTGGGACCATAGCCTCTTCCTCGTCCTCTCTTTGTTTCCTGGCCATCATGAGGCCAGCAGCTTGCTCTATCTACCACATGCTCCCAGCCATGATGTGCTGTCTTGCCACAGACCCCAAAGCAACAGGAGTAACTATGGACTAAAACCTACAAAACTGTGAGCCAAAATTAACTTTTCATTTTTTTAAAGTTGATTATCTCAGGTATTTTGCCAAAGTAACAGAAAGCTGACTAACACATGTTCCTTTCTCAGATAGCCTTATCTGGACCTTTCAACCTTCCCAACTCTATTTTATAGTTTCCCCTGCTGCTGTCTCTTAATCCCTAGAGCAGCGATTCTCAATCAAAGACAATTTTGACCCCCAGGGGACATATAGCAATGTATGGAGACATTTCCAATGGTCACAACTTATTGTTCCTGGCACCTAGTTGGTAGAGTCCAGACATGGCTTAGCATCCTACTAGATGCAAGACAGCGCCCTATGACAAAAAAGGTATCCTGCTCAATGTCAATAAGGTTGAGAAACTATTTTAGAGCAGTGATCACAATTTTCCATTAAATGTTTATGTGTGTGATTACTTGTTTAATATCTATCTCCAACAGTAGTTTTTAACCTTCCTGAGGATAATAAATGTCTGGTATCCAATTCCCAAGAGTCTGGCAGAGTGTTCAGTAAACAACAGGTGAATAAGTCATTGCACTAGCTAAGGTTTATTTGGCACTACTCTGCCAGCCAGAAACCCCATGAGTTAATCCATTTGACAGATGAGGAACCTGAGGCTCAGTGATCCCTATGTTGGGTGTATGAGAGTCTGTTAACCAGAATATTTAAAGAACCTAAAGCACAAACAAAAGTGACTCACCTGGGTGACCAAAGGCCCCCATTTGGGGAATTTTCCCACCCAGGGACAGGGAGTTGGATGCAATGACCCTTCTGGTGGTATTCAGGCCTTCCCTGAGATGAGAGTGACTGAGCCAAGTCACTGTGCCCCCTTGTGTCCATAATGGGGATTGCAGCTACAGGAAGCAAGGAGACTCTTCTCCCTGACTCACAGAGCAGGGTGCCCAGCCCCCACCACTACCTTGAGGATTCTAGGGCCTTAGAAACCCAGGATAAAGGCAGGCAGAAGGTGGCCAGCTCGGTCTGGGGCAGACAGACACTGAAGTGGGAAGCAGAAGCCATTGTCTGTGATCGTGAGGAGTCCCTTTCCCTCTCTGGGCCTGTTATTTTGCTTGCAAAGTGGGGAGTCAGTACAGTGGGGAGGCAGCTGGGGCCGGGCTGGCACTCACCGAGGTGTAGGCCCGCCCGCACATGCTGCAGCAGTAGGCCTTGGCGTGCTTGATGGCATGGGCCGAGAGGTGGATCTGCAGGGAGGCGGAGTCCGAGTAGGCCCGGTAGCAGTTGGGACACTTGTAGGGCTTGTCCTTGTTGTGCTGGCGCTGGTGAGACTGTGAGGAGCACAGCAGGGGGTCAGGAGGCAGTGGGACCCCCCACTCGCCCCCCCCCTTCTTATGTTCCCTTTGGGGAGGCGGCTGTGTCCCTGGGGCACAGGAGGGAGGCAGGCACTCACCTGGAGGTTGGAGAGCTGAGTGAAAGCCTTTTCGCAGCCAGGATGTGGGCACTTGTAGGGTCTGTCACCTGTGTGGATTCTGCAAGGGGCAGCCTGATGAGGAGGAGGTCCCAGACCAGCTCCTGGGCGCAAGTCCTTGGCTGCCCTGGGCCATACCTCTGCTCCCAAGACACTAGACTCGGTCCCCTTGACCCACTCTCCTCAGTGGCCAAGAGTGAGCCCACAGAGAGATCTAGGGACTTCAAAGGCCACCGTCTCTCCTTCCCTCTCTAGCTTCCACTGCGAGTCTGACTAAGGCTTTCCACTCCCCCTAGGTCCCTCTGCACCCGCCCTACGAAAAGCACCACTCAGAGACCCAGGCCAGCCTCCAGCTAAGCACAGGGAGGTTGCTTGGACTTCCTTCTGTCCTCTCTGCCACTGTGAAAAGAATGGATTCACAGTGCTGTGAAGACCTTCCCTCCCACCCTGCCTCCTTCCGCAGAAGAAGGACATCCCCCTTGAATGGCTCCTGGCCTCTATTTCCTGTGCCTTCTCCATGTCAGACATATATCCATGATGGTGACATGTTCACCCTCATGTATTAGAAAATTCAGGCCCATGGCCCTGAAGCTCAGTCCCTCTGTGTTCTTAACGATAGCTCCTGTGCCCCACTCCCCTTCCTGAGTTCTTATCCTGGACCCACCATTTACTAGTGGGGTGACTCTGGGCAAATCACTGAGCCTTGGTTTCCTCACCTACAAAATGGATATAAAAATACAATCCCTGCCTCACTGGGCTTTGTGAAAAGTGCACCAGATAATACATGTAAGGCTCTCAGCCGAGAGTTGGCACAGTAGCACTCAAGAAAGTCTTGCCAGTAATTATTATTCATTCATTCAACATTTATCACACCAGGTTCCTGTGTGCCAGGCACCATGCTAGGCACTGGGGATATATCAGTGAACAAAACAGACAAAAACTACCGCCTGGCAGAAAAGAACCGTAAGCATAAAATAAGGAAATAACTCACACGCAGAAGGTAGTCAGTGTTGTGAACAACTGAACAAGGTTGGGGACTGGGAAACACGGGGGACAGTTTTACACACAACAGGATAGGACCAGTTGAGAAGGTGATATCCTGATGGCTGACCACAGCTCACTCTTGTCCAACAGCCAGGTGGGGACAGAGTGGTGGATGGTGCTGTGAGTGCAGCTGACGCGCCTGGCACATGCCATCAGGTGGCCTTCCCTGTGCTGCACACTCCAGCTCCAGGGCCAGCTCCCCAGCTGGCCCAGAGGCACCCATCCTGCCAGACCCTCTGTGCCAAGCCAGTAGGCAATGAAATGCCGGCTGGGCCCAAACCTTGTTCGCCTAAGTTGCCAATGAGCACCATTAAGTGGAAGGAGAATGCAGATTGGGCCAAACAGGGTCCTCTCGCCCTCTCACAGCCCAGGTCTGCTCCGCCTACTGTCCATCTCAGAGACCAAGGCCCTGTAGCCAGGACCAGTGCTGCACTTAGGGTCACAGGGCTTCCTGCTGTCAGAGAGCTTGTAATGTTGGTTGCTGTTATACCCAGAGCCAGTCGGGATTCTTCAGTGTGTCACTTGGGCCATTATCGGTGGCCCGGCTTCACCTTCATACTCTGTGCACCACGTCCTGGTCAGGGAACCACTTCTTACCTGGAGACCACGTCTGAGGATTCTCCCCGCCCTGCCCTGCCCTCGCTGCACCCCGTTCTGCCCAGTGTCACCTCATCCTTCCTGAGTGCACTCCTCCCTACCCGACCCAGGGTTCCCTACCCCCAGAGCTTGGCAGCTCCTCCCCACAGTGCTGACACCTCTGGATTCTCAGTCTACCAGACAGGGAACCCCAAAGACAGGGTAAGGCTAGGGCCCGGCTCACAGACTGCACCTAGATGTGCCAAGTGGAGCTGACCCAGTTCTGAGAGCACCTATGGACCTGCACGTGGTGGGGTGGTCCACCAGGCCTCTGCTCTGTCTTTACAAGGGAAGGACCCTCTGCTCCAGCTCCACCAGTGGCCAGCACCCCTCCATTTCAACCTCTCCTCATTCCCCTCCAGGGTGGGGTGGGTTTGGTTGAGAGCAGGTGGCAGGGAGGGCCTGAGGGCCCCCAGAACACGCATCGCTTTTAGTTTTCAACCTCACAGGCTCGTGCCCACAGTCCTCCCTCCCGGCCCCGAGCCCGGCCCCGCTGGCAATTCCGGCATCTAGAGCTCCTCCTCCTCCAGCCCTCGGTCCTGCCACCTCTCCTTCAGCTACCCTGGCCCAAATCCACCCTCCCTTCTCAGGGCACGTCCAGGACAGCCTTCTCCGAACCCCCAGAAGAGGTCAGACCCCTGCAGCCTACCTGCCTAGCACCATGAAACCCCACTCCCACAAGTGTGTCCACACTTCAGTGTCTGGTCACCGTTCTCGGCTGCCTCCTCGAGAGCAAGGCCTCTGGTCTCATCTACCACCATCTCCCCAGCAGTGGGCATGACCTCAGCGCACAGAGGACACAATAACTAGCTGCAGACTAAAGGAAAGTGAGTTCTCTCTAAAGTCAGCAGCTGACAACAGAATATACTCCACATAATCAACTTCCATTCCAGAGGTGTATTTTGTGTTTGTTGACTAACTGATAGTTCTCCAGGGACTTCCGGTCCCCCTTGGGGACCTAGCCAAGCCCTCCTGACCAGAAAATTCTCCCGGTGGCTTCCTCCTACCCAGGTTCACCAACAGCCCAGCCCCTTTCCCGGACTCTGGCCTTAGCACCTGCCCCTGACCTCAGCCACGGCAGCAGCCATGGGAATCATACCTGGTCAAGGCTCTGAGCAGTAACTGCCACCATCTCTCCCTTTTTCCATGACAGAGCCCCAAGGCCTTGCCTCAGCTTTCAAGGCCCTTTACATTCCCGCCTCCTCCCGACACTGCTCTCGCTGGTATCTCACTACCCTGCCACCACCTTCCCCAGCGAGCCTCTGAGCCTTTGCTCAGGCTGTTCCCGCTGCTGGCGCGGCTTCTCCCTCTGCTGGGAAGGGCCACTGTAACCGACACTGGGCCCAGCTGATCCTCCCCAACCTCCACCTCATACTGACCACTGTCATCCACCAGTCTCTAGGTCACAGTGGGAGTTCCTCCAGGACAGGGCCTGTCCCTGACCATTGAGTTGTCCCTGTGTGTAGCACCAGCACTGGGCAGCTCAAAGAAGGCTGCAGGGAGCAGCTGCTGGGTGAATGAAGGACCAGGCTCTCACCTCCATCTCTGAACTGCAGGTCAGGCCCCGCCCCCACTGCTCCTGTGGGAATCCTACTCCAGGGCATCTTCCCACCAGGGGAGCACCCAGGCCTGGCTCCCCCCTGAAGAGGGATGGGGTGCCCACGTTAACCCCAGGGGGCCCCTTGCTTGGGCAGCACTGGTGCTCCTGGACTGCTCCTCCGTCCCCATAACCCCAGGCCCACAGGGAGCCCCAAAGACTGGTCCTGTTTCCTTGCCCAGCACCTCCACCCCGTGTGCACGCGAGCTTAGTCTGCAGCCTGACAGCCCAGGCTGCTCCTTGTGCACTGAGCCTGAATCCCACTTCTGCCACCTCTTAGCTGTGTGCCAAGGGCAAGTGACTGGCTCCGTGAGCCCCAGTTTCCTCATCTCTAACATGGGGATAATAATAAGGATTGTGAAAATTGTAGCAATTAAAGGACCGTACATAAAAGGTGCTCATAAAACATTCCGCCATGTTAGTTTTAATACATTAATCTCTAAGATAAATGATTTGTGTAAAATAAAGGGAAATGATTCAATGTTTAAGTAAGATTACTAAGGATTCAGAAGACGGAGTAGTTGTCGCTGCTGTCTTTACCCATTAGAATAATAATAATCTTCCACGTTCACTTTTCTCGTATTTCTCAGGTATTTACTCCACTACTAAATGGCTTCAATGTTGCATCTTGTGCTTTGTAACTGAAACAATGGTAGATATAGTGGAAGTTAATATTTCTTAAAAATGATTTGCTCTCTGGCATTTTGAAATTCATTATCTCTTACAAAGAAACACAAGTTTCCATAGTACCAGAACTTTATGGATACCTTGTATAATAAAGCACCTTGTGTAGGGCCAGGCACGCAGGAGCTCTTTGATATGGAAAAGCTGAAGATGTTACTACCATTATTATAATCAGACTGAGAAATCAAAATGACTCTGTCCCCCCTGTCGCAGTTATCATTAGGCATGCTGGTAAAATCAGAGTCAGGAAAAGAAAAACAAACACCAAACATACTTTGCACCCTGAATAAACAAACAAACAAATACGTCACTCTGTCTAGCACTAGGTTCCACAAATAGATAAAACCTTGAGCCCTTTCCTATAATTTACTCTCTCCCCAAACAATTTTATCCCTGACTTTTGCATTGAGACATTTGCGGACGTGGGATGGTTCTTAGTCAGATGCTAACTCCGAGAGACAATTGCTGTTTTTCTGTCATCGATTGACTGTAACGGGAATGTTCTATTTTCTCCATAAGTACACGTGGTATTTATTAATTGCTGGGCTGATCCTCAAATGTGGACTCGGGCTACACTTACAGGTCACCTCCTTTCTTCTCCTTGTTGTTCCTTCCTTTGTCAACACAGGACATCCCAAGATGCCTAGGTTCACCAGTGCCACTAAACTATGTCCCCCAAAAGCGTCACCCAGGTACACTGTTCTCTACAACTAGGAACAACTTTCCTCACTCTCTTCAGACTGTTCCTCTCTCACCAGACCAGGGCTGATTCTGCTTTGGACACGATCCTCTCCTCTCCCCATCATTAGTGGCAGTTACACTGGAAAGACGCATTTGATTAATGATATGACCTGATTGTCTGACTTCCTGCCGAGAGGCAGGAAAACAAGACAGGGTCTCTGTCAAACAGCAGAGGATGGGGAATCTGAAATCTGGTTGCTTCTTTAGGTTTGGCTTTGTTTATCTGTTTGTCCAAAGGACTCTGAGACTTTGGGGCAACTGGGACACCCATCTCTTTACCACTGGGCTAGGACACATTGGCTTAATTATATGTGCCAGTGCCCCGTGACTTATAAATTTTTTTCCAGTTGTTGATAGAATCCTCTTATGTTGTTTGCTTGGTTTCCTGCCATTATGAACTTTAATCACACAGAAGGAAAAAAGAGAAAAGAAATTTGTGCCCTCAGGAATGGAGAGTAATCCCTGGGTCTGGATGTTTTGGTAAAATACTCTCCTTCAAGGACCTACTAATTTTTATTTATTTACTTATTTATTTTTGGACATGGTCTTAAATGATATTTTTAAACAAAGTCTACTTCTGGAAAAAAAAAAAACACCACACAGAATTTTTCATCATTATTATTACTTGCTACTATGTCTGTTTTCAACTGGACTCTGTCCACTTCATGCTGCAGCCTTTCTCAAATTCAGTCCTCTAGTGCAGAATAATAAAATTGGCAAGGTGTCTTTTACATGCAAATGCTCCTGGAGTTTCCAGATGGCCGCTGGGCAACACCAAAGATTTGATCCCAGGCTTCAGAAAAAGAGGGAAGCTCGGAATGATTGGGCCTGTTTTGTATTCTCCATATTGTTAATTAGCTGAACGCTGAAGGGACAGCTGTATAAGAAAGTGTGCAGTATAAGAAAGGTGGAAAACCAAGAAGAGAGCTCAATGGACTCATTTTACATTTAACTAAACAATATGCATATACATTAAATATATGTTTTGTGTTGTGTGTGTGTGCGCGCGCGCGCACGCTAGGGATTTTTTAGTGGTGTTTAACCACTAAATCACCCAGTTTATTTTGAGACAGGGTCTTGGTACATGGTTTAGGACCTCACTAAATTGCTGAGGCAGACCTTAAACTTGCAATCCTCCTGCCTCAGCCTCCTGAGTCACTGGGATTATAGGCAAGGGCCGCCACTGCACCTGGTGTTTTGTGTGCTTTTTAAGATAAACCAAAAAAAAAAAACCCACATAATTCTAACACAGAGAAATTGGCACAAAAAAAGCAAACATAAAAGCATTTTTTTTTTAAATATTGCCTCAAGCTGGGCAATGTTCAGTGGTAGAGCGCTTTCCTAGCATTCATAACGACATGTATTTGAACCCCAACACCATTAAAGAAAAATAGGTCTCTAGATTTAAAATACCCTTACCAATTAATAATAACCATAACTCAAGCTTTATGAGATAAAATGAAAGACCCTGAAGATTGGCCAATGCCCTTGCTGCATATAATACGTACTTAATCTGAGAAACAGATCATGCCTTGTATCTTCATAGAAGCCTCTGCTCTCGTCCGTTCTGATAGTGTTGATTATTATAATAAACTGACCAGATTCGTTTAGTCTTATCCACAGGTCTCACTTCCCACTTCAAGCTTGCCTTAAGGCCTCTGCTTTGAGTGGCAAGTCAGAAATGGAGTCATCTGAAAGAACGCCTAGGAGAACGCAGCCTCAGGAGGGGCTGGGACACACACGCTAGGCTCTATGTACTTCAGGAAAGAGCCAAATGGGTGCAGGTTTCCAGTGACATCACCACCGGCAGCCACTGCAGGATCCAGGATCTTCTGGTCCAGAAGTGGACAACCTAGCAAAGTGGACCAGTTAACCCAGGGTCAGAGGAACAGAACTACTATCTAGGACAGGATGAAGCCCATTTCACTGTGGTTAGTGTCTCATATTCCAAAGGGCATCTGAGAAAACCTTTTTCTCCTTGGGTCCATCTCCAGTTCTCAATTTAGGAGGCTATATTTAACAGAGTGGAGTAAAATTGTTCCTTAAATGGCGCCCTGTTCAAACTAACCCTTCAGAATTCATGGGGAGCTATAAAAATTTTAAAAATCATCAAAGTAATTTAAAAATAATAATCCTACTGAGAACAACATACGAAATTGGCCTCGTCTACAAAACTACTCAGAATAATTGCTAAAAAATATTCGAAGTGCCTTTAGTGAGACCCCTTTCTTTTCACAATCATTAATTCCGTATATAGTTCAATAAGAATCTGTCCTCTTTCCTAACAGGATATAATTGGGTAAATCAGATTTGTCACCATGACTATGCCAGAAATGTCACATTTAAAGACAAATCCCATTTAATTAGGCATGACAAGCCTCATAAGACAGTACTTCATATGTGAGAATGAGGCCTCCCCAGGCCTCAGGCAAATGACTGGCACTGCTCCATGGCAGGGGAGTTCCAGCCTCGAAGACGATAAAAAACCATCAGTTCCTGAGCTTCCAACTTGAGGAGTCTCCAAAAAAGAGGGTACTCCTACCATTATGCAATCTGGCAGAGTTGAATTGGTGGTTCTAAGTTCCTGATCTCTATTAATATAAGAAAACATTTTTCACACATACACACTTAAAATTCTGGCCCAAGAGCTTTACAATGTCTCCTGACAGAAGTTAGATTCTGCAGCTTATCATATGCCATAATCTTAAGAACCATGCAACCAGGAGGGTTCGTTTACTAATCAACACCTTGCTACCTACACCTGTGTCCATAACACTGGCCACCTTAGAAATAAAATCAAAGTAATGACAACATCAGAAAATTGCTGAAACAAACTTATGTGGTCAGATCTCTGCCTTAGGAGGCAGGGAAATGAGAAAACAGGCTGACAGCTTTCCCTGTGGCCACTCTGTCATTTGTTCTTACCACTGAACCTACAAACCATACCCCAAAGTCAGAGAAATGGACAAGGTAAAACATTTTGCACCTTGTGATAAAGGATACAAAGACCATGGAGACAAATGAATAACTAACAAAAACAAAACAAAGTATAGAGGTCCCTCTGTATGGTATTAGTCCCAGAAGACAGAAAACCTCCAGTTTTGTCAGTAAGTGACAAACTTCACAGCAAAACAATTTTCTCCCTGCCTTTGACCATGCTGATACTGGCAGACACAGGACCACGCTTCCAGAGATGATAATCATCGTGTGAGCAAACCGTGTTTCTTCCCCTCTGAACAGATGAACTGCAATCTTGGAAACCTTTGATTTGTTTCTTTAAATACCTAGGGTATTTTTATTTGGTGAGACAGCCTTTCTGATGTCTATACTCCCCTGCACCAACTTTTCTTCCCTTAAAGCATTTATCTTTGAGTCTCCCTTTCACACACTCAGCCCCACTGTAAGCCCCGATGGGCAGGGGTTTTTGTCTGTTTTATTCCTGGCCGTGTCCTTGGTACCTAGAACCGTGTCTGGCATGGTGCACAGGCGCTGCGAACACTTGTTAAATGGATGAATCGTATGCTCTACAGGAACTAGTTCTATTTATTCCACACATATTTAACAGATGCCCATATGTACCACACCCGGGAGATATGGAAATGGAGACAACCAAGCCCTTCCCTTCAAGAGCTCAAATATACGGGGAGCAGTGTACGAGCACATGGCAGCCCACCACTGATAAGAAGAGGATGCACCGGGCCTGTGGGAACGCAGAGACCAGGCTCCTTACCCAGCGTGGGGACCAGGGGGCTTCTGGGAGAAAGGTGGACTGAGAGATGGACAGGAGAAGGCCAGAAAACAGAAAAAGGACACCGCATGAACAAAGACCTGGAGAGAGGGGTGGTGTGAGGGGTAGTGTAGCAGCAAGGGCTCCGAGGGCCCAATCAAAGAAGGCCAAGAATGCTCACCAAAGGAACCGGCTCTTGACCCCTGGGGGCCACAGGTGCTGAACTGAATGGGTTGCCGCAGGGCAGCATGAGGCAGGCCACCTACCTGGTGTGCTGCTGGAGGTGGGAGAGCTGTCGGAAGGACTTATCACAGTAGGAGCAGTGGTAGGGCTTGACGCCCAGGTGGATGCGCAGGTGCTGGGCCAGGTAGGAGGCATTGGCAAAGGACTTGGAGCAGTGCGGGCACTTGTGGGGCTTGGCCTCTGTATGTGACTTGGAGTGGATCTGCATCTCAGACTTGGTGAAAAAGGTCAGCGGGCATACCTTACACCTGCAGGGCAAGAGGCAGGGTCACACCTGGCAAGACACCCCAGCCCCTGTAGGATATCTCTGGGGAGATCTTCCATGTTGGAGGACCCTGTGTCTATGAGGAGTCCAGAGGGCACAGGCCCATCTGGGAAAAATAAGGACAGGCTCCTAGCCTGGGGACCCTCCAGTCTGGGGGAGCAGAGCCTTAAGTCTGGGAGACATTGGCAGCAGCCTGGGGAGCAGGTCTATACTCAGGGAAGACAGGCACCATGATCCAGGGGGAAGAGGTCTTGCCCAGGGTCATGCCCATGGTCCTGGGGAAGGAGATTCTAACAGGCTAAGAGATTCTCAGCCTAGCTGTACATTAGAATACTCCGGGGACTTTTGAGAAATACAGATGCCTGTTTCCTTTGATGCTCCCACTGCCAAAACATTAACTCAGAATCCCTGGAGCTACAGCTTTGCCAATGGCAGGTTCTGAAAGTTCAGATGGCTCACACGTGACCAGGACATCACTTAAAGGGAGGAGAAATGCATTCTTGCCACACTAGACTGTGATGGAATGCCAACCACAGACCTCCTCTGAAGGCTCTATTCCAATTCTCTCCCACAAACCGGCTTGAGACGTGGGCGGGGCTCAACAGGAGACCACAACCTCTGGACCCCAGCCCCACCCTCAGCCCCAGGTCCCCTTTTCCCAGCCCTCAGCATGAGTTCCTGCCCTGAGATCTCTTGGTCCTGTCACACCAAGATCCCCACCTGTACGTCTTGCCTTCCTTGGCAGTCTCGCCGGAGGCCAGGATGGGGTAGGGGACAACAAGGACAGGTGGACCCCCCGGGTTCTCCGCCTTGATCTTTTTGCGGCCACGTTCAGATTTGGGGGGGCCTAGTAGGCCGTGGCCCTGGATTGTCTTGATGGAGTCCAGGAGGGGGGGGCTGGTGATCCCTGAGATGAGGGTAGGGGACGAGGCGATGAGGCGGCTCTGGCTGGTGGTGGTGGGTGTGGACGGGGTGCTGGTACCCGTGCCGGTGCCGGTGCTCGACTCAGATGTGCTCACAGTCGGGGTTCGGGAGGAGAGCCCCAGACCTGCAAAGACACACAGGTTGGGGGTAGGGATGAGGGGAGCTGCAGAGGTCCCCTCAGCCCCAACTGTCCAGATGTGTGACTTTGGCAGGTCGCACTGCCTCTGTGAGTTCCCCCTTCCCATTCATAAATTATTACCCAGGGGGAACTAAATGAGAGAGAATGAGAGAGAGAGATAGAGAGAGAGAGAGAGAGAGAGCAAATACCTTAGACATTTTAAGTCTAAACTGAGTTAGAGCCTTAGAGGCCGAGGGGTCTATAACTCAGTGGTAGAATGCTTGCAATGTGTGAAGTGCTGGGTTCAAGATGTTCACTACTGTGTTATTTATACAGAAACATTTAGAGACAACTGAAATACGCAACATTGTTTAGAAAGTGTTCAGTATACAGTGATTAATCTCATCTACTGAACTTGCCATTATGTTCATTTTTAAAACCTGCATGTGTGTGCACAGAAAAACATAAGTAGAAGGACCAAAATGTGATGTGAATAATAGGAGTGATTAAAATAATTTCTTGGTTAACCTGTACTTTCTAATTCTTCGACAGTAAACTTTTTTAAGAACTTCTATAATAAAAGTTCTCTTTAAAAAATGAGAGGCCTAGGTCAGGCATTGTGGCTATCATACATCTGTAATCCCAGTAACTCAGGAGCTGAGGCAGGAGGATCCTGAGTCTGAGGCCAGCCTCAGTAACTTAGTGAGACCCTCAGAACTAAGACCCTTTCTCAAAATAAAAAATAAAAAAGGCCTGGGGATGTAGCAGTGGTAAATTGTCTCTAGGTTCAAGTCCCAGTACCAAAAAAAGAAAAGAAAATATGAGAGGACTAGATGTATAATATCAAGTTTAGTAGACAAAAACATGAAAATGGCATTCATCACGTGGTTCAGAACACAAAAATCTTTGCATTGAGAAAGAAAATATCCAGAGTTGGCAAGAGATATGCCTTGTATCACACACAGTACCCCAGGAGTGCACATTTCTGCAGTCTTCATGGAGGGCAGTTTGGCCACAGCCATGAAAATTGTAAATGTACATAACTTTCAATCAAGTAAATTAACTTGACTTCTGGAAACCTACCATAAAAAATATTTACACATGAACACAAAGATCTGAGTACAGGGGCCTCTCATACAAAACTGTGATTAAACAAAACTGGGCATAACCCGTTGGTCAGCAGGGGCTGTGTAAACAGATGTGGGGCCTCCTGATGATGGAGAACTTCATGCACAGCCACGAAACAGAATAGATGGAATGCAGCGACAGAGAGGAATTGCCAAAATGTGCTGCCAGGTTAAAAAAAAGTGCAAGTCACAGACATTGTGAATGCATCTATTTTAAGACACACACACTCAAAATACATAGGTACACACGGACAATGTGGGCATGTGTGAACACTCGCAACAGATCTGAGAAGAGGCACGCTAGTCTCCTATCCAGGGAAGGAGGAGAATTTTGTAATAGGAGATTTGCAAGCTTTCCCTATCAGTTTCTGTATTACTTGGTTGTTTTACCTGGTGAATTCATCCACTTTTCACATCTATGATTAAAGGAAATAAAATATAGGGAAAATGTACAAAAACTCTAACAATTATAGGACTAAGCCTAATTTTTTCTCCTTTCAGTTTTTCTGTAATTTCTAAATTTTCTATAATGACTGTTACTATCTTTACAATAAAAGTGCAATAAGCATGTTGATGATAGAAGGGCAAGTTAAATCATGGCTCCAGTTCTACCACAAGCTCAGCAAAACACACACACATATTAAAAAAAAAATATGGGAAAGGAAGGAAATGGACCAAAAGGCTCTTTAAGCTGCAGGGTTAGGAGCTGGAGATTATGAGCGACTTTTTTTCTTAGTTTCTCTTTTTTTTTTCCAAAATTCCCTTAATATGCTTATATTGCTTTTTTAATATTGCTTTTATAATGAAAAAATAAATTTAATAAAATCATAATAACAGGAGATGTGCAGAGTGCAGCTGCAGTCTGGGGAGGCCCACCAGCCCTACAATTTCTGGGCATCTCTGAGGAAGGGAGGGAGGCAGGGAGAGAGGCAGAGGCACCTGGCTGGGGGTAGAGGGTGAGCCCGAGGAAGAAGAAAGACCTAGCTAGTGTGGCCTCCTGGAAAAGCCTGTCTAAGCTCTAAGTAGGGTATCAGGGGGCTCCAACCCTTAGATACCTACCCTGAGTGTCCCCTGCCACCTCAGCCACAGGCTAAGACTGAGCTCCGTTCTTTCATAAACCTCTTCCTCTGTGGATTCCATCCCAGCCACAGAGTAGGAATCGTCTCCAGCCCGTCCTCCCTGTGCTCACCCCCTACATCCTGGGAAGCACCAGGCCCTGCCTGCTCTTCTTTCTCAATCTCCTGACATCTGCCCACTTCTCTCCATATCCACTACCACTGCCTGGTTCACATCACCGCCCTCCTGAAGGTCTCCCTACTTCCATGTTTGTCCCCAACAACCCAGTCTTTATGTCGCCGCAACAGCCAGACTCAGCTTTTAAACCTAAAGCTGAGCAACCCCCTCCCCTACATAAAACCTTTCTGTGGCTCCCCACTGCCAGGGTAAAGTCCAAGCTGCTGAGCCTTCTTTATCCAATGCCTACTTCTTTTGAGAAGACTCGGACCCTGGAACACACTGCCTGCCATGCCTCTTCCTAGCCATGAAAGCTTGGTTTCATGACTTGACCTTTCTCTATCTTGGTTTGCTAAACTGTTGAATGGAGACATTAGGGTGAAGCACATGAAATTACTGTTTTTGTAAATCAAAAACAGTCCATTGTTCAAGCTAATACTAATAGCATCTGTCCACTGCACAGGGTGAGGTGGGTAATAAAATGATTATCAGTAAATGCAGAAGCTATCGGGAGTAAGCTGCCATTGACACCTTCATCATTATCACCATCTTCTGGTCCTCCTCAACCCACACAGACAGCCTTCTCTTGCTTTCTACACACACTCCTTCCGCTCCATTTCCCTCATTTGCCGTCAACCTTGCAATTTGGCTCCACCAAGAAAGTCTCTTGTTCCCCCAATCTGATCAAGTTTCTTCTCTTTAGTCTCAAGGTTCTCTAGGTTGATTTGGCTTCCCTGGCAAGCCCCAGCCTTCCTCCTGTCCACTGGAAGAAGGGAGTCCTCCTAGTACAGGGTCAGAGGACATCTGATGGCTATGGCTAGTCTTCCCCCCTCCCACAGCCACCTCAAGCTTCTCTCTCCCTAACCCCTCAGCTTCCCAGCCCCCAACCCCGCCCATCCTGTTCTCACCTATGAAGCCCTCTCCAAGCCGACACAGACCTGTCCCCTCAGCTGACCAATTATCTGCCCAGGCCTCACCAGCCTCCACCTCATTTCCCAGGATCCGCCCTTTCCCCCGCCCACTCTCCCCGGCCAACCAGAGTCTCCGCCCATCCAGGCTCCGCCCACTCCCTGCCAAGGACCGCCCACCAAAGGCCCGCCCCGTTCCCAGCCTACCCGGGGCTGCCCACCTGTGACCGTGCTGGTGGCTGGCCGCGCATGCAGCGCCACGTCTGGCTGCGGCACGGCCTGCGGGTGCAGCCCGGGCACCTGCTGCAGCTTGGGCAGCGACATGACAGCTTGGCTGCTTTCAGCGGGCGCGGGTGGCACTAACAGCGGCTGCTGTGACGAGGCTGAAGTGGGTGGCAGGTGAGGTGGCCGAATCTTCTCCGCCATCAGCTGCTCCTTGATTTTATTAATCAGGACCAGGTTGTCCAGCTATGAGTGACAGAGGAGACCTGCTGAGGGGGCTTGGGCCGCGCCCTGCCCCTTTTCTGGACCCCATCCCCCTGTGAATCTGGAGCCCCTCTCCCGCAGGGCACAGACCAAACCCAGGCAAAGTGAAGCGGCTGCAACGCGGGGTGCAACTGGAGGGGTGATGTCGGTCTTACCTGGCTAGGCATGGTGGGAGGAGGGGGCCAGAAGTAGGGGTTGTTAAATCGAGGTTCGGCCATCCTGCGGGGGAGAGAGCGACAGTCACAAGGAGGTTCCCATCAGCTATGCACACTCCAGTTGGAGCCAGTGTCTGGAATCCTTCCCTTGGCACCCAGAAGAGCAGGCCTTCCACGGGGCTCAGGGAAACCACATCTTCAGGCTCATAACACTGGAATTTAGTATCTCCCTCAGTGGGCCCCAGAGGGCAAAGGTCACATCCAGACCAGAGCACTCCCAGGACACCCCCCCCCAACCCCAACAAATCTCCATTCCCCAGTAGGTTCCTAAGCTGCAGAACCAACCCCATGGATTCCACACAAAAGCCCCCTGCCCCCATCCAGAGATAAATTGGGGTGTCCTGCAGCAACTTTGTAAATGGCCACAGAGCAGAAGCAATTGTCCATCCCCTATCTCTGCCCTTCTGTCCACTGCTCCCTTGAATAAAGGCCTCCTCTTCAGTATACAGGGGACAAACTGGGGTCACCAGTTACAGCTTTTTTGGAGGGCAGTTTGGCAGGATGACTTAGAGATCCAAATGGAGACCCAAATGATTACTGTCCTTTGACAAAGAAATGGTACTTCTGGAAAGCTATCTAGAAACAGGAGTTGGTGGACACATTTGACCTACAAGATGTGCACCAGGATGCTGTACCTAAGGAGGGGTTGGAGGCCTGAAGCTAGGGGAGTCTGGGGCTCTTTAGGCAAAGTGTGTGACAGTCTGATTCCTGGCCCTCACTCTGGCAAGTTCCATGGCAGGCCTGTGTGGTTAGAAGGCCTTTTCAACCAGGGCTGTAGGAAGGGTGAGCCCTCAGTGCTATCTCAGTCGTCCGGAGGGTCTGAGTCTTCTGTGACCCTAGAGTAAGTCAAGAAGTGTCTTACAGGGACCTTGCTGCACAGACATATCACATTAAGACTTGCTCCCTATCAAGTTTCTCTTAATTCTCTTACAGAAATTATTTAGCTGCCTGGTATTGTTGCTTAAATAAAATTGTTTATTTTGAGAGGGAAGGCCAAATTAAAGAGCCTTCTACCTCTTTTCCAGGTCCCATGAGCTTGAGAAGTCCCTACTGGAATTATAAGAATAGAGTTCAGGATAAAACCCTCAATAAGGACATGAACTAATCTGAACATTTTTTTAAATATTTTTTTTTAGTTGTGGATGGACACAATACCTTTATTTTATTTGTTTATTTTTATATGGTGCAGAGGATCGAACCCAGGGCCTCAAGCATGCTAGGCAAGTGCTCTGCCACTGAGCCACAATCCCATCCCCTAATCTGAACATTTTAAGAAAGAACTTTCATACAAATTATCTTTTATGATCTTTATTTGAAAAGCAGCACTAGAGTTATAATGCTTTTTTTCCCCCCTGACGTACTAGGGATTGAACTCAGAGTCTTATAACATGCCAGGCAAGCACTCTACCCCTAAGCTACATCCCCAGCCTTTTTTCTTTCATTTTCTTTCTTTCTTTCTTTTCTTTCTTTTTTTCTTTTTTTTAATTTTGAGACAGGGTTTTGCTAAGTTGCTAAGGCTGGTCTCCAACTTGTGATCCTCTTGCCTCAGCTCAAGTCAGTGGGATTATAGACATTCGACACTGCACCTGACTTATTTCCATTTTATAGTTAAGAAACTTGAGGCTTGGAGAAAGGGGAAGGAAGCGACCTGTCCACAACACAGGGCTGGGATGCCAGGGTCAAACTAGAGATCAGATTTGCTCAAGTTGGTTCCTTTGGGGAATTTGTATTGCAAACCCTAGTCCTTGGTAGAGCAAGTACCCACATGTAAATAGCTCAATATTTACATGTAAAAATCTTTGCCCCTCACTTCCAGCCTGGAGCTGGTTTGGTCTGAGCCTGCCCAGCCTGGGAGTCTGAGGCAGCTCTTGCCCTCTATCAGCCTCCTGCTTCTGCCACTCACACAAGGCCCTTCCCTCTGCCCATCCAAACCCTACCCACTCCTTACAGCCCAACACAAGAAATACTTCTGCCTGGAGTTCCAAATCCTGGGGACTGCAAATCCCTGGGGCTTCTCCTTTCCCAGAAAAATCTCGAAATAATAGCAGAGAGGAGGCTGCAGGTCCTCAAAAGCCTACCTTATGCAAGCACACTGACAGATACTCATCATCCCAATTTTGCAACAGAGAAGTGACTTTCTCAAAGTCACACAGCAAGTAAGCACATAAAGCTGAGACTCCCATTCCAATCTACCTGATTCAATGTCCAGTGCCTATGTCCCTTAGCTGTTTAGGGAAAGGACAAAGCATCCTGACTAGGTTTGTGGATGTACCCTCCCTCAGGATAGCATGGCTGTGACCCTATGGGTGAGCAAAGATAGGGCTAAGGGAGACAGTGAGATGGGGGGACAGGGGAGCCTGGGAACTGTCTGGTTTGTCTGGGTATCTCCAGTATTCAGGCCCAGAGGTTATCAATAATGTGAGGTGCACAGCAGAATGAGTAAATGAAGGAATGTTAATCAGAATCACTGAAGACAATCCCAATCAATCCTCTAGCTGTGCACAATTTGTCAAGCCCTTCTGTATCCACTGTCATAACTTCCAGAACCCCAGGAGGATGGAAATCAGAGAAGGGTGTTTGCCCCATTTCCACAGAGTAACACACAAGGGAATCAGTAGGGAGGTTGCTTGCTCTGAGCCACGGAGATGGCAACAGTGCTGCAATGTTGGGGGTTGGCCCTCTAAGTCTCAATTTTCCTCATCTGCAAAATGGGGTAAGAGAAGCTGCCCTACCTCATTCCATCCTTGGCTCAGGACACTACCCACTGTACCAGGCTGCTCCTCAGACAGTTCTGGGGGAGCCACCTACCTCTCCTCCCTTCAGTTCAGTGTCAATGTTAGGGAGCTTGCCTAAGGTCCAGAGCTGCTACTCATCAGCTTGTAGTCCACCAGGGACCACTGCTTACCCTACTGGGGATCCAGGCCCACAGAGGGAAGGGGTCTGCCCCTGGTCACTTTGATCTGTGCAGCCCCTATCTGGTTCATCCGCACCCGTCTGGCTGGAGCTAGGTACTATAATGATTTAGTCAACGACCCTGGCTCTGGCGTCCACTTCCTATGTGCCAGATGCAGGGAGGCAGGGACAGAGCATTTCCTGAACCACTGCTAGGTGCACAGTGAGTGCCCAACAAGCCTTCGAGGTCCCTATGCCACCCTGGGACCTGGCAAGAGGTGAAGAAGGAGGAAGGCAGACAGAGCCAGGCTAAGCTACTACGGCCTTGTCTTGTGGGGGGTGTGAAGCAGGAGCCAGGTGCGGCCAGCTGTGTGCTTGGGGCAGATGGATGAGGCAGAGGGCATTCCTGGCAGAGGCAGCAGCTCAAGCAGAGCATGGAGGTGGCGGCACACAACAGGCTTGGGCAGTGGGCACCAAAGAGCAGGAGAATGAGGAGGTGGGAGGGATGCAGGCCAGCCAGCAGGGCCTCAAAGGCCACGCTGAACATGAGGACGAGCCAGATGTCAGTGGTGCGGAGGCTTCAGGGAGCATCCTGGGCACAGGGACTGCCAGGGTCAGGGAGAGCCTGGGTGCCTGGCAGGGGTCGGGGTGGGGAGGTAGAGCAGGCAGGCAGCTAGGGTTGAGCAGCCATGCCCAGATGGACAGTGGCCACACGCTGGCACTTGGGAAGGACAGGCAAACTGGGAGGGGCCTGAAGCACCAGACAGAAACAGGGACGGCATCCTGGAAGCCCAGCCAAAGCACGGGCTCGCCAGCCATCATTTTGTTTCTCTTGTTCTGAAAGGTGAAAAGTTAGATGGGTGATGAATGGCCTGCCTCGGAGCTGCTCCTGAAAACGGCATCCTGGTGGCTGCTGGCCCTCCAGCCACTGTCCAGCCGCCCGTGCTAGATACCAAGCTAAGCCACGGGCCACTGCTGGGGAACCTGAGTGGAGCCCTGCCTGCCTACGCTACATGGAAGAGCACACAGGTGACCGGTGGCTTCAGCAAGGAAGAGCTGCGGCCACCACCATGAGCTCTGCCACCGTGCAGTGCTCCCGCCCCCTGGCCTCAGCAGGCCTGCAGTGCACTTAGCTTTCCTCCGAGGCATGCCCCTCCTCTAGTTACCCTACCTTCAGCAGACACCACCATCTGCCCAGATGCTTCTGCCACAGATGCTCAGTGACCACAGCTCTTGTTCTCCATCCCCACCCACCCCAGACCACCACCAGGAGTGGTCGGAGTCCTCAGGAGTTCATTGCCAGGATCTCCTTAGAACCCCTTCCTATGCACCAGTCCCGTCGCTAGCACCTCCTCTGGGACCAGGGAACAGCCTGCTTTGTTTGGAGCCCACATGCCCGGATTCAAATCTTGGCTCCAACTCACCAGCTGTGTGATCTGAGGCGAGTCACTTGCCCCTGTCCCCAAGTGAGGGATTAGCAGCCTGGAGCCTGGGGTGACCCAGCCTGGAGAGGGGAAGGAAGACTCCCCTGGGGAGGTGAGGCCTGCCTTGGGTCTTAAAGGATGAGCGGGAGTTAGCCAGGCAAAGACAATGTGGGGACATTCCAGCAGAAGCGACAGTTCAGCAGAGGCCTGCGGGGAGGGGGTATGGGGAGTGCTCACTGGGAGATGGGCGGGGACAGGCCAGGAGGCCTGGAGTGGAGACTCCAAGCAGTGTGTGATGGGACAGGAAGACCCCTCGGCCTGCTGCGTGCAGAAGGGACTAAAGGGCCGGAGGCTGGCAGCCAGAGAGTCCGTTAGGAGGCCCTGGAGAAGGGAGGTGAGAGGCAGGGGCAGCCCCTGGGCGGAAGAGGAGGCCTGGTTAGAGCTGGAGGCCAAGGAAGCAGGCTGCTCCCCACAGAGTGGCCTGGGAGAGCTCTGGATACCGATTTGGACAAACATGGTCACAGCAACATGCAGACAGACAGCACCAGACCAGACACACAGGACAGACACAGACACAGCATGGACCAACAGGGACACAGCAACTGCCATGAGCAGGAAGCCACAGCCACCAGGACACAGGAGGCTGCTGCAGGGGCAAGGGGAGCTCACACCTCCCCCAGGGCAGCCGTGAGGGGGGGCTCAGGACACGAGGATGAACACAATGCCTTAATCCCCCAAAGAACAAACCCCTCAATGACAGATGCAGCCTGAAATCAGGCTCCTTACCTAGAGTGTCCTTTCCCACTTGGTGAACTTCTACTCATCCTTCAAGACCCAGCTCAAGTGTTCCCTCTTCTACGGAGCTTTCCCTGAACCCCCAGTCAGTCACTTCCTCTGTGTTCCCAACAGCACCTTGTATATGGGAATAACAATAACAATCATAATAATAAAATGGCAGCTACTATCGATTTCAATACCTGTGTCCTGAGTATGATTCAGGCCACTGAATCCTCCCAATGACTCTGAGATGTGCACTTAATAGAAAAAGAAACTGCAGCTCTGAGAAGTCAACCAACTTGCCCAAAGTCACACAGCTAATAAAGTGAGGGAGTTAAGTTTTCACCCAAATCTGGTCTAGCCCTACAGGCCCCATCCCACACAAACGTAGTCCTGTTACCCCACCAGTCTGTGGAGCCTGTCACAGGCGGGGCTGGTGCTCACTCAGCTGTGCCACAACTGGACCCCAGGTGGTCACTTAAAATGGGCTGGGAACTGTGGCGGAATATTGATAGCCATTACTTTACTGTTTCAGTGAACCCATTGGACAGATGAAGAAAGTGAGGTCCAGAGAGGTTCAGCAACTTGCCTGAGGTTCCAGAGCTGAGTCTGGATTTGAAAGCAGGTCTGTCTGACACCCTTTCCCAGGAGGGTGGCTTCTGAGGTCAACCCGGGAAACTCCACAAAAGGGCTAGGGAGGGGGGGCTGAGGGAGGGAAACACCAGGTGCCAGGCCCCGCGGTGTGGGAAGGTTCAGACCCAGACAGCAGGACACACAGAGGCCGGCGGCCAGGCTGGGTCTGAGGAGCCTCGCCCACGGTGGAGCAGGGGGAGCCGTTGAGCAACGCGGCACCCCAGCCCCAGACATTAAAAAATGCAGCCTGCCCAGGGCTCCGAGGCCACAGGGAACTTGCTCCCAACAAAGCAAATGCGAGAGCGCAGGACCCAAAAGTGTCCGGACACTATGATTACAAGGAGCAAAAATAAAAACCTGCGTCAGAAAAAGCAAGCTGCAGGGAGCCACGCCCAGAGGAGGGGGTAGGCAGGCGGGGAGGCGCCCGCCGCTTTGGGTTTTCGTCTTTGTTTCTCTGGTTTCCAAATTCTCAGTAATGTCATTCAGTTACTTTTATAATGAAAACAATAAATTTATTCTTTAAAAAAAAAATGAAAGAAAGTGGTTGGTAGCCCGAGGGGGGCAGCAGATGCAGGGTCTGGAGGCATGAAGGAGGCGGAGCAGGGGAAGGTCAGGGGCGCCAGCGCCAAGCCCCCCACAGCCCCCACCCCCTAAGCATGTAGGACCTGCGCCAAGCCCCCCACAGCCCCCACCCCCAAGCATATAGGACCTGCGTGGGGAGTGGGTGACTGGAAGGGCTACCTGAAATAAGTGACATGCTTTGAGCACTGTGAACCTGCTTAGGAGTCTACAGGTCGGAGGAAACAGGAAGTCATCCCTCCCCTGTTCAGGTCCAGGGCCCCTCCAGCTCTGGCCTCAGCTGTTGCTAAGAGACCACTTGCACCCTCATCTTCCATTCCATCTCCCACTGCAGTCATGGGCTGCCCTACTGAGCCTCCCATGGCTCCCTACTTCCCTCCAGTCTAAGGGTTCTTTGGACCTTACATAGCCAGCTCCTGCTGACCTCTGTGGCCTCACTGTCCTTCCCCTTTGTACACGGCCCAGACAGTCTCCTTGTCCCCTGGAACTCCACTTTTCTTCTTGTTTCCTCAACTCCAAGCAGGCTGTACCCTCCCCCTGATACCTTCTGCCCTCCCCATTTCCCTGGTTCATCCCAACTTTTCCTGGGAGCCCCAGTTCACAGGCCACTTCCTCCTGGAAGCCGGCAGGGGCTGCTCCACCTCCACCCTGGGCTCTGCTCCTTGTAACCTGCGCTTCCATCACCAGATCCCCACTCACTCTGCTTCTGGACTCAAGTGCATCAGAGAAGCAGCCCGGCTGAGTTGTTGACCTTTTAAACGCCATGTGGTGTCTGGTAAGGGTCTGAAGGCATGCATGCTTGGGTGGAGGGAGCTGGAAGGTCAGGGCCTGGCAAGAAGAAAGCCCCTCCACCTCCTCTGAGTCCCCACTACCCATTATGCCATTCCCTGCCTGGCACTGTTCTCTATTTCCTGGATCTAAGTATCTCTTCCTAATTGATCCGAGGAAGGGCTACATGTCTCGGTAAAGCCTAGCAGACCTGAAACAGAGGTTAACAGCTCATAAACACAGCAGATGCTTCGGCTTCCCTGGCAGTGAAAATTAAATGAGCTTCACCTGTCAAAAGAGCAAAAGGAAACAAGAAAATGATAATACCCAATTCCAGCGAGGGTATGGTGAAATCGGCACTTCCATGTATTATCCGTGAGAGTGTAAACTGGAATAATCATTTCTGAAAACAATCTGGCCATCACGTGTCAAGAACTCTAAAAAGGTTCAGACTTCTTGGCCTAGTGATCCCATTCTCGGGCATCCATCTTCAGAAAATAACCCAAAGAAAGACAAAGCTGTTTGCTTCTGTGGTTTCACAGCAGCAAAAATCTGGAACAGCCAAACTTTTAGTCAATAGGGGGATGGGTCTGTTAATCATGTGGCTCAGCATCGTAGTCAACAGTCATTAGCAAGAGCCAGTGCTACTGGCATCCTCCTGACCCCTTCAACATTCACATAGACCTATCAGGAACTGAGGCACAGAGAGATTAGGTGACTCGCCCAGGGTCCAGCATTGAGTGTAGAACTTGAATCCAGGCCACTGGGTTCTGAACCCAAAGATCTCCACCCGGACACTGGATCCATTAACAAGAAGAATTAGAAAATACTGCAGTTATTTAGAAAAACACAAAAAAGTATTCATGGAGAAGACTGAAATTTTTTATATGTATAAATAAAGCAATGACATCTTTATAAAAACTGAAAGAATTAGGTTATAAAACACCTAAATGCTAATGTGGTAGTTTTCGAAGCCTGGAGTGGGGCAGAGATGGGGGTAAGGGTTGATTTATTTCATTTCTCTATATTATGGTTTTCTACAGGGTGGCTATGTGACTTTTTTTCCCCCCAGTACTGGAAACTGAGCTCAAGGGCACTCTACCATTGAGCTACCTCCCTAGACCTTGTTGGTTTTTTCTTTTGTTTTGTATTTGTTTTGTTTTGTTTTTGTTGTTGTTGTTGTTGTTTTTTTTTTTTTGAGATGGTCTCGCTAACTTGTTGAGGATGGTCTCAAACTTGGATCCTCCTGCCTCAGCCTCCCGAGTTGCTGGGATTACAGGAATGCATCACCACACCCAGTACTATGTGACTTTTTAAAGAAATACTTTTAATACAAGCAAAGCTTCAGCAAGCTTTAACAAAACAAAAACTCTGGGGCCAGCCCATGGCCCCAGAAAGGACTCCAGCCTCAAGTCCTGCAAACTGACGCAGGAGATTGGGGTTCGGAGAGGAGCAGCAACTTGCTTCAAGTCCCACAGTAAGCCCAGACTTATCTTCAACCCCAACAGGTGAGCCGTCAGAAAGGGGCTCCCATCCCATCCAGAGGCTCAAACAAGGACAGGCCAAGGGACAGCCTAGCCTGCCCAGGTCACTCGCTCTCCCACTGAAAATCCCTCTCAGGTTCCCAAAGGGGCAGCCAGACACTCAAGGATTTTGCCAAGAAGGTCCTGCTGGCCACATTCTCCCACAAGTATGCCACTGGCAGGTCCTCCAACAAGCTGCTCTTGTGCATCGTGCCGTGTCCTACACTGACCTGGGGCCAAACTATCCCCCTAGACCCCTGTCACCAATTCTGAGCTCAGATGTCACCCATTCTTATGAATGGCCTGGATGTCTGTCCAGGCCCCCATCAGCTGTGAGCTCTGAGGAGGGGCTTGGGCCTGGGTCTAGGTGGCAGTCACCATACCTCCTCTGGGCCCCACAGCCTGGCTGGGTCTTCCTTCAGGCCTCAACTTAGAGGTCACTTTCTGACCTTCCCCCAACAGGAACTGGGTGGCCCTGATTTACATTCCTGTGCCCCTTGCATTCTCTCTAGCCCAACCTTCTCACACCCTAAATATTCCTGTCTCCCCATCAGTGGTGACCCAAGGACAGGGCCATGGGAGTCCACAGTGTGCCCACGGAGCACCCAAGAGGATCAGCAAGAACAGGGATCTTTCCATGGGTCCCTGAAGACTGAGTGGGGAGGGTGTGGTCAAGGGTTTCCAGGGACGGGTCCTGACAGGGCCAGAGGATGGCCTGGAAGGGATGATCAGGAGGCCATCTAGGAAGGAGAAGTTGAGGTGTCCCACTGTCCCAGCTCCTGGAGACCCTTACAGCTCCAAATCTACCTCCCATGGACCCCCTGCCCTCCACCCACCTCCACTCCCTGCAGCCTAGAGCCCCTCTGCTGCACCCCACCCCACCCCCAAGACCCTGGCCAGGCCAGCCTCGGAAACTCGCTCCCGGGAAACCCCTGTGAGGAGCAGGGCTCCTGAGGGTGCTGGATCCAGTTCAGCTGGGTCTCCTCATTGCCCAGGCTGGGCAGGGATGTCTTCGTGGCGATGCAGAGCTGATTCTAGTGGGAAGGGGCTGCGGTCTGTGTTGCCCCATCCCTTCACCCTCTGGGACCCCACCTCCAGTCACCCACAGATGTCCCAGGCAGTGGACCTTCTCTGGGAGCCTTGGTGCCCTCACCTAGGGACAAGGCCCACACCTTCTCAGGGCCGAGAGAATGTTCTGCAAACTATGAACACAGGCCCGCTGGGGACCCCGCTCCCATGCCCACAGGCCGAGGATGATGATGATAGAAACTAAGCACTTCTTCCCTGCCGGGTGCCCTTAGATGCTTCCAGAGCATGTCTCACTGGGCTCCTGATGACCTCTTGCGGTAGATGCTGTGAACATCTCGAGATACAGCACATATTCAGAAAGAGGCCCAGAACACCCTCGTTGGTGCAGGGACTTATGTAAAGCATGTACCCAGGACACCCAGGCTGCCTGGGCCTTTCTCACCCCTAGTCCCCACCTAAGGCTCCTCCCTCTTGCCTTCCATGATAATCTCTTCCTTGTTTGGGGTCCAAAATGAGGCCTAGGGTGGTTCTAACCTCCCCAAAGCCATGTGCTGGTGAGGGTCAAGGGAGCAGAGCCCTCCAAGTCCCCCTCCTCATTCCCTCTTCCAGGGGCTGAAGGGCCCAACAAAGTTGTACCCTGGGCCCCTGGACGCCCAAAGGGGCAATGTGGCAGCTCAGGGGTTAACAGTATGGATTCTGGGACCCGATAGCAGGGCTTGGCTCCTTGGGATCATTACAAAGGCCCTGAGTCTCAGTGTTCTCATCTGTTAACTGGGATGGCAGTGGTGTCCCCACAGGGTTACTGAGAGGACTACACGCCTCAATAGGTTAAAGCCATAGAATGGAATCTGGTGTGCAGGAGGGACTCAGGAGATGTATTAACTGTCCTTGGTAGGTTCCCCAAGGCTTAAGGGAGGCTTTTCCTACACTAGGAAGACCTGCAGGAGTTGGCCAATCAGATTCCACTACCTGGAACCCCAGGGCTGCTCTGTTGACAGCTGGAGGCCATCCAGCTCTGTGACCAATTCAAAACAAGACTGCAGCTGGGCCTTGTCCCCAGGATCCTTTTAGACAGGTGCCAGGGTTCTTGGGAAGTGAACCCCTGGCAGGTGATCATAAGCCCCTCCCCATACTGTATCTCAGTGCTCCTCACCCCCCTGCCTGGCAGGTAGCCTGTGGGGCAAGTCAAGCAAGGCTCAGGATGGCTGGGGACCAGATGACAGAGTAGGCCCCACACAGCACCAGGCAACCAAGAAAGAGAGAGAGGGTCCAGGCAGGTACCATGTCACTCTTCTTTCCCTCTACCCCCAGCATCTGCCACAGGCCTGGGATACAGTAAATGCTCAATAAATACTGCTGGATGGATGGCAATGAGCTGCCTGCTCCTTCAAGCAGATCCAGGCAAGAATAGGGCACAGGCATAAGTGCAAGGCCCAGAATGCAGGGCTACATTCTCTGGTGTAAATGAGCACATGTGCAAGATGTGCCTAAGTGTACAACACGTGTGTACAGGCAGGCCTGAGTGAGGAGAGCTCTGTGTAAATGCACAGGCTGAGGACCACAAGTGTTCGAGGACATACGGCTGAGCAGGCCCTGGCAGCATTCAGTTTCCTGGGAGGGTGTGCACAGTGTACACAGATGTGCAACCCTTCGGGTGGCAGGGTGTATGTACATGTCCCTATATGGTGCATGCGCCAAGGTACTGTTTCTGAAATGGCAGGGGAGCACCCCAAATTAGCAAAGATGAGGCAGGGGCTAGGGTAAGGAGTGGTAGTGGAATAGCTAATTGTGTGAATATGTAGGAATGTGTATGTTTGAATGTGTCAGGGGATGTGTCCACTCTAGCCAGGAATCCTAGAACTAGCTAGCTAGACTATCCCCTCAAGGAGGCTGAAGCCCTTTCGCAACATTCAGAAAAGGACCTAAATGGTGGGGAGGCCCCAAGGACATCCTGGTGGCCACAGATGGGGCAGAGATAAGATAGGACTTCTTAGGCCCCAGAGCCAATCCCTCACCTGTCACACTTTTTTCCACCAAAGACACTAACCAGCCACCTCCCCAAATCCTACCTAGTCTCTAAAACCCAGCTCTGACCCTGAGTTCAAGAGCCATCCCCACCATCCTATCCCTCAACCCATTCCTGTCACTCAAGTGACAGATGCAGCCCTGTGCACCCAGGAATATCGCCCCCAAGGCAGAGGTGAGGAATTTAGTGCCAGAAGAGGAGCAGCTGCCCCACTGAGGGCTTTCTCCTGCCCTTGAACTCCCAGGCAGAGGCTGTGGCAGCCAGGAGTGGGTACCTGGGGAGCAGAAGGCCCCCCAGGCAGAGCCCCAGGAGGCACTCCTGGCCTTAGACAAGGCCTGCTCCTCTTCCCACTTATGATTCCCCAGTGGTAAAATGAGGTTTGGTTGGATCATCTGTGAGCTCCGCCTTCCCAACAGTGCTAGACCTGGGATTGCCCATGATTCCTCAAGATGGTATCATCAGGTATTCACTTTACTGGAAAGTGCCTCCTTTCCCCTATCTACATGGAGCCTGTCCAAAAACTCGGGACAAGTGTCAGCCAGTGCTATAGCGAAAGAAGCTCAGGAAATACCAGATGCTAATGTCACCTCTGTGCACCCATTCATTCATTCAATCCTCCACATGTTCAACAAGGCTACCTGACCCAGGGAGCTCACAAGCCCGAGAGAAAGAGGCCATGAAACCACAAGGTCAAAAGCACTGGGAAACTGTAACGCTAACATCACCTCGCAGGTGTCAGTCATTGGAGAGGGGCAGCCCTTTACACTTTAAAAAAAGAAAATCTTCCTAGCAAATGAGAACTGTCTGACCACAGACAGCTGCAGGCCTGGTGAGGAGGGAGCTCGCTGGAGGGGGGTTTCTGGCAGAGATCAGAGGCCCTTTTGTCAAGATGTGAGAAGGGGATTCCTGCTCTGTGCAGGGGTCAGGTGAGGCTGGGCTTCCCCTGGATAGCTGGGGGACCCTAAGAAGTCCCACCATGCTGGGTTCCAGCCCCCGCAACACCATGACAACTGGTTACTTTATCTGTCTGTACCTCAGTTTCCTCATCTACAAAATGGGGGTAATATCAATGAGGATTAAATAAGTTCATATTTATAAAGCTTTGTTGTACATGGTGTGGCACAAATTGAGCTCTGTCACTAAATAATAAATAAGGTGGTGAGAGTTCACTTTGTAAGATTCTAAATCCAAGATCAGAGCATGCAAAAAATCCAAGTGTCAAAGGTTCTCAGCCGGAAACTGCTCAGATTCTGAGATTGGGAGAGTCTAGGAGTCTTAGATTCTGTGATTGAATCATCTCATTATTTCCTAACAACAACCCAGAGCCTCCCAGGGGAAGGAAAAGACAGACCTCATTGTAACTTCATCTCCCAGGCCGCTGGGGCTGCTGCCACACCTGGACTCCGCAGCCTTGCCCCACCTCAGCCACACCATGCTAGAAGCTTGCAGGGAGCCTGAGTGTGTTCTAGTGGTAGAGAGCAAGTGCAAATAAAGAGAGAGGGAAAGAGGGAGAGAGGGAGGGAGGGAGGCAGGGAGAGAGAAAGAAAGAAAGCGGGGAGAGGTTTCAGATCTGAAAGCTGCAAAAGAAAATAAAAAGAGGCTCATGTGACAAAGAGTGACAGTGGGAAGCTATTTTAGAGCAAATGGTCAGGAAAGCCCCTTTGAGGAGGTGACATTCAGTTGGTGCCAGTCATGCAAAAGGGAAAAGCATTCCTGGCAAGGGGATGTGCAAAGGCCCCACCAACAGGCTTTGTAAATTTGAGGTACAGACAGAAGGCAGGGTGGCTAGGGGTGGTGAGACAGGGGAGCAGGGCAGAGGAGCCCAGGCTGAGACGCAGGCAAGGCCTGGACCATGAAGTGCTTTGTTGGTCCAGAAAAAACTGTTTTTGTTTTTTTTTTCTTTTCCCCCCTTCTAAATGTCCAGGAAATCGCAGAAGAGTTTCAAAAGGGAACGACAAGGCAGAGCAGGGCCTTCAGGTTCTCCAGATCATTTGGCTCATTCTGAAACCATCATCTTAGTTCACAGAGGAAAGGCAGGGCCTTGATGGTCACTGTCACTGAGCTCCTAGGACATGTCTGGCCATCGATGGGAGACACTGCAGATGCTATGTTGCTATCACTGCCACCAACTCAGGAGAAACTCACAGACAGTACCATTTTAGAGATGAAGAAACCAAGGCCAGAGAAGGAAACAATGTGCTCAAAGCCCCACAAGCCATGTGACACAAATGGTTCTTAATCCAGAACCCAGTTCCACCACTGTGACCATCTATGGAACTCCTCTGGTGTTTTCCAGGCTCCTGCTCTCCGAGAGGCTTTCCCTGGGGACCCATGTAGGCACCCCGGGAATGCTGCCCTGGGTGGTACCTCACACACCTGCAGCCTCACCTCTTCTTCCCTGTTGGCTTTAGAACCCTGGAGGACCAAACTTGTACCTCCACCTGTCCAACCAGGCTGGGTGAGCCAGGGATTGGATGGATGGACAGATGGTTAGATGGAAGGACCACTGAGTTGACTAACCAAAAAACTAATGAATGGACATTGAAAAGGTGAACGAACACTCTAATAACGAATGAATGAATAAACTAACCAATGGCAGAAAAACGGATGAATGGAGAGAGGTAGGGCAAAAAAGTGACCACCCAGGGAAGGGCTGGGGCCAGACTAGCTTCAGACCCAGTACGTCCCTCACTCACACACCACTTCCACTTTCCACCTAGGACCAGCTTGCTTCCATTCACCAAGACTACAGGTGGCCTACTCCCCAGCACCTAGGACAAACACAGGTCACCACTAAGTGCTGGCCATGATGCCCACCAGCAGCTTCACAGCTCCCCTGGGCCCAGGTGGAGCTGGCAGTGGGAAGAGTGGTTCATTGTCCCTAGTGTCTCACAGAGGAAAGGTGACAGGTGGCCAAGGCAGGCCATGGTCCTAGCTGGGATAAGAACCACTGAGTGACTTTTAGCAGTGGCTACCCTTCTCTGAGCCCAAAAGACCTCCCCAGGGCCTTTCCATCTCTGGCATGCAGTGGAGGAGGGGGTCAGTTTCTGGAGTTTTACATAGTCACTGGGGTCAGCAGAATTTCAGAGACCAAACTAGAAGGTTGGGGAAGAGTCCTGCCCACAAGCACCAAAGTCTGCCTGAAAAGCTCCCCCCTGCCACTGTCCAACCTCTCCAAGTCTCAGTTTCTGAAATTCTAGTATGGAGTCAATGACCCCATCTGAACATCTCACCCCAACTGAGTTTCCAGGAGGTGGCAAAAACTGGGTGCCACACTGTAACTGTAAAGTTTGATTTCTAAAGAAGGATTAAGATGGCAGGGGTCAGTGGGAGGTTATACTGCCCCACTCCAATTTAGTTCTATCCAAAACGAACCTTCTAGGCACCAGAGCCCTCAATGGACAACAGCAGAAACAGCCCAACAGTGGGAACCTGGACACGTGGGTCCTGGGCTCAGCTCTCCTTCTACCTGGCTGTGTGACTTTGGGCAAGTCATTTTCCCTCTCTGGACCTGTTTCTCCCTCTAAAAAATGCCCGGCTTGGTACCCTCTGACCCAGGCATGCCTTGCTCTGCAGCTCTGAAGCTCTAAACTCCAGCCTTCAACCACAGATTCTGCCCTTAGGGAGCTCACATGGTCCAGGAGATCCAGGACATAGACCAGGGGTGAGACATAAAGGTCTCTCCTCCAGGAAATGGGGGTTGGAGGCAGGGATTAGACAGGCTCAGAGCAGAGTACAGGGTCCTCCCAGGTCAGACTTTCCCAATGGGGAAAAGGTCAGGTCCAACTCTGCGTAGCCCTGTGGACAGCACCAATTACCCCAGACTCTATGGGCCTGGTCTTCAAGCCCCCTCTGCAGCCGGCAGAGCAGGCAAGTCCTGACCCGTCCAGCCAGATACTTCAGGAACTAACTGAAGTCTAAATTGCCTCCAATTCAGAGGTCTCCAGTGTGTCCCACATAAGTGGCAGAAAGGGGTAAGAGTATACACAGGAGACAGGCCCACACCACAGGGGACTAGCAAACCAGGCATAGTTCATCACCCCACAGGATCCCCGGGGATGCAGGCCTTCACCCAGCCAAAAGCCCACCATCAAGGGCATTCCCCACCATCTCTGGGGGCCAGGAGGACCACCAAGTTGGGGATGGGGCTCTCCCACTGCAATCAGCTAAGCACACTTGCCCCAAGTGGGGGTGGGAGGAACCACACCGCCCAGAGGACCATTCCCGCCTACCAAGGGGCCCTGGCCACCCATGAAGGAGAAAGACCCACCCCACACACAGCTCCTAAAGGTTCCACATTGAGGGCAGGGTGGTGGGGAGAGAGCAGGATTACCGCCTCATGCCAGGGGTCTTAGCTGGAAACCTCGGGCCCACTCAGGGCCCCTAGTGCCAGACCTCTCCCCCAGATCTGAGGACATAGTTCCTTACAATGCCATTTTTATAGAGCCCCTTCCAGAAGTCATTCCCAGGGAGTCCCCAAACTCCTAGCCCCAACCCTCCACGTCCCCCCCGCGCAGCTATGAGGAAACCGGCAGTTAACTTTTCTGAAAAACCCTGTAAAGGCGGCTAGCTGGGGGGAGAAATGGGCCCGGGATCCTTTCTCGGCATCTCACTGACTTCCCCCACAAAATAAAGAAAGAAAGAAAGAAAGAAAAAGCTTAAAAAAGAAAAGAAAACTTTCGGAGTTAACTTTAAAATTCCCAGCCCTCCCCCCGAAATCGCCCGGCAGCTTCCCTAATTTTTTTTTCTTTAAAGTGCAATTGCATTGTGTCTCACCTCCCCGAAAGGCTCGCGGCTCTCGCCAAAGAAAAGGAAAAAAGCCAACCCTTCGGGTGCCCCCTCTGCTTCCAGCCGCCTCTCCCACATTCTCAGACAGTTTTATTAAAATTTTCAGACAAAAGAAAAACAAAAATGGCAGCCTGGCTTATTTTTAAAACAGGACAGGGACGCCATATTCTGCAGATCTGCAAAAAAAGGGAGAAATCCGGCACTGGCCGCTCCACCGGGCCGGCTGCAAAGTGCGCGAACCGCGCCGTTTGCAATCCGTTTATTTGCATTAAGCCCCATGAATCATTGTTTACCGGAGAATTGCAGCAGGTTTGAATAGCCCGGCTTAAGAAAACACACACACACACACACACACGCACGCACACATACACACACACACGCACACACACACACGCACACACTCGGAGACCAACCCCAGGCACGCCGCCGGAGACACTTCCTACCCCGAGCGCCGCCGCCGCCGCCGTCACCCCGGACCGGGCCCGAGGCGCAGGCGGCCCCGGGCCCTCGGAGCGCCCCGGCCCGCGCTGACAGCGCCCTCGCCCCGGCCCGGCCCCCACCCGCAACTCGGCGCAACTTTCCCGCTGGCGGCCGCCCGCCGCCGCCGGGCCCGCTCCCCGCGCACCCCGGGCCCGCACGGACCTGGCTGTGCTGGCGGTGCCTCCGGGACGCGGCCGCAGCCCCGCGCCCGGCGGCCCGAGCAGGGCCGGGCTGGGGCTCCGGCTCCGGCTCCGGGCTCGGGCTCCGGCTCGGTGCGGAGCCGCGCGCAAACCTTCCGGGTCGCCTGCTGTTCACTTCTGGGTTCTGCAAGCGCCGAGGCGGCGGCGGCGGGAGGCTGGGTCTGCAGCGCCGCGCGGCCCCCCGTGCGCTCGGCGAGCCCCCGCGCCAGGCGCCCGGCTCTGGGGGGGCCGCGTCGGGCCCCCGCCTCTCTGGCTGCGCAGCCCGTCCGGCCCGGGGCTCCGGCGAGTGGGCAGCGCCCGGCGCTGGCGACGGCGAGGGGAGGGGGCCGGGGCGGGGGCGGGCCGCGCGCTGGGGGCCCCGCTCGGGCCCCGGGGCCTCGTCTCGCGCTCGCCGCCGCCGCCTAGCAAAGTTGCGCGGCGCCCCCCACCCGCGCCGCGCCGGAGGCAGAGCCACAAAGGAACTCCTCGCCCCCCTCCGCCCGCCCGAGCCGCGCAGGGAGGGCACCGGCGCCCGGCCCTAGGACAGCCCCTTCCCCAGCACGGGGGCTCCCGGGGCCCCGGCGGCCGCGGCCATTGTCCCGCCCAAGCCCGGCTACCGCCTCGCCAACCCTCTCCCGAGTGATGGCGGGCAGGGGACCTGGACTTGGCGGGCCGCGGCCCTGACCCCGCTGAGCCCGCACGGTGCCAGGATGCCCCTGGGGTCTTCTTCGAAGAAGTGGACTCTCACACCTGATAATGAACAACCGTGCTCAAAATCCAGGCTTTTTTTTTTTTTTTTTTTTTTTAAGACAAGGACATGGGGTGGGGGCCAGAAGTTTGCACAGGGAAGGCCACCCCTTCCTGGTCCTAGGCCTGAATCCCAATGGACTGGGCGGCCTGAGCCTGGCAGCGGCACTCCTCACAGTCTATCAGAGGTGGCACCGCTGTCCCCCAGCTCCGGACCTCAGAGCCATCTGTGTGACTCCTCCTCCCGCTTCACCCTCCCCAGCCAATCAGTCACCAAGTCCTCCTGATTTGGCCTCCCAGGCTGTGTCAGCTTCCAAACTTCACTTCTACCTGAGGAGGCAGCCCGCTCAGGTCTCTTTAACCGAGTAGATTTCTATGCACACATGGTTACGCAGCCTCTAGGACGAATCCAGGTTGGCCCTGCCCTCAGGAAGCACCCAATCCCCCCGGGAGGGGCACACACATAAACAATCATATATCTTCCAGGAAGCCTTTCCCAGTCCAGTAAACATTTATTGAGGACCTACTAAGTGCCAGATGATGTGCTGGTTGACTGGGAGTACAGCTATGAATGAGTTGGACAGGTCTCTGTCCTCATGGAGCTTCTAGTCTAGCATAGGATGGCAAAAAATGGGGGTAAGGGGACAGGATCCATAGAGGCCCTTTATTCCCAAGCCCCAATCCCCAAGCACAGTGACTGGCACAGGGCAGAGGCACCATACTTACATGTGGCATGAATTAGTTGGCATCACAAGGCACAGTGTGAGAACACAGAGGAGGCCACTCTTCCCCGGAGAGCTGAAGGTGGTTTTCAGAAAGTCCTTCTGGAATGAACCTGGTGGGGAAGAAAGGAAAATTTTCCAGCTTCCAGAAATGAGAGTAAAATTGCCAGTCCATTGTTGAGACATTTCATGAGTTAATCCACCAATAAATGGGGCAGAGAGACAAATCACCTGTACAGAAGAATTCCAGATAATTTGTGTGGCTATTCCATACTGCTTAGCCATCGTCTACACATAGTGAGTGCCTTCCAAAGAGCACAGTGTGGAAAAGGAGGGAGGAAAGTACTTTGCAGTGGAAAAACCTGACAACTACCACCTCAGCCAAGTGACCAAAGCCAACATCAACAGTCATGGACCATGTTGATAGTATGTGAGCTTGATATTATGTGATAAAAATTATACTTTACCTCTTTGGTCTTCTTCCCAAGAACCATAACCCTAGACTTGCTGGGAGAAAAGTATCAGACATCAAGTGTGGAGTATCCAACAAAACACCTGTCTGGTTACTCCTCAAAACTCTCCAGATATCAAAAACAAGGAGAGTCTGAGAAACTGGAGCAGCCCCAAGGAACCGGAAGACGCATGACAGGTATATGTAATGGGGTGTGTTAAAAGAGAAACAGGAACGGGGGAAAATGGCATTAAGGGAAAACTCAGGAAGTCTAAATAAACTACGGGCTTTAGTTAACCATAATATATCAGTAAAAGTATCCATCAATAATTATAGCAAATTAAACAGTAACATAAAATGTTGCTAATAGGGAAAACTGGTGAGAATGGATTCCCAGGAATTCTCTAGAATGCTTTCTCAATTTTTCTGTAAATCTAAAAGTATGCTAAAAATTTACCTTAAAAAATAAAGTCTAAAAAAGAAAATAATTTGGTGGGGGTGCTGGGGATAGAACCCAGGGGCGCTTAACCATGGATCCACATCCCCAGCCTTTGTTTGTTTGTTTGTTTGTTTGTTTTTAGAGACAGGGTCTCTCTAAGTTGCTTTTGAGCTTCATGAAATTGCTGGGGCTGCCTTTGAACTTGTGATCCTCCTGCCTCAGCCTCCCAAGCCGCTGGAATTACAGGTGTGTGCCACCACACCTGGCAAGAAAATAATCTTTTAAAATGTACTAGCTGAGAGTGTCAATGAAATAATGCTCCTCATAGTACCTAAGATTCTGAGGGTCCTCAAAGCTATTATGTCATGATCATCAGCAGCAGCACTTAAAACCGCACGCGCAGAGGCAGAGGGGTGCAGGACGAAAGAGAGGCAGAGAGATAGAATCCTAAAGACCTTGGCTGCTGAGCTAGGCTTTGGAAGGGACGTGTGGGGGACAGATAACATGACCTGGCCTATCTCAGCCTCACCACCTCCTCTCTTACCACCTGGAAAGCCATGCTCCCATCATCCCAAGTGAGCTGCCTCTCAGACCTTGCCATCTCCCTTCTGTGTGACCTTTGCACATGCTGTTCCTTCTTCCTGGAACATCCTTCCTTGTTGTTTCCTCCCACCTTTCCTGGCTACCTTCAGCTCATCTTTCAGGTCTTAGTTTAGACATCCTCTTTAAAAGCCTTCTAGGACTTTCCGTGATGCTGTTAACCCGGTCTGAATGGAGACAGTGTGGTGTGAGGTGCAGGAAGTCACGGAGACTCGCAGCTCTTTGCCACTGGTATTCACACTCCTCTCCTCCCAACCAGCCGAGCTTCATGCTTCTTATCCCTGAACACACTGTGAACTTTCATGTGCCAGTCTCTTCTTGTGCCCATCCGTCTGCCTGGCAGCCTCAGTCCTTTTCTCCCATCTCTTCTCTCTGATGAACACCTACTCATCGAGGCTCTACTCAAATATCACCTCTTCTGTGAAGCCATTCTAGATCCTCTGTATGGAAAGAGATGTTTTCCCCTGGTTCCCCTGATCCCCGTGGTCTTCTGGCCACACTTCTGTCAAAGCACTTATCATGGTGCATCAGAATAAATATTTGCTGAATGGATCAACAAATGAGGGGACAGACAGCAAACCCAGCTCATTTTTTTCACTTCTGCAAACATTCCTCACGGTCCTCTTGGAAGCCCTCTGTGGTTGCTCTCCTTCTCATTGCTTTACTTTTACAGTCTGGCCTTTAACTGTTTTCCTTACTGTAGAGCATGTAGTATTTTTCTCTTGCATCAGAGTAAATTCTTTGAGGAAGGAACCATGTCTCATATTTTCTGGGTGTTTTTCCCACTTATTCCACAGTATTTACAAGCAAGTGAAGGCTCAGAGACAAGGAGGGCTTGCCACATTAAGGGGACAAGAAGGACAGTGGAGCTGCAATGGAATGAGGGGGACTGTGAAATGACACTCTGGGATGGATGCCCCAGGTGGGCTCTAGTCAGTGAGGGTATAGGATTTTAGTTTAAGAGAAGTAGGGAGTCATGGAGAGGTAGCAGTTAAATAAAGAAGTAACCCGTGGCCCAAGTTCATTCCAAAAGGCCTATGTGGCCATTGGGGTGGGGGTGGATTAGAAAGGGGCACAGCCAGGGAGCCAGCTGGGAGACTTTCAAAATCTTCCGTGGAAAAGATGGTGATGATTTAGACCTTGTTACTGGCAAGGACCCAGAGAAGTGGACAGATGATAAGTATGGGGCACTTTAAGGACTCAGTGCTCCCAGGACTTGGTGACTGATAGTTGTGGGGAGTGAGAAATCAGGAGGTGTCCAGAGGACTCCCGGGTTCTGCAGCTACCATTCTGCTCAGCATGAGCCTGGCTTCATTTCCTTATCCCCTGAGCATGTTTGCAGTGGGACCTTGATGCCAAGAGGGTCTCCTCCTCCCTACCCACCAGTCAAGCTAGCCACTGCTTCATCCCTCAAAGTGGGGTGTAGCCCTATCAAAGGTCAAAACAAACTCAACCACCAACACAGGCACCTTCTACTTGACCCCCACAGCAGTCCTGAGAAGGAGGCTGGGGAAACTGAGGCCCATAGGTAGGAAGTGGCTGGCTAAACCTCGGGGCCAGCCTCTAGCCGGGGTCCTCCAACTCCTGGTCAGAACTTCTTTTGAATACCTACTTCACAGGGTAGCTATTCAAAGAGAACGTGCGGGTCAGGCTGCAGCAATGTGGCCCTCTGTCCTCCAGAGGCCCGGAGCCACCTCATGGTGGATCCACATGCTCCTCATCTGGCAAATGTTCCCAGAGGACACCAGCCAGACAGCAGCCTGACAGGAGCTCCTTCCGCTCTTCATGCACACCTCCCAAGCTATGATGTGCAGGGAAATGGCATTTCAGTCCCCAACTGGCTGCTTTGCTTCTTAGATTGTTGACCTAATTCCTATTGGTGAAAGATCAATTCTCTCTGTCCTCTCCTTTCTATTTTTTGGGAGAATGGAACTGGAAAGGAAGAACTTCTACCCCTTTCTCTAGGGAGACGCTGAATACTTGGCTTCTGTTAAGCAGAGATATCCATGGAGCTTTGGATAAACCACAGTTGTCCATGAAGTGAGCAGGGGATGGAGGTCTACTTTGTTCTAATGATAGAATGTTGGGGATTGTGGCCTCCAGGTCTCTACACAGTCTGGCCCCTGCCAAACTCTTCATCCTCAACTAGGGTTGTTTTTCTCTTTGGCCTCTGTCTGCAGCCACATAGGTTTCCTGTGAGTTAGTAGAAAGCACGTTGCCACAGGGCCTTTGCATGGCAGTTCTCTTGGGCAAGGCCCTTTCTGTTTAACCACACCACAATCTCACCTAAGGAACTCATAATCACCTGCCTTGGTCTGGCCCCTAGCTACATCTTTCTGCCACCTTCAGGATGCTCTCACAGATTGGTTATCCTCTCCCCTTTTTGCACACCTATCCTAGCTATAATTCTATATTCAGATTTCTAATACTTTAACTTGACAGCAGTTTATAAATTCAGTGCATATTTGTTCGTTCGTGTAATAAAAAAAAGTGATGGGGATCAAATTTTTGAAGGCAGAGGGGCTCAGAAAATGAAGAAGCTGAAATGTGTGACTATTGTCTTGAAGTGTGGAGTGATCAATGAAAGAGAAGAACCTGAGAAGAGAGGTGGCCAGGGGCCAGGGCTGGGGGACTTGTAAGGACCGGGATATCCGCTCTTGCTCTTTCTGCCCTTATCTTTGCTACCATGCAACCCTCGCTCTGTCTCCTTGAGCCACGTAACATGAGCTGTACTCTGAATATTAGGTTGGCACCAGGTCACCTGGATTGGCATTGAGCAGAGAGGAAAGACAAACAGGGGAGACAAGAGTATGGGTGCATTGGGAGCAGAAAATTAGAGATGGAAGTGACCAGGACTTTGTGAGTTACTGGAATTTGAAGAAGTCTTGGGGACATCATCGGATTTTCCCAAGATATGAAATAGGAAATTCCAGTCAACTGTTATCTAAATCTCAAAGGCCTAGGAATCTGGGCTCTAAACACAAAGAATGCTATGACTGATTAGCAATGTCTGTCACGGGCAGTGACAGTTCATAAGCCAGCCTCATTCAGCAGCTCCCAGGTCTGCAGTTCGGCTTAGCGTTTTCTTAGCTGGAGGGTAAAGACTGTGTCTTAGTCATCTTTCATATCGGTGCCATCAATAGTGAGCTGGGGGGCATGGGATGGAGGGAGCTGGCAGGGGTACAGAGAAGAACCAGCAGCAGGTCAGAACCTCAACCAAGCAGCACCCAGCATGTGACTCCAAGTCTTAAGACTCTGTTCAATCCCCTGTGAGCTGGGGCAAACTGTCTGACTACTCTGGGCGTCCATTTCTTCACCTGAGAAACAGGCCAAGAGTACCAGGGGCAAGTATGAGCTTTGAGGTCAGACACTAAGGGTCCAAATCTTGGTTCCTAGTCCATTTAGCACCTGAAAGGCTCTCAGTGTTCTTTAAAAAAGCGGATGGTAATCTTCACTTCACAGGGCAGTGCCCTGGGATTAGAAATTGTACACACCACCACTGGCCAAGTATTTGCTTTAAGCTGGACACCTATCCGGGCTTCTCTTGGGCAGGACTGTTGAGGGCCGCAGCCGAGTCGGGATGATGCATGGCATTTTTGCCAGAAGTAGTGGTTGAGAGGTGACGCCAGGGAGCCATTAAGATGATGACTTTTGGGGCTGGGGATGTGGCTCAAGCGGTAGCACGTCCGCCTGGCATGCGTGCGGCCCAGGTTCGATCCTCAGCACCACATACAAACAAAGATGTTGTGTCTGCCGAAAAAAAAATAAAATAAATAAAGAGAGAGAGTTTTTTTTAAAAAAAAAAAAGATGATGACTTTTGAAACGGAGTTCCCGTTGAGTTCCGGTTGAGCTCTCGCGGGGATTCCTGAAGAGTTCACTTTGGTTAGTCTCTCTGGAATCCAAATCGGCTGCTGTTCTCCCTGTGGAAACACACAAACAGAACCCAGACTCCAGACAATCACTGGGTCAGGACCTTTCCATTGTCCTGTTAGACTATCCTTCCAAAGTACCTTGGGCTTATGTACATTTTTTGGACACATATGCCTTTCCGCAACACTGAGCCCTGATGAATCCAAATTTAAAAAGTTTAGAGTAAAAAGGGTTATTTTAAGTTTATCTTTGGGGGATATATACCCCTTCCCACAGGACCTGGCCCCAAGTAGGCAGGGTGCAGTGTCGAAGGCATGGCCATGCTCAGCAAGTGGTAGTTAACTCCCTTGTCCTGTGGGATCGGAGGAGTTCTTGGGTACAGAAGGGCTGCATCAGCCGCAGGTCACCTCTAGAAAGCAAGGCTGATGACAGTAACTATTTACAGCCCTCCCGTCCCAGCTGGGGAAGGTGATGTCCTCCTGGAGTGGCCCTCACCATAGATCTGTACCCAGCTCTCTTTTATGACTGGCCTGGAGGCTGCCAGAGGAAAAGGGCAGATGGGCCATAATGAAAGAGCAGACAATTACTTTCCCTTTTAATTACCATTTGCTGTAATTAAATAATAATAACCTTTTGTAGGCCCTGAGAACTCAAAACAGCCCATTCATAACATCTGGTTCCCCTCCCTTCTGCCAGGAATGGAATGCCCACAGGAACAGGGAAATTGAGGCAGAGAGGAATAAGGCCAGTTGCCCTTAGTCATATGCAAAGCAGATTGCCAGAGTTCGGGAAAGGTCCTTAAAGAAATGACTCCAAGTGCCCGACAACTGAGGGCCTCGGCTAGCTCCACCGCTCACAGGAATTGGCTTGGTTGGTTCACTCCTCTCTCTAGACCTCAGTTTCCCCATATATAAAATAAGATGGAGCCCACTTGACCCGCCATAAGCCTATCATGCTTGGCTCTATTCTGTTCATATGAAATCATGGGCCATCCTTTTTGCACACTCTGGGTTGCAAGAGGTAGTAATCTGTCTAAGGCTGGCAAGCAAGCAGAAAAAGAGGGTTACTCACTCATACAACCCAACAAGGGTTGACAACATGCTTGAATAATCAATCTGTTAAAAAAAAAACAAAAAACACAGAGGTCTCAGTGCTACAGTTTGGATCTGAATGTCCCCCAACAGCATATGTGCTAAAGGGTTGGTCCCCAGCCTGGCATTATGGGGAGGTGGTGAAAACCTTTAAAAGGGGGTAGGTCTCAGCAGGAGCTCTTCCAGTCATTGGGGATAATGGGGCTCCAGCCTTCCTCTGTCTGTCTTTTCATATCCCAGCCATGAATCAAACCAGGGACAAGAGCACCGCTGCCTCCCTCAGATAGCAACTATATTCTTCCTCCAGACGGTGAGAAAAATGGACACCAACATCTTCCCCAACCTGCAGTTCAAAGATTCAGCCTCCTAAGGGCATCTGTCCCTATTGTCCCAGCCTGAGTCAGGTGACCACCCTTGGACTAATCAAATGCAACCAGTAGACCAGCATCTATGATGTCCCAAAGCCACCTTTAGGGATGAAGTTAGAGAAGGCGTCAGGTCTAAAGGAAAGGGGGCCACTGAGCAAGCATCATAATTGGTGTGTATTCACCAGAACAAAGTTCCTGAGTTTGGCCTACACAACATTGGAGGGAAAGTGACATTAAACCAGAGTGACAGCACAAATCGCTAGGAATGCAGAAATGCTGGAGGCTCCCCCCGGGGGAGGAGAAGAGAGCTGTACCATTCAAGGCAGGCTTGCCTTCAGACCCCAGCCCTGGGGTATCCATTCCTATCTGAGCATCCCCTTTGCATGCTACAGCAATGTGGAAAAAAACTGTCCCCAGGTTTCTCCACTGCCGGGTGACATGCTTCATCAATGGATGTGGATATTACATGGGACTCCAGGGATCACATAATCTAAGCCAGGTCAGTCACAACCCTTCTCTGGTCTTTCCTTGGGAGATATCTAAGGTCATTGCCCCATAAGAAGCCAACTAAGCAAATAGAAGTCTATGTCAAAAGGGGCAATGTCCACTGTCTGATCCCAGCCACCCCAGAGTTCAGCCCAACTGCAGGCCCTTTCCCTTGGTTTGGCGACAGTGTGCCAGGCCAATTCCCCTTTGGGCAGGTATATTTGCTTCCGACAGCTATCATAATGAATTGCCACAATCTTGGTGGCTTAAAATAACAGGGATTTATTCTCTCACAGCTCTGGAAATCAGAAGTCTAAATTCAAGGTATCCACAGGGTCCTCCTGCTCCTTCTTGGGGTCCTAGGGGAGACTCCTTCCTTTGCCCTATCCAGATGCTGATGGGTACATAACCCTGATCATTGCCTCCATATTCATGTGGCCTTTTCCTCCTCCTTTGACTTTCAGTGACACTTGGCATTGGATTTGAGGGCCACCTGGATAATCCAGATTGATCTCATCTCAAGATCCTTAACTTCATTACATCTGCAAAGATCCTTTTACCAAATAAGCTCACATTTACTTATCCCTATTTTTTTTTTTTTTTTTACTTAACCCACTCTAGCAAGTTTATGTTCCTCAAAACCAAAATAAACACAGTGGCTCAGTGTCAGTACTACTAAGTCCAGGTAAACTCGTTTGTGTTTTTGATTTTGCAGGGTTTTTGTTATGTTTGTTGTTTTGTTTGGGGGTGATGTTTCATTTTGAAATAATTGCAAATTTTAAAAAAAGATGCAAGAATAGCACAAGCAATCTTGAAAAATCTTTTACCCAGATTCACAATGGTTGATATTTTACCTCATTCACTCTGTTATTCTCTCCAGCTCTACCTAGATATATGTTTCTCTCTCTCTCTCTCTCTCTCTCTCTCTCTCTCACACACACACACACACACATATACACATCACTCACATGAAAGCATCATGCCTCTTTTCCGCAAAATATTTCAGAGTGTTTCCTAAGAACAATAAATTTTTAAAAAATTTAAAATTTTTTAAAAAATTTATTATTTTTTTAAGTTGTAGGTAGACACAATACATTTATTTTATTTATTTATATGTGGTGCTGAGGATCAAACCCAGGGCCTCACACATGCTAGGCAAGTGCTCTACCACTGATCCACAACCCCATCTCAGAACAACAGTATTATCTTAAATAAAAATACAATCACAAAAAACAGGAAATTAATATTGCACAATTCTGTTGTCTAATCCACAGTCCTTGTTTGAATATTGTCAATTGTTTCAATAATGTCCTCTATAACTACTTTTCTCAGTCCAGAATCTAAACAAAGACAGCACATTGCATTTAATTGTGATCTCTCTTTAGTGTCCTGTAATCTGAAACAATTCCGGAGCCTTTCTCTATCTCTCTTCACCTTGACATTTTTGAAGATTCCATGAGCCAGTTATTTTGTAAAATGTCATTCACTTTGGGTTTGTCTGATATTTCCTTATGATTAGAATCAGATTATATATTTTGGGTAGAAATACCACTGAGGGTTGTACACTTTTCAGTGGATCTTCCACAACATACCAAACGCAGAACAGAACTTTTTTTTTTTTTATGAACGCTCCCTCTCCCAGATGAAACAGTTATTTTCAGAAATAATCACAAAGATGATATGAATAATAATAACAGCCATAAAAGAAACACAGATGTGCCAGTAACAATATAAGAAAATTAAAGATTTTTAAATCTTATAAGACAAAAAGGAAAAAATAATGGGCTAATGATTTTTAATTACATTCGTACAGTTTTAAAAGAAGGGTGGAAATGTAGACCTACACATTTGTCCGTCCTAGAGAGACAGAATCACTTTACAGTTACTATTTTTGTGACTTCTAAAAATTTCTCATGACTTCATCAAAATTCATCTTCCTATGTTCATATTTAATAAAAGTGTAGCCAGATTTATAAATCTATCTTCATTCAGTTGATAAAAATACATTTTATTAATTTTAATTTAGAAAAGTTTCTTTCTCGTGAATCAACAGATATACAAATAGTTAGGAAAAGTCTTAAACACAGGGGTGAGTCTGTAAGGGACTCACAAAAATCCTCCTTCATACTATTATCTTTTTTTTTTTTTTTGGTACTGGTGATTAAACCCAAGGTGCTATACCCTGAGCCACATCCCAGTCCTTTTTTATTTTTATTTTTTAATTATTTTTTTAATATTTATTTTTATTTTATTTTTATGTGGTGCTGAGGATCGAACCAGGTCCTGCCCGTGCTAGGCGAGTGCTCTACCGCTGAGCCACAATCCCAGCCCTTATTTTTATTTTTATTATTATTTTGAGACAGGGTTTCACTAAATTGCTGAGATTGGCCTCCAACTTGTCATCCTACTGCCTCAGCCTCCCAAGTCACTGGGATTACAGGCATATGCCACCACATCCGGATATTATTATTATTTTGGATGGTGCTGGGGCCTTATACATGCTAAACACGCATTCTACCAACTGGGTTACATTTCCCACCCTCTTTCATAATAAATGCAAGAATTTGCAGTGATGCACATGACTTCATTTCTTTGGGGCTGATACTGATTGAAACATTTGCAGTCAAAAATTTTCCATTAAAATATATCCACCAGCAAACTCAACTATTTCTATTGTATTTGGATTAAAAAATAACATCTAATGGTTTTCCCTTTTTGTAAAAACAGACAAAATGGCTGAACATTGGCATTATTTGGTTGTCTTTGAAGAATATCCAATTCTTGATGAGGATGATTATGGCATTCAGATTTTTCCCTTTTATGCCTTCTGGCAGCACAAGACTAGCATTTTCTGTTTCTCCAACTCTCTTCTTTGGGGTTTGATTATTTTTCCTAGGTAAATGTTCATTTCCTTACACTTTGCAGTTGCGCAGTTACTGAACTTCCTGATTTCTGTATGTCAACCTTCTTTAAAGGAGCAATCTTAAAGCTTGATATTTTCCTGTGCAGCAAGCAGGGCTGACTCTGGCTGTTTCCAAATATTTCTGTATCTGATTGACCTCACCTGAAACATCACACTTGAAAAAAAGCAACTCAGTGGGGGAAAAAATTATCGCGTAGAGCAGAGAGCAAAATCTGAACGGATCTCTCTACTGATCACACAGCACTTCAAACGTTGAGGTTAACTTTGCAAATGCCATCTCTACTGCATGCACAGCTTCGTGTGGAGACAACGTTTCATCTGCAAAAAGAAGTCTTTTCACTCTTACACACCTTTATTCTGCAGCATTTCCCATCAGTGAAGCGAGACTGAAAAGGAGTACATTTTCCCCAAGTTCCAAAAAGTGTCACATGTGGGAGGAAATCTCCAGGTAGCCACACGGAATGTCAGAATTAAACTAACTCAAGTAGAGTGTCTTTGCCATCATTCTGCCACCAGAGATGATTTTGAGTCTGCTCTTTAAACACAGAGCTATGTAACACAACAGGGCGCCAAAGTCAGCTTGACCCATAAGAACCAAAATGAAATTACTCTCAAAACAGATAGGTTTTGCAGATTCCACATGTACCACAGCCAACTGTATACTTGGGTTTCAACATGGATTGTGAGAAGACAGTTCGTGGAACCTCTCCCTTGGTTCTGACTGTGTGACTCTATCTTCATGGCTGTGCTGATTGGCTAAAGAGTACGCCTGGAACGGAATTTGGCCAATCACAGCACTTCACTGTCCTCAGTTATGGTGATTGGTCCAGCCAAGGGCACAAGACTTGAGTTAGCTTTCCACACTTCTGGAAACTGGAAGTCCAAGATCGAAGTGACAGCAGGGTTGGAGTCTGTTTTTTTTTTAATTAAGGGATTTTAAAGATCAGGAATATATCATAAAAAAAAAAAAAACAGAAGGCTACCATAGTGAAGATTTTTGGTCTTGGGATGCTATGATTTGAAAGCCCTCTCTAAAACTTGTTGTAATTTAATTGCCATCGCAAGAGTATTAATAGATAGGAAATTTGACAGATGATTAGGCTGTGATGGCTCCACCCTCATGGGGGGTACTGGAGCTGTAAGAGTTCAATCCCCTGCCAGGTATGGTGGTGACCATCTATAATACCAGTGGCTCAGGAGGATCTCGAGTTCAAAGCCAGCCTCAGCAAAGCCAGGCACTAAGCAACTCAGTCAGACCCTTGTCTCTAAATAAAAAATACAAAATAGGATTGGGGATGTAGCTCAGTGGTCAAGTGCTATTCTGGTAAGCCCTCCCTGAGATGAAAGAGTTCCGCCCCCTCTCTCCATCTCACCTCCTAACATGTTACAAGAAGGCAAGAAGGCCCTGGCATGTCTTAAGGAGCTGGTACCAGCCCTTTTTAAATAAACAAAATAAAAATCTAAACCAGACTAAACTAAAAGAAAATATCAGAGTATATCACACCTAGTAAGGACATTGTTTTGTGGACTTTCGTTTTATATTTATGTGGATACTGGTCATGATAGAAGATATCTTTCTTACTGTGGGCTGCAGTCACTGCCCTAATTCCCTGGCTCCTCCCTAAGACCCAAGGAAGGAGGTTTTATTTTAAGCTCCATCCTATAGGGAAGTGGAAGCAGCCAGGGTGACCTCACTGGCTGTGGCCTGCACAGCTAGAAAGTGGCCCAGTCAGCGTTTGCATCTCTACAATCTGTCTTCCCAGTCCCACTCTAAGATTTGTCCTAATGTCCTCTGATGCATCAGACCCTTCCCTTTGGGCTTCAGCTCCTTCAGGGGGCTTTTTGTTTTTGTGCAAACCCAACATTCCTGATAGCAGAGAGGAAAGAGTCTGGACCAGGCTGGCCAAACTTTAGTCAGACTCCTGAATCTCCTCCTGGGCCCATCTGTGCATTTCCTTGTAAATCCAGTTTCACAAGAACCCTGCTAAATCCGTTAAGCAAGAATTCCCTATCCTTGATATTTGATTAGTTCCCCATCCTCCACCCCTCCCCGCCAAGTATGTCTGATCACTATGGTCTGCCTTCAGCAAGAATCCTATTAGGTGGTTTTAGCCAGAATAACTCTACACTTGACGTTTCCACTGGGTAGTTTTCCATTCTCTGATCCCCACCCTGCTCCTTGGCTATAAATTCCCACTTAGCCCTGCTATATTTGGAATTGAGTCCAATCTCTCTTCCCCACTACAAAATCCCATCGCATGGTCCCTATACCGATAGTGATGGTCCTGAATCAAGTCTGCTTTAGCGTTCAGCAGGCACCGTGGAATCATTTTCTTCTTTAACAAGGTGCTGGATATGGAGAGAGGAGGCCAAATCCTGGTGAGCCTCCTAGAGCCTTCCAGAGATCTTCTAGGAGACATCTCACCTTCCAAATCTTTGTTTTCTCCTCCGAGAAAGTGAAGAAGGCAATAACATCTTTCTCAGAGGCTTTTGCAAGAAAGATGGGAGACAATCTAGGGAAGTAACAGTTCTGTCTCTGGCCCTGAGTACCTGGGAGGTGGGGTGGGGTGGGGTGGGACAGAGGCTGCTCTTGCGAAGGTGCAGAGGAAGCACTAGGCAGGGCAAGGAGAAACCAGCCAGCCAGGATTGAGGGTGGACAAACAGACCAGGAATGTGGATGGGGCCCAACAACTATGGAAAGTCACAAGAGGTTCCAGAAGGGTAAAAGGGAAGTTCCTCAGTGTCCTAAGGTATAGACAGTCATTTCCTGTGAATTAAACTTGGAGAACACACACACACACACACACACACACACACACACACAAGCGCGCACATGGTGCCTGCATTCCAGGTGGCTCACAGAGGAGAATGGAGTCAAGTATCTCAAACCTCTGACCCAGGACTGGGGTGAGAGAGTGAAGAAGCCCCATGTCTGACCTTAGCTGAGGCCTCCACGGAGGCCTCAGCTGTTCCCAGGGCTGCACAGCAGGCTCTGTGCAAAGCAGGAAGCCAGGAGCTGCTCAGAGGGCCGCAGCTCAGCTGCGAGGCCTCCTCTGGGAAACCAGCCTTTGATCTCCTTGGCAGCCAAGGGGATCCTGCTTCCTGCATCCCAGAATGCCTGCTCTGCAAGGGACCTCAGAGGTCACGGAGCTCAACTCCACTGGACAGATGGGGCCAGTGGAGTCCTGAGAGGCACAGGGAGACAGAGAACGAGCTGGGCCCAGCATCTGGGCCACAGTGCTCACTTGCCCTGGACCTTCCCATTCCCCCAGCTTCCTCTCACTCAGTGGGGAGCCAGCGGGAGGGCCAGCTCCTTCCCAGCTCTCTGCTGTAGGGAGTCTGCTTCCTGCCAAAGCTGAGTAAGTTCAAAGGCCCCTGGATGGTGGGGGATTGAGACAGTGCAAGACAGGGAGGGGGGTCTTTAAACCACAAAGACTACTTTATCCTCTGAGATTTTAAGTGGACAGAAGCCAATTTACTAAATTCTTTCGTCTAATGTGGCCCTTGATAAAAATTATGCCACGAACGGGTCAGAGATGGGAGGAAAAGTAAGGTATCTGAGCTCCTACTGTATGCTCAGCTCTGTGCAGGTAAATCTTTCGTAGACAACAGCCTTTCCTTGGAGACAATGGCTTCCTCATTTTGCAGACATTCAGGGAGGTGAAGCAACTTGTTCAGGGTCACAGAGCTAGGATTTGAGCCCAAGTTCGTTGAATACCAAGGCCTTAAGAGTGTTGGATTTGGGGGTCACTAATATTAGAGCCCTAGGCATTGTGGTCTGGGAAATCTGAGTTCCACTCCCCTATTCTTTCAATAAACACTTGCCAAACGTCTGGTAGGGGCCAAGTGCTTTGAATAAAGAGATAATAAAAATAGGCAAACATTACTGAGTACTTCCTATGCACCAGTCACTATTCTAAGTATTTTACATGCATGAACTCATTTAATCCCCACAACGATCACGCAAGGGGAAACTACTAAATATCCCCATCTTAGAGGGAACGAAAGTGAGGCACAGAGAGGCAAGGGGACACGTCACAGTTCCATAGCCAGGAAGCCACAGACCCGCCAGTCAGTCTCAGCGTGACAGCCCATGCTCACGGTCTGGTAGAAGACAAACTTGGCTCTAGGTAATTGTAATAGTGTGAGAAGTGATGGACGTGGCCAGTACGGGACACTGTGGGCATGCAGAGAAAGGGCTGTCAAGGCCAGCTTGGGTGGTCAGGAAGAGACCTTGGAGAGGAGGTGACAGCATAATCAACGCCTGAAGAGTGACCCAGGAGCTGGGCGGTAGCTCAGAGGCAGAGCATGTGCCCTGTGTGTATGAAGCCCTGTGCTTGATTCCCGGCACCACAAGAAAAAGAAAAGAGTGAATCATATGTGGTCAGGCAGAAAGGAAACTGACTGTGAGGAGGGGTGGGGGGCAGAGGGCACGCTGGGGAACCACAGGAAGTCTGGCTAAGCGGGGAATGAGGTGGGGAGCGCAGAATGGGAAAACTTGAAGCTGGAGATGGGGAGAGAGAACCAAGATTCCTAAGAAAACTGAATGCCATGTTCAGAAGTTTGAATTTTACCCTGCAGGTGGTGGGGAGCCTTGACCTGTGACCCCGGAGAAGTTGTTTGACCTGCCTGCACTTCAGCTTCCTTCTCCGTGAATTGGGGTTATAAGGACCTATTTTGCATCTCATAGTTATTGAGTGGAAGAAATGAGACAATGCAGTTGTAGGGAGAACCCCACAAATGTTAGTTTCCAGCCTTCACCTCCCACCAGCCCTGAAATGAGGAACCAGAAACAAAGAGGTGCAGCTGAATAACCAGATAAGTGCCACACAACCAGAGCTCCCTGTGTGCCAATCAGGAGGCTATAAGCAGCAGGAAGAGAAAAGCCTGATTCAACATTCAGCCATAAGGAATTCATTTTATCACAATACAAAGGAGAGAAATTCTGGGATTTGGAAATTCAGTGGCTCAATGATATCTTCACTGAGGTCAGCCTCCTTCACTTGTTGACAATACCCTGCCTTATGGCCAAAATATGGCTGCAATAGCACCTGCCATCATCTGCAGACATGATGCTGTGCAGTGAAGAAGGCATTTCTTCCTCTGCATCTTGAAAGGAAACAAAGGCTCACTAGAAATCATCAGATTTCCCCTCAGTCCCTTTGGCTAGAATTAAATCATACAGTCTTTCACTAAAGCAATATTTAACAAAAGGAATATAGTCACTGTGATTGGCTTAAACCAGTCATGATTGATGTCCAGTACTGAGGAAGGAAAAGAACCAAACAACAACAACAAAGAAACCTACCTGGGCTTTCCTGGGAAATTCTCAAGATGGGAATTTAAGTTAATGCAGAACCATCTTGGAAAACAATACGGAGGTTCTTCAAAAAACTAGAAACACAACCACCATTTTGACCCAGCAATCCTGCTACTATTTGTATGTATAGTAGTGGATGGATGTATAAGGAATTGAAATCAGTATGTTGCAGAGACACCTGCCCTCTGATGTTTATTGCAACACTATTCCCAATAGCCAAGATAGGACATCAAGCTGAGTGTCTATAGAGAGATAAGTGAATAAAGGAAATGTGGTCCATATAGACAATGGAATATTATTCATCCATAAAAAAAAGAATGGGTTTCTGTCCTTTGACACAACATGAATGGCACTGGAGGTGAAAATTAATCAGGCACAAAAAAACAAATGCCATATGTTCCCATCTACATGTGGAAACTAAAAAGTAGATCTCAAAAAAGTAGAAAATAGTGGATTCCAGAGACCGGAGGGGTGTGGAGGAGAGAAGATGCTTAATCAGCACAGGGTTCTATAGCACAGTAGGATAACTGTGGCTTACAAAATTAGTTGACTACCTCAAAATATCCAGAAGAGAGGATTTTGAATGTTCCCAATACAAAGAAATGATAAATGTCTGAGGTGATTATATACGGATCTGATCATTACACATTGTACACAAGAATTGAGAGGTCACACTGTACCCCATAATTATGGACAATTACTCTGTGTCAATTAAAAATTATATATATATATATATATATATATATATATATATATATATATTTTTTAAATCTGGCCTTTCTTGCCAAGAAGAAGGTAGGGATGGATGTGGGTAGGACATCAGTGTTACATGTGCCTCTAAGGATTTGAATCCAGGCTGTAGGCAATCAAAGTCATTCCAGGTCCCACCTGGCGGTGGCTCAGGCACTAACTTCCTTTTGTAGTCCCTGAGGTTGGAACATGCTGACTCCAACATCTTGAGCCTTAGAAATCAACTTTGCAGAGCTGAGAGGGCCAGGGTGTACCCCGATGCCCCTGAGTCCACCTCAGTCTCTGGAGAGCCCATCTCTCCCCCACTCACTCCACACGTGATAATTGGGCATCTACTTTGTATTGGGGACATAACAATGAGCAAAACTCAGCATGCACCTGACCCTCACAGAGCTCACCCTCTATTGGAGAGATAGTCAAATAGCCACACAGGTGTGTGTAAAATGATCAGCCTGGATGGACAGACACCTGGTGCTGAGGGGTATGTCAGGAGACTTGGCTCAGGCAGAGAGGTGGAGGACTTTGGGTTCACCAGGTGTCATTTGGTGTGCAGGCTCAGCCACTTCCTGGCTGTGTGACTTTGATGCTTATTTGACACCTCAGTGGCTTGGTCTTCTTTGGGAAGTTATTACCTTCCAGGACTGCTAGGAAAATTAAATGAGATAATATGGCTTGCCAGACCATGGTGCAATAACTACAGTTCCAAGAAACTCAGGCCATTGATAATCAAGTAGGATAATGCAGAGTCAGACCAAACTCATGTGTTTGAGACCAGGCTCTACCTCCTTCTAACTGTGTGACATTGAGCAATTGTCTCATCTCCATAGGCCTTAGTTTCCCCATCTGTAAAATAGAGCCGATCATAAAGAGGTTGTTGTAATGGTTAAATAGATCATGTAGATAAAGCTCTTAGCACAGAGCCGGCCAGGAAGTAAACTCATTAAATGTTAGCAAACATTATTAGTATGATTATCATTCTTTTGAAATTAATCACAAAAACAAATGTGAAAATATGGTAGGGTTAGATATTTTCAGGCTAGCAACTACAAAGTCATTTTTCTTATCATCAATATCTTAATAAAGGTGTTTGTCATAGGAATATGTGTTCAGCTGTGGAAGTGAAACATCCCTGAGCGTTCCTGGGTTTCTATTATATCCAGATTGTCCACTGAGGACCCAGCCTTCCTATCCCCACCATTACTATCCGTAACACACCTGGAGAAGCAACCATTGTTAAGATAAACAAAGCAAAACCCAGCCAGCAGCCGCAGCTGCCAGGCTGCTTCCAGCTTGCATGGTGTATAACCAATCACAAGCTGCAAGATGCAAATTGTGTTGTCTAATTAATCCAACAAGCTATGCACAGATTGGGTTCTGAAAACTGGCTCAGTGGTAGGAGGAATGCCTGCACATCAAACCTTTCGCGCCGGGCCCAAGCAGGCGAAGAGTTTGGGAACACCAGCTATTCTCTGTAGTGATATGTGTCCTCTTTAATGGTGGCAGCATCAACAACTGTAAGCTGGAGAGAGCCATGAGCAGCATTGCTTTCCCTTCCCTTTGTAAAGTGACTGGAGCCACTTTGGCTACTGTGTTGTTATTTCTGCATCTGCTTTGGAGGGCGATTGGGTGGTTTACCTGAGTTTATGCGTGGGATAGACTTGGAAAAATAGATATACAGCCTGCTCATGCACTCAGTAAAAAAAAAAAAAAAAAAACACAAGAATAATAACACTTAGAAAGCATTTACCAAGTTCACTTTCCAGATTTAATCCTCAACCCCTGTCAGTGAGGTGGGTAATAATACCAACCCCATCTTACAGGTGAGATACAGGCACATTAAACAGTCACTATATGGCACATTGGTTGTAAGAGTGTTATAGGGAAAAGGAAAGCTGTTGAGGGGTTTGAGGGGCAGTTCAGAGAAGGGGGAGCCAGAGCCTGCATTCCCTTAGAAACAGTCTAGTAGAGATGGAAGGAACTGGGGGGGGCCTGTGGGCATCTTGAGCAAAGCCATTCCTTGCAGAGGTAACAGCAGCCTCCAAGGCTTCGAGAGCCTCTTCAGGGAGAAACAAAGAGGATCAAAAGGATCACTGAGGCTGCTGTGTAGGAAAAAGACACAGGCAAAGTTGGCAGTAGGGGTTGGGGGGTCAGTTAGAGGCATTTACGATGATCCTGGGGAGAGATTATGGTACTTCCAGAGCCATAGAGTCACATAGAGCGCTGGATTCTGAAAAGTAGTTTGGACAGACTATTTCCTGACTTACTGAATATGTGGTGCAGAAGAATCAAGAGTAAGTCCCAAATGTGTGGCCTGGGCATCTGGGAGAATGGAGTTGACATTTCCTGAGAAGAAGAAGATGGTCCAAGAGCTAGGTGTGTAGAGGTAAGCTGGGAGTGGTTGGATATGTTGAGCTTGAGATCCCTTTCAGTGGACCCCGGGAGAGGTCAAGTAGTTGGCAGATGATCTGGAAAGATGCTGAGAGGAAAAGTCAGGACAGGAGACAAAAATTTAGGGGTTATCAAGGTACAGGCGATACTTAATGCCTGTGCACTGGATAAGGAGGTCTAGAGTGAGTGTCAAAGGAAAGGGTGACTCTGGGGTTTTAGGCATGGGCTGCTAAGTAGGATTGTTTTTCTTCTTCGGAAAAGAAGGACACAGGGTAATGATCAGATCGTGGAGGGAAAATGGTGTGTGCGCTGGAGGACACACAGAGGGATGTGGCCTGGCACCTGGACAAGAGACTGAAACAGGGACTACCCGAGGTACTGGCACGTTTATATAGAAGAAATGCAAATCTATACCAACCTGAGCCCTTTTCCCAAATCTCAGAGGAGGGCAAACAGGTGTTCATGCAGGTGTCCCAGGGATTATCAGAAATTTGAACCTGCAGGTGAAGTATTCAACCATACATAATGTCAAGGAAACACCCTCAGAGAAGAACTGAGTGAGGGAAAAGGACCCCTGCCCTCCCCAGTTTTGAGCAGCATCTGCTTCTTCAGGGCACCTGGGAAGGATCAGAGGGGACAGAGATAAGAGTTATAAAGTCAGAAGTTTCTGGCAATCTGTTGCTGCTTAACAAACCACTCCCAACTTGACAATATAAAACATTTTTATTATGTTCCTGGATTTAGGGATCAGGAATTGGGATAGAGCACAGCTGAAATAGCTGGTCTCTCTGCTCCATGATGGCTGAGGCTTTGCCCAGGAAGACTCCAGCGGCTGAAGACTGGGGTCATTGGAGCTCCTTCCATCACATACATGGAGTCATATAATATGTGATCTTTTATGACTGGCTTCTTTCATTTAGCATATTTTCAAGGTTCATTCATCTTATAGCACGTATCAGTACTTCATTCCTTTTTATGCCAAATAATAGTCCATTGTGTGGACAACCACATTTTGTTTATCCATTCCTCAGTTTCTGTAGTTTGGCTCAAGAATGATGCTGGCAGAGAATATTCATGTACAGTCAGTTTTTTTAAACCACCTTTGATCATCCAAAAAAACATGTTTTAGCTCTGTGATCTTTAGCAAGTCACCCAGCATCTCTGAGCCTTATCTACAAAGTGAAATGATAAAGTATTCCTGGCCAGGTGAGCATTAATATTAAATGACTTTTTAAATGATTTTTTTTAGAAGACACTGTGGGTTGCCCACCAACAGCACTCCCTTCCTTGGTCTCCAAATGCTGATTTAGGACAAGTATACAGCAGTTGTCTACTTATGGTTCTAGACCCCCCTCCTACCACAGAGGACAAATCATGATCAGTCTAAGCCATTCACAATATGCATTGTCTGCTTTGGAATGGCCTAGTGATGCACTATTACTGGTCATCAAGATAGAGGGAAGTCTGCTGGAGAACATTGCAGAAAATGAATAGCGTAGCCCTTGGAAAGGAGCAGAAGGAGACACAACCCCTCTTTAGTAAGATAATCAGCTTGCTGAGTAAGAAACAATGTAAAACTGGACAGCTCATTTATGTCATTAGTAAGCTAACACTAGAGAAGTTTTGCCTCTGGATGAGTTCTTATGTGATATAATTGGTGTCCTTATTCTTAAAGTCACTTGTAGTTGGGTTTTCTGAAACCTGTAACTGAGAACATCCATACTTAAACCCAGGTCAGTATTATCTATTTGTCCACCTGATCAATTTCTTTTTTAAAAAATATTTTTAGTTGTTAAATGGACAAATACCCTTATATTTATTTATTTATTTATTTTTATGGGGGGTGCTGAGGATTGAACCCAGTGCCTCACACATGCTAGGCAAGTGCTCTACCACTGAGCTATAACCACAGCCCCACCTGATCTATTTCTGGAGAGTAATCTTACCTTACAATAAAAGACACAGGGAAAATCAAAACAGGGCAAACAAGTAATGAAGGGGGGGCTTTTGTTTCTGGTATCTTGATCTACTCAATGAGCTTCTTGATTAAAAACAGGTGGAATTATTTAAAATACATATTTTTTAATTAATCAGCTTACATTTAAGTCAAGGATGACCAACCAAAAAAAAGTATAAATGGTAAAGTATATAGTATGTCAGAAAGTAATAATGTGTAAAGAGAACAATAATTCAGGAAAGAGAGATAAGGAGAGTCAGATGGAGTGCGTTTCAGTTTTAAATAGGGCAGTCACAGTTGTCCTCATTGAAATGGTGACATTTGAGAAAAGACTTGACAGTAATTAGGTCAATAGCCATTTGAATATCACAGAAGAAAAAAAAATCAAATACAGGAAACAGCGCAAAAAGCCTGCAGCGTGAACATATCTGGAATATGTGAGGAACAAAGAAGCCAGTGTGACTGGAACTGAAGGAATGAGGAGGAGAGTAGAAGAAGACAAGGTCATAGATATAGAATTATTAGGTCATGGATATAGAATTCTAGATTGGCAGTGTTTTCCTTCAGCAATTCGATATCACTCATTCCATCATCTTCTTGCATCCATGATATCTGAGGAGAAGTCTGCTGCCAGTCCTACTGTAGATTCCCTGAAGATGTCCTTTTCCCTCTGACTGTATTTAGGATTTTCTCTTTGCCTTTGGTGTTAAGAAATGTTATTACCACGTGCCTGAATATAGCTTTCTTTGTATCCATTCTGTCTAGAGTTCATAGTTCATCATGCATCTTATAACTCGATGTCTTTCTTCAGCTTTGGAAATTCTCAACCATTATCTCCTCAAATATTGTCCTGTTTTCTCTTTCCCTCACTTTGACTCTCTAATCACACACAATTTAGACATTTCTACTGTTTGATATATCTTTTACATTGTTTGCTCTATTTTTTTTTTCATTTTTTAGCTTCTTCTTAATTTGGTCAGGGTTTTTGGTCTGAACTTCTCCTTAATTTTGGTCTGGCCTATTTACAGTTCACTAACTTTTTTCTCCACTTTTGTCCAATCTATTGTCAAACACATTTATTGAGTTCTTAATTGCAATTGTTACTTTTTTAAGTTCTAGAATTAATTTTTAAAATAATTTTCATAGTTTCCTTTTCTCTGTTGAAATTCCTCATCTTTTCATTTAATTTGCTGATCACATTAATCATTATTATTTAGAAGATTGATAATGCCAATATCTGGGTCTCCTGTAGATTTGTGTCTATCACACATTTTTCTCTTGATATTTTGGTCAATTCTTGTCTTTTTGCATGTTTATTAACTTTTGATTAAAAGTTGACATTGTGAATGAAAACAGAGATAATTTGAAGCTCTGGATTATGTACTGTCCTCAAGAGATGATAGACTTTTACTTTTGATGGGTAGTAGAGGCAGATCACCTTCATGCAATCAGACTGAGCAGATCCAAAGCTGGTTTTCAGTCTACGATTAGTCTATTTCCGATTCACCCAAAGTTTGTAATTTGTGAAAAGTGCTATGAAGAAGGTAAAAGGGGTGATAAAACAGTGCACTTTGGGCTGGGAGTAAGAAGTGGATGCTGCTTTAGCTGGGGTACATAAGGAAGGCCTCTATGAGAGGTGACAAATGGAATGATGAAAAGACAACAGCTGCGGGAAGGTGTAGATTTTTCCAGACAGAGCAAGCAACAAATGTGAGTGCTCTGTGGTGGAATGAGCTTGGCAGCTTTGTAGGATAGAAAGAAGGCAGGATGACATTGCAAGGTTGATAGGAGTTAGCCACTAGAAGCCCTGGAAAAGAATACATATTTCAGTGAGGAATTATTAAAGAATTTCATGCAAAGCAGTGACAATACCTGGCTTGGGTTTGTTTCTGAAAGATCATTCTGGCTGCGAGGGGAGAAATATCCATGGGAAAATAAGACTTGAAGCAGAGAGACCAGTGATCCTGGTATTCCAGGTGAGTCAGAGTAGTGACTTGCACCAGGATGCAGGACAAATGAAGATAAATAGATGGATTTGAGATGAATTTTGGAGGTAGAACTTACAGGACTTGTAGTAGATGTAGATTAGATGTAGGGTTGGTGGGGAAAGAAAAGGCCTGGAGCAAATGGGTGGGTGGTAGAATCATACACCAAGATTGGGAAGGATGGGGAAGACATAAATAGGTTTGAGGGATGAAAGTCAAGAGTTTCATTTTGAGCCATTTAAGTGCTACACACATGGCATTAATTTGGTGTCTTTTAGTTTCAAGTGACAAATTGGCCTAAACAAAAATGAGAAATTGTTGGCTAACATTGTTGGGAGTTAAAGGCTTTGGGGCAGCTAGATTCAGGCACTATAACAATTATCAAAACATACATAAACTATCTTGCTCTCTCTTTGTGTCTCCTTCCCCTCCTCCTTCACTTGTTTCCCTCTCTTTTCTTAATCCTGGAGTGACTGCAGCTACACCCCACCCACAGAGGAAACTGTCTACAGCAGAAGAAAAAGTAGCCATTCCACAGTCTACCATTCATGTTGTGTGCTATTCTTTGGATCTGAGATGTCTCCAAAGGCCCATGTGTTAGAGATTTGGTCCCCAGCTTGGCATTATTGGGAGGTGGTGGAAAGATGAAGAGGTGGGGCCTTGTGGGAGGTCTTTAGATCATTGGGGTTTGCCATTGAAGAGAATTGTAGGATCCTGGCCATCTCTCCCTCCCCACCCCTTTTACTTACCAACTATGAAATGAGTGGGTTTTTCCTCTGGGATACATCACACATTCCCACCATGATGTACTGCGTCTTCTCAAGCCCAAAGCAAAGGAGTCAAACAATCATGGAATGCAACTTCTAATATTTTTCTCTTTGTAAGTTGATTATCTCAGGTATTTGTTATAGTATTGGGAAACTGACTAACATACTAGGTGGGATTATCTATCCATCTGCTTATCCTTGTAGGAACAGACAGCACACACCTTAAGGTCAAGGAGTAGATTTTATTTACTCTGAACCTCAAACAGTGAAATGAGACACGATTCAGCTTTGGAGTCAGCCAGTAAGTACCTGGCTCTGAACATTCAGTATCTCCTTGGCTTTGGACAAGTCACTTAACCTCTCTGAGACTTACTTTTCCTCAGGTATAAATTAATGATTAAAAATATAAATTGGATGGATTTGTGAGGATTAAAAAAGATCTTGACAAGAAATACCTGGTCTAGTAGGCACTCTGTGCTTTGATTAATGAAGATATAGCTGAGGCCGTAGCAGCCCTGTGGGTATGATCTGGAAGCTGGGGTGAGGAAAGGCCAGCTCAGGCAGGGGAAACAGATGTCTGATGCTCCTGTACTGTTTCCTCAGCCAGCTCCACCTCAAACCTGGCCTCAGCCTAGGCCTACCTGATAGGGGCCCTTCCCAGGATCCCCACCCATAGCCAGGACAGGTCCTGGCCCGTACCCCACTCCTCTGCCTGCAGCTGGAGTTTGCCAAAGCCACGTACATTCCTGAGGGAATGATAAGATTCAAGAAGCCACACCCACCACCCACAAGACCAGACCCTCCCCTCAGTGCTACAGGCAGGTGACTGCCAGCACCTCTTACCATAGGCACACATGCCCCGCCTCTTCGTCACAGGATAGTACAGCTTTAAGGAACTCCAAAGAACCCCTGCCACCTTCCTGTTGACTCTGCCCTCTGTCTAGTGACCCCTCCCGTGTTCTCCACTGAGTGCCAACCAGTTTCATTCCTTTCCTCCACATGAAACTTGCACATTAAAATAACTTCCAGCATTAGGGAAACCATGGCCAGGGGGGCCCGATGGTGGGGAAGGTACCCAGCACCCTCTGGGCTTCTTCACCTTGATTATGGCTCTATGGATTCTGGGGGCCTGAAATCCCAGAATGGAACCATTAATCTTGCTGGACAGATGGGCAAATGGAGGGCCAGAGAGCAAAAGCAACTTGCCCAAGTTTGTCAGGCCTGAGATGCTGCAAGCCAGAACTTCCAAGACCTGGCCTGTCTCTCACCTGTCCTGGGCCAGCCCTGAGGACCACTCAGGCCCACAGAGACACCTTCTGATGGGCTCAGGACACAGTCCAACCATGACTATAGAGGCCAGGGGAAAAGGGAGTTCTTAGTTTCTGGGGACAAATGGAAGACTCTGCCCTAACTCCTCACTGTGATCTAGGACAAGGGACTTGACCTCTCTGAACTTCCGTGTCCTCCGTAAAATGGAGTTCAATTATAAGGTAAGTGAGGAGTCGATGAAGTAACACTGTGAAGGGTTGAGCAGGAGACCCGGCATATAGGAAGCCATCTATAAAAGGAGCCCTATTGCCATCATTCTTAATGATGGAATAAAATCTATCCTGCCTTAACCCTGGGACCAGGTTGGAGATCAAGGGAAACAGCCCCACTTCACATTGTGGAGCCCCAGGATCTCACCCTTACCTGTCGGCCCCTCCTTCCCCAGAGCCCACATCCCTGCGGCTGGGCCCAGCCCTCTCCCTCTGCAGACTACTGACTCATCCTCCCCAGGCCATAACTGTGCCCATCAGAAAGCCACTTTTCCGGTTTCTCCTCCTGAGCCAAGGGCCCCTTGGGCACTGCCTTGCTGCCAGCATGAAGGGAGGGGCAGGGAGCCCTGAGCTGGAATAAGGGGCTTCCTCTTGTCTCCTCCCAGACCTGGGGTCTGGGGGAGTTGGGGGACCAAGGCAGAAGACGGAGAGGAAGGAAGGAGGAGGCAGTCCCTCCCTGGCCTGAGTTAGTCTGGAGCAGCTGATCCCTGGGCAGGGATGGACCCAGGTTTTGCTGGGGTGAGAGGTATGGAGGGAGGCAGGGAGGAGGGGAGGGGTCAGGCTAGGGCCATGATTTTCCCTTGCTGGGAGGATCTTGAAAGTCCTTATGGCACCTCAAACTCAGCACAGTGCAGGCAGAACTCATCTCCTCCATGATAAAACTATGCCTCTCTGGCTGACCGCCAGGTCCCTCGGATAGGAGCCAAGGAGCCCCCACCCTCTGGCCAGCTTATCAGTCTCAGGTGTTGGCCTTCCTACCTGGACCAGCAGCTGACCTATTGACTCCTCCCACCCCAAGACTTTCCCAGGGCCTGGGTTCAGTCCTCCTAGCTCTTCTCCCAGATCTCCTCCCCTGTGCTCCCTCCCTACACCCCAAGGGGGAATCTTCCTTAGACAAGGAAATGATTGAACCTGGGGGCAGGCTGGGGAAGGAACACACCCAGCTGTGACCACAGGAGCCAGAACTTCTCTCTGGTCAGCCAACAAGTGAGGTGGACAGAGGCTGGGGAGCAGGCTGAGAGGCCCAGCAACCGGCTCCGGCTCGCCGAGCACCTTCCGTAGCCCAGGCCGCAGCATCCCTCAGTGCCATTCACTTCCACCAGTGAAGTAGAGACCACAGGCCCATTTTGCAGATGAGGACAGAAAGAGGCAGGAAGGTCATGAAGATCATACCAGCCTACAGCTGGCCAGCAGCAGAGTTGGATTTTGAACTCCAGTCTGCCTGGAGGACCTGGTTCTCTTTACTGTTCAGACCTGTCTCTAGAGACCATGGGAAAGTTGTCTGTGTTTGGGGCCCTGAAGAGTCAGTGGACCAAGAGAATTCCTGAGAGGCACTCTGGAAGGCTCTTTGGTGTGTGTGTGTATGTGAAGCTCCTGGGCAGTCTTGCATATGATCTGGCTTGGAAGTGAATCTTGCCCACTGCTGCCCTCCACTGACCAGAGGCAGAACTGTTCCAGTCTCTTGGGAATCTGACAACAAGGACTCCAGGTTGCTCAACCTCAGCAACCCTGAGAAACTCATTGGTCTCAAGTTAAATCCTTGACATTCAAAGAGCTCTCAAAAAGGAATACAAAGCAACCAAATGTACCCAAAAGAAAAACAAACTGGCCATGTGACACAAAAAAGCCACCAAATAACCAATAAGCAGATGATCAATGTCACTAACAACCAAATAAATTACGATTTAAAAAAATGAGATGACACATTCACCTCTTAGATTAAAATGGATAATGCCTTCTGTCGAAGGGGTGTTGAGAAATGGGCATTCACATATCATTGGTGGAAGTGAGAATAAGTACTGACTTTTGGGAGAATGATGTCAAAAATTTTAATACTCATATTTTTGACCCTGATGGGGGCAAAATTCCACATCTAGAAACTTATCCTAAAAATGGAGAAGGATATATGTTTAAAGATGTTCACTGCAGCATGTTTATGGCCCAACTACTTATGAAGTAACAGGGACCCACTGAACACAAAGAGATGGCTGGAGTCCACTCACAAACCTGCTGATCACATTTGTACTTGTTTGAAAATTGAATAGTTGTGAGTATGTGATCAAGAGAACATTTTGGAGACAACAAGTTAGGTATATGTTTTACATAGATACTTGTGACATATTATTGAATGGAAAACTTAGATTGCTCCACAGTTAAAACACTCCAATCCTGGGGCTGGGGCTGGGGCTCTGTGGTAGAGCACAAGCATGTGTGAGGCCCTGGTTTTCATCCTCAGCACCAGAAAAATGAAAAACTACTACTGTCCTGTCATGTTGTATATAAGGGCATTGGAAATATGTGTGTGTGTGTGTGTGTGTGTGTGTGTGTGAATATAAGGAATTATCTTGAAGATTATTACCAAAACTTTAATGGTGGTTACCTTTGTACAGTAGGATTTTGGTTGCATTTAACTGTCTCCTTTATACTTTCCTTATGGTTGAAATTTTTAACAGTGAGTCCATAAGAATTTTATAATGAAAACAATAAATTTACTTTTATTTTGAGGAAAGAAAGTGAGCAGAAGGCCTTGTTTCCAAGCTGGTGGAGCCTGTGGTAAGGCTGACAGGAGACCCTACAGGGAGGGCATGCCAGTGGGCTGGGTCTTTAAGGTGGGGCACAGAGATCTGGGCCTGGATCTGCTGGCCCAGTGTGAGGTTTTTCTGGAGTGAATCCTGAGCAGTCAGATGGAAGGGTCTGCTCTCCCTGTGAGGCGGGAGTGTAGTCTGAATGGCCCAGAGAGGGCAAGGGACTTGGCCAAGGTTATCTAGAGAGTTAGTCGTGCTATATCAGTCACCACTAGGACCCAGACTTTCAGACCCAAGGCTCTTTTCTTTGTGGCTCTCACTCCATAAGGTGGACTTGAGTCAGAATTAAGCTCACTGTTAAACAGCATGTTCCACAGACCCAGTGCAGTTCCTGGTTTGCTGTCTTCTGACAACTGGGGATGTGCACTTGGAGGGGGTATTGGGAACCTTTTGGTTTTCTTCCACCCATGAAGTTAGCAGCTCTGCTCCACCCAGTGCTCCCTCCCATGATAGGCTGCTTTGCCCCAAGTCCAAAAGCAACAGGCCAACTGACTAGGGACTGAAACCTCTAATACTGGGATCCAGAATAAACCTTTCCTATTTTTTCCCCTCTGGTCTTTGTTACAGTAATGGAAAACTGACCAATACAATCATTATTACTGTCAATTGCCAATACTTATTTAGATTCACCAACAAATTGCCAGTTTCTTTCTTCACCATTACTTCCTACTTCCCTTCTGGTATTTTTTAACAGCTTTATTGAAGTATAATTGATAGATATTTACAGTGCAAATATTTACAGTGAACAATTTTGAAGAGTTTTGACATGTATACACCCATCTAATGTTCACCACAATTAAGATAATGAACATCAACCCCAAAGTTTCCTTGTGACTGTGTAATTTCTTCCTCCCTTCACTCTCTGCCCCGCCCCTGTTGGCAGAAAACCACTGATCTGCCTTCTTTTCCTTTAGATCAGATGTAACTTTCAAGAATTTTATATAAATGGGATTATTCTACATATACTTTTTGCTTACCTTCTCTTGCTTAGCACAATTATTTCAAGATTCAGCCATGTTGTGTATATAAATAATTTATTCTTTCTATGTCCTGTGTAATAGATCATCGTATAGATATGCCACATTTTGTTTACCTACTCACCTGTTGATTTTGGACATTTAGTTTACTTCAAAATAAATTTTGGCTATTCTAAATAAAACAACAATGAGATTTGGGTACAAATCTTTTGTTTTAATACTTTTTAGTTGTCAATGGATTTTTTTACTTTATTTATTTATTTATACGTGGTGCTGAGGATTGAACTCAGGGCCTCACACATGGCAGGCAAGCACTCTACCACTGAGCCACAACCCCAGCCCTTGTGTACAAATCTTTATATAGACATATGCTTTCGCTCTTGGGTACCTAGAAGAGGAATGGCTGTGTTATATGGCACATATATATTTAGCTTTTTAAGAGCTTGCAAAAAAAAAAAAAAGAAGCTGCCAAACTATTTTCAAAATGGATGTACGTTTGACATTCCCACAAGCAACATAAGAAAAGGTAAATTTTTCCTCATTCTCACCAGAACTTGGCAATGGTCTTAGGCATAGCAACAGGTACATGGTAGTATCTTAAGGTGGTTTTAATTTGTGTTTTATGAGAACTAATGATAGCAAACATCTTTTTATATGCTAATTTGACATCCACATATATTCTTTGGTGAAATGTCTGTGCAAATCTTTTGCCAATTTGCGGGGGGAATGTTGTGTGTTTTTTTTATTATAGAGTTTCAATGTCTTTTAAAGTAGCCCTTCTCTATCTCTGATATTGTTTTCTGTGCATTCATTTATCACACATCATCCATGGTTTGAAAATGTTAAGAGGAAAATCCCAGGATTAAATGGTTTATGAGTTTTAGATTATGCACTATTCTGAGTAGCAAGGTGAAATCTTGTGCAGTCTCTCTCTGTCCAACCTGGACAGGAATCATCCTTTTGCCCAGGGTATCCACGCTATAAACACTGCTACCTGCCTATGGCTAGAGCCTACAGATTGGGAGAAAATGTTTTCAAACTATCTATCTGACAATGGGTTAATATCCCCTATATATAAAGAACTCACACAACTCAATAAGCAGAAGAAAACAAACAACCCAATTTAAAAATGGGGAAAGGACTTGCATAGACATTTCTCTAAAAAAAGATATTAAAATAGCCAACAGGTATAAGAAAATGTGCTCAACATCACTAAACATCAGAAGAATGTGAATTGAAACCATAATTTCACTTCACATCAAATAGGATAGCTATTATCAAAAAAGAGAGCCCTGGTATACTGTGGTGGGAGTGTAGGTTATTATAGATTTTATGGAAAACAGTATGGTGGTTCCCCAAAAAATTAAGAGCAGAACTACCATGTGACCAGCAATCCCTCTTCTGGGTATTTACCCAAGAGAAATGAAATCATTGCATCCTAAATATATCTGCACTGCCACGTTCATTGCAGCATTTTTCGCAATAGCCCATATATGGTAACATCCAAATGAATGAATAAAAAACCTGAAATATACAGCATACAACATGAGGACATCATTCAGACTTTAAAAAGGAGATCTGCTATTGGCCACAACATGGATGAACCTGGAAGACTTTACGCTAAGTGAAATAAGATTCACACAGAAAGAAAAATACTATATGATGTCACTTACATGTGGATAAAAAGAAAAGTTGAAAACATAGAGATGGAGAATAAATCATGAGGAGGGTGAGGATACCAGGAGATATAGGCCAAAGGATACAAAGTGCAGATGTGTAGGATGAACAAGTCTAGAGATCTAATGTACAATATCAGGACTATAGTTAATAATTTGGGTTGTATTCAGGATTACAACTAGCTTCAACAGATAAAATTTAAAAATTAATTAAAAATAATGTGACCTTTTTAAATTAAAAATAATAAGGGTCCTTTTTCTCTATTATCCCTGATGTGTTGAGAGTTATAGTCAGGAATAAATTTTGGCTTTTGTGAAATGTTTTTTTCTGCATCTATTAAGATGACCATATGACTTTTCCTTTTCAGTATGTTAATATAGTGAATTATATTGATAGCTTTTGGAATTTTACATAATCTTCCAGTCCTGAGGTGTGTTACCCTTTGGGCTATGATATAGTATTCTTTTTATACATTGTTGAATTTGGTGTACTGGTCTCATAGAATGAATTGAGAATTATTCTTTAATTTTATGGAAGATTTTGTGTAGAATCAGTATTATTTCTTTATCATATGTTTGGAAGAATTTCTCATTGGAGCCATCTGGCCTCAGAATTTCAAATGCAAATTCAATTTGTATTTGTAAGGCTATTCATGTTATCTATTTCTTCTTTGAGTAAACTTTTGTAGTTTGTATCTTTCAAGAAATTTCATCTAGGTTATCAAACTTTTTGGAATAAGTTGCTCTTATTCTCCTTCTGATGTATTTAAAATTTATAGTGATGTCATCTCTTATTCCTGGTATCAATAATTTGTATCTTATCTTCTTTTGTTTCCTTGATCATTCTGGATGGAGATTTTCCATTTTATTGATCTTAAAGAACCAGCTTTTGGTGTTATCAATTTTCTGTATTGTTTCTGTTTCCATTTCTTTATTATTTCCTTTATTCTGATTACTTTTTGTTTAATTTTCTCTTTTTTCCAGTTTTTTGAGGTGAAAGCTAAAGCTGTTGGCTGATATCTTCCTTCTTTTCTAACATGGGCATTTAATGATATAACTTTCCTTCTGTGTACTACTTTAGCAGCATCCTACAAAATTTTTTTTAGAGAGAGAGAGAATTTTTTAATATTTATTTTTTAGTTTTCGGTGGACACAACATCTTTATTTTATTTTTATGTGGTGCTGAGGATCGAACCCAGCACCCAGCGCTACCGCTTGAGCTATATCCCCAGCCTAACAAATTTTAATATGTTGAGTTAGTATTTTAATTCCATTCAAAATACTTTTTGTTGGGGCTGGAGTTGTGTCTCAGTGGTAGACCACTTGCCTAGCATGTATGAGGCACTGAATTCAATTCTCAGCACTGCATATATATAAATAAGTAAATAAATAAATAAATAAATAAATGTCCTCAACAACTAAAAAATAATTTTTTAAAAATACTTTCTGGTTTTTTATTTCTTCTCCAGTCCATAGGTTGCTTGGAAGTGTGTTATTTATTATTCTCCATATATTTGGAGATTTTCCAGAGATATTTCTGTTGTTGAATTTTAATTTCATCTTATTAGTGTCAGAAAACAGATTTTATATGTGTTGAATCCAACAGACGTATTGATGTTTTTTTCATGGTCCAGAATATGGTGTGTCTTGGTAAATGTTGTGTATTAACTGAAATGAATGGGTACTCTATTGATGCTGGTGAGTTGATTTGAAAACATCTGGTAGGTCAAGTTTGCTGATAGTATTTTCCAGCTCCTTTAGATCTTTGCAGATTTTTGCCTATTTTTCTGTCAACTTTTGGTAGAAAGGTTTTGGAATCTCCTGCTATGATAATGGATTTGTCTCTTTCTCCTTGAAGTTCTATCAATTCATCTTCCTGCATATTTTTGCTAGTTTGCTAGGACTGCTATGACAAAGTACCACAGACTGGGTGGTTTAAATAGCTGAAATTTATTTTTGTATGGTTATGGACTCTTGAAGTCCAAGGTCAAGGTGTCATCAGGGTTGGTTCTGAGGCCTTTCTCCTTGGACTATTGATGGCCATTTTATATCCGTCTTTATGTGATCTTCCCTCTATAAATTAGGTCCAAATTTTCTCTTCTTATAAAGACACCAATCATGGAATATTAGGATCTACTCTAATTTAGCTTACTTGTGTCTTTAGAGACTATCTCCAAAGGTACTCACATTCTGAGGTACTAGGAATTAGGACTTCAACATAATGAATTAGAGAGGTACATAATTCATCCCACAATCATGTATCTCAAGACTATTTTACTTGCAGAAATGTTTAAAGTTGCGATGTCCTCATGTTTAATTGACCCATTGACCAATAACTCATTTTATCCCTGATAATATTCTTTGCTCTGAAATTTAATTATTTTGATTGGCTGCTAAGTGGTATGCATTTTTACATCACTTTACTTTTTTTTTTTTTTTTTTTGGTACTGGGGATTGAACCCAGGGTCACTCAACCACTGAGCTACATCCCAGCCCTATTTTGTATTTTATTTAGAGACAGGGTCTCACTGAGTTGCTTAGCACCTCACTGTTGCTGAGGCTGGCTTTGAACTCACGAACCTCCTGCCTCAGCCTCCCAAGCCACTGGGATTACAGGCGTGCACTACTGTGCCTGGCTACATCACTTTACTTTTAATCTATTTGTGTCTAAATCTATTTAAAGTGAATTTCTTTAAAAACATAGAATGTTCTATTTCAATCTGAAAATCTGTTTTTAAATTGAAATATTTAGATCTTTTACATTGAATGTAATTTTTGATATGGTTGGGCTTACATCTTGCATTTTGGCTTCTATTTGTTTCATTTGTTCTTTATTCCCTTTTTTTCTCTTTTTCTGCCTTCTTTAGGTTGTCCATAATTATACTTTATCTCCTTTGTTAGCTTATTAGCTATAATTTATCGTGTTGTTCTAGTCATTGCTTTAGTATTCACAGTATACAGCTTTAACTTATTACAGTCTATCTTCAGTCAATATTATATCACTTCACTATAGTATATAAGAACTTTGTAACAGTATTCTTCCACTTAGCTCCTCCAGGTTTTCTTGCTATTTTGTCATATATCTTGCTTATGCTTATGCACTGTAATTATTTTTGCTTTAAATAGTTGATTGTTTTTAAAATTTCTATATTTGCACTGGGTATAAAATTCTGGGTTGACAGATTTTTTTCTTTCAGTGCCTTAAATATGTTGTCCTTCTGTCTCTTAGCTTGCATTGTTTTATCATAAGAAATCTACTGTCATTCCTTGATCCTCTGTAAGTGATGTCTCTTCCTCCTCTGTATGCTTTTAGGATTTTCTCATTACCACTTGTTTTAAGCAATCTGGTGATGTACCTTGGTTTTTTGTTTTTGTTTTTGTTTTGTTTATGTTTCTTGTATTTGTGGTTCATTTAGTTTCTTGGATCTGTGAATTTATAGTTTTCAGCAGATTTGGAAATTTTTCAGACATTTCTTCAAATTTGTTTCTGCCTCTCCTTCTCTCCCTCCTTCAGGGGCTTTAAATACTACATATTATGCTGCTTTAAAGTTATCACATGGCTCATTGATGCTCTTTTTATTTGTTTTAGTATGTTTTTTTTTTCTTTTTTCTTTTGGATAGTGTCTATGACGATGTCTTCAAGTTCACAACTTTTTTAAAGTTCACAACTCTTTTTCAAGTTCACAACATCAAAACTGCCATTAATTTCAGACTGTTTTTTAGCTCAAACATTATGAGTTTTCATCTAAAGAAGTCTAATTTTAAAATATCTTCCATTATTATATTTAATGTGTTTAATCTTTTTTCTAGCTTCTGAACATATGGAATTCTGTTACAATTGATATATTAATGTTTTTTTAAAGAGAGAGGAGAGAGAGAGAGAGAGAATTTTTTAATATTTATTTTTTGGCGGACACAACATCTTTGTTTGTATGTGGTGCTGAGGATCGAACCCGGGCCGCACGCATGACAGGCGAGCCTGCTACCGCTTGAGCCACATCCCCAGCCCTATATTAATGTTTTTGTCTCCTGATTCTGTTATGTGTTATTTCTGGGTCAGTTTTGATCAACTGGTTTTTCTTTCTTATTTTTATGGTTTTGATCTTAAGTGTTCCACAAAGCCTCATGTGTTGAAGGATTGGTCCTCAGAAGATGGCACTATTGGGAAGTGGTGGGACTTTTAAAATTAATAGTGATATCCTAGTGATATCCTGAGAGATAGGGCCTAGTGAAAGGAAGGAAGTTATGTCATTGGAGGTGTGTCCTTTGAAGGTCTCTCTCTTCTCCTTCCTGGCTGCCAGGAAGTGAGCAGACTCTCTGTCACTCACTCTGGCTGCCTTGATATTCTACCTTGCCACTGGCCCAAAAGCATTGGAAACCAACTGGCCATGGACTGAAAACTCCAAAAGCAAAAGCTAAAATAAATCTTTCTTCAAATTTATTTTCTCAGGTATTGTGTCACAGTGATGGAAGTCTGATTTACACATAAATAGAATTTTCTTCATCTTTACTTGCCTGGTGATTTTTTTTATTGGATACTAATCATTGTAAATTTAACCTTGTTGGACGTTGGATACTTTTTCTATTTCTATAAAAATCCTTTAGCTTAGGTTAAAATGTTGTTAAGTTATTGGGGAATAATCTCATCCTCTCAGATCTTGCTTTTAACATGTTTGGCAGGACCAGCATTCAGTCTAGAGTTGAGTTTCCCCTTTACTGATGTAAACTGATTACTCTACCCAGGGCCCCAAGAATTATGACATTTTTGCACTGTGGTTAGGGGAATGGCACTATTCCTGGCTATAGGTGAACTCTGAGAATTGTTCCTCTCATCCTTTGGGACGTTCTTTTCCCAGGCCTGGATCATTTCCTAATATTAATTTATCAGCATTCATCACCATGAAACTCTACCCCTCTCTGGTTCTCTGATCTGCAGACCCTAGTATCTTTGCTCCACTTGGACTCCCACTCCTGTCCCTTCATCTCAGGCAGGCATCCAGGGTCAGCTTGGGCTCCTCTTCTCTATACCATAGCCTGGAAACTGTCTCTAGGCAACAGCTGGGGCAATTGTGCAGCTCACCTTGCTTGTTTCCCATCTCTCAGATATCCTGTCCTTGATGGCCAATGTCTCAGGAATTGTTTCATATATTTTGTTCCATTTGGTTGCACCAGGTATGAGCATAAATCTAGTCCTTGTTATTCCATCTTCACTAAAAGATAATTTCTTTCCTTCAAATTTAATTTCTTCTGGCTGCAGTTTATCCTTTACAAAATCTCTGAGCAAAAGTAAAAAAAAATAAATGGTCACTTAAGCAAAACTTTTGAGTAAAAAATTAGTAAATTTTTGATCTGTGTATATCTGAAAATTTCTGCTTTTTATGTTCACTTTAAATGCTGGATAGCTGAGTGCAGACAATAATTGTTTTTCTGAGCTCTTTGAAGTTAGTAGAACATTGTCATCATCCACATGTAACAAAATAAAATTAAACTCCTATCTCTCACCACCCACACAACTCAACTCAAAGTGGATCAAGGACCTAGGAATTAAACCAGAGCCCCTGTACCTAATAGGAGAAAAAGTAGGCCCAAATCGCCATCATGTTGGATTAGGCCCCAACTTCCTTAATAAGACTCCTATGGTGCAAGAATTAAAACCAAGAATCAATAAATGGGATGGATTCAAACTGAAAAGCTTCTTCTCAGCAAAAGAAACAATCATTGAGGTAAATAGAGAGCCTACATAATGGGAGCAAATCTTTACCACAAGCACATCAGATAGAGCACTAATCTCTAGGGTACAGAAAGAACTCAAAAACCTTAACACCAAAAAAAAAAAAAAAAAAAGCAAATAACTCAATCAATAAATGGGCCAAGGAACTGAAAAGACACTTCTCAGAAGAGGATATACAATCAATCACAAACATATGAAAAAATGTTCAACATCTCTAGCAATTAGAGAAATGCAAATCAAAACTACTCTAAGATTTCATCTCACTCCAGTCAGAATGGCAGCTATCAAGAATACAAACAATGGCGAGGATGTGGGGGAAAATGCACACTCATACATTGCTGGTGGGACTGCAATTTGGTGCAGCCAATCTGGAAAGCAGTATGGAGATTCCTTGGAAAACTTGGAATGGAACCCCATTTGACCCAGCTATTCCACTCGTTGATTTATACCCAAAGGACTTAAAAACAGCATACTACAGGGACACAGCCACATCAGTGTTTATAGCAGCACAATTTACAATAGCTTAACTGTGGAACCAACCCAGATGCCCTTCAGTAGATGAATGGATAGGGAAACTTTGGTTTATATACACAATGGAACATTACTCAGAATTAAAAGAGAATAAAATCATCGAATTTGCAGGTAAATGGATGGAGTTGGAGAATATAATGCTAAGTGAAGTAAGCCAATCCCAAAAAACCAAAGACCGAATATTTTTCTTTGATATGAGGATGCTGACTCATAAGGGCGATGGGAGGGAGTGTGGGAGGAGTGGAGGAACTTTAGATATGGCAAAGGGGAGAAAGGGAAGGAGAGCTGGCAAGTGGGTAGGAATAACAATGACGATGGAATGGAATGAGTTAGATATAATTACCCTAAGTACATGTATGAAGACACGAATGGTGTGAAAATACTTTGTGTACAACCAGTGACTTGGAAAATTGTGCTCTATATGTGTAATATTAAATAAATTGCATTCTGCCATCATGTACAACAAATTAGAATAAATAAATAATTTAATCAAAGAAAAAAAAAGAACATTGTCATCTATTGTTGCTGATGAGAGCGGGGCCTGGTGGTGCATGCTTGTAATCTCAGCGGCTTGGGAGGCTAAGGCAGGAGGATGGAGAGTTCAAAGCCAGCCTCAGCAATGGCGAGGCACTAAGCAATTCAGTAAGACCCTGTCTCTAAATAAAACACAAAATAGGGCTGGGGATGTGCTCAGTGATTGAGTGCCCCTGAGTACAATCCCCAGTACCTGCCCCACCCATGCCAAAAAAATATCAATTGTTGCTGATGAGAAATTGGCTTCTGACAGAACATCACTTATTTATGGCTCATGCTTCCTTCCTGGTAGCTTTTTAGATTTTTCTCCTTTGTCTTTATTATTTTTCAATTGCTCTACAACATGACCAGAATTGGAAATTTTTATCCTACTCACAACTCAGTGTGCCTTTTCATTTTAGGGGCCCATTTTTTCTTCACTTACAAAAAAACCATCACCACTATTTCTTCAAATGCTGCCTCTACCTTATTTTCTCCTTCTGCAGCTACTAATCTAACCCACTAACCTAAGGTAAATGTTGGAAATTCTCATTTTCTTTTTTGAGCACTTACTGTGTGCCAAGAACCATAAACCCATTTCAGCTTCATAGCAACACCATGAAGTAGTACCAGTCTATCTCCATTTTATAGATGAGACACAAAGGGGTTTAAAATGTGCCTAAGGCCTTATTACTAGCAAGTGGCAGAGTTAAGATTTAATTCCAGGTGCAGGGCTTAAAAGCCCATATTCTCCACCAATATTCTATGTTATTCTTATTTCATCCTTTTGCTATGCTTTCTGTATGATATTATTAGTAGTTTCTTCATATGCATTTGAGTTCACTAAATCTCTTTCCAGCTGTGTCTAATTTATTCTTTAAAACATCTATTGAGTTTTTAATGTTTTTAGTAGTGCATTATAGTTATACATAATAGTGGAGTTCATTTTGACATATTCATATATGCATATAAGTAGTTTGCTTATCTCCTTACCAATTATTTTCTCTTTTTCTTCCCTCCTCTCTCCCATAATCCTCTTTCTAGAGTTTATTGGTTTTCCTTCTGTTTATTTTTTAATTGTTGTATTATAGTTATATATAACATTGGAATGCACTGTGATATATTCATACATCTATTCATAGCATAATTTGGTCAACTTCATTCCCCAATTCTTCTCCTTTCCCTTCTCCCTCCCTTCCCCTTGAACACTTCCCTCTACTGATCTCCCTTCTATTTTCACAAGATCCCTCGAACCTTTTTTATTCCTTTCTTCTCTCTAGCTTCTATATATGGGGAAAAAATTAGACCCTTGACTTTCTGAGTCTGGATTATTTTACTTAGCATGATGTTCTCCAGTTCCATACATTAACCAGCAATGGCATAATTTCATTCTTCTTTATGTGTATATATACCACATTTTCTTTATCCATTCATCTCTTGATGATCACCTATGTTTGGTTCAACTTGGCTATTGTGGATTGTGCTGCTATAAACATCGGTATGCATATATCATTATAGTGTACTGATTTTAGTTCTTTTGGATGAATACCAATGGGTTAGATAGTTGAGTCATATAATGGTTCCATTCCTGGGTTTTTGTGTTTTTTTTGTGTGTTTTTTTTTTTTTTTGAGCAATCGCCATACTGCTTTCCAAAGTGGTTGTACTAATATGCAATCCCATCCACTTATAAGTGAATAAGGCACACTTATACACAATGTATGAGTGTACCTTTTCTCCTATGTCCTCACCAGCAATTATCATTATTTGTATTCTTGATGATTGCCATTCAAGCTGGGGTGAAATGAAATTTCAGTGTAGTTTTGATTTACATCTCCCTGAGTGCTAAGGGTGTTGAACATTTTTTTCATGCATTTGCTTACCATTTGCATTTGTTCTTTTGAGAAATGTCTATTTAGATTTTTTGCCCATTTATTGAGTGGATTATTAGTGTATGTGTGTGTGTGTGTATGTGTATGTGTGTGTTAAGTTTCTTGAGCTTTTTATATATTCTTTATATTTTATGGTTATTAGTCTTCTGTTGGAAGAGTAGCTGGCAAAGATTGCTTCCTAATCTGTAGACTATCTCTTCACATTCTTAAACATTTATTTTGCTATGCAGAGCTTTTTAATTTAATGCCATCCCCACTTCTTGATTCTTGGTTTTGTCTTGAGCTTTAGGAATCTTATTAAGGATGTCAGTGCCTGTACCAATATGTTGGAGTGGATCTACTGCTATGCCAATACCATATCTACTTTATGCCAATATCATGCTGCTTCCGTTACTATAGCTCTAAGTATAAATTTGAAATCAGGTATTGTGGTGCCTTCGACCTTGCCTTTCTGCTCAAGATTGCTTTGGCTATTCTATTATTTTTCCATGTTTTTTTCTAGTTCAAACTATTATTAATATTTTGATGGGGATTACATTACTTTAGGTAATATGGTCATTTTGATGATATTAATTCTACCTATCCACGAACAGGGGAGATCTTTCCATCTTCTAAGGTCTTCTTCACTTTCTTTCTAATACGACTTAATTCATTCTTCAGTGTTTTATAATTTTCACTGTAGAGGTCTGGTTTTTATTTTTTGAGATTTAGGAATCTTATTAAGGATGTCAGTTCCTGCACTAATATGTTTGATTGAACCATCTTCTAGAGACTTCTTCTATGTTTTCTTATTTAGATTTATTCCTAAGTATATTTTTGGAGGCTATTGTAAATAAGTAGTTTTCTTGATTTCTTTCTCAGCAGATACATTATTGGAATAGAAGAAAGCTATTGGTTTTTGTATGTTGACCTTGTATCTCGCTGCTTTGCTGAATTTATTTATCAGATCTGTACGTCTTCTGGTGGAGTTTTTTAGATTCTCTGGATATAGAATTATGTTCTTATCAGAGAGTTTGACTTATTTTTTCCTATTTGTATTCCTTTAATATTATTTAATATTCTTATCTGGCCTGATTGCTCTGACTAAAGTTTCAAAAACATTGAATAAAAGTGGTGAAAGTCAATATCCTTGCTTTGTTCCTGATTTTAAAGGAAATGCTTTCAGTTTTTCTCCATTTAACATGATGTTAGCTTTGGGTTGTTATATATAGCCTTTAGATGTCAAGGTAAGTTCCTTTTGTCCTTAGTTTCTTCTGTATTTTGAGCATCAGTGGATGCTGGGTTTTGTCAAAGGTTTTTTCTGTATCTATTGAGATGAGCATGTAATTTTTGTCCATGATTATATTTATGTGATAAATTACATGTATTGATTTTTGTACATTGAATCAGTCTTGTACCCCTGGAATGAATCCAACTTGATTCATTGTGTACAATCTTGCTAATATGTTTTTGAATATGGTTTGGTAATATTTTATCAAGGATTTTTGCATCTGTGTTCATCAGGGATATTATAGGTCTGTAATTTTTTTCCCTTGGTGTGCCTTTTTTAAATAACTTTGAAGCGCTTTATTTATTTATTTATTGTAGTGCTGGGAAATGAACCCAGTGTCTTGTGCATGCTAAACAAATTTTCAACCACTGAGCCATACCCTCTACCCTTCTTTCGAGTGTCTTTATCTGGTTTTGGTATTAGGGTGATCCTGGCTTCATAGAATGAATTTGGGCATGTTCCATCCCGTTCTATTTCATGGAACATTCTGAGGAGGGTTGGTGTTAGTTTTTTTTAAAGGTCTGGTAGAAATCATATGAGAATCCATCTGGGTCCTGGGCTTTTCTTTCTTGGAAGGCTTTTTATTACTGCTTCAATCTCACTGCTTAATATTGATCTGTTTCGGTTTTCTATATCCTCTTGGCTCAATTTGGGTAGGTCACATGTGACTAGAAATTTGTCAATATCTAAATTTTTCTAATTTATTGGAATGCAAGTTTTCAAAATAGACCATAACTATCTCTGGACTTCAGAAATGTCTATGGTGATATCTCCTTTTTCATCTTTAATTTTGTTGATTAGAGTCTTCTCTCTCTTTCTTTGAGCTAATTTGGCTAAGGGTTTATCAATCTTGTTTATCTTTTCAAAAAAGAACTAAATATTTGTTGTGTTGATCCTTTCTATTTTTTCATTCTCTATTTCATTCATTTCAGTTCTGATTTTAATAATTTCCTGTCTTTTACTGGTTTGGGAATTAATTTGCTCCCGCTTTTCTAGGGCCTTGAGATGTAGCATTAAACTGTTTATTTTGTATCTTTCTTTTTTTTTTAATGTAAATACTTGATGCTATAAACTTTCTTCTTAGAACCACCTTCATAGTGTCCCAGAAATTTTGATATGATCTATCATTATTCTCATTTGATTTTAGGAATGTTTTATTTCTTCTTTCATTTCTTCTATGATCTATTTCTCCTTTAATAGTATTGTTCAATCTCCATGTATTTATGTGATTTCTATAATTTTTCTTGCTATTGATTTCTAATTTCATTTCATATGATCTGATGAAATGCATGAGATAATAGCAGTTATTTTGCATTTGCTAAGACTTGCTTCATGGCCTAAAGTATAGTCCATTTCCAAAACGTTCCAGGAGCTGCTGAGAAGAAAGTGTATGCAGCTGTTCTTGAATGAAATATTCTATATGTGTCTATTAGGTCCACTCAATTTATAGCATTATTTAGATTTAAAAAAGTCTTTGTTGATTTTATGTCTTGATCACCTATCTATGGGTAAGAGGGGTGTGTTGAAATCACCCAGTATTATTGTATTGAGGTCTATCTGGGACTATTGTCAATAAATGCTTGTTTTATGTAATTAGGTACATCAACATTTAGGGCATATTTACTATCATTATATCTTCTCGTTGGATTGTTCCCTTTAACAGTATGCAGTGACCTTATTTGTCTCTTCTGTTCAATTTTTGCTTGATATCAGCTTTGTCCATATGAGAATAGCTACTCCTGCTTGTTTCTAAACTCTGTTTGCATGGAATATCTTTTTCCAGCCTTTTATTTTCAGTCTGTGGATGTCTTTGTCTACAAGTTGTTTGTTGCAAATAGCATATGATTGGGTCTTATTTTAATCCATTCTGCCAGTTTATGTATTTTAATTGAGAGTTGAGACCATTTATATTCAGAGTTATTGAGGAGAGATGTTTGTTACAGACATCTTCAGTTTGTTTCATAGATTTAATTTTCAATTTGTTTAATTGCTGTTCTGCTAAGCCTCATTGGCTTGAGAGCTCTAGGGTTTGTGTTTCTTTGTGTAGTATTTCTTTAGGTATTTTCTGTAGTGATGGTTTAATAGTCATGAATGGTTTCTTTTTAAGTATTATTTTTTAGTTGTAGTTGAACACAATCCTTTATTTATTATTTTTCTGTCGTGCTGAGAATGGAACCCAGGGCCTTGCATATGCTAGGCGAGTGCTCTACCGCTGAGCCACAACCCTAGCCTTCATGAATAGTTTTCATTGGTTTCTCTTCAGAATTTCTCTTTATTGAAATGGTCTTTCACCTCTTATATTTGCTTTCTTAATTCATCCCTTAAGCTTCTGTTCGCTCATTAACCATTTTAATTATAATTTGTTTTCCTCTGGAATTTCATCCCCTTCCAAGTTTATGGGTTCCATTGTTGGGTAATTGTAAATTAGGGATGGAGAGATTTGTTTGCCTATTCCCTCATGTTTTCAGAGGTCTTGGATTTGCACCTTTGAGGTGGACGCTCCTTCCTCTTTTGTGAGGATGTCCTTTGATGTGTAGTTATCTCTTTCATAATAAGTCCTGTGCTTTTGGTATCTCTTAGGTTTAACACACAGGCTCAGTGTAATCTAAACATTAGTTTCTAACACCAATGCCTCTCAGTGAGCTACTGCAGATTTGCTGATTTAATTCACTCTTGGAAAGCTGCTTGGAGAGCTGTGTGTTTTCCTAAGCCATTATTATTTTTTTAAAAGAGAGAGAGAGAGAGAATTTAATATTTTTTTTTTTTTAGTTTTTGGCGGACACAACATCTTTATTTGTATGTGGTGCTGAGGATCGAACCCCGTGCCTCGCGCATGCCAGGCAAGCGCGCTACCGCTTGAGCCACATCCCCAGCCCCCTAAGCCATTATTTTGGAATCTTTCTCTGATTTTGCATAGGAGTAGACACATAAGAGTGAGATGTGGCATCCCCTTCTAGTTGTTCTTACTTGGGGCCTAGTCACTGGTTTAGGGCTTTTGTCTTCCCTATTCTATGTGTTAAAGTATTGGTGAAGTTTGAGTGGAGTTAAGTTGTGTGTGAAAGAAGGTGCACTGTTATTTTGCTGAGTTATGAATACAATTCAGCCACACAGTCTCAATGCTGTGAATTTGTTAATCACTTCTCAGCTGCTCTCAGAAAAAGGGGAAACTAGCATCAGCAACAACAATAGTGATCAATACACAGCATCACAATAAAAGGCTGATGCCTCCTATCATGCATACAACACTAATGATCACAAAATGAGGAATGACAGGGTTAGTGTGTAACAACAGTAACACCAACAAACAACCATAAACTAAATCTGCCTTTTCAGTATACTTCAGTGCAACATGAGTGGTGTGGGCAGGAATGACACAAACTAAATAGTTCTATGAGAGTCAAATTACATATAACAATGAGGACCAATGTGATTCTGCAACCTGATACTCAGAAAAATGAGAAATTATATCCCATATGATTCAAATGTATGATATGTCAATATCACTGTATTGTCATGTGTAACTAAATAAAACAAATTTTAAAAAGAGAGTCAAATTACAGTTCATTAAGAGAAAAGAAATGGGGTAGGGAGGGGAAAATGGCTTAAAATATTCAAAAAGTAAACAGAGTAAAAGCAGAGAAGCAGAAAGTGATAAAGAAAGAATAAAAATAACCAAAAGAATTAAAATTTTAAAAAGAGAGTGGGGTGTGGTGGCACATGCCCACAATTCCAGTATCTTGGGAGGCTGAGACAGGAAGAGTGGGAGTTCAAAGCCAGCCTCAGCAACTTAGTGAAGCCCTAGTTAACTCAGTGAGACCCTGTCTCTAAATAAAATATAAAAAATGGCTGAGGATGTGGCTCAGTGGTTAAGATCCCCTAGGTTCAATTCCCAGTACCAAAACAAGAGTGAGAGAGAGAGAGAACAAGTGAATTTGGCTATTGGAGGAGAAAGAAAGGAGAAAAAGAGTAATAAGAGAAGCAAAAACAAACAAAAGTCAAACCAAAACCAATGAACTAGGAAAAATGTATACATATATCCATGAGCAAATTAGCAAAGCAAGAATGTGTGCACATGCACATGCGCACACACACACACACGCGCGCGCATCGGGGGGGGAAGGGGAAAATATCTTATTAGAAAATGAAGGGATTGGGCTGGGGTTGTAGCTCAGTGGTAGAGCGCTTGCCTAGCATGTGTGAGGCCCTGTGTTCGAACCTCAGCATCACATAAAAAATAAATAAGATAAAGATATTGTGCCCAGCAAAAAAATAAATATTAAAAAAAAGAAAGAAAATAAAGGGATTATCTCTGGTGACATGGTCAAAACTCTGCCATACTGTCCTTTCCATTTCTTTGGCTGTGTACTCCTTAGGGCTTGGGATGGTTAAACCTTGAGTTAATCCTTGAGTTGCTCACTAAATTGCCGCTAGAGTGGCCTGGAACCAAAGCTGGTTGTAATAGAGCTCAACTTTTCCTCTCACCAGTATAAGGCAGAACAGAATAGGAAGTAGTGATCATTTGGAGTTTTGTCTGGGCAAACTACATAGATGTACTCCTAGAGTGGAACTGAGGCACAGTTCTAAATGTGAAATTCTAACAGCTGGTGTTTAGTTCTGGTGGACATTTGGAGTTTTGTCAGGTGGTATCTGGCTCAAGAGAGAATAGCCCGCCTACCCTACTGGAGGGCATATGCTAATTTCTGCTGGGCATCTGGATCTCCAGGGCCTCTTAAGAACTCCATTGGTAGGGCAAAGAGTCCAAACCTCTGCATGCAGGTCTCAAGTGAACGTGAGCCTCCCAGGATCAGAGCCTGAGTGCAAATGTGCCCACCTGTCCAGTTGAACATAGAGAGTGTTCTCTCTGGCCAATGACACAAACCATCAGATCCAAAGTGAGAGCATGTTGCACTCCCCTCAGTGTCCCCAGCCTGAGTCCCCCAGGTATAATCTTCCATTCCTGTTTCAGTTGTTCCCCACCAAGTGCACTTTAGATCTCACAGCAGGTGCATGCAAGAACAGTCTGATTATGCTTGTTATTAAGTCCTAGGCTCCAGCAGCAGAAAGCTGCCTCTGCAGGGTGCAATGGTGCACACCTATAATCCCAGTGACTGCTACTGAGTAGGGGCCATGCTTTTCCTTGGAGGTCCCTAAGCAATACCTGGACAGGGCAGAGGCCCTGGAGTCTTGCCATTTCTGGGCTCAACACATTCCTCTAATGGGAGTATTTGTTCTGCAGTTCCTCTTTGGGCTAACCAAGATTCTCATTTATGTGTCACATCTGAGGCTCTCTTTGCCCAAACTGGCTTCCTCCCCACTTTATCTTTTGCAGTCCTTACCCCTCAATAACCCTCCATACTCCTAAATCCAACTAACACATGTGTGAACCATCCAACTTGTTTCATTTTCTGAATTTCTCTCCCAGCAATCCATTCAGACATATGCATTTTTTAAACTCTGAGATTATCTTCAGTAGGAGCTACTTTCTGTAGAAGCCCCATGTGCTCTGCATTGTGGGAGGGTACCATGGGTAGTTTCATGATAAGCTCCAAATGCAATCTCACATTCACACTAATGCAGACCATGAGTACAATTGCTCCTGGGTGGCTCTGCTCTACCTAAAACTTCAGTTTTATATTTTAAAATGTGTTTCTATGTATTTAGAGTAAGGGATGAAAGTTGGCCCGCCCTCAGGAAGCACCCAATGCCCCCGGGAGGGGCACACACATAAACAATCATATATCTTCCAGGAAGCCTTTCCCAGTCCAGTAAACATTTATTGAGGACCTACTAAGTGCCAGATGATGTGCTGGTTGACTGGGAGTACAGCTATGAATGAGTTGGACAGGTCTCTGTCCTCATGGAGTTTCTAGTCTAGCATAGGATGGCAAAAAATGGGGGTAACTGGGGACAGGATCCATCGAGGCCCTTTATTCCCAAGCCCCAATCCCCAAGCACAGTGACTGGCACAGGGCAGAGGCACCATACTTACATGTGGCATGAATTAGTTGGCATCACAAGGCACAGTGTGAGAACACAGAGGAGGCCACTCTTCCCCAGAGAGCTGAAGGTGGTTTTCAGAAAGTCCTTCTGGAATGAACCTGGTTGCTGCCAGCACCTGGTGGGGAAGAAAGGAAAATTTTCCAGCTTCCAGAAATGAGAGTAAAAGTGCCAGTCCATTGTTGAGACATTTCATGAGTTAATCCACCAATAAATGGGGCAAAGAGACAAATCACCTGTACAGAAGAATTCCAGATAATTTGTGTGGCTATTCCATACTGCTTAGCCATCGTCTACACATAGTGAGTGCCTTCCAAAGAGCACAGTGTGGAAAAGGAGGGAGGAAAGTACTTTGCAGTGGAAAAACCTGACAACTACCACCTCAGCCAAGTGACCAAAGCCAACATCAACAGTCATGGACCATGTTGATAGTATGTGAGCTTGATATTATGTGATAAAAATTATACTTTACCTCTTTGGTCTTCTTCCCAAGAACCATAACCCTAGACTTGCTGGGAGAAAAGTATCAGACATCAAGTGTGGAGTATCCAACAAAACACCTGTCTGGTTACTCCTCAAAACTCTCCAGATATCAAAAACAAGGAGAGTCTGAGAAACTGGAGCAGCCCCAAGGAACCGGAAGACGCATGACAGGTATATGTAATGGGGTGTGTTAAAAGAGAAACAGGAACGGGGGAAAATGGCATTAAGGGAAAACTCAGGAAGTCTAAATAAACTACGGGCTTTAGTTAACCATAATATATCAGTAAAAGTATCCATCAATAATTATAGCAAATTAAACAGTAACATAAAATGTTGCTAATAGGGAAAACTGGTGAGAATGGATTCCCAGGAATTCTCTAGAATGCTTTCTCAATTTTTCTGTAAATCTAAAAGTATGCTAAAAATTTACCTTAAAAAATAAAGTCTAAAAAAGAAAATAATTTGGTGGGGGTGCTGGGGATAGAACCCAGGGGCGCTTAACCATGGATCCACATCCCCAGCCTTTGTTTGTTTGTTTGTTTGTTTTTATTTTTTTTAATTTTTTTTTAGAGAGAGAGAGAATTTTAATATTTTTTTTTTTAGTTTTCGGCGGACACAACATCTTTGTTTGTGTGTGGTGCTGAGGATCAAACCCGGGCCGCACGCATGCCAGGCGAGTGCGCTACCGCTTGAGCCACATCCCCAGCCCTGTTTGTTTGTTTTTAGAGACAGGGTCTCTCTAAGTTGCTTTTGAGCTTCATGAAATTGCTGGGGCTGCCTTTGAACTTGTGATCCTCCTGCCTCAACCTCCCAAGCTGCTGGAATACAGGTGTGTGCCACCACACCTGGCAAGAAAATAATCCTTTAAAATGTACTAGCCATAGCATTGTTGAGAGTGTCAATGAAATAATGCTCCTCATAGTACCTAAGATTCTGAGGGTCCTCAAAGCTATTATGTCATGATCATCAGCAGCAGCACTTAAAACCGCACGCGCAGAGGCAGAGGGGTGCAGGACGAAAGAGAGGCAGAGATAGAATCCTAAAGACCTTGGCTGCTGAGCTAGGCTTTGGAAGGGACGTGTGGGGGACAGATAACATGACCTGGCCTATCTCAGCCTCACCACCTCCTCTCTTACCACCTGGAAAGCCATGCTCCCATCATCCCAAGTGAGCTGCCTCTCAGACCTTGCCATCTCCCTTCTGTGTGACCTTTGCACATGCTGTTCCTTCTTCCTGGAACATCCTTCCTTGTTGTTTCCTCCCACCTTTCCTGGCTACCTTCAGCTCATCTTTCAGGTCTTAGTTTAGACATCCTCTTTAAAAGCCTTCTAGGGCCTTCCGTGATGCTGTTAACCCGGTCTGAATGGAGACAGTGTGGTGTGAGGTGCAGGAAGTCACGGAGACTCGCAGCTCTTTGCCACTGGTATTCACACTCCTCTCCTCCCAATCCAGCCGAGCTTCATGCTTCTTATCCCTGAACACACTGTGAACTTTCATGTGCCAGTCTCTTCTTGTGCCCATCCGTCTGCCTGGCAGCCTCAGTCCTTTTCTCCCATCTCTTCTCTCTGATGAACACCTACTCATCGAGGCTCTACTCAAATATCACCTCTTCTGTGAAGCCATTCTAGATCCTCTGTATGGAAAGTGATACTTTCCCCTGGTTCCCCTGATCCCCGTGGTCTTCCGGCCACACTTCTGACAAAGCACTTATCATGGTGCATCAGAATAAATATTTGCTGAATGGATCAACAAATGAGGGGACAGACAGCAAACCCAGCTCATTTGTTTTTCAATTCTGCAAACATTCCTCATGGTCCTCTTGGAAGCCCTCTGTGGTTGCTCTCCTTCTCATTGCTTTACTTTTACAGTCTGGCCTTTAACTGTTTTCCTTACTGTAGAGCATGTAGTATTTTTCTCTTGCATCAGAGTAAATTCTTTGAGGAAGGAACCATGTCTCATATTTTCTGGGTTTTTTTTCCCACTTATTCCACAGTATTTACAAGCAAGTGAAGGCTCAGAGACAAGGAGGGCTTGCCACATTAAGGGGACAAGAAGGACAGTGGAGCTGCAATGGAATGAGGGGGACTGTGAAATGACACTCTGGGATGGATGCCCCAGGTGGGCTCGAGTCGGTGAGGGTATAGGATTTTAGTTTAAGAGAAGTAGGGAGTCATGGAGAGGTAGCAGTTAAATAAAGAAGTAACCCGTGGCCCAAGTTCATTCCAAAAGGCCAATGTGGCCATTGGGGTGGGGGTGGATTAGAAAGGGGCACAGCCAGGGAGCCAGCTGGGAGACTTTCAAAATCTTCCGTGGAAAAGATGGTGATGACTTAGACCTCGTTAACACTGGCAAGGACCCAGAGAAGTGGACAGATGATAAGTATGGGGCACTTTAATGACTCAGTGCTCCCAGGACCCTACTCAGGATCCAGCACTTCAAGATGGTGATCAGATGGCTCAGACATACAGGTGAGTTGTTGCAGATACTGTCCATTTCCTGCTTATATCTGTTAAATCCACCCTTCACCAAGGTCTCTCAGTGGTGGTATTTAAATATCCCAGCTTTCTCATCCCTCAAGTAGGTTGTTTCTGAGTCATGTTTTATGTCTTTTTCCAGAGTTTCCCCACTGGAGTGAACTTTAATAACCCCTCATAGCTGGTTCAGTAGTGCACTCTTACTGGCTGCCTTTTATCACTGCAGACTTCTCTACTAGTGTAACTGATACTTACCAAATAAGGTAATTTAATTCAAGATTTTTGTCTTGTGGCATGATTCTATACTTAGAGGATTCAAAAAATTCCACCAGGAAACTTCTAGAATTAATAAGTGAATTTAGCAAAGTAGCAGGATATAAAATCAATATCCATAAATCAAATGCATTTCTATACATCAGTGATGAATCCTGTGAAAGAGAAATTAGGAAAACTATACCATTCACAATATTCTCAAAAAAAAAAAAGGAAACAAAGAAAGAAAGAAAGAAAACTTGGGAATCAATCTAACAAGAGAGTGAAAACAATTAATCTAATGGAAGAGGTGAAAGACCTCTATAATGAAAACTATAGAATGTTAAAGAAGACCTTAGAAGATGGAAAGATCTCCCTTGTTCTTGGATAGGCATGATTAATATTGTAAAAATGACCATACTACTGGGCTGGGGCTGTAGCTCAGTAGCAGAGCGCTTGCCTAGCATGTGTGAGGCACTGGGTTCAAACCTTAGCACCACATAAAAATAAATAAAATAAAGGCATTCTGTCCATCTACAACTACAAAAAAAAATTTTAAATGACCCTACTACCAAAAGCACTATACAGATTTAATGTATTTCCAATCAAAATCCCAATGACATCCCTTATAGAAATAGAAAAAGCAGTCATGAAATTCATCTGGAAAATTAAGAGACCCAGAATAGCTACAGCAATCCTTAACAAGAAGAGTGAAGCAGGTGGCATCACTATAGCAGAACTTAAATTATACTACAGAGCAATACTAACAAAAACGGCATGGTATTGGCATAAAATAGACTGGTAGACCAATGGTACAGAATAGAGGACACAGAGACCAACCCACATAATTACAGTTATCTTATATTAGACAAAGGTGCCAAAAACATACATTGGAGAAAAGATAACCTCTTCAACAAATGGTGCTGGGAAAACTGGAAATCCATATGCAACAAAATAAAATTAAAACCCTATCTTTCACCATGCACACAACTCAACTCAAAGTGGATCAATGACCTAGGAATTAAACCAGAGACACTGTGCCTATTGGAAGAAAACATAGGCCCAAATCGCCATCATGTTGGATTAGGCCCCAACTTCCTTAATAAGACTCTACAAGATTAAAATCAAGAATCAATAAATGGGATGGATTCAAACTAAAAAGCTTCTTCTCAGCAAAAGAAACAATCAGTGGGGTGAATAGAGAGCCTACATCTTGGGAGCAAATTTTTACCACTCTCACATCAAATAGAGCACTAATCTCTAGGGTATATAAAGAACTCAAAAAGCTAAATACCAAAACAAACAAACAAACAAAAAATAGGGACTTTAGATAGGGCAAAAGTGATGGGGGAGAAAGCAAAGGGGTAGGAAAGATGGTGGAATGAGACAGGCATCATTACCCTAGGTACATATATGATTGCACGGATGGTGTGACTCTACTTCATGCACAACCAGAGAAGTGAAAAATTCTACTCCATTTGTGTACAATGAATCAAAGAGCTTTCTATCAGTTATACAGTCATGTATAACTGATTGAACAAATAAATAAATAAACGATTTTTGTTTTGGATCTGCTTTGGTCTCCTACACTAAGAGCTTGTACCAGGAGTGGTCTTATAATGGTCTTAGGATGGATTGTAGAATTGGATAATTTTACAGCCAATAACAGTGAGATCCCATTTCTGATAGTCCATAACATTATAAGGACTATTGTAAGAACTCTCTTATACTGAATTGGGACTAGGACACATATATATGGGGAATGAAGTGACCCATGTAGTCCTTCCAGCATGTGTGAGGTGTGGAAGCAATGATAATTAAAGAACTGGTGAAACCCATTGGTTATTGTTATGCACTGATGTGCCAAAGGAAGAAAATTACAGGGTCAGACTAGCCAACTACCAACACAGGGCATGCCATGAAAGACAGAAAACACCAATGATGACACTTTTAAAACTCCTTAATGTTTTGCAGCTGTAAGGCAGATAGAGCTGAAAACCACATCCAGGACCTAATGACAAGAGCAGCAGAAGTGTCCCATTCCCCTTTACAAGGGGACAGTAGGCTCCCTCCCCTTGCCTGGAGGACATGCAGAGGCCTCACAGAAGATGCCTTGAAAGATGGTACTTGCACTCCTCAAAACCTGATTCTACCTCCTTTGTGTCTTTAGGCCAATCACTAGGACCAAGTCTCAGCATGGTACCACTGAGAAAGTACTATCCCTGCTTGGAGAAATAGGATTGTTTTATTTCCTCAGGGCCTGGATAACTAGAACCAAGAGAAAGTTGGAGGACATGTCTGGGAATGGATATTAAGGGTGCTAAGTGGGGAAGGGGAAGGGAACACAGGGATGAAGAAGAGTTTCTTGATAAGGAGGTACTGTCCTGGGCAAGGACACTTGGATCTGGGATGGTTACTTGAAAGTTGGAGGGGAAAGATGATCAGAGTCCATCAGAAGACATAAACCACAGCAGTAATTTACATATTTTTCTAATGTAAATTATTGTTATGTAGGTATTAGCTTATTATCTAGGAAACTGAAAAGGCAAAAAAAAAAAAAGAGTATTAAGTTGTCACACAGAAGCAGCAACAGGAACAGATACCATACCCAGGGCTGGTGAAACAAGGTAAGAGAGTAACATTATCAAATTTAGAAGCTTAGAAGAGGATTTCCAAGAAACCAAGCTCAGACTCTGAGGAGGGATGCCAAAGTGTTGGAAACTGGTGCCACAAAGTGTTGGGAAAACTGCAAACTGGGTTCAGCTGCTGCCAAGAGAAGGCAGAGCAGATGCCAGGGTGAAGAAGCGTTGCTAGGGCGACGCTCACAGGAACAGGAAGCCAAGAGGAAGAAGCAAGTCCCTTCTTCCTGCTTCAGCCTTATCAGCTACCTCCTGAAATCATTGGCAAGGCAGAGCAGGGAGCGATTGGCAGGGCTGAATTGGGATTCTCTGAGTCGTAGCTCCCACATCACACAACATGGTGTAGAAGGGTAGGCGTGGCGCTAAGAGGCAATAGCTTAATGAGAGAAGGAACAGTTACACACATGCTTGCAAGGATATGGAGAAAAAGGAGCCCTTATCCACTGTGGGTGTACTGATGTAAATTAGCACAGTCACTATGGAAAACAGTATGGAGGTTCCACAAAAAAACTAAAACTACTATATGATACAGCTATACCACTCCTGGGTGTTTATACCAAGGAAAAGAAGTTATCTTACAAAAGAGATACCTGCCTATCCATTTATTGCAGCACTATTCAAAGCCAAAATATGGAATCAGCCTAGGTTCCTGTCAGCAAATGAATGGATAAAGAAAATATAATATGTAAACCCAAGGAAGTATTATTCAGCCATAAAGAAGAATAAAATCATGTACTTTGCAGGAAAATGGATGGAACTTGAAGATACCATGTAAAGTGAAATAAACCAGACCCGGAAAACAAACATCATGTTTCCTCTCATATGTAGAAAGTAAAAGAAGGAAAGAACTGACCTGAAAGTAGAAGAAGGATATTAGGAAAGAGGAATAGGACCCAGGGAAGGGGAGAGAGAGAGGGGAAGCCAAGAGAGAGTAGAAGGGAGGTGGACATGACCAAATCACCATATATGTAAATATGGAAATGTCACAGTGAAACCCATTAATTCGAACAATTAGTGCACACTAATAATTATAATAACAATTTCTAAAGAACAGTTACAATAAATGATGAAGACATGTACTAACTTCCAGATAAGAGGAAGCAGTCAAAAGGGTCAGAGGTGGGCTTGTTAGAAGAAATCCATTACTTAAAACCAGAGGACCCACGTGTTTCCCAGTATGCTTTTTCATTGGAGAAGAAAGGAATGTGCTCACAAAGTGGGCATGGGCACCACGGAGCAGCTCAGCAGTGGCTGTCTTTTCTAAGATAGGGGAACAGTAGGAGAGGTTGCTATGGAACTGGGATCAATGTTTGTTTTTGGTGACAATGGGACTCCAGAACAGCAGATGCCAGTTGGCAGCACTTAACCACGAGGAACGCAGTGGGTAGAATTACTATATGGGCAGCAAAGCCAGAAAGCCAACCAGGGGTCCTTACCTACACAGGAGTCTGGACTTCCTAAGGGTAAGGTCAATGGGAGATACTCAAGGGTATTTTTGACCACTGTCACAACAAAGGTCAAGACACAATGGAAAATCACCATCCCATTTTTTGTGCTAGTCCTTAGACCCAGAGCTTATTGTTTGAAAGAAAGATTGGATTCCTTGAAAAAGGGGACCATGATGCAACTCAGAAAGTATCTACATATTTGATTCCCTCAAGTCTTTCACCAAAGGAACCTATGACCATTTAACCTGAGTAACTGCACAGCAGGGAAAGAATAATATCCAGATATCTTCATGCTTTTTGGATATAGTGTCTGGACTAACAGTGAGATAGGGGAATCCAAAATGCCATTATGGCCCTCCTGTTAGTAGGAGGTATGGAGACAAGATGACAAAAAGGAGTCTTTGACAAAGCACACTTCATAGTGGGTCCAATAGATCAGCAGGCTCTCCTATGTCCATTTCTTAGTCTCTGAATACTTAATTGGGATGATCAAACTCAGTAGGCAGTAGAAATTTTACAGCGGTTTCTCATTCTGTGAAGTAAGATCCATAATGGAAGGAAGGCCAAATGGAGGCATCTGGAATTGTGCGCGCGCACACACACACACACACACACGCACACACACACATACACCCAGAGACAGAGACAGAGAGATAAGATAGAAGTAATTCTGTACTCTCTGGTGAATGGCAGAGATTAGCAATATATTCAAGAGATTTAACAAACGTAGGAGTGGCCCCATTTAATTTACCACATTGGCCAGTGCAAAAATTAAAAATTTTTTAAAAATCATGGTGGTGATGGGTGTGCTACCATAAACTTAACCAAGTAGTAGCCTCAATTGTAACTTACGCCAGATGCAATAAGTTAACTAAAATAAGTCAAGACAAGTTCTGACATGTGGTATGCAATTCCAATGTGGTATGCAAACCCCAGTCATTTTCAGGAAGGAAGAACAGAAGCAATTTGCATTCACTTGGAACAGATAATTGTGTACACAAACGGTTTTTTCTCAGGGCAATGCTAACTTTCCTACTGTGACATTATAGTACCTGCCATTCCTAGAAGGTCATTCTGGTTCTCTTTGTTGATGATACCATGATAATCAGGCCTGAGAAAAGACTTTGGATGCCCTTCAAGACACATGAACAAGAGGGTGGGAGATAAACAAATTCAAGGGTCTGACCCAACAGTAAAGATCCTAGGTGTTCTATGACCTATGTCATGCAGAGATATCTCCTCCAAAGTCATGCATAAGTGATTGGGCCTTGCACTTTTTACTACCAAGAGCCACTCAGTAGACCTCTTGGGATTTTGGACCCAGCATACATCTCATGTGGGAACTGCTCCAATCCATTTGTTGTGGTTTCGGGGGGGGGGGGGGGGGGAAGATGGCCAGGGTCTCATTGCAGGGTTCTTCTTCCCAGAGGAATCCAAGCCACCCTAAATCTTAATATCTCAATAATTAACAAACAATAAAATACAAACACTCAGAAATACATTTAGAAAAGCGAAGCCCCTGATAGATCTAATCCACATGGGTTCTTGAACTAGACAAGAATTTACCACATTGGTAAATTCTAGTTCTTGAACTAGACAAGTGTCCAGTCTGTACTGCTCCAATGTACTTAAGGGGGTACATCAAAGGCAGGCGTAAGGTTTCAAGGGTGGAGTCTTGCTTTGTGATGTCTTGCAGTCAGCAGGTTGATTGACATCTTGTCAGGTCACACCCTTAGGCAGAGCTTGAGGGGGAAGTTCACCTGCATCAGGCAGTCAATCCCTGTGGGGAGTATTTGGCCAGAGCTTCCCATCATAAGTTGGGTCCTATCAGGTCCACTGAGCCATAAATTTGGACAGGTACAACAGCAATCCATTGCAGGTTGGAAATAAAACATTCAGGATTAGGACCAGAGGTCCCAAATAAAATATATAAGCAGGTCTAGATCCCCATGTGGTCACCTCTGTTTATACTGGAGCCTCTCCCTCCGTTCATGCCTATGAATTCCTTGTGACCAGCTGACAGAAAAGGAAAAAGCTTGGGTTTGGCTTTTGAACAGATTGGGACAATGGGTTGTATAAGACAAAAATACTCTTGCTGTGCTAAAGCCCCACCTAGAAGCTTCTAAAGCATGGGGGCACAGGGATTTTTCTTAGGAGGCAGGACTTCAAGCAGTGCCAGATGCAGTAAGTTCAAGCAGTGGGATGTCATCAACTTGGTACAAAAAGAGAAGTTCCCTAGGGTCAGGCCTCCTGGGTAGTGGTGCACGGTTTGGCCGACTGCTTAGGGACTCACAAAGAGTCAGATGGAAAATTTTCAGTTAAGGAAGTTTGGGGAAGAGGCATGTGGAACAAGCTATGAGAGAAGATACAAAATGTGTGGATCTCCATCTCATTTTATGATCTACCAGACGATGTCCCTTACAGAGCAGACACTGAACAACCAGGTAGATGGAATGACTCATCCAGCAGAAATAAGCCTACCTCTTTCCTCTGCCACTCTGGAGCACAACTGGCCCATGACCTAGTTGTCATGGTGACAGGGATGGAGGTCGCATGTGGCCCAACAGCATGGGCTCCCTGTGGCCAAGGCTGACCAGGTATTACTCTTGTGAAGTGTTCAATCTGTCAGAGTCTGAGGATGAGCTTTTTACCTGGTACCATGCCAGGACCGTATGGTGCTGGGCTGATTATATTGGACCCAAACATCCTAGAGGGGATGTGGCTCTTCTAAGACTTCACGGAACTGATAGATTGGTCCTTTCTGTCCACAATGTCTTGCCCAGCACCAATAAGATCTCCCAGAATATGTAATTTATCATCATGGGATCCCCCAGAGGAAGGAAGCATGTGACCATGTTATTCATCTGTCCTACTATACACTATATCAACCAGAAGCTGCATTCTGAGAAAAAAATTAAAATAACCACTTGAAGCATTACTAAAGCATCAACTTGAAGCTAGGATTGAGGTGCTGTCCTAATGTATTTACATAACACATATATAGTGCAAGTACAGAACTGCAACAGATACTGCCCTGTCCTTGTCTTGAGCCAATAGCACTATATATGTGCTATGTCCCTAAGAGCCAGAATACATAAGTCTAGGAATATTTATTCCTGTTGACCTGCTTAATAAAACTCTGTTTCCAGAGGTTGCTTTTTTTTTTCTTTCACTGTGGGACTAAAGATCCTGTTTCCCAGAGCAAGGAGGGAGAGCATGTCTACCAGAGGACCTAGTCATGGTTTTACTATACCTACAATTCTATCTTCCTCTGGCAATTGTGGGCTCCTTGTGCCAATAGACCAGCAGACAAAGGGAGGAGTTCCTGCTGGCCCAGATGAGAGGTGTCTAGCTTGGATGGCAGAGAAGGAAAATGGTGGCATGGTGAGTTTCAGTCTAAGCACCAACCACAGCAGTGGGAGCTTTAGCTTGTTCCACTCCTCCTACTACTATCACCTACTCCTTTTCCTCCTCTTCCTCCTTGGAAAATTAGTGACACACCATGAACATATTGTGAGTTGAGTACAAGTTTATCTGAGCAAGTGCAAGTACACAACTGGAACAGATGCTGCTCTGTCCTTGTCCTTAAAACCTGACAGTTTTCTCCCAAGACTTCCAGCTGCCAGTATCTGCATCATGGTTAAGGTTTCTTTTCCCCAGAACTCCAGAGAAATGTCTGCACCCATCACTGTTCACAAGTGCCAAGGAACTAAGGAACTAAACACCACTGGGGAGCAGCCTCAGCACTCCAAGATGGCATATCAATATCACACCATCCTTGTCCTCTGGGTGGATTCTTCTGAGGCAGGTGTTTTGTACCATTTCCCAGAGTTCCTTCCAGGATAAATCTTCAGGTGATAAGAATTCCTCCTTCCTCGTATCCTTCCCCTATTACTGTTATTTTCACTTCCCAAATAAACTATTTCCACTCCAGTCTTTCTCTCAAGATCAGTTCTTGGAAGAACCCACATTAGGATACATGTGGTTCAGGGACTATGCTTTGAGAAGCCCTGGTTGGAGAGTGAACTCATTTCTTTTTAAAAAGAAACTCTCTCTCCCCACTTCCCCACCTCTCCTCCTTCTATCCCGTATGTATGTGATGTGTGATGTGTGTGTGTGTGTGTGTGTGTGTGTGTGTTTTAGTCAGTTTTTTGCTGCTGTGACTAAAAGACATGCCAAGAACAATTTTAAAGGAGGTAAAGTTTATTAGAGGGCTCGCGGTTTCAGAGTTCTCAGTCCATAGACAGCCAGCTCCATTCCTTGGGGCTTAAGGTGAGGCTGAACTTTATGGTGGAAGAGTGTAGTGGAGGGAGGCAGCTCACATGATGATTAGTAAGCAGAGAGAGAGAGAGAGAGAGAGAGAGAGAGAGAGAGAGAGAGAGAAACTCCCCTGACCAGATACAAAATATATATCCCAAAGGCACGCCCTGATGAGCCAGCTTCTCCAACCACACCCTACCCACCTTCAGTTTTCACTGGGTTAATCCCATCAAGGGATTAATTCACTGATTGGGTTGAGGCTCTCATAAACCAATCATTTCTCCTCTGAACCTTCCTGCATTGTCTCACACTTGAGCTTTTGTGGGATGCCTAATTTCTAAACCATAACATTGTACATACATCATATATGACAAAGGCCCATAAGGATATCATCCAGGTATTTTCATCCAGGTAATTCTGGATGGTGAAATCATGAATATTCCAAGTTTCCTCTTAGTTTTTTCTTCTATTTTGCTTAACAATTGTATCAAAAGCTTGTTTCAATTAGCAAAAAGGAGATTATTAGTGGGTTCAGTGAAGTGTCGTGTTGATACCCTGGCAAGGAGAATGTACAGATGGTTCTTTCAAGAAGCCAGGCTAGGGAAGGACAAGGGATGGGGAATAACTGAAGTGGGGGAAAATAGAGTGTTGTGTTAGGAGATCCTTGAGCATGTTTATGTACCAAGGAAGAGCAAGCCAATGATGAAGAAGGAGACAAAAACAGAGAGTCAGGAGGGGATAATTGAAGGAATCAAGTCCCAGAGGGGGCCAGAGGGGATTAGACCAGGGCCCTGGTGGAGGAATTAGTTTTGAAGGGAAGGCAAGCTTCATCCTCTGAGATCAGAGGAAAGGAGGTAAGGATGGATAGTTAGAATTGCATTTACTTCATCTGTCGGTTTGTTTTACACTGTCTGATTTCACATTGTGGCGTTTCTATAGATACGCCAATAGAGAAGGGTTGGCAGTAGAGAGGTTCCCCATGGAGGGGCTCTGCTTCCTTTGTGAAGTTAGAGGCAAGGTCTGTCTCACTGAGAACCAGCAGGGATGTCTCCATAGGTTAGAAGAAAGGTTTGGGAGGTGGCTGAGAGAGGGACCCCGGCTGGACCATTTTTATTTATTTATTTATTTATTTTGTAATGGCCCAGAATTGGCCCAAGTCCAGGTTGCACAACTGTGGAAATTCCTCCAGCAGCTTGGGAAGAAGAAGCCTTGGCTGCTTATTGGCTCTGGCTTTAGACAAGTCATTGCTTTGCTCTGAGCAACCGTTTCCTCATCTGTAAATGGAGAGGAAATTGTCAAGTCTGGAGCGGTATTGTGAGGTTTAAATAAAATACTGACATGAAGCCCCTACCACAGGCCTGACATGAAGCCCCTACCACAGGCCTAGAGACCAAAGCTGCTAAGACTCTGTTCACCCTCCTGCACCTCCCCCTTCCAGCGGCCCCAGGCAGTGTTATCTGATGGAAAGAGAAGGGACATGGGTGTGGGTCCCTTGTACTGGTGGGTATTGTTACTCACAACTATTTTAAATACAGCCGAGTCTCATTATTCATGGTAGTTAGATTCTATAGTCACTGCAAAACTGAACTAGCGAACTGAGTCATTGCCCCAAGAGGAAAGACAGGGTCAGGTTCCTGCAAGCCTATGGTCACATTTTCAGCAGCTAATTAATATATAATTTTGTTTTAAAGGTGTTCCTGTTTAAAGATGCTTCATTTAACAAATACAGTCATCTCTCAGTATCCTCAGGGACCCTGGTAGATACCAAAATCCGCAGATGCTCAAATTGCTTATGTAAAATGGCATAGTACTTGCATATAATCTGCACGATCCTCCATAGATTTTAAATCATCTCTAGGTTACTTATAATATCTAATTCAATGTAAATGTTATGTACATAGTTATTATACTGTATTATTTAGGGAATAATGACAAGAAAAATGTTTGTTTTATGTTCAGTAGGAAGACAATTTTTTCCAAATATTTTGATCTAAAGTTGGTTGAATTCATATGTGAAGAACCTGTGGATATAGAGCTGATTGTATATTGCTGATTTATTAATATTAAACCCACAGCTAACAATACTATAGCCGTGTCTCAAAAAAAAAAGCTTATGAACTACACATATTTCCTCCCTAAGGCATATCACATACTTCTTATGCTCAGGAACACTAGACAGCGTTTTAGCACGAGACTGGGAGCCATTTTAAAGAGCTAAATCACCAAGAAAAAAAGCACAAAAATAAGAAAAAAAATGTGGTACTCACTAAATAGGTCACAAAAAGGATACTTGTTTACACTTTGAGAGCTGAAACAAGAAAGCAGAATGTCTCTTTGTTCTGTCTCCTGGAAAGAGACCTATAGGCAACTCCAAATTTTCACATCTCTGTCCATGCATATGTCCACAAACAACCACACAAGTGCCTCTAGTGTTGATTTGAGGGTCACGGTGAATTTGCAAATATGAAATCCACGAATCGTGAGAATCAACTTATAATCTTTTTCTGATTATAAAATTAGTATAATAAGCAGAGCTACATAAAGTCCCCTTAAAAATCTAACCCATAGATGAACATGGTTAGAATTGCTATAGAGTTTTGTGAGTTTTTGTTATGCAAATAATGCCTATGTGCTTGTGTAAATTTGTGTGTGTCTGTGAATGTGAATTTGGGTCTTCTTTTTTTTTTTATTATTTCACTGAACAGTTATCTCTTGGAGAGCTTTCCAGAAAAAGAAAAAAAAAAAAAAAAGAATTCCAATCTATGAGTAGAAGCAGGTGACCTACCCTACAGTCAGGATCTCTGTCTTAGTTCAGATCCTTCAACCACATCAGTTTGGGGAAGCAGAGCAATGACTATGAGAGCAATGACTTACCAAATTTAAATATGATGCACTAAATTTATTAGTGCTCTTCATCTTAGACTGAGATGGGATGAGATTAGGAGAAGAATATTTCAAAGGGCAAAAGGACTAAAAACTATAAAGTATTTTGAAAGATAAGAGAGACTGACTTTTAGCTAGAGAAAACCATGTCCTGTACTCTTTGGGGAAAATGGGACTAGATGTTAAGATAAATTTATTGATGGAAAAAATTTAAACAATAGTGTACATAGACCAGAGCCTCTTTGAAAAACAATCAAATAGCATGGAGAAGGCCAAGCTCCTGCTACCAAGACACCCAAAATACAATGGCTTATAGCAAATACAAGTTCATTTCTCACTTTCTGACCATGTGCCTGAGTGTATTCCATGCAGTCATTTAGGAACCCAGGTTCCTCCCATATCTTTGCTCTGTCAGCCCCTTACAAGCATTATTGAATCTGGGTCCCTGACACATCTGTGTTCTAACTCAAGGGAAAAGGAAATGAAGCATGAAGAGCAAAAGTCCCCTGCCTTAAGGCTTTTTTTTTTTTTCCAGTACTAGGTATTGAAACCAGGGATGCTTAACCTCTGAGCCACATCCCCAGCCCTTTTCATTTTTTATTTTGAGACAGGGTCTTGCTAAGTTACTGAGGCTGACCTTGAATTTGCAATCTCCTGCTTCAGTCTCCCAAGTAGGGATTACAGGTGTGTGCCACTGTACCCACCAAGGCCTATTTCCATTTATGATCTGTTGGAAAGAGCTTAGTCACAAAGCCATACTCAATTGTAAGAGAAGCCAAGAAGTGTGGTCTCTAGGGGAGCAGGAAGTGTGGTCTCTAGGGGACAAGTCATTCCTCCAACTGCTACTCTATTGCTATAGAATAGCAGGAGGAGGACTTTTGGTACATAACTAGCAATCTCCATCACATTTCCATTTTCTGAGCCTCAATAGCTTCCCTTATAAGATGGGGATCATGTCATATACTAATTAAGATTTCTTTGAGACTCAGATGCAACAATATATGTGGAAACACTCAGTACCCTACTGTGCCTGATAAAAAATTTCTCATTGTTTTTTCTTCTAAGCTGCAAGCTCCAAGGAGTAAGGAGCATAGTTTATTCCATCTCCTTGCACAAGGCCTGCCCAGAGTCAACCCTGGTAAACACATATTGAATAATAAAGCCACTGTTTATCCACCATCAAACCTTTTTTCATTTCTCTTTGAAAACTTCAATAATTTTCTGCTTGTAGAAAAAAAAAAATGGAGATGCCTGTCAGTGTACCAACTGGGATTCTTTGGATAGCCCAAGTGACAGTCCATCACTATTAAACTTGCTTGAGTAAGTTGGACTTGAGGAAAATGGACTCCCTCACGTATCCAGAAGTCCGAGCTTTGAGTCAATGCAATATCTCTTCCCTAAGGTCCCTTTGGTTCGCTCATGTATTGGTCACATTCTTATACAGGGAACAACATGGCTGGTGGAACTTCACACATGAAGAGACTGTTTCCAGAAGTCTCCTCTCTGCCATAGTCTTCACCTTGGGTTTTTCAGGCCAGACCTAGACGAACCATCACTGGCAAGAGAGATGCAACCACCAGGATGAACTTGGACCAAACAGAAATCACTCGTGGAGCTGGGCCGGGGCCAGCTTTCCCTTGGACATATGGGAATTGAAGATACCTGAATAAAATCAGGGCTCTGAGTGCTCTGAGGAATGGCTGGTATATGAGCCACCAAACTGTTTCTAGCGATGATGGAGGCACACCACCAGATAAGGGTGTGGTGGAGGGCATGCAAACAGCAGGGAATTGAAGCTTTTTGTTAAATTGTACCTCAATAAAGTCTAATTTCAGTGAAGACATTTTTGGAAGCGGCACAAAAGGAGGAGCCACTCTCAATGCCTCCTTTGTTTCATTCCCATATGCAATCATCACTAAGTTTCCTAGGGTCCAAACTTAATCCTCTGACCTTCTCTCCTGACCCACTATCAGGCCCCCACCACTCAGGTCTCATCTCCTGCAGGCACTGTGACAAAAGACCAGGCCCAGTCTTTCCTTCCTCCTGCAGTTCACAGCTTTGCTGCTATTACTCAGCTGCCCATCTGTATTGTGTGCCTAGGTGCCACATAGGCAGACAGAGCAGAAAGGGTACCTGCCTGCCTTCGCTTTGCTGCAGGTAGAATGAGCATCTCCAACACTTCATGAAACCCAAATTGAGCAAGGTCATTCTCCTGCTAGAAAGCCCCCTGCCTGCAAGCAATTCTTTATGATGACCCTCTATTCACTCCACTTCCCTAGCCCCTTCCTCACCCAACTCCCAACAGTAAAAAAACACTGGCACTTCCTCCAAGTACCCTCCCCTTTCACACCTCGAGACTTTTGCACACACCTCCCTCTGCCTAGAAATTCCTCATTTCCTCTCCATCTGGCACAGAAGATAGGGTCTCCATTACAATTTCTCCCTCTCACTCTCCACACCACCCCCTTACACATGTGCACCCACAATGTGTGTACATTGTGTACACACACACACACACACACACACAAATGCAGCACTGCAGATACATTAGCTGAGTGGAGGAAACTCCTTGAGTCAGAAGTTAGCCAGATTTCTCCAAACCTCTCCCCCAAATGAAAGGAACCCGGCACAGTGTGCATGCCTTCCCAGCAGCTCAGAAGACTGAGGCAGGAGGATGGCAAGTTGAGGCCAGTCTGAACAATTTAGGGAGACCCTGTCTCAAAATAAAATAAAAAGGGCTGAGGATGTATCTCAGTGGTACAATGTCCCCGGGTTCAATTCCCAGTAGTGGGTAGGGGACGGTGAAGAGAAATTGGGATCATGAGGACCTTGCACTTGCTCGAAGCAAATGGCATTTCCCGAGTTTCGTCGTTATAGACTGTGTAAAAGCTGTATTCTATGCAGAGTACACAACATATTCATGTTTGTTTTAATACAAATATTATTTTTACCAAACTTCAAATTGATGATCCAGAGAGATGCTCGTTGTTTATTCGTCGTCCTCTCAAACCAGCTGTCCTCTTCTTTCCCCAGCCGCTGGGACTCTGAGCAAGACCTGATTGCTTTGCCAATCTTAAAAGAACAGCTGGGTTTTGCTTCCCCAGAGCAATAGGACGGTGGGGGAGGGGCGGGGGTCGGGAGTCTGGAGTTCCCGCCCCTCCCCCGCCCGCTGCGAAGGCGGAGTCGCCTGGGTCCCGCCTGCGGGGGCGGGGAGGGAGCTGCGGCCGCCGGCAGCTCGGCTCTGCTGGTTCCGGGTTGAGAGGCTGCGCTGGACCGAAGAGGTGGCCGCTGAGCTGGCGGGGGTAAGGGGCTGCGCCTGGCTGGGGCTTGTGCAGGGATCGGGCAGCTGTGCGAACGCGCACCCCTCCTCTCCTCTGCAGCGCACAGCTGTGGTGCGACTCGGCCTGGCTTCTCCCTACCCCAGAATTTCCCATCCCCAGCTTCTCCCCCTCCCCCAGTTGCCCCAGTCCCGGGATTTCAGCCCCCCCTAGGCCTCCGCCCCCTTCCTGGATCTCCTTTTTCCAGCACCCATTCTTCGGACTGTCCGGTCCCTCAAGAACCTCCTCGCCAGGAGCCCCTTCCCTTAGACACCTTCGGCCTGTTCCCTTCAGCACCCATCGCTCTGAGCTACCCACTACCTCGAAATCGCCCTGCCAGACTCTCATCCCGGGCAGTCTCGAATCCCTTCCTCGTGTAATCCATCCGGACGGCACCCCTTCCTTCTCCGGTGTCTGCTCCCCTGTCTTCGCGGGCCTCGAGCCCGCGTCGCTCCCTTGGGTGCTGCCCCAACAGCGTCGCGCTCTCAGCTGCCCCTGCCTCTGAGCCCCCTCCCCGCCCCTGGCGCCATGGCTTGCAGCCTCAAGGACGAGCTGCTCTGCTCCATCTGTCTGAGCATCTACCAGGACCCGGTGAGCCTGGGCTGTGAGCACTACTTCTGCCGCCGCTGCATCACCGAGCACTGGGTGCGGCAGGAGGCGCAGGGCGCCCGCGACTGCCCAGAGTGCCGGCGCACGTTCGCCGAGCCCGCGCTCGCGCCCAGCCTCAAGCTGGCCAACATCGTGGAGCGCTACAGCGCCTTCCCGCTGGACGCCATCCTCAACGCGCGCCGCGCCGCGCGACCCTGTCAGGCGCACGACAAGGTCAAGCTCTTCTGCCTCACGGACCGCGCGCTGCTCTGCTTCTTCTGCGATGAGCCCGCGCTCCACGAGCAGCACCAAGTCACCGGCATCGACGATGCCTTCGAGGAGTTGCAGGTGAGCGACCAGCTAGCCGGGGGCGGGGGCAGGCCCGAGCCGGGGGTGGGGTCCGGGCTGGACTGCGGGCAGGGCCCAGTCAGGATGGTCAAGGGGCCGGCCGCAGGTAGGTTCAGGCCCTATCAGACTTAATATGGAGAGGGGCGGGGCCGTGGAGAGGGGCGGGGCCTTGGGTTGCCTTTACGCTGCGAGGTCTGAAACATTTCTTGGAGTGGAAGCCTGACACCGGTTGGGGAAAGGTCGAGGGTGGAGTGGGACAGTGGCATGGATGAGGTAAGAGCTGGACCAGGTACTGGGCTTGTTGGGGACGCAAGCAAATCAGAGTTGGGCAAGGGCAGTCCTCCATTAAAGCTAGACCGTGGGCAGGGCTGCGAGGAAGGGTTCTGCACCACTTGAGCTGCTGAGCTCTGGCAGGCTGGGGTACGGTGAGGCGGGGACTTGATCTGTTGTACATCGGGGCTGAGGGGCGGGGCTGAGGGGCGGAAGGTGCTAGACCTTGTTGCGCAGACGAAGGTTAAGCCTAAGAGAGGGGTGGAAGTTAGGGTCAGCAAACAGCTGAAAGAGTGGGATAATGCTCCACTGATTGGGCTGAGGTGTCTGAGGGGTTAAGGCCGGGATCAAGTACAGATATTGTGAGAACACGTTTGGATTTGAATGGGGGCTGACTGAGAATGGGGCCAGGAATTGAAGATTTAAGAAGAAAAAAAGTCCCAGAGTCGATTTGAGAAGGTTGGGGAGAGAAATGGATGGACCTCTAGTAGTCTTCAGGGACTTTTGATGACCTCCATGGCTCTGTCACCCACATCAGGATCTTTGAGGACTCATTGAAACAAGAGCAGTCAGTCTAGGACAATAATTGATCTACCTTAAGCCTTCCCATTTTCATGATGAACTCCTACTCAACACTCATAGCCCTGCTCACATGTCCTCCCTGCAAACCCTTCTCTAAGTTTCACTGACCAGGAAATTTGCATGAGAAACATATTTTCCCAAATACCCTCTGTTAATAATATGACTTTTTGAAAAAAAGTATTCCAAGATCAGCTCTATTTGGAAAATAAAGTATATTTCAATACCCGCCTTCTCCCAACTTCTGTTGGATGATTCCCAGTATGAATTTGCATACTAAAGGCTTGGAAAAGGCCTTAAATCTTGTAGCAAAGAAATCCGTTTTACTGTGTTTAATAAAATAATCCCCATACTTATTTAAACCTGGAATCCTTTCTCAAGCTAAACCGTCTTAATCCAGCAGTCCCATGTCCCTGGCCTTGCGATACCAATCTAGCACAGTTTCCCAAGGACAGAAACTGTCTTTAATTCCTCATATCGATGGTATAGGCTTAGCCTGCAGTACATTCCAATAAATGCTGAATGAATGAATGAGTGACCAGTCCTGTCCTAAGCCTACCAGACAGTAGAACATTCAGAAGTGGAAGATTTGGGTTCAAACAATTTCTGGAAATGGAGTGGGCAGAAAGTAGAATTGGGAGGTACTGAGCTCCATGGCCTTCACTACTTAATTGAGAGCTAAATAACTACTTTTCTCTGTATCATAAGGGACCTCCATTCCCCACCCAACTCCATCTCACCCCCCACCCATATGTGAATCTGCAAATTAGCTGACACCTAGCAGATACCAAGGGCTGAGGGTTGGCCCAGGAGAAATGGGCATCTGGGTTACAGACAGGGCATCTGGGTTCACATGACATGACTCCCCAAGCCACACAGACAGTGCCACCTTGCATACCCCTCCCTGTCTGGCTGCCTGAGGATGAAGGCCCCATCAAAGGGTGAGCAAAGAACATGGGCTCTGGGAACTTGCACAAGGCCAGTTATGTCCCTCTACCCCTAAAGACCCTGTGCTAGGTGTTGGTGTCCCCATCTCTCCATCTGTGAAGTCACATAAACCGGGAGGAGGGAAAACCTCTACAGGAATGAGAATGAGTGTGAGTTTGAAGGGACACCATCTGAAACCATCTGTTCAATCTCTTCATTTGACAGATGTGAACACAGATCTGGGGAGGTTCTGTGACTTATCCAAGGCCACACTGCCAGATAGGAAGAGAGCAAGGCTAGAGAGCAAGCCTGCCCGAGCCAGATGCTTCCTCTGCTGCACAGCCCTCCCCTCTCTATCTGACTCCCAGTCTCTGCTTCAGAGCCTGGGTTCTCCTATTTGCAGAACAGGAAATGCAGATTACTGTGTTTAGGACTTTTGCACTCTATACTGTGACCTGGGGATTGCAGGTGAAATTCAATATATATTTCCTCCATATACTAATGAAACTCTTTCATTCATGGATAAAAAGAATACAAGACTGCCACTCACTCTCCAGGGCCCTGCCCTGGGGTCAGACACACTGGAGTCCTGGACCTGCCTTAGGCACTGTCTGTGTGGCTTGGGGAGTCATGTCATGTGAACCCAGATGCCCTGTCTGTAACATGGGGTCAGGATGATGCCCTCCTACCTGGACTTCCAAGAAGCTGACCTAGGACAAACCTACTATTTGAGGTGCCTAGCACATGTCAGGGTCTGGGACAGCACACGTTCCCATCCTTTCTCCTTGGAGTCCTGAGAGCTCATGAGAATGCCCAGCCCCACCTCTCCTGCTGAGGAGGAGGCCTACTTTGGTGTCCCCTTTGGGCCTAACCAGATGTCAGCAGAGGTCCCCACCTCGGGATATGCTCAAGGCGGGGCTCAAGCTGATCTCCACCCACACCAGGCTCTCTCTTCTCATGAGAAGGCAGGCTTATTAGCTGGGAAGGAGATCAGTCCACCCCCACTCCCACCCCCGCACACACACATACACACGCACGCGTGCACACCTCCCCCAGCAGCTAGTGGCTGCTGGAGCCTGAGCTTGAGCCCCTCTCCTGGAGAATGACAGACTCAGAGCTGGCAGGGCCTTGGAGATCGTCTGCTGCAATATTCACTTGACAGATGGGGAACTGGTAGAGGGGGAGGGTGGGGACATGCCCAAGGCCTTGAAGCCACAGGAGTCTGGGCTTGCATTTAGCTGGTCTCTGGATACCCTCCCTAGCAGTTGTCCTGGAACTTTTACATTTATACTAAGTCCTAGAGACAGCAGAGTGGAAAGATGAAGAGTTCTGGCTCTGTAGTCAGGCAGCTCCATCCTGGTTTTACTATTTTCTGGCTGTGTGATCTTAGGAAAGTTATTTGCCTTCTCTGAGTCTCAGGTTCTGCATTGACAACTTGAAGTAATAGGGTTAAGATTAAACTAGGGGGGGTGCTGGGGTTGCGGCTCAGCAATAGAGTGCACATGTGAGGCCCTGGGTTCCATCCTCAGCACCACATGAAAATAAATAAATAAACAAATTAAAGGTTTTGTGTCCAACTACAATTGAAAAATAAATATTAAAAACAGAATAAGATTAAATTAGTTAGGCACAGTGGGGCACACCTGTAATCCCAGCAGTTCCTGAGGCTGAGATAGGAGAACTGCAAGTTCAAAGCCATCCTCAGCAACGATGAGGTGCTAAGCAACTCACTGAGACCCTGTCTCTAAATAACATACAAAATAGGGCTGGGGATGTGGGTCAGTGGGCAAGTGCTCCTGAGTTCAATCCCTCGTACACTCTCCCCCCACCAAATAAAAGATTAAATAAGATGATGTTTATAAGAATTCAGTACTGAATTGGCACATGGGAGACTCAATAAGTGACAGCTATAAGTACATTACATTGTACCTAAGCCTTTTTGTTATTCAGGGCTACTTGTGCATCTCTCGGGTCCACCCAATAGGCACCAGTACAACACCCTCCCTCCAAGTTATGACAACCAAAAATGTTTCCAGGGCTGGGGTTATGGCTCAGCGGTAGAGCACTCGCCTCACATGTGCAAGGCCCTGGGTTCGATCCTCAGCACCACATAAAAATAAATAAAAATTATTGTGTACAACTACAAAAAAATAAATATTAAAAAAAAAATGCTTCCAGACATTGACCAGAGTCTCCTGGGGTCAGAATCACCCCAGATTGAGAACCCTAGACATCCCACTTAGCCTTCCCGATTCAGCCAAAGTATCACCTGCCCTGTGCAGCTTTTTCCCACCTTGACCTGCTAGGCAGAATTGCTGTATACTCCAGAGTCCAGGGCTTAGATCCTGGCATGCTACATGTCCTTAATTAAGTCACTTTGCTTCTCTAAGCCTCCAAGGGTCACCTATAACCTGGGGATAGGGTGGCATTCCTGGAAGGATGTCATGTTAGGGATTCTCTGTGCCCACACTGTGCCTGGCACACTAGGCACAATTTTAAAATATCTTTATTCATTCTGATGACAAAATATGCATGGAAATTGGAACACTATAATTGAAAAGTTAAAATGTCTGCTAATCCTACCAAGGCAGGAAATATGGCTAGAATTACTGTATAGTTGTGCAGAACTTTTACGTAACATGAGTGTGTACGTTGGTGTGTTCGTGGATTTTGTTTTTCTTTCCTTTTCTTTTCCCACCACTGCTGAGAACCTGGTCCACAGAGCACAGTAGGGCAGGGGGATCCCCAAAGAGTTGGTGCTTAAAAAAAACCCTATTAACAGTACTTCATTTAATCTTCATAACACCCTGTTGGGTGTGTTCTGTTGTTATTTATTCTTTTTTACCAGATAAGGAAACAGGAGCTCAAAGAAATCAAGTGACTAGTTTGGTCCCCAGCTGGTAAATGGCAAGGCCAGAATTTGAGAGCAGCCTGACTGAGCCATGTACAGCATCTGTGCTGCTCCGAGAGCCTGGGAATTACCTCCCATCCATCCCTCCTGGCTTTGTATCGAGAGCACTCAGCACAGGACCAGGCTAGGGACTGTCTGTTGGCGCCAGCTTGACACCTCAAGGGCAGGTGGCTAGGATGTCATCCTGGTCAGGCCTGGCATCCGGCTCTCTGGCCGTCTCAGTTTCCTGACCCCCAGAGAGGGAATCCGATTCATCTTAGCCACCCCCTCCAGGCCTCATGTGGCCACTGGAGCCTTTCCCAAGGCCTCCTTTATGCCAGCGAAGGGGATGGGCCCTGGATGGGAGCCTGACAGGCTGGGTGTGGTGATTCAGAGCTGCCAACACAGCCCCACGAGTAGGGAGCAGGGTTGGGGCACAGGGTTCCAATTTGGGCTCTGGCTTCTTCCTGTGGCATAGAAGGCACGGCTCTGTACCCTTTTTCCCAACCTGAGAAATGGAAAGAACAAGGGGACTGTCCACTTCCTATGCGGAGGAGAGAGTTGCTACCTAGCCAAAGAAATGACAGATGGGAAGGCCTTTATGTTGTGGGAGGCAGTTGCGTTGTCTGTATCCTGGGGAAGCAGCTTCTGCCATCACTTTTCCCAGGACAGGGCAGGATTTATGTGCAAAGTGTAGCCTCCATGTGGGTGAGGCTGACTGGGGGTCAAATGCAGGGCTGGCTGTTGGCATCTCCACTTCCCACAGGTGTCTGGATAGCCAGGAATGACCAGTTGGGCCAGGCTGAGCACAGGCCAGTGTAGAAATTTAGGGTTGAAGTTTGGGTTAGGATCTCAAGATGCTTATTTTATAGAAAGAAAAGGATCTGGTGACAACCGTAAAACAACTTTATAAAATAAAGTTTAGTTAGTATCTACTATGTGCCAGGGGCTGTGTAACAGGCATTTCATCCTAAGGCAAGTCTTTTTCCTTTCTCTGTATCCTGAGTGGGATGAGGATCCGTCCATTCCACAGATGCAGATACTGAGGTCTAGAGTGGAGATCTCACTGCCAGCAGGAGGAAGAGCTGGGATCCAGCCTGGCTCTGTCAGACTCACAGTTCCCCCTCCTCACCAGCACTCCAACCCTCTCAGGGAGCATTCAAAGGGGGAAGAGCCTCAGAAACCACCTGGCTGACCCTCTTCCCTCTACGTAGATGGGGAAGCTGGTTGCCAAGGCAGGACCAGGGCTTAGCTCCCACCTCGCTCACAGCATCGTTTGCCATCCTGACTTTGCGCTCTGCCTGAAGGCTGAGGGTAGGCGTGGGGGACTCAGAAGTGGATTCCATCTTGGATTCAGAGATTCACTTAATAATTCCTTTGGCCAATATGCTTCTGTGCTGGCTGAGAGCCAGCCCTGTGCCAGTTCTAGGACAGGGCTGCACGAGACCTGGCCTGCTGGGGCTGTGGGACAGGCCTGTGAACTGGTAGGTCTCTGTAACTGAGCTTGCCCAGTTGATTCTTAGCCGATGTGCCAAGTGCTTCAGGCCAGGGAGCAAAGAGGCTATGGGCAGCGGGAATGGCACCATCCACAGCCACCATGGCCTAGGCGCAGACTACAGGCCTTCAGTGCCCTGGCAAACAGCAGGTTTTCTTTCTCCCCCCAGCCTCCCTCTCTCACCTCACAGCAAGCCTATGAGGTGTGTATCTTTGCCCAATTTCACAAATGAGTAAACTGAGGTTCAAATACTGTACCTAAGGTCATACGGTCACTAAATGCCACTGAGGCTGGAAGTTGAACTCAGGTATGAGTCTGACTAGGAACACATTCAGGTGGGTCATTGTGGCTCTAGGAGGGGGAGAAGAGTAAGAGTGAGAAAGAGAGACTTAACCAGCTCAGGAAAGGTCTTGAACTTATGCGCGCACACACACACACACACACACACACACACACACACACACACACACCCTGGAGAGGCAGGGAAGCCGGGGACAGGTTTGAGCAGGTACATGTGGCCTGTCAGATCTGCACCCTTGGCAGTGTGCATGGTAGAGACCCTGGAGCAGGGGAACAGCCAGGTGTTTCCAGGGACTGTTGAGCTCCAGAGGGCCCAGGGAGGGTTCGGTCTCAAAGAAGCAATAGAAGAACTCACATCTGTCAAGAAGAACAGGGCCTCAGGGCCTCAGGTATAGGTGAGAGATGGGGGCCGGGAGAGGAGGAAGACGCAAGTCCACTTTGCCTTGTTCAGATTTGTGGCACCCTTGGGTGGGGGGAGGGGAAGAGAGAGCAGTGCCCAGGCTTGGAGACAGGAGGCATGGGTACCAGCACTCGCTGGGCCCTGTCACCGCACATCTGGTCCTCTCAGGAGCTCTCATTACAACCCTGCCAGGGCTCTTACCCTCAATTTATAGAGAAGGCCCTTGGAGGCTGGCCCCAGGAAGGGAAGAAGTGATTTGTTCAAGTTCATACAGTCCAGATTCAAATGCAGGTTTTCTAACTCCAGAGTTCATGCCATCTCCATTGGGATGAAAAGGGTCCCTGAGGCCAGAGCTTGGATGGCTTCCAAGCAGTTTTGTCCCCTGGGCAAGAAAAGGAGTTGTCTTGTGGTGGGAGAGTCCTGATCTTGGCCTTGGGGGCTTTGAGCCCTGGCTTTCTGTCCTCCCTCCTGGTTGCTGCCCCATGCTGGTCTTGCCAAACTGATGGAGCTCCAGAAACCTCACGGCTGATAGGATGTGCACCCACCCGGCCCTCTGGGGTGTGTCCTCCCCAGACCCCTTGACCTCCCCTGCCCTGCCCCAGCTCTGATGGGGCCCTGCCAGTCCCGCTCTCCCTGGCTGACATTCAAGGCCTCCTCCACCTGCTGTCCCATCCCAGCCAGCTCCAGCCGGCCTTTCCAGCTTGTGACTCCACCCACCTGTCGCCTACCTGGCTCTGGCCATCTAGGACTACCCCCACTTCCTGCACACCAGGTGTGCCCCTGCCTGACCAGTCCTCTCCACCTGGAATAGCTTCTCCATGTCCTGGAAACTCGAAGGAACACTACCATCGCCTTTCCTGGTCCTTCCATCAGACAAACCCTGAATGTGACACTCCCCAGTTCTGAGGCCCCATTTCATATATAATTATGATAATAACAACTTAGGTCCATTGAACTCACCCTATGCATCATGTCAGGTTAGGAATTAAGTCATTTGATGGTCACAACAACCCTACTGAACAGGTGATACTATAGCTTCACTTTACGGGTTAGGAAACTGAGATGGAGGGACTATTACAAACACAGCCAGTGGTGACAGTTGCTTGAACCCTTGGCAGGTCCCCCATATGCACATCTTGTTTTTCTTTGTGTTCCACCTGTTTAAATTTCTTCCTCCTTGGCTCTTGCAAAATCTTTAACATCAGGGACCCTGTCTCCAGCCCATGGTAGCCACTACAAAGCCCAATTCTCAGTGGTGCTCAGAAATTACTTCTGATTTGAGTTGACTGGGAGGCAGAGACGCTGAGCAGTTTTGAACTTGCATTTTTAGAGTCTCTCAGAGCCTTGTCTCTCTTACTAGCTGTGTGACCTTAGGCAAACTGCCTAACTTCTCTGATCCTCAATTTCTACTTCTATGAGATGGAGGCAATAAATGCATCAACCTTGTGGATTGTTGTGAGAATTAGATGATGAGATGCCCAGGAAATTCAAACCCAAACCATGAGCCACTCCAGCACCTCTGGTCCTGAGTGTCTTCTGTGGTCATGGTCTCAGTGTTCTTCCCCTGGGTTGGCTTTGTTATGTAGGAGTTTATCAGCAGGTTCCTATTCCTGTCTGACCTCTCTACTGGGAGGAGACTTTCCGGTTTACTCTCCCACTATAGAACTATGTGGCCGGGGGCCAGTCAGTCAGTCCCTCTCCCTGGACTTCAGTTTCCTGTTCTGGCAATTGTAGGGGTTGGGCCAGATGGTCCCTCCAGCCCCTTCCTGCTCTTGCCATCTGAGGATGCAGGGAGGGGCCACTGGACACAGCACAAGGTGAGGACATGAAGGCACGACTGGAGGCCTCATATGGGGCAGTGACCACTCCATCCCCCATGCGCTGGGCGCTGCCAGGCTCCGTACCCTGGAAGGCTGAACATTGGTTCCTCTTTCCTCATTTCACCCTCCAGCCCTAGAAGTTATTTATATTCCCAGTTTACAGGTGAGAAACGGGGGCACCGAAAGGTTCCATGACATCCCAGGGACACGGCTGGTGAGTGGCATGGTAGAGCCAGCTTTTAACCCAGATCTACCTGGAAGGAGATCCATGGGGTGGGTTGGGGCAGAGCTCAGACAGCCTCCTAAGTTCTCTCCCCTGGGATCTAGCTCCCTCGGGCTCCATACCTGGCCCACCTGGGGAGAGCTGCCTGCCCTGGGCCTCTCTCCCCTTCCACCCTTTCAGCAGGGAGCTCAGACCCAACCAACCTCCTCCCTGGGCAGTTCATCTTGCAAAAGCCTGAGGCTGGTCTGTACCTGCCTCTGTCCTAGGTACTGAGAGTGTGACAACCTCTCTGGCAGGATCCCTCAGGAGCCAGCAATTTGGTAGGGAAGATGAACAGGTCACCTTGCATTAACATGAATTGTGTGCCACAACTGTGCACCCAGAGGTGTGTCTGATGACAGTGTCCCACAGTGGGGAAAAACAAGAGTGTGTGAGCATTCTGGACAGCGGGTACAGCGCACGCAAAGGCCTAGAGAAGAGCATTGCTGCAAGATGCTTGGTGCTCTCCAATAGAACTTTCTGGAGTACTGGAAAGTTCTGCATCTTCATTGTCCAGTGCAGTAGCCGCTTGTCCCATGCATCTATCGAGCACTTGAAGTGAGGCTAGTGCGACCAAGGAACTGAACTTCCTTTTGTTTTATTTTAATTAATTGCCATTTAAATAGCCACATGGGGCTCATGGCTACCATATTGGACACCACAGATCTGGACCAAGAGATAAGGCTGGAGAAAAGTGGAGCCCGAGGTGAAGGGCCTTGAACGCTGCCCTCAGGCCTTGTTCCCTTCTTTCCTGATAATGTAGAAATTCCCTCCCGGGGAGGGGAAGCATGTCTCCTCAGCAAGGAAGAGCAGGTCTCGGATTCTCCACTCTGTCCGACGTTCACTGTGATGTGTCTGTGTCCCTGTCTGTCTCCCTGACTCCTGTATGTCTCTTGGGTTGGGACTTGCCCCTCGTCCCTCTCCCCATCCCAGACACAGCAGCATGTGAGGCCCAGGACATGGAATGGGTGAATGAGGGTTCTCTGGCTCCTGCGGTCCAGGAGGAAGGCCAGCTCTCCTCATTCCCTGACTCCAAAATCAAGGAGAAATCTGTCCACGTCCCTCAGATCCTGAGCAGTGTGAGGAACTGGCCTCCAGCGTCCCTTCTCAGAAACACAGAAGAGCTGCCTGGGCGGCTGGGTCTGACGTGGGCCCATGGGGACGCCCCAGGGGAGAACTGTAGCACTCGGCCCATCTCCTCCAACATCTGCCTCTCCGCCAGCCCGTGGCCCAAGATGGGCCTGGGGAGCCCTCGGCACGTGTGCGAGTCCATGAGGATGCCTTTCAGCTATAGCAATGGAGAGCCGACCGCAGGAGCTGAAACTCCACGGAGTGTTCCTTCCCTAAAACACTCCGTAGGAAGGGACTCAGGACAGCCAGCATGCTGGCAGTGGCCACACTTGCTCCTGAGAGCTGCTGTGCCATCTCTTCCCAACTCCACGGCCAGTGACCTCAACAGCAATAGCTTGAGATCCACTCTGGTGGGAGCATCTACACCATGGAAGTTGGCAAACCTTAGTGGAGCTTTTTTGATCTTTCTTTCTTTTTCTCTTTTCTTCCTTCCTAAAAATCATGTAGTCTAGTAATGGTGTGGCTAGTCTTCAGGGACAGGGACCCACACTTCTGCCTTTTCTTTTCTTTTTTTTTTTTTGGTATTGGGGATCTAACCCGGGGACTCTCTGCCACCTCTGAAATACATCACCAGGACTTTTTAATTTTTTAAATTTTGAGACAGGGTGTCCCTAAGTTGCTAAGATGAGTCCCCCTTTTGCAGTCCTCCTGGCTTAGCATCCTGAGTTGCTCAGATTCCAGGTATACACCACCATGCCTATCCTGTCTTTCTTCTACTCTTCTAGTTTCATCTTGTGACTTCTGTCTTTACCTTTGCCTCATGACCTGAGATGGCTGTTAGAGTTCCAGCCATTGTGTCTGTCCAGCCATTAAGCTCTCTTTTGTCACAAAACATGCTGCTCCCATTTTTCTCTCTTACTCTTGTTTTCATGAGTAGACTCTCCTCATCCTTCAATGTCACCTCTCATGTTACCTCCTTTGAAAGCTTTCCCTGACCAACTTTGCTGAATTCTCCTCCCGACCCTACACTTCTTTATTTTCTCTAGCGCACAGACCAAATTGGTAATTATCTTGATTTTTTATTATTTTTCCTGCTCATTGTCTTCTTCACCACACTGAAAGATCTCTGTGGGCAAGGACTGCCTATGCCTTGTTCTGTCAATAAATAGTTGTTAAATGAATAAGCAATAGTAAGCAAAGATAATTTTGTTTTTCACATTCTTCCCTTCACATGTAATGGCCTTTCTCCCAGATTGCTACCCAGTGTAAAATTAGTTGAACCAGATGTTTGCTGAGGATCCTCCCTGCTCTGACGACATGAGTGAGCGGGAGATGAATATGAACTGGTAGATCAGCCTCCCTGGTACCTCTCAGCCCAAGCTGGTCAGGGACCCCGGGCCTGCTCAGAGGCTGTTTCCATGGAAATTCATTCACACAGCAAACTTTCTTGAGCCCCAGTTCAATGCCAGGCCGCTGGGTACAGGTCACAGGCCACAGGGAAAGGAAGCATCAAGCGCCTGCCCTGGAGGACTCACAGGCTAATATGGGGAGGAAGCTGGGACAGATAGGAAGAAAACTGTCTATGATACAATGGCTAGGGGCTCAAATTAGTGCAGACAGCCAAGTGCAGTGGTGCATGTCTGTAATTCCAGCAACTCAGGAGGCTGAGGCAGGAGGATTGTAAGTTTGAGGCCAGGCCTCATTAACTTCGTGAGATCCTGTCTCAAAAATAAAAAGGACTGAGGATGTAGCTCAGTGGTAAAGCACCCCTGGATTCAATCCCCAGTACCAAAAATAAATAAATAAGTGCAGACAGCTAGACCTTATGCTGGGGAGCACCTATCATCCCAATCTTTATCTGGCAAATACTGATTGAGGCCCCTGCTAGGAATTGTTCTGGGCACTAGGATAGAGCAGCAATCAAGCCAGTTAAGATTCCTGCCCTCATGGAACTCCCATTACATTGAAGGAAACAAGCAGGAAACATGCAGGCGAGTCAACAAGCAAGGCCATTCCAGGCAGTGGGAGGTACGGTGAAGACCCTGGAGCTGGGAATGTGACAGAGGTGTAAGCAGATGCCACTGTCCCTGGGGTGATCCCCCAGAGATGGCAACGAAATTGATAAGTCAATGATACAAAGGAGTCACTTTGAGAAACCCTGATGGTGGAGGGACAGCCAGAGGAAGCAGCAAATGCAGTGTCTTTAAGTTGGAGGGAGTGCAAGGTGCTGGAGGAGCAGAGCCAAGCTCACTGTGGCCGGAGGGGAGTCCTAGGGTTGGATGATGGGGACAGCTGGGGCCAGGGTCAGGGGAGGGAGGCACAGGATTGACTCTGGTGCCAAAAAACACAGCAATCCACATGAATAATAGGCAATGCAGTATTGCAGTATTTCTTCAGTCAAAAATTAATGCAAAAATTGATAATGAGCAAAATATCAAAATTTTAAACAAGGCCAACATTCATTAGCCACTCCTTGGCTAAGCCACACTGGAACTTCAGACAAAGGAAATATAAGTAATCCTGATCATGTTTTTATTTCAAATGGTGATGTATTGTCTAGCATAGATTTGTTCTTAATTATCTTGGGTGTCACCACTGTTGCAAACATGTCACTTGGCTTCAAGATCATGGTCTTCAGAACCAGATGTCCTAGTTCTTATTCTGACCTTACCCTTACATGCTTGGTATGCTTTGTGGCCAGTTTCTTGACCTCTTTGTGCCTTTTTCTTCATCTAAAAGTAGAATCATAGTGCCTAGCTTAGGGTTACCCAGAAGCTCCAATGAATTAATAATAAGCCAAGTGCCGACAGCAGTGTCTAGCCCGAGCTGAGCGCTCAGACAATGTGGGTAGTTATCCGGTTTCCCACCTTGCTTCCCACCAAAACCTTGCTGCCTCCAAAGGTCTACTTCCAGAAGCAGCAGCTCAGGAGGGGCAGAGTGGGGAAATGTGTGTTTGTGGCTTTTGCAAAACTCCTGGTGAAAGGTGAAAGGTGGGAACAGATTCTGGAGACATTTATGATACAGACCCTACAGGACTTGGTGGTTGAAATGTAACCGGGATTGACTCTGGTGCCAAGACAACACATCAATCCACATGAATGTTGACCGGAAGCGGGGCACAAAGCCAGGGTAATGCCCTGGCGTCTAGGAGGGCTGGACCGTCCATCACCGCTGAATACCTGGGCACGTGTCACCCAAGCCCCCAAGCCGGACCTGTGTGTGTTTCAGAGGGAGCTGAAAGAGCAGCTTCAGGCCCTTCAGGACAGCGAGCGGGAGCACACGGAGGCGCTACAGCTGCTTAAGCGACAGCTGGCGGAGACTAAGGTGAGCCAGCTGGGTGTGGAGGCGGGGCTTAGAGGGGCGGGATCATCTCAGAGAGGGGGCGGAGCCTCTGTCCACCCTGGGGCTTGGAGGGGCTGAACCTGGAGTAAGAGGCAGCCTCAGGGAGGAGGGGGAGGTTTTTGTAAAAGTGAGTCAATGGGGACTAGGAGCAAGGAACCCACTCCCAGATGACAAGGGGACTGAGCTGGGCCCTTTCTCCCTTTCCAATGTGGATGGAAGTTGCAGGTGAGATCAGAGACTTTCGGAAACCTCCAGAATCCTGAAGGGCTGGGAAAATGTACCCAGTCTCCTTTTGTTCCGCCCTTATTAAACATGCCCATTGCCCAAGGAAGCCACCCTGAGCTCAGGATGAGAGGGAATCCGAGGGTCCATTTCTCTCAGCCAGCGGTATTCTCCTCTCTTCTCCCCCATTATTGTTTTTCTTCACTGACCTCTTCCTCCCTTCGCAGCCAGCCCTGGTGTCATTCCCCCTCTTGCACTCAGGCCACAGAGATGTGGACACAAAAAAGTTGTACAAAGCCCTGCAGTCTGGCTACAGCGTTGAGGAGGTGGGGAGTTTTCCCTTGACCTGAGAGGAAGAATGTGGGTTCTGGTCCCACCACTGACTTTGGGTAAATTGCACACTTTTCTGGGTCCCCAGCCTTCCTATCCATACAGCGAGGATCTGCGGGGCTCCATTCAGAACCTCAAGACTACAAGTCCCCCCTCCCTTACAAAGTGACTCTACATGAAATCTAGGGGCAGAAAGGAGCCTTGGGAATGCCCTGAGCCTCCAGAATTCAGCCTGGGGCTTGCAGAGGCCATTAGAAACTCACATCTGTGCCCCAGCATAGCCACCAACCCACTGTGGGGTCTCAGGAGGGTCATGACATATATTTCTTCAGAGAACATTCCGGAATGCCTCTGGGTATTGCCTCTTAGTGGGAAGGAGATGAAAAAGTCAGAGAACTATAGCCTCCTTGCTTCTTGCAGCCTCAGTTTCCCCAGCTCTCTGGTAATTCTGTACCCTGTGCTGAGAAGCAACTCAGAGCCTCTCTGGATGAGAGGGAATTCGAGGGTCCATTTCCCCCGGCCAGCGGTATTCTCCTCTCTTCTCCCCCATTATTGTTTTTCTTCACTGACCTCTTCCTCCCCTGCTTTCCTGTCCATCTGTATGCCTCTGGGGGGTCCTGTGGGGCCACCTCCCCCTCCAGTTCCCCCAGCCCTGCTTCCTGTCTGGACTGGGGTATTTATACAAGAAATGCCTATGGAGACTTGGAGGTCATATTTCACCTGGTGCCTGACTTTTGCTTTCCTATGGCGCCCGCCCCTCCAGTGACCCAGCCTGGGGCCTGTCTGATCTCCCTCCTCCGGTCCTGTGTTTTCCTTGGTTGACCCTGAGGGTGATGCATTCTTGGAAGGGTGTTTTTCTAAAAGGGCCATAGCTTCCCCAAGCCCCTGGGTGTTCCGGGGGGCATGGCGGACCAGGGATGGGAGCGGCTTTCCCAGCCAAGGACGAAAGCAGGCCCACAAGGCACGCCCATTGGGCCGAACATTCCTCCATGCTGAGAACTGTGCTTCTGCTTCAGTGTCTTACCAAACCCACAGAATGTCACCTCCATCCCAGCAGGACTTGCCAAAACCTAGCACAGTGTCTGACATACAAACTGTATTTGTAGAAAAAGCAGTGGGAGGGAGGGGGACTTTGGAAGTAGATGTTTTTTAATCCCAATTTTATCAGTGAGGTCACTGAGGCACAGAGAGGTTGAGGGACCAGCCTGAGGCCCCACAAGCTAGTAAGTGGCCAACAGGGCGCTTTCTGCCCAGTTTTGCAGAGCCCAATGCACATTCCAGCCTCATGCTGGGAGGTCTCCGGGGTGCCCTCAGCAGGCCTAGGGCTTTGTGAAAGTCAAGTGGATAGATTGGGAGGACCCTAGGGGACATGCTCAGAGCTCTTGGGGTGGCCATCAATCTGATGTGCCACTTCTGGGCTGGTCTTTCCCTGCCTCCACCTCTTTTTCTACGTATTCTCTTTATCCTGGGGACACCGGATCCCCATTCTGGAAAGAAAATGGACTCTCTGCCCAGCTGTGTGAAGTGATCATGAGCAAGGCCCTTTCTCCTTCAGCCTCAAGTAGCCCCTGACTGCCAGCCTTGTGCTAGGCCCTGGGGTGGGCAAAGGGCTGAGAAAAATGCCCTGGGGGCTGGGGCTGGGGCTCAGTGGTAGAGCTTAACATGTGTGAGGCACTGGGTTTGATTCTCAGCACTACATATAAATAAATAAAATAAATGCCCATTGACAACTAAAAAAAATTAAAAAAAAAAAAAGAAAAATGCCATTCCTACTCAGGAAGGGTTCATGCACAAGTTGGAGAGACAACATGGAAGACAATGTATTAAGAGAGTTTATAAAAGGCTCTGGGAATATCTAACTCCCTGAAACGTTTAAAGGAGGTCTCTCGGTGGGTAGCTTTCAAGCTGGGTTTTATAGGGTGAGTAGGAATTTGCCAAATGAATAATGGATTGGGAGGGGTCGTTCTAGGCATGCGGAAGTGCCGCGCAGCGATGTTAGGGAGGTCAGTTGGGACCAACTTGACAGGAGCTTTTGGATCCAGGCTAAGATATTTAGCATTTTGCTGTCATCCAAAGCCAGGGAAGGTCCTTAAACCCAGTGTGGGCTGTGACCCAGCTTGCACTTGAGAAGGACCACTGGCAGTGAGCTTGTTGGCAAAGACTGGAGTTGACTTGGGGACTGAATGAGTTGGAGGGACGTGTTGGAGAGAGAGTTGGAAAAGTGATCCTGCGCCAGGCCCAGCCCAGCCATCCCTATGGACTTTGGAGCCAGCCTTAGAACAGTAAGCATTAGATAAAGATGAGGGAGAGATGGGAAGGAGCTGGCCTGGATGTGTCCCGAGAAACCTGGGTGGAAGAGGAGGAGCAGCCAGAGATGGGATGCAAACCAGGACTTCCAACAGCAGAGGGTGGTCAGCAGGCAAACACTGCAGAGTGGTCTGGGAGGAGCCAGACCCAGTGGCCATGGGGCCTGGGGGCCTTTGGAGGTTAGCTCCAGAGGTTGGGGGAGGGAGATCCCATGCCCCCAGCAGCAGCAGCCTCAGCCTCCCTGGGTGAGGGGTTCGGGGAGGCCAGTGGAGGCCAGTGGCAGCCTGGTTTCCCATCCCCAGGCTCTCCTCCATCCCCTCTTTGTCTGCCTGGCTCGCTGGGTGGGCATGCGCAGGGAGGCTGGCCAGCTGCCAGCAGCTCTTCCTGCAGGCGGGCAGCCACCACGGGAGGGAACAGGCCCTAACTGAGCCTTTGTGGAGCCTCCCACAGAGCCCAGGGCACTGAACACAGTGGGGTCTCTGACTCCGAGAACTGCCAGCCAGAATCCTGCAAAGTGAAACTGCAGAGTTAGGCCCCACATGCTGCCACATCCTGTGTCGCCTGACTCTCAGTCTTTCCCCAGGCCGCTCCCTCCACCTCTCCCCTGACCCCCAAATGGTGCCTAGAGCTTCCTCAGGCCACCTGCCCTTGGGGACTCCCAGGACATACCCATTAATGGATCCCTTTTCAATAACCTGGCTGTTTCTCCTCACCTGGGACCCTGTCCCTGGGGGCAGGAACAACCCCTCACATCTGTTCACCACAGCCCTGCGATCTCATTTGTATTAGTCCATTCATGGGTTGGAAAACTAAGGCTGACAGTGCTGAAGTTGCCACAGCTGGAGACAGAGCTGGGACTATTACCCAGGCTGTGGGACACCGAAGCTGGTGCCCTTCACTGCTCCGTGCCCTCTTGAGCCTTGCAGTACCTGCATGGCATTGAGAACCACCTGTCCACACTCACCTGCCCTGGCAGAGACCCTCACTGTATTCTTGTTCCTTAGCTGGGGGAGTCTCAGGGGTGGCAGATCAGGGGAGTGACCACCAAGGTCAGCCACACACTTTGCAGTTTATGAAGCTCTCTGACCTCTGTGATCTCCTTGTGAGTCATTATAAAGAAAAACTAGGGCTGGGGGTGTAGCTCAGGGGCAGAGTGCTTACCAACAACCCTGAGGCCCTGGGTTCAATCCCCAGGACACAGGAGGGAGAGAGAAAAGGAAGGACAAAAGACGTCATTCCACAGTGTCCCCTCTCCCTCCCCCAGCTTCCCTGTCCCTCCTGCCTCAGTGCCAGATATCTGGGCAGAATCCTCTTCCCTCTCTGCCCGCTACAAACTCATTGTTTCACCTGGACCACGGCCTTAGTTTCCTAATGGGCCACACTAACTGCTGTCCCCGCTACGCCAGGGCTTCTGTACCAGCATCCTCGAGTGCCTGCCGTGCCCCCTGCACAGCCTTTTCCCACCCTCCCTCTCTGCAACCAAGGCTCCCGGCTTCCTCTTCTCACCTGGATTCCCCTCATCTGCGCCCACTGCCATAACCCCTGACCACTGTCCCCGCAGTCTTCCACCAAGAGCCTGCGGACCACCATCGGCGAGGCCTTTGAGCGGCTGCACCGCCTGCTGCGAGAGCGGCAAAAGGCCATGCTGGAGGAGCTGGAGGCGGACACGGCCCGCACGCTGACCGACATCGAGCAGAAGGTCCAGCGCTACAGCCAGCAGCTGCGCAAGGTGCAGGAGGGGGCCCAGATCCTGCAGGAGCGGCTGGCAGAGACCGACCGGCACACCTTCCTGGCCGGGGTGGCCTCCCTGTCTGAGAGGTACGTGCCACCTGGGCGAGGCGGTGGCGGCGGAGACAAATGGGTTGTCAGCAGAGAACTCGATCATGCATGTCTCCATCGATCATTTATGGAAGACCTACTGTGTGCCAGAGCTTGGGCTAAAGGCTCCATGCATCTAGACTATTCTGTGTTTAATATATCCTGCCAATAGTGTACAAGTAATAGCAATATCTGTGATCACGTGGTAGGTACCTGTATTATATCTTATGTTCTTTATGTTATATAGTATATCACTGTCATCCCCATTTCACACATGTGGCAACTGAGGCACAAACAAGCCAGATCAATTGGCCAAGATCCGTCGGCTAGGTGATGGAGCCAGGATTCAAGCCCAGGCTTCTCTGGCTTCGAGGCCACCCTTGATAATAATACTTAGTTATTGGGATCAACACTGGTCACAGCCTCATGCCCGTGGCATTGGCCCTGAGCCATACACTGTGCTAAGCATTCTGTCCTCTGTGCCATGTAACCCTCGTGACAATCCTAGAAGGCAGGTTCTAGCTAGTGCCCATTTTATAGATGAGAAAACTGAGGGTAATAGCTAGAGAGGTCGGCAGTGGCACAAGCAGGCACCTGTACCTGAGTCCCACAGCCTTCTCACTCATGACCTCACCCTTTGTCAGCTGCCCTGAAGGTGGCCATGGGGCCCCAACACCGGGCAGGAACCCAGTCCCCCGTGCAGCCTTCTCTCCTGCTGTCCTTCCAGGCTCAAGGGGAAAATCCACGAGACCAACCTGACATACGAAGACTTCCCGACCTCCAAGTACACGGGCCCCCTGCAGTACACCATCTGGAAGTCCCTGTTCCAGGACATCCACCCAGGTGAGGTTCCCTGTCCCTCCCTGAGAGGCCGGCAGGCGGGTGGGGGGCACAGGTAGGAATGGTCTCTGATGGGCTGAAGCCAGGCAGCACATGGTCCCAGCCCACTGGGTCCCAGGTCCTAAACACAGTCTGAGGGAGGGAACCCAGGGTGCCTTGCTGAGCTTGCTGTGCCCCAGGACCTGTGCTGGGCACTGTGCAGTTGCTCATCCTGAGGGATCCTCAGAGGACCCCGTGAGGCTATTCCATCCCCAGGGAGCTGCAGGTGCTCCTTCACCAACGACAGGGTCACCTCTCAGTGACCCATCTGGGGTGAAAATGCCTTTAACAGCTAGCCTGCAGAGCGTCCCCTTAGCAATGCACCAAAAGAGGATTATTGGTTGTTTCTCCTTGGGATCATGTGACTAACCGGCCCCCAGTTTGTGCCTCTGCCCAGAAACACCCAAGTGTCATATCACATGTGACCAACCCTGGGAAGAGATCAAAAGTCAAAATTTGAAATACATTTCTCCTGAATGCCTATCGTTTTCACACCAACATAGGTTAAAAAAAAAACATCAATTGGGGGCCTTCTGTACCAAGGCCCTGGCACTCCAGCAAGTCACTGGATACACGTGGTACATATCAAGCCCCTTTCTTATACCAGACACTGTTCTAGGTGCTAGAGGAGTAGTGAGCAAAACAGGCAAAAATTCCTATCCTACAGATCTTACATTCTAGGGTATGAGAAAGTAAACAAAAGTGAGTAAGTAAAACAAAAAACAAATACACATAGTGCATTGTGGTACATTAGATGCTGATAGGAGAGAGATTTTAGATAAGGGTGAGGGGTGGAAGAAAAGACCTGAAGGAAGGAGGGTGAGTCATCTGAGGGAAGAGGGCTCCTGGCAGTGAGAACAGCAAGTGCAAAGGCCCTGAGGCAGAAGCATGACTAGCATGTTCAAGGAACAGTAAGGAGCCAAGTGTGGCTGGAGTAGAGTGAATGAGAGGGAGAGTAAGGAAAAGGTCAGGAAGGCGGCAGTAGCCAGACCATAAGGGCCCACAGACCAGCGTTATAACTTTGAATTCTATGTTGAATGAGAAGGGAACCATTGGAGGTTTGGGACAATGAAGTGACCTGAGTTTTAAAGAACCCCTGTGGCTATTGGGCTAAGAATCGACAGAAGGTGATAAAGGGCAGAGGCTGGGAAGTTGGATGGGAGACCATTGCATAACCCAGGTGAGTCCACTTGGAGCAGGATGGTGGCGCTGGAGGGGGTGAGAAGTAGCCAGATTGTGGATCTATTCTGAAGGGCCATTCAACAGGACTTGCCAAGAAATTTGGCCTCAGGTGTGCGAGAAGGAAGATAGAGAGGACAGGATATTGGCCGAAGTGTCTGGAAGCGTGGAGCTGTAGCATGTGAGGTTGGCAGTGCCCACTGAACACCTTGTGCTGATGTTTGAAAGGCATTGAGACCACAGGTCCGCGGTCCAGGAGGAAGTCAGGCCTGGTGTCATCAGCCTATGGCCAGCATTGAATGGACGGGATGGGGTCACCTGGAAAATTAGGGTAGGGAGAAAGAGAGGGGGGGCCACTGTAACATCGGAGCCTGAGGGCGTTGCTGTAAGTCATGGAGAGGAGGAGACCCAGCCAAGGAGACCGAGAAGGAGCAGTCAGACGGGCAGGAGGGCAGCCTGGGGGTGTCCTGGCAGCCGGGCAGAGGAAGCATTTCCAGAAGGAGAGTGGTTCATGGTGGCAGAGGCTGCTGAACCAAGCATGGGAGAACCCCAAACAGACCTTCCTCCAGGTTTACCAACACCGAGATTGTCGGTGACCTTGGCAAGAGCTATTTTGGTGGCGCAGTGGGGCAAAGGTCTGATTGGAGCCCATCCAAGACAGAAGTGGAAACAGCAGGTGGAGACGACGCTTTCAAGGAACTTTACATACGGGAGGGAGAGGGACTGTTGAGTGGCTATTTTTGTAAGGGAGAAGGAATAGCAGCCTACTCATGGGTTGATGGCAAAGAGGCAGTAGAAGGGCAGAATCAAGAGGCAGAAGCCGGATGCAGTGGTGCACGTCTGTAATCCCCGTGACTCAGGAGGCTGAGGCAGGAGGACTGCAAATTCAAAGCCAGCCTCAGCAACTTAGGGAGACCCTGTCTCAAAATTAAAAAAAATAAAATAAAAAGGGCTGGGGATGTAGCTCAATAGTAAAGCACCCCTGAGTTCAATCTTCAGTACCAAAAATAAATAAATAAATAAATGCCAAAAAGAAGGAGAGAATTGTGGAAGCCACGGCCTTGGATACCATCCCTGGCGTGATCTGCTGCTTGCCGAGGGGTGGCCTCTGCCAGGAACTTACATAGTCTATCTCCAGAAGCCTGGAAAGGGTGGAATATGGGCAGCAGAGCAGAGTGGGAGCTTGCAGGAAGCATCCCTGATGGCATCACCTCCCCAATGAGGTGGGAAGTGAAGTTGTCAGCTGAGATGAGGAGGAGGTGGTAGGAGGTTTGCAGAGAGAGGAGAAAGCAGGTTTCTAGTGCATTAGCCGACCCTGGGCCCGGGAGGTCAGTGCTTTCCTGCAAACCACACAGCTGAACCACAGGGCAGATTCAAGCCTCAGGCAGTGAGGACCCCTGATTGTGCCAGGGTCAGCACCTGCCCTTGAGAGGTGAGATACAGATAAAGGAGGGAATTCCCCCTAAGAGGTAGGTACCATCATGGAGAAACTAAGGCACAAAGCTGTTAGAAGCCTGTCCATGGTCACAACCTATAAAAGGTACAGCCAGCCTTTAGACCCCCAGGTCAGACCCCAGAGCCTATAACCTTACCAATTAAGCTCACTCGCCATTCTCTAGCCTGATACACCAGCTGACCTGGGAAGACTGAGGTTCAGAGAGGCTCACTGTCTTTCTAAGGTCAATGGTAGTCAGAGTTCTCCCACCTGTCTGGATTATTTTTTTTTATTCTACAAACAATAAAAATCCTTCAAGAGATCCTCAGGAGTCAGGAGAGAAAGGCAAGCAACCAGATCTCAAGAGTCCAGTGGGACAAGGCTATGACCAGGGACTCCCAGGTACCATGGACACCCAGAAGGGGCAACAGGAGGCTGTGGGTGGAGTTGGCGGGAGGCTGGGCAACAGATGATGTTTGAGCTGAGTGCTGAAGGCTAAGGAGTAGGGGTGGGCAGGGGCATGAATGACCCCAGGGCATTCACAGTTGAGTCCCTGAGGGATGGAGATGCGCTAGGACAGTCATTGAGAGGGTGCTGGACCACAGAGCCAGGCTCCCTGCAGGTGACTGAAGGCCTCGCCTGGTATGTCCTTACTGACCTCCACGGAGTGATGCAGGCTCAGAGACGGTTCTCTGCTCTCCTCTGCTCTCCGTGGGAAAGGAGGCAACAGCTGGAGGAAGGGTCCACTTTCTAGCAGCCTGGGTAGGAGTTCTGGGCTGCCCTCCTGAGGTAGAGGCCACAGCATGCTCCCACCCCTGGGGGAACCCCACACAGGGACCAGGAGATTGAGGGCCACCGGAGGGAGGCAGGAATCCCAGCCACTGTTCTCCTGAGCCACAGGTCAGGGGAGCCCCTTGTGCAGGAGGCCTGGGAGCTCTTAGCCTCAGTGTCCACCTGCTCTATCCCTGTCAGCCCAGAGAGGCAGGCTGGCACCTCCTCCTGCCATTCAAGAGCCCCCTCATCCTCCCATCCATATCCCACTCAGCTACACTGAACCCCCTTCAGGTCTTAAGTGAACCCTGTTCTCCCTCCTCACACTCTTTAGAGCCTCACGCACCATCCTCAGTCCTTATGGCCAACTCCTGCTTTTCCTTCGTGTCTTAAACACCTCTGCGAGAAGCCTTCCTGGGTTTCTCCACAGGGCCTTGCTTAAGCTTTCCTGGTCTCACTGTTTGGCCACCATCTGTGTGGCTGTCTCTCTCTCTAGACTGTGAGCTCTGAAGGCTCAGGGCCCAGGGTTGATTCATCCCCAGCAGCCAGCACAGTCAGTATGTGTTGATGAATGAAGAAGAGGATGAAGCAGAAGTCCACTTCTGGAGGAAGGGTCCATTTTCTAGCAGCCTGGAAATGGACCAGGCCTATCATAGGTGCTCAGTAAACTGCTGAGAGAAGGAACTCACTGTACAGTATAAGATAAGTCCCTTCCTCCCCTTAGCCTCAGCCTCCCCCTCTGAATGACAGGATGCCTGAATTCCTTTTGGGCTTCTTCACAAGTGAGCAGACACAGGGGGAATTGCTGACTGCCCAGCGGCAGGGTTTTTCCACCTTCAGTGCCACTGACTTTAGGCCTTGGGGGCACTGTCCTGGGCACAGCAGGATGCTTAGCAGAGTCCCTGGCCTCTAGCCACTAAATGCTGTAGCCCCGCCCCCTCATCATAACAACCCAAGGTATCTCTGGACGTGACTTAATGTCCCTTGAGAAGCAAAACTGCCCCGCCAAACAGTGCCTGCAGTCAAGCTGAGGCAGCAGCTGTGTGCCCCAAACATCCCACCGGGAGCAGAGGCCCGGACTTCAGAGAGCAGTGATCCTGTTGGCTGGGCCCCTTCCTTTGTCTGTGAGGCCTGTGAAGTCACTCTGGCTCCTCTGCCAGCACCAGAGCCCTTTATGTCCAAATGGAGCGGTGCCCCTAGGGACCTAGCCCACAAGTTCTAGCAGCTTCCTGCCTGCCCCTCCCCTATGGCCCTGGCTTCCTATTGGGTCATTGGAGAACCCATCTACCACCTGTCAGGCCCCTGCTCCGGAGCTCCCCCCACCCCATCACCCCCACCCACCCCTGACCTCACTCTAGGAAGCCCTCCCCTCTCTGCCCTCCCCTACCTGGCCTGCTCCCCAGAGGGCTAAGCAACCTATTGTCCCAAGGAACCAGACACTGCTCCTCTCCCTCCTGCTGCCTCCCCACTCCCACCCCACCCCCAGGCAGCCCTCTCCCCACCTCCTGCTCATCTGAACCCAGTCATTTTGAGTCCCAGTGATCAGGGGACCCAAGGCAGGGCACCCCCATCTGAGCTTTAGTTCCTCACCTATACAACAGGGAAAGTCACATTGGCTTCCCAGGTTACATATGAGAATTAAATTAAAATTGGGGACAATAATCCTATAACTTAGTAAGTACTTGGCCCTCTGATGGTTCCTCAGTCCTGCTGAACAGGCTTTCTGGAGCCACATGAGGAAAGAACATGATGTGAAAAGACGTCAGCTCACGTTCTAACTCTGCTTCACCCCAGGTGGCAACCTGAGCAAATCGCTTAACTCATTTGAAGAGCCTCAGTTTTCTCTTCTGGAAAATGAGGGTATAGTAATTTGTGCTCTTAGGACTACTGTGGGGTCCCCACAGGTAGAGGGTATGGAGATGTTTTGTGGTGACCACTCAGGTAGCTGCAGGCTGAGTAGGTGGGAGGACTCGGGGACCTGAGGCCTGGTTTTAAATGCCTGGCTGCAGAAAAGAGCTGACGTATTTCCTGTCCTGTCAGGCCTGTGCAGCTGGCCCCGCTGTCCTTGAGAACAAAGAAACAAGCCATGGGGCTGCCAAGCTGCCCAGTGGTGGTGTCAAGCTGTGCCTCTGGAGGGCTTTCTTTGTGGTAGGTGACTAGAGACCAGGACACATTTCCTGCGGCCTCCATAGTCCCAAATGCCATTTGACTTGGAGGTCTCAGAGAGGCTTCAAGGACCAAGACACATGCTCAGCTCTCTGTGTTTATAGGTTCAGAGTCCCACGACCTAGAAATGAGCCCAACCTGTAAGATAGTGAGCCCAGAGGACTGCCTTTGTAGGATCTGTCACCTCTCCTGAGGGTCAAGGATGGATGAAGGGACTGCCACAGGCAGGGACTGACTTCCCAGTGGGGGAGAAGGTGTTGCCATGCCCCCTCTGGCCTTGCCCTTGGGACTGGAAAAGCCTCCCTAGAATCCAAGCAGCTCTCCCTAAGGAGAACCCCAGGCCTCGCCTGAGTCCTACCCAAAGAGTGGCAAGCCCTGCCCTCCTCCACCTGCAGGACTGGAGGTGGGGATCAGGATTTCCTCTGCCCTGCGGGTGCCTCTCTTTTCACCTTCCCAGAACCACGGGGAGCCCTTGGAGCCCGTCCCAGTGGCTCAGAAGTGAGTGGCCCATGTGGCCCTGGAGACTTGAGAGTCTGAAGCTGTTTCCAGGCCTGCCTGCCAGTTTCCCCCCACACCCAGGTCTTTCTGCTCCAAGCAACTCTCGTTTCTAGCTGTTACTGGTCCATAATCCCAAACGCCTCAAATAGGAGGGCCACGTTCTCCAGGGCACTCAGAGCTGTGGCCACCATCACCCAGGCAGGGACTCGCCCCCCCCCCATCCCTCCCACCCCTCTGCACAGACACATCCCACTGCCCGTAGGGGTGGCCCATCTGCATCTGACTAAGTTCTTGGCTCCCTGGCCCCCCTCCACCCACACACTCCTCCACCTCCTCCCTCCCCACCCCTCTGTGGGAATTGCCCACATTCCAAGGGGCAGGAGACTTCTAGCTCTGACCAGCTACCCTGGGACCAGTCAGACTGTGGGCAAAGCCTTCATCTAATGACAGCCAGTGCCTTTCATCTCCTGGCTCCTCTTCTTTAGGTCCCGGATGGAGAATTTTTTTTTTTTTTTGACCCCTCTGTTCACAGAGTCATTGTTTGCATATAGCCCTCAGGTTCCCAAGAGTAGGAGAGAAGAAAGGAAAGTAAAAAGCTGAGTTTACTCCTGACAGAGATGGTGGCAGGAGCTTGCTCCAGGCTGTGGTCGGCTTGTTAGTGGGTGAATGAACAGGAGCAAGGTTCAGGGATGGGCATTACTCCCAACAAGGACAGTCACCATCAGTGAGCCATTTTATTTCTCTGTGTGTGCGCAGCCCACAGAGGCAACAGAATTAGGGGGTAGAGTGCCAGCCATGTCATCCTGTCCCTGCTCCACCAGATAAGGAAGGCAAGAGGGAAGTGGATGGTGAAGTCCTTCACCCTGCGGAACATGTGGCAGGATCCCCTCCTCCCACATGTCCTCTCCTCTCTCTTGCTCTGTCCTAGAAATGGCCATGGGACCTAAGGGGAGCAGATCCCAGGTTCCCCTCCCCTTCTGGCTTGTTTATCAGCTCCCTGGGGAGACAGAGTAAACAGAGGTCTTGACAAGAGTTCTTGAGACTTGAGATGAGACCTGCTAAGCCGGTATGGCCAGCCCACAGGCAGGTGACCCAGCCTGCACCACCTGCCCAACAAAAACAGGGTCAACCTGGTTTGGTGAGTATTTCCAGAAGCCTGGCCTGTGCCAGGTCCTGTGCTGAGCCCTGGGCACACAGGGGAGGGCCGAGGTCGGGAGGATCCAGTCCTTACCCTCCTGGGGCAAAGATGCGAGCACAGGGACATGGACATGGCTCAAGAATTTCAGAGGCAGGGGAGCACAACTCCTAGCCACCAGGAAGACCCCAAGGACAGGCCCTTAGAGAAGAGCCCCCTGAACCTGGTCATGCCAGCAAAGAGGAGGCAGGAGAGGGAACTGTGAGGCAAAGGTTTTGGGCCTGAGTGAGGTGGGGCAGGGTGAGAGATGGGCAGCAGGGAGGGCCGGGCCGGACTGGGCTGGCATTGCTCAGTCCCAGCTCCGCCATTATCTGCTGACCTGAGAAGAGTCCCGACTCCTCTCTGGGTCTCAGTTTTCCCCTATCAAATGGAAGAAGTGGCTTAGAATTAGAGATTGTTTACTTTTTCAGACACATTTTCTACTTTTCATATTAAATAATTTGCAATGTTACAAAAGTCATATAATCTCATCACCATTTCAAGTATACATGTATGTGTACACATATGCACACTATACATACACACATATTTATACACATACACTCACATAATGGAAAATAGAAGGAAATTATTTATAATAAAATATTTTATATGTCAACGAGTAGAAGTTCACTCAGAACCACATTAGAAAACATAAGTATTCCAATGCTCACATTATAGGTAAAACACCTTCTGCTTCAAATGCAGTCCTATATAGACAGATTTTTATCAGTGGTCTTGCCCCTAGAGATGTATTTTCCAGAAAAGCGAACAATTCTTAGTTAAGCCCCAAACAAACAAACAAAATGTAGCCAGGTGCAGTGGCACACACCTGTAATCCCAGCTACTTGGGAGACAAAAGTAGGATCTGAAGTTAAAAGCCACCTTGACAATTTAGTGAGACCATATCTAAAAATAAAAAAATTAAAAGGGCTGTGGGTGTAGCTCAGCAATAGAGCCCCTTGGACTCAATAAAAAAGAAAAAAATCAGCCAGGCACATGCCTATAGCAGCTCTGGAGGCTAAGGCAAGAGGATTGTGAGTTCAAAGCCAGCCTCAGCAATTTAGCGAGGCCTTGTCTCTAAATAAAATATAAAAAGGTCTGAGGATGTGGCTCAGGGGTTAAAGCACTCCTGGGTTCAATCTGCCTTACAAAAAGAAAAAAAGAAAGAAAAGTCAGTTTCCCCTGAGTTTGGTAATTGTATTACAAAATATACAGTGTATGTACAGTATGCAAAAAAAAAAAAAAAAAAATTCATGTTTATACATGAAATGGAGTTTGTAGTTTCAGATCACTATAAAGAAGACTTCATCCACATGAAGGTGTGGTGGGACATTTGAAAATCCCTGGTGGGGGATGTGATGGATTGTCCTGGTCATTTCATTCTGTGGTCCCTGGATCCCTCTTATCAGAGACAACCCAAACACCCTCACAAATTCCCACATTACCCTCTAGGGGGCAGTAGCACCTGAAAAATCTTTAACCAACTTCCCTGGCAGCTCTGAAATTCTGGACCTCATTCTCGTTAATTCTACAAATATTTGTGGAGTGCTCACTACCTGCCTTGCCCTGGGCATCAGGCAGTGACCAAGCAGCTATGGCCCCTGATCTCTTACAGCCTATGGAAGGACCTTAGCCATTACCCTTCCTTTTTACAGAGAAGGAAGATGAGGCCCAGAGAAGACAAGCTTATATTCAAAGCCACACAGCAGATCAATGGCCTCCTGGGGGCCCCCCAGAATCCTGTATGCAGGGAGACACCGCACAGTGGGTTCTCTCTGCTGACCTCTCCCTCTTCCATCCCTCACAGTGCCAGCTGCTCTGACCCTAGACCCTGGCACTGCCCACCAGCGCCTGATCCTGTCTGATGACTGCACCATCGTGGCCTACGGGAACCTGCACCCACAGCCCCTGCAGGACTCGCCAAAGCGCTTTGACGTGGAGGTGTCGGTGCTGGGCTCTGAGGCCTTCAGCAGTGGCGTCCACTACTGGGAAGTGGTGGTGGCGGAGAAGACCCAGTGGGTGATCGGGCTGGCGCACGAGGCCGCGAGCCGCAAGGGCAGCATCCAGATCCAGCCGAGCCGCGGTTTCTACTGCATCGTCATGCACGACGGCAACCAGTATAGCGCCTGCACCGAGCCCTGGACGCGGCTCAACGTCCGGGACAAGCTGGACAAGGTGGGCGTCTTCCTGGACTACGACCAGGGCTTGCTCATCTTCTACAATGCCGACGACATGTCCTGGCTCTACACCTTCCGGGAGAAGTTCCCGGGCAAGCTCTGCTCCTACTTCAGTCCCGGCCAGAGCCACGCCAACGGCAAGAATGTGCAGCCCCTGCGCATCAACACTGTGCGCATCTAGTCCAGGCCTCCTGGCCGCTGCAGCCAGCAGGAGCCCCGCCTGCACACGGAGGCCGGGGCCCAGGCACCTCTGCCTGGTCACCCGCAGACCTCAGGCCACTAGTTCGCCCTGGGGCCTCCATTGCCCTGTGTGTGACATGGAGGTCGTGCTCCACGAGTCCTAAGCTCTCTTGAAGCATTAAAGTTCTGTAAGCTCTGACCTTGATGAGGATGTGACATGGCTTCTCCTCAAGGCAGCCCCCACGCAGCCCTTATCCCCAGCCCCTCAGAGAAAGGGCACTACCTCCCTGTGTCTCCTCCTGCCCAGCTGCCTGGCCTTGGGATGTGTCAGATGTGGTCAGTAGTTGGCAGCCTGAAAGACACAGAATTCTCAAGTCTCATGGCCTAAGTCTTGCCCCTGACCAAGCTAGTGATGGTCATTTTACCCTTGACCGCAGCCCACCAAGGACACAGGCAGTAGCTGGTCCTAGGGTTGTCACAGAACCCCCCTCTTAACCTCCACTCACCTGTACCAAGAGCTGTAAGGCTCCACTTTCCCCACTGTTGTACAAAGCAGAGACCATGCTGTAGCCTGTGGGAAGGCACCGAGTAGTTGAGGCCACATGTTAGTTACCATGTCACCACCTTCCTGCCCAAAATCTGAGGGCAGAATGAGGGCACCCTGGACCTATATAGAGCACAAGCTAATGGTGCCTGCAGGACAGCAAGCATCACTGAATGACAAAGGTCCCCAGCAGCTCTGGACTCTGGTCCAGCTACCCCTTGCAGCCAGGCCTCTGTGACCTGCTAGGGTACAGAAAGGCTGCTGGGAGCAGTTATTTTAATCAGGACCTGAGCACTGGGAGGAGCTGTTAGCTCAGACACACACACCCCCCCCTTCAGACTTGGCATCTATCTCACTTAGGATCCTGCTGCAGAAACAAGAGCCACTTTAGCTGGCTGAATTAGGTAAGGATTCATTACCAGCTCCCTGGGAGTTTGCATCAGAAGGGAGCAGTAAAGTCCTTGCTGAATTTCCAAGAAAAATTCCCAGCTGCCAGACTCATCCTGAAATGACCAGGGAAGCTATCCCCCCCTGCAGGAAGCCACTGTATCAGAAGCCGCTGACTGCAGCACTGTGCCCCCTCTGCCACCGTCCATGCCAGCAAATGGATGTCCCGAGGCCTGCCTCTTCCACTAACTCAGGTCCCCAATCCATATTTCTACAAGGGATTTGCTACCTTTACTGCAAGGGAGTCTGGGAAATGTAGTTTCCCTCTTTCCAGCCCCAGCCATGCAAAAAGGGCACTAGAAGAAATTTAGCCTGCAAGCTGAGCAAGCCCATTGCATTTTCTGCCACAGCATCCATCGTGAAGCGCTCCTGAAAGAGGACTTCACCTTAAGCATGGGACCATGGGGTCCAGGAGAGTCCCCAGGTCTGCTATGTAGAAAAGGCTCCATCCCACCTTGACTTCGAAGCAACAGAGCCCGGAGGTGCCCTGCCCTACCTAAAAGCAGCAACCTGAGAATGTGCCTGCAAGATCGCACTGATTTCTCACAAGCCCTGGCCTTTCTTTCTAGTCCTGAGGCCTCAACTCTGTACTTGGGGTCTCAGCACACCCATCAGAAAGGAGCCAGAAGAGCCGAACTTGAGGGGCTCCCACTCCCAACGGCCATGCACTCAGGCCTTCCCTGAGCAAGAGTAAACCTCAGCCCTGCCCAACCCCTCAACTCCAGAGTCTGGGCCTCCCCCAGCAGTATTTTTATTTAAAAATGTTTCCCATTTGTGAGTTATGATAAATTTGTATTAAATTAAAGTTACAGGACGCCAGTGGTCAGTTCCATTCATTCTGACAAACATAAAGACCCACTTGTCCCATCCCAGGGAGTAAGGGTGTGTTAGAATGGCCAATCCACAAAGCAGCCCTGCCAGGTAGATGGCATTCTGCTCATTCTTCAGAGAAGGCAAAGCAAGTTCAAGGGAGAGGGTGTGACTGCCAAGAGTCCTAGAGTCCACACTAGAAAGAACTGGGTTCTAGGCCAATACACCACAACTCTGTCACCAGCCAAGGAGGATCAGTCTTTGCCTGGGACATCAGGGATATCCTTGGGAGCAGGCAGAGAGCTCACAAGACAGTGGCAAGTCTGATCTCTGGAACTACAAAGACTTGGCCTCAAGTTCAGGCTCCATCACTGTGTGACTTTTGAAAAATGACTTAAACTCTCTGGGTCTTACTTACCCCACAGGGAAGATGGGAATCATAACACCAACCTCACATGATTTATTGGTAAGCTATAAAGACAGTGCATTTGGGGAAGAGTCAGTGTCTGGAGCGTGTGGGTTTCCTGAACCTCTGTACTGGCTCTGACCCTGAGAAGTCCCTCTTCCTCCTTGTGCCCTGTGAGGAGTGTGGGACCATGGGGTCCAGCAGAGCCCCCAGGTCTGCTATGTAGAAAAGGCTCCATCCCACCTCTGATTGATGGGGACGCAGCCTGGCCAGGAGCCAGGGTCCCGCACATGGGCACAGGCTGTGCATGCTGGCAGCAGCAAGACCCCAGCCCCTCTGCATTTGTAATGCAGTGTCCTTGGGACCAGAGTCCTAGGCCCAGCCTTGGCTTGTCACGTTCCATTCCTCCACCTCCTTACCTACAGGATGAGGGAGGTGAGACCCAATGCTCTGAGGCACTGGGTGGATCTCATTTGTGGCCTAGAGGGAACCCCCGCCCCTGCCAGGTTTCTGTTCTCGTGACTAAAAGGCTCAGGGGTCACTCCAGTAAAACTGGGCTGACTGGGCTGTGCAAAATAACCACACAAGAGACACAAATACCTTTTTCTTTGGGGTCGCTGTGACAGCTTCTCTGACCTTAAGGGTCGGCAGGAAGAGAGAGCAAGAGCACGCACTGACCGCTTTTATTGAGGAGAAGCTATTCAATTGAGGCAAGTGGTCAGGTTTCAGGGGGCTGAGTCTATCTTCATGATGTCCACTGTCAGCAGGTTGACTGACACCTGGGTAGGCCACACCCAAGGGCACAGTAAGAGAAGGGGATACACGCAAGGCGCTTCCATGGAAGATTCTATCCTAAACAGGGCAAGGGGTTATATTACAAAGGAACAGGTGAGCATAGCTTCACCCATGGGGCTCTAACAAGACACACCCATGCATGAGACACTGACCCTCAAACCCAAGAAGGGTGGGGAAAGCTCTGCCACATTTCTGTGACTGAGCACCTCAGCACCCAGACAGGGAGTGTGACTCAGTCACATGCAAGGTTGGTCTCCCAGATCCCAGATCCTGACTATAGTTGTAGGGAAAGGGTGCAAATGAGGAGCTGTTGGCAGGGTAGATGGAGGGCCCCTGATTAGTCCCTGGAAAGCAGCCCAGTTTGCAGCTATATGTGTGGGGGGGATTTAAAGACTAGAGTATCCACAAGACACCCCAACCTTTCAAATCCCTGTGGCTCCCCCGCCCCAGACCCTTCCATTATGCCCTTGTCTTTTCCCTCCATGGATGTCTGCTCTGTCTTCTCCCTCGGGGCAGGAACATCCCCTCCAGGGCCATTCCTGCACTTCCCCCTCAGCTCAGCACCAGGTCCAAGAAGTGCTGGCCACTCCCAGGCTTCACTGTTTCCAATAGGGTAACCGTAGGGACCTTGTCTGCATGCCCACCTGGGGACTCCAGGCAATTAGGGTGCCACCAAGAGATAGGTTTGCACTAGTGTCCAGAGAATTACCGAATGAAAAATGGGAGTTATCAGGCTGATACCAGGAACCTCATCCATGTTGAAGGCAATTAAGAGGATGGCAGAGGCAGCTGAGCCCTGGCTGGAGGAGGATCAACATGGATCTCATCCAGGGCAGGAAAGGCTTGACTGATTGGCAGCAACCCCCTCTGAGTCCCCTGTATGTAGTCAGCAAGCAAAGTACTGGTACATTTTACAACTCTAACCATTGAGACAAGCCCATGGGGTTAGTGTCATTATCTGGGGGTTTCAGCAAGGAAGCACTGCTTCTCAGGGGACCCACAGCTATTACTGAGCAGAGCAGGAAATCAAACAAGGTCCATCCAAAGCTAAAGCCAAACTGCTCCCTGGACCTCTCCTGAAATCCTCTTCAGTTTTGAGGACTTCTTCAGCAACAGGCAGCGGCCACCAGAACCAGGATCCCCTGAGCTTCAAAGTGAGCTTAAATCAGCCATCATGGGGTTGTGCAATCATGAGTTAAGTCTCAATGACCAGCAAAGTGTCTTATGACTCCTTGGTTCAGGGGTGGACTCAGGAAGACCCTGTGTGCTGTAAGCAGAACCCTCTCCTGCTGGGCCTCAGTTTCCCCACGCCTATTGAGGACAGGGTAGGATCTAGTCGTTGATTGTCAGGGCCCTAGCACTGATGGTCTAGAATCCAGTTTCTTAATGTTGGATCCTCTAACTTGCCCTGCTCAGTGCCTAATAAGGCCATTATCTCTGAGTCCTCCTCTCTGTGGTGCAGCAGAGACAGAAAACAACAGAGATGAGTCTCTTGGTCGCTCAAGTTCTCCTCCAGGGTTCTGGGGACAGGCCTTCCCTCCTGCCAGAGAGCCATTCTCTGAGGCTGACTGCTTGACAGCACCCCTGGCTTCCTCCCCACCTGTCTAGCTCTCGGTTCTATCCACCACCCACCCCACAGCTTGGGCGGCTCCTGGAGCTCACCCCAGGAGACTAGCTGGAAGTGCTGGAAAGTGGGGGGTGAGGAGGGAGTGGGAAGGTGGGAGAGGAGGTGGGTACTGACCAAGGTGCTGAACTGCATTGTCACTGTCCGTCAGGTCATGGTTATTTCTCCTTACAGGGGGACAGTGATTCTCTCTAGGATCCTGAGCCACATAAAGGATGGAAAGCAGAGGAGGAAGAGGGCAGGGCGCTGGGGAGGCACCATCAGGAGACTCAGCTTCCAAAAAATAGCAAGAGAGGGGGAAATTCTTTTTTTTGAAGTGTGTTCATTTTTGTTTTTCTTTTCTATCTTTATGAAATTGTGTGTTTTTTACATTAAGCACGGAATAGAACAGTCTTCTATCCATTTTCAAAATTTCAGCAGGTCTATTGTATTTTGATTACAAAATGTTCCTCCCTCGCTCTAGGAATTAGATGAAGTGGGGAAAGGCTGGCACTTTGGCTCAGAGGTACAGGGGTTTCCTACCCTGATATCATGACTAGGGAGGACCTGTCAGGAAGCTGGAATCAGGCACAGAGCCCCAGTCCTGGTGAACTCCCCAAAATAGTGCACCTGAATATGATCAAGTGTGAACACTGGAGGAGACTGGGGGACCCTCCAGCCCCACTAAAAGCCCAGAGAGGGTTAGTTTCTGGCTCAAGGTACACAGCATGTGGCAGAGTTGACACCAGAACCCAGGTGTCACTGTTCCCAACCAACATGCCAGGGAGAATGGCCAGCTGAGAGGGCCCCAGCCTGGTCAACAAAGAGAGGCAGCAAGGGTGGGCCGGAAGGGTTGGGGCAGGCCTGAGGAGGGGGGGGCTCAGAGCAGGGCCTTGATTCTTCAAAGGTTGAGGGACATAGGGGTGCTTATCAGAATTGGGGGCCGCAGTGCCTCTGAGATGAGAAGAAGGAGACAAAGGGATGACAGAATTGGGAAGTACTCTATGGCGGGGACAGCCCAGCTGGGCATGCCAGTCAGCACCACAGGCCCCAGGACAGGTGCTGAGAGCCCAGGGCTTTCAAACGCACTGCTGTACACACAGGAGAGCTGAGGCCCAGATAAGGAAGACACCAGCCTACGAGACAGTCAGGCCAAAGCCCCCAGGCCTCCGGATTCCTAGCCCCAGCTCTGGCCAGGCCATCTCCAGTCTCCCCGTGTGGATTCTGGCGCCCCCTCCTCTCCCCTGGAAACCTGGAGTCCGAGCAGAGGGGAGTAAGCAGGATGCCCACAGCCCAGGCACCAAGAGCTGGGCATCTTCCTCTGTCCCTCCCCAGGGAGAAGGGAGAGTTGGCCTGGACCCCAATCACCCTCCTCCCGGGCATAGCCGGCTGGTGTCTGCCCACACCAGGTGCCTCCCCTGTGGCAACAGAGCCCAGAACCAGCACCAGCCACAGCAAGGACGGCTCAGCTTGGGCCGCTCCTGGAGCTGCCAGGAGTCCCAGGGAAGTGAGGGAACCAGGCCGCTTGGGTCAGCCCTGGGACCTCAGGTGGCTGGGTGGTTTAGGAGTCTTTTCTCCTCAGAAAATGGGATTTCCCCCCTCAAGCTCTGCAGGCTGGGCCACTAGACCTGTTTTCTCTGCCCACTGCTACTTCAGACCAAGGCCCCCCCCTGACCTATCAACCAGGAGCAAGGCCCTGGGGTCCAGTGGTTGTTCTTGCTGTTGGGGTAAGGTGATGAGGATAAAGGTCCCAAGAGTCCCCAGGAAAAGCAGAGACAGGCTGGAGATATGGGACTGTGGGTGGAGACCTGGGCAAAGCTTGTGAAATCTGAGGTGGGCCCTGGTTTTGTCCCTGATTCACAAGTGACCGTGGATGGCCCCCTTCATCTCCACCTTAAGAGTCAGCAAGAGGGATGGGTGGCCCTGAGCTTTGGCAGCCCCCGGTTCTAAGGTTCAAGCCTGAATCAACTGTATAGAGTTTGCCTAATAATTCCCACCCGCTTCCCTTCCCTCTCTGGGGGGCTCCCTCTGTCACACTCCTAGAATGCCCTCCACCCCTTTTATTCCTCCACCCTAACTTGCCCTCCTGTGTCCCCAGGGTCACTGCCTTGCTGACCTGTACACATTTATAATAGGAGCCACTCCCAGCAGATCATAGCTAATGGTGACAGTTGAGGCACTGTCACAAGTGGGTGGGGGAAAGATTACAGAGGGGGATGGAGAGGGAGAAGGGGCTTCCTATGATACCACATGGGCAGCACTCCAGCAGCTGCCACTGTGTGGGCACAGACTAGGCTAGAAATGACAGGGCTCCTGGTCACCAAGCCGGGCGCTTCCTCATGGGGAGGGAAAAACTACACATAATGTTAAAAGCAGAGCACCTAGGCGTCTGGCATCCCAAACCGAGAAGAGTCAGCATATTTTTTTTTTTAAAGAGAGAGAGAGAGAATTTCAATATTTATTTTTCAGTTTTCGGCAGACACAACATCTTTGTTTGTATGTGGTGCTGAGGATCGAACCCGGGCCGCACGCATGCCAGGCGAGCCTGCTACCGCTTGAGCCACATCCCCAGCCCCAAGTCAGCATATGTTTGTCCTTTGTCTATCTGATTTTGCAAGCCTCCTCCTCTGCCTAGAAAGCCCCGGCCCTGCTTTGCCTTCCTGTTAAAATCTTACCCTTTAGGACTAGAGTCATAGCTCATAGCTCAGTGACAGAGTGTTTGCCTCGCATGTGTGAGGCCCTAGGTTCAATCCTCAACATCACAAACAAAAACAGTCTTACCCTTCATGTCCCATTCAAGACACTCTGTGTCATTGTCCTGGTCCAGCAGAGTTCATTGCCCGGGGGCCCTGAAGCCTTTCGGGTCTCCCCTGCTACTGGACCATGAGCGTATTGAGGCAGGAACCATGGCCTGCACTTCTGCCTCTGAGTATAGACAGGGCCTCAAAAAATGTGAGCTGGTTAAAACTGGAATCCCAAGGACCAGAGACAGCCCCTCCCTAGAGATGGACAGATGGAAGCTGGGTGCCCAGGGAAGCCTCACTGACCACCCCGTACCCCTACTGTCACACTGTGTGCAGGGAGAACCAGGGGAAATGGCAGAGACTCGGAAAGTGGTTTGGGTGTTTTGGGCACTTGGCCACTGAGCCACATCCCCAGCCCTATTTTGTATTTTATTTAGAAACAGGGTCTCATGAGTTGCTTAGCACCTTGCTTTTTCTGAAGCTGTCTTTTAACTCACGATCCTCCTGTCTCAGCCTCCTGAGTCGCTGGGATTACAGGCATGCACCACTGCACCGGGTGGTTTGGCTGCTTTTTAAACAAATTATAAAATAACTTATGTTCATTGTTTTTTAAAAATCAAATAGATTTAAGAGTAGAAAGTAGACAGTTCCCTCATCCTACTCCCAGAAGTCAGCAGCTGCTAAAAGTTGGTATGGGTCCTTCCAGGCAAAATGCTTATACATAAACAAAAATGTCATTTTTTTTTTACAAAAACATGATCATTCTTCACATACTATTCTTCATCTTTCTATGCATTTTGTAGTAAATTCCTTCAAATGGGATTGTGGGTCAAAAGGTTTGCTCATTTAAAATGTACTGCTTTTAGGCTGGGAATATAACACAGTGGTAGTGTTTGCTGAGCATGAGCAAGGCCTGGGTTCAATCCCTAGTACCATAAAAATTAAAACATGTATTGCTTTCCTAAGAAATTTTGTTTCTTAAGACATGCTATTTGTAGAAAACTTGGAAAATATAGTCAAGATACCCAAAGTAAAAATCACCCTTCAGCCAATGACCAGAGGTAATCACTGCTAGAATCTGATAAGGCTTAAGGTCTTTTGGCCACAGGATTATATTTTACAAAAAATTGAAACATGTTCTATCTATTGTTCCATAGCCTGGCTTTTTTTTCACTTAACAAAAGATCATGCGCATTCGTCCATGCTGTGAAATAGACGTCGACAGCGCCAGTTTAATGATGTTTGGCTTCAGAGCACCCTGGAAGCCCACTTGCTGCCACTGCAGGCAGACAGAGCCCTGTCCTCCAGGATGCAACCTCTGCCTCCCACTCACTCCCTTTAGGAATGAAATGCCCTGGGAGGGCCTAGCGCCTGCTGCCTCTGTGCCTCCCCAGTGCCCTGCTGGTGGAGATGCCGCCCCCTTGCAACTTCTCTCCTGCATGCCCAGTAAAAAGTGCATGCCCACCCCTTTCCCCTGCCACTTCCCTGGACCCTGGGCTCCTCCAATAACCCTGTCAATCTAAGACCCAGGGTGGGGAAGAGGTGGGAGCCTGGGTGGTCCTGACTGTGAGGCGAGATGGGCCCCTAGACTCAAGGAGGGCAGTGGCGGGTAGAGCAAAGGTTGGAGGCAGGAAGACCAGAGAGGAGGCTGCGATGCTGGTGGGCTGAAGCCTGCGTGGGGTGAAAGCAGGAAGAGGTGAACAGGCCGGGGTTTCTTCTGGGAGGGCTGAGGCTGTCTCAAAGCTGGTTGCTCATCCTTGCCTCCCTGTTTCACAGAGCCCCAGAGAGAACAGAGATGGCCTTCCCACCTCCCCACTGGATAACCTTGAACAAGACATTTCACCTCACCAGCCTCTTTTCCCATTTGAAAAATACAAATAGAAATATCTGTCCTTGCTGGGAGGACCAAATGCGCCAACATAATAGTAATAGCTAAAGAGAGTTAGAATTTACTCAGGGACTCCCATGTGCCAGGCGTTATCTTCCTGGGATGGGCCATATGCCTGGCTCATGGTAAGTGTTTCACAACTTGCTTTCAGGGAAAGACTTGGATAGCAAGATGCCTGGCAGTGTGTAGACCTGGGTTCAAATCCTGCCTCTGTCTCTTACCAACTTCCTTTTAATTTATTTTTTATTTTGATACAGGGTCTCACTAAGTTGCATAGGGCCTTGCTAAGTTGCTGAGGTTGGCCTCAAACTTGTGGTCCTCCTGTCACAGCCTCCTGAGTTGCTGGGGTGTTTTTGTTCTTGTTTTTGTACCGGGGATTGAACTCAGGGGCGCTCGACCACTGGGCCACATCCCCAGCCCTATTTTGTATTTCATTTAGAGATAGGGTCTCACTGAGTTGCTTAGCACCTCACTTTTGCTGAGACTATCTTTGAACTCGCTATCCACATGCCTCAACCTCCTGAGACGCTGGGATTACAGGTGTGCACCACTGAGCCTGCTGGCACCAACTTTTTAATCTCAGAGAAGCAGCCTCTGGTAAATGGAAACAGCCCAGATAGCTTGTCAGGTTGGAAGAGGAAAGGCAGGGAATCCCCTGCGTTAGCAGGACCTCTCTCCTTGAAGTCCACAAACATGGACCACCAGCATACTGAGTGTCAAATGCTGGGAGAAAGAACTATTAGCCACATGCCCAAAGCCACTCAATCTTGGCCTCCAAGTCTGTTCTTGTCCTGCACCATGCCTCCTCCATCTTGTAGATCCCCAGTGTGGTCTGGGTCATGACTGCTGAGGGCAGGGGCACAGCCTGCCCTGGGAGTGCTGTCCACCATCCCTGTGCTGATGCTACCACCCCTCTGGCCATATGTGGGTGGTCTGCTCATCCCCTCTTCTGGTTGTCAGCTATATCTTATGGAAGATGTGCCACCAGAGGTCCTGTGTTACCTGTTCCAGCCCAGCATCCCCATGAGGGGTCCAGACAAGCATCTCAAGGACCACAGTGATGGAGAGGATCCATTTCTCTTTGGCTGTTAGTCTCCTTGTGCCAAACACCCAGAAAAAGCCCTGTCACATCTGCATTGCTCAAACATGGAACATTTAGATATGTCATAAGGGGAGAAAGTCATCTTACTCTCTGAGGCAATGAAGTATGACATGCCCCACTGGATAAAGCCCCACAAAGACCACAACCATGGCACCTGATCTCATTGACTTCCTTGTTCTGTTTCTTCTGGACACAACTCACTGTCCCTTGGATCAAGGAAGGTCCATGCTGACATGCCTGCAGCTGTGGCCCTGAGTGACTGTGGGCAAGGCTGCCCCTGGCCACACACTGCCTCCTTACTTCCCTGGGACCCCCTGAGCTTGGTGCCTCCACGGGAAACCTTACCAAGGAGCAGGACATCCTCCTACAGGGACTGGATGGAGGCATATCCCTGGTTTCATCCAAGCTGGGATATGGCTGGTCACACTGCCCAGGGTTTGTGACCCTTGGAGTTTTCCACTCCTCATATCTTAAAACGTCCATACCACCTGTGCTTTTCTGAGGTGATGGAGTCCCAAGAGATGGCTCTCACACGGCTCGTTTTAAAAGCCCAGAATTCTCACTACTGCCCAAGATCTCAGCAGGCTGCTCTGGTTGTCTTCTGGCCACAGGGTGGTGGCTTCTTCCAGTCATCGGGTCTCATCTCTCATCTGATTATTCCAGACCTTTCTCCCCAACTCCTCTCAGCTCTTCTCCTGTTCATTCTTTAAGTAGAAGTTGGAGTAATTCTCTTAAATGAGATTTTGATCATATTACTTCCTGGCTTGAGTGTCTTCAGGGGATGCCCAATGCTTGGATACCCAAGTGTGTGCCAGGCATGCCAAGTGCTGACCCAGAACCCAGGGTCAGAACAGAGCAGTGACAGCAAAGTAAGAAAAGTGCCTGGGTGAGGCCCAGGGCCTGTGGGAGCACAAAGCAGCCAGAAGAGGAGGATTAGGAAAGTATTCCAAGAACTGGAGTCTAAGTGGAGGGTGGGGGCTTGCTGGAAGGAAGAGCAAAAGGGTAATCCAGGCGGAAGGAACAGAAAACATAACGAAAGGCTGGCAAACCGTAGGCCATCTCCTGGTTTGATAAATGAAGTTTTACTGGCACAGCCACATGTCCAGTCATTTAGGTATTTTCTGGCTGCTTTGCTGTGCACGGCAGAGTGCCATAGTTGCAAGAGAAACCCTGGAGTTTACAAAGCACAAAGATATTTACCTCTGGCCCTTGAAAGAAAAAGTGTGCTGACCCCTCAGGTTAGAGAGGTTATTCTGCTCTTAGGGAACAGAGCTGGAGGGCAGGAGCAGGAGTAGGACTTGCGTAGTAGGCAACCCCTGAGTCCTTTTCTCACAGCCATATTGGATTGATCTGGAGTGGATACACCTGATTTAAGTGGAGCTTATCAAATTCTCTCTTCTCAGGAATTAGCAGGGAATGTCAAGCCCAGAAATGGAGCTCAGGCACATTAATGTCTATGAACCTCCACTACTGAGGGCCCCTTAGTTGCCTGTTCCTCCCCCAGACTAGTGAACCAACATTTCCATTGATTCAGAAGGCACTTGCAATCAACTCCCCTAAATTTTAATTTTTATCTTCGGTCAGAGTAGTTTCTGTTACTTTCAATGAAGAAAACCTTTCACTAGCTAAAATCAAAGAAAGAACTGAAGTTGGTGGTTCAGCATATATATATATATATATATATATATATATATATATATATATATATATATATATATATATAATTTTAAACTTTCTGATAGCCACATTAAAAAGCAAAAGAATGAGTAATAGTAGTTTTAATAATATTTTTTACTTAGCCCAATACGTAAAAATATTATCATTTCAATTATATAGCCAATATTTAAAACTTATTAATGAGATATTTTACAATCTTCTTTTGACCTGTCTTTGAAATCTGAGGTGTGTTTTACACTTGTTGTACATCTTGATTCAGACTAACCACATTTCAAATGCTCCACAGGCAAAGGCTGGTCACTAATATAGAACAATATAGATTTAAGGCCCTCAGGGTCCTGTAGGACCTGCTACATTTCAAAAGCACTGGGCATCCCCTGAAGACACTCAAGACAGGAAGTAATATGATCAAAATCTCATTTAAGAAAATTACTCCGACTTCTACTAGAATGAACAGGAGAGGAGCTGAGAGGAGTTGGGGAGAAAGGTCTGGAATAATCCAGATGAGAGATGAGACCCGATGACTTGACACGGGCAGTGGTGTCAGGGATGTGGAGAAGCAGCTGGATTCCAGAGAGGGTTAGGAGGCTGCAGTGACAAGCCTCACTGTCCCTGCCCGCCTGCCATGCAATCTCCCACCTTCATAACCCTATTCCCCCCTACCAGATCCCAAATAGCTTCCTTTCTTCTATCTTTGGCAACCAAAAAGGCAAATCCTTCCCAGTCTTTGAAGCAATATTCCTCGATAAAATGATTCACTATAGGGAGTCAATAAATAAATGTTTTCCTCCTTCATTCAACCCTCTGAATGCTCTTGCCCACACTTATGCCCCAATCCTGGAGTATAAAAGGCGAGAACAATACAGGTGATCCCCAGGCGAGCATTAGAGGGGGGTTGGAAGTCTGTCAGCCACTCTGAGAGGAGCAACACTTTGGTTGCCAGGTGTAGGCAGACAGTTTTATGTAACTAAGGGTGTAGTTTTGTTAAGATTGTTCAACAAATGCCAGAGAGGCAGGGGTGTCAAGGGTGAATGCCAGGGAGTTCTACACAGACTGGCCATGGGATTTAAGCTGCCATGAGAGCCTTTTCCAGTTCTCTAATGGCACCCTTTCACCCCATTTCAGGACACTGTGTAGACTTTCCTGTCCACTTGAGGTTAGATAGAGCCATGTGCCTCATTCTGGCCAATCATATTGTAAGGGCATTTGCTTCCAGGGCAGCTCCTGACAGATTCCTCTAAAGACCCATAATGTTTAAATAGCATAAACAAGAAATAAACCTTTATTGTATTAAAACTTACAGTGTAAGACACTGAAATTTGGAGTTTTGTTCCTGCATCCCTGCTTAGCCTATCCTGATGTACATAACTGAAAGAAAGAACATTAACATGGAGAGTTATAATACAAAATTTAGGATTAATAGTTTATAATTCCTGGTGTTGAAGGATCAATGGGATCAGAAGACAAGAGAAATAACTGGAAGTAATGAAAGCATTGCTTAGAGAATTAGACTCGTGTCGAGGTTGAGGGAGCATGAACATTTTGAGGAAGAGTTGAGGTGGATAGAGAATAAGATCTTTGAAAAAAGATAAAAAAAAAACTAAGAAAACACGGTGTCAGATCATCTCTGTGGTGATCAAAATCCTCAAAGATTATGAGAATTGAACAACAGTGTTGGAGAAAGTGACATCACAAAACTAAAAATCTTGTTTCTCTCCCTGTAACCAATTTATGAATTCCACAAAGCCAGATTCTTCTTTTTGTGTCCCTAGTGCCTGAAACAGCATCTGACACAGAGAAGCCACTTAGTAAATATTTGCTGAAATAATTGAATATAGGGGAGAGTGGTACACCACTGAACCAAGAGAAGTACTTCCTTCCTCCCTTCTACTTTACTGCAATATTTCTTCCCCAGGCCACAGTGACTGTTTTCTCTTTGCTCAACCTTGAGTCTGCTGTTTATCTTGTTGCAAGAAATCTCCAGGAGCAACTTTTGGTTATGAGATTCCTGGGAAGTCCTTTCCTCTGTCTAGTTCTCTTCCTCTCTCTCCTTTGTGGTTACCAGGGGCCTCTCCTCCAGAGCTAGGGAAATGCAGTCCTCTTCAGCAGCCCCCACCATTCTCCCCAATTCTATCCCCAGGGGACCTTTCAGCTCCATCTTCAAAATCCCAGTAATGCAGTAGAAATTAAAGTTACCTTAACTATTCTAATCTTATAACAATTTTGCTTCAATCAATGCTAAATGTGACCACATGTGCCCAGACCGCCCATTGGCCTGTCTGGTGGTGGGAGGTGAGCTCTTCGGGGGATGGAAGGCTAAGGGCCGCTCTCAGTCATGGGCTGGCTCTGGAAGGGCTTCCTGGGGGAGAGGTCTGCTGGTCATTGGGTCCCTCCCTCTGCTTTCTTCTGGCCCACCCACACTGAGCGGCCTTCCTCTTTTCCCCTTCTCCAGGCAGGCCCCATAGTCTCCCCCAACAACTGGGGGATTCCTTGGGGGCAAGGGGCGAAGTTGCACATGTAGGTGGAGGCCCAGGCAGCCTCCATGGAAGTCACACTGTTATGGGCCAGGCTATATGGGCAATGACCAAACAGTCTCCATTTGTCCTGAGATTCCACGTCATGTAAGAAATGCTCCTCCCAGGGAAAGCCCCACCTCTGTACCCATCAACAGTTGCTTAGCATAGCAAGTTTGGCAACCCAAAATGGCATTTCTTATACAATGTAAAAGTGTTCTCTTTTTGGTTCCCATTCTTCTTGGACAATGTACCCTGTCAGAGATTGATTGTCTAGATGTTAGTAACCCTTCTTTAACTTGTACTAGGGATATTTTGTCCCACACCCTTTTCTGCTTATGATTTTAAACCTCATGATGTTGTTTATGTTTTTGAATCATAGCAACAGCCACTTATGCTTTAATATGGTTTGGTACTATAAAAGGTGGACTCAAACCCCAGGAGGGGGTGGAAGGGTGTAGACTTGAAGCCTGCCCGTTGGCCCGCCAGCTGGTGGATCCAGATCACCAACTGGTGAATAAAGTTCTGTCTCCAGCTTTAAGATCGGTGATTTATTGCCATCTCGCCTTAACAACACAGGGATCACAAGAACTTTCTTCAATGCTCTGCTGGATTGTCCTGAAATTCATAATATTTTCTGTAGTAGGGGGTCTGCTTTTTAGTTTTTGCACTGAGCCCCCTTAATTATGTAGCTTGTCCTGTTGGAGGGTCCCCTGCACACACCTCTCTCTGTGTGGGCCCTCCCCACCCCATACTAACAGTTAACAACCAGTCAATAAATATTTACTGACCTAAAAGAAAGAAAGAAATCTCCAGGAGCTACTTTTTAAACTCTTCCCCAGTGCCCTGCATGCTGGCCACTCTAGTGAATGCCATCCATCACCACCAACACCACATTACCAAACCCTGCACCATTCCCTTTTCTGCCTTCTCTTTAGTTACCACATTCAAATCCATTGCCAAATGTCTTCCATTCTTCTTCTAAATATATCTCAAATTCATCCCCCCTTCTTCACCCCACTACCATTGCCTAATTCATGTTCCTATCATCTCTCTCCTGGCCTACAAAAACGGTCTCTCCTAATCTTTCTGCTTTTTCACTTTGCTTCTAATCCCTCTGTTTTCATTATCATTGTATAACAAATTTCTCTAAAATTATGTAAAACTTAAAACCACAAACATATGTCATCTCACCATTTCTTCAGGTCAAGAATCTAGATGTAGCTTAGCTGGGTTTCTCTGGCTCAGGGCCTCTCACAGGGCTGAAGTCATTCCTAGACTTGCTCTGGGGGAGACCCATTACCAAATTATAACTCAGCAGCTGTTATAAGGCTTCAAGGCTGGCCACTGGTCAGAATCATCAATTTCTAGACACCTAAGCCTACCTACAGAACACCTCACAAGATAGTTGATGTCTTTTCTAACAGCAAGAAAGTAAGAGAAGGTGCCTACGACAGAAGTCAGTTTTTTATAATCTAATCTAAGAAACGACAACTCCTCACTTTTAATGCTGGGGACTGTAATCCCCAACCCTTTTTTATTTTTTAATTTTGAGGCAAGATTTTGCTAAAGTGTGGAGACTGACCTCAAACTTGCAACCTTCCCGCCTCAGCCTCCCAAGTAGCTGGGATTATATAGGTACTCACCACAGAGCTCCGATAACTCATCACTTCTAACATATTCTATTCATTAAAATTGGATGAATACACCCAGCTGATACTCATCACCAGGGTATAGATACTGGGGTGTGGGATCACCTGGAATATCTTAGAGACTAACTGCCACACCCTTTTATTGCCTCCTAGTGCATTGTTTAAAGTGCAAAGCTGGCCTCTTCTCCCCTCACCACTCAAAAATTCTGTTGATTTGTTGATACAGCACATAACCCTTCATAATATTCCCCCTATCTCCAGTCCATTCTCCTCTTCCATTCTGTACTCCAGTTCCCGGAAAGAACTCACACCACTAGTATCACACCACTAGTCCTTTTTTTAATTAAATTGTTTTATTTGTTATTTTTAGTTTTACATGACAGTAGAGTATATTTTGGCATATTATGCATACATGGAGTTTAACCATTCTTGTTGTTGTACATGATGTGGATATTCAATGTGATATATTCATATATATAAAAATAGGAAAGTTATGTCCAATTCATCCTGTCTTTCCTAAAGCCATCCTCTCTCCCTTCCCTTCATTCCCCTTTGTCTTATCCAATGAACTTCTATTCTTCCCTCCCCGGCACCTTATTGTGGGTTAGCATCTGTGTAACAGAAAGGACATTCAGCCTTTTTGGGGGGGCAGGGATTGGCTTATTTCACTTAGATAGTCTCCAGTTCCATCCATTTACTAGCAAATGCCATAATTTTATTCTTCTTTATGCTTGAGTAATATTACATTGTGTGAGGCTGGGGATGTGGTTCAAGCAGTAGTGTGCTCACCTGACATGGGCGGGGCGCTGGGTTCTATCCTCAGCACCACATAAAAATAAAATAAAGATGTTGTGTCCATTGAAAACTAAAAAATAAATATTAAAAATTCTCTCTCTTAAAAAAATATTACATTGTGTATATAAACCACATTTTCTTCATACATTTATCTGTTGAAGGGCACCTAGGTTGGTTACACAGTTTAGCTATTGTGAATTGAGGGGCTATAAACATTCATGTGGCCACACCACGAATGTATGCTTATTTTAAGTCCCTTAGGTATATATGAAGGAGTGGGATAATTGGGTCAAATGGTGGTTCTATTTCAAGTTTTGTGAGGAATCTCCATATTGCTTTCCAGAATTGTTGCACCAATTTTGCAGTCCCACCAGCAATGTATGGGTGAATCTTGCCCCCATAATCTCACCAACATTTATTATTACTTGTATTCTTGATAATTGCCATTCTGACTGGAGTGAGATGAAATCTCAGTGTAGTTTTAATTTGCATTTCTCTAAATGCTAGAGATGTTAAACATTTTTTCATAGATTTGTTGACCAATCATATTTCTTCTTCTGTGAAGTGTCTGTTCAGTTCCTTTGCCCATTTATTTATTGGTTACTTGGGGTTTGGGTGTTAAGTTTTTGAGTTCTTTATATATCCTGGAGGTTAATGCTCTATCAAAGGTGCAGGTGGCAAAGATTTTCTCCCATTTTGTAGGCTTTATGTTCATGTTCTTGATTGTTTCCTTTGCTGTGAGCAAGATTTTTGATACCATCCTATTTATTGATTCTTGATTTTCCTTCTTGCACTTCAGAAATCTTGTTGAGGAATTTAGTTCCTAAGCTGACATGATAGAGATCTGGGCCAACTTTTTCTTCTAGTAGGCATAAGGTCTCTCTAGTCTAATGCATAGGTCCTTGATCCACTTTGAGTTTTGTGCAGGATAAGTGATAAAGGTTTAATTTCATTTTGCTACATATGGATTTCCAGTTTTCCCAGCACCATTTGTTGAAGAGGATATCTTTTCTCCAATGTATGTTTATGGTGCCTTTGTCTAGTATTAATTAACAGCATTTATGTGGGTTTGTCTCTGTGTCTTCTATTCTATACCATGGTCTACATGTCTGTTTTGGTGCCAACACCATGCCATTTTTGTTATTAAAGCTCTGTATTATAACAATTTCTGGTATTGTGATGTCTCCTGCTTCATTTTTCTTGCTGAGGATTGATTTGGCTATTTGGGGCCTCATATTTTTCCAAATGAATTCCATGACTGAATTTTCTATTTCTAGGAAGAATGTCATTGGAATTTTTTAAAATATTTATTTTTTAGTTGTAGTTGGACACAATACCTGTATTTACTTATTTTTATATGGTCTGAGGATTGAACCCAGGGCCTTGTATGTGCTAGGCAAGTGCTCTACCACTGAGCCACAACCCCAGCCCTCATTGGAATTTTAATAGGAATTACATCAAACCTGTATAGTGCTTTTGGTAGTATGACCATTTTGACAATATTTATTCTGCCTATCCAAGAACATGTGAGATCTTTCCATTTTCTAAGGTAGTCTTCAATTTCTTTCTTTGATGTTTCTTTCTTAGGTCATATTTCTTTAGAAATATTTTTTTCGAGGCTATTGTGAATGACATAGTTTTCCTAATTTCTCTTTCAGTTGATTCAAGAATGATGCATAAAAATGCAATTGATTTATGGGTATTAATTTTATACCCTGCTACTTTTCTGAATTCATTTATGTGTTTTAGAAATTTTCTGGTGGAGTTTTTTGGGTCTTCTAAATGTAGAATCATGTCATCAGCAAATAGGGATAATTTGAGTTCTAATTACTCTGGCAGTTTCAAGGGTGATTTTGAATAGAAGTGGTGAAAGAGGGCATCCTTATCTTGTTAGTTTTTAGAGGAAATGCTTTCAATTTTTTTTCCATTTAGAATGATGTTGGCCTTGGGTTTAACATATGTAGTTTTTACAATGTTGAGGTATGTTCCTACTATCTCTAGTTTTTCTAGTGTTTGAACATGAATGGATGCTGTATTTTGTCAAATACTTCTTCTGCGTCTATTGAGATAATCATGTGATTCTTGTATTTAAGTCTATTTATGTGATGAATTACATTTATTGGTATTGAACCAACCTTGCATCCCTGGGATGAACCCCACTTGATCATAGTATACTATCTTTCAAATATGTTTTTATATGAGACTTGCCAGTATTTTATTGATTTTTGCATCTATGTTCATCAGGGATATTGGTCTCAAGTTTTCTTTCCTTGATGTATCTTTGTTGGTTTAGTGGTTTGAGTTTTATCTTTTTTGGTATCAGGGTGATACTAGCTTCATAGAATGTGTGTTGAAGGCTTCCTTTCTGTTTCACGGAATAATTTGAAGAGGTTTGTTGTTAGTATACATAAGGTAGAACTTGAAGGTCTGGAAGAACTTAGTTTAGAATCCTTCTGGTCCTGGGCTTTTCCTTGGTAGGCTTTTGATGGTGTCTTCAATTGCTCTGCTTGAAATTGATCATTTAAATTTTCTCTTTTTTTTAGTTGTAGGTAAACAGAATGCTTTTATTTTATTTATTTTTATGTGGTGCTGAGGATCAAACCCAGTCCAATCGTTTACATTTTCTTGTGCTCCTGATTCAATTTGGGTAGGTCATATGTCTCTAGAAATTTGTTGATATCTTCAAGATTTTCTATTAGAGTATAAATTTTCAAAATAGTTTGATTATGGTCTGTATTTCAGTAGTGTCTATCATATTTCCTTTTTCATCATGAATTTTAGTGGTTTGAGTTTTATCTTCATTAGCTTGGCTAAGCGTTTATCAACTTTATTTTTTCAAAGAATCAATTTTTTTCTTTCATCGTTTTCTTTTGTTTCATTTTCATTGATTTCAGCTCTGATTTTAATTATTTCCTGTCTTCTACTGCTTTGGTGTTGCTTTGTTCTTCTTTTACTAGGACTTTGAGATGTCATCTTAGATTATTTATTTGGTGACTTTCTAACTTTTAATGAATAAGCTCAATGAACTTGCCTTTCAGAACTGCCTTCTTAGTGTCCCTTTGATATGTTGTACTGCTATTCTCATCTAAGTATTTTTTCACTTCATCCCTGATATCTTCTGCTATCCACTGGTCATTCAATAGCATTTTATTTCATCTCCAGGAATTACAGTAGCTTGTATTTTTTATTGTTGATTTCTAATTTCATTCCATTATGATCTGATAGAATGCAAGGCATTTTATCTCTATTTTTTGTATTTGCTAAGAGTTGCTTTGTGGTCTAAGATATGGTCTAATTTAGAGAAGGCTCCATATGCTGCTGAGAAAAAAGCAAATTCAGTTATTGGTGAATGAAATATTCTATATGTTAAGTCAAAATAATTATTTGTATTTTTTTAGTTCTATAGCTTTTTAATTAGTTTTTATTTGGAGAATCTATCCAGTGGTGGAAGAAGTGTATTAAAGTCTTGCAGTAGTATTGTGTATGGTCTATTTGATTCTTAAAATTGAGACTCAATTGTGATGTATGTAAATGCTTCATTGTTTGGGGCACAAATATTTACAATTGTTACATCTTGTTGATGTATGATTCCCATAAGCAGTATGAAGTGTCCTTCTTTGTCCCTTCTGATTAACTTTGGCTTGAAGTCCACTTTATCTGATAGGAGGATAGAAACCCCTGCTTATTTATAGGACCCATGTGAGTGATGTTTTTTCCCATTCTTTTACCATCAGTCTGAGGGTGTCTTTGCCTATGAGGTGAATTTCTAGGAGACAGCATATTGTTGGGTCTTACTTTTTAATCCAGTTTGCCAGTATGTCTGTCTGTCTCTCCCTTTTGTTGGGGGGTGGGGCAGGCAGTGGGGTACCAGGGATTGAACTCAGGAGCATTCAACTACTGAGCCACATACCCAGCCCTATTTTGTATTTTATTTAGAGACATGGTTTCACTGAGTTGCTTAGTGCCTTACTGTTGCTGAGGCTGGCTTTGAACTCATAATCCTCCTATCTCAGCCTCAGGAGCCACTGGGATTACAGGTGAGCGCCATGGCACCTGGCAGTCTGTGTCTCTTGATTGATGAGTTTAGGCCATTTATATTCAATGTTATTATTGAGAAATGATTTTTATTTCCTGTCAGTTTGATTTATTTGATTTTTAATTTGAATTAGTTTCTCCTTTGATTGGCTATTCTTCTAGTATAGTTCCTCCCTTTGCTTTCTTTTTGTTTTCGCTTCTTCTTCATGAAATATTCCACCACTATTCCTTTGTACACACTATTCCCCTGGTCTGAAAGGCTCCTCTCAGCTTTTCTATCTGGTCAACTCCTACTCATCCACCAAGACCCACTGTTTCTGCTAAGTCTGCCCTAAACTGAGCTGACAAGCTCCCTGATCAAATCTCATTTGGCACCCTGTGTCTTCCTCTAACATAACACTTATGCTATTATCTCATTTGCACATCTCATAGAGCTCAAATTTAACATGTCCCAAAGTTTATTTCTACTGATTTTTCTATGAATGGGCTTTAGCAGGAAATGAACCTTGAGAGTCATCCATTCTTCCTCCTGAAATCTTGCCCTTGGTCTGGGGCACATGCTATTGAAACTCACCAACTCCATCCGAGTTATTAAAATGCCCAGAGAGCAACCATTTGGTGTTAAAGTGCTATTAAATAAAATGTATATGCTGCTATAAAGGAAACTGTGATCATCACACGCTTCTTCCAAGGACAGGAAGAGGGCTGGAAGGGAATAGTGACTGCAAAGTCGCTTCCCAACCTGTTCCACTGGTTACTATCGGCAAATTACTACACATCTAAGCCTCAATTTCCTGACTGGCAATTTAGGTGGTTACCTACCGATGATCACCATGAGCCAGGTCCCGTTCTTGGTGTTTTCAATATGTTAATGTATTCAACCTTTACATTATGGTGTAAGGCTGATACTGTTATCCATTTTACACTCGGAAACTGTGGCACAGTTAAGAACTGGCATAACTAGGATTTCACCACCGGCACTTAGAAGTCAAAAGTTCCTGTCATAAAATCCACTCCGCGATGGGCTGGGAAATAATGCGAGTCCAGGACGAGGACCGGGCATGGCAGACAGGCATTCTTGATTGTCTTAAAATGCTGAACATCTCAGCCTGAAATCAAGAAATACGACAAAGCCCCGGGTTTTCCGCGTGGACTCAGCAAGTGTCTTCCCTCCAGCATGAAAGGGGAGGAGATGAGGCCACCAGAGCCGAGCCCCCTTACTCCGCACCGCTTCCGGGTGCCCTTCCTCTAGGAGACCACTACTCCACGTAGAAGCGGAAGTAGCCGGTGGGCCGGAGCTCACTTCCGGAACTATTCCCGGCCTTTCAAACCCGGCAGAAACCAGGGCACCCTTTCCCACGCCTCCCCAGACCCGGGTTGACCTGTTTCCCGTGGGAGCCCCTCCATGAGTGAAGGTTCGGTTTTCCATTGGTGGAGTTTGCGAATCGGAGCTGCGTTTCCTCCATCTTTCAACCAATAGCTTCCGCTGGTTTTTTTTTTTTTCCCCTTTCAGTATGGTAAAGTCGGTCCCTCCTCCCGGCCGATAGAGGGCGCAAGAGTGCGTCGCGCGAAGACTGGGAAACTGTTGGGTACGGAAGTGATGTCATGCACCGGAAACAAACAAGTTTGAAGGACTGGGCTGGTGAGTTCCGGTGTCTAGGAGTCTTATAATCACGGTTCCGCTAGGCTGTGGTGAAGAGATTCGTTTCTTCCTGACAGCCTTAATGTTCAGATGAGAAAGATGAGGGTCCTAGAGGAAGAGGTTTCTCATATTCACTCAGCAAGAAACTCCCGAGACCAGCGCGCTTTCCACATGACTCCTCTGAGCGTAGGACTATCCTTGAGGTGGGCGTGGGTAGGTTTCCCCTTGAGGAGTTCCCGAGGCTGATCTCGCAGACATGTCCCCATTCCACAAATGGAAGAAAGGAAAGCTCGAGAGGGACGTCCGGCATAAGGAACTTTCCAGGGCAAGGTTACCAGATTTAGCAAATAAAATGCAGGACTCCCGGTTAAAGTTGAATTTCAAATAAACGACGAGTAATGCCTTATCATAAGAATACCTCAAGTATCTGAATTCAAATTTAGCTGTGTGTTCAGAATTTTATCGGGTGGTCCTACCCAGGGTCACCTAGGGTAGCCATTGAGGTATCCTGTATGCCTATGTATGTCCCTCGGCTTAGGTCTCACCAAGTGTGGAGCTGGGTTCTTCCCAAGAATTACCCTGAGGTTATTTTCAGCTCCCCTCACCCCCCAGCTCCTTCCAATGGTCACTGCACGTTCTAGGGCCACTCAGGAGCTAAGCAGAAGGGGCAAGATGCCCCTCCTTGGAATTCAGGGGTATCCTCCATCCTCTGAGCTAGTTTAAAAGACTAGTCAAAAACACTAAGGAACTGATATGTGAGAAAGGGGCATGAGATGAAGTCAGTGATTTAGACAAGGGTCTCCGGCAATTCAGCTTTTATTGGCATCCCTGTGGGAATCAGCTGAAGGGTTTTCAGAAGAGGACTACCAAGATTGAATTTGTTTTTCACAAAGACCCTTGGACCACCAAGAGGTCAGAACAAATCATCTTATAGGGCTTTAGCTGCTCATCCCATAGATGCCAGAAAGGACTTAAAAGCAGCAAAGGGAGGATAAAACCCCCATGCTATTGCCTCTCCTGTGGTCACTTTACAACTGGAAGGGCTGGCATGGACAGGGTTTCCAGGAAGTGGGGTGGGGGAAATGGCTCCCATGGAGAGATTAACCTATTTCTGTGTCCCTCCTGAGCAGGGGCAGACAGAGATGACAACCTATCTCCCTCTGTTCCCATGGGCTAAGCCTGCCTTTCCCAGGGTGGGTGCAGGGTAAAGGAGGTATGTGCTAACACCAGTCCATCATTTCTTCTGTCCCTATACCTTTTGTTACTCTTTCATTTATCTTCCCAAAGGTCCTGTCATGCTTGTGTTTCAGAAGCATACAAGGCTTCCTACTTCAGAATTGGCTTTCTGTTTCAAGGCCCTCAATGAGTCTACTGCATTGAGCTCCTTAAAGACTGAGGGACTCAACTCTGCATCACAGTATCAACCACAAGGCCCCAGTAAGTACTCAATAAATGCCCAAGAAATTACCTTCCAATGCCATTTATTGTGTACCTAAGGATATGGTAGGCCTTAGCATATCCATTTTCTTATTTAATCCTCACAATAACTCTGAGGTCAACATATTCAGCAGTCATGTTTTACAAATGAGTTAATAGATTCAGACAGGTCCTGTTATTGATTTGGCATATATTTCTGAGCATTTGCTCGGTTCTGAGTAATAAGGACAATGCAATGAAAAAATAAATTTGGTTCCTGCTGCTAAGGAGCTCACATCCTACAGGGGCTGATGATACCCACACAAACATGCTGTGAAGTATGTCAAGTGGTGATAAATGCTGCAAAGAAAAAGAAAACCAGTTAAGGGGAAAGAGACTGGGAAGTACTGTTTTCTAAAGGGTGATTCTGGAAGGCTTTATATAAAAGGAAACTTTTGAGCAGAACCTGAATGAAGCAAGCAGTTCCCACAGGGAGGATCATTGTAGAGAAAGGAGAGCGTAAATGCAGGCCCAGCAGTGGGATATTTGAGAAATGGGAGAGGAGACTGGTGTGATCAGGACCAGTGGGGCAGGGAGGAGTGGGAGTCAGAGGTCGTTGTTGAACTTTAAGTGTTATTGTGGGTGAAATGGAGTAACAGGATTTAGCTGCTGAGTGAGGATGGCCTGTGCAAGGGAGGAGGGGACTCACCTGAGAGGGAGAGGGTGGGGGTCTATCTGTAGCTGTTGGGTCTGTTGACCTCCCAGAGTGAGTGAACACACAGGAGCTTCAGAGGTGTGATGCAGGCAGGTGTAGGCAGTGTTGGGAGGAGGATGTCCCAAGGCAGATGGGTCTCAGGGCCTCTGCCAACAGACTGCTTAGCAGGGAGCTCCAAGGGGATAAATGCCTATGCAGCCAGGGCTCCGGGAGACCTCTGGTGAAATCTTCTGCGTGCACACATGCACGCGCGCGCGCACGCACACACACACACACACACACACAGGCCTGAAGCCTTTACCATTCTTCACATTTAATACTTTTTTCTTCTTTTTCTTCAGAAAAAGATAGAAATAAGGAAAAAAAATAACTGAAAAGAAATGATGGTTAGCAATTATTCTCAAGTAAACCTCATCAAGGTTGTGTCTGTCTCAGAAAGGTAAATCCCATGTTCTCACAGCAAAGAGAATATGAACTAAGAGAAAGGCTCCAGCCGAGATATGTGTTCAGGCTCCCTGCCAGCTGCTGTCAATTCAAGAGCCCCAGAGAGCCCGCCCCAGTGGACCTGGCTCTGGCGAGGTAATGCGTGATGCCTGGCCCTCAGCACTGCCAGCCACGTCTCCCAGAGCCTCTGCCACCTCTGGCAGCCGATGCCAGTTCCAGAAGAAAAACTTGCATTTGCCATCCCCTACCCCAAAAGAGAAGCAGGAGGGGATCCAGATCTGCCTAGACATCTGAAATAAAAGAAGTCTCAGAAATAGTCTCATAGATGGAGGGTCAATAGTTCCACAGTATATGTCTGTAAAGCGTGACTTTGAGTGACCTCCAAAGGGGCAAGGGAGTAACCACTTGAGATTGCCCTCTGAGTCTCTCCATCCAGAGTTCTCAGCCTATTCATTATCAAAGTGCAAAAAGTAGGGGCTGGGGATGTGGCTCAAGCGGTAGCGCGCTCGCCTGGCATGCGTGCGGCCCGGGTTCGATCCTCAGCACCACATACAAACAAAGATGTTGTGTCAGCCAAAAACTGAAAAAATAAATATTAAAAAAAAAAAAAAAAAGTGCAAAAAGTAGGCCTAGCCTAGAAAAAAGGAGATACCTGTGCTTCTGGCAAGCACATAGTTCATTCCAAACACGAGGCACATTGCCTCAGTGGATGACCTCACAGCCATGTGAAGGCCCCAAGATTGTCTAAGATACTAAGGCAGGATAGCAGCTTACCCCTAAAAGGAGCTCAAGTAAGGATATGAAAACCATCCTAGTGAAACATCCAGAACAGGCAAATCCATAGAGCTGGAAAGTGGATTAGAGTTGCCAAGGGGTGGAGGAAGGGAAGATGGGAGTGACTGCTGATGGGCATGGGGCTTTTATTGGGGGAGATGAGTATATTCTAGAGTTGATAGTGTGAGCATTGCAGAACTCTGTAAATGTACTGAACACTGTTCACCTGTACGCCTCAACAGGGTTTTAGCCAGGTGCAGTGGCACACACCTACAATCCCAGTGACTTGGGAGGCTGAGGTAGGAAAATCCTAAGTTCAAGGCCAGCCTTGGCAACTTAGTGAGGCCTGTCTCAAAATTTAAAAATAAATAAATAAAAAGGGCTAAGGATGTGACTCAGTGGTAGGGCATCCTTGGATTTAGTCCTCAGTACTATGAAAGAAAAAAGTGAATTTTATGGCATATAAATTATATCTCAATTTTTTAAAGAAGAGAAATCTTTAGGGTTCCCAATAGCAGCTGAGAGAAATCTAAATTTTGAACTCTTTTGCTAAGCAGCTCACATACCTCAGGGTCATAGCTTGGGACCCTGGCAGCATGAAGAACATTTGTCCTGGTAAAAAACTGCCAGTCTGAGGAGCTGTCAGGGATGTTGGCATTGGACACAGCAGGACTCTGTAGCCAGCCTTGTCGTAACAGTACTACCTGAATGAGCAAAGCCAACCACACAGCAACCTCACTCTCTCACAGGTTGGGGCAGTGAGAGCAACACAAACATGTTGTAGACCTCTTGAGGGGGAAATGTGGGGCCAGGAATGTAGCCTAGTGGCAAAATACTTGTCTAGAAAGTGGGAGACCCTGGGTTCAACTCCTGGAACTTCAAAAGCAATAACCTCCTGGACACTCTTCCCTTTACCCTTTATCTTTCCTATGAGTTTCCAATGCTGTATCAAATACTCAGTTGTCGCTTCTCTGGGCCAGGCCTTAGACTAGTTGTCAGGTTCACACAGAGGCCACTGGCCAGTCATGAACTCATGAAGGAAGGCAATTCTGACCATGCACCTCAAACCTCACAGCACACCCTTCCTCATGGCACCAAGTGTGGCAGCCTCAGAGAACACAGATGAGTTAGAGAGAGTGGATGCCAATGGGTGATGTCCACATTTCAGCCAGGGCTCAAGAGTGTGGTCAGGACTGAAGTGGACATGGGCTCATCAGGGCAGGGAGGTCTCTCCCCAGGCCCAGCCCAGTCTTCTTTCTGAATTGAACTGCTAGGCTACACTGGAGTATTAAAAAACCTAAATATTTATTTGCTTCATATTTACAAAGGGGGAAGGATACCGAGGGAGACCCCAAGAACACCCCACGCCTGGCTGACCAGGCCGCTTGCGCTGCAGAGGAGGCGGACACAGCTGGAAGGGACAGGATTTATGTTGCATACTTGAACTACAGTGAGTGTAAGACTGGTCCTATTTACAGGGCAGAAACACTACAGGTAGAGTGTGGGGGCAGCAGAGTGAGCACCAGAGTCCTGGCCAGAGGGTAGCCTGCTTGCTGCCTTCCCCACCTCTCCCAGAGGCATCTCTGTGGCCCCGCTGGGGTTCTCCGGAGGGGGGGACAGGGCCCGCTCACATGATGCTCGCTGGGGTGAAGACAGGGCCCACACACAAGGTGTCTGTGATCTCCCAGCCACAGGACAGAGGCTTGCACATGCCCTCAGCATCTTCGTCTTGTTCCGCAGGCAGCAGCTGTCTTCGCAGCGCTTCCCTGAGGGTGAGAGAGGGGTGCTGGAGGTAGCTAGCAGGTCCTGAAGCCTAGGGGCTCCTGATGGCCCCTGTATCAGATTCTCTGGCCCCTTAGGCATAGAGCTCTCACCTGAACCCTAAGCCGAGCCAAGGGCAGGGGCAAGGGCTCTTCTCCACTGCCGTCCCCACTGCCCAAGAAGAGAAAGAAACCCACAGGATGATCGTTGAGCACTTACTGTGTGTCAGACATGGCACCAGGCACTTTACTTTCATCTTCTAATTTCATCTCCAAACTGTGAACAGCCTTTACCATCCTATCTTACTGATGAGGAAACAGACTCTGAGGAGTGGCCTGCCCAAGACCACATCCCTTGTAGGTGGTAGGACTAGGTTGAACCCAGCTCTCACTCTAGAGCCCACAGTCTTCATACCGAGGCTTGGGTCTTAAAAATAACTCATTCCCTGCTCCCCTCACACAGTCCCACAAGCTATTTCTCCTCCTCTGCACCCACGTGACTAAAGTTCCATCACCTGAGCCACTGCTCTGGCTATAGCTGGGAATCTTGTCCCCACACAGTCAAGCTCCACGCAGCCCAGCTCCTGAACCACCCACTGGTCTCCATCCCACTGACAACACTAGGATCACGACAGTCTCCTAGGATCACGACAGGACCACACATCTCCCTGACGTGTTCACCTGCTCTCACCCACTCCAGACAGTTCAGCACTGGCCTAGGCCCATCTTTCTAAAAGTCAAACCCTCCTCTTGAGCCCCCGGTAACTTCCCTTCACTCTCAGGCCCTGGGTCAGCCCTGCCTGCCTCCCTCTCCATGCTTACAGCCCTGCTTTTCCACACCGCCAGAGGCCATCACATTAGCCACTTCTCAGGCTCTCACATGTCCCTTCCCAGGCCTGTGCCCATGCTTATCATCCTGCCTACATCATCAACCCTCCCCTGACCAATTCCTCCTTGGCCTACATGTCTTGGCTTCAGTGACAGAGCTTTAGAAGAGCAGGACACAGCAGAGTCCTACACACAGGATCTCTCTCCTTGATATCAATAAGGCTTCAATATCTGTGACCCTGACATTTCTCCATTTACAGCAGTACAAGGAAACGTCTTGTGTTACTCCCTGCTGGTGCCCCTGCAGCAAGCTAGCAAGTACTCATGGGCAGGAAGGTGTGGAGCTGTCTGGACACTGGTGGGGAAAGAGCACTGGGCTCAGTATCCATGGACCTGGAGGGGCCATGCCAACTTGTCCTTACTTGTTCTGGGTTCTGCTTCTCCACAAGACCCTCCCTCTTCTGTTCTTTCATACTTTTAGCACATTCCAGTCCCTTACCTGCAGGAAGAGCTCCCTCTGTGCTGAGTCATACAAGTCAATAGCAAATCAGGAGTTGGTGTCTCCAAAGCCCACTGATGCTGGTCCCTTTCTTGAGGAAGGCTCTGGGCTAAGTACCCTCTGACTGAGCCTCTGTCTCCTTATCTTTAAAAATGGGTTGGTCCAGTTTCTTAAAATCTCTCAATGGCTCCCTACTACCTTTAAGACCAAGTCCAGTCTAGACCTCCAAGGTCCTTTTATTTTTCACTTTTTTTTTTTTTTATTGTTTCAAGGTCCTTTTAGATCCAGTCTTCCCCACATGCCACTCCTTGCATGTGGAGAGCTACTTGCAATTTTGTGACCAAATAAGACCCTTTCAGGCCTCTTGGCCATCCCTTTGGCCTGTTTTGGCTTCCTGGACCTGGCTGACACCTCCTAAGAAGCTGTCCTAAGCACGCTCCTTCACTATCCCTCCCTCCTCAGTGGCCTTTTCACTCTGTGTCAGCATCTCTGTGTGTAGATCTGCACCCTGGCTTCTCCAGTGCTCCTGTACTCCCAGGACCTAGCACAGAGCAGGTGGTAAAGCAAAGCATTCTGCTGAGGCCACTCTTCTACAGGGGATTTCTTGGCATGTCCATTCAGTTCGTCAGCATTTTCTCTTCTTAGTAATGAGTTCAGCCAACTCTATGTGACCTCCTCCACCTGCAGCTGCTGATGACAGAGCCAGGGAGGGAATACTAAGTCTGTGGGGTGATTGTTCTTGAAGTTTGTCTTTAGACCTTGTCAGAATGCCCCAGGTGGCAAAATCACCACAAAAGCCTATCCTGTGCCCTCACAGCAAAAACAACAAAGGTTTGTAGAATGCATGAATGAAATACGACTGTCCTGATGCCATATTAGGTCTGGGGTTTGGTGGTTTCCTGGGGGCCTGGGAACATGGGCCACACTCATCTGAAAGCCCAGGGGAAAAAAGCCCCTCCCAACTGCCCTGCCCTCTGTAGCCTTTTCCTGCCCATGGGGGGGGGGGGGCTTCCCACTGCCCAGCTGTATGACATCAGGCAAGTGACTCTCCCAGTGATAACACTGATCCCCAGAGTTGTGAGTAAAAGGAAATTACAGTAGATGTCCAAGGAAAGCTGTGCCCTCAGGGCTCAGCAGGCCTGACTCTCCATGTCACACACCTCTTGCCTCGCTAGACCCCAGCACTACCTGAGGCAGCAGGCAGGGCTGGTGCTGTGCCTTTTTTCTAAATAAGACTGAGACTCAGCCCAGGTATGACAGTTGCCATCCAGCTGGTCACTTGTCTGCCTCTGCCTCCTTAAGGTAGCTGGGGGGTCTTTACAAAATGCAAATCATACCATGTCTACCCCTGCTTCAAACAGGTCCTCGCTTCCTGCTACTCTTAAGTCCTTTGCTCAACCTTCATTGCCTTCCCAGATCTAGCCCTGCCCCCCTCTCCAGTCACAACCAACCTCTATTAGTGCCTTGAGTGGTACCTTGGATGCACCACACTTGTACCACGTTCCCTTCCCAGGAACTCCTGCCCACCTCCTTCTGCCTCTTGCCCACTACCTCCCACCCAGCAGTGCCATCTTGCAGACGTGTCTATGCCCCTGCATCCTCTGGGGCTGTGAGCTCCTTGGGGAGCTCCTCTGTAGCCACAGCCACATGCCCAACACAGGCCTCATCTGAGTCAGCCACCAGCAGCCACTTGTCAAACTAGGTTACATGGGAGAGGGTCTCAGATCTCAGCTTCCCTTATTTCTTCAGCCCAGCTTGCCTCCCACCTCTCCTCTTCACAGCAGGGGCCCCTTACCAGGCTACCCGGGACATGGCGTAGGTGATGCGGCAGGCCTGAGTTCCTCCAAGGAGGGACCCTGTGCCCACTGTGTAGGCTCCCATGTTGTCGAAGACCAGCCAGTCCCCTACATGTAGTTGCGGCAGCCACAGGCCTTCAGCCACACAGTCTCGGACATCAGCTGGGCCCCACAGGCTGCTGCTGTACAAGGGCTGCTCCGTGGATGGTTTCTGCAGAAAAGAGAAAGAGCCCTATCAACTCTTCTGGCCATTCAACACCCTTAACACTTCCTCCCTCAAAAGACTTACATGGCTCCTGTAGTCAACAGGATGATGACTGGATAAGCCTCCTAGCCTGGCATTTAAGGCTCTAACCACTTCTCTGTATTGGTTGCCTCTTACACTGGAAGCTACAATACCTGGTCTCAAATCCAGGTTCCAATGCTTGCTAGCTGTGTGACTTTGGGCAAGGTACTTAATCTCTCTGTGCCTCAGTTTCCTTATTTGTAAAATGAGAATAATAAATAGTATCTACTTTATAGGCTACTCAAAGGATAAATTAATTAGCATATGTAAAGCATTTAAAACAGTGGTTTGTGCCTGACATAATGGTACACACCCATAACCCTAGCTACTCAGGAGGCTGAGGCAAGGGGATCACAAGTTCAAGACCAGAATTAGCAATTTAGCAAGACCCTGTCTCAAAATAAAAAGGGCTGGGGATATAGCTTAGTGATAAAGCACCCCTCAGTTCAGTCCTCAGTACCAAACAAATAACCCCCCCCCCAAAAAAAAAAAAAAAACCAGCAGCTGGCACATGGCAAAGGCCCAAGAAGTTAGTGTTGTTATTGCTGCTTTTATAGTCATTGTTGTTATCACATCTGTGCTTCAGTCTTCACTGTACACTTTCCAGACCTCAGCTGTGTCCATACCACCACAGCCCTCTCCCATCCTCAGTTCCAGCCTATCTGCTGCCACTTTCCAGACCTCAGCTGTGTCCATGCCACCACAGCCCTCTCCCATCCTCAGTTCCAGCCTATCTGCTGGTCCCACCCCCTGAAACTCCATCTTCTATAAAGGTTTCTTGGATCCCCTCATTTCATATCAGATCCAGTGACAGGAACCCAAAATACACAGGTGGGTTAGACCATCCTTCCTCAAGTCTGTAAGGAATGCAGGCCTCCCCCAGTCCATCACAGGGTAACCTCACAAAGGACTCCATCGGGCAAACACAATAACTTCCATTTCAGGGAACAGGCTAAGAAGTTAAAGATTTGCTCAAAGGCACAACTTCCAATGTCAATATATTTTAAATTTTTTCTTGAATGACTTCCAAATCCAGAAAAGGAAATTAACACAGACCATTTGCAGGCAACCAAGATATCAGGGCAGTTTGTCACAGTGTAGGTAGGGCTCCTGCCAGGCAGGTCCTACAGGAAGAGTCACAACCGATGGATGGACATATGCAGATCCTAACTGCCCCCCAAGACCCCTTGGTCCTTCTGCTGCTGCACTCCATGTTCTCCAGTTTCTCCTGTTGCTCTGGGCTTCCCTTCCCCTACCCACTGCCTCCAGTCATGTTCCTTGAGGTTCCAAATATGCCAAGTCCCATTTTCCTTTAGATTCTAGAAGAAACAGACTCCAAGGAAGCCTATCCTGAAATTCCATGCTCCCTAAGTTTTGCCTTCATAATGTTTGCCATGATTTGTAACTAAATATTTGTGAAGTGGCTGCTCAAGACTGGCTTCCTGGACAGGTGATAAATTCCTCAAGCCTGAGATAGTGTCAGATCTGTTCTTCCCGCCTCCTGTGTACCTTGCAATCTGGCATACAGTAGGTGCTTGTTGCAGTATTATTTGGGAATGAATGGATGGGTAACATACATATGAGTGATGAGAGTGGGGAAAAAAAAGAAGAAAAGGAACATGGATAGAAACCATCCACAGGTGATAGGAGGAAGCAGTGAGGACCGTCAGGTGGAGAAAACAGGAAAGGCATTTCGATGCCTTAGCCAGGGGCAGGAATGAGCAAAATTAAGAAAGAAAAGTCACAGTTTCCACAAGGAGAAATAATGTTTATGTATTTCACAAAAAGTTAATAAGCTGCTAGTCCTGTTTATAAAGAAAATATGTACAAATTATTAGAAGCAAGAATGAGAACTGTCCTATATTCATTAATTCATTCATTCAGCAAACATTGAACACCTGCTCTATGCCAGGTTCTGATCTAGGAGCTGAGGGGCAACACCAAAACAGATACATTCCTCTATTCATAAAGCTCATGTTCTAGGAAGAGGAAACAAACAGATCTTCATTTACCTTAAGTTCTTATTTACAAGCTTTTTGTTAATAACTAAAATTAGTATCGATTATTCTGAATGATTTCCCTTAGCCTAAATCATTAAAAAACATTTAAAGTTTGGCAGGGGATATGCTGTATAAAACTATCCACAAAAATCTGAGAAAATAGGTTTTAGGTTCTTCCATAATAAAGAGAAAAGGCACTCTTGGGTTGTAAGTTAGCGTTCTTTCACTTCTTATTAGTGAAGCCAAATAAAAAATAGATGGAAAGGGCTGGGGTTATAGCTCAGTGGTAAAGCACTTGCCTAGCATGTGTGAAGCACTGGGTTCAGTCCTCAGCACCACATATAAATTTAAAAAGTTATTGTGTCCATTTATAAATAAAAATATTTTTTTAAAAACAGATGGAAAAAATATTTTAAGGCTTTACAGGAAATAATGCAAATCTCCTGTTTAACTATTTAAATCCATTTTTTAAAAAAAGAACCTGCAAAATAAATAATCCAAAAGAATGTAGCAACAAGACTGTAAATCTCAGCCCTGTATACAAGTCTGATAACTTGAGTAGAAAAAGACAAGCCGCTGTAAAAATCTAAGATGCCAAATCTACTGGCCACTGGGCTTCTCTGAGAAAAGACAGGAAGTTCACTGTTTACAAAGCATGACAATCACAACTTTAAATCTCATCTGGAAGGCAGGTGGCACCATTGTGAGTCCCGGCTAATAGAAGAGAAAACTCAGAGGGAAGTGACCTGTCCCAGGTTCTGGAGGGAGTTAATTAGCAGAACTCTGAGCCATCTCAGATCCAGCTGCGTTCCCCAGAGGCCCACTATGGGAACAGTTCCATAGAAGAAACAAGGTCAAACACCACGAAAGGTATATGCCCTGGATGAAGCATGTACTTGTAAAACAAACAAACAAACAAAAACTTTAAATCAATAACTCCTGTATTATATAAAGTGTACAGAAATATTTTAAAAGAAAAAAATGAGATGAACAAAGGCAACACACAAGTGCCAGAACAAAACATGTATTTAAAATCTCTTTCACGAGCTTATAGGCAAAAATCTGATATGAAACCTTAACTAACCAAATCCAGGCTTATATACAAAGAATCATCTTCAGAAATCAGATGCTTTGCTCTCTGTGGAAGGTGAAGACAACATGGGCAAAGTCAACCACTGTCTTCATCATAATACAAAAAGTACAGATCTATAATGCAAAGATAATTTTTCCAAAACACGTCAAGATGGTATCCAGTAGCCTATTGCAACTTCTCTAAAACTACAACCAAAATCCCACAATGAAGAGAAACTATTGTAAATAGGGAGCCAACTCCAACTCCATGGAAATGCACTAAAATGGCCTCATTTCAAAACCAAAAGCAACCTTACTAAGCAAAGTTCAGTGCCCTCATTTTCCAACTAAAAAAGCAAGGCTCAGATTCAGTAACTGGCCTGAGCTTACTTATCTATGATATGGCAGACCAGGTCTCAATCTCATGTCTTCTGACTCCCAATCTGAAGCCTTTCATCATCCTTATTTTATACATCTTGAGAAACTCTGGCAATCACTATTAGCGGGGAAAGGTATGTAGAAAATAAAATATTATATTGCAAATAATATGTTCACTTGAGAAATCAAAGGGAATGGTAGTTCCTAGAGGGTATCAATGAGTCTTAACAAGTAAGCCAGTGTCTCAGCACAAAAACCACAAGGGAAGTTTGCACTCAATTTAAATTCTTGTATGTACCTGGGCCAAGAAAATAATAAGACCTCAATGGGGGAAAAAAAATACTTGAGCTCTACCTTTTCCTAGCTGGAAAAAAAAAAAATTAGTATAGCAAAAAAGAGAAATCTCGCCAGGCTAATGGCACACATCCATAATCCCAGCTACTCAGGATATGAAGGAGGAGGATCCCAAATTCAAGATCAGCCTGAGCCACTCAATGACACCCTGTCTCAAAATAAAAAATAAAAAGGAATGGGGATATAGATCAGTGGTAGAATGCCACTGGGTTCAGTTCCTAGTACTGAAAGGAAAAAATGAAAGAAATCTAATAAATAGGTTAAATAAACTACTACTAATTGAAATCCCCAAGATATTTTTCTTTACCTTAGAAACCATGTGATAAAAGAATAACTGAGACTATCAGAATACTAATAAAGCAATAACTGACTCAATTTTTGTTAGTTAATTCATAAAAAAATAATGTATCATGCGTAAAAAATAACTGAAAAATGAATACCTATATCCTTCCCACCCAGCTAAAGAAATACAAAATTTCCAGTATCTTTGAAACCCCCTTTGTGGCCCTCCCTAATGATATCCCCTTCTCTAATCTCTCTAGAGACAACCATTATCCTCAATTTTATGTTAATCATTTTCACGTTTCTTGATTTCTCAAGACTCTGTACCTAGCCCTAAACAATAGATTTAGTTGTGCATACTTTTGAATTTTATATAATTTAAATTATAGCTTGAAATCCCTGCAGCTTGCTTTTTTCTTGTTGGAACTTACATTACCACAATTCATCCAATTGATACATACAGCCATAGTTCACAAAACATTGCAAGAATTCACTGCATGGAATACACTGTAATTTATTTATCTGTTGCCCTGCCAACAAACTTAAGGTTGCTTCCACTGTTGTATAAAGATTGCTCTTGGGGCTGAGAGTGTGGCTTAGTTGTAGATTGCTGGCTGACCATGTACAAGGCCTTGGTTTTTGATTCTCAGCGATATAAAAAAAAAAATGGGATTGCTTCTGTGAATACTTTGATATAAGTCCTCAAACATGTATGCCAAGAGTTTCTTTACAAGATTCACCTGGGAACTTAGGGTATATGTTTGTTAGCTTTATCTGATGACAGTTTATTTCACAAAACAGTATACCAACTCCCACCTAGCAGTGTCTAAGAGATCCAGCTATGTCATACCCTCACCAATGCTTTACATTGCCATTCTCTTATTTCCTAATCAAATTGGTATAAAATGGAATCTCATTTAAATTGTAATTTTCCTGTCCTAGAGTACAAGTGAGCACCTTTCATTTTCTATTTGGTTTCCTCTCCTGTGAACTGTCTGGTAAAGTCTTTTGCCCGTATTTCTTTTGCACTGCAACTTAGCAAAACCCTGTCTCAAAGTAAAAATAAAAAGGACTGAGGAAGGCCTAGGGTTGTGGCTCAATGGCAGAGCACTTGCCTAACGTGTGAGGCACTGGGTTTGATCCTCAGCACTACATAAAAATAAATAAATAAAACAAGGGTATTGTGTTCATCTATAACTAAAAAAAAATCAGTAACTTATAAAAAACAAAGGTCCATCTACAACTAAAAAGATATTTTTTTTAAAAAAGGGGGGCGGGCTGAGGATTAGGCTTAGTGGTACCACTGGGTTCAGTCCCCATTGCCACCAAAAAAAAAATGAAAATAAAACAAATACTGAGATAAGCCATTTCAGATAAATTAGACAACAAGAAAAGGTCATATGCAATGCCTGTGAGCTTATTATGAAATGGGTACAATTAGTAACAGTAGATATTAGTCCAAAATGCTGAAAAAATAATGTGGCAATATGTATCAAGAGGCCTAACAATGCTCTCCTGTTTTTACCTGGTAATCTTATTTCAGACATTCTTCAAAAGAAAAGAGTTTATATCCTGCTATGTGCACATGTAACAACAAGTTCTACTACTATGAATGATTATAATGCACCAACAAAAAGAAATTTTCTTAATTTTTAAAGAAAATCATTTTCAAATGTGAATACACTTGTAGCACATAAAATGAGCCAGACATGCAGAGATTACCAAAGAGCAAAATTCATAGAAGCATGAATAACAAAAAATTAGCAATGCTTAAATGCCCAGTGATACAGCAATTTTATAGGGAGACAGTAATTTTATAGGAAAGTAGTTAAGAGCTTTTCTTTGGCACCAGACAGATAATCAGAGATGAGTCAGACATAAGCCCTATCCCCCAGAGTCTTGCAGTCTACAGTTAATAAGCATTACCGCTTATGAAGTATATGACTTTAAACAAGATACTTCACCTCTCTAAGCCTCAATTTTCTCATTGTAAAGTGGAATGACAATTCCTACTTTAAAGGATTATTGCAAAAATTAAGAGAGAAATGCTTAGTGCAGCTCTGCTGCCATAAGTGCACAGTGACTAGCCACACCAACATATACATGAACTATGCAACCGTGCAGGAGCACACATGGGGCAATGTACAATGAACAGAGTTCCATTAGAGGGATGCAGAGGGTTGATTAAGCCCCTTTAAATTTTAAGTTGCTTATATAATTTTTAAAAATATATTCAATTCTAGAAGTGGTGTTACGAGCCTGTTGTCCCAGTTATGGAAGCTGAGGTAGGAGGATGACTTGAGAACAAGAGTTTGAGGCCAACCTGGATAACACAGTATACCTCATCTCAAAGAAGGAAGAAAGAAAGAATGGAAGGGAAGAAGGAAGGTAAGTTGATGTAGCCAGGTGCAGCTGTACACACTTCTAGTCCCAGCTACTCAGGAGATGGAGGCAGGAGGACTGCTTGAGCCCATGAGTTCAAAACTAGCCTGGGCAATATGGAGAAAACCCATCTCAAAAAATAAAATTAATTCAATTCTAACATATACTAAGTACTTACTGTTTGCCAGGTTCTATACTGGGAAAACAAGTATGAATAGTTTCTTCCTTCAGGGGTCTCACAGTATAATGGATGATTCATTCAATCATAATTCATTCAATAAATGTTACGCACCTACTGTGTGCCAGGTGCTGAAAATTCAGAGGAAACAATTGAACAAGCTAACTATCTTCATAAAGCCTACCTGCTAGTGTAGAAAACAGACCAATGGTAAGTAAACAAAAACAAGATAATTATAGACATTATATGGAAAATAAACAGGGTGACCAAATTATCTGATGGTTGGAGGCCTGCTTTAGAAAGGTAATGAGGAAAAGACCTCCTGAAGAGGTGACATCTGAGATGAGACATAAAGGGAGAAAGTAAGACAGTCATCTCAGGAATAAGTAAACATCATTCTAAGCAGAACAAGTGTAAAAGCCCTGAGGTCAGAAAGAGCTCAGATGTTCCAGGTACAGAAAAGAGGTCAGTGGGGTGTATCAGGTGAGAGAGAGGGGAGAGGCATCTAGGATGGGCAGGAGCCTCACTAACTAGGGTGAACAGTCTGAATTTTATTTGGAGAGTAATGGGAAGCCATGGAAGGCTTTAAGCCAAGAAGGAACATGATCTTTGGATGTTTAAAAGATCATTTTGTCCTCATTGTGGAGAATGGTTGGTAAGATGGCAGGAAGAAGAGCCAAAAGAGCAATTAGTGGTTATCTGATGGTCCAGGCAGGTGGAGTTAGTGATTTGTATTTAGGGTGGTGTCAGAGATAAGAATGAAATGAACTCAAAATGTATTTTGAAACTAGACTGAAGAACTGCAAGTGGATTCCCTGTGGGAAGAGGGAAAGCAAGAAAAATGCCAACTTTTAAAATTTAAACAGTTAGCTAGTGGAAGTGCTGTTTACTCAGAGGAGTTTTGGTTTGGAAATCAAGAATTCAGTTCTGATCAGATTAGATCTGAGATGTGGGATATCAGGAGAAACGTCTTGTGGGTAGCTAGATGCTGCAGTCTGGCTGGGCACAAATAACCGAGCCGCCATGAAGCACTTGTAGGTTCAAAACAGCAACTCTTTATTGCCGAACTCCACCAGCACACTCCACGCACACTCCCCAAGAACTCTCCCTCCTCTCCCGGGCTCCGTGCACTCCCTTGGAACCTGGGAGAACTCCATGGGAACTCCCAAGTAGCAGGCCCCTGAGGCAGCAAGAGCTGCCCTATTGCCGGACAGTAAAGGTCTAATATACAATTGAATACACAGCTTAACATAACCATCATCATCTCAGTGGCGTCACCTCTCAACCACTCCCTTCTGGCAAAATGCCATGTGTCATCCTGACTTGGCCTTGGCCCTCAACAGCTAGTTAGTCAGGTCTGGAGCCCGGGGGTGTGATCCAGATTAGAGATATAAATTTAGGAGTGACAAGAGAAGGAATTATATTGAAAGCCTCCATCTGGACATGTTTGCCTAAGAAGTGCATGTAGACAAGGAAGAGGACCCAAGACTGAGGCCTGAGAGAGAATTGAGAGAGTAGGCTGTGGAAGAAGTAAGTACCAGAGAGACAAGAACAGGGCAGAGCCCAGGACTTTGCCACAGAAGCCCAGAGAGAGTCAGGTGTGAAGAGGAGGATGGTCTGCTGAGGACAGAAGGGCCACATGGAAGACCTAGCAATGCGGATGTGACTCTCAAAAGCGTCCTGTGTAGAGTGCTGAACAGACACTAGATGGAAGAAGTTTGGAGGGTGAGTGGAGAGGCAGCGAATGCAGGCCATGTGGGAGAGAAGATCGGACATGAAGGGCAGCAGCTACCTTACAGAGTCCCTGGAAGAAGGGAAACGTATGGCCAATAAATATACAAAGAGATGTCCAGCTTCCTTAGTGATTGGGGAAATGCAAATTAAGACACAATGTGATACTATTTTATAGAGTTCCATTGGGCAAACATTTGAAATCTGATGATAATAAGATACCAAGTGTTAAGGGAATGTGGATCCACCAGTCTTTCTTACACAGATAATGGGACTGTCCATTAATACAGCCACTTCGGAAAACAGTTTCACACTTATCTCATGAAATTAGCATTCACATACCTTATCCCCTGCCTTTTCATTCCTTGATAATGTGACACAGCTATGTGCAAGAATTCATAGCATTCACAGAGGCAAAAACCTAGGAAAAGTTCAAATGCCTCAAGAGAACAGATGAATAATCTGTGGCATTTCCACCATCAGTGAATGCTGTGTAGCAGAGAAATGGATGGACTCCAGATCTGTGCTCAGTGTTGATGACTCCTGAACTGTGATATGAAGGGAGAAAAGGCCCAGGAAGGTTGCATACATCATAATGCCATTTTTATAAAGTAAAAAACAAGTGTAATAAATTTTAAATACTTTTCAGGAATAGATTTGTATGTAATGAAACTATACTCAAGAAAGCAGGAGACTGGTAATGCATGAGTCAGATAGTGGTTACTTTGCATGGGAGGTAACAAAGGGATAAGGCCGTAAAATGATAAGGATGCTTATTACACTCAAGGAAACAAAGACAAGGCCTCCTATGAAGTATTTTTATTCAAAAAACTTGGAATCTATCTAACCATGAAATGTAAATAGTTACATTTTAATTAAAAAAAAAAAAAAACATGTTCAGCAGCACCAAAGGGAAATCCAGAAATCCACCAGTCAGGAAAATCCAGAATGCAGGATGCAGAACACTATAGGGCAAACAGCTTAGTTTCATCAACAAGTAAATTATGAAAAACATTTGAAATGTTAAAAGAGAGTGGGGAAACCAATAGGTTAAAAGAGATGTGGTGGGGCTGGGGGTGTAGCTCAGTGGTAGAGTGCTTGCCTAGCATGTATGAGGCCTTAGGCTCAATCCCCAGCACCAAAGAGAGAGAGAGAGAGAAACCAAATGTACTATGTGGAGTTTCTTTGGCTCCTGATTCTAGCAAGTCAGCTATTTAAAAAAAAAAAAAACACTTATAAGATATTTTGAAAACTGATGAAGGACACTATTAAATTGTTAATTTTTTAATTTGATGATGGAACTGTAATTTTTCTCAAAGTCTAACTCTTAGAGATGTAACTACATTTTTTAAAAAAAATCTAGTAATATTTGTCCTATACTTTCCTCATGACATTGTAATTTGTGTGCTAATCTCTCTCTCTCTCTCTGACATACACACACATACACACACACACACACACGCACACACAATTCCTATCCAACAGGACTGTATTTCCAAGACACAAAAGATTCTTACCTACTATCATCTGCCGACCTCAGCACAATACTTTGTTGAATTAAAAAAAGAGGAAATGTAAACATCAGAGGGCTAAGCAGAAGTAAATCCTTTTTCCCTACAACTTTTTATACCTGAAGTCTAAAACCAAAGTCCCTGGAAAGGAAGAGTAGGGACACAAAGCTGTCTTAACAACTCATGAGAAGTGCATTTCTTGGAGAACAAGGTGGAGACAACCCTGGCTGGGCTGAGTCCCCCTGATACCCTCCCCACACGGCTGGATCTAAATTACATATAGCAAGGTCTCCAGCACCAGACTGGGCCATGCCCTGGGCTCTCTTCTCACAGGGCCACCCTGGGTAAATGGTTGAAGGAGGAAACTGAGGCATCCTCCACAGAGGGAAAGAGTAGGTCACATCCTGGTGGCCAAGTCAGAAATGCCAATTAAGGATCTGTCAAAGCAGAGACCCTGGCACATCTACAAGTCAGTGGGCAGGGACCACAGTCCTGTTATTCTGAGGAGCCAATGAAGGGACTGGAGAGTGGGTCAGCGATGAAATGCAACTGGAAAAGGGGGACTGGAAGAAGAGGGCCCTGCCTGACTGCCATTTGGGCTTGGCTGGCCAAGGTTCAGCCTGGTCCCTTCTCCATGCAGAAGGATGTGGGCTACCACAGAAATGCAGGCAATGCTAATGTGAGTAGAAAATTGAATTCCTCAGCACAGTAGGGGGGCTGACTCAGCTGAGCAGACATAGCCATATATAACTACAAAATGAGAACACCCTAAGCCCCACACAGAGCAGGGGCCCCTGGGAGATGGAGGGGGTTCCCTCTGCCTGCAGTGGCATAAGGGTAGGAAGAGCTCCCAGTAGGATCTTTCAAGACTGATCTGAACAGAAGAGGAACCACATGCATAAAGTCCCAGAGACACGAAAATACAATGATGTGTCTGATACCCAATAAAGCTGCTGGAGCCTGAAGTGTTTTCTATTCTTGTTCCCCTGTTGATATAAAAAACTCATTACCGATGAACTGTTTCTTTTTACTTCTAAGAGTTTACCCGAGAGCAATAAACAGGGGTGTGTGCCAAGATACATTCACAATGCTCAAAACAAGAAGCCATTTAACCCCCAGTACAAGAAAAAAAAAATACAGGAAACTACATGGCCACCCATTGGAGTTAGATGTGTTGAAATACTATGTAGTCATCAAAAAACATGTTATCAAAAATTAATTAATGGGGGGCTAGGGTTGTAGCTCAGTGGTAGAGTGCTAGCCTAGCTGGTGTGAGGCCCTGGGTTCAATCCTCAGCACCATATAAAGATAAATAAAATATGAGGCTGGGGTTGTAGCTCAGCGGCAGAGTACTTGCCTTGCACATGTGAGGCACTTGGTTCGATCCTCAGCACCACGTAAAAATAAAATAAATAAAGAAAATATATTGTGTCCATATTTTTAAAAAAAGAGAAATAAAATAAAGGTATTGTATCCATCTATAACTACAATGAAAATTAATTAATGGTATGGAGATAGCTATGCCCCAAAGTACATTAGTTTTTTGGGGGTTTTTTGGTACTAAAGATTTAATCCAGGGGTGCTTAACCACTGGGATATATCCCCAGCCCTTTTTATTTTGAGACAGGGTCTCACTGTTTGCTTAGATGCTCACTAAATTGCTGAGGCTGGCCTTAAACTTGCAATCTTCCTGCCTCAGCCTCCCTAGTCGCTGGGATTACAGATGTATGCCATTGCTCCAGGCTACAATGCATTTCTTTTTAAATATCTTTTTTAGTTGTAGATGAACACGATACTTTTATTTTGTTTTTATTTTTAAGTGGTGCTGGGGATCGAACCCAGTGCCCCACACATGCTAGGCAAGGGCTCCAGCACTGAGCCACAACTCCCAGCCCCTACAATGCATTTTTTAAAAGAATAAAAATAAATATAATGCACAAGGAGTCTATCTTGGTATAGTGAGGTTATGGGCAATAATTTTGTCCTTGTATATTTTCTACAATGAATGTGTTTTTCTTTTTAAAAATTAGATAAAGGACTGGGGATATAGCTCAGTGATAGAGCAACTGCCTAGAATGCTCAAGGGTCCTGGGTTCAATCCCCAGCACCACAAAAAATAAAGAAAAATTAGGTAAAAACACAACAGGTTACTGAAACACACACAGGTGAAAACAGGCCCACAAGGGGTAAGCTCACCTTCTGCAGGATGGGGGTGGGGCAGATGTTGTCAAACAGGACTGAGTTGAAGATCCCATACACACCGTCATCAAGATGGTACACGATGGTCTTAGGGGCGGAACCATTTTCCTCTGCAGGGAGGGGAAGGGTCAGGGGCAACACAAGCAGAATGTGAGGGGGCTGGGAGTGGGGAGTTGGTACCATGGTGGGCCCAGCAAGCATGACAGGTCTGTGAAGCCAAAGGGCTGCCTCTTCCTCAACTGTGGGGTGGGTCCTGCAATTGGAGCCACCAACAGCCATCCTTCTAATGACATGGGTTCACGGTTGTGTTGGGAACACCCACCCTTGCAGCGTTCCTGCCTGGGACACATTACCAGCCTGCAGCTGAGCCCCTAGGTGTCCTAGCAAAGGCAGAAGAGTAGCCCATCCAAATTCAAGGCCCCAAGAAGTTAAACCTCTTGCTCAGAGGCACATAACAGGGTGGTGGATGAGCTGAAATGAGAAGCCAGGTCTTCTGACTGGACTACGTAGGTTAATCCCCCAGATCTGTGACAGAGGCCAGAATGTTATTCCTGCACGCGCGCGTGCGTACACACACACACACACACACACACACACATGCAACATCTCTACCTGGAACCCACCACCCTGCCATGTGAATCATCTCTGAAGCTCTCCCTAGAGTCCTGGAAGGACAAAGAAACAGGGCAAAGCCCAAGATCAGAGTCTCTGACACCTCTCCCTCAAAGAGCAAAGAGAGGTGCCGAGGAGGCCTGATTTGTCAATCTAGAAGGGCAGAGAAGAGTGTTTACACTGGTGGTATCAGCCCAGCCTGAACTTGAATTCCAGCATTGCCTCTTGTCAGTTGTGTGACCTTGGGCTGCTAACCCAACCTCTCCTTGCCTTCATTCTTTCATCTGTCAAGGGGACTTTAACAAATATAAGTTGTTGTTGATTATTTTATTAAATTATGAGGATGGATGAACAAGAGTATCTTGGAGAGGAGACAGACATGGGTCAAACACAGGCTTTACCTCTTTACAAGCTATTAAGCAATTCACTTGTGTTCCCTTTAACTCTGTTTCCTCATCAAACAAAAATGGAGTCAATAAAGAATCTATTCTAAGTCCATCTTGATCTCAATCTGCACAAAATATGAACATGCCTTGGAAAAAGGATGCTAAACAAGTGTCTTGGGGTGAGTGGACCCGATTGTAATTTTCCCTCAGCAAGCACCCATTCTCCAGACTCCCCACCTCTAGGCCTAAATCTAGACGCTGCTCAGCCAGCCACTGTCCCCAGCTTTAGGGAAGAATGGGGCTCTGCTATCCATCTGGCACCTACCCTCCCTGCCAGGCTGGTCCAGAAGAACCTCCTTCTTGGCGATGATGCTGACTGCCACGGTGAAGGCGGAGGTCACATAGTAGCGCCCCAGCTCAGCAAGGATGTCCACACCACAGCCCTCTGGGAAGTACAGGTCCAAGGCTGAGTTGATCACAGAAGCAATCTGGTGAGAGGGGATGAGGGGACAATTGTGTGTTCAAAATAGACTGGAAGCCTATTCTGGTTTGCAAGGTGAGGTTTATGCTAAAGATCTGCTACAGCTCCAAGTCTGTTTCTTGAAAGCTGCTTTGATTTCAGGAAGAAGGATTTGGCAGCTGCTAAGCCCCAGCTAGTAATTTGGGGCAGCTAGACAGGTGGGAGGGGGACAGGGCTGAATCACGACCCTCGTGCTTATATAAATCACCCTGTTCAGTGCCCTCATAAAGGAGAGGAGCATCCTTTTGTAATGCTAGGTGCTCAAATCCAGAAGCCCTGATGTGGATGGATCTTTCTTTCATAAATAACCAGTTCATTAAATAATACATTATATTAGAGAAAAAAATTTTTTAAACAACCAAGAAGGAAAAAGAAGATAAAAGACATCCTAATTTTATCATGTCAAGAAACCTAATCGTTGTGAGCTTTCTAGAGAAACTCCTTTCTTTTTATGCAAACATTTTTTTATTATGAACGAGACGGGTCTGTGTATCTGTTCTGATTGCCTGTTTTACTCAATAGATTGAGAATGTTCATGTGAGTGAATATTTTCATTGTAAGAATGTTCCATGCCAAGGCATGGTGGGTATGCCTGTAATCCCAGCAACACCAGAGGCTGAGGTAAGAGGATCTCACATTTAAGGCCAGCCTCAGCAACTTAGTGAGGCAGGCCCTAAGCAACTTAGCGAATCCTTGTCTGAAAATAAATGGCTATGGATGTCACTCAGTGGTAAAGTGCCCCTGGGTTCAATTCCCAGTGCCAAAAAAAAAAGATCTATAATCTAACCAATCCTGAGTATTAGATGGTCTAGGTAAATGCACTCAATTTTGATTATATGCAAAGCTGCAAGTCTGGTCTATGAGGCTAATTCTTTGGGTCCATTTGGTATTAGCTCCTCTGGGTCAATTCCAAGCTGTGGAGATTCCGGAAAAGGCCTCTTTCTAAGAAAAAGTGACTCCTAGTGGTAAGAGTGAGGATTGCAATGACATTTTCCTGCCTTCATCTCACAGGTGGGAAGGAGACACACAGACTGGGAGTGGATCCAAGGTTGGTTTTCCTTCCCCTGCTTTCCCACCTTATTTTTTGTCAGCTCACCTGAGGGTGGACAGGGCATACTCAGACCCTCAAAGAGTCTTATGACATGCAAATAGGTTTTGGCTAAGCCTCACACAGGTTTGGTAAGCGGGGTCTGATACCAGGCTGAGCCTGGTATGCAGCCAGCTCTGCTGTGGACTCAGGAAATGTCAAAACCTCTGAGCCTTGGTTTGCTCAGCCTTAGCATGAGGTTAACAGTAGTGAGATGATCCAGGGAAAGCAACGAGGACAGCATGTGACACACAGGACCCACTCACAGTATCCCTGTGATCACTGCACCCCTCCACCGTGCCCCCCTGCTCTCTACCCAGAGGGCCCAGCAAGACACTCCTAGCGCCAGGGTTACCTCTTCAAATCTCACTTTGGCTCCCTCTATGCCAGGGAAGCCTCCACCAAGGTCCAGAATGTGCATTGTGTGGCCCAACTCGGCACCCATTTCAAACACAAGGCGGGCATCTGCGATGGACTGAGCATAGGCCTGAGGGTCAGGACAGCCACTGCCAACATGAAAACTGGGAAATGAAGGAAGAGACTCAGCTTACATGAAGAGCCCCCCCCCCCCCAGTCCCAGTCAGGAACAGCCTTGGGCAGACACGTGGGACAGTGTGCCCATGTTAAAGGTACAATGACTGAAGGCCTAAACCGTTAAATGGGTTACAAAGGGCCATGTGGCAAGTGAGGACTAGACAGGAGGCACTTGGTGCTCCTCCCATCCCCCCATGCTGCCCCTGGAGAGGAACATTAAGGAATAAGAACTAGGACCCCAAGAAACCCAGATCCAGACATGCCTGCCCCTCAGCTATGTGGCCTGGACAAGTTATTCAGCCAGCCTTACTTTAATTTCCCCAAGGCCAGGTCTCTGAGAAGAACCTCCTGGAATAAGACCTTCTGGAGATTGTGGAGTTAGGGAAGGAGACATTCCAAACCTTCTTTTCAGAGAGAGGAAATTCTCAACTGGAAAAATTCCAGGCCCAGGGGTTGGCCATGCTTGGAAGCTCTGGGAAAAGTCTCATACAGGATGATTAATTCCTGGGAAACAGGCAGAGGGCTGAGCATGGGTGGGGGTGGTGGGGATCCTGGTGCACACCTCACACCCACCACCTCCATGTGGCTCTTCTTGGCATTTTCAAGCAGATGTCTGCAGGATTTCAGCGACGCTCCAAACTTCAGGCTTAGGCGGCTCAGGGAGTGGGAGTCGTCGGTGGCAATGCACAGCACCATCCTAAGGAAACAAGCAGTGCACCCTGCTGGGTGAATCCTGCCTGCGCCTCCCCAACCAGGTATCCTCTGAACCCAGAGCTGGGGACTCATGTGGCTCAGAGCCAACTGAGTCCACAGCCTCCCATACCCCTCCTCTCCTGCTCAGCCATCAACCTCTGAGTCTTGGATAACCCACTCTCTAGGTGTCCTAGGACCCATTCCTACATTCCTGGTCTACCTCATCAGATCTCCCCTGGGCAGCTCCCATCCTTCCAAATCAGCCTCCACACCTGTCAGAGTTTTCAGACATTTCAAGCATGAGGGGAAACATTTTGCTAAAAAAGTCTTAAGAAGAACCCTAGTAACACGATGGAAGCCGCTTTGGGTAAACCAGAGTGGCCTGCCACTCAACCTGCTCTTCACCAGGGCTCCTTCCTGGGATCCCCAGAGTACCCAGTAATCTGTAAAAGCCACAGCCAGAGCAAAATGTCCAGCCCTGACCCCTTCCAGAATCCACGTCTGCATGTCATTCACTGTGTGCTTTGCCCATCATGGCGTATTCCAGCTGCATCACATTGCTGTGGACTCCTTGGATAACCCATACTGTTTCCAACACCAGTCTGTTTGCTCATGTAGTTCACTATGTGCCCTTCCCAAATTTTATTCATTCCTCAGGGCCCAATTCATGTGCCATCTCCTCCTGAAGCTTTCCTGACCACCCCCACCCCTGCCCAGGTTCTCTCAAGCCTGAGACTTGACCCCCATACCATGGGTCTTCTCTGCCTGGCTTGTAACCAGTGCCTTTGATCTAGTCAGACCCTGGCATCCTGGGCCCAGTCAGAGAGCAGCCACCCCAACCTCCTGTAAGTGTGGCCAGGTCCAAGACAGGGTCCTCTCCCAGCTCCCCACACCTCCCACCCTTCCTGCCCACACCCAGCAGCCCAGCCTCCCTGCATGAGTGACTCTTAGCTTACTTGGCACTGGGGTGGCTCTTGACCACCTTTGCCAGCTCCATCTCATTGTCGAAGCTCAGTAGCCGCACCCCATGCTTAGCAGCATACTTGATCTGTGCGATTTGCTTACAGGGGTTGGCATAGATGATCTTACTGGCAGGGACACCAATGCGCTGGACCAACTCCATCTCTGCCTGTGGGGTCCCAAAGGTGGTGGTGAGGAGGCACCAGGGCCTGCTGGCCCATGGGAGCCAAGGAAGCACAGGTGAGGGGCAAAGTCTTAGCTACACATGGGGGGGTCTGTAACAAGTGGGCCATCCCTTTAAGACAACAGATAAACAAAAATCAGGACTTTATGCTGATTCACTCACTCTGCGCTGCTGCATACAGTCATCCCGTGGTGCGCTGAACAATCCTGAGGAGTCCCATTCACAGCAATTAGAGAGGTTGTTCATACATTTATTATAACTCACTGGTAGTAAATCATCTAATTCTTATAAAATCAGCATATTTATTATAACAATTAAGTCTCTTAAGGGGTACATTTTCTAATTCACATGAAGGCCCTATAGGGACTCATGATGGTCCTGATGACAGGCTTCTGATACATTTTTCTGGCAAATTTAAATGTTAAATGAATATTACTTGGAAAACAGTATGGAAGTTCCTCAAAAAATTAAAAGTAGAGCTATTAGGATCCAGAAATCCTATACTGGGTATATATCCAAAGAAACTGAAATCAGAGCCAGGCACAGTGGCACAAACCTGTAATCCCAGTGACCTGAGAAGCTGAGGCAGGAGGATTGCAAGTTTGAGGCCAGCCTCAGAAACTTAGCAAGGACCTAAGCAACTTAGCAAGACCTGGTCTCTAAATAAAAATAAAAAGGGGTGGTGCATGCCTGTAATCCCAGCAGCTCAGGAGGCTGAGGCAGGAGGACCATGAGTTCAAAGCCAGCCTCAGCAAAAGGGAGTAAAATCTAAGCTATCTCTAAATAAAATATAAAATAGGGCTGGGGATATGGCTCAGTGATAAAGCACCCCTGAGTTCGATCCCTAGTACCAAAAAAAAAAAAAAGAACGAAATTGAAATCAGTATGTCAAAGACATGTCTTCTACACTTTCATGTTCATTCCAGCATCATTCATAATTAGCCAAGTTATAGAATCAACCTAAACATTCACTGATGGATGAGCAGATAAAGAAAATGTTGTGTGTGTGTGTGTGTATATATATATATATATATACATACATACATACATACATACACACATACACACAATGGAATACTCTTCAGCCTTAAAAAAGGAAAACTATCTTGTCATTTATACATTTTTTCTCTTGTGATGCTGGTAATTGATCCCAGGGGCTGCATACATCCTAGGCAAGCATAGTACCACAGAGCCACATCCCCAGTGCCTGGAAATTGGTCATTTGTGATGACATGAATGAACCTGGAGGACATTATGTTAATTGAAATAAATCAGAGACAGAAGGACAAATACCATATGATTCACACTTGTATGTAGAGTCTAAAAATCTCAAATTTAAAGCAGAGAATAGAATGGTGTTGGCCAGCAAGGTAGAGGAGCTGTGGGGTTGTCAAAGGATACACAGTGTCAAAGATAAGTCCAAGAGATCTCTTGTATATCTTGGTGACTGTAACCAATAATAATGTACTGTATGCCTGGAAATTGCTAAGAGTAGATTAGGTGTTCTCATCACAAAAAAATGAATATGTGCATCAATGTGTTATGTCAGTTTGATTTAGCCATCCCACAATGTAAATATCAAAATATTATGTTGCAGCCAGGTGTGGTGGCACATGCCTGTAATCCTAGCAGTTTGGGAGGCTGAGGCAAGAGAATTGCAAGTTTGAAGACAGCTTTGGCAACTGAGTGAGAACCTGTCTCCAAAAAAAAAAAAAGAAAGAAAAAGAAAAGGGCTGAGATGCAACTCAGCAGTAGAGCACCCCTGGGCTCAATCCCCAGTACCACCCCCCAAAAAATTATGTTGTGTCTTATAAATATATATAACTTTATCCACTTGATAAATAAGACCATTACTTTGTGTATTAGAAAGTCTATAAGACTGAGCACCTAGCTGGACACAGTGGTACACGCCTGTAATCCTAGCAGCTCAGAAGGCTGAGGCAGGAGGATCATGAGTTCAAAGCCAGCCTCAGCCAAAGTGAGGTGCTAAGCAACCCAGTGAGACCCTGTTTCTAAATAAAGTACAAAAAAATAGGACTGAGGATGTGGCTCAGTGGTCGAGTGCCCCTGAGTTCAATCCCTGGTACCTCCCCAAAAAAGACTGAGCAGCTTTCTGGGAGATCACCCAGCCCCAAAGATCTATGCTATGCAGGGTACCATGCTGGGTGACTCCCAACTCAGCCCCTCTCCCCTAAGGCCTCCTCTTCCTCACCTTTTGTGTATCTGTTTGGTTTTTCTGGGTTTTTTGTTTGTTTGTTTGTTTGTTTGTTTTGCAAGGCTGAGGAGGGAACAGAGAGCTTTGAGCATGCTAGGCAAATGCTCTGCCCTGAGCTACACCCCCCGCTCTTCCTCACCTTTATAGAATACAGCACTACTTGATTGCTGCATTAATGGTACAGACAATGATGCTGGTGGTGGAGGCAGTGGTGGCGGTTGTGAGAGTAGCCATGTTCATTGAGCACCTGCCACAAGCTGCCCTGACAGAGGTGCTTGATATGAAGTGTTGGTAGACCTTTTTTTATAGAAGGTCTGAATCATATTTCAAGCTCTGCACATCATGTGATCTCTGTCAGACTATTCAGTTGCCATTGTGGCACCAAAGCAGCCAGAGACAATGCATAAATGAAAGAGTATGGCTGTGATCCAGTAAAACTTGATGCAGTCAGGTAGTAAGCTAGCTTTGGACCACTGTCCATAGTTTGCTGACCCCTGCTTTAAATGCATCAGTTTATTCAGTCCTTACAATAACCCATTCAGGCGGGTATTAGCTCCATTCTACACAGAAGGAAACTGGTGCTCAGAGAGGCTATGGAACCCGTAGATGGCAAAACCAACTTTCAAATCAAGTCTGACTCTTCATGAATAAGGGAAAGAAGTCAAGAGCGAGCCAGTTTTGAAACATGGCAGGAGACATAAGAGCCATTTGTAACCACCTGAGTTTGTAATTAAACTCTAATTTTTGATTTAGCAAATTTTTAGCACTAGGTATTTATATGCATTATTTCACATACTGCCTATACCTATGGAGTATTTACTGGCCACATTTCACGGAGTACAAAATTGAGTTCAGAGAGGTGCACCTGCCTATGAAGATACTGTCAGTAAGTAGCAGAGTAGGACACAAAGGTCCAGCTCCAGAGCCAGACTCAGTCCCCCCACAGCTTGCTTCCCAGAGGTGGATGTGGCCTCCACCATGAGGTCAAGTGCATGTGAAAGTGTGTTTTTGCTCCCTGCCTTGCCACATGAGGTGAGGGGAAGAAACAATGATAACACCTGTGATTTAGCTTTGATTATAAATACTTAAATATTATCATTTATAAAGGCTCGATATATGCCAGCCATTGCATTTAGCTTGAATTTTAAATGCATTCTCAATTAACCTTCATAATACTCTTATAAGTAAGAGACTCAAAAGAGGTTAGGTGACTTGTCCAAAGTCACATAGTTTATAATGACACAGCTGGGACTGCAACTGCCATACCTCAACCTGCACTGACAGGAGTCTCTTATGCATTTATTGAGTTCTAAGACTCTCTGATGGGTGCTAATGAAAACAAGTCAGCACATCTGACCCCATGGAGCTTTCAAGCTGCTGGGAAAGACAGACAGTCACAGATGGATACTGAATAATGGTGGAATTATAAATTATTAAAAGGTTGAAGAAAAAGTACAGGATGCTAGAGAATGCGGGACCAAGAGACCTGGGTGTGAGGGATAAAGGACAGCCTTTCTGGGGGTCAGGAATTGAAGCAAAGCCTGCTGGGGGCCTCTGCCAGACCAAGAAGGAAGAAAAGAAGGTTTCCAGGAGACAAAGCAACCTGGACAGAGATTCTGGGGCAAGAAGGTGCTCAGGCAAACCAAAGAACAGAGGCTGTTGGCTTGGCTTGGGCAGGGTACATGTAGTGAGGAAGATGAGGTCAGGAGGTGGACAGAGCTCCCGAGAAAAACCAAGAAACTGCTGGTAGGTTTATAGTTTACCCAGAAGATGATGGAAAGAATTTTAAGAGTTTCAAGAAGGGAAATGACACAGAACTATATTTTAAACACAAGGTCTAAGTGTTTATTATTCTGTCACCTGAGGAGTGGCCTGAGGGGATTCTGGGGAGAGTGGTCACTGGCTGTCATAATTGCCCTGGGAGAGATGACATAACCAGCTCTGGAAAGACTGGGAGATGTGTTCCAGAGGCTGGCTACTAAGCTGAGTGATGTACGGCATGTAGGGATGAGGGGTGAGGATATGTGAGAGGCACACACACTCCCAGCAGACCTAGGCATCCTCATGAGAGGAAGAGGGGGAGATCAGGGGTGTGTGTGAGCAACCTGGTCCAGGCCTCTGCTGGCCAGTCAGCTAGACAGACAAGTAGGAGCTGGAGGTTAATATGTGGGAGGCTCTGGCATACTGATGGTATTTAAGCATTGAGACGAGATGAAATTCTCTAAGAGGAGGAAGACTTTACAAGAGAGGGGGTCTAAGACAGAACAGGGAGGAATGCTACCATTTAGAAAGCAGTAGATGCTGGGAGAAGCCTGGCCCAAGGACTCAGGAGAAGAGAAGAGGGAGACAAATCCACAGATGATAATGTCATTCTCAACGAGCAGCAGTGCCTAGCGAAGGTGGGGCAGCCCTGCAGCACACTCTGTCCTCTTACATATCTCTGAACTCTCTAGGGCACACATGAATGTTATTTTTTAAGAATATGTTGCTGAGTAGAATGCAGTTAAGAGGTCAGATAGTGCCTGGTAGGGTGGCACACATCTGTAGTCTCAGCAACTCGGGAGGCTGAGGCAGAAGGATCACAAGTTCAAAGCCAGCCTCAGCAACTTAACGAGTCCCTAAGCAACTTGGAGAGAACCTGTCTCTAATAAACAATAAAAAGGGCTGGAGATGTGTAACCGATGTGATTCTGCAACTTGTATTTGGGGTAAAAAATGGGAGTTCATAACCCACTTGAATCAAATGTATGGAAGATGATATGTCATGAGCTTTGTAATGTTTTGAACAACCAATTAAAAAAAAAAAAAAGGGCTGGAGATGTGGCTCAGTGATTAAGCCTCCCCCCCCCGTCCCCCAGGGTTCAATCCCTGATACCAAATAAATAAACAATAAAATATGTCAGATAAAAAGAGGAGCAAGGAGTATCTTCAGACCAGGTCCAGATGTGTCAACATGAACATATCTCCAATACCTACTGAGTTTAAAGTTGTGTGGAACAGTATGTACCACAAGTGCTTTTTATATACTGTTATAAAATTGCAACATATTTTATATACTCTCTGTGACTCGCTGATGTGTTTTGTAGATGCTATATATCCACCAAACCCATAATGGTCATTATCTATGGAGATATAAAACTGATGCCCTACTTTATCTTTGGGTGAATGAATCAATGTATTATCTGAAAAACTCACAATTACTGCTTCAAATAAAGTGCTCATTGGATCTTGAAGGTCGTTGGGTACCTTGATAACAGGAAATTCTTTGCAGCAGTAAGAGTGAAGGCTGGGCAGCAGTGGCCTGAGGAGCGGTATTGGGGGATGAGGCATTGAGTGGGGACAGGCAAGCATGCAGACAACCCTGCTGATTTGACCATCGTGGGGGAGCAAGGCACTGGGCTGGAGGAGGATGTAGTGTCCAAGGAAGGCTTCTAAGGATAGAAGGAAGCTGAGGGAGTCAGCTAAAGACAAGGGATGGGTTTGGAACAATGACATAAGGTCCATGGGAAGAAGACCAGATGGACCTGAGCCCTGTGCTAGCCATGGCCTGTGCCCCTGGCTCTGGAACATGTCGAATGGGTGTCTGTCTATACATCCAGCCCTAGCTCATGCCAGGCCCTTCCCTTGGTCAATGTCCACTACGGCATGGTGCCATTAAGCATGGCCACCCACTAATATCAACCAGAAGAGGGCAGCCTCTCCCCTTTAAGAAAAATTCTAAATCAGGCTGAGAATGGAGCTTAAGAGAAAGTGCTTGTCTAACAAGTAGGAGGCCATCTCCAGTGCTGCAAAGAAAAAAAAAAAAAAACTTTTAATTCCCAGGAGCCACCCCTCTGTAAATGATGCCCCAAAGGGTCTGCATGATCCGAACCACAGGAGGGAGCTCAGACCTCTACTTGCCCTTATAGGGAAATGAGGGCAGACGACATTAGTCAAGTACCAGCTCAGCCACCTCCTTTTCCAAGGACCTTGGAAAAGACAACAGCAATGGAGTTGGTGACCACATTGCTAGACTCAAGCTGTCACCTCCCAATGCATGACCCTGAGCAAATCTCTCAACCTCTGTGCTTCATTTCCTTATATATGTAATGTGTCTCCACAAGACTGTTGTCAGTATCCTGATAAAATCATGACCTCAGAGGGCTGTTGCGAGAAAAAAATGAGATCATGTACAGAAACTTCTTGGCAAAGTGCCTGGCACAGCAGATGCCCTCAGCAAACAGTAGAAGTTTCTACCATCTTCAAGGTCTCCTATACCTAGCAGTTCTGCCCTTTGGAGGCCAGCCCCAGAGACTAAAAGGCCAGGCACCTCCTCCCTGGGTTTCCAGAAGCACAGCACTTCAGTCAGTGAGGTTTTGTCCTATCCTTCACCTCTAGACTAGGGGAACCAAAGGATCCTGTTCCTTCTCGCCCCAAGTGGAGGCCCAGTGTGCTGCAGGAGGTGGCTGGGAGGACAAAAGTCTTGGCTCTGGATTTCTTCCCACGAGCTTCACAGGGCTTTATGCAAGACACACATAATATGAGATGTGCAAAGCAAGAGCAAGAGACTCACCACCAAGAAGAGCAGGAGTATTAACATTCACTCCCCAGCAAAGGACCTTGTTCTGATCACTCCACCCCCATGCACACTTCTCCCCACCATCCTGCCCAGGCTGGCTCTCTTCCTGTCTATTCCAGCAGTCCTTTCTAGAACTCTCCTCACAACATCCAGCCCCCTTGCCCATCAGGGTTTAAAAGGGATTTCCCTCAAAACAACCATTATTAACCATCTAGAATCTGAGGACAGCAACAATATCCCAAAACAATGCTCAGCAGGTCTGTTCCTATCTCAGAGCTTTGCACCTGCTGTTCCCTCTGTCTGGAATGCTCTTCCCCTAGCTATCCACCTGGCTTGATCCCCTGCCTCCTTCAGGTCTGCATTCAAATTTCAGCACAGCCTTCCCTGGCCAAAACAATGCAGTGCTCTCGCCCAACATTCCCTACTTCCCTTTCCTGCTTCTTCACCCCAGCATTTACAACCTAAAACACTCTGTTTTCACAGTTTCCTTTGTTTATTTTTTTAAAAAGCAAGCTCCATGAAGGAAGGGCTTTTTTTGTTTTGTTTGATTCATGGCTGAATACCCACCTAGAATAATATTTGGCCCCACTCTAGCTGCTCAGTAAATATTTGCCAAATAAATGAGATATGTTCAAAACCGTACCGAGGAAACTTTATAGCTTAAAGGCTTTTTAATCTAGTCAGAACAGAATGAAAATAGATGAAGTAGGCATTCTACTCAAGGACAACAGAGTTTATCTTGTGCAATGCTATACCTCTAGCTCTACCAAGCAGTCACAATTGTGGTTCAATGACTATTGAGTGACAGTACATAAGCAAAGTTGATCAAAAGCCAGTAGGAGGAATTAAGATAACAGCAGAAATCAAATTAGAAAGCCAGTAAAATTGGCAGCAACAAAAAAATTGTAAAAGGATTAGTTAAAAAAAAGCACATTCACACATTAATATTATAAAAGAAAAAATAAAACCAACAATGTAGATGTGTTTTGTTTTGTTTTAATTGGAAGAATACCACATATAGCTCTATGCCAAGACATTTAAAAACCTCCATTAAAAAAGAGACCCATCTACCCAGGGACACACAATGTTCCAATTTGGAACTTCAAGTCTAACAAATTTCATGCGCATTTCTTCCTCCCTCATCCCTGGAGCCTCCTCCTGAGTGGGTGGCTTTCCCAGAAGGTAGGGGCCAACTGCAGGTCACTCCTTCCCAGGGCCCAACCACCCATCAGGGCCACAATCAGTAGGCATCAAAGATCAGTGCCCAGGTGAGGGCAGGAGCTCACCTTGTTAGCACAGCTGAAGCCCAGCCCCAGCTCAGCCAGGACCTTCAGCACGCCCAGGCTGCTGTTGCACTTGACAGCATAAAAAGGCCGGACTCGAGGCAGGCACTTCAGAAAGCAAAAGTGCTTTCTCACCACGGCACCCAGGTCTGCCACAAAGAAGGCAGCAACCTTGCCCTGCACAACAAGAGGTGGATGGATGTGAGACACTACAATACCCAGCTCCCTCCCGGTGCAAGCCATCCATAATCATTCCAAATACCTACCTCCAGTTCAGTTCTGGCCACAAAGTTATCCTGTTGTGTAGGATGGAAGGCAAACTCCTTAGCCTGGCATTCAAGGCCCTGTGATCCAGCTCTCACCCCTCCCCTCAACACAGCTAAAATGCCAACTATAGGCTGGATCATTTTTCTACCTCCAAGCCTTTGTTCCCACCAACTCCTCCACTGGATTTAGCAAAATCCCAATCTACCTTCAGGTCTCCTTCCAAATGCCACTACCCCAAACCTGTGAAGCAACTTAGCCTTGAATGCTGCTGTTGCATTTTGCCTGTGCTTCCAAAGTAACAGAACTGCATATACATCAGTCTGCACCAGGAAAGGCAGATGCTGTGGCCTACAGCCCATCACCTTCCACACACAGTTGCTCATGAAGCCTTGAGGTTGTAAAACTGGCTTGAAGGCTGAACATGTATGAGCTTGGGTAAGATACATTATTTAGACCTTCCTTGAGACTCATTTTCCTTTTCCTGCAACACTTTTTTCCTCATGCCCATCTCTCGTATTAGATAGGCTGCTAAGGGACAGAGATGATCAGACAGGTCTCTAGCCCTAAAGGGGCTTCGGTCAGAAGAGACCCCTTCAGTGAGTGCTAGCAGGATGTTTCCACAAAATGTATTGGGGGCCACAGAGAAGGAAATAAAATCTGTGCTTGGGGCAATCAGGAAAAAGCAACACAGATGAAAAGAAAGGAATACTAGAAATGGGTAAAGGGGAGATGCTGTCTGGATGTTCTCTGTCTGGATGTTCCAGACAGAGAGGACAGCCTGGGTAAAGGCAGGGTAATAGAACATAAGGCATCACAGGGAAATATGAATAGAGTAGTTCAGCTCTGATGGAGCATAATACATACTGTGGGAATATAAAGGCAGAAATGGGGCAATGGAAACAGACTTGATCCTGTAGCAACAGAATTCTGATTTTGAGCAGGGCTATGATATAGTTAGAAAGGTGGGATGAAACAGGGGGTTGCTCAGGAGGCCTTTAGAGAGATGAGGACTGAACTACATGATGATGAGGACTGAATCCCTGGAGGGTTATTTAAGGAGGCAGACCTCACAGAGATGGGTGATGTTTACATGTGGGAGGTAAAGGAGGAAAAGTAGAGAACTCCCAGTCTGCTGTACTGAAAGGCTGGGTACATGGCATTGATACTGTTTGTTCATCAAGGCAGGGAACACAGGAGGGGCAGATTTGGGGGCAAGAATGGAAACTGGAGATAAAATGAGCCAGTCTCTGGCAAATATTTAGGACTGAATACCAAATAAGTGGAAGAATAATATGAGGGCCCTAGGAGCCCCTCCAGAGGAGAGGACAGGGGACCCATCCCCCACTCCCAGCCTCTCACCGTGGTGGCCTGTGAGGCCCCCAAAGTGAGTTCCTCCAGCAGGTCTTTGGTACTGAAGCCCTCCTCCACCATCACAAAGTCCGATTCACTCAGGTAGCCGGCCATGCTGAGCAGGAACAGCCGCCGCTGCCGCCGCCGCCTCCGCCTTAGAAAGTATGCAACACACTGCGGGGGGGGGGGGGGGGGGGGAGCCGAGGAGGAGAGAGGTGGAGGGCACAGCTAAGAGGCAGGATCCGCTGCGCCCCTTGCCTTCCAAATTCCGTCACGCCCCGCCCCCAGGACAAGCTTGGGAGTTTGGGTTCACTGGGAACGTTGGGGACGGTCAGGAATTCTGGATGGGACAAAACATTGTATGCCTAAATGTCATGTCTGTCAGCCTCAGTTGCCCCACTTGTAAAATGGATGGATTGTTTCGGAGACCATTTCCAGTTCCGAAATTCTGGGTTTGGAAAGAGGTAAATAACAAGGGGGCAGGAAATCTAAGACATCTGGGTGGGGAAGTTTCCAAGGCGCCCCCAATCCTGACCACGCCCACCTAGAAAGGATGCCTGCGGTCAAGCCAAAGATTCTCAGCCTGAAAACAGCAGCTTAGGTTCGAGTCCGCTCTCTGCTATGTGACCTTGGGTACTTTCCGACCCCTCTCAGAGCTCGGTTTCCCCGTTTGTAAATGATTGGTCCTGTCATGCTAGAATTCTAAGCAAGCATGAAGGTGCCACATGGTGGGCGGGGTCCGCGGACTCTGGGGCGCGAATCTAAAGCCGGGATTCTGCCCGACTGACCCCTCTCGAGCGCAGGACTGAGGTTCCGTCCCAACCCCCATACCCCCTTACCAAGCCCCGTCCTCCTTCGCGGGGGCCAGAGCCAGGCGCGCTGCTAGGGGGGGTCGCCGGTGACCTCGAAACTTGTGCAACACCCCGAGAAGGAGTGGCAGTTGCGGAGCCGAGGCCCCTGCTGAGAGGAGGCAAGAGGGGCCAGGAGGCAGGTCAGCACCGAAGCCGAGGGCGCCCGCTCCCCAAGGCTCCCCAAGCCACTCCCTGCACTCGCCTTAAAACGCATTTACACGGCTTCGGCCCATAGGTCTCCCTAGCGAGTGAATCGGATCCTCGACGCCTCCGCTCGCTCGCTCCCCCCGGCTCCGGCCCCGCGGCCTGCGCCCCGCGCGCCCAGCAGCCACCGACCCCACGCCCCGCCTTCCGCCTGCTGTCCGCTTATATAAGCCCCGCCCAGGCCCCGCCCCTAGGGCCCTAACTCCGCCCCTGCTAGCTCCGTCGCCCTGGCAACCGGGTGCCGCTAGCCCATTGGTCGATTCGGACATAAAGCATTCAGCTCTGCTTGTGGGCTCCGCAAACCTGCGCCGCAGTCCCTCGCGGATCCTTCTCTGAGGTTACCCAAGCTGGGAAGTGGGAACGGCAGAGCCACCACCTCGGAATTCACAGCATCTACACAGGTAGCACCTTTAGATCCTACATCTTGGGTCTTGGAGGGTGGGCAGAAAGCCCACCCTTGAAGTGGCTCCAAGAAGCCTTTTCTGAGTCTGGTCGAACTCCATGGTGCCTTTCTCTTCTTTTCTCCCTCTTGTGAAGTGTTCGCTCACCCACTGAAGCCCAGGATAAATGTGATCTCCTTATATTACTATCAAATAAAATCTTTTTTATTAAATTGCCTCTTCCAGAGATTTTTTTCTGACTCCACCATATCGAAACCCAAGACAAATGTGTTCAGAAAGCCTTTTTTGTGACATTCCAGGCTCAAGTGATCCCTCCCTCCTTCACCCTCCGAATCTGGCAAACTCGTGGTCCTCAAGTGAAATGTGTCTCCTCCAAGAAGCTTTCTCTGACTTCCTTAAAACAAAGCGTTTCTTGACATCTGTACCAACAAACTCCTGCTTATTCATCAGAGTCCAGTCCAACGTCACCTCCTCCGTTGAGCCTTCCATGACTTACCTAAGGGACAATGGAACTCCCACTACTTCTGTCTACCCTGACTTCCCACTCATTTGACTCTTGTTATCTATAACTGAAATTCATGTTGTTACTTTCCATTTGTCTGGCAACATTTCTCAGCTAGTTTTTGAGCCCCAAGGACAGGGATCCAGAGCTTGGCTTTGCAGAGTGCTCAGCACCTGGCATATGCAGGTGTTCAACAAGATGCTCTGATAGCTCGAAGGCTAATTTCAAAAGTTCATCTGGAACAGTCATTGAAGAATAGTCAACACATTCTTGCAAAAGAAGGGAGAGGATTTTCTCTACTAGATATCAAAAAATGTTTTTATTAGGCGACAATCTTTAAAACAGCCTGATGCTAGAGCAGGAAGAGACAACAGTAGGATAGAACAGAGTCTAGAACAGTTCTGTATACATTGGAGAACTTGATACACAATGAATGCAGCATTTACAATCAGTAGGGAAAAGATCTGGTAGTCTACCATGTGTGCTCATGTCCCCATTCAGGCTATAATTTTGTCCTGCCTCAGTATCTCCCTAGGACATCCTGTGAAACCTAATCAGAACATGCTTGGTACACAGATGAGGCAGGGTAGTGACCATGGAGACAGGGAGGGCCATTTTCTGCTCCCTACTCAACCAAGCCACACAGGACAACTGAGTATCATTGGTGAGTCACTGCCTGGACCTAGGTCACTTCTGCATGGCTAGATTCTCCGCTGTGGATTCAGAGTTCAGACTGATTTCTCTGGGCCTTCCTGCCTGGAAACTTGGTGCTTTCCATGCATAGGAAGAACCTTCCTGGAAGCAAGCAGCTTTACCTGAGGCTCAGTTGCAGGTTCCTCCTTCAAGAGATTAGTAGTTATTTACTCTATAGTATGAGAACAAGCATCTTTTTTAAAAAATTATTTTTTAGTTGCAGTTGGACACAATACCTTCATTTTATTTATTTTTATGTGGTACAGAGAATCGAACCCAGGGTCTCGCACGTTCTGGGTGAGCGCTCTACCACTGAGCCACAATCCCAATCCTGAGAACATTCAGCATCTTTATCCTCTCTCAATAAGAGCAAGTTCTCATGTGCAACCACAAAAATGGGATCCTAATTTATACTCCAATGTGTGTGTTAAAATACACTCTACTGTCATGTATATGTACACAAAAAAAATTTCTAAAAAGAAGAGCAAAGTCCTCCTGAGAAGACGCATCTACTGAGACTGAGTAGAACAAGACAGCCATAGCAGAAATCTCAAAATATGATATTGAGAGGAGGGGAAGGGCACCCAAACAACTTTGCCTCTACTTTTTAATCATCCTTTGAGTTGTCTGTGTTTGGATGCTATTGTCAGGTCTGGCTCACCACATTTTCTCATCACTTGTTATGTAGTAGACACATAGTAGAATATATTTAGCATGTTTACTGAATGAATCCACATAGGTAAGAAGGAACAAACAAACTGGACAGAATCCAGTCTGTCCACTTGTAGTCTTGTACCCACTTGTACCCTACTCTGTAAGGGTAGGTAATCAGAGCAGAAAAATCTACATCCTGGATTGGGTAGAGATAGGATGTGTCTTTATCTTTTTTTCTACTGGACATGTTATGTCATTAAATCACCATGAGAACCCTATATCATAGGAGCTATAATTGTTCCATTTTATAAATAAGGAATCCGAAGCTCAGAGTAATTCAGTAGCTTGCCCAGCATCACACAACAAGTAAGGGTGAAGCCTAGATTTAAATGCAAGTCTGGTCTGAGGGGTATGTGGCCCAATGGTAAAGTACTTGCCTAGTGCTATAGTTCAGATCTAGAATGCCCCCCAAGGGCTCATGTGTTGAAGGCTTGGTCTCCAATGCAGCAATGTTCAAAGGAAAGTGATTGGATTATGAAGGCTCTGACCTCATTACGGCTTAATCCATTGATGGATTCATAATTTGATGACACTATTGAGAAATAGTGAAAACTTTAGAAGGTGGAGCTAGTAAATCTTATCCCTGCCCTTCCTCTCCCCCAACCTTCTGTACTAGGGATTGAACCCAGGAGGTCTTTACCACCCAGTCAGTCCATTCAATTAAAAAAATTGTAGTTTTGGATGGACAGAATGCCTTTATTTTATTTGTTTATTTTCATGTGGTCCTAAGGATCAAACCCAGTGCCTCGTACATGCTAGACAAGTACTCTGTCACTGAGCTACAGCCTCAGACCCCAATTGAGACAGGGTCTGGCAAAGTTGCTTAGAGCTTCACTAAATTTGAGGCTGGCCTTAAATTTGCAATCCTCCTGCCTCAGCCTCCAGAGTCAATGAGATTACAGGTGTGTGCCACCTCTCTCTCCTTCTATCCCCACCACTCTTTCCCTCACTCCCTCCCTCCCTTCCTCTCTCCTTGTAGGCCAGAAGGTGAGCTGCTCCTTTGTTTTTCTCAGGTATATTGTCACAGGGACAAAAAGCTGACTGAGAGACTTAGCATGTGTAAGACCCTGGGTTCAATCCTCAACACAGAAAAAAAAGAAAATTCAAATCTGTCCTGACCCTTAACCTTTATACCTGTGACTGCCAACCAGTAGCTGAGAATTCTGGCCCCAGCTCAATAAAAGCTACCCAGTCACCCTGATAGCATTCCTCCCAAAGGTTCCTCTCCTGAAGTCTCTCATATCACTAAAATCTGACCCTCCCTGGTTGCTCTGCAGGGCCCTCAAGAACACAGAGCTAAAGCAGAACAAAGAGCCTTTGATCATCTCATCCAATTTCAACCCATTCCTCTTAAATCAGTCATATATGAACATTGCAAAAATCAAAATGCCTAAAGATGCATTGAATTGCAAAATACTTTCCTGTTCAGTGTTTATTCAGGCTTCCTAAAATTCTACCTGTATTAATGTCCTAGGGCTCCCAGAAAGAAAGTACCAACCACAGGTGGTGTAAACCACAGAAATGTATTGTCGAGCAGTTCTGGAGGCCAGAAGTCTGCAGTCAAAGTGTTGGCAGGCTCGTACTCTCTCTCTGCTGGCTCTAGGGAGAATCCTTCCTTGCTTCTTCCGTCCTCTGGTGTTTGCCAGCGATCTTGCGGGTCATGGTGTGTGGGTACATCACTCCGGTCACATGGCTGTCTTTTCCCCATCTGTATTCATGTCATCCTCACTGAACATGTCTATCTCTGAATCCAAATGTCCCCTTTAAAGAAGGGTACTAGTTGTATCCTAACCCACCCTAATGATCTTATTTTAATTTGCTTACCTCTGGAGAGGGGGAAACCTCATTTCTAAATAAGATTGTATCCTGTGGTATCGGGAGCCGTCCATGGGTTGCATGTGGGTCACTGTGCATAGAAGCCTCATGGATAGAGACATCTGGTGACAGGGAATGAGCAGTGGACATTTCCTCTGGTCAATTACCCAGGGACAATGTGAATCTCTATCCCGCTCTGCCAATGGCCCACACAGCACCTGAGATGGGTGTGACCTGCCAAGATGTCAATCAACCTGAGGACTGCAAGACATCCGGAAGTAAGACTCCATCCTTGAAACCTTATCCCTGCCTTTGATGCACCCCCTTAAATAAACCATCAGAGCCATGTTGTCTTTTGTCTACTTCTAGAATCCATGTGGACTAGATCTAGCATGGGCTTCACTTTCTGTAAATATATTTCTGAGTATTTGTGCCTTGTTATTTACTAATTATTTGAGATTCTAAGTTTTAGGGTGGCTTGGATTATCCTAGGCAGAAAGAAAGACCCTTTAATGAGACCCCCTGGACGTTGTCCCACCCCCCATATTGTGGTACTGGGGTCAGGACTTTTAACACATCTTTTTGGGGAAGGCACAATTTAGCCCATACCACAGCTGAACACTTATCAAGTCATTGCCATGAAATAGATTCATGATAACATCTGGCTTCAAGGGAAGGGAGGTGACAAGACCCAGTCTTTAGTTGTGCCTCCCACATTGCAATAAGGTCAAAATACTAAGGAAGTATTCTTGGGTATTGTGTGGTGACTGGCAGTCTCAGCCACAAGTAGGGAAGATTACATTCCCTTTTAAATATCAATATACCAGACAGGCACCATGATGCATGCGTGCGATGCCAATGGCTTGGGAAACTGAGGCAGGAGGATCATAAGTCCAAAGCCAATCTCAGCAATTTGGTGAGGCCCTAAGCCACTTAATGAGACCCTGGCTCAAAACAATTTTTTAAAAAAAGGTCTGGAATGTGCCTCAGGGCTGAAGCACATTTGTCAAAAATAACAAACATATATCAATATACTAACTTCAGATGATTGTGGGAGAAGTAGATACAAGAAAATAAGCATTTATTGGCACCATTTATTGGGCTGAATGTTTACAAACACATGATTGCATATAATCTTTAAGCAACCCTGCAAGATAAGCATTTTACTAGTCCCATTTTACAGATGAGAAAATCTATTAAATCCTTTAAGGTTACATGGCTACTGAGTAATAGAGCAGGCACTTGACTCTGGTCTATGTGACTTAATGCCAGTGAGATCTGCCCTGGGAATAAGGCATGAAGCCAGAACAAAAATGCTGAGAACATGGGCTGGGGTTGTGGCTCAGCGGTAGAGCACTCGCCTAGCACATGCGAGGCCCTGGGTCCCATCCTCGGCACCACATAAAAACAAATAAAATGAAGGTATTGTGTCCAACTACAACTAAGAAATAAATATTTTTTAAAAAATTTTGAGAACAGATCAAAAGCAAAGAGCAGAAGACCTGAGCAGCGGTTGAAACTCAAAGTCAGACACAAAATGAACTGGCAGAAAGAGCACAAACCCAAAGTCAGGACTGCAAACTCCTTGAAGGCATCAGTGAGGTGGAGGCTCTGAAGCATCTAGAAACCGGGAACAACAGCCTCATTACTTTCTGAGGTTGGGGCTTCTGCAAGGTTAAGGATGGAAACCCATATGAGTAGCCACGCTTTTTACAGCTTTGGCTGTATCCCAGGCACCGTGCTATGGGCATAATAATAGTAGCTAACATACGTAGGGTGCTTTTTTTTGTGCAGAGTCATTTTAAAATTGATGTGTTTATTACAATTTGGACATGAGGGGTCCAAAAACTCCTGTTAATGCAGGAATATCCCAAGGTAAAATGATTAGGTGATGAGAATTGTAACCTACCAGCCCATCCTAGTTTAAATGGACTGACTGGGTAACTGCAGGCAAGTAGGAGGTGGCCATAGGAGGTGGGTCACTTCGGGCTGCCCTGGAAGGGTGCATTTTTCCTGCGGCCCCACCCCACTCCCCCATCTCTCTGCTCTCTGACCCTGCCGTGAGCTGAGCAGCTTTCCTTCTCTGGGCTTTTCCCCCATGACAGGCTGCCTCACTTGGGGCAGCTGCAGGAGAGATTTTTGGAACTATGGAGACAACTGTCTGTGGATGGAGATCTCTGAAACCATGAGCCCTAAATAAATTTTTCCCTCCTCTAAGTGATTTTTGTTAGATATTTTCATCATGTGATACAAAAACTGATTAAAGCAATATGTAATGCTGGGTGCAGTGGTGCACACCTGTGATTCCAGCAACTCAGGAGGTTGAAGAAGGAGGATGGCAAGTTCAAGGCCAGCCTTAGCAACTTAGCAAGACTCGACCTCAAAATAAAAAATAAAAAGGACTAGATAGGGGGTCAGTGGTAAAATACCCCTGGGTTCAACCCCCAGTACCAAAAATAATAATAATAAAATAAAATAATATACACCCTTTAACCCCACGACAATCCCATGAGGTATGTACTGCTTGTTTCAAGAGAGGAAACAAGCCTACAGAGGCCAAGTAACTTGTTCAAGGTCACACTGCCAACAAGTGACAACTCTACATTGAGAACAGGAGATAGAAATGTGTTAGGCAGACAGGGTTAAGATTCCCCTCACCTGCCCCCCGCAGGAGTTTACAAATGGAGTAGACAGCTCATGACCAGTGACTCCACTGCAGCCTAGAGGTCTGCGTCAGAGCCCTGAGCCAGTCCCTGAGGAGAAGCAACATGAGATCAACATCCTAATTGGACCGGGGGCCCATGAACACCAGTGTTCCAATAAGACTGGGCTCAAAGACCCACTTCTTTTTTTGGGTTGGAAGTGGTACCAGGGATTGAACTCAGGGGCACTTGGCCACTGAGCCACATCCCCAGTTCTATTTTGTATTTTATTTAAAAAGAGGGTCTCACTGAGTTGCTTAGCACCTCACTTTTGCTGAGGCTGGCTTTGAACTCTCCATCCTCCTGCCTCAGCCTCCCGAGCCCCTGGGATTACAGGCGTGCACCACTGTGCTCAGCAAAGACCCACTTCTGTAAAATCTCTAGCCTGTGGTCTTTGACGCCACCTAACTCCCCTCTAACATTATCATCTGAACCCTTAGACAACAGCCACCCAGTGGCAACTCTCCCTGGGACCCCTCCCCCTGCGGGAGCTCTGCTTTCTTTCTATCACTTTAATAAATCCTATTACTTTGCTCTCACCCTGTCCACAGATCTCATTCTTCAAATTTGCAAGACAAAGAAACAACACCCTGTCCACAGATCTCATTCTTCAAATTTGCAAGACAAAGAAACAACACATATCCTTGTGTCTCAATACTACATACATTTTCCCCATCATCACAACAAGCCTGTAAGACAGGAAGTACTATTCTTTTTTATTTTATTTTTTTTAAGAGAGAGTGAGAGAGATAGAGGTAGAGAGAGAGAGAATTTTTTAATATTTTTTTTTTTTTTAGTATTTGGCGGACACAACATCTTTGTTTGTATGTGGTGCTGAGGATCGAACCCGGGCCGCACGCATGCCAGGCGAGCGCGCTACCGCTTGAGCCACATCCCAGCCCCGAGGAAGTACTATTCTTATTCCACCATGGAGGAACCAGACCCAGAGAGACTGAGTAATTTTTCCAAGTTCACACAGCAGTAAGTGGCAGAGGTTATACACTGGCGAGAAATTTGAAATGGTGCAGCCTAGGGTTATAGTGTAGAAAAGCCTGAGGCCCCAACTCTTGAAACCCCACATTCTTGTTATTAGTGAGGTGTCAGTGCACCCTGACACAGGATCAGGCAGACAGCAGTTCTGCGCCCCAGAACCTAGCCCGGTACTTGATACTGAGAAGGCAAAGTTCAAGTTCATTGACTAAACAAGGGATTGTATTCACAACCCTCCCCTACACAGACACCCACAGTTTGGGTTTCTTTGTGTTTATTTTCTCTCTCTTTTAGGATACACACAAATGTGAAAAAATAATAATGGTGTGTGACAATTAAAGAATTCACACACTTTCCTTCAAGCCAGACCTGAGTCATTTCTAACAAATGTGATGAGAAAACAACAACAATCACACACGAACAAAGCCACTCAGCGGAAAATTCTCACTTTCCACAGCTGCTGTCTCCAGAGCCACCTGGGCGTGAAATGGGAAAGGCTGTGGAGCGCACTCTCTCCCACATTCCCTGGTAGTTCTCAGACTTGGGCAGGCATCCGGACCACCTGGAGGGTTTGCTAAGGCACAGAGTACTGGGCCCCACCCAGGTTTCTGATTCAGTAGGGCTGCCTGAGAATGGGCATTTTGGACAAGTTCCCAGGTTTTGCTGATGTTGCTGGTGTGAGAATCAAACTTTGAGATCGCCCCTCGCCAAGGGAACTTGAAGACAGCAAGCAGAGGCCAGAGATATGCCCCTTTGAAAGAAGGAATCAGGCTCTTTCCCCAAGAAGGGAGGTAGGATGGGGCAAAACAACCTGAGCTGGAGGGATGCCCTGTCTCGAGGAACATGAATCTCAGGGAAACATGAATCCATTTAAGGGCAATCCTCACTGGCTGTGTGAACTTGGCAAAGTTACATATCTCCTGAGACCCTCACTTTATTAATCTGTAAAATGAATATAAGAGCACCTACTTCCTAGGGTTGTTTTAAGGGGGACTCTGAACACGTTGAACCTCTGTGTAGCCAGGCACAGTGGAGCACTCCTGTAATACCAGCGACTCAGGAGACTGAGGCAGAAGGATCCTAGGTTCAAGACCATCCAACGCAATTTAGTGAGACCCTGTCTCAAAATAAAAAAGTGCTGGGGATGTAGCTCAGTGATAGAGCACCCCAGTTCAATCCCTAGTACTTAAAAAAAAAAACAAAAACAAAAAAACTCCTGCTTAGTTCCTGGCAGCGCATTAGCAAATGCATTCCAAGTTGCTATTAGTTTTATTCCCTGTGTGAGAGAATGCAGGGAACCAGAGGAGAGAATCCAGAACCATACCAGCTGGGGCAGGACGGGAGAAGCAGCCCCATAGAGAGGTTTTGGGACCAGGGCTAAGGAACATCCAGTGGGGCTCAGAGGCTTAGGAAGTGGGTCAGCACAGTGCGAGGGGTGGGTGGCCACATTCTTTCCCATTCCCCATGGAATTTTACAGGGCAGAGGTTGAGGTGCTGAGCACTGAGTCATGGGGTTCTGACCCAAGCAGGACCTCTTTCTAGTAGACATGGTCCTTCAAAAAACTCTTCACTCACCTCAGGGAAAAGTGGGTTCAGCCAGCCATGTCCGCCACTCAAGATGCTCTGCTCCCCTCCCCCACTGATAATCTGCCCACTCTTGGTCCTCATCCCTGTGCCTGCAGGTAACTGATCTGACACAGACAGTATGGTCAGGTGCCTTGATCAGGGCTGGAGTGACTGGAATTCACTCCAGAAGGAGCCAGAGTGTTTGCTTGCCTCTGAGGCTTCCAGCCATGCTGGTGGCCCTGAGAGAACCCGAGTCCTTTCCGTAAGCCCCCTTCACAGAGTCCTCAGTCACATGGACACAAGGAGTCAGAGTGCCCTGCCTGTGAATCCTGGCTCCTTGTAAGAGGGGTCCACTTCATGCTTTAAATATTAACATTGCTGCCTGACCACCAGTGGCTTAATTGTTTATTTATTTATCTATACCAGGGACTGAACTCAGGGGCACTTTACCACTGAGCCACATCCCAGCCCTTTTTATTTTTTATTTCAAGACAGAGTCTCACTAAGTTGCTTAGGTTTCTTGCTAAATTGCTGAGGCTGGCTTTGAACTTGTGATCCTCCTGCCTCAGCCTCCTGAGTCATTGGAATTATAGGCATGGGCCACCACACCCTGCTGGTGGCTTATTGTAAAACTGAGATTTCCCCTGCCCCCACCTTTTTCTTCCTGTTCTCCCTCTCCCCATCCCTAACTTCAGGGAAAGCAAGATTAATATTCTTCCTGTCCTAGGCTGAGTTATCAGTCCTTCTGCTCACTGACCCCAGGAATGAAGAAATCCAGACTTAGGAGCTGGTACCAACAGATCTAAGAATGGCTATCCCTCAAGGCAGCTCTCTGGATATGAATTATGACTCCTGATGGGCACACCTGGAGCATAGCCTTTGTGTTCCCCTTTTTAAAAGTCCTCTGTTCAACCTGGCGATTAGAATCACAGCCTTTGACACTGACTCTGTATTCTCATTTGCTGGCAGATCAGTAAAACTCCGGACAAAGACTGAGTTTTATATCACCACCATTCATCCGTACCTCATTGTCCTCATCTGAAGAATGAGAATAATAAGACTACACATGTCATGGGGTTGATGTGGGTGAGTATACATAAGGGACCAGGTGCTATGGTCTTAATGTCAATGTTCCCCAAAATGCCTGTTAGAACCTAATCCCTGCTTTAATAATATTAAGAAGTGAGGCCTTAGGAAATGGTTCCACATGAATGGGATGAATACCTGTATAAAAGGGACACCAGGGACTGCTTTTACGCCTTCCTATCATTTGAAACAACAAGAAAATGCCATCTGCAGCCTGGCACGGTGGTGCACACATGCAATCCCAGTGGCTCGGGAGGCTGAGGCAAGAGGATCAAGAGTTCAAAGCCAGCCTCAGCCAAAGCCAGGCGCTAAGCAACTCAGTGAGAACCTGCCTCTAAATAAAATGCAAAATAGGGCTGGGGATGTGGCTCAGTGGTCAAGTGCCCCTGAGTTCAATTCCCAGTACACACCCTCCCTTCCAAAAAAGATGACATCTGCTGGGTACAGTGGTGGACACTAATACTCCCAGCCACTTGGGAGGCTGAGGCAGAATAATCATATGTTCAAGGCCAGCCTTAGCAATTTAGTGAGACCCTGTCTCAAACTGAAAAAAAAAAAAAAAAAAAAAGGCCTGGGGATGCAGCTCTGTGGTAGGGCCCCACTGGGTTCATTCCTCAATATCATAAAAATAAAAAATAAATAATTTTTAAAAAGCAGATGCCATTTTGTTTCCCTTTTTAACAACATAATGAGTTTATATTTAATATAATACTTGGCACCATGGGATGATGTTACTTAGGTAATTAATGCAAAAGTTTTTATGTAAATCTCCATTTCAAAAACAAGGGTTTTGTTTTGGGTTTTTTCTCTTTTACATCTTTTCTTCATTTCAATATCAGATACATTCATTCATTTTTCTGAACATTTTTCCCCCAGAGATAAAAGTTTCAATTTGGGGATGTTTGATCTCCAAGTACAATAGTTTTGCTTAAACTTCAGAGATTAAACAAAAATCTAATAAAAAAAATGAAGAAAAGTTTCAGTAGTGATTCAGGAGGCAGTGACTATAACAGAACAGTGGCAATTTCCTGGGATTCAGGGCAGGACCTTCCTTCTTGCTATTTCATGTGCTTTGAGAATTCTGAAGATGTGAGTTATTACTTACACAAATTTCATCCATCTTACCTCTTTGGCTCCCTTTCTAACTAGCAAGTACAAATTATAGGCAGCATTTTTTCATTGTATTATTTGTCTCAAATAAAACATTTTTAACCACTCAACAGATATCAATTTGTTTCCATCTAATAGGAAACAATTTAGATGGTGAAACCACCCTATTTATTGTTTCTTGGAACTTTCAGAGTTTTCAAAGCTCAGTTTTAGCCTTAATAAATAGCACAAATGTTTTCAGGACAAGATTTGATTCAGGAGGCCCTTCAAAATTACATTTGTCCATTTCTCTTTGGTGCACATGTCCCCAAATAAGAACAAATGCTTTCAATGCTGAGCACCAGATATAATGAGAGAGCAACCATATCTCCAGTTTCTCCTATTCCAACAACAGAGAGCAAAAAAAGCAATGGATGAAGATGAAGGGCAATTTGTCTTGGAATGGAAGTCATGCTGTTGAGATCTTGAGAGCTAAAGTTTCCAAACAAAGGGTATAAATATAATTCTATGAGACTTCCTGGACTCTGGATCCTTAGATTGTGGTTCAAGGTGACACTGTCTTCCAGGAAGTAGCCATTACTGGAATGGCCAGAAGGTGCCATCTTTGAAGCAAAAAGCAGCCCTCACTAAACAGTGGATTTGCATTGACCTTGGTTTTCCCAGCAATAAATTTCTGTTGTTTACAAATTATCTACTCTAAAATATTCATTACAGCAGTCCAAATGGCCTGACCCTCATGTAAATGGATCAAAACAGGGATGCACACGCTTAGCACCCAGTATTACCATTGTCAATATCATTCATTTATATTGGCTTGGGTGGTCTTTTACTCCTCATGACCTGTCTTTGCTTGAGATTAGCTCAGGATATAGCCTGTGAAAGTTACTTCACAAAATTATTGCTATTATATGGATGATCCCAGGCACCTTGAATTCAACATGTCCAAAATCTCAATCTCCAACTTGCTCCCCTTATCATTTCCCAAATCTTAACCAAGCCAGATACTTTGGCATTACCCCTAATGTCTTTTTCATTCACCCCTTATCTTTCTTTTCACTCCTTGAATAGTTCTCAAGTCTACATCAGTTAGCTAGTGCTATGGAACAAATCATCCCAAATTTCAATCGTTTAAAAATTGCTTACAATTTTTATCATAGCTAACAAGTCTATGGATTTTACAGTCTCTTATGGAAAGCTTTTCTGATGATCTCATTTAGAGTCTGCAATAGTTTCAATTCTTGTATCCTTCCAAAATTCATATGTTGAAGCTTAAGGCCTAAGGTGATAGTATTAAGAGGTGGGGTCTTGGGAGGAAATTAGGCCATAAGGTTTTGGGAGCCATGTGTAAGCCGTGTGTGAGCTGGGCCATGTTCAAGCCATTAAGACAGGGAAACCAATCTTCCAGGAACTCCAAGGTGAAATTCCCTGATTCGAGAAAGTCCAGATCATGCTGGCACCCTGACCTAGCTCACAGCTCCAAGTTCAAACACAGCCGCTGGAGATGGGCGTAACCTGCCAATCACAAACAACCTGTGTATTTCCACTCTTATCGTGTTCCCCAGAAAGAGATCCTCATCCATCCCCTTTGGTCTGTACCGATATAAATAAAGCAAGCCCAGGCTTTTTCTTTGTTAGAAATCAGAACCCTCTGGTTGGCCCAATCGGTCACACTCCTTCTTTGAAAATATATATAATTCTTGCCTTTTGCTCTATTTCTTGATATATTACTTTCATAGTTTTTATTTTGCAGCCAACCCAACCCTCTAAATATTACCTACTTCCTTGCTCCTGAGGGACTGGTCAGAATAATGTCTGTGTGTTCATGGATAGAATTAATGCCCACATTAGGGGCTATAGAGCACTGCCCTGCCCTGTCTGTCAAAGACACCTAGATGGCACCATCGATGAGGAATGGGGTTTCAACAGACACCAGATCTGCTGGTACCTTGATCTTGGACTTCCCACCCTCCAGAACTGTGAGAAATACATTTCTGATGCTTACAAATAACTCAATTTCAGGTATTTTGTTACAGTACATAACCAGACTACGACACGGTCTCTTGTGTAATTGTAATCAAATGTCAGGTGGGACTAGAGTCAGCTAGAGGCTCAATTGGGACACAGGAATAGGGCTCTCTGTCATTCCATGTATGTTGGGCCCTCCCTATGGGGCTTCCAGATGGCCTCACAGCCAGGGAGCTGGCCTTCTTCCCTGGTGGAGCAGGGCTCTTGAGAGCTCTAAGGCAGAGCTTCTTACGTCTTCTTAAAGCTTAGGTTCAGCCTGGCATGGTGGTGCACAACAAGACCCCATAGACTCAGGTGGCTGAGGCAGGAGACTTGTAAGTTTGAGGACAGCCTGGGCAACTTAGCAAGACCCTGACTCAGAAATATTGGATATAGCTCAGTGGTAGAGTTCAATCTGAGTTCAATCCCTAATACCACAAAATAAAAATAAAAACAAACAAACAGGTTCAGTGCTGGCACAGTAACACTTCCTCTGCATTCTCTGGTTAACATAGGTCACAGGACAAGGTTCCCCTAGATTCCCTGTGGGACAGAAACGCATCCCACAAAGCATGAATATTAGGAGGCATGACTTATTGGGGACCATCTTTGGAGACTGGCTGCCATGAAATCCACCCCCTCTTCTCCGTCTCCTCTCTACTTGTTCACTGCTCCCACTTTAAATCATTGTCATCTGTAGCTGGGAGGTTTGCAATTATTTTCTAAATAATTCTCCTGCACTGCTCTGACCTCTGCCAGTCTAGTCTCCACATTGTCAAAATACAAATTAAGTTGAAGTTTTACCTGTTTAAACCCCTACAATGAATGACTTTGCTCTTGTACAACATCTCAGATCCTTAAAGCCTCTAAGCCCTCCGTCCAGAACTTCTCTCTAGCCTCATCTTTGCCATCTCCTTAGCCTCTCTGCGGCCATTTTTCCAACCTTCCTTGAGCTCCCTGAACCTGCCACACTCAATTCTCTCCTGGGGCCCTATCACTTGCTGTTCTGTCTAGAACATTTTTCTTCATTTCTTCACCTGACCAAGTGCTGCTCTCCTTTTAGGCCTGAGGCTAGCCTTGACACTTTGGATCAGTCAACACATTATCTATGGCAAAAACAGCTCAAACTGACTCAAGCAAAACGCCATTTATTACCTCATGTAACTAAGCCATTGAGGGATAAAAGTTCAGATGCCAACTAGATCCAAGTGCTTAAAACTGTCATTGGGAATCTGTTTTGCTTCAAGCCTCAGCAATGCCTTCCTCAGACTTGGCTGCTTCTTCAGGCTGGCTTCTCCAACCCTGGCCCTGCCTTCTTGGCCCCGTTCCTTGATGAGCACATTCTGACAGGCTAGGCCAGGTCTTAAGCCTCCCCCAGATGGCAGATGGGACCAGCCCCACACTTACCATGGGATAAGACTGGGGAAAGGATGTTTCCCCAAAGAAAGAATAGGGTTGGTACCTGAAGAAAGGGAAATCATTCTAGGCAGGCAAAAACACCAATGAATTCCCTTTAAATATTTGCTGGTACCCAGGCACGCTTTTGCCTTAAGATCAATGTATAGCTACTTCCTCTGCCTGGAATGCTTTAAAATAATAAAAATAATAATAATAATAACTGGGCTTAGTGGTGCACACCTGTAATCCCAGTGACCTGAGAAGCTAAAGCAGGAGGATTGCAAGTTCTAGCACATCTGGGTAACTTAGCAAGACTTTGTCTCAAAATAAAAAATAAAGACGGCTGAGGATACAGCTTAGTGGTAAAGCACATTTGGGCTCAAGCCTCATACTGTCCCCCCAAAGAAAAAAAAGAAGGGGGAGGGGGAAGAGAGGAGAAGAGGAAGAGAGGAGAAGAAGGTTGATAGAACTGAAGAGCACTTGGAAAAATCACTTCCCTCTCTGGGTCTCCGTTCTCTCCTGTCTGGCTCATGATCTCTGAGGCTCTTGGGCTTTGATATCATCTGCCAATCTCTCTATACATTGCCCTGTGGAATTAGGGGTGATATTTGTGGTCTTTCATCAGAAAGTAGAATATGTGGCTGTTCTCCTTGTTCTTGCAAGCATAGATGAGAAGTGTTTTCAAGTCTGGGGTTACTGCCTCCCTGCCTCTTAGTTTGGGAACTAGACAAATGTGGATTTCTGTCTAAAGTTGCCACAACCTAGAAGTTCTATGACTTTAGCAATTTGCTTCAGCTTTCTGAGTCTTCACTGTCAACTAGGATCTGTTAGGTCTTCTTCGGGGGATTATTGAGAAGAGTGTTCTAGAACAACCCAGTCCTAGCGTATGAAGACCAGACCCCAAGTGCCATGACACTGAAGAAAGAGAGGCAGACAGCTCCAGGATTGCACAGAGTGTCATTTATCAGGGGACTTCCTAACAAAAGCATGGTCCTGGGAGGCAGCAAGACCAGTTGGATCCCTGAAATTTGGGTTGGAAAGTGGGGCACATTTATGGGTTAGGACAAAAATGACTTCACCTAGCTGGAATATACCTGGTTTACCTTAAGTTAATATCAAAGAGACAGGGCACATCCCTAGAGCTGGGATCTAGATGCAAAGCTCCATATACCACTTAGATGGTTTCATCTACTTGTACTGTACTGAAAACTATACACAAAAAACAATTTAGGGTTATTTTAGGACAATCTTGGCAGTTCCAACTCAGATGGCTACAGTTATGTCAAGAAGAATCCATACAAAGAGAAAATAAAAACACACATGCTAAGCACTTTGCATACAACCTGGCAATATAAAGTATTCCAAAAATAGCAGAATGTTACTAGCTTCTAAGCCCTGGGTAGATTCCTGCTGCAGCTGAGGACATATGGGCAGGGGCCAGGAGCATTTCTGAAGTCCTCTCTGCCCAGCCAGTGTGTGCCCAGGCCTCATGTGCAGCTATTGTGGGGCTGTTGAGTAGGCGAGGTCTGGGTCTATTTTGGAGGCACTAGTTCCTGATGTCTAGACAGAGCTCTCAGCCCCTTGTCTCTCCACCTCAGAAACTGAGCCCAGAAGTCTGAGTCACCAAAAGCACTTGAAAAACCCTGGGGAAAACCATCTGAGCAAATAGTGCTTTAAATATATTTTCCCCATATGTTTAGTCTATTAAAATATTATATTATCATTTTTTTCTACATAACATATAACCCCAAAACTTATGACTTAAAAAAAACAAACATTTTTAAAGTCATCATACTATAGTGACACATGCATATCCATATTTACAGCAGCACAATTCGCAATAGCAGAACTATGGAACTAGGCTAGGTGTTCAATGGATGGATGATAAAGAACATGTGGTATATATACATGATGGAGTTTTACTCAGCCATAAAGAAAAATGAAATTATGTCATTTGCAGGAAAATGGATTGGACTAGAGATCATGATGTTAAGTAAAATAAGTCAAACTCAGAATGTCAAGAAACCACTGTTTTCTCTCACATGCAAAAGCCAGAGAGGAAAAAGCAAAATAAAGATGGAGGCAGATCTCATGATAATCAAAGTGAGATCAGGAGAAACAGGAGGCAGGAGGGAGGGAGGGGAGAAGTGCTGGGGAGTGATATTGGCCAAATTATATTGTTATATCATGTACATGTATGAATACTTAACAACAAAGCCCATCATTATTTACAAAAATAATTAAATTTTTTAATGCACCAATTAAAAATGTGGGAAACACATTTATTATCTTCCATGGTCAGGAATCTCATGAATTTGTGTTCAAGCAGTCAGATAGGATTGCAGACATCTGAAGTCTTCACTGAGTCCAAAGGATCCACTTACAGGCTGTTGGCAAGAGGCTTCATGGCCTCTTGGACCTTTCTATAGGAATGTTCAACATATGGCCTTCTCCACAGTAAGTGGAGAGACAGAGAGGTGAAGAGAGGACTGTAGTATCTTCTACAACCTAATCTCAGATGTGACACCCCATCACTTCTACCATATCCTACAGGCCAGAAACCAACCTGATAGATTATGTTGGGAAAATGATTGATGTGGTGGGGTTTTACACAAGAGCATACAGACCAGAAGGTGGGGGCCATTGTGGGGTATTTTGAAAGCTGCCTGACACATATAATTTACATATGATGAAATTCATCTTAGGTATACAGTTTGATCAGTTTTAACTGAATATTCTGACATAACCCATACTTGTATTGAGGCTCAGACAAACTTAATGCCCCTTCCCAGTCAATCCCCTTTTATTCCAAGAAACTACTTACTTTGTTTCTATCCAATATATCCCATAGTTTTACCTGGTCTAGAATGCAATGAAACTGGAGTCATCCACTGTGTCTTCCTTCTTTCATGTTCTGTAGGACAACTTGAGATTCATCCATGTGATGGAAGTTTCAATGGTTCATTCCTTTTTATTGTTGAATTTTGCACTCCCACATTTGTGTAATCTTAACCCTTATTAAATGTACCTTATAACATGATACCTGTAAGTTAACTCCTCATGTTTCTCCTCCTATCAGACTGAGATCAACTCAAGGACAGAAGTTGTTTTGCTTTTATTCTGGGTCCCCAACATGAGATCAGTACCGGGCAGAATGTAGGTGCTAGGAATGCTCATTCTGTCCTGGGACTTGGGAAAGCAGCATGCTAGGAAAGAGTGGTCAGCAGGTAGTCAGGGGCAGGCTGAGCACCAGCAGGAGTTGAGCAGCAACAGGCCCCACGAGCTCAGGGGGATCTCCAGAAGTTCTAGGACAACAAACAGAGCAGGTGGTGAGTCCAGGGCCTTCATCTTGGGATTAGCCTTCTGGCCACTGGAAAGCTCACTGACTGAAGACAAGTCTGAAAATAAAATAAAAATCTATTCTCCCCCTCTTGTTTCTCCTCCCCTTTCACCCAAAGCGTGCATCTGAAACTAGCCCCAACTCTCATGCAGAGTTTTTGTTTGTTTCAGTTTTTTAAAAATTTTTTCACATTTTTAATTGGTGCATTATAGTTGTACGTAATGGTGGAATCTGTTGCTATATATTCATACATGCACACAGTATAACAATCTAAACTGGCCAACATAATTTGGCCAATATCACTCCCCAGCACTTCCCCTCTCCCTCCCCTTGATCCCTTTCCTTTACTGATCCCTCCTCACCTTTCTTTTCCCCTTGCCTCTCTGGCTTCTGCATATGAGAGAAAACATATGTCTCTTGACCTTCTGAGTTTAACTTATTTTGCTTAACATAATGATCTCTAGTTTCATCCATTTTCCTACAAATGACAGAGTTTCATTTTTCTTTATGGCTGAATAAAACTCCATTGTGTATATATACCACATTTTCTTTTTTAATTAAGTAACTTATTTATTTTACAGTAGAATGCATTTTGACATATAGCACACAAATGGAGTACAGCTTCTCATTCCTTTGGCTGTACATGGGTGCAGTCACTCCAGGAGTGTAATTATATATTTATAATATATATATATATGAGAGATAATAATGTCTGTCACATTATATTGTCCTTCCCATCCCCACAACCCCAACCCCACCCCTCCCCTCATTCCCATCTACGCAAACCAAAGTTCCTTCATTCTTCCCCTATCCCTCTACCCCACTATGGATCAGCATTGCTTATCAGAGAAAACATTCAGCTTTTGGGTTTTGGGGATTGGCTTATTTCACTTAGCATAATATTCTCTAGTTCCATCCATTTACCTGCAAATGCCATAATTTTATTTTATTTAAGGCTGAGTAATATTCCACTGTGTATATGTACCACATTTTCTTTATCCCTTCATCTGTTGAAGGGTATCTAGGTTGGTTTCATAGTTTAGCTATTGTGAATTGAACTGCTATAAACATCCATGTGGCTGCGTCACTGTGCATGCTGATTTTAAGTCCTTTGGGTATAAACCAAGGAGTGGGATAGCTGGGTCAAATGGTGGATCCATTGCAAGTTTTCTGAGGTATCTTCATACTGTTTTCCAGAGTGGTTGCACCCCTTTGCAGTCCCATCAGCAATTATACCACATTTTCTTTATCCATTCCTCCACTGGTGGACTCCTAGGTTGGTTCCATAATTTGGCTATTGTGAATTATGCTGCTATAATCATGGATGTGCATGTATCCTATGGTATGATAACTTTAATTCTTTAGGATAAATATCTAAAGGAATGGCATAGCTGGGTCATATGGTGGTTCCATGCCTAGTTTTTTGAGGAGTCTCTGTACCGATTTCTATAGTGTTGTACTAATTTATGATCCCACCAACAGTGTAATAGTGTTTCTTATTCTTCACATCCTCTCTCTAGCATTTATTGATATTTGTATTCTCAATGACTGCCAGACAGGGTTTAAGGTCCTACCTCCGGTAAGTAGCTCCCTCCTCCCCTCTCACACTGCTCACTCTGGCCTCACCCTTGGAATGACCTGAGGAAACCAGGGCTGAAGCTCCTATACTTTCAGGCTTTCTGAAATCCCAGAAAACCTAGAAGGTTGAAAAAGAGGTCAGAACTAGCATCGATTCCCTCCTCCACCACCTGGCAGCTATGGACCTTGGTCCTCTAGATCCCCTCTGTGAAATGGACTTATAATTCCTAGCTAAGAAGGTAGGTGCAGGACTCCTGGAGGTGAAGGGCTAAGTACAGTGACTGGTAGAGAAAGAGTGAGGTGGCTTGGTGGGGTGAGATGCCGAATGGGATCTTCCCTGTTTTTCTAGAAAGGTAGAATTTGTAGCAGAGTCAATAACTGAGAACAAAAGGCAACAAGTACCCATTTTCCAAGCCCAAAGCACTGCTGGCTCTCCTCAGGACTTGACAGGAAGAGCCATTTCAGCAGAATGAGCCTTACTCCCAGTTCTAGAAGTGTGCAGGGCTTATGAAAAGAAGCCATCTGTCCCTCTGTTCCTGAGAGGCAATGCAGAGAACAATGCATTGGGTTTTCTTCCCAGGGCCGGGCAGGTATGGCTGTATTGTGCAAAGATGGCTCTGAAATCTTTTCCATTCCATTTATTCTTCTGCAACTTGACCTTCTCATTCCTGCATCAAGAGAACAAGTCACATTCTCCTCCCTTGGGTATGGGCTGGCCTAAGTGACTCACTCCTGACCAAAAGCATGCTGCAGAAGTTACTCTGTTTTACTTCCAAGCCTAGTTCAAAAGAAACTTGCTACTCCTTTGAAGCTCAGTCTTTTGGAAGGTCATTTTATGGAAGCTCCCTCTTGGAACCCAACTGCCATGACTAAAAAAAAAAATCCCAGTTATGTATTCCCACCAGGTGACAGTCCCAGCTCAGGCATCATACATGTGTGTGAAGTAACCTTCAGGTGATTTCAGCCCTCAGCCATCTGAGTGTTTCCAACTAAGCCCCACACCACAAGGAGCAGTAGATCCTTATCTACTGCTACACAATAAATTACTTTAAAATGCAACTACTGAGCTGGGTACCGTAGCACATGCCTGTTATCCAGCAGCTCAGGAGACTGAGACAGGAGGACGAGTTCGAAGCCAGCCTTAACAAAAGCAAGGAGCTAAGTAACTCAGTGAGACCGAGTCTCTAAATAAAATACAAAATAGGGCGAGGATGTGGCTCAGTGTTCGAGTTCCCCTGAGTTCAATCCCCAGTACCCACCCCCCCACACACTAAATGCAACTGCTTAAAACAACAACAACAACAAACAAAAAAAAAACATGTATCAACTCACACAGTTTCTGACAGACAGGAATCCAAGAGTGACATATCTGGGTGATTCTGACTCAGGGTCTCTCGCAAAGTTTTAGTCAAGCTGTCGGCCAAGACTATAGTCATCCAAGTTTTCTCCAGGGCAGAGAATCCATTTCAAGCCCATTCACATGGATTGGCAAGACGCCTCAGTTCCTCTCCAGATGGGCCTCTCTACATGTGACCATCCTCAAATGTGACAGCTGGCCTCTCCCAGAGTGAGTGATCCAAGGGGCAGAGAGTCAGAAGCCACAATATTTTTTATAATCTAGATTCAAAAGCAACATATAGAATAACAGAAGTTTTCTATTGTTTTAATAAAATACTTGAGGCTGGATGCATTTTAAAGAAAAGAGGTTATTTAGCTCATAGTCTTAAGACTGAAAGTCCCAAATAAGGCAGCCCCATCTGTTTGACTCCTGGTGAGGGTCTTAGCAGGGTGGGAAAGAGACCACATGGTGAGACCTGAAACCAAAGGGATTGAGGGTCCAGGGTTATTCTCTATAACAACTCCTTCTTGGTAGAACTCACTCAGTCCACAAGACCAGCACTAAACCCTTCTCAGGGCAATGTCCCTGTGACCTAATTATCTTCCACTAGATCCCACCTCTTAAAGGTTTCAACACCTCCACATAGGGGCCCAAGCTTCTGGCACATGAACTTTTAGGGGATACACTCAAATCATATCCAAACCATAGCACATAATATTACCTCCTCCATATTCTATTGGTCACACAGACCAATACAATGTGGGAGGAGACTTCATAAGGGCATGACTACCAGGAGGCAGGAGTCCTGGGAGCTATTTTGGAAGCCACCTACTGAAAGCAGAGACCAGCCATCCCCCCTATGCCTAGCTAAATTCCTGACTCAGACTCTACAAGCATGATGAAATAGAGGTTGTGTTATGCCACAACGTTTGGGGTATCTGCTATACATCTAGATAACTCGGAAGAAGTCAGGTGAATTATTCATTGGGTTTGAGGAGCCACCAGAGGGCGTCTGGCTTCTCATTCCTTGTCTGTTGAGCAACTGACTTCACCTGCCAACCTGCCTTGGTGCTACTGAAACAGAGGAAAGGGCATTGGAGAGAATGTCAAGGATGTGACTAAGTGGCAAGAGGGCAAAGAAAATAGAAAGATGGATTTCACCAGGTCCACAGGCCCCAGGGCTGGGGCTGCAGAGTAGATGCAATAGGGGTGACTGGGCCTGCTGGGGGCAGAGGTGAGCTGTGAAGGGAGAACCAGAGGAGGCTTGCCAACCGAGGACTGCTTAGCACCACGCCCTTTTTCAGCTTGGTCTGTGGGGATATCCCACCCACACCCTGCTACACACACACACACACACACACACATACATGCTGTGTCTATAGACAATGATCCAGCAGCTGTGATGACTCAGGTCCAGAACAGTTACCTCGAAAGCTGTGAGGAGGAAGGGGTCGACCAAGGGCCAGCCAAGGACACCTAGAGAAACAAGTCCCCTTTATTTCCTTCTAGTCCCTGCCCACCAGAGGGCAGGACAGAAAGAGCAGACCACACCTACTTCCTCTCCAGCCACAAGCCCTGCCTGCTGGACTTTGAACTAAAGGGAGACTGACCTTCAAAAATGCAAAGAGTGGTAGAAAAGTTGTCAGACACACAGGAGGCCCTTGGTTTGATCCCAGGGAAGAAAGAAAATGGAAAAACGAAATATAACCTGAAATAATAAGCTCCATTAGTAACTAAAACTCACTGAAAAGCTTTAGAACCCATTGGAGATGTCATCAGGGAGCCCAATGTCCAGAAATAGGGTCTGACGGATTACGATGGATAGAAATCTTTCAAAAATCTCTTTGATGTTTAGTTGAAGCTGTTGATATTCTTAAACTAGTTCCAAGAATCGTCACTATCATTGTCCTTAGCTCCTCCTCTTCCACCTCATTCGTTCATTCACTCACAAGCATTTATTATATGCTGGGCATTGTGTGTGGCACTGTCCCCAGGATTATGTGGTGAGCAATACAGACTTAATCCCTGTCCTCATGGAATTTATGGCCTACTTGGGAAGGGAGATGTTAAACAGCCAGTCTCATAAGCACAGAGTTTCTGTCCATGATAAAAACAGTTAATTAGAAGTATAGTCAAATGGTAGCCATGTCCTGTACAATTAATATCCAAATATCTCCTAAGCCTTTGCCATTTCTCTGCCTTTGTGTAGCCTCGATGTCTCTCATTTGGGTTGTTTCCTTAGCTCTGATTTCTTAACATCCAGCCCACTCTCCATTTTCCCCCAGAGACAGAGTTCCAAAAGGCAACTAGAATCGTCACTCCCTGAAGCATCTCAACTCAAAACCTTTCCAATGGCACCTATATCTTAAGATTAAATCCAAGCACCTAAACCCAGCACCTAAAGTCCTTCAAGATGTAGACACTGACAGTCTAGTTTCTCGCCCCATCTCTTGCCCCTCTTTGGTTTACACCCTATGCTTTTGGACTACAGTATTAATCCCTTCTCAGGGATAAATGACACACTCTGACCCCCACCCCAGGGCTGTTTTCCCCTGCTAAATACTCCCTTGGCTTTTTGTGCTGACTTTTCTCGTGTCTGTTATAATCTAAATTTCATGAGGACAAAGATATTCCCCCATCTCATTTATACTAACTGTCCAGTCCCTAGCATAAGAGGAGAGCTCAATAAATAAGCAACAGATGGAATGAATGAATGAATAATGAATTAGCCAACAGGCCTCACTTATTGCAATGTCTTAGCACCCTGTGCTCACTTGCTTTCTTGTCCCCAGCCTTTGACTGAATTCCCTGACACAGGGACCACAGAGCTCTGACTGCCAGGCAGAGTAGGCACTCAATAAATATTTTTCTAGGAGTGCTTCCAACCCAGTGCCCTCTGCTCTGCATTGTCATTTTCCAATAGAACTTCTGGTTCCTTCTGCAAGCGTTTTCTGACAGGCCATGCCTAATTGCAACATTTCCCAACTGAATGTGTACTTGTTGTGGCAAAGAGTCTTTGCTTGGCCACATTAGTCAGGCTTCTGAATCTCATGAGGCCCACCTGTGCACTTCCCTGTAAAATCCAGTTTTATTAAAGAACCTGGCTATCAGCTTATCAAAAACTCACCAGTCCTCATTATCTGATATGATCACTCTGGCCCATCTTCAGCAAGAACCCTGTTAGGAGGGTTTAGCCAGAATCCCACTAACTGTTGTCTCCTCTTGATAGTTTTCTGTCCACTGACCCTGACACTGATCCCTATAAATTCCCACTGGTCTCTGCTGTGTTTGGCGTGGAACTCAGTCTCTCTCCCCCACTGTACGACCTCATTGCAGGAGTCCCTACACCTGTCACAGAGGTCCTGAATAGACTGCCTTACTGTGCTTTAACTAGTATCACTGAATAATTTTTCAATTAATAAGAACATATTATAATAATGTCATAAGCCTTTCTCTGGAAGGCTGGCAACTTTTTATGGAAGTGAGCATTTGGCCACAATGACCTCAAAATGAAAGCGGAAAGACTTGGCTGTTTCAGGTGACTTGGCTTAGCCGGTTCCTTAGAAAACCACATCATTTTGCTGTGGTTTGGATGGCAGATGGACAATAATCATGTTACAAAGACTGGAAAGGGGTACCAAATCAGGTGGATTTGTGAACCCCTAAAAGGGCACAGAAGGAGGCGAGCTGTCTTCCAGGTGGTAGTGAGTTGGTAGTAGTGTGGGTAACTGGAACTCCATGTCTGCAGAGCCACTGGAACTCAAAGCCTGTATCTCTACTCATCAAAGTAAGCAGATCTTGATCCACTTGATGGGAGGCCTTTGTCTAGTCTCTACTCTGACCCTAATGAGGGATAGATAGGATGGGACAGGTTTGGTTGCTGTAATAAACAATTATGAAAATATCAGTTAGCTTCAAACCACAAATTAAAGTCTTTGACTATACTATATGCTCATTGGAACTGACTCTGGGGCTCTGTTCAATGAAGTTTCTCAGAGACGTAGGCTGACAGAGGTTCCATCTCAACACAGGTTTCCATGACTGCAGAGGGTAGGAAAAGAAAACACATGAATCCTCACCAGGCTCTCTAAAGCTTCTGTCCTGAAGGGGCATGCATGTCACTTGCTCATGTCCCATTTGCTAAAGCAAGCCATAAGCCCTCACCTAAGTTCAACAGGACAGGAAATATAATATCCTCCCAACCAGAGAGACAGCAAACATTAGTAGAAAGTAGCACAGTCCACCAGAAAAGAAACTGCTACGTGGCGGGAGATTTTACTAGCTGTGTGATTTTAAGCAAGCCAATTGGTCCTACAGAGCCTCAGTTTCCCCATGTATAAAGCAGGAAAAACAGTATTTCTGACATAGCAAGAACATTGGGACCACTCAGTAAAACTGTATAGTAGGCTGAACACAGGTCTGGTAAATAAAATTACGGATGAGTTGCCACAAGGCAAGAGTACATGGGAGCTCTGGAGACACTCCTTCAACTGAAATTGCTCCCTTGATGCCAACTCCAAGGGGCTTTTCTCATTCCTCACCTTTGACTCCTCCACGAGGGCAGATTGTTTTTATTCTTCAATATTCACTGCTTCTCCAGCAGAGCCCCTCCTTGTGGATGAACTATTTTACTAGCCCCCATTGACATCAGTTTAGCCATGAGACTTGCTTTGGCAAATAAAATGTGAGTACATGTGGCCTGTGCCACATCTATGACCTGTGCCTCTTCTGGGCAGAAGCTTTAAGAACCAATGCACAATCTAATCATTATCCTTTTCCAGTGCTGTGCTGGTAAAGGTTCAACAACCAGCTCTCTAAAGGGAAAAGTATTTGCTGATATCCATAGAATAAATACTCTCACCATGACTGATTTCAAGTCACTAATGTGACATCATTGAGCATGGAGTTGGGAAGAGCTGTACACTACCAAGTATCTTTTCCTTTCTCCTGAGAACAGCATTGTTCTAGATAATTGGAAGTTGCTTCTTTGGCCTGCATCCCTGATATACAGCAGAGCCATCACTGAACAGCTGCTGATATCTATCCCTTTCTGTAAACTGAGATTTGGGGGTTATTTGTCACTGCAGCATAACTTAGCTGAAACTGACTAACATACTCCTTGAAACTCTTTTTTTTTTTGGCTTTGATGACACTTCTTCTCCATCATTTCAATTACAAATATCTATCAGCACCCACTACATAGGAAAAACAACATTAGCAGAGTGGGTACCATCCAGGACAAAGAGACATACCACTAAACCTGTAGTTTGGCTCTGGCACTTACTGGTATAATATTGGACAAGTTACTTAACCTCTCAGTTCTTAAACTTGTTCATCTATAAAACGGGACTAATAATAGACCAACCTCATCAAGTTGTCATGAGGATTGTATGATTTAATATATATAAAGCACTTAACACAGTACCTGGCATCAAATAACTTTTATTATTATTACTAGCTGTCAGGTTCCAAGCTAGGGGTAGGAGATCTAGTCAGGACACCTCTGCTCTTGGGAGTTCATTTATAATCTGAGGCTACACACAGATATGGAGAACAGAAAACCACAACAAATTATGATAAATGCAAGAAAAGAGGGGTAAACTTTGAGATCCAGAGTATCAGGACAACTAACTTGGAACATGAGGCTGTGGGCCTGGTGCCCAGGAAGGTTTCACAGAGATGGGATATTTTTAAAAGACTTTAAGAAATGAATAAGAGTTTTCCAAATGAAAAAGGGAGTGGTGGGTAAAATGAAGTTGTAGGTTTTTCCTCATGACTCTCTAATCTCTCCCTGACTCCTGTGCCAGCCACCTCTTCCCACTCAAGGTTTTAATCTTTATTCTTCTCTTGTTTTTGCTTTTCATTTTGTTTCATTCTTTGTAGGACTGGGGATTGAACCCAGGGGTACTCCATCACTGAGCTACATCCTCAGGCCTTTTATTTATTTATTTTATTTTGTGATCCTAAGGATTGAACCCAGGGGAGCTCTGCCATTGAACCACATGCCACATTTTCTTTTTTTAAATTTTAAGACATGGATTTGCTAAGTTACCCAGGCTGGCCTGGAACTTGGGATTCTCCTGCCTCAGCCTCTCAAGAGGGTAGAATTATATGTGTGTGCCACTGCACCAGGCTACTTCATGGTTTTGATGCAGGTAGCAATGTTAACATGTATTGAGTGCTTACCATAAGTAGGGCACTATGCTAAATACTTTATATTCACTATCTAATTCTACATTTACTATGATATTCTGAGGTAAGTACCACCAACATGACTTTGCTAAGAAACACTGAGGCCCAGCAACATTAGATGACTTGCAGTGTCACATAGGTATTTTTAACAGCAGGTACCCAAATATTCAAATAAATGTGGTTTGAATATTAGGGATTTATCTCTCATCATAGGAAGTCTGGAAGAAAGTGATACCTAGGTTAATTGAACAGTTCAGTAATATCAGATCCTGAGTCTGTCTCTCTTTGAGTCTCTGGCTCTCCCTTCATGGTCCCAAGATAGCTGTTGAATTCCAGACATTGCATTCTCTCTCAGCATCCAAAAGCAGGCAAGCAGGGAGTTTTTCCTCCACAGCATTTCTCTTTTTACTGGAAAGCAAAACCTTCCCTAAATCCCATAGGAAAAATTCACATGAGACTCTGCCTCCCCTTCCCCCCCCCCTTTTTTTTCCTCTATCCCCTCAGGTTTTAACTCCAATTAGACTGACCCTCTCCTGGCTGTATACCAATCAGGGTTCTAGGAGGCTAACCTAGGCAGTGAATGGATTTCTTGAACAATATGTGGTTTTCATGAATTCCAAACCCGAGTAGGAACTAAGAGCAATTAGGCTGAGAACATAGCCAGAGACATGGCACAGTCAGAGTCTGGCTGAACAGCCAAGACTGGCCATTGGCCACCCACAGCTACTGGACTCTCATTTCCTGGAGAATAGGCCCCGCCCCCACACCTTTCTCCTTCAAGGGTCAAAGTCCTGGGCAGGAACATTCTGCTGGCAAGCCTGGGACTATGTTTCCAGAGAGGCAGGCAGATTCTGCTCTTTCCACTTCTGCAGGGGGAAAGGTGACTCTGTTTTCTACCAGGTCCCTAGGAGTAGAGGATTTCCACAACACAAGACCCACGTTCCTCTGCCAAGTACCACACAGTTCCCTTGGCTTTCCACAGTCTCTCTTATTTCTAGGCCTTGGCACATGCTGACGTTTTTGGAATATGCTTCTTTCTCTCCTCTAGGCAAATCCTCCTTATCTTTAAGATTCCATCTCACTTATATGAAATTTCCCTCAAATCTGAGTTAGAGGCCCCTCCACCGTGTTCTCTCTGAAACCTATTCTTTCCCCGGTATTGCATCCAACAATGTTTTATTTGTATTTTTCCCCACTTGAGTGCAAGTTCTCTAAGGATGGATGCCCTCCCTTTTACTAACCACTGGATCCTTGGCACCAAGCACAATACTGAGCACATAATAAATGCTCCTTAGAAGTATTTTGAATTAATCAATTAATGAATGAAGGAAATGAATATCAATGGCACCATCATCCCACCAGTCACCTAGCTCCAAATTCAGACATTCTTATCACCATCTGGTCTGTCCCATTCATTGTATGTCCATAGGCTAGGCCCTCATTATCTTTCTCCTAGACCTTTGCAATAGCTCCCTATAGAGGACATCTGTTATTTCTGCCTACCCAATGGTCCTTTCTTCTGATTTTGGAAACTTCCACCATTTACTTTGGGGGAACTACTTCTCCCATTCCCTGCAGTCTTGAGGGAAGTGTCAGTCAAGGTCCCTTTTGGCTTTCACCAAGGAATAAACAAATCTAAAACGAATTTGATTTTGTTTTTTTTGTTTGGGTACCCAGATTGAACGCAGGGCCTGGCCTGATAGGCAATTGCTCTATTGTTCAGCTACATTCCCAATTCCAGAAATTTGACTCTTGAATGGAATATACAAATACAGAAAATGAGAAATGACTCACAAGAAATTCTTCATTGCATTTTGGGGGTGACTTCATCAAGTTTAAAACCAAATGAAGGAGTAGTCACAGAAATGAGGCAGAGGGAGATCAGAATATTATCTTTATTTCTGACAAAGCTGTTTTGAGATGTGTCTTTACCAGTAGACAAGTGGGCTGACTAATAGTGGACACAAAAATTAAACTTCCCCACCCAGTCCCAGGTAGTGCTAGAAAACCATAGACTTAGGCAGTCTTAGTGATGTGTATCTATAGTCTCAGCTACTGAGGAGGCTGAGGCAGGAAGATCCCTCAAGCCCCAGAGTTCAAGGCTAGCCTGGGCAACAGAGTGAGACCCTATCTCATTTTAAAAAAAGGAAAAGAAAAAAATTCATAGTCTTTTGTGTAAGGTCTAGGCCCTGAGAAATTTTGAACATGCAGGAGAGCAAAAACCCTGTAGTTATTGTGGGAAGAAAGATCTAAAAGGGAAAAAGAAAAAACTGAGTTGAGCTCAAGTCATTCTTCCTCCTCCTCTAGGGAATAACAGGTAGATGAAGGGAAGAGGCTAAAGTGTTACTCTAAAGGAGGTCCCAGCTGGGTAGGTGGTGCATGCCAATCATCCCAGTGTCTCAGGAGGCTAAGGCAGGAGAGTCACAAGTTCAAGGCAGTCACAAGTTCAAGTGCAGGCAACTTATTGAGACCTTATCTAAAAATTAATTAATGTATGTCAGTGGTAGAACACTCCTGGGTTCCATCTCCAGTATTGCAGGAAGAAAGAAAGGGAGGAAGGAAGGGCGGGAAGAAGATTATCTACTCTCACATGGAAAAAGCTGGGGTTGGGACTAGATGTTTCTTCAGAGCTGCTCACTTTTATTCCTGATATCTAGATTACCCAAAGTAGCCCTGGTAATTATAATTCCTGAGGCTTACAGTTGTACAGCTGTATCTTCCCAATGAATTCCCTTTTTTTGCTGAATGTAGCCAGAATCTGTTTTCTATTACTTGTACCCAAAGAACTTATATTAGTTTCCTACTGCTGCTCTAGTGAAACATCACAAATTTAGTGGCTTTTAGAAGACAAATTTTTCATGATATTACAGTTTTGGAGATCAGAAGTCCCGATGGGTCTTATGTGAAGTCAGGTGTGAGCAGGGTCACATTTCCTCAGGTATCTAGTGGAGAATCCACTTCCTTTCTTCTCCAGTTTCATTCCTTGACTTGTGACTGCCCATTCCACAGCCAGCAATCATATCACTCTGAGCTCTGCTTGTGTCATCACCGACCCTTCTCTTGACTCTCCTGCCTCCCTCCTTCCCTTATGAGGACTTCGTGATTATATTGGGACCACTCGGATAATCCAGGATAATCTCTCCATCTCAAAATCCTTAACTTAATCACATCTGCAAAGTCCCTTTTGCCATGTAAGGTAACATGGTCATAGGTTCCGGCGATTAGGATGTGGAATTCTTTGAAGGGCTGTTATTTCTGCCTGCCACAAAATATTAACAGAAATACCTTTTAAATTGCCCTGTAGCCACCCCTTTTCTCTCAAATCCGTCCTGTAACTAATCTTTAAATAATGTGAATCTGGTCTTTATTGTCCTACCCAAGAAACCTTCCCATTCCCCACAGCCTATTGAATAAAATCCAAGCACACCTGCTCTATCCTGTTTGTGAGGGTTTGCTCTGAGAGTTCTCTCAGTCAGGGATGTCCCCCACCCCAAAGTCAAAGCCTCTTCATCCATCAAGTGCTTTCTATTTCACAAAGACTTTCATTATTATCACTCTAGCTGGAATCCAGCTGGACTGTGAGCTCCACGTCTGTTACCTGGCAGTGCTGCATCTCTGAGCTCAAATCTTTGCTCAACCACAGGCTAGTCATTGACCCTGAGCAAGGTACAATACTTAACATCTCTGTGGCTTAGTTTCCTCTATTTAAAAAAATGCTGATATAAAGTAGCTACCCTATACACAGGTGGCTGTGAGAATTAAATGAGATGGTGCATATAAATTGCTCAGTCCACTACTTGGCACATAGAACACAATAATAGGTGGATAGTAGCAGTTATTAGTTAAAATTAAATGTACTAAATGAATGAGCTACTCCCTTCTCCTGGAATGTCAATATCTTTACTATGCCTCAAAGCCTAGAACATTTTTAATTGAATGAATAAATCTTACATTTTGTATATTTATGTGTAGTTTCAGTTGCTTTCCCTCCTGGGGTCCATCCCTGGTCAGAATCATTGTTGGTGGAAAGGGAAATCTGTTCCTACACACCTTGCCTAGTGCTCTGCTCACCACATACCTTAGTTTGTCTTATTGAAGTGAATTTTGGCCACATAGAAACTTCTACCAGAGAAAATGGACTAGTTCCCCTTAGGCACTGTGCTCCTAGAAGGGGCACCAGATTGTCACTCAAAGTCTTTATTGTAAGAATGCTACTATGAAACTCTGAACTGGTTACTGCATATCTCTAGATGTAGGTTTCCTTTCTGAAAAATGGGCATAACAATTCCTACTTTCAAGGTCACTGGGAAGATTCAACAAGATCAAGTAGGAACCCTGTGCCTCCAGTGTGGAAATGAGAAATGAACCTTAACTTCTGTGAGGTAAAGTAGAAAAGACCATAGCTGAAAGGAGAGCAAATTCACCACTAAGATGTAGTAAACATTTGCTCTAAATCCGTGGTGGAACATAATAGTTTCCTAATCACACTGTCAATAAAGATCTCAAGGGCCCTTGGGGCTGGATCAAACTTTCACACACCAAAAAACTGTAGAAATCATTTCTGTCCAAGAGAGGGATGTCTCTCTTGAAAAAACAAACAACAAAAAAAGGAAACTTATCTTTTTCCTGACTTAAAAGTTTTTTTCTTATAAAATTAATACCTGTTTAAATAAAATTCATTATAGAATTTTTGGGAAATACAATAATGCGCAAAGAAAGGGAGACGCTCCTCTAAATGACACTGGAGGTCCCCCCTTGCAACTGTTAAATAAAATTGGGATTACTGTAATCGCAATTTTGTATCATTTGGGTGAACGTTTATTTTCCCCATGTAATTAAATACGATGGGAGAGATTCCAGTACACAAATTTGTTGCAATTTATTTAACTAATCTCGAATTGTTGGATATTTGAATCTCTGCCTTATTTATTTATTTATTTATTTATTAGGGCTATTGTTAAGTGAGGCAGCATCTGTTACACAAATCTTTACCCATATCCTTGATACTATCCTTTTAATTCCTGGAAGTGGAATTGCCGGACCAAAGAGTGCGTGATGCATACTGTCGATTTACTTTCTAAGAATGATTTTACCCATTTATACACCCACTGGCAAGTTCATAGGACTAAAACGGAGTTGCGGATGTCATTAACTGTCAAATACCGAACTAGAACCCCTAGCCTCGGCTCTGGTCTTCTTTCACGTTTTCCCGCCCACTCCGTACACCAGCCTCGAGCGCCACGAGCGCCCCGCCCAATTTAGTACAAGATGGCCCGCCTCTTCCCAACTCCCCCAGCGATTATGCCCAATAAGAAGCAGCAGTTATTAGTGTCGCCACACGATTGGTAAACTGAAGGGTCAGTCGTCCTCAGGGGCGGGCTAGAGAGGTCTGACGGACGTGGCGACCGGCCAGTGTGAGCGCGAGCGGGGCGTGCGTGGCGTGCGTGGCTCACTGGCCTGGTAGTTCTGGACCTGTGAGGTGTGCGGGCGGGTGGCTGCGAGAGGCTTTGGCGGACATGGCTCCCAACGCGCCGGCAGCCGAACCCGAGTGTCCTAAAGGCATCCGGGCTGTGCTGCTGGGGCCACCTGGGGCTGGCAAGGGTACGCAGGTGAGCGTCCGGACCTGGCTGGGCAACGGAGCCCGCCAAACTCCAAGGTCAGGGCGGCCGGAGACCCGGAAGCCCTTTTCTCGCTCAGCGGCCGGCGGTGGGCTGAGGCCTGGGGGGACCCTGGCCAGGGTCTCCGGTTTTGGTGGCGTGTTTAGGGGGAGGGTCCACATAGGAGATCGAGGAGTTTGGGTTAGGCTTAGCGTGCTTGAAGGATCCAGAATTGGCGTGTCGTGTGGGGGGAAAGGATCTCGGGGTAGTTGGATGCCTTGTGGGTTAGCTTTGAGGGTTGGGGTGAGCCTGGGACTCTGAATTATAGGCTCAACGGAGACAAGATTCCTTGCGAGTTGGAAGTGAATTGTCCAGTTAGGGTCACGTTCCAGGCACTACGGGTAGGAGAACTTTTTTGATAATGATTAACGACTGCTGGTAGAGGTGCATCTCCAACACGTGAGGCAGAATGGGAGCTGGTGTGTGATTAGGAGTGCAGCTAAGAGAATGAGGTATGATAGGTGTGAGCCACGAGTTGGAGGAGGGGGTGAACACCGAACAGCTGAAGGCTGAGCAGCTCAGGATAACTTAAATGATTTTAGATGAGAGAGAACTTAAAAATTTAGCTTCATGAATCAACAGATAGGAAAACAGGCCCAGAAAAGTCAAATGACTTTCCCAAGTTAGTGAAATTGGTTTTATGGAAACTTGGGCCTCCAAAGGATTGGAGTCTGAAGTTGGCTTTTTGGCCTAGCAGACTACAGGGCCTCACTTGGCATCTGAGCCCCCTCTAGATCTGGGAAATAAAGGGGCGATTGATCAGAGTTGGGATTTATGATCTCATTTAAGTTTTGGAAGCCCGTAAGTTGATTATTGATGTCCCCTTCCTGCCCAGGGTTTAGCATTGCCCCACAGCACAGACCCTGGGCCTTGGATTTCAGCCCATCATTAGGCACTAAAGAGGGAATTTCTGAAAGTCTGGGCTTCTAGGTGAAGGAGGACTGTTTTATGCCCACTCTTCATAGCACAGACCAAGTTTAAAAGTTTTGGCAAGCCTGGCCTGGTGGCCATGCCTATAGTCCCAGCTACTTGGGAAGCTCAGGCAAGAGGATCATTTTGGCCATTAGTTTGAAAACAACCAGGGACACTTTACCAAAAAACAAAACAAAAACTTGGCAAACGGACTATGTCACTCATTCTTGGGACCCCTGTGGCACTCGGCACATTACTTGACATTTATTAGGATTACTGAAAATGGATGAACGACACAGATTAATGGGTGATGAGGAAAAGGGAGGTCTAGAAGGCTCAATACATTCCTGTGACTTTGCTTTCCACCTGGGTCAGGACGGACCAAGACCACTTTCCCTTTTCTCACCATAAACTGAGCTAATTCTTCTTGGGGCACCACCCAGTACCTAATCCCCTTGTACTCAATGATGTTGACATCTCCTTCCTGTTACCACCTCAATTATTAGGTAACCTGTAGCCTAGAGATGTTTAATCTTAGACTTTGCAGATTTTTGCTGTGAGTGACTCAGTATAAACAGTAGCTTAAATGCATCTTTGGCTCTTTTCCTTAACTTACATTGAAATTGGTAGGTTCAATAGTTGTGAAGTGCACAACCATCCTAGTGCTGAGACAAGAGCTTTATAGTCTAGCAAGCTGTGTAACTTCAGAGTCTTAGTTTTCTCACCTGAAAAATGAAAAATTCACCAGGATGCTGAACAATTATGCCTCATATATTTATAATGTGTCCAGATGTATCTAGTGGACAGCCTAGCACACTGTAGGTGTTGCATGAATATTGACTCCCTTATCTCAGTAACATATCTCCTCTCCCCCTGACTCTAATGTATTTCAGTGTAAAAGATGACTAATTCAGGACATTTGAGGAAAACAATACAGTTGATTAATGTAGGTGATGAATGGCAGAAGTTGACCATGGTAGTTGATGAATGGTAGAAGAGAAGGCTTTGTGGAGAATATTAGAGCTGGGACTTGAGAAAGGAGTAAGATTTACACAAGTCACAATCTCTGTACAGCTTCTTTGCATTGTGGGAACCATAGGATTACTGGTGGTTGTAGTTTCATGGAATTCAAAAAGAGTTAAGCAGGGTGTGGTGACACACACCTGTAATCCCAGTTTACTCAGGAGGCTGAGCTAGGAGATTTGCAAGTTCAGGGCCAGCCTGGGCAACTAAATGAGACCCTGTTAAAAAATAAAAAGGGCTGGGGATATAGCTCAATGGTAAAGCACCCTGGGTTCAACGCCCAGTACTGGGAAATTTAAAAAGGTTATAAACCAAAGGAAGGTAGCAAGTGGCAGTCTGTAGCAACATTTCACCTGCAGACATACTCCACACCCATACTTTTTTATTATGTTGAGTTTTGAATACGTCAAACAAGACAGGATGGTGTAATGGATCCCCATAACCATTAGCTGGTGGTCATTGCTTCCCCATCCACTCTCCCTTCACAAAGTATCTCCCAGGTATCATAATTTATCATTTGTAAATATTTCAACGTACATCTCTAAAAGATCAATTCTTTTTTGAAAAAATATGAATACAATATCTCCTAAAAATTAACAATTTTAATAGTAGTTAATGTTCAAATTTCCATCTGTCTCACAAATATGATAGTCTCTTTTAATTTTTTGCTCTTTATTTTTTTTTAAATCCTACATTTTTGAACGGAAAACTAGTTTGTCCTGGGAGTATTATTGCTCATTTTTGAAATTTTTGATTGTGTTCCTATGGTGTATTTAACATTTTCTTCTGTCCTATTTCTTATAAATGTTTAGTTTAACCCATATACTTAATCAGATTTAGGATCAATTTATTGGCCCAGCTACTACAGGTGATGCTCTGCTCTCCATTAGCAGGCACCTACTTGATACTTTTGTGACTCTGGGGTATTCACATCCATAGCTGTTCAGTGCCTAGGTCCATTAATTCCTTATGGGTAGCAAAGTGATGATGTTCTAATTACATCACTCCTTTTTCATTTCTTAGCTGAACTATCTCTGCCTACTTTATTTGTACCCATTAATATGGTTCATATTGAAAAAGTAAGATAATGCTTACTTTGTTCTCTTTAATTGTCAGCTTTCAAAATAATACGTACTATGGAATATTTCAGTTGGGAAATTTCTCTTTAAATTCAATTTCTCTTTAAACTCAGAGCTCCAGTTTATCTTAAAAAATTAGAGAGCTGGGGTTGTGGCTCAGTGGTACAGTGCTTGCTTCACATGTTTGAAGTACTAGATTTGAGCCTCAACACTACATTAAAAATAATAAGGGCTGGGGATGTGGCTCAAGTGGTAGCGCGCTCGCCTGGCATGCGTGAGGCACTGGGTTCGAGTCTCAGCACCACATAAAAATTTAAAAAAAATAAAGATATTTAAATAATAATAATAATAAATAAACAAAGTTATTTTTAAAAGGGGGGCACTGCAGCTGTAGCTCAATGGTAGAGTGCTTGCCTGGCACATGTGAGGCACTGGGTTCGATTCTCAGCAACCCATATGAATAAAATAAAGGTCCATCAACAACTAAAAATATTTTTAAAAATTAAAAAAAAATATTAGAATGTCTGGCAGCCATGGGCCTCCATTCCAGCACAGCAGTAGTCTGTTGCAACTGAGTAATATTGTTACTTTGGATGGTCAGTGTACTCTCCTGTCCCCTGCACAGTCCCCCTGTGCTGCCTATTGCTTACATTAGAATCATTTCACTCATTTACATTGCCTGACTGGCCCCCATTGATAAATATTTGCCACCTTTAGTGTAAAATTTATCCTAACCTGGAATTAGTGCCCAGTGCCTTCTCAGAAGTTTTCTTCCTATTACTACTTCCTGCTATATCTATTATTTTAGGTATTTTATGTTGGCATGACTTAAATCTTTTTTTTAATTCCTCAATTTAAAATGGTTAACCATTTAAAAACTGTTTTTGTGTCAGTGAAAGGTTTTAAAACATCTAGAATACTTAGGTTTGTTATTTTATTTAAATAACTTTATTTCTGTCTCCCTTCTAGAGCTGGATGTTCCTCCAGTGTGGCCAAAAACAAGTGTGTTTCTTTTCTTTTCCTCTGCCAGTCCTTCCTTGTTTTTCCAATGTGTCCAGCTTTTGCCAGTTATTTGAGGCCAAGTACACTTAGGCAATCACTTGCCATCTCCCAGTTCAGGTTTATTCAATTACTCTAGTGAATTTAAATTCACAGCAACTCTAAGACCCACACTCACATCCCCTCTGTTACAGTTGGAGAAATAGAGTCCAATGACTTGTTCTCTTGGCTCTGGAGCAAGTAATTGGTAGAGATTATGCCTGAATGATTCCAGAGCTCTATCTGCTGCTGTCTGCTTCCCCAAGTTAGATTTTCTCCTATGCTGTGTGACTCAGTAGAATGTAATAATTACAGCATAGTTGTAACCCTTTACTCAGTTATGTGACAGACCCCAAGCTAAAGATTTTGCATGCTTCATCTGATTTAATTTTTATAACCCTAGAAGATATGTTCTGTTGTTATTCATACCTTTTTACAGAAATTGAGGCCCTAAGGCTATATCTTGCTGCAGGATACAAACACAGTAAGTAGCAAAGGCAGGATTTGAACTCATGTCTGCCTGATTCTTCATCAGTCATCATTTTGGATATGCATACAAGAAGTACACACACTAGTTATCTATAAAGCACCAATTTAAAATATATAAATGAGGGCTGGGGCTGTAGCTCAACGGCAGACCGCCTGTCTAGCATGAGTGAGGCACTGGGTTCAATCCTCAGCACCACATAAAAATAAACAAATATAGGCATTCTGTCCATCTACAACTACAAAAAAATTTTTTAAATAAAATAAAATGTATAAATGAGTGGAAGGTAGAACAATAAGAGTAGAAGGAGAATAGTGGGGAGGGGAGAGGAGGGAAGGTCATCAGGGACTGAAATGGAGTAAATTAAATTCCATGCATGTATTATGTCAAAATGAACACAACTATAATGTCCAAATAAAAGAAAAAAAATAAGTAAATAGAATTTTAAAAATACATTCTAGTAGAAGTTGCCCTGTGGGAAGCATCAGATAAGTAACACTGACAAATGCCAAGTTAGTTCAGGAATAGAACAAGAACTGTAATTTGTCACAGGCCTCCTGTATATCATCCTACCCAACCAGTGAGGTTGGTGATGATAGCCCCAGTAAGTTAAGAGGCAGAGCTGAAATCTAAACACAGTTTCTATAATTTAAAAAAAAAACTTTTACATGAAAGTATAATATACATAGGGAAAGATGCAAATACTTTTTAAAATGATGAATTTTACAGTGTTAACACAGTTTTGTATAACTTACACCATTATCAAGACAGAACATTGCCAGCACTGTGAAATCTTGTGGTTGCACACACACACACGCCCCTCTCATATGGACAGCTGTGCTACACTAACACTCGGTTGTTTTAAGGCCATTTAGTGTCGTGGATAAGAGCTAGGCCTTTACAGTCATGGGGCCAGCTTCCAGCTCTGCTTTTACTAGTTTTGTGATCCTAGGCAACTAGCCTCCGAATTTCTTCTGTAGAGAGCAGATAGAAATAGCTCATACCTCTTGGGTATGTATTATGCATACTAAATATTGTAAATTAATGCTTGGAAAATTGCTTGGCATTTTCTTCAGAGGAAGAAGTCATTGGTAAGGTTTTTTGTTGGGAGAAATGGATGCAAAATTTTACTATAGAGAAGGATATGACTGAGACCAGTAGAGGAAAGGAAGAGGGCATTCCTTTGTAGAGAAGAGCCTATTTTATGTGTGGGAACCATACATAACAGCGACTTGCCTGAGTGGTGCCAGGCAGGACATACATGTAGAGTACTTTCAGAAGGAAGTTTGAAGAGCTTGCCAAATGTAGGATTGATTGTGGAGGGCATTGAGTGTCAGACTAAGATATTTGTCTCAGTACTAATGTCTTAGCACTGAGATATAGGAAGCTTCTAAATGTGTGTGTTTGTGTGGTAGGGAGAGGGTGGTATATCCAGCAGTATTGCAGGATATGATTCTTTTGTTTTGTACTGGAGATTGAACCCAGGGGTGTTTTAGCACCAAGCTACCTCCCCAGTCCTTTTTACTTTTTTATTTTGAGACACGATTCCACTAAGTTGCTTAGGGCCTTGCTAAGTTGCTGAGGCTGCCCTTGAACCTGCTGTCTTCCTGCCCGAGTCTCCCAAGTCACTGGGATTACAGATGTGCACCACCTTGCCCAGCTATGCTGAATGATTTTGCACACATACTCTCATTAAATCCCCATGGTAGTTTTGAGTGAATTATAGAACCTGGTTTCCAATCCAGATTTGTACCAATACAAAACTCAGTCTCTTGCCACTACCCCAGAGTGTCACAAACTGTGTGTGCATCAGAATCCCAAGGCTCTACATGAGAACCCCTCAATCGTAACTGTAAGGGTGGATCTAGCATTTATACTTTAAGCAAGTGCCTCACGTGATTGCAATGATATAGTGCTCTACTTAGGATAGGGTTACTTCCAGATAAGATCCATTGTATGTTAAAAATGCATTTAGTACATATAATCTACCAAACATAGCTTAGCAACACAGTATATTGTACATTATCAGCTGTTTCCACTCATGATCTTATGACCAACTGGGAACTAGAGTCTGAAACCAGTGGCTATTGCCTTTGCCCAGCATCACAGAAGAGTGTCATTCCACGTTTTGCTAGCCTATGAAAGTTCAAAGCTTCAACTGAATGTATATCTCTTTAAAACCATGTAAAAGCCAGGCATTGTAGCACACTACTGTAATCCCAGTCTCTTGGTAGACTGAGGCAGGAAGATTACAAGTTCAAGGCCAGCTGAGGAAACTTAGCTCAAAATAAAAAGGACTGGGATGTAGCTTAGTGGAAAAGTGCCCCAGGCTCAATCTCCAGTATCAAAAAGAAAACTATGATAAAACCAAAATATCCTAAGTTGAACTGGGAGAAGTCAGGATCCTTCTATACTGATGTTTGAGAACTACTACGCCCCAGCACGCTGCCTCTAGTAGTTTTAGCCATTCCCATCCACTCCTCGCAAAAAAGTTCTCCACCACCCACAAGATCCTCAAAGAGGTAATGAGTATGGTACTTGGGTTCAGAAATAGTCTGGCCAACTGCAGAGTGTGATTGTGTGAACTCTAGGCTCCTCCTCTTCACAGTGTGGCCCAGTGGCCAGCTGCCCATCCAGGCCTAGAAGCTGGTTTAAAATTAAGCACTTGCTCAGCGCTGGACTTTTGGAATCATAATCTGCATGTAAATAGTACCCCTCTAGGCAGTTTGTAGTCTGAAAAACTACTCTAAAGCATAAATTTGAAGTATGATGGGACTACAATAGTTACTTCATTAGGCTTCAAGCCCATCCACGTTCTTTTCATGAACTCCCATGCAGCCAACAAGAAGTAGTCTTTCACCATGCCTCATCTTCCTATTAGTGTGTGTTCTTCATGCAGCTGTAGAATCCAATTACCTAGAACAGTGTAGAAGAGCCTCGCAGTTTGGGAAGGATGATAGAACAATTAGGTTCTGTGCTAACCGCTTTTCTCTGTAGTGTTTTGGTTACCTTTTTCCCATGAGCAATCCTGACCTCCAAATGATTCACCCAAGTTAATTTCAACAACCAAGGAGAGATTGAATGTATGACCATAGTGCCAACTTGGTTTTCCACTGCCAGCCGGTTCTCACTTTCACTATTTTCCCAAAGTTCATAGTTTTTAATGCTTTCTCATATGGGTTCCATTTCGTTATAAAGTAATTTCTTTGCTCCAATTGAATCAGTCCATGAATCAAAAACCAGAATTTCCTGCATTGAGCCCCATTTACTTTGGTTGTATGCACCTAAGAAAACTCAGAGAACAAACTGGTTTTGAACAAGTTTCCAAACTATTTAACTTCCTAAAACAACTGAACCAGAAACCTAAGTATTAAGTTCTTTGATCCAATTCAGTTCTGTGTGAATTCTGAATTCTTTTTTGCCACTACAAAGAGCTTAGTGGAAAAATGCCCCCTGTCTGAGATCTTTTCATGTTCTAATTCTGTTCCAATTTATAGTCCACCAAACTATTAAATCTTTGAAGACAGAGTCTAAGAGTGAATATAGATCTAAGGCAGGGGTTATGCTCACTGAGGACTTACTATGTACCAGGCCTGCATATACAGAATTCTACAGAATCTTCTCATCAACTCAGTGATAAGTAATATTACCATCCATTTTACTTAGAGGAAATTTGAAACCTAGAAAGGTGAAGTAACTTCTCAAGTCACATGAATGTAGTGATTGGTGGACCTGGAGTCTAAAACCCAGGCAGATTGACTTTCAAGCCCATGCTTTTAACCACAAGGCTATACTGCATCCGGAGCTACCATGTGGGTGCTGTTTGCCATATGCTCTGCTTCTATAATATAAGCCTCACAGATACCTTCTGACATGGAGCTTTTTTCTTTCTTTTCTTTTTTGCCTTCATGTTAAACAGATAAGGAAGCCAAGTCTATGAGAAGTTAAGTGATTTGACCAAGGTGATGCAGCTACCTCATGACAGGAGGGGAGGAACCCCTGCTGGGAAGCAAACGTGTTCTTCACCCTGCCCTTAGCTTCCAGGCCCAGTTGTTACAGTACATGACAATAACACGTTCATTCTTGGGCAGATACTCAGCACATTATGTGCCCAGTACTATGCCACATGCTTTATATGCATGATCTTATTTAAGCTTCACAGCAGGTATGTGAAGTATTAATAATTTTGTTCTTCCCATTTGTAATAGTGAAAGTAGTGATAATAGTAGTTTACATGTTTGTCATGTATAATTGTTATCATAATCCTATAATTTACATTAGAATATGATATATGGTGCTTTTATCTCTTTATAAGTAAGAAAGCAGGAACTTGACTGAATTTACACATCCGATAAGTGGTAGGATCAGGTTTATGCCCAGGCAGTCTGATACCAGGCCTGCAGGGTTAACTATATCTTGTTTTTTGTCTTTCTTCCACAGGCCCCCAAATTGGCAGAAAACTTCTGTGTCTGCCATTTGGCCACTGGAGATATGCTGAGGGCCATGGTAGCTTCTGGCTCAGAACTGGGAAAAAAGTTGAAAGCAACTATGGATGCTGGGAAACTGGTAGGTTTGGTCGCATTAGTGAGTTGATATTCCTGAGTCTAGATCCACACTATCCAAATATAATAGCCACCAAACACATGTGGCTCTTTATATGAATTTAAAATTCAGTTGTGTGTGGCCTGGGGATGTAGCTCAGTTGGTAGAATACTTGCCTTGCATGCCCAAAGGCCTGGGTTCAAACTCCAGCACCACAATCAATCAATCAGTCAATAAATAAATAAATGAAATTCAACTGTGCTAGCTATGTTTTGGGTATTCACCAGGCAACAAAGATATAGAACATTTCCATCATCACTGAAAGTTCTTTAGGGCAGCCCTGTACTATATTATATTATATTATATAAATTTTTAGAATAGCAAATTACTTGGTATGTTCTGAATTTGTGACTCTGAATTTATTTACAATGTTCTTTGTTTTTTTATTTTTATTTTTTTGGTGATGCTGAGGATTGAACCCAGGGCTTTGCCCACGGTAGGCAAATGCTTTGCCAAATGAGCTACATCCCGTATTCACAGTATTCTTGAGGTTCCTTTATGCCTAATGCTTTATTGTAATATATTAAAATTTTAGGGCCAAGACTGAAACTGCCATCCCTAAGCCAGAACTCAGGGGTATTCAAAAGAAGACTCAGAAAGTCACAGATATATTTTTTAACCTCTTGCATGGCGTGTTCTCTGTCTCTAACAAGGGAGTTAGCAATTGGAACAAAAATAATTCTACTTGGGGAATATAATGGAATTTTCTCTTGAGTTTAGACCAGTTGGCCTGATTGGACAAATACAATGTATTAGATACTAAATCTCTAATTAATGCCAGAGCTTAATTATAACTGAGTTATTCTAGAACTTGACCCTAGAAATCACCTTCAGAAGTCATTTTGTGCTTGGTTATCTGGTATTTTTGTGTCTGATTATGTTGGCTGGGGAAGATACTGAGTTTTGCTTTCACCTCCAACTTCCTTTTAGGCTTTGAGTTACCCCATAGTATGTCTGCCCACCTAACCATTTCTTTTCTAGATTTTCATTTATGTTAATGAGGCTTTCAGTCAAGTCAGCAGCTAGATATTTTATTTTGAACATTAGGTCTTGGCAGAAAATTCTGTACTGAGAAAATTGGGATGTGACCGTAGGATTGCTTCTCTCCAACCTTCTCTTAGTCATAGAGCTGATACTTTGTCCCCGAGTTCCTAGCGAGTCCTGACAAAAGACCATTAGCTACCATAATGGGCAACCTTCACTGCAACACACAGTAGGAACTTTTGTTTCTATAAAGGCTTAGCAGAAGAACCAGATTTTGAAAGTTGAGAGGGGTCCTTATTGGGGTTTCAGAGAGGTTCAGAAATGTACAGGTCCTTCAGTTCCATATTTCTAATCCAGTCTTACCAATTCAGTGAAGTTCTCTGTTGTCTTATAAATTCAGGATTGCCCAGATGTGTGACCAAGCATATATCTCAGTCATTATACTTTTAGCCCAATCAGAATTGTGAATCAGGAATAGTTGGTGTCTGCCTGCATTCTAATCAATCCCTTTTCTATCCTGGTTTTCTTGGATGATATCTTAGCCATGGACCCTCACTTGTGCCTTGAAGTCAGCTGGTTGTTGATAAGCTGTTATCTGATGGTTAGGACTCTTGACTCTAGTAGCAAGAGAGGCCTTCAGGACCTACCACATGGAGTTCTGGTGATCTGACAGACTGTAAAATCCCCTTCCCTCACCCAGATTTTTGGAACACAAGAGAATTTCAAGGGAAAAGAATATGTATGGCAACTACAGGAACAATGACAAAACCAGGTCTTGCAAATGGAGCCACTTGCTCTCATTTTTGCTTCTTTGGGGTCAAGAGGACTTGCCATTTAGTAATTAAGTGAAACAAATAAAAACTTTTGACCCTAGAGTTAGACTAATGTCACCTAGTTAACAAATTTAAACCCAAGGCTGTTTTGTTCTTTACTTCCAGGTGAGTGATGAAATGGTAGTGGAGCTTATTGAGAAGAATTTGGAGACCCCGTCATGCAAAAATGGCTTTCTTCTGGACGGCTTCCCTCGGACTGTGAGACAGGCAGAAATGGTGAGTTGTTTATTATTTCTGTTACCATTTCCTCAGAGCAAACTCTGGCCCTTTATCTCTTAATCCCGTTGAAGGAGATGGGTCTGACCAAGCTCTGATAACTTAGGTGGGTCGCACTCTTTTACAGCTTGATGATCTCATGGAGAAGAGGAAAGAGAAGCTTGATTCTGTGATTGAATTCCGCATTCCAGACTCCCTGCTAATCCGGAGAATCACTGGAAGGTATTTGTCCCTTAAAGGTCCCTTCTTTTCATGTTTCCTCAAATCTGTCACACTATGAGAATTGCTCTTACCTAATCCCACCCATGAAGCTTAGTGCCATTTCAACAAGGATTGATCTTACTTGGTCACATCCACTGAAGTGGTGACATGAGTTGACAATATAGAAAAAGAGCAAGGGATTTAAAGTCAGCATCTCAGTCCTATCTTTTTATCTTTTACTCTAGGCACTTTTTTTAACCTCTCTCTAAGGCTGTTACCTTTTCTGTGGTATAGGGTTGATAGTACTTGCTTCAGATCCTATTCGGATGCATGTTAGATAACAAAGTACATAGTTCAGAGCTTTGCTTATAGTAGGTGCTTAAGAAATTCCTTACAGGTGTATCTCTATTCTAAATCTGATTTCAGTGGAGTTTCATTGTTTGCTGTGGGCTTTTTATTAATTATAAAAAATAATATGACCATCTACACAAAATTTAGAAAATAGAGGAAATCTTTGCTCCTAGTGCAGAAATATGTTAGAAGTTCTCAGTCATGAATGGACCCTCCAGCTGGGCGCTGTGGCACACATCTGTAATCCCAGTGGCTCAGTAGGCTGAGGCAGGAGGATAGCAAGTTTAAAGCCAGCCTCAGCAGCTTAGCAAGGCCCTAAATAGCTCAATGAGGCACTAAGCAACCCAGTGAGACGTTATCTCTAAATAAAATATAAAATAGGGCTGGAGATGTGGCTCAGTATTCAAGTGTCCCTGAGTTCAATCCCTGCTACCAAAAAAAAAAAAAGGACCCTCCGTTCTTCTCTTGAATATGGGCTATACCTTTTTTTATCTTTGTCAGTTTAATGAAGTCTCAGGAAAGTGGTCATTGCACTTTGATCTATGCAGATATCTATGATCATTATTTTTTTAAAAAACATTTATTTTTTAGGTATAGATGGATACAACACAATGCCTTTATTTTTATGTGGTGCTGAGGATCGAACCCCGGGTCCTGCCCGTGCTAGGCGAGTGCTCTACCGCTGAGCCACAATCCCAGCCCCTATGATCATTATTTTTAATTGTCACTTGAAATTTCATGTAGTAGGTAGAACATTCCTTACTTAAGTATTCCCTTATTGCTGTACATTTGTGTTCCTTTTGATTAGCCACTGTTAAATTGTTAAGTGTGATCATTATATGACATGTAAATTTTTAATTAGGAAGAAAATGTGTTCTTGTTTTAGACTATTTTGATTTTCTGAGGTTGAACATATTTTATGTATCTATAGTCCATACCTTCAAAGAGAAAGACAGACATATAAATAGATGGCAAAGTGATAGGAGAAATGTTTTCCTAGAAGGCTGTAGGAATTAGTCAGATCTACCTTATATTAATTTTCTTTTCAAATGTCCAAGTTTCATGTTTTCAGCTGTTCCATAGCCTCCTTCATTGCAGGGACTTTTTTATTTCTTTGTATCCCTGTTGGGTATAGAGTAGACAAAGTTCATGCAGGCCAACAAGCAATAGGATTGACAGTTAGAAACATCACTAGGCCTGGAGTCCCTGAGGTGCAAAGCAGACTCAATGGGTTCAGCTTCCTGAGTACCTGCTTTCTACATAGCATAGTTATTAACCCTGCTGGTGGAGGACCAGAAGAGGCTCTACAGGAGGAACAGTGTAGTGATGCCCATCTCTGACCTCAAAGAGTCATATATTTGAAATCTGGGCTGTTCAGTAATTTAGTACAGTAGGAGGTTCAAGAACAGAGTCTGGAGACAGGGAGAGAAGCTGCCTAGGAGAGGTATGATATCAATTCAGCCTTTCTGGATGAAGAGAATTCAGTGAGTCAGACTTCTAAGAAGGGAGTAGAAGCAGGATTGAGTATGCATTGGAGAAGAATTCTACCTAGGACTAGTAGCAGACTTGTCTGCTCCGTAGTTGGAGGAGTACTCTGGAAATGGGGGGCAAAGTAAGTGCTTTTGGAAAGAGAAGATGGGAGTTTGATGGGAGGTCTACCAGACTGAACAGGGTGGACTTGACAAAGAGTTCAGGAGTCATGGGATGTTCTCAAGCCACTTGATGTTGGGGCAAAAAGTGCATTCTAAGAACATTACCTTGGTGTTAGCATACAAGGTAAATTGAAGAAGAAGAGCAACAAGATAAATACCCCATCTGGGAGCTTGCACATAAGCCACATGAAATGACGGAGGCCTGCAGCTAGGTGGGTGGGGATGGAGGGAGCAGAGATTCTAAAGAACTAGCTGCAGTATTATAATAAAGGGTAGAAGGGGAAGACTCGGCCCCTCCGTTTGGAAATGAGTGGTTTAGTGTGACTTCCTCACTCAAAGAAGAGGACCCATTCCCTCACAGGGCATGCCAGACTAGTAAAGATGTTTTTCAAAATTCACTGAGTAGATGAGTGGCAGAACCAGCACCAGAAACCTGCTTTCTGCTTCCTAGAATACTGCACTGATGGAAGGAAGGGAGGCAGATAGTAGACCGTTCAATGTAGCTCCTGTTAAGGCTGAGGCGATAAGGACCTCATTATAATAGATTTCTGAATTAGTTACAGCCTCACTTATGATAATTTAGTATCTTGAATGTGATAGTTTTTATTTTTCACCTACTCAGTATTGGTTTTCTAGTATCCTATTATCTTACCAGTTGGCTCTGTGGTGTCATTATCGTAATGTCTAATGCTAATAAAAAGAGATGATGCCAAATGGGGTGGTGCACACCCGTAATCCCAGCAATTTGGGAGATGAGGCAGGAGGATGCAAGTTCGAGGCCAACCTCAGTAACTTGGGCCCTAAGTAACTTAGCAATATACTGTCTCAAAATAAAAAGGGACCGAGATATAGCTCAGTGATAAAGTTCTCCTGGGTTCAATCCCCAGTACCAAAAATAAATAAATAAAAATAAACAGTGTCTGTAGATTCCAGCCTTGGTTGCTTCTCATTTTTGCCTCTGTATTCAGGCCAGCCCAGTGACTCGTGGGGCTGTTTTTGTTGGTACTTGAAACTAATCCCATTTTGAGAACCTAGAGACTGGGCTTGCTTTCTTTCATTTACCTTCTGGAAAGCGAGCCTTGAATCTCTCTTTAAAATCAAGTTTGTGGTAGAGCGCTTGCTGACTATGCAAAAAAAAAAAATGTTTGGATGGGGAAAGAGCATGTTGTGTGTGAGGGAATCTGGGAATTCACAATTGGTAGTATAGAGATGAGGAAAGGAGAGAGTTGTATTTGTTGCAACATGGCTTCTATGTGCCGTGTGTCTTACAGGTGAAGAATACCACTGGGCCACATCTCGTGCCCCCAGCCTTTCCCATGGATAGACATGGCAGCTGAGCCCAGCAGCCTGTGCTTTCCCTCTCCCTGGGCCTCCCAACAGATGCCATTTCTGAATAGATGAATCAAAGGACCTCTTCTAGGGACTCAAATAATGGAGAGGCCAATCTCACCGTACATGTTGCAGTCACAGTTCTCTCCTGTCCCCTTTTCTCCTTCCCATTGACGTACTATCACCTTATGCCATAAATGAATCATCTCTCCCTACCCCCTCAGATATGCTGAGATTAAAATAGTGTAGTATCACATTCTGTTAATGTATGACTTCAGTAATATAAACAGAATTAGTAGAATTTCCCAACTGATGTGCTAAGATATTAATCCCCTCAGCCATCAGAGCAACTGGGTAGGCTTGGGGTGCCCATTGCTCCCTCCCAAGGAGCAAGCCCCCTGAGTGTTGTACAAATATTATTTCTGTGTATGCCAAGATGTGGAAAGTGTTGTTTTGTTTTGTCTGATCATAGACAGGACTCAAACCACCTTTCTCCTTTAGCCTCTCAAGTAGCTGATATTATAGGAACAAACCACTGTACCACTTGGTGACTTTTTTAATATATCATTTGTCCTGAATATTGCCCTGTAATGGTTAGGCTGTGCTTTATCGATGTGATTGTAAAGGTATGCTGCATTATCTCGTGGTGTTCTTGTTCATGGAATTCTTTTTTTTTTTTTTTTCCTGTTAGCAGCTGTTTGGTTTTGTAACCAAACTGGTTTGGAAAATGGCATTAATCCAGGTGTAGTAGCTGTTCCTCCTGTTGAGGCAGGAGGATCGTGAGTTATATGTTCCACAGTCCTTTCCCTGACTAAGCACTTATGAACAGAAATCTCAACTCATTGCTTCCAACTAGTCTGAGGCTTCAACTTAAGGCCTGAATTGGACGAGGCACTATTAATGTTCATTGAATGAACTAGTGAATAGAATAGATGACTATGTGAGATCAACACCAGAACTCCTTCTTTCAAGTCCTGAATTAAGTAGTTACGTTAGCAGCTTGCCTCTTTAAACACTCATTGTGTTTGGTCAAAATAGAAAATACACCCACTCTGCCTTTGCGTAAGTCGTTATTTTCCAAATCAATAGTTACCTTTAACTGGGTTTTCTGTTGGGTTAAAGGCTTTACATCCAGCTTTTTTGTCTTTCTTGCTCACTCAGGAGACTTTTGGGGTGCAGAAGCTACTTTCTGGCAACCTGATTCATGTACATTTGCTGTCTTTCAGGCTGATTCACCCCAGAAGTGGCCGGTCCTACCATGAGGAGTTCAATCCCCCAAAGCAACCCATGAAAGATGATGTACGTAAACTCAGGACAGGAAATGTTCTTTCTTCTTTCTCCCTTCATTTTTTGCTCCCTCTGTGTGTGTGTGTGTGTGTGTATGTGTGTGTGTCTCTCTCTCTCTCTCTTTCTCTCTCTGTCTCTCTCTCCCCTTTGTTCTTTCCATCTTCCATTTTATCAATATTACTGACTTAACCATGAAAAATAGCACTGTTAATAAATCAGATGGCTTGTGACAAATCTGTATAGTGTCTTTCTGGGTGTTGCTTGACCTCAAAGCAGCTGCTAGTGCCAGCTGTTTCCCAGTGCCTTATAATATCTTCTGTCCCAAGTAACCCTGTTCTGATATGATATGACCATAAGTGGTCCGCTAATCAGAAAAAGGTTTCAGAGAAGCCCAGAACTAGGGGGTGGAGGGGTAATACTGAAGAGAAGTATACTGATCAGTTCTGCTTCACAATATCCTAGTGACTGCTCTGCTGTACCCTGGAGTTTCATACATGGTCATACATGGTCACTAGACCGTTTGCAATAAGGAGTGCATGTGATCTGTTGCATGCAGGCAACAGTGACAATTTCCTGGGTTTATCTTTGTCACATGAGATAAATTCATCAGGTCATCCAAGTTCTATAAATACAAATTCCAAAGCCATCATAATTTAGGCACATTTTGAAAAACTGGTAATTCTACCATTCAGAGTTCTTTCTCACTTCACTTTACACTATTAGAATGTTGATGGGTGATACTCTGGTACTTATGCTAAGTACTAAAACAACTAGGATTATAATTACTAATGCATCCCTAATTTCAATGTATTCTTCTTGTCTCGGGGGCCTCTATCTTTCTTGCTTCTCATGTTTCTGACGGGTTCTCTGACTTCTCTGGACCTGCTAGTCTGCTACTGGGAGTGGGAAAATTCTTTACCAGAGAGGGTCTAGATTATCTGTCTTTGTTTCTGATGAACTATGGGATCAGACAACATCCTAGACAGAATAGTCTCATCTCACATCTGACATGGATAAAGAAACCTTGCAAATAGTCCCATCCTTTCATTCCCCTTCTTATTCTCAGATCACTGGGGAACCCTTGATCCGCCGATCAGATGATAATGAGAAGGCCTTGAAAATACGCCTGGAAGCCTACCACTCCCAGACCACCCCACTTGTGGAGTACTACAGGAAGCGGGGGATCCACTCTGCCATCAATGCATCCCAGACCCCTGATGTCGTATTTGCAAGCATCCTAGCAGCTTTCTCCAAAGCCACATGTAAAGACTTGGTTATGTTTATCTAATGTTGGGTTCTGAAAGGAATTTCTTCTTCCTATCCCTGTTAAGGGCGTGGGTAGGAATGGCAGGGCAGGCAGAGGGAAGCGTCCTTCCTCAGGCTAGAAGAATCTCTCTTGATTTACTGATTAAAAAGCACTTGCTTGATGTACCTGGTGTGTAGGCAACTCTCATCTCATCTGTGTGTCTGTGTGTGTTATCAGTATGTGGTCACTCCTACTTTCTATGTTTGGGTCTCAGTTGCTTTACCAACTATTTATTTCTTTAGCCATACTCTTGTAGGTTTTTTTTTTTTTTTTTTTTGGCAGTGGTGAGGTACTGGGGATTGAATTCAGGGGCACTTGACCACTGAGCCACATTTCCAGCCCTATTTTGTATTTTATTTAGAGACAGGGTTTTAATGAGTTGCTTAGCACCTTGCTTTTGCTGAGGCTGGCTTTGAACTCACAGTCCTCCTGCCTCAGTCTCCCGAGCTGCTGGGATGACAAGCTTTCTTTAGCCATACTCTTGATTTTATTTTTTAACCAAAATAAACCATACCAGGTATCTGCCAGGTACCCAGTTCCAAAGCCTCATAGTATTTTTCCCAGCTGATAAGAAGTCCAAGGTCACATGAAGTCAGACAGTTCCTGATGTAGAGAGTTGGCAGGGAATTCCACTTTTCAGTCTACAATGAAAAGCTACAAGAGTCAGCAGCTGGATAGGGATTATTAATTTCCCCCCAAATTGGGAAAATAAAAGGCACTTATATTGCAAATTCCAGAATTTACTGGGAGAAGTCATCACTATACAAAGAGCCAAGCCAGGTTGAAATAGTTTTGTGATCTGTATCATGGTGCTGCTATAAGGTATGGATCCTTTGGGACTTGGGTTTGAAAACTGAATTGTTTCAAAGAATTAAACCAGGTAAAAGGTCCTTTGGAATTCAGATTGTCTTCTGAACATCCAGACTGGACAACTGAGAGCAGCCAAATCTACTTCCCCAAAGAGAGACCAGGGTAGGTTTTTTTGCTTTGTTTTTAATGTTTGCCTTTGTTTCCAAGTATCAACAAAATAGTGATTTGGGGGATGATCTGTTCTTTTATTCATTTTGGTCAGAATTTATTCAAACCCAGTCCCTCTCTAGGATATAAAACCCAAATCAAATGTGTCCTTTTTAAACCCAAACCTCTCCCTCCCATCCAGTCTTTCGCCCTTTATTTCATGATGGTAATAGCTACGGAACCCAAGAAAAAAAATCACCCCAAAATAAGATCACCTATGACAGTCACAAAGTTTTTGTTTATAACATTGGCTTCCCTGCTATTAAGCATTTCCTAGGGTCCATGCTGTGCCTTTTGGTCTCTGGTTTGATTGTGCCAAACAGATGAATTAATGGGTTCCTGTGAAGAGACCACAAAACCTGCAGCCTCTGGAAAAACCATTAGAAAGTCAGTGGTACATTCAGTAAGTAATTCTGCCTGCCTCAGCATAATCTGCTGCAATGGACTATAAAGTGCCCATCCCTATCTGACCTGAGCTGTCCTACTGTCTGTGAGACTCCTGGAGGGCTTGATCTCTGCCCACGTGGAAACTGGGCATGGATGTGTGGCCACCTTGTTTTCCTCTTCACCTAGCCAAGTGAGTGAGTGCTGCCTCTGCCCTACCTTTGCTCCCCTGCTTCTAATCTAACTCTACCCTCTTAACGGAAACCCAGTCTGGTTTTGGGTGTTTCTGGGAAGCACATGGCTTCTGGGAATGGACAAGAAAAAATGAAACTAAAACTATCAGCTATGCCTGCCAAGAGTCTGACATCCTTCTCTGAATGAGGGTGAACTCATGAATCTTGGAATTGACTCATGTTTGACCAAGGATAGTTTCAGGCACTTGGTCTCAGAGTCAGGGTTCTTGAATGTTTGCTAACTGAATGTGTGTGTTCCTTTCTTAAATATTTGACATTTGTTCACAACATTTACATGTGCACACATGCACACACGTGTGCAAGTGACATTTAAATTGCAGGTGAAAACTAAATGATCACAGGAGATAATATACCTTTCTGAGGTGATTATGATTATATTTTCGCTTCATTTAATTACAAAATCTTAACCTCAGCAGGCATGAGAGCTTTCATGGCAGAGAAATGTCCAGTGTTTAATGCATTTGGCTGCTGGGGCGTGCATGCCAACCTTTTCTGACATTTACTTGGTTTTTAAAAATCCATTTTGTTCTCTCTTGTTTCCTTTCTATTTCAGCCTAGTAAAGAAGGCCAGGCGAGACTGCACCACTGCTCATCACCCCGCGGCGTGATCCCTGCTCTTTGGTGCTGGGCAGAGGGGAAGGGTGTCAGGGGAAGCATGGAGAGGGAAGGACTATTTGGAAGACCAGCAGTGTTGTAGTGAGTGGGGGTTTTTTTTACATGTAGGTGGGAGTTTTAAAAATATAAACAATTAATTTAAAAAAAAAAATACTGTGATTGAGGGTGTGGATACAAATAGGGTGATACTTTTATTTCTAAGCAATCGGGTTTTCATTTACTCTGAACTGGTGACAATATATTTTAAAGCCAGTGTTCTTAGACCTCAGCTTTTATCTCAGAACCTCATGGGGTGCCAGGCCAAGAATGCAGGAAATCAAACTGTGGTCCTGTGTGTTCTGTAGCTTAGAAGAGAGGATGTTTGATTGTTAACGCTGGTGCCCCACACCATAAGATCAAAAAATCATCTCTATAGGCTAGGGATGTACCTCAGCAATAGAGCACTTGCCTAGCATGTGCAAGGACCTGGTTCAATCCCCAGCATCAATTAAAAAAAAAAAATCATCTCCACACCTAAAAGAGATAAGGGGTGTATCGTTGGAGGTGGGGCTTCACAAATCAAGTTTTCTAGTGTTGGGGAAAAAAGGGGAGGTGGGTCTCTTTCCCTTCCCCTGATTCACCACTGTCATGGCTAAGCTCACTGTCTCAGCAACCACCCAGCACGAGCCACAATCTTATGCCTTCTTTCATCTGTGGTGTGTGAAAGGACCCTTTTTAATAAATGAGCAAGGCCTGGGGATGTAGCTCAGTCGTATAATGCTTGCCTGGCATGCACAAGGCCCTGAGTTTAGTCCCCAGCACCATGAAAAATAAGTAAATAAAAATAATAAAATGAACAAGTGTCCTAAGCTATATCATCCAAAGATTACCCTTTCCATCCTCATATCCTGTGAGTGGGACACTCGACAGCACTGTGATGTATTATCTTCAATGAGGTGCCTTTCTTAATTGACCAAATGCTGCCTTGTTTGACCCTAAGTCAATAAAGTATGTTAAAAATTTGTATCCCCTGTTGTGGCTTTTTTCCCCCCTCCCCTAAGGGAACCTGGGCTAGAAAAATGATGTTGAATTCTGTACCTGGCCTGGAAACTTTCTCATGGTCACTAGCAGCCTTGTAGCAGGAATGTCTAAGTATGTGGTCCTAAGATGCACCTGCAGACCCTCTCAACTCTTAGGCCTTTTCTTGATCCCTGAGACTAGGCAGCTTGATCTAGTAGAGATATCACTGTGCTTGAAGTTCAGGAAACCAGGAAGAGATCCCAATGTTGGTTTCCTCTCTTTTCCTGCTTCCTCATCTGAAAAAGGCCAGTAATGCATTTTCTGAGGCACTGGTATTAAATGAAGTTTATAAGGAGAAGCTTTGGCTGGGTGCCTGACATATAACAGACGTTGGAAAAATTGTTAGTTGGATCAGAACATACACAGAAAAATACCTGCTTCCTGCCAGGCTGTGTAATTATTGAATGGACAGCTGTCCACAGCCTAGAAAGCCACTGCTTCTAATCCTAAGCCAGTTCTTTGTCTACCTTTAAGGCTGCTGCTTTCAACACCCTCAGTTGCTTCTTTGTGTGTCCTACTTTAAATCCATTTACTCCTCAACAAAAGTGAGCTTAAATGGTTTGTCCAAACTGAAGTTCTCATGCTTTTGGAAGGCTGCCTTCGCCAGTGAAGTTTCCAAGAAATTACTGCTGTTCCCAGAACTAGAGGGAGCTGGTCTAGAAGCACCGCCATTCTTCAGGCATCTTGTTACTGAGAAGCAGAGTCCTCACCAGCATACTAAATCCTGCTTCCTGAGCAGCCCCTCCCTTGTCTGCTCCTCCACTTCCTCACCTCAGCAGTCATTTTTAGGTGTCAGAATGACTGATTTGCTCTGATCGTTTCATTCCCCAAGCTATTTAAACACCCCGTGAAAACCTTTCCTTGGGCATCATGTATCCAATTGGAAGGGAATGTTTGTCAAAGCAGCCTGCAAAGCAGCGTAGATTGGTTGAAAAGAATAAGATGAAGATGGCTGAGCAAGCTGTTCTTCATTTACTCCTTTGGGCCTTGGTGTCCTTGTTGCAAATCAAGATTTAATGATATGAGAATTGCCACCACTCCTGTAGTACTGACGTCACGCCAGGTACTCTCCATACTTGACTGCACATCACTCTCCCAAAACACCCTGTGCAGTTGGAACTGTCCTATTTTACAGGTGAGGAAGGCAAGGAGTCAAGTGATGTTCCTTAAGTCACATCAAAGAGGCAGAGTTAGGGCTGGGGTTGTGGCTCAGCGGTAGAGCGCTTGCCTAGCATGCACCGAAGCCCTGGGTTCGATTCTCAGCACCACATAAAAATAAATAAATAAAATGAAGGTATTTTGTCTAACCAAAAAAATAAATAAAAAGAGGGCCGGTTTTAACAGCAGCTCCTCCACCATGAGGCCTTGGGTAACTTATCTCCCCTCATCAGTGGAATGGGAATGATCCTTACACTCAGGTGTGTTAACAACTGGTCACCAAGATGCTCATATGGGTCAGAACAGCCGATACACAAGAGGTACTCAGTAAATGCTAATGGAGTTCAGAGAGAAAATGTGGATATTGGTGAGAGCTGTTGTCTTCCTGACCAGGAGAACAGGCTAAGGATTCTTAACCCTAGGATATCCTAGAAATCATGAACCTTCAACAATATATGCAAAATTTTTCTTTTTATATTTTCATAATTAATAACATATTGGATGCTTACTGTGTAGGAGGTTCTGCATTCATTATTCTCAGTAAACCCATGGAGGTAAGTACTGTTGTAATCTGTGTGTTATGTGTGTGCATTTTGAGTCATACATGTGTGGCTCCACATCCCAGCTTCATACCATTGTGCTGGGTGATTTGACACTTTCCAGCGGAGAGGGGAAGTATGCTCAGAGGCACTTATGTTACAGAAAAGGCCACAAGTCGTGGATCAAATGAAAGGAGAAATTTACCCAGTTATGCTCTGTCACAGTGAAGGATCTGAATGGGGAACACTGTCACAGGTAAGGTCATCTTTGATTTTATTATCTCCATGACTTCCTTGCCATTAGAAGGAAGCTCCAGGAACTACCTTATTCTAGGATGGATTTGCAAAGCTTCTGGAACTACCTTATTCCAGGATGGCCAGGGGGCAGGAGAGGAGCCAGTTTCCCCCACCTCTGGTTCTAGAAAGGGTGGCAGCAGGAGGGGGTGTATATGGACTGTACTTCACAGTCATCCCTCACAGACTGCAGCTCTGTGTAGCTGTGGTCTTGAATTATTCATAACTCCAGAGGGAGCACCATGCTTCTGAGGTCTCCAGGATGTAGCAGCTGTTTAGAGTTGTCTGGGGCAGTGCGATGATGAACTTATCTCACAGATGGCCCTTTTCAGATGCTCAGACCTGGTTGAGTTGCCCCAGCTAAGTAGGTGGGAGTGGAAAGAAAAGGTATAGTAAACAAAACCAGACTTTGATCTTGTGCAGATGACCCTCAGGCCCATAGGCCAAACATACCTGCACTTTTAGGGGTAAAGTTGCTGTGGTTCAAATCATCCCCTTGTACAGTGGCCCTTAAAGAAAGACTTTTAGGACAGATTCCTCTGGGCTTGGATCTAGGAGACAGTTTAGGTGGTCTTCATTCTTCTAGGTGAAAGGTGCTTCATTTTCTTGTGTTTTCTTTTTGGCCCTGGCTATGAGGAGACTCAGAATTAATCTTATGCTCAACCTCTGTCCTTTCCTCTGCCAGGTTTCTTAATAAAATTTCTACCCCACCTCAATCTCGGTTGTTTTATGTTTAGCATTTTGGTGTTGAATGTTTGTTTTGTAAACTGCCTGTAGTGTCTCTTTTGGACCTTGAGAGCTTGTTTGGAGGTTCTAGCAGGGAAGCGCAGCTACTTGTATATCCTTGACCAAAAAACGTTTCTCTATTAGGGAAGGTCATCCTCTTTGACCGAGCATGCAGCTTCAGGAGGGACACACATGGAGCAGTGAGGGAGGAAGGGGACACCCTCCTAGCCAGCCAGATTAATCGCATCAACCCTGGCAATCAGTGGGGTGACAGATGTCCCAGCCAGATAGCCCTCACATCCTAGAGTCTGTTTTGGAAGAGAAGCAGGGTGTACAGGCAAAGTTAATGAGGCAGGGTCTATAGGTCAAGGGTCTTGTGCAGAGGGAGGACACAGGCCAGCGGAGTCCACTGTATTAGGGCTGTTCTAACCTAGTGACCCACCCCATAGAATTCTTGGGAAATCCACATCTTGAGTACTTTTCAAACAAAGTACAGGAACAATAGAAGGGAAATTTTTCAGCTCATGAATAATGTCAAGATCCCCAGAACAGCAAAAGACAAGGATACATACACAGAATTGATAGCCCACTTTAAGTTCCACTCAGGTGCCATTTTTTCTCCTTCCCCCCAGATACATTATAGCCTGGAGCTTTGACAATGCATCAGGCCATCCTTTGCTGTGGGACTGAAAAGAGGAGGAATACTTTAATTTTCAGTCATGTCCCCACTGGTGTGAGCATGGGTTCTGGGAGTGACAGAGATCATATGTGGTCAGATCTGGGCACTGACTAGTTCACTATGGGCCTTGGGGGAGATGTTTAACCTCTATGCCTCAACAAACTCATTGTAAAATGAAGATCATAGCACCCCTGTAGAAGAAAGGGTGGCAGAGTTTATATGAATTGAAAAATAGCAGCTGCCTAATATCAGAATGGGTGTCTTTACCCGTTCCTATTCTCTAGTGTCTCCTTCATCCCCTTTGGAAAATGGTACCAAACTAGAACAAGTTATTTTTCATTTTCCATTGGTGTTTTTCCTGGGCTGCCAGCTGTGCCCCTGGATGGAGATGGGAATCAGTTCTCTTCCCCAGAGATGGTGATTCTCCTCCAGGTTGGCAGGAGGAATGTGGTCCTGACATGGCAGCCAGATAGTGATAGTCATTTTTTGTTTGTTTATCTTTGGTGGTGCTGGGAATTGAACTCAGGGCCTTGTGTATTCGAGGAACGCACTCTACCAACTGAGCTATATTGCCAGCTCAGATAGTGTTAGTCACTGAAAGTAAGACAGTCTGTAGTTGAAGATGAGAACCGGAGCCACTGCTAAAACCACACCTGGGGCTGGCAGGACCCGCTCAGATCCCACAGACCTGCTGCAATGGCTGCCTGCAGGAACTGTCATCCTTGAGGCCAGAATGGAAGGGAACAGACATGCATGATGAGACAGATCTGTATGCTTCAAAGGCACATGACACCAGGGAGGTGCTGGAGTGGGTAGAAGTCTAGTGAGAATTTGTTGGCTTCTGTTTTGAGAACCTTTGAAAACTGCCCTGAAATAAGGGAATGAGAGCAGCACCTTCCTGCTGGAGAGCAGGGCAGGATGAGTTGGCGTTTATCAGGTGCTTTTGAACAGAGGCTGCTCAGCGCTCTGGAAGCCCTCTCCAGCTGACAGCTCCAGCTCAGCCATTCCAGTTTGTGTATCCTAAGGAAATGACTGTGCAGAAAGCATTTTTTATAGCAGGATAAGAATTGGAAACAACCTAAATTTCCAGCAACGGGGGAGATTGGCTGTGATTCATTCATAGTATGTAATCCTGAAATAATGATTTCAAGACAGAAAAAATGTCATGATAAACTATTGGGTAGATAAACAGATTCTAAAACAATACAAAATGGGTTCATTTTTTAAAGTAAACTTTTTATTTTTAAATAATTCAAAGTTTATAGAAAAGTTCCAAAGATAATATATAGTTTCTGCCTATACTTAACCTAGTTTCCCATATTATTAACATCTTACATAACTATAGTACATTTATCACAACTAAGAGATTAACACTTGCACATTATTAGAGTCTTACTATATTTGATTTTTCACCAGTTTTTCCACTAATGTCCTTTTGTTGTTTGTTCAGAGATCCAACGTGTTATGCCACATTGCATTTAGTATTTTGAGTTCTTGAAAGTTAACTTAGAAAAACATCTGGAAGGTATAAATGAAAATATTAACTGAAATCATAGCTTAGTGGTAGAACTAAGATGTTTATTTTTTAAATGTTACTATGTCTTCTAATTTTTCTGTTTATTGGGTCACATAGTTATAAAACATTAAAAAATGAATGTCTTTAGGCTGAGTGGGGGCCCTCTGATTACTCCTAGTCTGAATGTACTATACTGTGGTTATTTATGCCTTCTCTTTAGACTGAGCTCAAGAAGAAGGACCTAGTCTGCTTCGTTCCTCTTTCTCATCACAGCACCAGGCAAGGCACCAGAGGAAGCACTGATAATGTCTGGTTGAATTAATGGGTGAAGTCAGGCAAGTTTATTGCTATCAGCTGTCAGAAGTTAACTAGTATAACACTCTTTCAGCTTAAGGAATCTCCAGGTTTATGTTTCCTGTTCAGTGTCCCCAGCAGGACAGAACCTGTTTTTGAAGTTTGCAGTCTCAGGGTTAACTTGCATGCTTGTCACTGAATGAATCGCTATAGCCAGGTGCACAGAATGTGCCAACTGACCCGGTTTAGGTGAGCTGACCAGGCCTTTAGATTGCTTCCCAAAGAAAAGTTAGCATTCTGCTATCCAATGGCAGAGGGATAGATGCTGAGCAGGTGAAACACAACATCAGAGCTAGCTCCCCAAAGTAGGCATCTTATCTCAATTTCTTTTCACCAGACTATAAGCTCCCTGATGAGAATATGACCATATCAATGCTGTTCATAAAGTCCCTAGCACCCCGCATAGTGCTTGACATGTAACAGGGCCTAATTATAAGTGAATAAATTCATCTCTTGATAAAATAAAAGTATTTAGATGGTGCTTGAATTAAGACACTTTGAGTTACAAATAACAACAACAAAAAAAAAAAAAACCTCACTTACCAATAAAGCACATTTGTTGGCTTATGTAACTGAAGGATCTAGTGGAGCCTGCCAATGAGTCAGGCATGGTTCGATCGGAACTTCCATTTCTCTCCTAGTCTCCTAATTGTCTCCTCAGTATCTTCCTCAAGCTGACTTCTGACATGGTAGCAAAATGGCAGACATCACATCTGCACTTCACACATCCAGACAAGAGAGAAAATGGAGAGAATATATTCCAGAATTCCCAGCAAAAGTCATGAGATTCACTGTGGACTGAATAAGGAAGGTTACAAGTCCACATGTGAAACAGCCATTAGAGGTAGTGTTTATTGGCTTAACCTAGGTCATATGGTTTATCCTTGAACTGGGGGACAGGGGAGGTGGGGAATAGCATCAACTTCCCTGAAACTATGAATATCTGTTGGGAATTGAGAATTTGAGGAAGGGGAAGCAATTTGGGTCCTGGGAAGGTGACTAACAGGAATACAGCACAGTTGAATATGCTGAATTGTGCAGCATAGACAAGGACTATAGGAATCAAGAGCAAGAGTTGAACCAGTCAGAGAAGGGAAGCTTCATGGAGGAGGATGAGAGACTACATCAAACCTGGAGGAGGAAAAAGATATGGCCAGTGGGAGAAAGATCCCTCAAAGAGTTTTTGGGCATTTCCCACATGCCAGACATCATGCTGGACAACCTGTACATTATCCCAATTAATGCATACAGTCTCCATAAGTTTGGTGTCATTTCCATTTCACAAATGAGAAACTGAAACCCAGAGCTCATGCAATAAATGTTGAAGTTGAGATTTGGACCCAGCTTGTCTGGTTCTAAAGCCTGCACCGGGAACCATTGTCACCAAGAAGTTTGTGCGCTAATAAAGTGAATTCCCTGATTTCAGAAGTCATCTTAGAGGTGAAGAGTAAATGATTCATTCTCCTGCCACCTATGAGACAAGGATCACTGTTATGCCTATCTTCAAGACAAATGAAGGCATAACAGTTAAGTAATTTGCAAGACCTGTAAATTTTGGTGCCTAACTTATCACCCTGGCTTCACTCTTCAGGTCCTACACTTCTAATTACCAATCCATGTGGACTGTTATCGTCGTCATAGTAATTATGCAGCACTAACCAGTTTTGGTTGAGAACATGCTCCAAGCTGGATTCTGCTCTGTGCACTTCAGATACAAGTTTAATCAGATTCTAATCAGGTTGATGAGAAGGACTCTGTCCCAGAGCCCATAGTCCTTTAAATACTGTTCCAAGTCTTGTGTCTGAGCTGCCTATGGGGAAGTGGCCTGGCTGCTTCCCCAAATCACTGACAGCACAACCTTTGGCAGGGGCAGCCAAAGCCCCGTGCTGCTGTTGGCTGAGAGCCTGGCCAGAGGGACTGAGCCAGTATGGATTGAGCAGCTGCAGGGCCTGGGCCTCTGGGGCCTCCAGACACCCTGGCTTAATGCCTGGACACTGTTCAAGGCTATTGCAGCCAGAGCTGGGGACTAAGCATCAGGACCCCTGGGTTCCAAACTCAGCTTGTTGGCCAATATTACTGTGGAAGCTTGGAAAGATCCCTTTCCTTGCCTGGGCCTCAGTTTCCTAGAAAGTAAATGAATAAGATCACCCCTTTTAGAAGTGACCTTTCTCCTAAATATGACCTCTGACAGGCTGGACATTTGGGGTACCACAAAGTAATTGTCCCTGCCTAAAAACCTGGATCCCAGGTTATTTAGAATCTTTCCTGCTGGGCACTGGGGTCACAGAGGGAAGTTAAGCTTATCCCTACCTTTAAGTGGTTCCCAGTTGGTTGGGGGCATGGGGAACTGATGGGAAAGCCAGCAGTCAGCCCAGTGTGGTAAGTACCTTGCTGCACAGAGAGAAGGGTGGCAGGGGCTATGGGGCTCCAAGAGGGAGCAATCTGCTGCCTGCAGCAGCCTGGAGGGTTTCCCAGCAGGAAAAACATGGAGCCAAATTATATCTTGCATTTTCCAGGTAGAGAAGGAGTATATCCTGTTGAGGGAACAACCTGTGCAAAGGCCTAGGGGCAGAAGGGACTGTCTCCTGAGGAAAGGGTGAACACCACATGGCACAGTTGGGAGAGGAGAGTGTGTATATGTGTGTATGAAGATAGACAGGGCGACAGGGACAGCAGCAGGGGCTGACTTGAGCACCAAGTTCCTGAGCCACAACCTGAGGCTCTTAAGACTGGAAAAAGCAGCGCACAGGCCTCAGGAGTCCCAACTTGGCCCACATCACTTGCTCCCTTCCCTGGAGGCCAAAGGCTGTATTAAGCCTTCCTGTTCAGGGCACTGTGCCCTCCAATCTCAGATAAAGCTCTTCACAGAGCAACCCATTCATCCCAAACTCCTCACATTCAAGGCCACACCTTCTGTCTTCTGGGTTTCTCCAGCAGTTTAGCTAGGCAGCTAAGATACAGAGAATCCAACAGTGGTACAGAAATTGTTATGGAGCTCCAATAGGCAAGGTCCCATGTTGGCCTCTACAGAGCAGGCCAGAAATGACTGGGAGCCCACAGTCTGGCAGGGAATACAAATGCTAAACACATGATCATGCCAATAATTATTTATCATTATTTGGTTTTTAGAAAAATTAAGACTTTAGCCAGACTTGGTGTACACCACCGTGTACACTTGTAATTCCAGAGACTTGGGAGGCTGAGGCAGGAGGATTACAAGTTCAAGGCCAGTCTCAGCAACTTAGCAAAACCTTGTCTCAAAAAGGGAGCTGGGGAGCTGGGGATATAGGGATGCAGCTCAATGGTAAAGTACCCCTGAGTTCAAGTCCCTGTACCTAAATAAATAGACTTTATAATGGGGAAATACTTTATAACAGAGAGCTAACTTCTGGGCAGACAGGGAAAGTGTCCCTAAGGAAGTGATGTTGCAGTTTGAACCTGAGGATGCTGGACCCAGCTTACTGAAGCATCAGGAAGAAGTGTCACCAAATGCACAATGACTCTTGAGGTCATCTGGTCAATGATGGGGAGATCTGGGGCCAAAACTGGTCTGTCCTGTCTTGCTCCAGGCCTGCTGCCTCACAGACTTCCCGTTGATGTTTTTCTCCCATTATTCAAGTGTCCACAGTAGGTGAGCACTGTGATAGAGCCCTTGCCTAGCCTGCATGAGGCCCTGGGTTCCTAAAACTGCCCCAAAAAAGTCAATGGTGAAGAATTTTCATCTCTTTGCTCTTGCTGCATCTTCTCAGGGGCAAACTGAAACCTAGGAAGTCAAAGTGTCCACACAGTCAAGACAGGAACCCACATCTCTGGGTTCTGAGATAACCTAGTGAGATCACAGAAGAAAATCACTACTTTTCCCAGTTTTGCCTTGGGCCAGGACATCCTTGGGATGACAGACACAGTGGAACTTTATGGGGGGTGGGGGACACTTCCTGGAGAATAGAGCAGCTATCTCCAGAGACATTTAACTTGAGGACAGCCCCATTCTGAGCCTGAGAGTACCCCAGGATGCCAACCAGCTATTTTCCCAGCCTTGCTGTAGCCCAAAGCAGACACTTGGGAATGTGGTTCTTCCTGCTCCTGAGGCAAACAGGGCTGCTTTTAGATGAAAGGGAACATAAGCCCCACTATGAGCAGGCAGCATGGGCCTCTCCTTTTATCTCTGATGACACCACCATCAGAGACACTGCAGGCTGTAGGAAGGTCCAAGCCCTTGAGCACTGACCCTTGAGCCTTGGAATGGAAGGAGTTGTCTTTGGGCCCTAACAGTTTCCACTCCACTCAGGGACCTCTAGGTCCCAGTGGAAGTGTATTTAGGCCCTTAGAAAGAGGAGCTTTGTATTCTGACAAAGGATCGGGGATGCTTAGGACCCTAAGGAAATGGTTCCAACAATAATATAACTTTTCAGCAAGATGAAACAGTTGAAGTTTTTGAGTATATCTAGGGACACACATTTGCTATGTTCATAGTTTCTTCAGTCCCTTTTATTCCCAGAGTATTTGCCCCTTGATCATCCCCAATGTTCCACACTGACTCTCAGAGCGGCCTTTTATGCAGTTAAGGAAATTGAAGATGATAGAGAAAAATAGAGTTGCCCAAGGTCCCACAGAGAGGGATTCATCTATAATCAGATCCAGCCCCTTCCTGCCTCCTCAGACTTGACCCTTTCTGTAGCCCCAGCTTCCCCTAACTCCTGCTGAGCCAGAGACTTGAGGTCAAAGAACCAAGCCCTACTCCCCATTAGAGCTCTTTCTGAAAAAGTCCTGTCCAGGGAGGTGGGATGAACTGGATAGAGGCTTTAATCCTGGCCCTGCCTCCTTCCCTGACTGCCTATAAGTTTGAGTCCATGAACCTGAAAGTGCTTCATAAACTAAAAGATGTTGAACCAGCACAGATAGGGAAACTACCACTCTGTTGTGTATAAAGACATGGGTGATTTGGAGCCAGGCCTTCAAAGGGCTCACAGTCTTGGGGAGGTAGACACAGACCTACAACCCCAACATGGCACGAATAATGCAACAGCCAAGGAGCGCTGGGCATTGTGAGGGTAAGAAAATTCCCCAGTCAGGGAAGGCCCTGTGAAGAGTGCATGTTGGAGAAGAGTGCAAGAGCTCAGGGAGAAAGAGAAGAGGTGCATTTCAAAGAAGGGAAAAGCTTATGCAAAGCCAAGGGAACTGGAAAGGGAATGGTATCCAGCCATAGCATCCAGTCAACGAGGGAATGAGTCTCAGAGAGATTGGTTAGGGCAGGGCAGAGAAGAGCCTTGAAATGCTTACAAAGAAGACTAGGAATCCATTTCAGCAAATAGTGCAAATTCTAATGCAAGGAAATGGCACTTGTACTAGGAATTGTTATTTCCATTTTTTACAGGTTTCAAAATAGAGGCTGAGTGAGCAGGCAAATTGCCCAAGGTCTCTATATTAGTCAGGGAAACAGAACCAATAGGATCTATGTATAATCATATGATTATAGTAGGCTAGCAAGTCCCAAGATCTGCAGGGTGAGTCAGCAAACTGGAGACTCCGGAGAGCCAATATTTTAATTCCAGTCCGAGTCTGAAGTTATCTGGGCACCCTACTGCATAAAATTGACACCATTGAATTGTACAATGGCTAAAATTAACCCTCACAGCCTCTTAACTACCAAGTGGCAGAGCTGGGGTTTGAACCCAGGTCTGTCTGATTCAAGAGCCCTTTGCTACTGCAGCACTGGGCAGAGAGCCAGGGCTCTCCTTTTCCAGCCTGGACTCCAGGGCTGAGCCAGCTGGAGAGAAGCAGCCAGTCACCAGCCAGGTTGGGCTATGTGCCAGGCAGATGACCCAGCAGGGCTGGGACAGGGAGCTAACCAGCAGCCTCTCGTTTTAGGAGACTCCACAAAAAGCTTTACACTCTCTGGGGAGGAGAGGTGAGGACAAGGGGGTGGGGCTTCAAAGGAAGTGCCTTGGCAGGAGCAGGACCTCCTCCTCAGCCAGGCATCCAGACCTCTGTAATCCCATCTCCTTCTCCACCAGCTTCCCTGCCTAGGGGGCCACTGCTTTCAAGATGGTCAGAACTGGAAAATCCCCCAACCTTCCCTTCTTCAATTTCACACCATTGGGCAGGAGGCAAAACCAGGCCAGATGCCAGAGAGGGAGAGGGCCTCCCTGTGGTCATTCAGCTGCTCTAGTTCTCCAGCTATGTTTATAGGCCCTACTTTAAAGACCTACAGGTTCTACTGTGCAGGGACTTACCACATAAAGGGAATGAAGAGGTAAGTGAGGGTCGAAGTTAGGTTACCTTGTCCCTGCCAGCCTGGGCTCCTGAGGAAAAAGACTGACCCACCTGTGTGCCTCCAGTGTCAGCATAGGGAGGAGGTAGGTGGCCATTCAACAGTATTCCCTCGTGTCCCTTAAGGCCTAGGGTATACACATGAGGGACACAAAGGATGGGTTCTCAGAGAGACTCTTCATGGCTTGAGGTTTGTATAAATGTGGGTGGAGAGAAAAGGAACTGAGGAAGATATCCTCCAGGTTCCAAGCATCAGCCCCTAAATCCGCTTGGGTATTTTCTAATTTGGAGAACAGTGGAAGAGCAGATCTGAGGGGGAAGATGACAAGTATAGGAACCTTGAACTCATGAGTAAAGTTCTGGAAGTGGAAAAGTACAAGACTGTTTGAGGAAGGTTTTTGGCACATCTTGGAGAGCAGGAGGAATAAGGTAAGTGGTAGAGGGTTTTGAACAAAAGCTGAAGTTGGTCCTTGATCTTTGGGGCATTGTAAACCCCCCAAAAGGGCTAAGAATGTTTATACATGGTTCCTCAGGGACAATTCCAAAGTTTAATTCCAGCGGGCACTATAGGTGCAGTGAACCCCAGATTCCTCAGGGAGTGAGGTGATGAGCTTGGGTTGTATCCACATTAGTGTCCGCTTTGTTTCCTGTTCAGAAAATGTCTATCACCCGTTTGAGCTCAGAACCCTGAGAGTGGGGAGGAGTAGAAAATTCTTCGGACAAATGGAGAAACTATAACACAGAGCTGAAGTGGCTTGCCCACAGTCACAGCTGGGAAGCACATCACAGGGCACAAGACCATTGACCCTCACCCCCCTCTGTTTTACAGAGAAGGAAGAAGGGCCCAAAGGAGAATGTCCCCATTTTGCCGATGAGGAAGTGGAAACACAGAAGGATGGGTCTTCTCTATGCCACTCGGTAAGCAATGACCAAGCCCTCCAGCTGCCCTAGATGTTTTTTTTTCATCTCTCCACAGGACGGGGCCTCTCTACTGTCCAACAGCCCAGAGTTTACAAAATAACTTGGCATGGGCATAGTATCTTGGACTCAAGATCATGCCACTGCAGAGCTAAATGCAACTTCACTGTCACCCCTCCCCAAAGAGGAGAAAGGACCTCCCATGTCACCCAACATATCAGGAACTAACTCCAAAGGCTATTTCTCTGGCCCTGAGTTTGGAGTACCAGGATAGAGGCCCAGCTGGTGGGACCAGACTCTGAATGAGTAAAAACTGGGGAAGAGGGAGGTTCTGAGGCCAGAGATGGCAAGTGGCTGGTCTGAGGCTCCACAAGCTCTATCTCAGCTCCCTACTAGGAACTTCCTGGTGATAATGGGGCGGGGCTCAGTGTCTGACCCACATCCCACTGTGAGAACAGGCCAGGAGCAGGGGCTTTCCAACCAGATCTCTGGGAAGTTGCTCCATCATGCTGTCTCAACCACAACCATTTCCTTCTCTAAAAACTCCTCCCTGAGGGCCTGAGTCCAGCCAGGCTCTCAGCAGAGAATACTCAGGCTGGCTTGCTAGTTAAGACCATGCCAGGCTCAGGAATGTCCAAAGGGCCTCCCATCTGACTACAAGCTGAGGGGGTATGTGGTGGGGGGGAGGGGTTGGCACCAGGAAAGACTGAGCCTAAAGCTATTCCTCTCTTAGAGTAAGTAAAGTGCTCCCAACTCTTGCAAAGCAGTCCAGGCACAGCAGCTCCTTTAATCTTCACAGCTATTCCTGGGGGTGAAAATAGTTGTTATCCATGGCCATTTTACAGGTAAGGACACTGAAAGGGGGCTGAGCTCAGAAGAACCTCCTACTGAACTACTTATATAGGTGGACTAAAAAAAAAAAAAAGTATTATATCAGGTTTTTGTTCTTGCTTTGCCTTCAGAGTTCTTTCTTTTTCTTTTTTCTTTTCTTTGTTTCTTTTTTTTTTTTTTTTTTTTTTTTTGTGTGTGTGTGTGTTTATGGTTTTTGTGGAGGTTGCCTGGAAGAGAGTATAAGACGATTAATCGCAGCGGGGGCCTGGTGATGCACACCTGTAATCCCAGCGAGGGAGGCTAAGGGAGGTCTGCAAGTTAGCAAGACCCTGTCTCAAAATAAAAAATAAAAATAACTGGGGATGTGGCTTAGTGGTTAAACGCCTCCTGGGTTCAATCCCCCATACCACCCTCTCCCCAAAAAGTTCTAATAGTGCCAAAGTCGGAAGAGCTCTCCCGCATGGGGAAACTGAAGCCAGGAGCAGATGTATCTTAGGTACATTAACTCATTGGCTAGGGTCAGACCCAGTAACAAGAAGCACCTGCCAGGATTGGACCTTGACTTTCAGTCACCGGGGCTGCTGCCTCCCGTCCCTGAGGCCTCAGTTTCTTTGTGTGGCTGCAGACTGAGCTTGAGCAGCCGCGGTCAGAAACTGGTTGGCTGTGTCTGTGCACGGATCCTGGCCCCAGCGAAGGCTCTTCTACAGGGCTGCAAACCTCGCTGTCTCTCCGACCTGGCCCTGCTCCTTCCACACCCTTCGCCTACTCACCTTGAAGGGCTCCACCTCCCGACGCGCCGCGGTGAGGGGCGGGGCCTCTCCCCAGGGCGCAGCCAGAACTCCGCCCACCACCTGGTACAGCCCGAGGGCGGGGCATTCTCTCCAGGTCTAGGAAAATGAGGATTGGTCTAGCGGGTGACACCTGGTGATAGTCACTCACTCATCCATTCACGTAATCTCCCTGAAATTCATTCATTCCTTCAATGAATTCTTATCCAATCCTTTCTCCACAATTCTTGACACCCACACTAGGTCACGCCCTCTGTTGGACCAGTGAAGGTTGGTATAGCAGCTTTGTCTGGCACTATAACACAAAGACAGATGCAGGACAAGCAGCAGGACAGAGGGAGCGAGTAGTGTGGGAGGAGCCAAGCAGGGAAGGCTACAAAGGAGTGGCATCTGACCCGGATCCGGAAGAGTAGCAGTTAGCCAGGTGGGGAGTTCCTAACAGTAACAACCCCAAAATAAGCTCCTTGCAGGCATTCGCTGTATGCCAGCTTTAATTTAATTAATTTTCATCTTTGCCACATTTTTAAGAAATGAGTATCGTCACCCTCATTTTATAGATGAAGAAACTGAGTCTCCAAGAGGAAATTAATTGTCCAACGTGATCTAACAATTAGTAAGGAAGCCAGAATTTGAACCAGTTCTGTCTGTCTTCAAATCCAGGGCTGAGTTTAGACCTAGATTTAAGTTTTAAAAAACACAATGTTAGCTATAAAGACCCAGAGCTATACCCAAACACTAGCAATTGTAGTCTCTTGGGAATGGAATTTCATTGTATATTGATGTATGTTTGAATTATAAGAGAGATCTATTTATGTTAGTATTCACAATTTTCCCTCTGGTATTTTCATCTTCTTTTTTCCAATTCTTTTTCTTCTGCCTGAAATGGAAATTGCACAAGTGTGGTTTTTTCCCCCCCTTTAGTACAATGCAATATCCTTTTTTGAAAATCAATTTTAGAATGAAAATTACCAGTGAGTTTTTTTCTTTGCATTTTCCCAACTTACTGTATCAAGCATGTATTAGGTTTATAATTCAAAAGTAGTGTTATTTTTAAAGAAATGAACTGCACACTTCAAGGACTGGTGTGTCCTGATCAATCAGAGCGTGGGCAGTTCCTGAGAAAAAGGCTGGGGGATTTTGGTTGACCTCAGACTAGAGTGAGTCAGCAGGGTGAAAAGGCTGCCAAAACACCAGGCAAACAGAATCACAGCCAAATTAGAGAAGGAACCCTCCTCTGTGCCTCAGGGCAAGTCAGCCCTATTTGAGGTTCAGCAAATAGAGAAGCTGCCTTGAAACTGGAGAGAGACCTCAGCACAGCTGAGGAACCTCAGAGAAGAGAGAAAGGTCTGCACAGTGTATGCAGTTGGCATGCAGGTGTGGGCAGGGCTTGACCTGGGGCTTAACCTGCCCAGATGAATAGTGAGCTCTCTGGTACTAGAAATGTGCAGGGAGAGGCTGGAAGATGACCTCATTAAAGGGCAGTTGTGTGGATGATGAATTACATCATCAGGCCACCCTAAATGTACAATGTTTGTAGGATATAAAGACAGAAAGATACCCAACGCAACATCACAGGGCATGTGCTGAAACCATTATACTAAACAACAGGGTTAGCGATGAGAGACATTTGTAGAGTTTTTATTGTGTGGCAGCCTCTTTAATCTTATCCTATGACACATAAATCAATGGTTTTCAAACCTGAGCTACAGCAGAATTCTCTAGAAGATATGTTGTAACAGATGGCTAAGCTTCATGCCCAGAGTCTCTGATTCAGTATGTCAGGGGTGGAGCTAATTCATAGGTGACCTTAATGTTGTTGATCTGGAGACCACAATTGAGAACCACAGTATACATTATCTTACTTATTTGTTACAATCACCTTATGATAGAGATTCTGTTATCATCCTGTTTCACAGATTAACAAACAAAACTATCACCTGAAACTCTTCAAAGAGGTAAAATGACTGTTCACAGCACAAAGCACCAGAGTGAAGGTTTGAATGCAGGCCTTTCTTTACTCTAAAGTTTAAGCTTAAGCAAAACAATCAATTCTTTTTCTCATTTCAATTAAATTATGAATAAAATCAAGATTCTAGTTGTTTGGGAGCAATAAACCTTGCAAATTGTTTTTTCAAGAAATAAACCAAGGACAAAAAATATTTCAGTGGCTCAGGCTGTCATCCCAGCTACTCAGGAGGTTGAAGCAAGAGGATTCAAATCCCAGGACAGCCTGGGCAACTTAGCCAGACCTGGGCAATTTATCTCTCAAAATAAAATAACATGGGCTGAGGAGGAGCCCTTACCTAGCATGCATGAGATCCTGGGTTCAATCCCCAGGGCCTCAAAGGAAAAAAATGAAAAAAATTTTGATCCCTGGAAGAGGCTAGAGAGGTTAGAGAGTCACCAGTGTTGCAGAAAGGTCAGAGAGACAGCAATACCTTGGAGATGTCAGCTGACCCCCATGTTGAGAAGGGCTCTGGTTATATGGTACTATGTCCACGATTTCACCACTCTTACAGTTCCAAAGTCCTCAGGTTGTAGGCTCTCTGCTAAGGCAGTAGTTTTCCCTTTGTTATGATGCAATTCATCAAACATGTATTGAGCACCTTGCTCTATGGAACATGGTGTGATATGCTGCAGGAAGCTGCTCTATGGAACATGGTGTGATATGCTGCAGGAAGCTGATCAATGGCCACACCAAGATAGCAAGTCCTAGCCGGGAGCCAGGAGGCACACCTATAATCCCAGCTACTCTGGAGGCAGGGGCAAGAGGATCACAGGTGAGTTGGAGACCAGCTTGGGTAACTTAGCGAGATCCTGTCTCTAATAAAATTTTAAAAGTGCTGGGCATGTGGCTCAGGTAGAGCACTTGCCTAACATGCACAAGGCTCTGGGTTCAACCCCCAGTGGTCCCCCTCCCCCACAATAGACATCAGGTCCTAATTCTCAAAGCCTGTGAGAGTCACTTTAGATGGCAAATTAAGGATTAAATTAAGGATCTTAAAATATGATCATCTGGATTATTATCCAAGTGAACCTGATGTCATCACAAGGGTTCTTACAGAAGATTTAAAGATGTCGTGCTATCTCTGAAGATGGAAAAGGGGACCACTAGCCAAGGAGTGCAGTTCTAGAAGCTGGAAAGGTCCAACAACAGGGTTCTCCCCTACAGCCTCCAAAATAAATGACCCTGCCACACCTTGGTTTTAGCCCCTAAAAGGCCCATTTCAGATTTCTGAACTCCAGAACTATAATAAACTGTCTCGTTTTTCACACAGTGTGTGGGCAAATAAATACACACACGTCCCCGTTCCTCTTCATGCTGTTTCTCACCTTGCACATGCAGGGAAGCAGGTGCACAGAGGTGAGTATGTGCCTGTGGTCTTTTTTTTTTATGTGCCTGTGGTATTGAGGAGTGAGCGCCTGTAGCCACCCATGTACCACTTCTGATGTTATTTTCACAAGTAGGCACATGTGATTCATTCCTTCAATAAATATGTACTGAATATCTGCTCTGTGCCTGGCATAGTGCTGGCTGTGAGAACAAAGAGATGAGCCTAACAGATTATCGTGGCATTTCTATTCTGGCAAGGGGGCAGGGGTAGGAAGGTGTACAGAAATCCAGTACTCTTTCATGCTTTTAATCACAGTGAACCCAGGGCTGGGGATATGGATCAGTAGTAGAATGCTTGCCTAGCATGTACCTGGCCCTGGGTTCTATCCCCAACACCACAAAAAGCAAAACAAAATAATCATAATCACAGTGAACCCCCTTCTCTGAATAAGATTGAGTTTTAGAGGCAATAGTTAGGTAAGAAGAGCATTATCATTCAAAATTACATTTAAAAACCTTAAATTAGATATACAGAAACTAGGGTTGTAGTTCAGTAGTAGAGCACATGTTTAGCATGCACAAAGCCCTAAATTTAATCCCTATCACCAAAAAGAAAAATAAAGAAAGAAAATAGACTATATATACTGCACAATAATAATTTTTTTTTAACTGGGGATTAAACCCAGAGGTGCTTTTTCCACTGAGCCACTCCCCATCCCTTTTATTTTGAGAGAGGTTCTCCTTAAATTACTTGTTAAGTTGCTGAGGCTGGCCTCCAACTTGTGATCCTCCTGCCTCAGCTTCCCAAATCACCAGGATTACAGGTGTGCACCACCACACCCAGCACAATAACTCTTTTGTATGTTCATGTTTGAGAAGCAGTGATCTGGGCTGAAAGAACTGACTCCAGATAAGGCTATCTCTAGATACCTGGACACTGCAACCACTTTGCCTTTAAGAAAGCAACCCCATCTCTAGGGACAAATTGAGATTGGGCAGAGAATGGGAGTGTTCCTGGAGTCTGTAGGTCTGACTCTAATCTAGTTTTATATTAAGCATTCATCATCTTAGTGTGTGTTAAAAGATTAGTTCAGTTTTATGAGGATAATACCAAATTCTGAAGTGGCATCTTTGGAGGTCAGTGGGTGGAGGATAAATTTTAAAGCTTGTATTAGTTCAACATGCCTCTGATGTGAGTCCATAAAGCAAATTGGGCCAGTGTGTTGTCCATAGAGCAAACTAGGCCAGAGCTGGTAGGGGAACTTGGAACCTCAGAAGAGGGCTTCCCAGAGAAAGTGACATTGAACTTCAATGAGGACAGCTGGGCGTTAGCCAGGTAAAACAATTGAGGGGGAGAATATTCTGGGCATACCTGTCTTCTCAGCAAGTGCCTGGAGTCAAGACCTCATCTATGCCAAAGAGTGATACCCACATTCCCCTTGCTGTCCAGAGGTATGCTAGCTAGGACTCTCTGCTTTAACCCCCAGGACCTCTGGAAGACCTACGCGCTTCTTTACTTCCTAAGAAAGGCTGGGGATTTCTTCAGACTCAGGATTTCTTGTTCATCCACTGCTTTTGCCTCAGGCACTTTTTGTGTTCTGGAATGGTGTGGTGAGGCTGTGGGGAGACCAGTCCTTTTCGGGAGACCAATCTGCTCTGGGTTGGACTTGCTGTTTGACTGTAGGCCAGGCACCTCTCTCTGGGACTTGACTTGTCCATCTGTAAAGTGGGAGTCGAGCCCTTGCAGCTTGCTTTGACATGCTCTGTCAGGACTATGCAGCACCCTGTAGTGGTTAAACCCCTGGCCCTGGGTTCGAACCCTGCTTCCACCATTTATGGGATCTTGGGCAAATCATTTCTCCTCCCTGAGGCTCCATTTCCACATCTATATACTAGTGGCCTTTGCTCCCCTCCCTCTGGATTGTATGAGGATTAAATGAGATCATGGATATGAAGCATCTGATGCTGTGCCAGGCCCAGTTAATGACAGCTGCTGTCATTAAATTTTGTAATGGATGTGAAATGGAACATGTTAGCTCTGCTGATTGCTACGAAACACACCACCACCCTCAGGGCTTACCATCAGCGCAATCTCCACAAACAGCATCAGAAGGTTTTCTGACGGGTGGCCAGGGAAACACCCAGAGCTGCGTGGCTTCGCTTTGGCAGCAACTGAGGAAACTCCCCATAGGGAAACATCTGCCGGGTAGGCGGTAACTGTGCTAACTTGTGGGTATGAGGACGATTCCCAGACTCGACCTGCAAGGGTAGCCTGGGATAGAGACTGGGTGGCCAGACTTCAGGGGAGGAGTGGAAATGTCTCTTGCCTTTAACTGGTAACCAGATCCGAAACAGCCTGGGGCAGGATGGACATAACTGAGTCTTCTCTCATTGGTCAGCTGTCTGGGAGCCTCTGGCTGTGCCCCCTGTCATTCTGACCACCTAATGTCAACTCATCTTGCAACTAATACAGTCTGATTGTTCTTCCCCTCCCCCACCCCATGCTGGGGACTGAACCCAGGGCCTCACACATGCTGGGCAAGTGCTGTACATCCCCAGCCTGGTCTGACTGCCCTTTATCCAACTGAAGCCCAGAGAGAGGCAGGGATGTGTGCATGATCACACGACAAATCAGAGCCAGAATCTAGGTCTTTAGGCCTCAGATCCACCTATCTGTCAGCACCAGGCAGCCTCTTTGATTCTGTTAAGTGAGTGGTTGGTTGTTGCCTAGCAACCAGTCACCCCAGATGTTTTCTATCTCCACATTTCCTTGGGAATCAGACCACCCAGTGACAGTTGGGCTCAGATGTCAGAGAGAAAATGTCTCTGGTCTAAGGGGCAGTATAGAAGAGGGCTGCTTGTGTTAAGTAGTGACCCAGGCAAGACACAGTCCATTCCTCTGGGTCCTGGAGCTCTCCCAGGCAGCCCAGAACCATTTATCTTTCTGGCTTAGAGACCAGATTCACATGATCCCTCTCTCCAGGCAGAGCTATGGCCTGTCATCACAGATAGCAGCAAGTGCTGGAGGAGGAAACCCTCTCTGGGCCTTTTAGTCATCACAGGAGGCACTTTGGGAGAATAATTTGAAGTCACACCCATGGCTGAACCCTGGCTTTGTCACTCATTGGCTATGTGACTTTGGTCAAGCCACCCTGCCTCTGAATTGGCTCCCACATCTGTAGAATGCAATTATTATCTACAATATGCACAGAGTTATTGAGATAATGATATAAAGTACCAGACAGAAAAAAAAGAAGTTACTTTATTAATATCTGTATCAGTCAGATATTTCCATTGCAAGAGACAGACTCCACTCTAGGTTGGTTACTGAAAAGAGCCAGAGGAGAAGACTGGAAAGCTACACGGCCAGGAACCATATTTCCAAAAGGCCATCCCAGTGCCGGTCCTAGAGCCCTCACCTTCCAGCACACAGCACCATGATAGCCCTTGTCCTCCTCTTTTCCTTTTTGGAATCTGGCTCCCATGGCTGGGCTGCACAGGGAAAGTGCGTGTACACACGGTACTGCTTGGAGTGCTTACGACCCTTGGAGAACAATATGATTATTATGCCAATGTACAGATTTGGAAACTGAGGCACAGAGCTGTTTTTTTTTTTTTTTTTTTTTCCTAATTTTTCTAAGATTACACCAGCTAGTAAGTAGAATCAGAACCGGAACCCATGCAGTCTGGCTCTGTAACCTGTACTCCTAACTACTATCTCTATTTCTAATGTCCTGGACTGGAACTCCAAATGCATCCCCCTGAGAAATAGTGTTTAACATGATGGGCAGGTTCTATCATAAATATGACTAAGTGGACAAATATGCTTAATTCATTAATTCAACTTCAAGTGCCTTCTATGGCCCAGGCTCTGTAATCAACATCGAACAAGACTACCATGGTCTTAAAGAACACAGGACTAGAAGAGAAAACAAATAAGAAATAAGCAAACACCCAAATAAATAAAATACTTAAAAAATTACAGTATGGACAGAAACCATGACAGAAACACAAAGCGTGGTATGAGAAGGATGGCTGTGGTATCCCTGGGGGTCCAGGGGACTCTCCTCAGCTCATTCTGTCCAGCCACACTGGCCTTCTTGCTACTCTTTGAAACCACCAAGCATACTTAGAGCTGTTCCTTCTGCTTAAAAAAAAGTCTCCCCACTTACCTGTATGGCTAATCCCCTCGAATATCACCTACTCAGGGAGATCTTCCCTGATACCACTATTTGATTGTTTTTTGTAGTGCTTGGACTCAAACCCAGGGCCTTGAGCATGCTCAGCAAGCAGCTCTACCACTGAGCAGCACCCAGCCCCCAGTACTACTACTGGAACTGCAGCCTCCTCTTCTCCTTTCTGCATGAGCACTCCTATCTGATCACCCTGCTTTATGTTTATTTTTTTCCATAGCCTTATCACTTTCTAACATTATTCATCTATTTATTATGTTTACGATTTGTCTGCTTCACCTTGTAGAATAGAATGTAAATATCAAGAGAGCAGAGATCCTTGTTCTGTTCACTGAATGGTGAATGTAGTGAATAGTAGGTGCTCAGAAAAACTTATTTAAATGAATGTAAATCCCTTCCCTGGGATCACACAATTGGGAAGTGGCACGGCGATGATTTGAATCCAGTGTAATTTGGCTCCAAAGATACACAATTTTCTTTCTAGGGCTACTGTGGGGCTCAAAAAGGTTCCTTCAGCCACTTAGCACAGTGCCTGGTACAAACATTAAATACTGAGATGTGGTTATTAATATTGGGGGGAGGAGCTTCTCTCCTCCTGGGTTTTTTTTTTTTCCCTAAATTCCTTAGTTTAGTCAGCAGTCAGCTCTTTGCTGTGGGACCTCAAGCCTGACTTGGCAGAAACAGCGACATGACCCTCTGGAAGGAAAACTGCTGATGGGACAGCACAAGTAGCAGGCAGTCCTGCCCACCTATCACACCCTCTCCACGCCCTGCCCACTTATAACTGACCTGAGTCGCTCACCCACAGGGATTGCAAACACAGACTTCCTGTGTCTTGAGAAAGGGGAAATCCAGCCAGCGATTTACGGTGAGTCATTTGTTTCGTGAAGGAAGCCTCAGCAGTTGGCAGAAGGTAGAAGCAGGGGAGAGCTGCCCAAGAAGAGAAAGGAGACCAGAAGCTGCAACTTCGGCTTACTACACTGAGCAGATCGCCTTCCTGGCCTTAATTTTCTCATCTGGAAAATGGGACAAGGATCTTCACCTCTAGATAGTTCTACTAATATTATTGAGCACCTGTGTGTGTGACCATTTGAGAATAAGCATCATTCAACTGGAGGGGCTTGCAATGGCCACCAAGTCCAGGTGTTAAAAGTATAAACTATGCCTGGCATGATGGTGCACACCTGTAATGCCAGCTACTCAGGAGGCTGAGGCAGGAGGACGACGATTTTGAGTGCACTTAGTGAGATCCTGTCTCAAAAAACTGAAAGGGCTGGGGATGTGACAGAGCACCCCTGGTTTCAATCCCCAGTGCTGCCAAACATAAACGAAAAGTACACAAGACTATGAAGTCACTCAGTTCTGGATTCAAATCTAGCCTAATCACTTTCTAGCTGTGTGTCCCTGGGCAGGTAATGAAACCTCTGTGTATCTTGCTTTCTTACCTATAAAATATGCCATTGGTTACTTCTGTGAAATAACAGCTTATCATCGGTGAGATCAGATGTTCTCTCAGGAATGGTGGCTTTTCTTCAATCTTTGATGACCTCACTTGCTCACCGCCCTGTGTGTTGTCTTGTTCAGTCCTGGCCCTGCGCAGGAGAGAGCCCCTCCTGAGAGTGCTTCTAACAATAATTATTAAAATCGAGAATTACTTTACTCATTTATTTTCACTGATGACACAAGTAATAAGTTTATGGTAGAAAAAAATTAAGCAAATATAAATAAAAACAAAACAAAGATTACACATCACTTCACCACCTAGAGATAACCGCTACTGACAGCTGCACTCGCCTTCCGCAGGCATTTCTTTTTAAATGCATATGTAACAGGGTGTAAAATGCAAGTTTCCTCTCTTTTTGGCTTGGGGGCAGAGGCTAGAAGTGCCAAGGACTTCCGCATCCCAAATTAAGGTGCTAGACCACCCGGGGCATGCTGAAGGATGAAGAAAGCAGAAACCAGTTCTACCAGCATTGAAATGCATCACCCACCCTGTGTGTGTGTGTGTGTGTGTGTGAGAGAGAGAGAGACAGAGAGAGAGAGAGAGAGAGAGAGAGAGAGAGAGAGAGAGAGAGAGAGAGAGCACTAGCATGAGAGTGAGCAGTTGAGAGGGATTTCTTTTGGAAAGAACTGCTGATTGCGGCAGTGTCTCACTGTAACACCCCTTACACCCCACACAGTGTGAGGGTACTTCAGCCTCACTTTAGGGAACTGGGACTTGGAGGGATCTGTGGACCAAGGAGACAGTTGAATCTAAAGCAATGGCCCAGGGCTGGGGAATACTCATGGTAGAGCGTTTGCCCAGCATGTTCAAGGCCCTAGGTTCCATCCCAGCACTGCAAAAACAAAAAATAAATATGTATAAAATAAATTAGTTCAGTAAAGCGATGACCCACTCTTCTATCAACTGCATTTCCCCAGCAGAGAGCTTGTCATGCTAAAATGTCAAAGTCCACTGAGTTGACTGCCTCCCTGACTAAAGGAGAAGCATCTTGCTGACAAGAGTCTTGGCCATGTCTCCCCTGTCCCTTGCAGAAGGCCTGTTCCAGTGAATGAAGGGAAGACTGAAGAAGTTGTGGAGTGCAAAGGAGGAAGACCAAGGATTTCAGAACCACACAGATCTTAGTTCAATGCCGCCTTTGCCATTTTCTAGCTGGGCTCCCCTTGGGGAAGTCGCATCATGTCTCTAACCTCATTTTTTGCACTTGGAAAATGAGGACAATCTGAGCATCTGATTTGCAGAGTTGTAAATGAAAGGAGATCAAGCCAGGCATGGGGGCCCTTGCCTGTAATCCCATTTGCTCAGGAGGCTGAGGCAGAAAGATTAAAACCCAGCCTCAGCAAAAGCAAGGTGCTAAGCAACTCAGTGAGACCAAAACAGATTTTGGGATATGGCTCAGTGGTAGAGTGCCCCTGAGTTCAATCCCCTATACCCGCCCCCCCAAAAAGGAGATCAAGCAGTACATAGTAGGTGTTCCATCAGTGAAGACTGAATTATGGGCTGGGGATGTGGCTCAGAGGAAGAGCTCCTGTCTAGTATGCATAAGGCCCTGGGTTCCAACCCCAGTATGGTGGGGGGAGCCAGGTGTGATTGCCTACACCTATAAAATCACAGTGACTTGGGAGGTTGAGGCAGGAGGATTTCAATTTTGAGGCCAGCCCTGTCTCAAAATAAAAACTAAAAAAGATTGGAGATGCACTTGGTGGCAAAGAGTCTCTGATTTCCACCCAGTACCAAAAAAAAAAAAAAAAAAAAAAAAAAAGAATGAAGAGATGACACAGTGGTCTTAGAAACTGCAGGCTGGTTGGGCCTCCTAATTCCTGTCTGAGCTGATTCGGTTCCGGCATTTCTAGATCCTAGTTTCCTTCTTTGCCCTCTCCTTAGTCCCCATAATTATCTTTATAGCAACAAAAACAGCTGCTAGTTGTATTGCAGTGTACATAAATTTGATAGCCCAATCTATTTAAATTTCTCAATAATCCTGTGAGATCTAAATTACAATCTACATTTCACAGATAAAGGAACTGAGACCCAAAGAGGCTGAGTGACTTGCCCAAGGGTACAAAGATCTGAGAGTTGAGGGTGCCTCTTTTGGCCTTCCTGACAGAATTCATTTAATATGTACTTGAATCACTGGGAGAGGCCCAAGGAGTTCCCAGAGAGGACGTACCTCAACTCGGGACAAGTGGGGTCCTTGATGTATCTATGTGATGAGAACGAATTCAACACACTGTCAGTCAGAGACATAGAGATTTATTTAGGAAAACAGAAATATATTCCAGGGAGAATGTAGGAAACTGGTGAGAGTTAGACATGGGAATATATGTGGGAATGCCATGGGTCTGGTGATCACAAGACAGTTTATGTGGTCTACTCATTTTCAGAGTCCTTAAGCTGATGTGATCTCCACTATCAATCAGTAGACAATATTGGAAAGTCCCGTAAATTATAGTTTTCTTAAAATATGGTATATCCCTTTGCTTAATCTAGTCATTGGTGGGATAATTAACAGTGCACAAGGTAATTTTCTTAACTGGGTGAATTTATGGTAACCCTAGGACTTTTGGATTTCCTAGAAATCTGGAAGTGACCAGCCTGGGAGAAGTGTACCCTGGGGATCTTTGTACCCTTGGGGAATGAAAGGCCTAGGAAAGCATGCAGAACTTCAGATTTAAATTATATTCCCTTGTCTTTCCTTTTGTCTCCTATTTTTTTATTCCTTCTATTCTACCTCATTTGCATACCTGCTATGAGCTGGGCACTGGCAATTAGTTCCTGCCCTCCAGTAAGTACAGTAGCAGGGAGGACAGACATGCAAATCAAAACTTTCACTCTGTATGGCAAGTGCTGTCTTTGAGTAGGCAAAAAGTACAATGACAATCCCAAACAAGGTGACAGTTTCTTCTGCTAAGGGCACTCCACTAGAAAGTTGATCTAATCCATTGTTTGCTAGCTCTGTGGACTTGAGCAAGCCATTTCATCTCTTTGGGCCTTAATTTCTTCATCTGCAAAATGGGGGTTATGACAATAGTATTTTCCTCATATGATCACTGTGGGGATAATAGAAATAATGCATATAAGACATTTGGCACAGTGTCTTGCACAAACCAAGCAATAACTCAAAAAGTTGTAACTGATCCTTTATACTAGCTGGGGTCTTCTAATCCCTTGAGACTTTGGGATGAGCCCAAATACCCAGTCCAAAACCTCTTTCCAAGATTACTACAAATTCCTGGCAGGCATTATTTCTCCAGGTCCAGCTCCTGCTTCAGCCTGCACCATCTTCAATCATCACTACACCAAAACAGATGGCCCTATAGCTATCTTCACAAACTGCAGTCAGGACAGCCTCTCCAAGCATAAAAGACTTTTCTGGAGACTTCAAAGGATGGGAGACAGAGGAGATCATATCCTAGCTAATCTCAGAGTGAAACAAAACAACAACAACAACCAAATAAACCTGGTTCCCAAGACAGCTCAGCTGGCTTTTGTTTCCCTTCACATTGTCCCCAGTGCCTTAGCCACGGGCCAGCTCCTGGTAACCAACATCTACATTGTTTGGCTGTTCACCTCCTCTCTGATAGATCTCCAATTCCCCTTGCAGCCACTAACCAAGTGTGTGAAGCCTTCAGGGCAGAGGTTGTTTCCCCTCCCATCTTCCCACTACCATCAGCAAGTGAAAGCACAAAGGTCCCTTTATGACCTTCATGTGGCCCGCACTAGGATGAGAGAAAATATTTGCTGTCATTCCTGACAGTTGACAGGATGGACAGATAGAGAGCCCTAGCTGGCTTCTTGCTACCTCCCACTCCCTAGTACCCTCTGCTCCTGACAATTTTCCAAATCCATTCCTCCAAATTCAGGCCAATCATCTTAACTTCTCAATATGGAGCCTCTTATTTAAAAGATCCATTTAGTTTGGAACCAAGTATGGTGGCACGTTCCTGTAATCCCAGCTACTTGGAAGGCTAAGGCAGGAGGACTGCAAAGTTCGAGGCCAGCCTGGGCAACTTAGTAAGACCCTGTCTTAAAATAAAATAAAAAAAAATTAGAAAGAAAAGAAAAAGGCTAGGTAGCTTAGTGGTGGAATGCCCCTGAGTTTAATGCCCAGTACTACAAAACAAAACAAAAAGAAAAGAAAGAGAAATGAAATCCAGTCATTTTTGGGAGCAAATTCAAATCCAAGTCCTCGTAGCTGCCTCCACAACTGTTCCCAGCTGCCTCTCAGAGATGGAAGGCCATTCAAGGACATACCTTCACCCTAAATAGTTTTTCCAAAGTATTTTCCTAGTGAAAACTCCTCTTCCCTAAAGAGTAGAGGTCATGCACTGAAGATCTACGAGCTGCCTTGGGCCCACAGAGGTGAACTAACATTTAGAAATTGAGAATACCCATGAAGGGCTGGGGATGTAGCTCAGTGGGAGGGTGCTTGCTTTGCATGCATGAAGCCCTGGGTTTGATCCCCAGCACACACTCCCCCCCCCCAAAAAAAAAGAGCTTACACACAAAAATCTGGATTTGTGGCTTTTCTTATAAACTTTGGAAATCTGGCATCATAAGACCCACAATTTCTCCAAGGAGCTTACTGGCCTGAATGGAGAGTAGGCTCCCTGCTGTTGAGACAGGTGTTTCTTAGGCCTTTGTCCCCTGGTCTTATTTATCTGTCCTCCTGGAACCCTGTGAGCTTTCAAGTTTATAGCCTTTGCTAAAAGGCATTTTAGTGCCAGTTTCCACCCTTTGCTGCATTATTATTATTATTATTAAATTGGGTCTGGGGATTTGCCAGACTCACAAAAGGGAAAATGGCACCACAGGCAGAAGTACAGCAAGAGCAGTCACTGAAGTCTGCAGGTAAGGCTGTTCCTTGAAAGGCAAGGTCCAGAGGGCTGGGGTCTCCAGCGCAAGCAGAGAGGGGCTGGAAAGGGTTTGGCTGGGGTTTGATTATGAAGGACCTAAATGTCACTAATACAGCATTGGGAGCCAGTGTGGGGTTCAGATGCTATCTATACATTTATTTATTTTTGCAGTCCTGGGGTCTTGCTAGTATGCTGGTGCTACACTCTCAGCCCCAGCAAGGGATTTAAACCTAGAGCTGTGTATGAGAAAGGTGGCTAGGGAACTCGAGAGGAAGGATAAATTGAAACCCTCCTGTTGCCCCACCTCCCACCCCGCCTGGCCCTCGCCAGAAGCCTAGGAGAAGGTGGTGCCGCGGTCCAGGGGTACCGTAGAGGCTGCAGCCCTACGCGTGGCAGAAAACGGTGGAAACCTCTGGGAGGATTGTAGGGAGGGATTTCAGAGGCAGCAGTGCCAACGAGTGTTATGCTCGACCTTGACAGAAAACACTGGGGCGCTGCGGCTACAACCCGCTGCCTCCCTCCCCCTCCCCGCGCTGCAGCGGACTGCGGCGGAATCCTAGCCAGCCCTGGCGGCTGCGGCGCGCTGGGGACGGGGGCGGGATGGCGGGGATACCGGTCTTCCCTGGAAGGCCAGGGAGGGAGAAGAGGGGAGGCTGATCACATGGCACCGCCACCAGGCACAGCCCGATTGGCGGGTCTCGCAGCCCAGGCAGCCAGTGTGGCTCGGGTTTCCCGGCCCTGAGCAGCCCCCTCCCCGCGCTGCAGCGCCGCGGGACCTGCCAGGCCGGGTAGAGCGCGACTCGGCGCCGGAACACATCCCTTTCCCTCCCCTTCGCTTCTGCTTCTCCCCTGCCTCCCCGCACCCGCCCCTCTTTTCACCGTACCTACCCGGAGGCCAGCTCTATTGGGGCTAGTTGAAGCAGGTTTCGGTGACTTGCCATATTTTTCCAGTTTAGGGCAACTCAATTTAATTTGGCTGAAGGGGGGCGATTAGAAGGGAAGTCCTCCCAGACACCTCAAATCCCACACCTTCGAACTGGACATCAAGACTTCCCCAGTTGGCGCCTCTGTTTCAAGCAAAAACCTAAACGCCATCTCCATCTTTCTACCCCCATCAAATCTGTGACCACAATCTGTTAAATTTCTCTTTAAAATATTTCTTAAACTTCATATCCAGTGTTCTCCTTCTTAGCACCAATTCTGATTTGTAACTCTGTTTACTTGTGTGATTGTGTTTATATGGGCTTCCCCATTTGATTGTAAGCCCTTGGAGAGCCTGGACTGTTTTGTTCACCGTTGTTACACCAACACATTCTTGATGTAAGGAAATGCTGATTTTTCTTTTCCCTTTGAAGGCTCCCTAACTTTAGTCTAGGAAATGAACTGAAAGACAGTAGATAGATTAAAAGGAGAAAAGCCAAACAAAACTTATGTTCATGAAACTCTGGGTTTGATCCCCAGCATGGCCAAAAGGAAAAAGGGGGGGCAGTTGGAAATCTGCACATAGGCACAAAGAGCACAAAGTGTAAGACTTAAGGAAGGAAAGGGCCAGATGGTTGGAGTTTATGAAATATCTTGCTTTACACAAAAGGAATAGGGGTTTGGGGCTCCTGAAGGAGGGGAAGTAGTGACTGACCCAAGCCCCAGGAGCTCAGGAGAGCTGCAGGTGACCAAAGGCTGTCTCCTCCTGCCCAGACCTGGGAATTGAACCCAGGGGTGCTGTACCATTGAGCTACATCCCTAGCCCTTTTTGTTTTATTTTAAGACCAGGATGTTTGTTGCTAAATTGCCCAGGCTGGCCTCAAATTTGTAATTTTTCTTCCTTAACCTCCCCAAGTAGCTGGGATTACATACATGACCACAGTCAAAGTCTGTCTTTTTTATGCAGTAAATCTCCCTGGTAGCAGCTCTCAGACCACCTGTGGTAATCTGTCTGGGCCAGGTGTCAGACTTCTAATCTCTTCTTTCTGTGAAAAGATCTTTCCTAGGCAGATATGGGGATCTCAAAGAGAAATCCTCTTTGCATCTGTTGCTTTCTTTACTAATGTAGATAGATGTAAATTTCTTTTACTCAAGAACAGATTTTCAGAGCTATTTCTGTCTGCGGTTTCTTTGAATAACCATTTCCAAATATGCCAAAGAAATATATTTAGTAGAGACATAATCTGGGGTCCCACACAGGTACACAGTAGGTGCTTAATAAAGGCTAATTGAATGCATGAATGATATAGCAAGTAATGTGCTAGGGGAGGAGGAGAAGCACACAGATTTTAAGATAAAACACAGTTTCTATCCTCAAGAAGTCATCTATAAAACAAGCATGCATTGAGGCCTTCTTTATTAGTAAGATTCCATTTCTACCCTTCCACTTCACCCCAGGGGACCAAAAGTCATTAACCTAGACAACAGGCTTCTGGTATTAGAGGAACAGGTATGGAGTCAGAAGAGTCCAGGATTTAGATATCTGACTTCCCAATCTGGTTTTACTGCCTTCTGGCTTTGGAATCACAGGTCTCCTCTCTCTGAGACTCCATCTTCTCATTTTAAAAATGGAGACAGCAAAACCATTCTCACAGGCCTGCTGAAATACATGAATGAGACTAACACCCAGGTTTTCAATGATGTTGGTTGTAGAAAGGTGACCATACCTTCCAGTTCTTCCAGCAGAAGAGTAGACACCTATTGAACCAGAGCAATTAACAGCATTCCTTTCATTCTTAAAAGTATCCTGATTTAGACAGTAAATTATGTGGTCATCACAGTAATAGACATGACATGATTCATCTACATTGTGCTCTGGGATACAACAGAGGGAAGGAGGTAAATCTTTAGGAAAGAGGGTGGTAATCATGAAAATGAGTCTGGAATTGTGCACCAGATTACATCAAGAGGAAGAAGAATAGGAAGGATTTAACTAGGAAAGGGACTAGCATTTGCAAAGAAGTAAAGAAGGCTTGCAAAAGAGGCTGGACAATTCTGGACATATGTAGGTAACATTAAGAAGGCCAAATAGCTTGAGCTCAGGAGGCATGGAAGGAGATGAGGCTTCCTACAGTGCTGGCTGTAGAATGTGTTTGAGTAGGGGTAGACAGGTCTATGGCTTTCCAGAAGAGCCCAATGAGGAGCTGGGCATAAAGTCTAGGAGGAAACATAATGAAACCTGAGCCAGAGTAGGGCCTGAGGCCCAGGGAAGTAGGAGAAGGTTCCATAAGCACTTGGGAGGTAAAATGGATTGGATAGGACTTCCGTGTGGGGGGTCCAATGACAGGTGGAGGATTTCCAGGTGAATGGGGAGGCCATTAATTGCAACATGTCAGAAGACCCAGGAGATAGGAGATGAGCCAGATTAGGCTGACTAAGCATTCATCACTTCTGACCCAGAAGGAAAAGACGGTACTCTCAACAGGTAGAGTTCATTCCTGAGGCCAAAGGAAGAAGCTAGGACTCAGTCAATATTCAGATAACATCTAATTAAAATTAGCTTCTGTAGCACCTTTGAAAGGCAAGAGAAAGCTCAAAAGTAGACTCTCAAGTAAGGTTTTATAGTCCAACTTCATTGTATGTATGGCTCTCCTTGATCAAGATGCTGCCACAATGCCCCACTCCCTCGCAAAATAAAATTCAAAAGGCTCCTGGTGACCTGACTCTAATTGATCTTTGGTGATCATTTCTTATTTCATCTGCTTAGTGTTCCCTTTCTCTCTCTCTCTCTCTCTCTCTCTCTCTCTCTCTCTCTCTCTCTCTCAGTACCGAGGACTGCACTCAGGGCACTTAACCACTGAGGCACATCCCCAGCCCAGCCTTTTTCTTTTTTTGGCATTTTATTTAGAGACAGAGTCTCACCGAGTTGCTTAGCGCCTCACTTTTGCTGAGGCTGGCTTTGAACTCGTGATCTCGTGATCTTTCTGCCATAGTCCCAAGTGGCTGGGATTACAGGCATGTGCCACAACACCTGACCCCTCTCTTCTTTTGAGAGCACAGCTCAGTTCCAGTTAGGAGAGAAAAGTGGTCTACAAATAGGAAGTGGGGAGAAGAGAGTTCTTAATAAGAGAGTTCCAGTTTGGGAAGATGAAAAAGTTCTGGAACTAGATAGTGATGATGGTTGCAGAACAATATTAAATGTGCTAAATGTCATTTAATGAACTGCGCTTTTAAAATTGGTTAAAAAGGTGGCTGGGACTGCAGCTCTGTGGTAGGGAGCTTGCCTAGCATGCATAAGGTCTTGGGTTTGATCCCTACCACTGAAAAAAACTTGGTTAAAATGGTGGATTTTATGTCATATATAGTTTTACCACCACCACCACAATGATAATAACACTGATGATAATGATTTAAAAAAAAAAAAAAAGAAGCTGACTTGCAAAAGAAGCAAAGATGAATGACAAGGTACAAGAACTGGTTGGTTTCTGGGATGCAGCTGGTCCATGGGCCCAGTTGCTGTAGTACCACCAGTTCATGAGTCAAAAGTCATTCTTTGGGACTAGGCTTGTTCATGCCTGGCTTCTCGAATTCCTTGCATCCAAGGGAGCCATAACACAGAGACTTTATTCTCTCTTGACTCTGTTACATCCTTTCAGACATTCTGACCTCCTGTCTCACCCTGCTGCTCACACTTCCTCAGACTGATCCTGCCTTTGCCTTCCCTCTAAACCTTTCCTCCTGGCTTCCTGTTTTAAATATCTTTTCCAATTTTTACAATCCGGACATTGGTCACTGGGAATGGTGACCAATTGTCAACTCTTACTTGTCCTTTCAGATCCAACTCAGCGGTCTTTTCTGCAGGATAGCAATCCCTAACCACCCTGAGCAGTGCTTGCCGTGTCCTCCATTGGTCTGTTGGGTTTTTGTACATGTCCTTCTAAGTATCCTAGCAATCTGCTTTTTTTGTCCGTAACCTCCATAAAACCACGTGTCTCCTACTGCCTGACAGAGGACTTTGTATGTAGTAACTGTAATGTATGTTTACTAGATTAGTAAGAATTCTTTTCTCCCTAGTGTCATCTCTCTGAGCCACTCAATTCCTATCAAGGAAAGACTGGGGGAAAAAAAGTGGGAGGAATTACTTTTGTTTCTTTCTATGATTGAGGAAGGAAGAAATCCAGTAGAACTGGAGCTATTACAAAGACCACTGGCATTTATGAGAGGTCAGTTCTCTCCCACCCCCTCTCTCTTTTGTTTCCCCCCTATAGGGGATCAAACCCAAATGCTTTACCACTGAACCACATCCCCAGCCCCCCAGGTCAACTTTCTGCCAGAACATGGTTAGTAACAGCTTTGAACTGAGGTAGACTTTGGGAGCCAATGTCAAGTCAAGCAAATATTAGGGGTGCTGAGCTTTTCAGCAAGTTGAGTTTCGGACAGCTATTTGTCAGCTGCACAGGGAGAAGTACGAAAATGCATCTGGGTCTGGCTGGAATAGGAGGTCCCCATCTCCTTCAGCAAAATCTGACAGAGAAACAAGACAGCCCTTTCTCCCACTAAGGGGCTTTGCAACTAACCTGGACATTGGTCACTGGGAATGGTCAAAGATGACTCTGGTGAGCTGGGCATGGTGGCACATACCTGTAATCCCAGCAACTCGGGAGGCTGAGGCAGAAGGATTTAAAGTTTGAGGCCAACTTAATGAGACCCTGTCTCAAACCATCAAAAGGACTGAGATTGTAACCCAATGGAAAAGCACTCCTGTACTAGGAAGAAAAGATGACTCTAGTGAACTGTGACAGAGATAAACTGCTTACTAAATAGCCTATGCTTTCCCCCTACATGTCCCAGCCCCAACCCCTACAGTTAGATTGGATCCATGTGACAAGTTCTGATTAATGGTCTGTGAGCTAAAGTAATGTATGTCTTGAAGTTGAAGTATTTCATTGCTGGTGCACAACCCTCCAGCTCTCTTTGTGTTATTGAGGCAATCCTGAAAGTCCTGTGTTGATATGGTAGAGCCAGGACGGAGGTGGCCTCACTTTCTGAATGTACCAGTGGAATGAAGGAGAACTACTGTGAAGAGTGCCCTGACCCTAGCAGGCTTTACAAGAGAGGGAAAATAAACCCTTGTTGGTTAAGCCATTAAAATATTTGAGTAGTTTGTAACTACAGCAGCCTCTAACCTATTCTGACCAAATATAGACATTAATTGTTTTAATCATCTAGCATCAAACTTGCTTCCTACTTAAGGATACCCACCCATCCCTATATAGGACTCTTTGGTATTGCCAAATCCAATGGTCACTTCTCTATTCTTATCTTTTCTTGACTTCTCAGCAGCATTTGTCACAATTGACCACTCCCTCCTGGAAACAATTTATCTTAGCATCTGTGACATCATCCTTGCTTGGTTTTCCACTTAGGTCACTGGCCCCTGATTTTCAGGTTTTTTTTTTCTTCTTCTTCTTTTCTTGTTGTTACCTCAAAAGTTTGGAGATCTGGGGACCTGGTTTTAAATACTGTCCTTGAAAAAGACAGCTAGATATGTTCTAGTATTCATTATGCCTTGTGTGTGCGCACGTGCTCCTGCTGAGGCTCAAACCCAGGCTGCGCTAGGCAAGCACTTAACCACAGAGTTCTACTTCCAGCTCTTATTCTACATTGTTTATTAATAACAGAGCACTAGCCCAGCATAGTGGCACAAACCTGTAATCCCAAAAACTTGGGAGGCTGAGGCAGAAGGATAGCAAATCAGAGGTTATTTTCAGCAACTGGTGAGACCCTAGCAACTTAGCAAAACCCTGTCTCAAAATAAAACATAAGGGATGAGTTTGTAGCTCAGTGGTAGAGCACTTACCCCACACATGTGAAGCACTTGGTTTGGTCCTCAGCGCCCCATAAAAATAAATTAATTAATTAAAGTTATGGTGTTTATATACAACTAAAATTTTTAAAAGCCCATAAATATAAATAATTAAATACAATAAAATATGAAAAGTGTTGGGGAGGTAGTTCAGTGATAGAGCATCCCTGGGTTTCATCCTCAGTGTCAAAGAAAGAAAGAAACAAACAAAAGAACACAGCACTATTTTTAGCTGGACACATTGTACCCAATTTTAAAAGCCCCTACATTTTCCAGTCCCCTGGCAGCTAAGCATGGCCGTGTAATTATGTTTTGGCCAATGAGATTTAAGCAAAAATGTGCAGGATTTGCTAGGCAGTCTTCTTAAAAGGAAAAAGACACACCTGTCTGCTCATTTTCCTTCCCTCTGTTTGGGATGTGGACCATAATGAGGTTATCTTAAAATTGTTCACCAAATGATCAGGATGGCTAAGCAACCTTCGACTGGCTAACTCTGGACTTATTTTTCATAAAAAGAGAAAGGAATTTCTATAAGTCATTTTTTTTCTTCTGTTATTTGCAACTAAATCTAATCCTGATGCATTTTTATCACGGTTGACATTGTTTTCCATTAGGAAGCCTAAGGGTCCCGTCAGAGGAGTTGGGGTAGGCACTTCCACACAAGAAATTGTTGGACCTCCTTCCACAAATGGCAAAGTAACCAAGCTATCAGGAAGACAGAAAGGTAGGTAGGTCAAGGAATATAGTTTATCAGTTCACAGACAGCACTGAAAGCTAGATTAAGAAATTCTGACTTTATTCGGCAGATCCCTTGCAGATAGTGGACCCTGTCTATCTTATCTAGTAATGTCTTGCACTTTGTACATGCTCAATGAATGCATACATTCTCTGGTAATTAATGCTGCTTGCTTAATATAGAGTATCAACAGAAATGTTGGAAGGTGGACCAGTTGGGACTCACCATCTCATCAACCTCTGTCTATTTTTTACAGATGAGTTAAGTGGAGTCTCATTTTAGTGGGAGGGGCAATCAGGCTATCTGTAAGTAACGGCAGGCAGCCAAGTCCCCCTTGGGGTGATGGGGGTACGGGTGATGGAACTCGGGGTGGAGGCGCGGAACAGCAGTTAGCTGGTCTCACCCCGAACCTCTACAATATGGCTGCGCTGGAACCACCTGACCTGCAGGAGGCGGGGCTCTGCCCGGGTCCCGCGGTCCCGCCCGCTCGGCCCCGCCCAGCGCCCCTCGCCAGGGCTACGCGGGTTGTGAGGTGTCGGAGACAGGCGCCTGCGCAGTGTGTCGCGGCGCGCGGGGCGGAGGCTTTATAACCACTTCGTAGCCGCTGCTCGGTTTCTATCTCCGGGAGGGCGGCCGAGGCGGCGGCGGCGGCCGGGGCGCCGGCTGGGGGGCCCTGAGGCGGGAGCTGTGGCGGCGCTGGGCGCCCCTGGCTCCTCGACCTCTGTGGGCCATGGGCTCCGAGAAGGACTCCGAATCGCCGCGCTCCACATCCCTACACGCGGCTGCGCCCGACCCCAAGTGCCGCAGCGGCGGCCGGCGCCGGCGCCTCACCTTCCATAGCGTCTTCTCCGCCTCGGCCCGCGGCCGCCGCGCCCGGGCCAAACCGCAGGCCGAGCCGCCGCCCCCGGCTGCGCCGCCGCCCGCCCCGGCCCCAGCCGCGGCCCAGGCCCCGCCGCCCGAGGCGTTGCCCGCCGAGCCGGTCGCCGAGGCCGAGGAGGCCGCCGCGGCCGCGGGGGCCGGACTCAACGATGAAGAGGCGGCGGAGGGCGGCGGCCCGGGCGCGGAGGAGGTGGAGTGCCCACTGTGTCTAGTGCGGCTGCCGCCGGAGCGGGCCCCGCGCCTACTCAGCTGCCCGCACCGCTCGTGCCGGGACTGCCTCCGCCACTACCTGCGCCTGGAGATCAGCGAGAGCCGGGTGCCCATCAGCTGCCCTGAGTGCAGTGAGCGACTCAACCCGCACGACATCCGCCTGCTGCTCGCCGACCCACCGCTCATGCACAAGTACGAGGAGTTCATGCTGCGCCGATACCTGGCCTCGGACCCGGACTGCCGCTGGTGCCCGGCCCCAGACTGCGGGTGAGCGCGGGGGCGTGGCCGCCAGGGGCACTGGACTGCAGCTGAGGGGCGTGGCGGGGGCTGCGGGGCCTCGCGTGTGGCCAGCAGAGAGGGGCTGTCCTGAGAGTGTATCCCTAAGCGAGGAGGAGGGTAGGGGTGACCAGCGGGAGGGAAAGAAGGGAGGCGAGTGCGGCGGGGTGGTAACCGGTAACTAACCATCTGACAAGCCCCGACAAGTGTGTTGAAGGCACCCAGCGCCCCACCCCTGCCCAGGGGCTTGAGGTGCGGACTAAGCTGTCGGCCAGGGGAAGGGAACTGTCCATTAAGTCAGCAGACAGGAGGGTTTAATTGGGGGCGGGGGCAGGTGAAGGCCCCTCTGCAGAAGTGGGGATATCTTTTGGTGAGAAGGGAGGGGATATTTGGCAAAGGAGGCAGTGAGAATGTCATTCTGCAGGGGCAGCGCTTTGGAGGGGTGTGTCCATTTGGCTAGGGGCACGCTTAGCAGCATTGCAGGAGAAGGCATGTTTTTCCTGACAATCGCTGTTGAAAGTTGGAATGAAGGTGATAGGAATGGCACTTAGGGCAGAGGACAGTTCACTAGCAGAGCTCTGGGAGCACCTTGGCACTGTGTGTTCTGTGCCAAGCTTTTGGGAGGCACCCTGTGGTTCTTACCCTGCTGCCGTGGGTGGGGTGAGGGGTGGACAAACCCTTTCTTTGTCCAGAGTGTCAATGGGGCACTGAGTGGAAGAATACCCAGAGATTGATAAGGTAGAAAAAAATGTTTGCCAACCGATTTGATCTTGAGATCGTGATGACAGTCTTCAATGCACTAAGAATGCTTGATTTCAAAGGTCAGTGAGTTAAAATGTTTATATTTGCAGAGCTGAAATACCACTAGATTTCCCTGTCTGAAGCATTCAGTGGAGATTCTCCATCCCACACCCCTTCTTTAAAAAAAAAAAATCTGATTATTATTTTTCAGTTCATCTCATGAACGTTAGCATTCAGCCAAGAGGGGCTCATCTAAGGGGTTGGGAGGCAGACTTCCTTTACCTGCTCTGGACCTTGGACAGATAATTTTATTCTCCTGTGTTATGTTTGGAGGCAAAAGGATTCTAGGGTGCAGGGCATAAATGTAATGCTAGTAAAAAGCTGTGTGATCCTTTGCTTCAAAGCACTTAAGGGCTTTTAATTGTAGTCTCTGTATATAAGCTGTTTGAGATTTTCATGATGCTGCCATTTGTTTCCTTTCAAAAGGAGCCGTTTTTGAGTGTCTAGGAGAATTAAAATAGTTAACTTCTATTTTTTATTCTGCCAAACTTATTTATTTTGTTTAAGTTTTTTTTTAGTTTAGTTGGACACAATACCTTTATTTATTTTTATGTGGTGCCAAGGATCGAACCCAGGGCCTTGCACATGGTAGGCTGGTGCTGAGCCACAACCCTAGCCCCTGCCAAACTTCTTTAGAAGTGGGTGTGTTATTTAACCTCACCAAGATGGAGTTGCCAAATTACTTTGAAGTGTGTGGTCAAAGGTACCCTGTTTATGATAAATCACTTTCACTTTTGGTTAATAAGTATCAGGAAGGATTTTGTAGGCTCTTTAAGATGCTGTAGGTCTTGCCTCAGCATCTTAGCAAGACCCTGTCTCAAAACAAAAAGGGCTGGGGATGTGGCTTAGTGGTAAGCACCCCTGGGTTCAATCACCCCTGCCGACAAAACTAAACAAAAGGGTCTGCTTATGGTCTGGTGGTCTTACTGGCCCTATGAAGTTAATTATTCTCCCCCTAGTACTAGGGATTGAATGTAGGCCCTTGCACATGCTAGGTAAGTACTCTACCACTGAACCATATGTCCAGCCGTTATTTTTATTTTATTTTTTTAATATTTCTTTTTTAGAAGTAGTTGGACACAATACCTTTATTTATTTACTTATTTTTATGTGGTGCTGAGGATTGAACCCAGGGCCTTGAATGTGCTAGACAGGCACTCTACCACTGAGCCACAATCCCAGCCCCAATTTTTTTATTTTATTTTGAGACAGGGTCTCACTAAGTTGCCCAGGCTGGCTTAGAACTTGCAATCCTTCTTCCTCAGCCTGGCAAGCAGCTGGGATTACAGATATGAACCATTGCACCCAGCTCTTGTGAGTTTAATTTATAAAGTATTAAAGTTTTGCAGATACTGTTGATCTATTTTCTGAACCCAAAGAATATTAAGAGAATACTATATGGCTAATTTTGGAATAGTATATTAACTCCTTTTTAAAAAAAATGTGAGTTTCCTTGAATTTAAGAAATGTGGCACCCCTGGTCGTCTTTCTGGAAAATATGTCAAAGCATAATTAAAGAAAGGGAAGAATCAAACCTCCTATGACTAGTTTCAATCCAGCCCCATTTTACATTTTTTATTTCTCTGAAGTCAATTTCTGTCTTTGCTTATATCAATAAAATTGGATAGAAATTAATTTGAAAACTTGGTGGCAACTCTAAACCACTACTGATTGAAAGGTATTAAAGCATTGTTAAAGGTCTTTGTGTGTGTGTGTGTGTGTGTGTGTGTGTGTGTTGTGGGGATTGAACCCAGGGTCTTGTGCTCTTCTGTTGCGCTACAACTACAGTCCTAGGGTTTTTCTTTTCATATCTCCACTCCCTGCCCCCCCCCCACATACCTCTCTACACACACACACACATCTATCTATCTATCTATCTGTCTGTCTATCTTCCCTTTTCTTTCCAAATACTGAGGATTGAACTCAGGACACTTTACTACTGAGCTACATCCCTAATCCTTTTTATTTTTTTTTTATTGAGACAGGCTTTCACTAAGATAATCACTAAGTTACCAAGATTGCAAGTTCTAAGCCAGCCTGGGCAACTTAGTGAGATCCTGTCTCAAAATAAAATTGAAAAATTGGGGCTGGGATTGTGGCCTCAAACTTGTTATCCTTCTGCCTAAGCCTCCCCAGTCATTGGGAGTCAGTGTGCCACTGTGCCTAGGCCATTTCTTAATTTAGCCAAGAATTGGGTTGACAGCACCCAGGTTTTTTAAATTAGCAAAAACAATTATAGCAATCATATATTTATTTTTTTTCTATGTATCTGTTCACTTAAAGGTAAAGGAAAACAAGCAAGCTGGCATCTGAGGACCTACATGACTGGCATACATAATTTGATCCTTACAACATTGTGAGATGGATTTGTTACAGTTTTACAGATGAGGAAACTGATGTTTAAAGAAATTGATTGATTTGTTCAGGGTTATATAACTAATAGTGGTGAACTAGGCTTGGAATGCTTGTCTTAACGCCAATGAAGGTCACTCAACTTCTGTTCTAACTACTTTTTGCACTTAGCCTCTGTTATAAAAAAGCATTGGCTTGTAAGCCTAACTCCCATTTTTGGGAATATTATTTGGACATTTTCCTTAAGGACAACATTGAGAGAGCCAGGTATTGTAGAATCTAGTTTCTTTTCTAATTCCTGTTAACAATCACTTACTTTTTCTCTTATCTGAAATAGGCCTAATTCTTTCCTTGTAGTTGAGAGTCTTAGATACTATGTTTGCAAAGAATTTTGAGATATTCAGCTAAAGGTGGTTATAAAAACAGGGATTAAGTATAAAATTCTGTCACCTCCCAAAGGAGTGTCCAGATTTCCTTAGGGATATGGCCGCAGTTTTACTACCCATGGGTTTTTGTTTTGTTTTGTGGTATTAGGGATTTAACTTAGGAGTGCTCTACCACTGAACTACACCCCCAGTCCTTTTTAATTTTTATTTTGAAATAGGGTCTCACTAAATTGCATAGGCTGGCCTTGAATTTACAATCCTGACTCAGCCTCCCAAATTGCTGGGATTACAGGGGTGCATCCAGCTGCTGCCTATTTTTAATGCCAGGAAGAAAATAGCTTCTATGTTCTTACTGGATATTGTGGATCTTGGTTGTTGGGGTATTTTTTAAACTTTTTTTTAAGATATGTATTTTTTTAGTTGTAGGTGGGACATATATCTTTATTTTATTTTATGTGGTGCTGAGGATTGAAGTCAGTGCCTCACATGTGCCAGGCGAGCACTCTACCAGTGAGCCACAGCCACAGCCCCTCCGTTTTTGTTTTTTAAGTCAAACTGTTTTATTCTTCTGGGCCTGGGGAAAATCATGGATAATACTAGAAAAGAAGCCCTAAGCTCCAGTTATCTCTTCCCATACCTGACCATGTTTGTAACACACTGATCAAGTTCTTTCCAGCAAAATTTATCAAATCCTCACTTGGGTTTAATATATGAGTGTGCTTACACATGGGAACATGTATATATACTTCTCAGGGTGGGGGAACATGTGAGTGAATTTACCAAGTTCTGATCATTAGTTTTATTATGATTACTCCTTATAGAACACTATATATTAAGAGATTTCATTATTTTATAAAATATTTGTAGAACAGAAAAAGAATTTGCATAGTCTTTAATCATTTGAATACAATATTTTATTCATAAGTAAGGGAACATTCATATTGTTATTTGATATACTAAGTACTATATTAACAAGTGTATCAAATAACAATATGAATGTTCCCTTACTTATGAATAAAATATTGTATTCAGATTACTAAGTTACTGAAGCTGGCTTTGAACTTGTTATCCTCCTGCCTCAGCCTGAGCTGCTGGAATTACAGGTGTGCAACACAATATATTTTCACAGGCTTGGTGACACAAGTTGTGAGCCTTGGCAATTTAGCAAAATTTTAAAAAGGCAAGAGATAAAGCTTGGGAGAGCTTCCCTGATTTTGATCCCCAGTGCTACAAACATAAACAAACTTTCAAATGAGATAAAATTAGCTCAAAATACAAATAACTGACATTTATGGTTATTTATAGCATAGTATTTAAGTATAATCTTATTTACATATAATTTCATTTTAGTCTCATACAAGTAGATGGTGATAAATGGATTTTGTAAAGGAGAAACCATCTCAAAGAAGAATTTGTAATCCCAGCAACTCTAGAGGTTGAGGCCAGGGGACATACATTCAAAGCCAGCCTCAGCAACTTTGTGAGGCCCTGAGCAACTTAATGAGACCCTGTCTCAAAATAAAAAGGGCTGGGGATATGACTCAGTGGTTAAGCACTCCTGGGTTCAATCCCTGGTACTAAAAAAACATAAATATAAATGTGGGATCTAATGTTTTGTAGCTAATAAGTGGTGCAGTTGCTCTATTATCCTTTTGAATCTCTGCCTATGCGTGTCTTTTCAAAAATCCCCAAATAATGAAACTTTTATGTTTTCCTCTCAGATGCTCCATTGCCAATTTTTTTTTATGTTCAGAACATTTTTTAAATTAATTAATTAATTTTAATTAGGTATATATGACAGCAGAATGCATTTTGATTCATTGCAGCACAACTTTTCATTTCTCTGGTTGTACACGATGTAGTGTGGCATCATATGTGCATTCATACATGTAATGATGTCCTGTTACTCAGCATTAAAAGAGAATAAAATTATGGCATTTGCAGATAAATGATCAGAGTTGGATAATATCATGCTAAATTAAGTAAGCCAAGCCCCCAAAAACCAAAGGCCAAATGTTCTCTCTGATAAGTGGATGCTGATACATGGGGGGTGGGGTGGGGGAGGGAATGGAGGAACTTCGGGCAAAGGCGAGACGGGAGGAATGGGGGCAGGAAAGATGATGAAATGAGATGGACATCATTACTCCACTGCCAATTTTAAATCCTTTCAGAATCTCTGGGAGACAAGGGTGAGCAAAGAGGTAATAAAATATCCTGGTATACAAGGGCAGAACTTTTATACAGTTAAATAGGAAATAAGGTTGTCCTGACCTAAATTCTTTATGCAGGTCCCCCACTCCAGCCTCTCATTGTTGCCTCTGTATCTTGCAGAGTTCCACCTCCCACCTCACACTAGGAGATAGTATCAGTATTGGTCTTCCCAGACAACTGGATAGGACCATTCCCATAAACAGGAAGCTTCTGTTCATTCCCAGCACATTTATGAGGGAAGAACAAGTTCCCTGAGTGAGACAAATTTCACAGTCAATAAAGGAGAATATTAGCCATGCACAGTGGTATGCGTCTGTAATCCCAGTGGCTCAGGAGGCTGGGACAATTTAGCAAAACCCTGTCTCAAAATAAAATGTGGATCATTAGGGAGCATGTTTTTATTTTTTCTGTTGCACCTTTAAGATTAACTATTTGCTGTTTTCCCTGTTTGCAGTTTTTGAGACTTCTTTAATAGTTATCACTCTGGCCTGCCTTGAGTGAGTGTCTATATTTATCAGTACATCTTGTGCTCTCAGAGTAGATTAAGAATTGCTTCCTCTAGGGGCTGTGCTTGTGGCACAATGAGAGAGCACTTGCCTAGCATGTGTGAGGCATTGGGTTCAATCCTCAGCACCACATAAAAATAAATAAATAAAGGTATTGTGTCCATATGTAACTTTAAAAAAAATACTTCCTCTAGAATATTTCTACTGTTTCTACAACTTCCATGTACAAACCCTTTCATTTAGGTCCTAAAAACGTGAGATCAATAGGTGAATCTTGATGAGAAAGGTACAGAGTATGAAAGCATACCTGGTTCATAAATAAGGAACTGAGATAGGAAGTGGGAAAGAATAGGATAGGTAATCATTCAGCAGACACTTTTGAAAATGATGCAGTGTTTGTTGAACACTAGTTGAAGACAGGGTATAACAGAAAGGACTTAGACGTAGTCCTCTTGATAAGAAGGTTGACCTAGTAGAGAAGACAGGATGATTGATAGATAAGAAATTTTAAACATAATGTGATAAGTACTAAGGAAAATACAAGTATTCTTAGATGAAAGAATAATAGGTTTTGCATGATAACATCAAAAAAAGATCTCATGGAGAAGATGGCATTTGATGTGGGCCTTCAAGAATATGAGTAGAAATTCATTCAAGATGAGGATAGAGGAAAAAAAGCCTCTTAAGCCTGAGTGTTAGGAGCAAATGCATGGAGATATAAAATGCCAAGATACCATCCTAAGTCCGGAGTTGTATTGGTTAGCCTCTGGAGGCATATTGTAGGGAGCATGATCTGGGAAGTGACTAAATATCAATCTGAAAATGTAGACTGGATTCAAGTTGATCAATGTATTTAAGCCATGTAAATAGGTTTAGGGTTGAAGGATTTTTTTTTCCTTTCTCTCTCCCTCTCCCTGTCGGTATTTCTCTCCCTCCCCCCTTCCTTCTCTCTCTATTATTGTTGGAAAGGCAAGATAATTACAATATAATGTATATAATGTGTTATGATTGTGCACTGGCACAAAATAGGCAACCAGCTGCCTGAAGAGGTTAGGTAGATTTTACAGAGAATATGACATTTGAGCTGATTTTTAAATGGGTAAGTATTTACCAGGGCAAGAAGAAAGGAAGAGATTTCTAGGCAAAAGAAAGAATATGCAAAGGCCAAGAAGGTGTAGGACAAAGAATGCTATGTTTTTCTTCTCTCTTTCTGTTTCTAGCTCTTCTCTCTCTCTTTTTTTTTTTTTTTCTTTTTTTTTGGTGTGGCACTGGGGATTGAACTGGAATTGAAGGATTGAACCCAAGGGCATGCTACCACTGAGCTACACCTCTAACCCTTTCTAAAATTTGAATTTTGAGGGAAGGAAGTTACCAAATTGCCCAGACTAGCCTGAAACTTATGATTTTCTTTCCTCAGCCTCTTAGTACCTGGGATTGCAGGTGTATACCATCATGCCCAGCTTGTGCTGTTCTCATGCCATACTTTTCAGGGCAAGATTGCAAATACAGTTTTAGAATATGTTCAGCTACACTTGAAGGTGGGAATTATCTCCCTGTACCTTGATTTGAGGGATGGAAGCTAAGGTTTGGAGATTTTAAGTAGCTTAGTGTCATGTATAATGAATCAGAGCCCAGACCAGGCACCCCAAAACAAGAATATCAAGTCTCATGCCATGAGTAATTCTGTGTCATAATAATAGATTGGGGAGTTTGGGGTTATTTTACTTCATTAGAACCAAATTACACACCTAAAATTGGTTTTTCATGTTTGCTGTGTTAGTCCACGTCTTCTCCCTAGTATGCCTCATTGCTGTGCCTTGAAAAATTGAGGAAATCAAGGATTTTCCACTCACAGGCAAAAGGATGCCAAGTCTGTCAAAATTAAGAAAAACAAGGATAATGTGAAGTTTAAGGTTCAAAGCAGCAGATACCTTTATACCTTGGTCATCATAGACAAAGGAAGCCAGAGAAAACTGAAGCAGTCCCTGCCCCCCAGGTTTAATAGTGAAGGAACTGAAATGAACCAGACATACTGATTTGAACTGTGTTTAATTTTTTTTAATAAAAAAAGGAATCTTATTTGGAGGTGTAGTTTAGTGGTAGAGTGTGTGATTAATATACAGGAGGCCCTGAGTTCAGTCCCTAGCACCAAAAACAAACAGAATTTTAATAAGTATTTTCTCCTCCTCTGCAAAATGGTATCGGATTATGAAGTGTTTAAGTGTTCCTGATTGGTAGTCAATTTAATGTGTATCTTCAGAACTTGGCTTATTACTCTTCTGAGGTCATCTACTGCTTTTCCCATTTAACACAAAATAGCAAGCAAGTCACTTTCTTTAGGAGGTATATTGTTTATCTTTAGTAGCTATTTTGCAGCTAGGTGGGGTAAATTTGCTCAGAGCTCCCACAGGATATGAATCATTTGCATTCACACATTGACCTATTCTCACTTTGTTCTTTCTGAGAAAAGTTTTAATGCAGCCTGTATCATATGACATAGGAGATACTGGTCATTTATAGTTTTAGTGTCATTTGCAGGATCTATGATGAACCATAGAACTTGAGTTGGTATTTTGAACATCTAATGTACATTCAAATAAATGAGAAAACTGGAATAAATCCAAGAAAACCTTATTAGCCATTCACATAAGTTATTTGAGGGCGGGCTGGGGATGTGGCTCAAGCGGTAGCGCGCTCGCCTGGCATGCGTGCGGCCCGGGTTCGACCCTCAGCACCACATACTAACAAAGATGTTGTGTCTGCCGGAAAAATAAAATAAATAAATATTAAAAAAAAAAGTTATTTGAGGGCTTTGGAAATTGGGAAGAGGATGAAATAGGGGACAACAAAGCACAGATGGCAACAGCTAAGCATGCAATTATTTATCTGTTTGAAAACTGTGTGGTAAACTTTTGCAGCTTTCCATTTGTTTCTCTAAATTACTTTTTTAAAGAAAAGTCTCTGATTGTTAGGGTAGTCTGAAAATTTAGTTGACATATTTAGAATTAATCAGAAAGGCTAGTAGTTGTAAATATAGTGGATTATTTATGGGAGACTAATTCTTGGCAAATGAGCATGGATTACATGAAACGAATGATGCTAGTGCTGATAATTTCTGAATTACATTTTTAAGCATATATGTCAAAAGAGAGGAGGGAAGATATGGCCTTATGTTATATTAATTATAATAGAGGTGGTAGTATTCTTGGCTTTTGGAAGCTATCAAGAAAGAAAACATTAAAAGGTATAGAATGGAATTGAAAAAAAAAAGAAAGGTGTAAGATAAAATGAGCTTTCAGTAGAACTTCACCATCTAGGGCCATTGTCTCTCAAGCTGTTGTCAGACCAACTCCATTGTAAAACTTAAAATGAAAAAGTATACTTGCTTTAGTTTTTGCTGTAGTTCTTTATTTTGTAAGTATTGTCTTTTCTTGTAAACAAACTCTAATCTCTCTAAATATAATAAACCATGGAAAGGAAATTGTTTTGTACTCTTTATTTATGAAACTGGGTGGCAAACCACTACTGAAGCATTTTAAACTATGTTTAAACAAAGGCTAGGAATTCAAGCTAAATATGATATATACCCCCATTTTTTTCAGAAAATTATTTTTGGAATATCAAGAAATCTACTTTCTCATATGGGATTAGTTATATAGTTGGTCAGGCTCATGTATGCGTGTTTTCTTTGCATCTTATGTGGCTGTGGGGTGGTGGCAAACAATGTTAGCCCTGATGAATAATGTCTGTCTTGTTAGATCAATTTTAATCTTACTGATATCTTCCTGTTTCCTTACCAGTTATGCTGTTATTGCCTATGGCTGTGCCAGCTGCCCAAAGCTAACCTGTGAGAGGGAAGGCTGCCAGACTGAGTTCTGCTACCACTGCAAGCAGATATGGCATCCAAATCAGACCTGCGATATGGCCCGGCAGCAGAGGGCACAGACTTTGAGAGTTCGGACCAAGCATACTTCAGGTCTCAGTTATGGGCAAGAATCTGGACCAGGTATAAGTTGGCATTATCTCATTGTCTCTTTATTTGATACCTCATAAAGTGAGCCCAAATCTTGAAAAGTTATCTTACTAATATAAAACTCAAGGATTCCTTGGAATCTGAGAACAGAAACTATTATTTGACTATACTTTTTTTTGTGTGTGTGTGTGTGTGCGTGTGTGTGTGATGCTGGGGATTGAACCCAGGGCCTTATGCATGCGAGGCAAGCACTCTACCAACTGAGCTAGATCCCCATCCCTGATTATACTTTTTTTGGCGGTGCTGGGGATCAAACCCATGGCCTCAAGCGTGTTTGGTAAGTACTCTACCTATCCCTAAGCTCCATCTCCAGCACACACACCCCCACACACACCTTTTTTATTTTGAGCTTGGATCTCCAGGGCTGATTTTGAACTCTCATGCTTACATCATGTTAGCTTCCGAAGTTGCTGGGACTACATATGCACCCTACCATGCCTGGCATGGTATGATAGTATAATGGTTATACTTTCATTACTATGTTTGATATGTACCTTTTCTTCTGACCATTTATAGGTTATCCTAGGCACATAAAATTGAAATACAACAAAATTAAAATTGTATGTGTTTATGTGTGTATGCAGGTTGAACCCAGGACCTCATATCTGCTAGGCAAGTGCTGAATCATGAACTACTTCCCAAGCCCTTTTTAATTGTTTTAATTTTTAAAAAATATTTATTTTTTTGTTTTAGGTGGACACAATATCTTTATTTTTATGTGGTGCTGAGGATAGAACCCAGTGCTTCATGCATGCCAGGGCAGCGCGCTACCACTTGAGCCACATCCCCAGCCCCTTAATTTTTTTTATTTTGAAGCAGGGTCTCACTAAATTGCCCAAGCTGGCACCTAACTTGTGATCTTCCTGCTTCAGCCTCCCCAATAACTGGAATTAGAGCACCAGGCCCAGCCACAAAATTGAATTCTTAAGCCTCTACCTTCTTAGTGATATGTCTCACATTGGAGAACAGTTAGGTACTTTTTCTAGGGTTCTGCCTCATTCTTCATTTCATTGTGAGCAGAAAGACACTTAATTAGTGTTAAACCTGTACTTGTTTGCTTTCTAGCTTCAAGCATATCACTGCTTTTAGATAAAGATTTAAGGAAAGGAAATGATACTAATATGAATTAATCATTAATCTTAAAAGGAGGAAGATTTTAAATCTCCAGAACCTTTAAAAAAAATGTCACATTCAGTTCCAACCTTGACAAGTCAGAATAAACCTATTTTAAAATGTCAGTGGATTATGTCTCCCAAATGATGTCATTTGGGAGAGGCTAATAAGAAAGATTTTGCCATTCATTTTTCTGGCATAGCACAATCTCCTGAATTGTCATATTTATAGGACAGCTCCTAACTTGCTGTAAATATTACCAGGTGTATGTTATATAGCATATCCAATTATTTTTAGATTTTGAACTTGAAAGTATCACAGGAAGAAACTATGGGTTATGTTGACCACAAATCTCAATAATACTTGTTGAATCTGAAAAATTAGTTTTCTGAACTAACAGTTATCCAAATTTAAAGTCAATTTTAGACTACTGACTATTTTTGAAATAGGATTCTGCTTTTAAATCCATCAGCCTATTGGCAAGTGGAAATTCCGTTTTACTTGGAACCATTGTTCTTTCTCTAGGGAAGTCTCCTTGTTCAGACTGTGACTCAAGTTCTATATAAGATGCCAATTACTGGGATAGGCAGCTCAGTATGAAACAGAATTCATTTTCTGAAAATTCCTGAGGTCTAGACATAGCCAACCTTCCAGTAAAGTGTGTTGCACAATCTGGAATCCTCAGTCAGGAGTTCTTGACTGCCCCTTCATTTCTATGTGCACTATTAGGAATGATGAAGTCAACTAGGTTTAACAGTGGGTATTTTTCTACCCATCCTTCCTTCCTACTCCCACTCCAGCAGATGACATCAAGCCATGCCCACGATGCAGTGCTTACATTATCAAGATGAATGATGGAAGCTGTAATCACATGACCTGTGCAGTGTGTGGCTGTGAATTCTGCTGGCTTTGTATGAAAGAGATCTCAGACTTGCATTACCTCAGGTGAGATGGGAAATATGTCCATTGCTTTTGTAGTCTTATTCCCTTACTTATTTAGAGAAAAGGATGTCAAAGAGACATAGTTGTCTTCTCACTACAGAGTGAGGAATCTGTAAAAAGTATCTCTGATCATATTTTTCTCCAGTTCAGCAACCTCTGGGCAACCTTCTAATCATGTCTTACCCCTCTAACAGCTTTCCATAGCCTGGCCCTAATCTACTCCTCTAGTTATGCTATATCCCAGATAATCTGGGTTTGTTGTTCCTTGTGTCTCTTCTGGGAATCCTGTCCCTATACTTGTTGTTTTCTTTGCCTGACATGCTTTCCAACCACATCAGCCTCCCAGTATTCCCCTTTTGTCTCAGTTTGCTTATTCATTCTTTAAGAGCCACTTAAATGCCATTTCATTGATCATACCTTCCCATTTTCTGCCTCATTCTTTGTTTGTGGTAATGGGGATTGAACCCAGGGCCTCATGCATACTAGATAAGCACTCTACCACTGAGCAACTTCCCCAGCCCTTTTTATTTATTCATTTATTTTTATTTTGAGACAGGGTCTCACTAAGTTGCCCAGGCTGGCCTTGAACTTGTGACCCTTCTGCCTCAGCCTCCTCAGTAATTGGGTTCTGCCTCTTTCTTCATGACTTTCCTTTATCACTTTCAGTATATTTTCACTACTTTGCACTTCATGGACATGTCTAATCTTACTAAACTATGATCTCTTTACAGCTTCTTGCATATAATGAGTTCCCAAAGCATTGAGTGAATCTTAAAATAATTGTCCTAGAGGAGCTAATATTTACAGACTTCATTGTGTAGATGAAAATACCTAATTTTCAATTTAGTGAACATTTGAATTCTTGCTCTGTAGCAGTCACTGGGGACACAGGTGATTAAGACATGATTTCTACTTTCACAATTGCTTATTATATCAAGAAGAAAAGGTACCACAAAGGGAATGAAGAAGAAGGACCAGGTATAGAAGGACTGAGCATAAAAGTCAGCCAAAGTTATCAAACTGACATTAACGATGAACATGGTTTATAGTATCTATTAGGCGTGGTAGGATACGTGCTAAGAAACTACACAAAATGTTAATTAACTACAGAACACAATGCATTTGGGTGAGTTATCAAATGCACAGGCTATGCAGGATCCCAAGTAGTGTCAAGAAGCTGGATCAGTTATATAAATAAATAATTAATTAAATTTTTTAAAAAAGAAGAAGAAGCTGGATCAGTGAAGATGGGTCTGGGAAGAGAGAGTTCAACAGAGAGAAGAAAAGGCCTTTTGTTTCTGGAGTTCTGCCTTTACAAAGTAAATGAATTAATAAATAATTGAAAGAGCTCACAGCTCTACTAGTCTAGCCATGTCCTCTTTCTCTCTCTTGTATAATATATTGGTTTCCTGAATTCTCCTTTAACTAAATCACTCCTATTGAAAAGAAAGCTATTGTTCTTATCAAGCCTTCTTGATAAGAAGCTGTGTTTGTGATATTGACATTAACTCCATGTTTCTTCTGTAGCCCCTCTGGCTGTACATTCTGGGGCAAGAAGCCATGGAGTCGGAAGAAGAAAATTCTTTGGCAACTGGGCACATTAATTGGTGCTCCAGTGGGGATTTCTCTCATTGCTGGTATTGCCATTCCTGCCATGGTCATTGGCATTCCTGTTTACGTTGGAAGGAAGGTAAGACATGCTGGGTTCTGTGCCTGTTCCAGCTTTAGTTTTGTTGGCAAAGGTTTGAGAGAAATGGAAAGGAGCTTATATTTCAGAGCTGCCTGGAAACCAGCTGGTTCTTAGATAAAAATAACTTTAATTTCTTAAATGGATTTTTATAAACCCCCATGGGATCTCAAAGTTCTTATTAACATCCTGGCTTGGCTTGTCTCAGAGACTTAAAGGTGAATTGCTTACTTTATTCCCCTGAGTTATTTTGTCTCCTCTTGGATTAACTTTTTCTATATTAGTTTATATTTTCCAACTCTTAAATTAGGTTAAAATTTGAGAAAGATTTTTGGGGGTAAAGGGTATATTTTAATATAGATAACTTGTAAATGAATATTCACTTATTCTTTTTTCCCCCTGGCAAAATATTGGTGTCCTAACCTGCTGGCCTGAATTTTCTCTTTTATAGATTCACAGCAGGTATGAGGGAAGGAAAACCTCCAAACACAAGAGGAATTTAGCCATCACAGGAGGAGTGACTTTGTCGGTCATTGCATCCCCAGTGATTGCAGCAGTTAGTGTTGGTAAGCTAATCAGGTCCACAACTCCTCTGTTAGCTATACTGTTTACCACTAAGGAGATGAGTTATACCTACTGCCCTTTTTATTTTTTTTTCTTGAGACACGGTCTTGCTCAATTGCTGGCCTTGAACTTGCAATCCTCCTGCCTCAGCCTTCCCATTCGCTGGGATTATAGGCACCTGCTACCACGCCCACTCCTCTGTTAGCTTTCCGACCTCAGCAGTTTAGTCAGCTGGCCAAACATTTTATCCTGGAGACACCACATTTTATGACAAACCTGCATTCATAGTTAACTCTATTAGGCAATGTTGTTATGATTATTTTTCAGCTACACTAAACTATCAGAATGTGTCTTAAGTTAGTGCCTAGAATTCAGTGTGGCATACAGAAAAGTTGAATTAAAGAATATTATTTTAAACCTAGTTTTTCACCTTTCATCTTCTTCTTCCTTCACTTGTCATGAGATTCACAAAGTAAATCAGTTTTATTTTTGACTAATGTCTCACAATATTTTTGGAGATATTTAGAAAAATAATCTATAACTAATATTTCATGAGTTATAATAATTAAAGCTCTACATATTCTTAACACAAATTTATAGACTAGGACAGATATAAAGGGCCACAGAACTGGTAGCCATAAGATACAATATAAATGCTGTTCAGCTGAAAGTCAAAGGAGAGCACAGCCTCAGAAATTCAATGAAAATGCTGCTCTTCCATTAGGCAGGAAGCCTGATGTGGTTAGTAGAGGAAGGATATGAAGTCAAAAGACTATTCTACGTATGGAAGCAGCTGTCATGCGGTGTAAGGAACTCTGAACTTCGTTAGAAGCAGAAATGGATTCTATTTTTTAATAGAACAGTTCTACTAATTGTTCTCTAACTCCAAGTATGCTGGTGGTAAAGCATAATTCTGAGTGCTTCACACACATTGTTTCATTTAATCCTACAGCCTCAGAAAAGCACCACCATTGTGACAGAAAGGTGCAGTAATTTTGCCAAAGTCACTTTGCAGATGTATGAATCAAGGCAGTCTTACTTCAGATCCTGTGCTCTTAATAATTAAACCATTCTACTTTACAGAGCAGTGTGACTTTGTAATTTACACTGCTGGGATACCCTAAACCCTAGTAGTCACTTATTTAATGTTTGATTCTTGGGTTAGCCCTTAAACAGTGAATAGGAGGGAAATGAAAGTAATATATATTTACTCTGCTAGACACTGCACATATGTTCTCTTCTCCCTGAGAGGACAGATCCACAGTAAGATAGCCAGTGAATTGGAGTCGAGATTGTAATCCAGACCTTTTTATTCTCTTTTGGTGGTACTGGGGCTTGAACCCAGTAGCACTCTACCAATGAGCTATATCCCTAGTTCTTTTTTTTTGAGACAGGGTCTTGTTTGATGGCTGACCTTGAACTTGGATATTCCTGCCTCAACCTCCAGAGTAACAGAGATTGCAGGCAATACACCACCATACCCAGCTAATCCAGACCTTTCTGTTTGCAAGTCTGGTCATCATTCCATTATACCAGGCATCCACTTTGGGACTGTGCACTCTTTCTTTGGCCCTTTATAAGTGGTTTGTCCATGTCAAGACTGGGAGAGGGAATTTAGGACAGTTGCAGCCTGATGGCCTGCTGACATGTTTTCATTTCTTCCCCTAGGTTTTGGTGTCCCCATTATGCTAGCATATGTCTATGGGGTTGTGCCCATTTCTCTCTGTCGTGGCGGTGGCTGTGGAGTTAGCACAGCCAATGGAAAGGGAGTAAAAATTGAGTTTGATGAAGATGATGGTCCAATTACAGGTAAAGGAAAGATTTTTATTTTCATTTAAATTTATGGGACATAATATAAAAATCAATAAAATTCAGCACATTCTACAGAGATTGTCATTGGATTACTTTGGATAATGAGGTTTGTAGGGGGTAATGTATTTTTAGCTTTTCATTTCTTTGTTCCAGAATTATTAGGTTAATTCCTCTGGTGCTTGCCTCTGTGTGGCAGGTACAAACTAGTAGGATTCTAAGTAACTCCAAGTATGCTGGTGGTTGAGTGATTATAATAAAGCCTTGTGTCTGCATAGTACTTTACAATTTTCAGAGGACTTTACATAGTTATTATCTTCCTTTTTACAACAGCTCTCTGAAGAAGAAGGGCAGGGGCTATTATTATCCCCTTTTAAATGGGAACATATTTAAGCTTTTACTTCAGTATCTGTTAAGAGTTTTTGCAGAGCTGGGACTAAGCAAGTTTCTGACTTCTTGAACATTGTTCCCACTTCACCATCTTAACTAACCTGGGGCACAGAGTTCACCAATGGTAAATTCAGTCTTTCTATTGAAATCCACACTGATCTAAACATATTTTGAAATCTTCAGTTTAATTAAGGCAGCTACAGAGTTGTGGAAATAATTTTGGACTTAGAATTGTAGTTTGGTGTGACTGTGATCTTGGATAAGTTATTTAGTTTTAAATTCTAATTTCTTCAACTAAAGTCAGAGCTGTCGATGCCTGACTATTGGGGGGATTAAATATGAACATATGTTAAAATAGATGATGTACAATGGCTGCACATAGTAGCTTTTCATTAACTGAATACCTTAGTACTTTTCTACATAAAATCCTCCACTCTGAAAAGTCATGTTAGGAATATGCCTATTAGACTGTTTTGATGCTTTGCGGTCCTGAACTGAGATGTTTTGTTCCACCCACAGTGGCAGATGCCTGGCGAGCCCTCAAGAATCCCAGCATTGGGGAAAGCAGCATCGAAGGCCTGACTAGTGTGTTGAGCACCAGTGGAAGCCCTACAGATGGACTCAGTGTTATGCAAGGCCCTTACAGTGAAACAGCAAGCTTTGCAGCCCTCTCAGGGGGCACGCTGAGTGGTGGCATTCTCTCCAGTGGCAAAGGAAAGTACAGCAGGTAAGCAAATAGATAATTTCTAACAGTTAGAATTATAAGAAGTGATACATTAAGCCATTTCTCTGTACTATGCATCTTTCATATATCATGTCACTTTGATTTAATTGTCAGTGGTATTTTTTTCAACTTTTAGCAAACTTCAGAGTTCTTTATGCTGCACAGTAGCTGCTTCCATATTCAGAATATTCTCCCTCTACTAACCACATTGGGCTTCCTGCTTAATGGAAGAACGGGCATTTTCATTGAATTCCTGAGGTTGTGCTCTCCCTTGGCTCATTTTACTGGCTTTTGGTTGAATGGCATTTATGTTGTACCATGTACAACATAAACTGGTACTAAGACCCTTATATCTGTCCTATCTATGAATTTGTGTTGAGAATGCGTAAAGCTTTATGACTTTTAAAAAGATTGTGACTTGCTTGATCATTTCACATTCAGATAACCCAGAATATATACAGAGGCACTTTACAGATATTAGATAAGAAGCAGTTTATTGATTCTCTGAAGAGTGGCCTGGGGAGGAGCACAGGTAGAGCACAGCAGGGTAAGGAGGTAGGGAAGCTAATCGCTTTCAGATGTCTGAAAGCTTTCAGCTGGGGAAGGGATTAGACTTCTGTGACTCACGCCAAGAGGAAGATTAAAATGACTAGGCAGAAGCTAGAGGGAAACTAATTTGAATGCAATGCATAGAATATAGGAGGAAAGCTGTATAAAAACCCAAAGAAGGAAAGGACTACCTTTGCAGATACTATGCTACTTATTTCTAAAGTGTTTAAAGTGGGACCAAAGGGCCTGTTGGCTATTAAAAGGATTCAAGCAACAGATGGCAGGTAGGTCAATCACCTGGGAACCTCTTAAAAATAGATTTTAGGGCCCATTTCCACGAATAATAACTAAAGTCTCCTGGAATGAGACCTAGGGATGGACTGAGTTTAAAAACAAACTTCCAAGTTGATTTTAGCATAGCCACTAAGTAAGTAAATGGCCGTTGAGAAAGCTACTGCCCACAGAGAGCGAGCCTGTGGCAGAGCTGAAGCTGGAACCCATGTCTCTGACGAGTGCACTTCCCTTGCACTCTCCTCATTTTGCCAGACCGCTTCACATCCTTGAAGGGTATTTGAGGCGGAGCAGCAGAGCCAAGGTGCAGGTGGTAGGGTGGAAGCTGCTGCTGATCCCGCTGTGTCTTGTGACTATGGTGTCTCTTGTTAGGGGATCCTGCCCCCAAATGCTGGAACATTCACTGCTGTACTCTTAAAGCCAGCTCCCCTATAAATGAGCAGACACATGTAATTGGAGAGTGACTTGCTGAAACTGCAGCTTAGCCAGTCCAGCTGTTCCAGTTCTGTGAAAGCCTTTCTTTTATAGGAAGTGAATGAGTCAGATGGGTTTGACGGTGAAACCCTTTATGAGGAAATACTCAAGAGTGCAACAAAATGGTATTTGAGCCAAGAAGGCAAATAGTTATGGGTTCCTATCTCTGAGACATCATTGGGAAAATGCTGCTGTATCAGAAGGGAGGAGGTTGGCTCCTGTGTGTCCTTCAGTGTTATAACCCAGGGGTGATTTGATTGCTAAGTGTTTTGAGGCCCAAAGGGTAAAGTGTGAGTGAGATGTGGTCTCTTCTTTTATGAAACTCCCAGAGGAGTGAGAGAGAGAGAGAGAGAGAGAAATTGATAAGTAGGTAGTTGCTGTGGGAGCACTTAGTTGGAAGTGACTGGTTTTCTGGGAGAAAATTGGGAAATGGAATTTCCTTTATTAAGGACCAAATATGTTTGTTGCAGAGGAAAGGAAACTTCCAGAGAGAGAGAATAGCAGGTGCAGAGTTATGGAGGTATATAAATCTGAACTCAAAGTGATTATGATTTTGAGCCTCTAGTGAGATGGGACTGGCTTCCTGACAGATCAGGAAGACCATAAATGCCTGTTCAGCAGGAGGCAGCCAGGAGTTAAGGAATTTTAGAGAGATCAGGTCTTCATCCACTGGCACTGGTCTTGAGGTTGTCTGACTTGGACTTAGGTGCTCCTGGAGAGAGAGCCCAGGGGTAAATCCCCAAGCAGGAGATGTTGGGGGTGTGAAAGTAGTAGTAGTGGGGATAGAAAGGAGGGGACGATATTTAAGAGGGAAAATGGGCGGGCACATATTTGATCTATTTGACAATTTGGAGATGATCAGACAGTTTGCAAGAGAATAATGGAAGAGATATGTGCCAGGAAGTAGACTGTCTCAGAATACCCAGGTCTCGTATTAACTTGAACGTCCCCTCTTTACACAGGTTAGAAGTCCAAGCCGATGTCCAAAAGGAAATTTTCCCCAAAGACACAGCCAGTCTTGGTGCAATTAGTGACAACGCAAGCACTCGTGCTATGGCCGGTTCCATAATCAGTTCCTACAACCCACAGGACAGGTATGTGAACAGTCAGATGCCCAGGAGAGGTTGCATTTTTTTTGCCCAGTACTAGGTCTTCCGAGAAGTGCAACGCCTCATGTTAGGGTTCTTATGTACCATCTAGTGGGATGTAGAGTATGCCCTGTGAATTCATTGACCAAGTTCTTGGTCCTAGGGTGTTGGCATCTCTTGATTCTTCTTGTTGGGGCTTGATGTTTAAAGATTCCTTCTCTCATTTCCCTCCTCCTCCCCTCCCCTTGGCTACTGAAACTGTGTAATTACTCACATGGAACTGAAAGAGCTAGACTGGTGTTCATTGATGTCTGTGAATCTAAGGTTTCTGCTCACCTTTTGCTTGATGTGGTTCCCATATGCTTTCATTTTGAGTAGTGTATCTGGCTTGGTGTGATTGCAGTACTCCTTACTGTTGGGATTCTGGCTTCTTCTAATTACAGCACAGTAGCAAAGAGTTATAAATCTTTCACATTCATGTTTTGAGAAAGATAATGTGAAGCTCTGACCCTTAGTAGAATTTTGGAAGCTTTTTCAGATGTTTAAAAGAGTGTTTGTCTGTGTAGCAAAAAGTAAGCTCAAGTCCACTGTTTACTCATCCTTTTAAACTTCCTAATCCTAAATCCACAAACTGCTTTTATCAACAGGTATAGCATGACCCATGCATGACTCAGCACAGTGGATTTTGTCTCCACAGAGAATGCAACAATATGGAAATCCAAGTGGATATTGAGGCCAAACCAAGCCAGTATCAGCTGGTGAGTGGAAGCAGCACAGAGGATTCACTCCATGTCCATGCTCAGATGGCAGAAAATGAAGAAGAAGGTGGTGGTGGTGGTGGTGGTGGTGGTGGTGGTGGTGGTGACGGTGGCGGTGACAGTGGCGGTGGTGGCATTGAAGAGGATCCCCCCTGCAAACACCAAAGCTGTGAACAGAAAGACTGCCTGGCCAGTAAAGCTTGGGACATCAGCCTGGCCCAGCCAGAGAGCATCCGCAGTGATCTGGAGAGCTCTGACACACAGTCAGATGACGTGCCAGACATCACCTCAGATGAGTGCGGCTCTCCCCGCTCCCATACTGCAGCCTGCCCCTCAACCCCCAGAGCCCAAGGTGCACCAAGCCCAAGTGCCCATATGAACCTCTGTGCCCCAGCCGAGGGACAGACTGTCTTGAAGCCAGAAGGTGCAGAAGCCAGAGTATGAAGTGAAATGAATGCTCCTGTTCTGAGAAGCACACTTGTTGTAACTGCATCTTTTGGATTTTTTTGGTGGGGGGGTTGGGGGGGATTTATGTATTTTATTTCAAAGATTTTCTGGTCAGGTTTTCCCCAGGGAAATTCTGAGAAATTTGCAATTTCTTACCAGATAATACATGAAAATTTTGCCCTTAGTACCCCTCCCTTCCCCCTCTTTTTTAGTTTTAATTTATTGGTTAAACTGATGTTGGCAATCCGTGAGGTGTGTCAAAGAGTGTACATATGTATGTGTGTATATTGTATGTATGCTAACGTATTACTGAAGGACACATTTTAATAAAGATTTCTGTGGTAATTCAACTCATCTCATTTTCCTTGGCTTGGCTAGTCCTACAGAGCCAAGTGTTTGATTGAAACAAAACACTGCATCTTTGACAATCTCTAGACCTGAGTTTTTCTTACCCCAGGGAAGGATTCTATTCAAATCCAACTACAATGGAGTCAAGTATAAACCACTGTCTCTTTAAGGGTGACAGGGAGCAAAGCCAGGCTCAGTTTGGACTGTATAGTCAGACTGAAGAGTTATTTAGCTGAGTTAGCTGGACAGGAAAGCCATAGTTAGAATGAACTTTGTTTGCCATCTAGAGGCAACTGCAGTTTTCCTGTTAAAGCTTTACTTGCCCTTTTCTGCATTATAGTCATTGTTAGTCCTATGCTTCAGAGGAGGACAGGGTGGCAGTCCCAGTTGGTCTCAAGAGGTCTCCATGAACGTTGCAGAGTCACAAGTTGGGAACAGTATTTTTATTGGAGGAGGAAATGTACTGATTTGCGCAATCACCAGCAGTGATGGAGGCATTGGCTGTGTTCTCAGGTGTGTTCCCCTGTTCTTTAAAAGGCTTTCTTAGTTTTGCCAATGTGGTTTAAGTGGGACAAAGAAATCTGAGATTTGTAATGAAAAGAGAGGATACATGCCATCAAAATCTCTGAACATATTTAACTTTTCCTGACCCTACAAATTCATCAGAATTAAACTAAGTTAATACTACTTTGAATTTTTACACTGTCTAGAATAATGTCCTTATAAATGAAAGCTCTTACAGAGAGTAGCAAGAAAATTGAATGAAAGACTCATGAGACCCAATGCAAGATTCCAGATCTGGCTTAATTCAGTGATGGTATGAGAAAGTTACTCCCTTGTACCCCCAGATTCCCCAATTCTCAAGACTGTGTTTAAGGTGACTTCTGTCACCTTAATCCTGGGCCTAGAGGAAGAATCAAATGCATCTTTCCCTAGAAACCAGATGGCCTTCTGTTTTCCTTTGCAGATGCACCTGCTCTTTGTCTTGCTACACTAAGGATGAGGAGTCTGGACAACAGCCAGCATCTTAGCTCTTGGGCACTACATTCCAACTTGGCACATTTTCTTACACCTGAAATAAGATACCATTAGTGGACTTCAGGTCTCTGGAAGAAAGCACCCTAAAGGGTGTCCCTGTGTGACAAAAGGAACCTATTGGAAGAAGAGGCGGGCAATCTGGAGACCTGAAATGCAGATTTTCCATTCAAGACTTGGAATTCTCTTGAAGCTTCGTCAAGAGAATAGTTAACTTGGATAAAATCAAAGAAGTTTGTTGGAGGGGTGTAGTTTACAGCCAAACCTGTGTTCCCTATCTGGGCTCTGCTTAATGCTGTGGGATTTGGGCAGTCTACTCTTGAGTCTGTTTTCACTTAACTAAAATGGGATAATAAGCCTGATTTATGGGGTGTAAAGATTAAGTGAGATGGTTTACTGAAAACACTGTTGGTAAAGGCCAATGTTTTTTCTTCCTGTAGAGATACATAGAAATAAGTTAAAGGAGATTCTGGATATCATCTAAGAAAGGAAGCCCAGAACTCCAGACCAGGGGTAGGAAAAACTATTTGAATCCTTTGTAGCACTCCACTCTCATCTCCCAGAAAGGCTCATCACTACCATCTGGAGGACAACATAAGTAATGCATTGGGAAAGTTCTCTGCTGAGAAAATGGAATCATCTTGATTCATATTCATTTTCTCTCTCTCCCTCCCTCTCCTCTCCTCTCTTCTTTCTCTCTCTCTTCTCTTCTTCTCTTCTCCTCTTCTTCTTCTTCTTCTTCTTCTTCTTCTTCTTCTTCTTCTCTCTCTCTCTCTCTCTCTCTCTGTGTCTCTCTCTGTCTCATACTGGGGATTAAATCCAGGGGTGTTTAATCATTGAGCTACATCCTCAGCCCCTTTTTAGTTTGAGACATGGTCTCACTAAGTTACATATGGCCTTGCTAAATTGCTGAGCCTGGATTTGAACTTTCAATCCTTCTACTTCAGCCTCCTAAATCACTGGGATTATAGGCATACCCATAGCTCCTGGCTAATTTTTTCTTCATATGGCCTTCATTCATTCTGAAATAATTATGCAGGATATGGCATGCAGAAATGAGGAAAACAAAATTCCTGTCTCCATGGAATTTATACTCTAGTGGGGGAAGTCAATTGTACATAATAAGGACAGGTATGCTGAGGTAAAACAAAGGGAAGACAGTGGTAGGTGATGTTTTAGGTGGGCAGAATGAGACCTCTTTGATCAGAGATCTTGAGATCTGAACAGAATGAGGAAACGAACTGAATAGGGGAAGAGTACAATTGACATGAGAAATAAAGTACAAAGGCCTTTGGTGGAGCATCATTGGTTTGCTTTTTTAAAAGACACAGTATAGTGACCTATGTGACTGGAACAAAATAGGTTAAGGCAGGGAGAGAAGCAGATTAGCTGGGGGGCAATTTTGTGTAGATTAGCAAAACGACATAGAAGACAAGAAAACTAAAGGGGTCTCTGAGGCCAGGAAGGTAAATAATATGCAAAGCTAGACAGAGCGCTGCAGTCAGCTTTCAAAGGGGCTAAAACTAGGAGAGGATGTGTCTGTTCACAAGTCCTACTTAGATAGGTCAATGGAAAGAAGCTGTGCCATAGCAAATGGGTTCTCATTCGGACCTAACACACCCTCTTGTACTGCAGGCTGCTAGCAAGCTAAGAATTTCAGGTCTTAGACTCCCTTGAGGCCAACATTCTGAAAGTAACTTAAATTTTGCCCATTGGATGCACAAATGAGATGTGGAAGGGAGGAGCATCTGGGGGTTGTCTTTAGCTACTTGGGCTTCAAGGTGTACAGACCTAGTGTCTCATCAGTGGTATTCTACTACCCATCAATGGCTCTCATCAGTGTTGAAGGGCATCCTGATTCACAGGTACCAGCTTGTGAAACGTGTTTTTGTAGTCAACCTGTGATGGCCTCCTGATTCCTCATCTCCCTGGTGTGGCAGAGGTAGCAGTCAGCTCTCAGCATTGGCCAATTCTACGAATCTCCTGGAAGCCCAGCCTACAGCCCTCTTGCCAAGGCTTCCCAACTCTTCAGTAAATACCTAATTTGCCTATATTGAATCCTTTTCTACTTAAAATTGGTAGACATTTGTCTGCAACTATTTTTTTATTTCAAAAATGGCTATAGGCAACAGACCTACTTAGATTAGTTATGATTAAGTTGGGTTTGTAGGAAATGAGGATCTTGTTGCCTTTGAATACAATGAAATTATAAGCAAATGTTGGTATCTGTGGTCACCCAAAGAAAAATGTCTCTTAGTGGAAAAGTCTAGCAGATCAAGTGGCTGCTATGACAGACTATAACATGAGAACTGAGGGTTTAGGGGACTACACCAGAGATGTTAAAGGAAGAAAATGTAAGCCTCAGGGGCTTTTTGAGACATGGTCTTGCTAAGTTTCTTAGGGCCTTGATAAGTGGTTGAGGCTTGCTTTGAACTTTCAATCCTCCTACATCAGCCTCCCAAGTCACTGACATTACAGGCATGTACCACAGGAGAGCCCCAAGAGAATTTTATCTTGTGTCTGTGAGGCTGAAGTATGTGGAAATCAGGTGGAGATTTACCAGGTCTCTTATGTGAAAGTTAGGGCATCATTTGGGAAAGTGGGACCCTGAAATGAGAAATGGGGACATTTGAGCTCTGAACCACTAATTCCACATACACAGAGCTTCTCTTAACCAACAAAAGCAGGTCTTCTTCCCCTCACTGATGTGACTGGTTCTGTTGCTTGGAGACTCTGGGGTAGTTGCCTTGAAAGAAAATACCAGTACTTCTCATGTCCAACCCACTACCTGTCATTACTACCAGATTTGTAGCTAGAGTCGGATTTCTGGGTTTTGATTGATTCATTGTTTGTTTGTTTGGGGGGAGGGTGTTACATGGCATTGAACTTAGAGACACTCAACCACTGAGACACATCCCCAGCCCTATTGTGTATTTTATTTAGAGACAGTTGCTTAGAGCCTCAGTAAGTTTCTGAGGCTGGCTTTGAACTCACAATGCTCCTGCCACAGCCTCCTGAGCTGCTGGAATTACAGGCATGCGCTCTGGTAGCGCCTGGCAGATTTCTGGTTTTTCTAGAAGGCAGACAGTCTGATGTGAGAAAAGATTTACAAAAGAATTACAATATTTTGCCAATTTGTATCAGCAGGAACCTGGGGAGTATGTCGTGAACTGATTCTAAAGTTGGTAGCTAGGGAAGAAAGGAAGATAAATTGATTTTCATTTTGGTTGAATTTATCAATGTAGTGTAATGGAGATCTTTGGATTTAGTATGTTTATATTTATCGGGGTTATCCACCAAAAAATGGCTTTTTTGGGGGGAAGCACTAGGGATTTAGCCCAGGGGTACTCTACTCTGAGCTACACCTCCATTCCTTTTTATTTTTTGAGAGGGCCTCACTAAGGTGCTGAGGTTGGCTTCAAACTTGTGATCTTGCTGCCTCAGCTTCCCAAGTCACTAGGGACTACAAGTGTGTGCCACAGTGCTCGGTTCTGAGAATGACTCTTAGCTAGTTGGTTAGATGAGACCTGGACTTAAAAGTAGCCTATGCTCAAGAAATTGTGATGTTATAAATTCCTCAGTATAACTAGAAGAACCAAAAATGATGATAGAGATGTTGATTGTAGATTTATTATGTGTATGATCTACTTATCTCCTAATTTTGTCCCCCAATTTTTTAAATTTTTTTATCTTTTGCCATGCTGGGAACCCAGGACCTTACAGATGCTGGGCAAGCACTTTACCACTCAACTACAGCCCCAAACCCCTTATTTTGAATAAAAGTGCTATAGAATATATCCTCCCTACTCTGGGAATAAGGCTAAGAGATGTTACCATTGAATCAAAATCCTTAATATCAGAGGATGGTCAGAGTGACAGGAGGGGCCAAGGGATTCTACCAGGGCAACAAAGCTGGAGTGATGAAACATATTGAGAACCTACTAATGTCCTACTTTGTTTATACATCAAACAAAACCTAAGGTCTGGTAAATAGAGAACTCCTTTGAGGTCCAAAATGGAGACTTTCTGGGTACAGTGGCACATGCCTTTAATCCCAGAGGGTCTAGAGGCTCTCCAAAATGGAGACTTTCTGGGTACAGTGGCGCATGCCTTTAATCCCAGAGGGTCTAGAGGCTCTCCAAAATGGAGACTTTCTGGGTACAGTGGCACATGCCTGTAATCCCAGAGAGTCCAGAGGCTGAGACAGAAGGATCTCAAGTTCAAAACCAGCCTCACCAATTTAGTGAGGCTCCCTGAGTCAAAATGAGACCCTATTTCAAAAAATAAAAAATAAACTGAGGACGTGACTCAATGGGTAAGCACCCCTGGGTTCAATCCCTGGTACCAAAAAAAAAAAAAAAAGTGGACATTCAATTCTCAGAACTAAGGTCCGTAAATAAAGGGATGCTGGGTATCCTGGAGGAAGCACCCAGCAATACCACATAACTACATTCTAGTTTTCCCCAGGGGAATCTTAAGCCATTTACCTATGCTCCTGTGCTCAGTGAGATGAGTATACCCAGACCTTTAAGGACTACTTGGAGACTGGTTCTATTCTAACACAAATCTCAAGAGATCTAAAAGGTTTTTGTGGTCCACTAGTTAGAATAGGAACTTTTGGTGTATTATGGATTAAATTGTGTCCACAATTTTAGAGGGACAATATGTTCTAACTCTAAGTACCTCAAAATGTGACCTTTTTAGAAACAGAGTCATTGCTGATATAATTAAAACAAAATGAGGTCGTACCAGAGCAGAGTGGCCCCCTAATCCAATATGATAGGTGTCTGTATAAAAAGGCGGAATTTGAACGCAGTTACTCACGTAGGCTGAACACCGTGTGAAGCTGAAAGCAGAGACTGGGGTGAGCAGTGCAGCAGAAGCCAAAGGAAGAAAAATGTTGCCAGAAAACTAATTCCTCTAGGATCTAGGAGGGTCTAGAACAGATTCTCCCTCACATTCCTTCAAAGGAACCAGCCCTACCAATACCTTAATCTAGAACTCCCAGACCTCCAACCTGTGAGATGATAAATTTCTATCATTTAAGCAATCCAGCTTGTAATACTTTTTTTTTTCACTTGGCTCCCCTACATGGGGGTCAAGTGATAAAAAGGAGTTTGGGCCTGAGTCTATCACACATGATTATTCTGTGGCTATTTCACAGTTTCTGTAGGCACGTTGTCATAGACGTGTTTAGCAACTGGTAGGAGCTTTACCTTGTCCCAAAAATAACAGCTATTGTGATGAACAGCAAAGGAAACCCTGGAATCACCATTTTCCACCAAAATCATAAGCCAAAAGTAACAGTACATCCCTGAGGGAATGAGATATTAATGCCACCATCAAAAATGAGATTCAGGAGTGACGATCCCTATTGTTCCTGTTTGGCTTATGCAGGACTCAACTCATAGCTGTAATTTCAGTTGTGATCTTGTAAGGCATCTCTCTTCCCCTGGAACCTGAGTCATGCAACTGAACATGAATGTTGACCTGGAATATGCAGTTTTTTCTTGTCAGAAGAGCAGAAAATAAGCCAATTTTACCTGTTGGGTCAATAAGTCCCTCTCACTGCCCAACATCGGGATTATATCATCTCCCAGTGCTGTTGAACTCTAAACCGTTGACACTTATCTCGTCTCCCAGAACATCACTGAACATGTTTCTGGACCTAGTAAGCATGAAGTAGTAGATATCAAAATGCCTCCTAAAACATGCTGTGGAGAAAGCCTCTAAGAGAATTTTTGGGGGTCCAGAGCAATAGTCCGGTGCATGACAGTAGTCCCTTCTAAAATGAAAGGAGGGCTCTTCACTGTACACCCCACCGAGGAAAATCCTGAGCCTCCTCTGGGTCTCATGATATTTGGTTATGTAGCACTGACTTGTTTACCAAGTAATTGGGAAGCTACCAGCTCTGAAGGCCCAGAGAAAGAATATCCACCAATTGCTACAGGCTGCAGTGGATGCAGTTTGGGGGTTTATGATCTAGCAGATCCAGTAGTGCGTGAAGGTCCCCTGGCAAATGAGGATGCTGTACACATGTTGTGCAAGCTCTCGTATAGAGCCACAGCACAGAACCTTAAGAATTTGGAGTCAAGCCATGCTATTTCTGGCAATGGCTATTCTCCTTTAGAAGCTGCTATTGGCTTGCTACTGAGCCTTGTTCTGTGCTCTGGGAGACCAGCTGGGCACTCGGCAGCAGTTGGATTACATCAGATCCCTTTCATCACAAAGAAGGAAGGGATTTGTCCCCACTGGAAAAGACATTCAAGATATGGATTGTTTCCAAGGTAGGGATTATTTTAAGCCTACAAAACATAAAATATTCACAGAATATATTTTAAATAACAAAAATTCCAATTATTACAAAACAAAAGATATGCACCCCCTAGTTATTCTAAATTTGATTATATGTTCATTTTGAGAAGGATGGTGGTTAAGAGGATATTTTCCAGAGCCAGAATGCCTGGGCTGGAATTCCAGCTCTACTATTTAAGTAACTTGGACAAATCATTTAACCTCTCAGGTTCTTCATTTGGGGTTGTGAGGATTAAGTGAATACAGATAACAATGCCTGGCCTAGCATTATTGTCCACTATCATGATCATAATGATCCTTGTCTTTATCCATGAACTTATTAAATGCCTTTTATTCATTCTGTGGTATTTCATCAACACAGTCTCTCAGCAAGTAAGGCACTTGACTAAGATCCAGGGGATTGTCCCAAAGCAGCTGGCCTGTTCTATAGAATAGTCAAATGGCCTAATAAAGATTTATTTATGGTTCCAGCTTGGAGACATCTTGAGAAGCTCAAGTTTTGTTCTTTAGAATAAAAAAAAAAAAGAGAGAGAGAGAGAGCAAGGCCAGGGGAAGGTTTTTGTTTTGTTTTGTTTCTGTACTGAGATTGAACTCAGGGGCTGTCTACCACTGAGCTACATCCCCAGACCTTTTTAAATTTTGTTTTGAGGCAGAGTCTCACTAGGTTGCCCAGAGTAGCCTCAAACTTATGATCCTCCTGCTTCAGCCTCCCGAATCTCTGGGATTATGTGACATGGCATATTTTAAGGAATATAATAGAGCAAGAAAGAACATGAAATGCTCACATTGCCCTCATTTCTCAGCATTTTATGAGTTACTTATATTCATAGTCTTCTTTCTCCATGCTTCATTCTTTTCCCCCAGGCAGAACCTCAGCTGGTTGAAGTTTTTATTCCTAAAGGAACTGAGCCCTTAGTGGTCTAGACTTTTAGTACTTTTAATTTGAGTTTGGCAGTACTAGAAGTAGCCCTAGTCACTCCTTCAGGTATGTCCTTCCAGCATCCCCTACCTCCCCCCACTGAGCAACAGGAACCCTATGTTCCTTGATAGAACCACTCACTCCACCTAGGATACTGGTTCAGTGGAAGAGGAGACCAAAGAGGCCAGAGAACTTCCAGTTCAATGGATTTACTCTTTGCTTTGGGGGAAGTATTTCTCCTGTAAGTACTGAGACTTCTAACAAAAGACCAAAGGTACAGGCATAAGGAGCAAAAGTTTAACCATGAGGCCCTAAATTTAATCCCCAGTGCTGCCCCCTGAAAAAAGAAAAAAAATCATTTTTTTCTTTGTTCCGCACCACCACCCTCCACTTTGGTGCTAGGGGTCAAACCCAGAGCTAAGCACATGCTCTACCACGAACCCCTAACCAATCTTTTGTTTGTTTGTTTGTTTGTTTAATTGAGTATAATTATATAACATAAAAATCACCATTTTAAACTATACAATGCAGTAGATGTCAATATCTTCATGAAGTTGTATAAGTATCACATCTATCTACTTCCAGAACATTTTCATAACTCTACAGAGAAAGCTGTTAGTAATCTGTCCCAATAACCTCTTCCCCATGGTAACTACTAATCTACTTTCTGTCTCTAGGAATTTGCCTGTTCTGGATACTTTGGGTAAATGGAATCATAGCTTTGTAGTCTTTTGTGTCTGATTTCTTTCACTTAGCATGTTTTGGTCTTTTTTGTTGTTTTCTGGTACTGGGGATTGAACTCAGGTACACTCTACCATTGAACTACAATCCACTCCCTTTTTAAAATTTTTATTTTGAAACAGGGTCTCACTAAATTGCCCAGGCTGGCCTTGAACTTGGAATTCTCCTGTGTTAGCTTCCAATCTCTAGGATGATAGGCATGCATCACCACTCCCAGCTTTAGCCTGGCTTTCAAGGCTCACCCATGTTGTAGTATGTATCAGTACTGCATTTCTTTTTATGGCTGAATAATATTTCACTGGCTATTGTATAGATATTTTTTGAATATACCATATTGTCTTTATCCACTGGCAGACATTGACATTGTTTCCACGTTGGCACTACTGTGAAAAATGTTGCTACTATGAATATTGGTGTATAAATATCCATTTGAATCCCTGCTTTCAATTCTTTGGGGAATATGAAATGGAATTGCTGGATCCTGCTGTAATTCTATGTTTAGTGTTTGAAGAATTGCTGTACTGTCTTCCCCAGCAGCTGTAGCACTTTACCCACCAGCAATGCACAGGGTTCCGAATTCTCCACATTCTCATCAACACTTACTAGTCTTCTTAATTATAGTCATCCTAGTGGGTATGACATAGTTTTGATTATATCCCCCTAATGATGAATGTTGTTGAGCATCTTTCATGTACGTTGACCATTTGTTTTTTTGGAGAAATATTTGAATCATTTGCCCATATTTAAATTGTTTTTTGTTCTTGTTGAATTATAAGAATTCTGTGTCTATTCTGGGTCTCTCTCTCTCTCTCTCTCTCTCTCTCTCTCTCTCTCTCTCTCTCTCTCTCCCCCCTCTCCTCTCCCCCTCCCTTCCTCCCTCCCTTCCTCCCTTCCTCTTTTGTGGTGATGGGAATTGAACCAAGGACTTTGTGCATATGAGGCAAGCACTCTACCAACTGAGCTAGATCCCCAGCCCCTGGGTGTAAGTCTTTTAATAGATAGAAATTCGATATCTCTTATCTAAAATGCTTGGGGCCAGAACTATTTTGGATTTCAGATTTTTTTTTTCAGGTTTTAGAGCATTTATATAAACATAATGAGATTTCCTGGAGATGGGATCCAAGTCTGAACATGAAATTATTTTTTTATTTTACATATCCTTATACACATAGACTGAAGGAAATTTTATACAATATTTTTAATGGGCCTGCATTTTGACTGACCCATCCCACAAGACCAGCTGTGGAATTTTCCACTTGTGGTATCATTGCAGTACTCAAAAACTTTTGGATTTTAGAGAATTTTGAATTTCAAAATTTTAGATTGGGGATGTTCAACCTGTATATGATTTGCAAATATTTTTTTCCATTCTGTGGCTTTTCACTTGGTCTACTTTCAAAGTAACAATTATAATTAGTAGTGGCTCTTTGCCTACTAACTCATCTAACTCGTCACCTTCCTGATTGTGCCAGAGTTTGTAGCCTTTCTGGGAATTATTTCTGGAGGCTCACTTAGAGCTCACTCCAACATCTCTTGCAACTATTATTTTAAGCATCTACTTTCTCCTTTTTTCTAAGCCAGCTATAAACAAGGAGAAGGCCACGTTCAGCTCAAGTGCCATGATAGAGAGGTCCAATAAGCCTGATGAGTTGAGCACATCCAAGGTGTTGCTGTTGCTAGACATGAACTTGACCTTGAGGCTCAGCCACGGGAGCTGAATAGCACAACAGTCAAGGAAATTGAAGTTGGTGGTGGTTGGGAAGTGAACATAATCTTTGTTTCCGTTCCTCAGCTGAAATCTTTCCGGACATCCAAGTCCAGCTAGTACAAGAATCAGAGAAAAAGTTCAGCAGGAAGTATGTGGTCTTGGTTGCTCAGAGGAGAATTTTGCTTAAGCCAGTTAAAAGAAAATCCATATGAAAAATAAGCAGAAGCATCCACAGACTGACAGCTATGCACACCACACTCCTTAAGGACTTGGTCTTCCCAAGTAAAACTGTGGGCAAGGGCATCCAAGTGAAGGTGGAAGGCAGCTGGCTTATAAAGATTCATGTGGACACAACCCAGAAGAACAGTGTGCAATACAAGGGGGGAATTTTTACTAGTGTCTTTAAGAAGCTTGTGGGTAAGGATGTTAATTTTGAATTCCCTTTCTGGGGCCTGGGGATATAGCTCAGTGGAGGAGCATTTGCCTAGCTCATGCAAGGCCCTGGGTTCCACCCCCAGGAGCACCACATTAAAAAAAAAAATCCCTTTCTGATTAAAATAACTAGAGTGATTTGTTTCCCAGGACTGATCCCTAACTGATAAGCAGAATGATTTGAATCCTTAGACTGAGTTGACAGCACATCACTTTGCCAGAGCTAAAGTACAGCCAAACTATAACAACAACAAATTCCTAGAAAGCCAGAACTGAAAAAGCCTTTAGATCAACTGATTCAACCCCTGCATTGGACAAAGAAATAAATTAAAGAAGACACGGAAACCATGAAGCAGAGTGTCTGCACCTCCCGAGGCCTCCTCCCGAGGCCAGTGCACCTTCACTGATCCAGCTTCATGAATCACAGTGATCTAGGTCATGTAAATGCAGTGGGGCCACCCTGTCAACTCTGCTGGAGCCACCTGGGTGCAGGATTGGGCCCCAGCCAAGTGCTGCCGTGAATAATCCAGATGTGATGGAGGCCGACCACTGACGGTGGGAGACTGTTTGGCAAGAGAGACACACATGCTGGGGGCACACCCAGAGAGCACAGTGCTAGAGCACAAGCCTGTCATTGTTCCTTTGCTCCAGGCACCTGCTTGGGGCTGCTGACAGCTTCCCCTGATCACCTCACTTTGTTTATGTCCTTACCATGGTCCCCATTACTGAAAGTCATCTGAGCCTGGATCTTGCACACCTGAAGGAGCTCATGAACATTCTCAAAGGTGGCCAGAAATTGTCTGGAGATGATACCTAGTCAGATAGAAAAACAAGCACGCCACAAACCCCAGCTCTAAATTCCAGACACCTTGCTCTCTGCACTCTGACATGCTGTCTCCTGCATTGAGACAGCAGGCTCCGTGGGTGAACCGTGACAACACAAGAAGACAGCTGACACTGGGAGGTTGAGTTCTGAGGCCTCAGTTGTCATCTGAGGGAGAACAAGGCAGGGGAGCTGGCCCTCATCCCAGCCTGAGCCGGAAATGCAGCTGAAGTTTGATTTGGGGGTCTGTCTGTATGCATGGATTGGAGAAAGTTCTAGATCTGGATATGGTTCCCAATGTGCCACCCCTCAGGCACCTGCCTTTGAAGAAATTCACTTATTACCCACTGGATGCAAGCAGCTGCTCTTTTCCAGGCTTCATCTCTTTGGTGTTACTATAACAGAATACTTGAGACTGGATAATTTGTATAGAACAGAGATTCACTTCTCACAGTTTGGAGGCGGGAAAGTCCAAGGTCGAGGGACCAACATCTGGCAAGAGCTTTCTTTCTGGGCTGGGGATGTGGCTCAAGCAGTAACGTGCTCGCCTGGCATGCGTGCGGCCCGGGTTCGATCCTCAGCACCACATACAAAGATGTTGTGTCCGCCGAAAAATAAATATTAAAAAATTCTCTCTCTCTCTCTCTCTCTTAAAAAAAAAAAAAAAAAGAGTTTTCTTTCTGCTTCATTCCATGGCAGAAGGGAGAAGGACAAAAGAACATTATCATGTACTTGCATGGGATGGGGCAGAGAAAGAGAGATCAAACTTGCACCTCCAGCCCATTCATTATCAGAGGCCTAGGCCAGAGACCTGGCTTGGGGGGTTCCAACAAAGATCTGGCCATTCACCACCCCAAAACGAGCAGCAATTATAATGGTGAAAAGCAGGAAAGGAAACTTTAATCCATATGGCCACATTGGGAAACCAAAGTGAAATCCTGCATCTCAGCCCTGACAGGACCTTTAGGTTTAAATAGAAGAAATGGGGCAGGGGGTAAGAGATATGCATAATTAAACAGTCTTGATCTAACTATGGCCTGGTTGATCATCCTCTCCATTCTGGTTCTGCAAGGTAGCTCTGGTTGATCACTTGAAGGGGCAATTTCCACTTGCTACTCAGGATGTTTATCCATCAGGCCTGTGGTCCTGCAGAGGACAATTCAGTCCCCTTGACATGATTGCTCCTGTTGGAGGAAGCAGTCTCAACAGAAGACTTCTAGGCACCGCTCCAGGGGTCCGAAACAGGCTGCTGCAAGTCTGTGCAAATCTGACCTCAGTCTGAAAGGACGATGAGATAGATCAGGTAAATTTAGGGCTAATAAACTTGTATTACCAGTTTGGAGATGAGCATGCCTCAAGTGATTAACGTGCCTATCTGCAGAGCTGAGCAGGAACCTGACGCGAAGTTTAATAAAGGAGACAGATGCAAAATGAAAGCAGAGGTACCAAGCTTTATCCTGTTTTGCAGTCACTCATGTGGCATCTGCATGTCTAGGTAAAGACTCACTGCCTAGAGAAAGGCAGCCTAAGTCTCAGTTACACTTAAAAAAAATGCACCCCAGTTACATTTTTTAAATTGGCATAATTAATCCATTCACAAGGGTGGCACCCAGGGCTGGGGTTTTAGCTCAGTGGTAGACCATTTGCCTTGCACGTGTGAGGCACTGGTTTCGATTCTCAGCACCACATAAAAAAATAAACAAATAAAATAAAGATATTGTGTCCATCTATAACTAATAAAAATATTTTTTAAAAAAGATTGTGCCCACATGCACTAACTACCTCCCACTGCTACCCCAACACTGCTGCATTGGAGATTAAGTTCCCAACACATGCTTTTGGGGGGACACACTTGAGCTAGGGCACAGAAATTGATACCCATAGACAGGGACCCAGGTGGAGGAGCAAGACAAATCACCCATGAAAATAACTTGAAAGCATAGGGGTGAATGTGAGAAGAATTGACTTTCTCTTCTCATCAGCCTATAAAACTAGCAGCCAGGGAAAGGGAGAAGGAGAACCCGGAAGGACCAGAATAATGGAAGCTGAGGGGGTGAGGGCTCTGGCAGGGAGGCAGGGTCATCACGGTCAGCAGACAGGCCACTGAGGGCTGCATTTGTCATGTGGAAAGTCATCGGTAACTTTAGAGAAGCAATCTCAGGAGATGACAGCATAGTAAATTGATTTCCTTTTGCTGAGAAGCAAGTAGGAGGTGATGAGTGGAGACAGTGGCCAACTCTACCAGGAAGTGAGTTTTTCCTTTTAGTGGAAGAGACTTCAACATGTTCAGAGATGCAGGAAAAGATAGGAAGGGGAGGGAGAGAGTGACAGGATAAGAGGGAGAGGAAAGCATTTGGTGGGTCTTTGTCCCTAAGATGGAGGGATGATCCAGGGCACTGCAGAGGGGTTGGCCATGGTCATAAGAAGGGGCCCCTCCCTTGTCAGCTTGGAAGGAAGTGGAGGTGGCAGTTAGTGGGTTGAAAATGAGAAAATATAAAATGCTTAGCACAGAACAGACTGTAGGTAAACACCAATCTTTCCTCCCCTCCCCTGCTGTACAGTTTCAGTCCTCTGAGGCCACATATGACATCACTTTGGGACAAGGCTGAAGAACATGATGGGCTGGAAAAATTAAGATCAAACCTGAATTTTGCTTTTCTGGACTTACAGGGGAATCGAGGCTGCTTTCTCCTGGGGTTCCTAAGCTGAGAAGATGGAGGCATGGATCTTTCAGAGACCACTAGTGGACAGAGACTGCCTGACATTAGAACAGGTACAGAGCAAAGCGGAGCTGACAAGGAGGCAAGAGGCAGCTACACTCTTGGACTACACCAGGTGATTTTTTTTTTTTTTGTAGTTGTAGATGGACAGATGCCTTTATTTGTTTATTTTTATGTGGTGCTAAGGATTGAATCCAATGCCTCCCACGTGCTAGACAAACACTCTGCCACTGAGATGCAGCCTGAGCCCCAGGTGATATCATTTTAATGCTCTGATCTAACCATGCCTGAAGCCCCTAAATTTTCAGTTTCTTAATCCAACAGTTTTATTCCCCCCCACCCAAAGTCCATTTCAGTTAGGACTCTGTCCTCTCTAACTGAAGAAGTTCTGACTAACACAATGAGTAGAGTGTTGCTTGGTATAATATTGTCACTATAACTAAATACCTAAGGCAATTTGTATATAAAGAGAAAAGATCTTGTTTTTGCTCATGGTTCTAGAGGTTCTGGTCCAAGATCAGGCTTCCCAATCACTCTGGGCCTCTGACCAGAGTGGCACATTGTGGAGTACATGACAGCAAACTCACATCATGAGCCAGAAGCAGAGAGAGAGGTCAGCCTGGGGTCCCATAGTCTCCTCCAAGGGCCCAGCCCCAGTGAGCTGAGAACCTCCCACTAGGCCTCACCTTGCAAAGGTAACACCACCTCCCAATAGCACCCCTATGGGGCCCAATGTTCTTTGACACATGGACCTTTGGGGAACACTCCTCCAAATTGTGACACTAGTGATGGTCCCTAATTCTCAGACTTGGCTGCATTGAGGTGGATTGAAGATCAGTGAGGAATCCCTGGTCCTGGGCCAGGAAGATAGTGGCCCTTGAGGAGCAGCTGCATAGCCAAGGTCTCCTGAAGCTCAGATCATGTCCTAACATGAATAGAAACATTAGAAGACTTGGTAGAACTAAGTCAGGAGTTAATAGTATGCTGGCCATTTTCCCAGATCTTCAGTTTAGTGTCCAGAAAATGACAAATTTTACAGAGGGAACAATAAAAGCTAACATTTATGAGATATTATATGCCAGGCACTAGTCTAAGTGCTTCACACATGTTAATTCATAATAACACAAAGAAGACAACAATTAATCTTCATAATACCATAATTTATTGATATATGTTCTTTTTTTTTTTAGGGGATGGGGTCCTGGGCATTGAACTCAGGGACACTCAACCACTGAGCCACATCCCAGCCCTATTTTGTATTTTATTTAGAGACAGGGTCTCACTGAGTTGCTTAGCACCTTGATTTTGCTGAGGTTGGCTTTGAATTCATGATCCTCCTGTCTCAGTTCCTGAGCGTGTGCCACCACTAACACATTTGTGTGTGTGTGTGTGTGTGTGTGTGTGTGTGTGTGTGGTGCTGGGGATTGAACCCAGGGCCTTGTGCATGCAAGGTAAGCATTCTGCCAACTAAGCTATATCCCCAGCCCACTAACACATTTTTAAATGAAAAATACCTTTTTCCAAATTGTAAAAATTAATAAGAATAGCTTTGTTTTTACATTTTTGCCAATCTTAATGTCTATCTTAGAGAAAGGCAGCTAGACTCCCATTATCTGATTGATCATTCATTTTGTTGAGATGTGGTATTTTGCCTCAAGCACATGAAGAAAATTCACTCTCACACAGATATGTAACTAGGAAAGAGAAGAGTATTTTATTATTATCATTGATCAGGGATTGAACCCAGGGGCACTCTACCACTGAGCTATATCCCCAGCCTTTTTAATTTTTTTATTTTGAGACAAGGTCTTGCTGACTTGTCCTAGCCAATCTCAAACTTCCAATCCTCCTGCCTCAGTCTCCCTTATTTTGCACTTTGAATGCATCTTTTATCCGTGCATAACTTTGTAGCATCACGTATCGGTCACTTGGCATATATGGTTTTACGGAGTTATGCAAATTTTTACAAGTGCTGACACATTTCATAATGCAACAGAAAAAAATCACATTTATTAAATCTGATACTGTCGGAAAGTTTTTAAGTAGCAGAAAACTTTCAAAGTCATGGTGATGGATACAAATTTTCCAAAATTTTAATTTTCATTCAATAGCTTTTAGCAGAAAATATTGACATTTTTCCTCTTGAAGTAATAGACTTACTTTATTCATGTCATCAAAAATGTTTGCGCCGAGCACAATGGCACACACCTGTAATCCCAGTGGCTTAGGAAGCTGAGGCAGAAGGATTTCGAGTTCAAAATCAGCCATAGGAAAAGTAAGGCATAAGTAGCTCAGTAAGATCCTGTCTCTAAATAAAATACAAAATAGGGCTGGGAATGTGTCTTAATGCTTAAGTGCCCCTGAATTCAACCCTCTTTACCCCCCCACAAAAAATGTGTACAAAATATCTGCATTTGTACAACCATAGTATGTTTTTCCATCCTTCTTTCAACTAGAAATTATGTTCCATGAGCAAAGTGTCTAATTTAGCTTGAAACTCTAACAGCTGCCCAGGGACTTTTCCTTGAGACAACTATGGCACATAGGTATGCAGAAGAACCCTTTCTACTCTGTCAAAATATTTGAAAGACAGGACTGGGGTTGTGGCTCAGTGATAGAACACTTGCCTAGTATGCCTGAGGCACTGAGTTTGATCCCTGGCACCACATAAAAATAAACAAATAAAATAAAAGTATTGTGTCCATCTGCAACTAAAAAAATATTTAAAAGAGCTGGGTGTGGGGTGCATGACTGCAATTCCAGCTCCTTGGGAGGATGAGGCAGGAGGGCTGCAAGTTTGAGGCCATCACAGGCAACTTAGTAAGACCCTTTTTCAAAAGAAAAAATAAAAAGGGCTGGAGATGTGGCTCAGTGGTAGGGTGCCTCTGGGTTTAATCCCCAGTACTGAAACAGAAAAAAAATTAAAAGTATGTTGGCACAGTGGCACAGACTGTAGTCCTAGCTACTTGGGAGGCTAATGGAGCAGGATCACCTGAGTTCAGGAGTTTGAGGCCAGCTTGGAAAAAATGGCTAGACTGTCTCAAAAAAAAAAAATAGAAAAGAAAGAAAAGAAAAAGAAAGAAAGAAAGAAAAGAAAAGAGGGAAAAGAAAAAGAAATATATATAGCAAGTATACTTGGGGCTGGGGATATAGCTCATCCTTGCCTAAGATATGAGGCCCTGGAATTAACCCAACCACTGAAACAAAAGAAAAAAGAAAGAAGAAAGAGAGGAAAGAAAACGAAAAAAGATAAAACAGGTATACTTAAGGTTAGAGATTTAATGAAGTTAAAAATCTTTGCTGTTTCATAGAATTTTTTTCTTTTTTTCTTCCTTCCTTCCTTCCTTCCTTCCTTCCTTCCTTTCTTTCTTTCTTTCTTTCTTTCTTTCTACTGGAGATTGAACTCAGGGAGACCCTACCACTGAGCCACATCCCCAGCCCTATTTTGTATTTTCTTTAGAGACAGGGTCTCACTGAGTTACTTAGCGCCTCACTTTTGCTGAGGCTGGCTTTGAACTCTTGATCTTCCTGCCTCAGCCTCCCAAGCTGCCTGGAATCATTCTTAAATGGAACTAATATCATTCTCTCTTTTGCCATGAGCACATGGCAGAGAAGAATACAACTACCAGCATGGCTTAGGGTGCTGCTTTGTTCTTTGTTAAGTGACCAACACTTATATCCACCATTTCTTTTTCAACATCAAAAAGACAAGATAAGGGACTGGGTTGTGACTCAGTGGTAGAGCACTTGCCTAGCATGTGTGAGGCACTGAGTTCAATTCTCAGCACCACAGATAAGTAAATGAATAAAATAAAGGCCCATCAACAACTAAAATAAATTATATATGTATATAAATACACACACACACACACACACACACATATATATATATATATATATATGACAAGATCTTAGTAGTATTATGCAAATAATTTGGGGGAATAAAGAGCATAATTTTGACTTCACAGACCCTCTGAAAAGGTCCTGAGGACCAGCAAGCATTCGGAGATCACATGCTGAGAAACACTCATGTAATGCTTTATTCATCAGTTAGTATTTATTTAGTGCCTACTGTTTCCCTGATGCTCTTCTAGGCACTGAGTATTGAGTGATGAACTAAAAACAAGTTTCTTAAGGTTTCTGTTTTCATAGAACCAAAATTCTTACAGTTAGAAGCAGAAAATTAATAAATGAATACGATTATTTCACCTAAAGAAAATGCCTTGGAGAAAATAAAACAGGGTAACTTAATAGAGATTGGGAGTAATTTACCTCCACTGTTCGGTATGGTATCTACTCTCCCTATAACTATTTAATATTTATTATTATTATTTTTTCGGTACGAGGGATTAAACCCAGGAGCACTTAGCCACTGAGTCACATCCCAGCCCTTTTTAATATTTTATTTAGAGACAGGGCCTTGCTAAGTTGCTGAGGCTAGCTTTGAACTCCTGTTCCTCCTGCCTCAGCATACTGAGCCACTGGGATTACAAATGTGCGCCACGGCATTTGGCTATTTAATTTTGATTAATTAAATAAGTCCATTTCTGAGTCACACTAGCCACATTTCAAATGCTCAATAACCTGATTATACATATATATGTACATGTTTATATATACATACATATATGTGTATGTGTGTGTGTGTGTATATATGACATGTATATGGTACAGAAAGAGAGATAGTTCCTGATGCATTGGCAGTACAAAGCCAAGGGGCTGAATGAAATCCCTGAGAAAGAGGTTACAAACAAAGAAGAGAGGGCTTTGACCGTTTGACCAAATTCTCAAGTATGCCACCATGAATGGTTAACAAAATGGAGATCTCAAAAAATCGAATTGTTGAGATGGTATTAAAGTGAGCTGGAAAGACAGGAGCTGGGGCTGGGGTGTAGCCTCAGTGGCAGAGTTTGTGCTTAGCACTCACAAGCCTCTCCCTCCCCGCCATTCAATCCCTCCCATTGCAAAAAGATAGGAGATGGGTATCAGGGAGCGGGGTACTGAAATGCAAGGTCTCAGAAGTAATCCAGTTATTGATGATAATAACTGGACCAAGGCTGGTCTCAATAAAGGTCAATAAAGGCCAAAGTATTAACCTTAAAAATGGGTCATTGAGACTTAACTTAGGTATCTCAAGTCCATTTCTTAAGAAACCATCTGAAGAGATCAAGAAATAATGGTTACAGAAGTAGGAGGAAAATCTGAAGTGCATGGGGTCACAGAAGCAAGAGCTACTCCCCCCACCCCAATGCACAGCACAGGCAGGGTCTTGCTGGGCTGCTCAGGCTGGTCTGAACTCCTGGCTGCCAGCCCCCAGCCTCAGCCTCCCAAACAGCTGGGACTACAGGCTAGCACCATCCAACGTGCTCTGTCTGGTTTTAGTTGGTTTGTTTATCTTTTTGTTGTTGAGTTGGAGTGTTCTGGACACTAGATCCTTGCTAGATACTGGATTTGCAAACATTTCCTCCCTCCTGTAGGGTGTCTTTTCACTTTCTTTTTTCTTTTCCCTTCCTTTCTTTTGTTTCAGTACTGGGGATTTAACCAGGGGTGCGCTACCACTAAACTCTATCCCCAGCCCTTTTTATTTTATCTATCTATTTATTTATTTATTTGTGGTTCTGGAGATTGAACCCAGGGCCTTTTGCATGTGAGGCAAGCACTCTACCAACTGAGCTATATCCCCAGCCCAGCCCTTTTTATTTTTTAAGACAGGATCTCACTAAGCTGCCCAGGCAGGAGGATCACAAGTTTGAGATCAGCCCTAGTAATTTAGTGAGAACCTGTCAAATAAAAATAAAAGGACTGGGAGTCTAGTTCAATGGAGGAGCATCCCTGGTTTCAATTTTTATTACCGAAACAAAAACCAACCAGTTTTCTCAACCTCAAAGTGAGTCATCACCTTCCCAAGTCACTGCAAGGACTGATGGTATATGGACAAGACACCAGCACGTCTCACTCCTTCCAAGATGGGGGGGGACCCCGCTTTCTGTCCCCAGGGGCTCCACTCCTGTCCTCACTCATGCAGGCCCCGCCCTGCCAGCAGCAAGCCTTCTCAGAAGAGGACGTGGTTCACTGGCGAGCTTGGCATGGAAACACAATTGTTCATGCTCCACTTGTTGAAAGACTATTCCCTTGAGTCATCTTGGCACCTTAGTTGAAATTTATGTGTGTGTGTGTGTGTGTATAAAATATATCCCCAATCAAATAAAACACACACACATACACGCATGCACACACACACACTTATTTCTTATTTATTTGTGGACTCTCAATTCTACTCTGTTCATGTCTATGGCTACCCTTATTCCACTGCCATATTGTCTTGATTACCTTGTACAATTTACTTTGGAGTAAATTGAAATTGGGACGTGTGAATCCTCCAATTTGGTTTTCTATCCCCAAGATTGTTTTGGCTATTTTGAATCTTTTGCATTCCATATATATTTTAGGATAAGTTTATCAATTTCTGCAAAAAAAAAAAGGCAGGTTGGATTTATTTATTTATTTGGTGCTGGGACTGAACTCAGGGCCTTGCATATGCTAGGCAAGTGCTCTACCACTGAACTAGCCACTCTCAGTCCCAGGTTGGATTTTGATAGGGATTATATTGAACCTGTAGATAAATTTGGGGAGAATGGCCATCCTAGTCATATTTAGTCTTCTAATCCATGAGCTTTGGATGTCTTTCCATTTATTTAAGTCTTCTTTAATTTCTTTGATGTTACTGGTTTTAAGCAAAAGAATTACATGATCTGATTTATGCTCTAGAAAGATTGCTCAGTAGTTTGGAAAAATGTTTAGGGGCCAACAGATGCCATGTGAACAGGGCAATAGTAACAGAGAAAAAGAGGAAGGCCCTTGTTAGAGGAGTATTTATGATGTAAACTGGCAGGACTTGGTGATTGCCTTCATGCAGAAAGAGAAAAGAATGCCTCCCAGGCTTTTGGCTTGTTTGTATGGTGATGCCACCAACTGAGGCAGTACTGTTTGGGGAAAAAGATAGATGGATCAGTTGATACATACTGAGCTCGAGGTGACTGCGAGATGCTGTGTGGAGTGACCCACCTGCGTGGGGCAGCAAGGTGATTGGCTATTTGGGTCCAGATGCTTGGGGGAGCTGCCTAGGGTGGGTTCAGTGATTGGAAAGTCATATACAAAGGAAACCCATGAACCAACCAATGGGAATAATAAAGAAAGCAGAAAGGACGCAAAGAAAAACCAATATTCAAAGGTTGAGCTGCTACTAAAATGGCGACCAAGGAGGTTCCTCCAAGGAAGAGAATGGGACCTCACCTCTGCCTGTATGGCTTCTCAACTTTCACCACTGAAAAGTATTCCAGGACATGTCAAAAGCAAGACACAAGCAAAGATTTACTAAAGGACAGAAAAGGTACACACACTCCAAAGGCAGAGTTGCAGGCACCTCTTGCCACTCAGAGAAGACAGTTGAGCTCTCTAATTATGTATATGATTTTCCTGGAAAGAAACGTGCATGTTCCCAGGCAAGCTCTTTTGAAAACCAAATTCCATGATAATCGTTTGATGTTTGGGGTTCAGAATGTTTCTCTTTGGTTAAGCAGTCTACCCATAAATCATTTGTAGGCACATTGTGTAAGTCTGGTGACATTTAAATTAATTATGTTTTTGTTCTAGTTGATCTGTTACAAGCATATGCTGGAGGTTTTGTTCATCTAACTAAAGGGACAAGCATGACTGGTCATCCTTATAGATTTGGATCTCTATCAACTTAGGGTCTCTTTTTCTCTCTCTCCCCCAGGGCCGACTTCTCTCAGGGCTGATGACAAAAAATCACAAAGGAGACCGAGAAGGAAGCCCCCAGGGATGCAGGAGCAAACCCTGGAAAGAAGGCAGGAGGCACAGGGGGTGGCTATTAATAATGAGTTAGGGACCCAGTGCCTGCACTGGATTCAGCAAGGTTAGAAGTCCACTGTGACCACAGCAAGGGCTCTTCCCCAGAGGACTGAGGCCACTTTCTGTGGACGAAGGAGGAAGTAGGAGTTGGGAAAGTGGAGGCAGCAAGTAAGGCTAACTCATTCCAGAAGTTCCAAGGGGTCAGGGAGAGGAGATGACAAAGCAGTAACTAGAAATGCAAAGAGGGCCAAGGGGCGTTGTACTTTTTAAGATAGAGAGACTCGAGACTGTTATGGGCTGATGGAGGGACTCAGAAGAAAGGTAGAGGAGGAGGGACAGAGTGGGGCCTTGTGGAGCTGGGGGAGCCACTGAGAGGAGTAAGGAGGTGAGGGTTGGAGAAGTGCTTTTCAGAATTTGTCATGAAATCACATTTCAAATTTCCCCTCCTCTATCTCCCCCGCCACCATCCTGGCCCAAGACATCTCACTAGGCCACCTGACCGGGCCTTCAGACACTCCACTTTTGGTTTTAGGCTTGATGCTACAGAGGCCAGGAGGGCACTAAACTGACTTGAAGAAGACAGAAATGGCCAGTGGCCTTTGGAAGTTGGGGATGAGGCAGTGGGAGTCAGAACGTGGGCAGCCTGCCAGAGGCCTCTGTGCCTTGATTGAGGTTGGAAACTCAGGGAGGTGTTCAAGGTGTGGCCCTGGAGAGGACAGCTGCAGTCATGAGGAAGGCCACTGGGGAGGTCAAGCAGGATACTAAAGGGTCATTCACACAGATGAGCAGGACATTAGGACAAAAATCCAAATCCTGAATGGATGAAGGAAGACCACAAAGATGAAGATGATGAAGAGGGTGAGAGTAGAACCAGGTGGCAGGAATCTTGGAGGAGGAAAAAGTGATAAATGATATATACACATAGGAAAAACCAAACCAAACCAAAAAACCCTCCAAAAAGTGAGTGGTGGGGGCTGGGGATGTGGCTCAAGCGGTAGTGCGCTCTCCTGGCATGCGCAGGGCGCTGGGTTCAATCCTCAGCACCACATAAAAATAAAATAAAGATGTTGTGTCCACCGAAAACTAAAAAATAAATATTAAAAAAAAAGTGAGTGGTGGTTAGCCATGGTGGGACAAAGGATTATGGGTAACTCTGATTTCTTCTTTACATTTTCCTGAGTTTTGCCACCAAGTTTTCTATAGTGAGTCTTTCTTGTTTGTTTTTTAGAAATGTAAAAGAAAGAAAACCAACATAACAAATGCCCCAATTCACACTGTCCACAACTTGTGATTTGTACACATATTAGTTTTAAAAATTAGTTTAAGGGCTGGGGGTGTGGCTCAGTGGTAGAGCACTTGCCTAGCATGTGTGAGGCCCTGGGTTCGATCCTCAGCACCACATAAAAATAAAATAAAAATATTTTTAAAAAATAAAATAAAATAACAAAATAAAAGTATTGTGTCCAACTACACCTAAAAAATAAATATTTTTAAAAATTAGTTTAACCCAGGTACAATGGCACACACCTGTAATCCCAGCAGCTCAGGAAGCTGAGGCAAGAGGATCATGAGTTCAATGCCAGCCTCAGCAACTCAGCAGTGAGGCCTTGAGCAACTCAGCAAGACCCTCTCTATATATTAAAAGGGGCTAGGGATGTGGCTCAGTGGTAAGTGCCCTGGGTTCAGTCCCTGCCACCAATAATAAGTAAATAATTAGTTTAGAGAGATAACCACCCCCTCTTATCTTGGACAAGCATGATTAGTTGGTTTTAGTTTCATGTACATGTACATACATGCATGAAATAGAACATGGTGTGGTTATGAGAAGATTTTACTTACATGGGGAAAGGGTTCTTAAAATGAGGTGGGGAACTTTTTTAAAGTGAGGAGGGGTTGTACACGGACTGACAGCCTGAACCCACCTCTCCAGCACAGCTCCACTGGGAAGGCCACACCTGGAAAGACCCAGCCTCCAATTTAAGTACACTGGGCCACACCTGGTCGTTAAATGTTCCAGGAAGAGAGAGGAGTGCTACTTGTGTTTCTCTGGCTGGGTTTCAACCCACTTTCACATGGCTCAAGTTATTAATGCCCCTGAAACCCAGAAAGCCTGAAAGGCAGATCGTTATCCCCAATGGACAGTTAGGAGAACTGAGGTGGGGAATCGCAGAGAATGACCAGAATGCCACAGTAAGTTGGTGGAGAATAAGGAACTAGAGCTCTGGCCCAGGCCAGTGCATGGACAGGTGGGGCAGAGGTAAGGGCCACGGGTGGCAGGGACTGATGGACTTTGGCCACCTGGCAATAAAGAAAAGAAATGGCAATAACTTCAGCCTCTGAGGTTGGCTGATGGCCGGGAAATGATGTTTTGGAGAGAATCAGGTGAAACAGTTCTTCCTTTTTAGAGGCCCCAGAGAATAGGCACAATTTTGGAGGCTCTCTGCATTTCCAACATACCCTCAGAAATTAGGACCTGCTTCAAGATCAGGCCTGGATTCAGGTCTCAGGTCTATCATTGATATATGTCATATTATCCTGGAAAAGTTATTTACTTTTCTGGGTCTCCATTTTCTCATGGATAAAATGGGGGTGTTTTGTTGTTGTTGTTGTTTTGTTTTGTTTTGTTTTTAACACTCCAGATATACAAAGAGAGAACCATTATCTGTGCTTCTGGAGGCAAAAGCACTCAATGTGTCCAGATGGGCTGAATGTCAAGGGGATTGTCCAACACTGATAGAGAAGCCACCTGCATGTGTATACCTGAGATGTGACACCAGCTTTGCAGTGACCCTGGGGAGGTGGAATTTGCCATCAGAAAGCTATTGGTCGAGTGGTGGCAGGGTGGTGATAGTAAAGGGCCCATTTTTTTTTAAAGAGAGAGAGAGAGAGAATTTTTTTTTAATATTTATTTTTTGGTTTTCGGCGGACACAACATCTTTATATGTGGTGCTGAGGATCGAACCCAGGCTGCACGCATGCCAGTCCAGCATACTACCACTTGAGCCACACCCCCAGCCCATAAAGGGCCCATTTTAAAAAAATAAATAGATAAATAGATATTTTAATATATATATTTAAATATTTATTTATTTATTTATTAGTTGTAGGTGGACACATACCTTTATTTTATTTTTATGGGATGCTGAGGATCAAACCCAGTGCCTCATGCATGCCAGGCGAGCACTCTACCTCTAAGCCACAATCCCAGCCCAAGGGCCCATTTTCTTTAAAAAACAAAAGCAGGATATGAACGATTGATTATTCATTGTAAGATTCCAACACCACCAAGTGTGAAATAAAAAAGCAAAATCCTCCCCTTTCCCCTCCCTTGGTTGTCACTTTGGTAGTTCCTTGCTGTTAGGAACAGCTGCACCGTTCATAACATTGTTCCAGACAGATGACCTGGAAGCCCACGCACTGAGTGGCTCCTAGCCTGGCCTGATGGTGGCAGTGATCTGGTGATTCTCAAGGGGGTTTCCCAGGAGAAATGGCTCCCCTCCCTCCTTTGCTGTTCATGTGTTTCCCAAATTCCAGAAGCTCCCTGCACTGACCCATGTGACACACTCAGTGCACAGTAAGTGACACTACAGGTATACAGAAAAGGAACACCTAAGACATCAGGATAGCCCCTGCCATCAAGGCCACTGACCAGTGGGTGGGGTCACAGGCAGGGAACAGATGCCATCAGGTGTCAGCAAGTGCCTCCAGAGGTCTGCCTCAAAGACCTAGGGAGTCCACACAGGCAGCCACAGTACTGCCACTTTGGAGAACTTGGGCTCAGAGACCTGGATGGGAATCCTGGCCAGGTGGCCTAGGGTGAGTGATTAGCCCTCTGAACCCAAAGGAAGGCAATCACCTGACTAACAGGGAGTCTGAGAATGGCACAAGGACACCTCCATCCATGCTGGCACATTAAAGGGGCTCAGTAACCCACAACCAGGATTAGTAAAGCTTCTAATATGTGTCCTGCCAGATCTATGCTTTGTCCACAAAGACACTCTAGGGAGTTTCTAAGACATTTTCTTAATTTTGTATCTCATTTTGTTTCAGACAACCTCAAGGGACAGGAATTATCATCCCTGACTTTTGAAGGAGGGAACAGGAACCTGAAGACTGATGAGGAAAGCACCTTGCTCAGCGGGAAAGACTAGACTCAAAGAACAGGGCTGTTCTTCATCTGGTCAAAGTAGGTCCCAGGGAGGAAAAGTCATTTGCCTGAGGTCACACAGCAGGCCAGGGACGGACCCCGGTCCCCTAGGCTGCTCTTTCACCACCCTCCCCATTCCCAGCCTTCCCCCGGGCGCTTTTCCGTCCAGGTGCCCATCGGGGCACCATAACCATAGCTGACACCACACAGCCCGGGTCTCACGCCCTGGCAGGGGCTATAGCTGCTCCTCTGAGTCTCAGTGTCCCTCTGTCAAGGGGACATCACCGCGGAGGCTCCGGCTGAGCGCAGGGGCGTCGGGGTCGCCGCAGGGCGGGGCGGGGCGGTGACTCAGCCGCGCGGCCGAGGCTGCGGAGCCGGTTCGACCGGCTGGTGCGAGCGCGCCCAGGCGGCTGGGGGTGCGGGGAAGGGAGGCCGCCCGGGGACAGAGCGCGGCCCGGGCGGGAAGTGGGCGCGGCGCGGCTCCGCAGCGCGCACAGGCGGCGGCGGAGAGGATGGGAGCCGAGCGCCCCGGCTGCCGGCAGGTTCTGGATCCCCGCTGACGCCGGCCGCGGCGACCCGCGCGGGAGCGACATGTGTCTGCGCCTGGGTGAGCGGCGCGGGGTGGGCGCGAGAGGCCCAGACCCTGGTGCAGGGTGGGGCTCTGTAGGGAGAGCCGAACCGGGCCAGGCCCACCGCTCCGCCTCTAACTCACTTGGCGGCCTGGGCACGTCACTTTTCTTTCAGGGCTTCAGTTTCAGGGCGATGGAGGAAGGAGGGCTGCCGGGTATGTCTTAATGTGGCCCGAAGCACCTCGGGCCCCTTGACACCACTTTCCTTTCTGAGTGGCATGAATGCTCACCGGACACCCTGGTGGCAGAAAATAAGCTGGAGAGACCAGAGAGAGGGAAAGCAGGGCCCTGGGCTCTCACTTCCATACCCTTCTGTCCCCCACCACGCTTGGAGGGAACAGTGTGACAAAGGATCATCACAGAGAAGAGGACTGTGTGCCCCTCCCCCCGCTCCCTGGGCACTGCGATGCTGCTCTTAGGCAGTCCTGGGGAGTCCCCACAAGACACCTTGTGAGCCTCTTTTTGCCTCATCTGTAAAATAGGCCAGTAGCACCCACCTCCTAGCCTTCTATGAAGATAAACTTAGCTCCGAGAGTGAAGTGCTTAGCACTGTGGACTAACACATTGCTAAATGCTCCCAGAATGGTAACTTGGAAATAAAGCCAGGAACTGCCCTGAGACTCTCAATCCAGGGTTCCAGGAGCAGTCCCGGGCTGGCACTGTGCCTCTTGTTTAACCAAAGTCTTGGTCCTGGGATGCTGTTGTTTTTGAGTGCAGCCCTGAGCTGGGTGGTGTCTGGGCTTCCAGGTAGGCAGGTGGGTGGATGGGGTGAGGTGGAGCAGGCCCCCACGGTGAAGCTGCCATGCCCCTTTCTGTTTGGCTGGCCATTCTTCTTCACCAGGTCATTCCAGTTCCACGGTGCCCAGCCAGTCCATCATCCGTTCTTTACTTCCTAGACCTGGTCCAGCCCCAGAGGACTCTACAGGCTCCAGGGAAGACCAGCTAGACCACCCCTCTTTGTCTTATACTTGGGAAATCTGGAGCCAACAGAGGGGAGGGGCCCATGCTCCGTCACGGGGAGTCTGTGACTGAATGGCCCCTGCCTCCCTCTTCCCTGGTGGGGATTGCCTCTTTGCCCGGGATCCCAAGCACAGCCAGCCTAGTGGTTGATTTTTCCTTTCTTCTTTTTCTCTCTTTTTAAATCTAGCTGCAGAACTCCCATATGTGAAATATGATCAACCCTCTTTGTCACAGATGGGGAGACTGAGGTTTAGGAAGGGACTCAAAGTCAGATCCCATTAGGAGCAGCTAAAGGAAGGGGCTATTTGGTTCTGGGAACTGATCATAGTCTTCCAGTCTCACAGAGGAGACTGGCAGGACCAGGGAACCAGCTTTATGTGTGTCCTTTAGAGCAGCGTCAGGAGCCAAGGAGGACATTGCAGAGAGCACCTCTAGAATAGCCTAAGCGGTCTGAGGAGTGGGCTTCCTGTTCCTGGGATGTGATGATAGGAGCAGCAGCCACAGGGCCAAAGAGAATTTACATTTGGTCCCACCTCCCCCACAGCCCTGCCCAATGCTACCCTGCGCCAAGAGCTTGCTTTTCCCAGAGCCCCAGAGTTTGACCCATTTTCCATCTATCTCATGTATCTTCTGCACTGAGAGACCAGGGTTCTTCTTCCCATTTTACAGATGGGGAAATGGAAATTCAGGGGCTTCAGTTAGTTGCCCCAGTCACTTGACTCTAGGCAGTTCAGTTCCGCAATTGTGTTGAGTACCTACTATCTACCAAACTGAATACTGAGCCGATGGCCCATGGGCTCCATGGAACCTGGACAATGACTGTCTCACTGTGGTAGCCCAGGGCCTGGCATAGTGGATGGGATGTCAATGGAAGGGTCAGGGAGCTGGAGTTAGAGATGTGAGCTCGAGCCCTGCTGCTTCTGACCCTGAGTGCTAACAAGGATGACTCTCCTTTACTAAGTGCCCCTTGGGTGCTTTTCCAGCCTTACAGTCCCAGGACTCACAAATGAATCATGAACCCCTATTACAGAGGGGGAAACTGAGGCTCAGAAATGTAAAGGTACTGCCTCCGAGTCATCCAGAAATAGACTTAGGACCCAGTGTCCATCACTCCAGGGTTAGGTTTACTCCTCTGCCTAGCAGAGTAAGCCTCACCCATGTCTCTGTCCCCCACAGGTGGCCTGAGCGTGGATGACTTCCGGAAGGTGCTAATGAAGACAGGCCTGGTGCTGGTGGTGCTGGGCCACGTCAGCTTCATCATCGCCGCTGTGCTGCACGGCACGGTGCTGCGATATGTCGCTGCCCCCCAGGATGCTGTGGCTCTTCAGTACTGCGTGGTCAACATCCTCTCAGTCACCTCTGCCATTGTGGTACGACCAGGCTGGGAGGGTGACTGGTGGGAGGGAGGGGCTTGCAAGGTCTTTGACAAGTCCCCACCACAGCTTGGGGGAATAAGCAGGTAGCCCCAGCATAGTATGCCATTTACCAAGTCACTCAAATTCTCTTTGCCTCAGATTTCTCATCTATAAAATGGAGGTGGTAAAAGTGTCCTCCTCACAGGGTCCTGGTGAGTTTTGAATAAGATCATTCCCAGAAAGCGCTTCATATAATGTGCTCAGCACATGGTAAGTGTGCACTAGTGTGAACTAGGATTGTTATTACCACCAAGAAATATTCAAATTACCCTTGGACAGAATAAAGTGACATCAGAGCAGTTTGGGAGGATCCAGGAGGACTTCACAGAAGGGTTTTGATGGATGTGTAGGAGTTCACAGATGAACTTCAATAAATAACCCAGGTATGTGGCCTGCCTGGGGCTGGCAGGTAGGAAAGGAAGCAGGATGGCATTCCCTGTACAGAATGGAAAGACACATGCAAAGACATGGAGGTGGGCTTGGCTACGATCTGTTCTGGAGACCCTGAGAAAACCAGGCTGGCAGGAGTTTATCATTAGACCTGGTTTATAGCAACTGCTCAATAAAGGGAGCCCTGTTATGACTCAGTGACAGCCCCTGTTTGATGAATATACAAATGAAGTGGCCTGGTATTCTCAGATTTATAGAGCTCTTCCTGCCTGTCAGCAGAGGCACCTGCGACCTTGGAGGAACATTTACACATCCGTGTGGGAGCTCATCCCTGCCACTCCTGGCCGGGACCTCACTAAGCCTGTCTCTGTCTGAAAATAAAGCTCAGGCAGCCTGCTGGCCTCCACACCTGGTAGACAAGGCCCAAGCAAATCAGAAGGGCTGCATCAAGTGGGACAGGCTGGGCTATGCAAATGTGGCCAGTGTCCTTGGGATTACAGTTATTGTGAGGAAGGCAGAGTGGGGAGGTAATGGGCCCAGAAATGGGCTCTGGGCTGGACCACTTCTCCTTTGCCCTCATTTCCTCAGTTAATTCTCACCAATCCAGCATCATTGGCCGTTATCATCTCCATTTTATAGAGGAGGAGACCAAGACCAAGATTCACCCCTCCTGCTGTTACAAAGATGCCAAACTGAATTTGAACCTTGGTGGTTCTGATACCAAAGCCAGTGTCCTTTCTGTGAGCTCATCCTGAGAGTGGGGCTTAGCACAGAGAGGTTAAGGCACTTAGTTCTGGTTGCACAATGAATGAAAGCCATTGCTGAATACCCATGGTACTCTGCCATTACACTGAGTGAACAGAAGGAGGAAGAGTGACTGAATGGAGCCCCAAAGATCCAGAGGGCAGCTGTTGGGGTGGACAGTGCATAGGTTGTCCTGTTCTTGAGACAGAGGGTGGTTGGCAAGCCTGCACAGGGAAGGATCTGCACAGTACGGGGAGCAGGGAGGGTGTTTTGTGAGCATCAGGAGCCTTCATGTGGGTGTCCACATCCTGGGCAATGAGGGAGGACAGTGGCTCAGGGTGGGGCTGAGGAGCTGAGAGCTGGGGCCAGGTCACTGAGACCCTGAAATAATTTCAAATACTATTAGGGATTTTGAATTTTACGCCATAAAGTGTCCTGGTTTGTTTCAATATATAATTTTGGTTTTAATTCCTTGTCAGTTGAGTTACTTAGTTTCTTCCAAATCTGTTCCATTTCAGGGAATTACGTCACAGGTATCTTGTGGCGTGCGTACTCCTGGGCATGCCTCCTCACAGTGGGGAGTCATGGAAGGCTATAGGCAGGGTGTGATCACTCCAGGGCTAGACAAGGAGGAAATGGCTCTGCAGATGGAGGCAGTGAGGGCAAAGCTAAGCACAAGACAAGGAGGTGGAGGTTTGGAGAGCATCTTTGGTGACATTGGTGGCATCTTTATCCAAGAACAGTCCTGACTCCCCCTGCAGTCCTCCAGCACAGGGTCAGAACTGACTTGAACCCCCCCCCCCACCAGGTCATCACCTCCGGCATTGCAGCCATCGTGTTGTCACGCTACCTCCCCAGCACCCCCCTGGTATGTGGTGCCTCCTGGGATGGGGCTGTAGGGTAGGGGGTGTGCCTGACCATCATGGAGGCCAGAGCTGCCCAGGAAGGCCAAGCCTGATGTCCACTGACCAGTGGCCTCCCCCATCCAGCGCTGGACAATGTTTAGCTCGAGTGTGGCGTGTGCTCTTCTCTCTTTGATCTGTGCCCTTGGCCTCTTGGCCTCGATCGCCGTGACCTTTGCCACCCAGGGACGGGCCCTGCTGGCTGCCTGCACTTTTGTGAGCCCTGAACTACTGGCACTCACGCCCGACTGTCCCTTCGACCCCACCCGCATTTACGTGAGTGCCTGAGCCCGGGATGGGGGCACCCAGGCCCTTGACAGGGGTGGGAATGGGTCTTGGCACACATGTGGTCATCTCTGTCCCCTGTACCCTGCAGAGCTCTAGCCTGTGCCTCTGGGGCATCTCACTGGTGTTCTGTGTAGCGGAAAGTGTGTTTGCTGTGCGCTGCACACAGCTGGCCCACCAGTTGCTGGAACTGAGGCCCTGGTGGGGGAAAAGCAGCCACCACATGGTAAGTCCCCCCCATACTCCTGACTTCCCATATTTTCCTGGAGTTCCTGCTGGGAAGCCCAGGCTGGTGTGTCCCACTCCTCTGTATGGGGTCTCTCCAAAGAGAGAGGTTTAAAGGCTCAGAGAGGCCAGATCTCCTAGCTAAGTCACACAACTGACAACATCTGGCTTTCCCAGGGCTCAGGACAAATGTTGAGGCAGGCTAAGGGGCATTTGGGCTTGAGTAGGGGATGCTCCAGGGGTCTATCCTTGCTCTTGCATGGGATGATGATGCTCCTTTGCCCTCCAGAGATCCTCCCCACCCTCTCTCCTCCATCCCTGGGGTGTCCTAGAGGAGGGAACCCCAGCCTTGACCCAGTAGGCCCACCAGTGACCTGTGTCTCCACAGATTCAGGAGAGTCCAGAGTCCATGGAGGGCCATGACCTGCTGAGCTGCACCAGCTCTGTGCCCCTGACCCTCTGAGAGCGGAAGCTTCGCTTGAGTCCCAGTCACTGGGGGCCTGCAACCAAGCCTGAACTGTGGCCAGTGCCCAGATGACCATCAAGGCCCAGATGGCTCCAGGATTCCCAGAGCCCACCAAGAGGGCTCAGTGGACCCTTGGGGACCTGGGAGGGGGCTTTCACCTCCTGCCCCGGCCACCCAGCCCATTGCACTGAAACAAGACTTTATTCTGAAGTTATTAAAAAGAACAGAGATGCTCCATGTGGCTGCATGCAGGAGGGGACAGGGGCTCAGCCAGGGGGCCTGCGCTTCTTTCCCACGCAGGACACGGTGGAAGGACTCTGCCCGTGGGGGGGCGGGATACAGAGGGGTAGATCTGTGGTCTGTGTCTAGCTGTGTCCATCCAAGAGCTCAAAGGTAGCCAGGGTTTATGGGACCACAGCTACTGCTGGAATCCTGGGAGGTGTTGCATCCCTATCACGGCCTCCAAGAACTGGGCAGGAAGGGTTGGAGCCCTCCTGCAGGGCAGAGTAACTTAAAGGATCTTCTTCCTCAAACCTCCACAACCCTGAACCCTCAACAACCCTGGAATCCTTCTCTTCCCTCCAAACAAATAGGCTCCTCACCTGGACTTGACCCCCAACCTCTACCCAGTCTGAGACCTACCAGAGGGGGAGCACTTCCCAGGTCTGGAGGTGCCTGGCCTCAAGAGACATGGGAGGGTGGGAGATGGTGGGGCTGTCTGGCTAAGGGCGGGCTGACTCGGAGGAGCAGACCAAGTCGGAGAAGGTATCTCTGTCATCACCAAAGGGAGCTCTTTCTTGGACGGTGGAATGCTAACGGCTTGCTTACTTGGGCCCTTACTTGCAGGCTTCCCTTTTCCAGGGGCCCCCCACAGTGCAGACCCGGGGTGGGAGTCCCCAGTCTGGCCCCCAGCCTGGATAGACACAAAGGAGAGGAAGCTGAGAGCCGGGATGGGGCCGGTGAAGGCAGGGAGGAGAGGGGCCTGGCTCCTGTCGCTCAGAACTGGGAGGCGCTGCTGGGGTCGCACTGCAGCAGGCGCACGATGGACGGGTCGCTTTTGGCCCCGCGGATGAACTCCTCCAGGGACAGCTTGCCTGCGGGGCGAGGGGAGCTGTGAGGGGGAGAAGGCTGTGGCAAGCGAGGGGAGGTGGCGCGAGGGAGGGAAGCAGGGAGCGCCACCTGCCCGCCCCGTCCACCCGCCCCGCTCCGCCCCTCACCGCCCCTCACCGTCGTTGTTTGTGTCCATTTGGCGGAAGATTTTCTCAGTCCTCTTTTCCGGGGTCGATTCGTCCTCCGGCATCTTCATCACGGACGAAACCATTTTATAGATGGCCTGGGGGCGGGGGAGAGGCGGGGAGTGAGAAGAGCTGCGGGGCCGCCACCGCAGACACAGCCCCCGCTCGCTCCCACCGGCCGCGCGGGCTGGAGAGGGGTCACCGAGGCTGGGGCGCTCGGGATTTGGGGAAGGAGGATCTAGGAATCTTCCGGAAGAGAGGGCTATGGGAGCCGGCACTGCCGAGCTCCCTTGGAGGGCTAGGTGGGAAAGGAATTGCTGGCACCGGGAGCCGCACGAACAAAGACACCGCAGCCCGAAAGCTCCGAGAGAGCATCAAGAATTGAGGGGTGCAAGGAGTCAGGAGAGATGTTAGAGAACCTGAAGGCCCAGAGGACGAGGGGCTAGAGGGCTTAGGCGGCAGTGCCTGGGCGCAGGTTTGGGGGTAAGTACAAGGTTAGCGGGGCCGCTCAGGAACCACCAGCACCCAGCAGCGGGAAGCGGACCCGGGACCCTGGGGGTGGCAGTGGGCTGCGGTGCAGTCGGTGGCCCGCAGGGGGCGCAGGACTGCGTTGAGGCAGCTGGGGCCCAGAGGGGCGGGGAAGGTTATGCAAATGAATGCAAATGAGCATCTGCCAACGGGCAGGGACAGCCTGAGCTCTGCTGGGCCGAGGGCGGCAGCTGCCACGTGCAGGAGCTCCCGAGGCGAAGCGAAGGAGGGTTTTTGTGCTCAATGTACAGAGCACAGAGTGCGCAGCCTGTGGCATGGGCTGGGTTCCTGCGACCCAGAGCTCAAGCACCCGCTGGTCACCTCAATCTTCTAGATTGACACCTCCTCCCAGAAGCCTCCCTTCTTCTCCCATCCCATAAACTTCCCCTGCCTCAGGTTCAGCTTCTACCTCCACGCTGCTTTTCTGGCCTCCTTCCTTCGTGTCTGACCCCACACTGCCTCTGAAAGCTCTTTCCAAACACAAATCTACACTACCATGTCCTCATTCCCCAGGCCACCCCCTCCGTTCCCTCACACACACAGGCCTCTCTCCAAGACCGCGGGTGCACCCTGCTCCTAGTTGCTGCCCTGCCCTCCTTCTGCTGCCTCCCACTCCATAGGGCTCAGATTATCCGATGCTTTCTTAGCGAGTCCTTCTCTGACCCAGGCTGAGTTGGGGCATATGCGTCCCAGAGCCTCCTGGGCTTTTTCCTTTGAGGACACTTCTCAGGAAGTAACTGTGCCTTTGTTGGATTGTTCCTAATTCCCTCCGTACAGATAAGGACCACCAGCATCTAGTTAGTACCCAGATCCTCTGGACCTAATGCAGTGCCTGACACCTGGCTGGCACTCCCCTGTTTAGAGACCATCAACACCTCCCACCGCCTTTTTTCCAAGTCCAAACCATTTGGCCTTTGGCATTCAAGACACTTCACAGCCTGCCTGCTGCCAACCTCTCTAGAAGGGTAACTCCACCACAGCTCACAGCTGAACATCCCTGAGCCTCGGAGATTCCCCAGCATATTCGGACTCTGCCTAGATGCCAGGTCTCTTACATGCATATTCCTAGACTTCACAATAGCCCTGAAAGACAGGAATCATCATCTCCCTTTTCCAGATAAGAAACCAGGGCTCGAGAAGGGAATGGATGGCAGAGACCAACTGACTTGAGCCTGCCACCTCTTAGCTGCTGGGTGGATACTTGGACAGTCTGGGATGGTGACCAGCAGCAGGGCTTTGAAGTAATGTCAACTCGGAAGTGGCTACTTATTTGCCGTGTAGCCTTGGACAAGGGCTTAACCTCTGTGACCCTCAGTTTCCATTTGTAAAATGGGATTAATTTTATCTCCCTCATTAGGATTGCCTAGTGGATTAAATAAGATAGAACAATCAGAAGAGTGGCTGGCTAGAGTAAGTGGTCACTAAATAGCAGCTTGCATGATAGTCATCATTCATCCACCGTGTTGCCAGGTTTTCCCCTGTCCCTCAGTCCCCTGGGATCCTAAATGTCACTTTTATACTCCTGTCACTATGCTGATCCGGGTGATGTACACATTGATCTCTCCCACCAGAGTGGGATCCCTCAAGAGGAATCATGCCCATCATCTGGCACCAGGCTGAATCCTGAGGAGGACTAAGCAGTGTCTTAGAGAGTAACCACTCCCTTTGTGACAGCCCTCCTCCTGGGTCTCCTAATGAATTGGAGTTGCTGCTCATAGTTTCACTGGAGCCTATTTGTCATTAATCAGGCACCAGGGTTTCCAGATCTCTGTCTGCACCCCTGTCTGGGGCCTCTGAGCCACTATAAAGGAAGCCAGGGCCTAGAAAGCAGAGGCCAGCCAGAAAGTCCTAATGCACAAGTGGCATTAGCTCCAGCAAGACTCAGATTTACCAGCACAGGCTGGCGTGACCACATTAAGCAGAACACGAATCCCTCTGGATTGGCTGGTTTCCAGCTGATCCCTGAGTGATTCTCCACTGCCCTGTCTACTGTGATCCTTCCATCAGGAACTCCACCATACAGCAACTGGCCCACAGGAGCTGGCGACATGGAAGAACTAGGTCTCCACTGGACAGCAACACCTCCTGAGGCAGCCACTCTGCTCCAGCTAGAGAGCACAGAGCCAGACCATAGCAAGAGAAGCCAATGAGCGGGCAGATGAGTTGGGAGGGGGAATGGTTCACAGAGCTGAGGGACCCAAAGGGAGAGTGTTCAGAGATGCAGAAGGGAAGGGGACAATGGCTTGTGCAAGTCTGCGCCACAGCATTACTCCAGGTATCTCAGAGATGTTAAAAAGGCCATTTTGACTAGAGAAGAAGATATGCAGATCCAAAAAAAAAAAAAATGATCCACAGTCACTAACATTTACTGAGTACTGAATATATGCAGCACCCTGTGCTAGAACCACCATCCCAATTTATCCCTGCCAGAGCCTGGGAAGCGGGGGCTTAATACCCCCCAACACACCCTTTATAGATGGAGAAAGCTGGGGGAAGTGAGCAAGGAACCAGATAGGTAAAATAGAACAGGGCCCTGACCACCTTCAGTGCTGGGCTAAGGGAGTGGGTGCCGACATGGATGAGCTAACACATATCACACTTAAATGTGTACTCAGAAAGGCTCTCATATCAGATCCCTAAATCTTCTGAGGTCAGCATCACCATGCCCATTTTACAAATGAGCAACCTAAGAGTTAAGGCCGACTCCAGAACCGGAAGCCAGATCTCCTGGCTAGGAGCCCAGATCCCACACAAAAGGCAGCTCTGAGTAGTGGCCAGCTGAGCTTGACTTCACTTATGTACTGTGAGACTTCAGGCAAAGCACTCTACCTCTCCGAGCCTCATGGAAGTATAGTGAGGATGCACTCAGCATATGGGTATAAGCACCTCACAGTACCACCGAGGACACAGTACAGGCACACCTATAGAAGACAGCAGAGGGCCATGATTGGGCTACAGGTGTATTTTTTGGTGGGAAGTCATGTGGGAGGCAAAAAGGGGGAAGAAACTAAGAGGAAGGAAAAGAGGTCCAAGTACTGTGCCCTTGGTGGTCCCTCTATCTATTAGTTGGAAAATGGCCAAGTATCCAGTTAGAATGTGACTGTTGGAGTCAGGTGCCCTCTCAGGCTGTGTGGCCTCCAGAAAGTGCCTTGACCTCTCTAAGCATGCTTCCTCCCTGAGTAAATGATCAATAAAATACAACTGGCCTGTACTCTACAGAAATGTCAAGTCATGAAACACAAAGAAAGGCTGAGGAACTATTCCAGACAACAGGCGACTAAACAGACAACCAAATGCAAGGCATCTTCCTAGACCAGGGCAAAAAAAAAAAAAAGTGCTATAGAGAACATTATGAAGACAGTTGGCAAAATTGGAATATGGTCTGTCAATTAGATAATAGCATCGTTTCTATATTAAATGTCCTGACTTGGATAATCATATTATGGGTTATGTAAGAGAATGTCCTTATTCTTAGGAAATACATCCTTTACCTAGGGGTAAGGGTCAGCATTCAAAACAAGAAAATATTGCATTCATATAAAAATGAAGCAAAATATTAATTGGTGAATCTGGGCCCAGTGGACTTGGGAGTTTTCTCAGTGTTTCTTTAAATCAGCAATTCATTATTTCCTACAAGAGAATTCCATCAATGGGGTCATAAGAATAGCACCTGTCACCACTTGCCTACCAGCTCTGTTGAGAAGTTAGGAAGGGGTGGCCAGGGCATGCCGCCTGGCCTGGCACTCTCGGGCCCGGGCCCACCTGCACGATCTCCAGCATCTCCTCCCGGCTGATGTAGCCGTTGCCATCCAGGTCGTACATGCTGAAGGCCCACATGAGCTTCTGCTCCAGGCGGCCCCTCGAGGTCACGCTCAGCGCAATGATGAACTCCCGGAAGTCGATGGTGCCGTCGCTGTTGGTGTCGAAGGTGCGGAAGACGTGCTCCGCGAACTTGGAGGCGTCGCCATAGGGAAAGAAGTTGGCATAGATCTTCTTGAACTCGTCCACGTTGAGGATGCCTGTGGGGCAGTCCTTGAGGAAGCCCTTGTACCACTCCTGCAGCTCCAGCTCTGAGAACTCGGTGTTCTCCCGCAGGTCCTGCAGCATCTCCGGCCGCAGCTTGCTGTTCTGCTTGCCCATGGCCGAAGAGCCAAGTCCCACCTGGGTCCCCAAGGGGGTCAAGGGGCAGAGAGGAGTGGTCAGGACCTCCTGGTCACCTGTAACCATTCCAGAAGGGCCCCCAGACACCAGCCACCTCAACCCCTCCTTTGACCCAACAAGAGAGAGGAACTGGCCCAAGGTCACACAGCCTGCATCCAGGCTTGTGGCCTCTGTGACATGCTCCACACCGTTTCCCTAGACATTACACTTCTCTAGGAACCGAGCTGGAGAGGGAGGAAGGAAAGGGGGCTCATATTTACACAGACCCTTCTTGGTGCCTTCAAGAGTGCACATCTTTTCACCCTCCTGAAGGGAAGTCAGAATTTGCCCCATTTTTCAGATGAGAAGGCAGGTTCATTGAAGAGAGGTCACCTGTTTCATGTCACACAGTCATGACACGATAGGTCCAACTCTTAGAGTTGCCCAGGGAGGTGCAGAAGGATTTCTGGTCCTTCCTCCTAGCCTCTGCCCGCTCTTTGCCTCCCACATGACTTCCCATAAAAAAAAAAAAAAAATACACCTGTAGCCCAATCACAGCCCTCTGCTCTCTTCTGCAGGTGTGCCTGTAAGAGGCAGCACAGGATAGGTGTTCATCTGGCCTCCAACTCAGATCACCTGGGTTTGAATCCCAACTCTGCCTCTTACCAGCTATGTGCCTGGGTCAATTCCTTAAACTCTCTGCCTCAAGTAAAGTGGGGGTAAGCACTTACCTCCTGGGATTGTTGGAGGGGATTAAATTAGTTAATGCATGGAAACCACTTAAAACCATGCCTGCACAGACAGGTGCTACATAAGTGTTAGATAACTAAAAATGATTTGTATTACCTAGATGCCACCAAAGTGTGCACAATAATATGCAAGTAAATGTGCGCTGACACATCTTATGCTACACGGCTCACCACCCCCTGGGGCCCATGCCACTCACATACCAGCCCACACCACCCATGGTCATCATGCCTCCATGCACAGCATTCCCTCTGCTCCACACTCACACGCACTGACACCCAGCACCACGCACAACTCCTATACCCTGTGCATCAACACACCAGCCCACGACCCCACATGTCTCACACATGCCATCACATGTCAACTCGAATGCCAGCACCTCTCACATGGCCAGCTGCACGTGGGACCTTCAGGCACCCTTGTTATTTTGCTTTATTTTCCCAGGGATGCTGTCAGGTCCCAGGAGAGGGAGCTGCAGCCCTTCCCATGGGGGCTCCTTTCCTGGGAAACCCCTGGCCCATCCAACCTCCCCCAGCATTCACCTTTAATCTCCTGGGGGCAGGGGCTTGAGGGTGAGGCTGAGGAGAAGGCAATGGAGAGGAGACAGCCAGACAGTTCAGGACAGGGATGTGTGCAGGTGACCCCCCTCCCTCTGAGCTTGGGGATGAGAGTGAGATAGGGTGAGGGAGGTTCCTTGTATGTTCGTATGCACAAAGCTCTATGCACATGTGGGCGGGTGCATGTGTGAGAATACATGTGCTCATGCATGATGTGTGCCCTGGGTTCTGCATGCATTTATCTCCTGGTGTGTTTCCGTCCATGTCTGTGCATGTGCATTATATGTGCATGTGACCAGGTATGCACCTGTCACAATGTGAAGCGAATGTGCCTGTGTGGCCATTTAGGGAGACCTGTGTGTCTCTTCAGCAGCGTGTCACATGTATGTTTCTGTAAGTTGGTAGCCCCTCCTTTCTATATCAGTCTCTTCTGCCCCAGGCTGAGGACCCCCAAAACAGTGTGTGGGAAGGGACTGAGGAAATGCGCAGGGCTGAGCAGGGGAATGTGTCCCTTACTCCCCTCCTGAAGGTCCAAGGAACTGGGTCACCCAGGCGGGGGCATAAAGATGCGCTGGGCAGGAGAGCTCCTTCAGTGCCCCCTCCTCTCTGACACCCTCAAAGCTGCCTCTCCCAGTTGGAAGAAGATTCCGTTGTCCCCGCAAACACCCCCAGTTCCCCAAATGGGAAGAACCTTGCAGCTCGACCTGAGAAACCCACCCTGGGTCCCCTCTACAAACCTCCCCGCAGCTCTGGCCCTCGGACCACGTCTCAATCCTTCCAGCACACGCGCTCGTGACCCCTCCTGGAGGGGGCGCTCCGGGGCGACCGAAACCCTACTCCTCGGGGCTGGCCGCTCGGCGGTCAGGACCCTGGAGAGCGCGGCGTGTTTCCCGGGGATCCCCGCTTTCCGCGCTCCAGGTGGGAAGAATCCCAGGAGGCACGGAGAGTCGCGGGGTTGGGGAGCCCTGGACGTGGCCCCTAGCTCCGGAGATCCCTCCCTGCATCCCCGGGGCCCGGCCGGAGCGCCCCCACTCACCCAGCGACGCCGAGACACCGACTGCGCAGGGAAGGCGGCGCTGCTGCGGCGCGCGGCGGCAGAGGCGGCCAGAGGGGCGGGCGGGACTGCGAGGGAGACGCCCCGCAGCGCTCGCCCCGAGCCCCTCCCCTGGGGGGTCCCCTCCAGCCCCGGGTAGGGGGAGCGGTGCGCTAGGCTCCGCCCCCGCCCCGAGAGGGAGGGGGACGCCCCCACCGCCCTGCTCCAGCTCTCGAGGGAGCACCCCTCCAGGGGAAGAGAACCGGGGTCCCTATCTCAGCATCTCGACTCAGGGAGCCTGAATGGAGGAGCGGGTCAGTGCCGAGAGCCCTCTTTCCTAAGCAGGGGACAATCCTTGGCCACGCCACCACCTTCTTCCCTCATCCCTACCTGGGCGCTGGGCTGCACGTCGCTCCGAGGGCGGAATCCGAATCCTGGGCGGTTCGCTAGGCACCCTCCCTGCTTCCTCGCCTCAACTCCAGATCCAACCGAACTAGGGTCTCTTCGGGGAACGAGGAGCGCCCATTCCTTCAGTCCCGAGGTCTTAGGAGGGTTAGACACACCCCCTGCCCACCTCCACTTTATAGAGCCCGCCCCCACTCCTGCCTACTACTCTCGATCTCATCCCCCACCCGCTCTCGGAATTAATCCCACCTCCCAACAGCGATGCCGCGTACACTCCAGCCTCTCTGCCGGTGCAGGCTCGTGACCTGTGAGAACAGGAGAACAGTCTCCAGCTCCCAGGTTCTGAGATGCACAGGCCTCTGACTGCACGGTGGACAGTCCTCTCCGGAGTTGTTGACCACCTTACAGCTCCTCCTGCCGGTATGGGGGCTGCATCTTCCTTCCTCTGATCTTGGCAACAATTTCCACATGCTGGGAATTGTTAAATTTTGTCCTTTTCCATCTCTAGAATATGATCCTTGTTCTCCACTTTTCAGATCAGGAAACTGATGCTTGGTGGGGGTTAAATGGGTCAAATTTTCCAATGTCTCAACTAATGAGCGGAGGGCTTGGGCTTGAATCCACATGCCCTCATTCATTCATTCTACAAATATTAATCAAGCCCTAGTTCTGCATCCAGCACTGTCCTAGGCGGTGAGGTTACAGGTGTGGAAAGAAGTGATGTGTGTTATAACATACAAGTCAAGTCTACAATGTATTAGATAAGTTATTTGGGACAAGGTTGGGAGGGTGGCAGATCAAGAGCTGTGGGGTCCATGTTGAAGCCTTAAGATTGATTGCATTACAGATGAAATGGGAAGTCCTTGGGCCATTATGTCATGAACGGATGTTAAGGAGTGGGAGGCAAGGGAAGGAGCAGGGGGGACATTTCAGGGTGAGAGATGACCAGGGTGGCAGTGGTGAGTCTTGTTTCTGGACCTCCTTAGGAGGTAGAGCTATCAGCCCTTACCAGGTACCCAGACGGCTCCTCCTAGCCATATTCTCTCAGTATCTGCAGCTTAGACCCTCCCAGCTCCCCAGAACTCAGACCAGAGTTCCCCATCTAGGCTGCCAGACTAAGCCTCACAGGTCATTGGATTGTAGCCGTAGTCCCTCCTGCTTGGGGGTGAGCTCTTCTCCACCAGAAGAGCTAGGGAATCAGACTGAGGTGGAGGGACAGCTGGGCCCTCGGGAACACTGGCTCCACTGTGTGCCTTGGCTCTGGTGTTGGGACCCCCGGTGGAGGCGTGAGAGACGCCAGACGTATGTGGGTGGTTCCCAGCTGCCTCCTGTATGAGGACCTGGGTGGGGGGAGCAAAGAGCTGCTCAGTCCCCACCCTAAGCCACTCCAGTGACAACCTCCCTCACCTCTCCTCGGTGGGCCAGTGGGCCTGTCATGCCTGGGACAGGGAGAGGGGCCTAATCTGCAGTCACCCTCTCAGCCTTTCCTTCCCCCAAGACTCCCTCCTCTCTCTCTCCTGCCTGAAGCTGGAGTCTTCTCAGCCTGGTCTGAATCCTCCTCTCCATCCTGGGGGTGGGGGGATTCAGTTTACCCTAATTTCCTGCTTCCTCCAGGCTTTTCTTCTCTGTGAGAGTGACTGGAGCCTGCCCTCAGACCTTCAGTCTGCATCCTGTCTCCCCACTAGATGGGGGCTTCTCAAAGTGGGACCATGTCTTCTCTTCACCCTGGGCACCCCACTTTCCTTGACTGTTCCTGCATCTAGAATGAGTAGGGTCCCTGAGGAGGCAGGGCTCGGCCCTAGTGGGCTCTGCTGGCTCAATCCATCAACCACCTCTACCCTCCCAGGGGCCTAGGAAGCCCTGGGAGGCCCCCCTGAGCCAAAGGAGAAGCTGGGGTGTTCCCACACTGTGCATTTGCCCCTGAGCCAAGACTTCTGTCTTCAGGCAGAACTCAGAAAAGCAGGGCAGAGGGCTGCAAGTCAGGAGGCCTGGGTCACTCACTTCTGGATGGAGCAAGTCTTTCCCGTTTCTAAGCAGAGAGGCTAAACAGATGACGTGACCAGAGATGGCTGAGGCAGCAGTGACACTGGAGCCCACAGGTTTGCTTCTTTGAAGGCCAGCTTGGTGGGGGGAGTGTCCTTGTTTGTGATGCCTAGTCCCCTCCCACCTAAGATTGAGGCACCCAGGAGGGAGGGAGAGGCCCAGCTGAGAGTAGAAATGCAGATGGATGACCGAGAGGACAGAGCAGCAGGCAGGGTCCCCCGGAGAGCGAGCAAGTCCCAGGATCTGAGAAGGGAGGCAAGTGGTTGAGAAAGCAGCGGCAGCTGCCCTCTCTCCCACCAAAGAGGCAGGCCAGCTTCCGGGACACCAAGAAGCACGTGGGGACAAAGGGAAAGGGGACCACAGGGCTCTACAGTTGGCAGAGTGCTCTACATGGGCCGCCTCATTTCATCCTCCGAGATTCTGACAGTTTACAGATGTGGCCCAGAGAATTGAAGTCCCCACCTGGGGTGCTACAGCAAGAAAGTGGCAGTGTCAGAAATTCAAACCCAGCTCTGTGTGACTCAGAAGCCCAGACCCTTCCTGGAAGCCTCTCAGTGAAGTAGGTGGAGCTGGCCCCTCCCCAGCCCCCTCAGAGGCCCAGCCCACCCCCACTCGGGTGCCTCTTGGGTCCCAAACGGTTTGGAAAATCCTGATGGGAGCAGATGGTGGGGACAGATGGAGGGAAAAGCATCTCGAGGCTGAATTACACAAACAAACATTGATAAAGTGATTAAAACCTCCAGCCACCCCTTTCCCAAAGCCCTGCCCACCCAGCTTGGAGCACACAGAGCTGAGAAGCGGGGGCCCGGGGGTCTCCAGAGGCCCTCCTCTCGCTGCACCCAGCCCAGCTTCTGCTTGCCTCCCTCTCCGCCAGGGACCACCCCCGGACCAGAGCCCAGGGTGGCAGAGCTGCCAGGAGCACAGCCCGGGAGGGGGCGGGGCAGGCCTGGCTGTTCCCAGGGGAGGTGGCCAGGAGGAGCAGAATGGCTGGGGAGGGAAGAAAATGTCCTGAGAGCTAGAATTGCAGACCTGAAGCCAGGGCAGTGGGGTAGCCGGGTTCGGGGCTCTCTGGAGAGGCCTCACTTTCTATGTGGGGGCTCAGAGAGCTGTCACTCCTGTCCAGGTCCCACAGCCCCATCGCTGCCCCACGGAGCAAGGCTGAACCTGCAGTGGAGGGGGCAGGCCCTGCCCCTCGTGTTCCCAAGTGTCAGTGGAAACAATGGCGCTGTCCTGGGAGGCTTCTGTGGGAACTGGGGAGAGGGCACCCATGAAGAGTCTGGCGCTGGGTGCCCACAGTCAGCACCCAGGCAGTGTGGGCTGGCAGGACGCCTGCGGCTCTGGGTGGCGGATGGGGAAGCCCTGGTGTTGTGATACCAGGGCGGGTTGGAAAGTGTCCCTTAGGGAGCAGAGACGTGGGCTTGAAGAACCTGCTGGCCATGCCCTGTGCTGCTGGGCTCTGCAGCAAGTGAGTGGAGGACACGGCTGCAGTACCCCTACTCCCGGGGAAAGGCAGCTGAGCCCAAAGTCAGGACTCCAACCAACAAAGTGCTGCTACCTAGCTGGCTCCTCGGACTTGAGTTCAAGTCCTCACATGGCCTTTTTCCAGCTTTGGCAAAGTTGGCAAAAACAACCTCTCTGACCTTCTGGTTCCTTCTCTGTGAAACCCGCATTTCCAGCTGCTTCCTGGACATGCTCCCAGAAGCCCACAGACACCCCCGACTCCAGCCAGCCAATAGCCAGCTCATCGCCTTCCACCCCCAGCCTGCCTTGCCCCTGGGTCCTCCTTCAACCACAGAACAAGCTAGAGGTGCCACCTCACCCAGGACCCACTCCTCCGCCTCACCTCTGCTCCCACCCCTTCCCAGTCCAGTCAAGGCCGCCAGAGGAGGCCTCAGCCGGCCCTCGCCTCCCCTCCCCTCCCCTCCCCTCCCCTCCCCTCCCCCAAGAACCGTGGTCAGATCTGCCTTCTATGTCTGCTCTGCCCTTCTCACAGGCCCCCCTGCTGGGATCAGTTTCTCTAAATCTGATTATCTTCCTCTCTGCTTAATAATCTTCCATGACTCCCCACTGCCTACCAGAGTAAATAGAAACCTGAGGCTCTCCAATAACATCCCCACCCTCGCCTCCCACCTTTTTCTGCTTTTTTTTTTTTTTTTTTTTTTTTGGTACTGGCTATTGAACCCATGGGTGCTTAACCACTGAGCCACATCCCCACATCCCCAACCTTTTTTGCATTTTATTTAGAGACAGGGTCTTGCTGAGTTGCTAGGACCTTGCTACTCAGTTGCTGAAGCTGGCTTTGAACTCGCAATCCTCCTGCCTCAGCCTCCTGAGCCACTGGGATTATAGGCATGTGCCACCGCGCCCGGCTTCACCTTTCCACCTTCTGCACCCACCAGTCCGGCACCTTCTGAACCAGATGACCATGGTCCCAGACCTAACCTCTCCACATGGGACTGGACCTAGACAAGGGGAGGGGTGTGTGCAAGAGAAATGACTCTGTCAGCTAGGGTCACATCGCAGCCAATATTTGCTCTTTCCTCTACTGGGGGAAGTGACTTTTAGCTGGAAGGGTCCCAACAGTGGGCCAGAGAGGGATAGTCACTCGCCTTAGGTAACCCAGCTAGGCCCGCCCTTTTGCCTCATACATATGAACATTCCGATCTTCCTCACGTAGTTCATGGCTGGGGGGTTCCATCTCTCAGCTCCTCTTGATTTTTCTCACCTGCCTCAAACTTTGGGGTCGCTGCAAAGGCAAAGGTCACCTCTTAAGGGGAGTGTGTCAGGAGGCTGAATTAGCACTTGTAACTTGATACACAGTTCTGTCCAAGTGCATCACAATCTGCACAAAGGACATTTGAGACTTGAATCAAAGTCTAAAGTGCCAAGATTTTAAAGAGAAAATCCTTCCTGAACTGGGTGAGCCCGGGTGGCCAGGCTGACTCCCTTCTTGGCCTGTTCTTCACAATCCCAAAATGTGCTTGAAATCTCCAAGGGACTGCACTTGTGGGACAGGGCAGGGCCCAGGGTTTGGGGGTGTAGACATGGCCCCACAACTGGCCAGCGGTGCCTCCCAGAGTCTGAGTTCCTTGTGAAGTGCCTCCTTTCCAGAGCTGCGAGGAGCCCATGGACACTGGGAGGTGATACTCTTGAAAGAGGCTGCTGGGTGACACTTCAGGGCCCAGGGATACATACTCAGATAGCCCTAGAGGACGGTGCCCCCAGAGAGAGGAAGGTCACACTCCATTCAGTTCTAAGCATCTGAAGTCACCTGCTATTTCCTCCATTACATAGAAGAAGAAACTGAGGCCCAAAAGGACCACAATCCCATTTGGATTTGTGCTTGGAATTAGACCAGAGCTGAGGTGGGATGAGCTCCATCTCTGAGCTCTTTGCAGTGTGTCAGGCTGCCGTGGAGAAGCGAGGGCTTCCTAGAGGGCTCAGGGTACCCAAAGCTCTGGAATCCACTCCCAGAGGCCGAGGTTGCTCTATCCCAGGGGACTCCCAATCTGTCTCTCTTCCTGGGAAGATCGGGCCAGCTCTGATTCCTGGCACCTCAGGTTCTCCCAAGACTGGGGATTGCCTCAGTGTTTCCATAGTAACAGTGAACACTGGGGCCTCCTGAATCGGTGCAGGGATACTGCAGCAATACCTGCGAGTATGCATGTGCCCGGAGAACCCTTGGGTACATGCACACATGCACGTGCATATCCTTGCACACACATGCACACCCAATGCTTGTGTGTGCACACCCTTGCCCCTTATGAACGCACGTGCATACCACTGCACATGCAGGCACATGCACAATGCTCCAGGCCCTGGCCCACTAAACCACAAGTGTGTCGAGACATCTCCCTGCCTGACCTGACCCATTCCCAGAGCCATCCTGGTCCATTTAGATGCAGAGAAGGTCTTGGGGAAAGGAGGAACTTCAACTTTATAATAACACCCACTGCAACATTTATAGATGTTTACATGTTCCAGGGACTGCATTTTCCTATTCACATGTGGCATCTCCTGCCACCCTTGCAATGCCACTCTGCAATAGGTGCCAGATGAGGAAACAGGCTCAGAGAGGTGGAGTGATTTGCCTGAGGCTACACAGTAGACATGGGCAATGTCAAGGTTTGAGTCCAGGACTATTTGGCTCCAAGCCTTAGGCTCTTGCCCTCATCACTGGACCCCTCGAAACCAGACCCAGGAGCACTCACTTGGCACACATAGGTGGGCGTGTCTTATAGATGTGGGACCAGAGCTGAGGACTCACAACCAGAACAGCAGGGTTTCTGGGCTTTAGCTTGGGGTCATCAGATTCCCTATCAGGTACCCAGCCATTCCCAGGGTGGAGGAGTAAGGAGGGGGCCAGGGGATCACAGGGACTTTCCTTCCACTGACTTCTTCTTAGTAGTCTTAAAAGGAACTTTGAACAACAAAAGCAAGACCCACTGAGGATCCGTGAGCGAGGTCACAGGGTGCACCTATCAGCTCTCTTCCGCAGTAAAGGCAGGAATCCAGCTGTGAGGGTCTGACTTGTGTACAGAGCCAAGGCAGCAAGACTCAGGCTCTGCCTGGCTGCTGAGTCTGTGGTCTGTTCCTCTCAGAGCAGAGCAGGAGGCAGGGCAGCTCTCCCAGCTGTGACTCCAGCTCCCTGGGGTCTTCCTGCTCTGGCCAACTCTGGCTTCCTCCAGCCAGGGGGACGCCCTCTACTGGCAGCATCCTGTCTCTGCAAAGCCGTGTTCTGCCAGGGGGAGAGGCCCTGAGTACCTACCTCACAGGGAGTGGGGGACCCTGGAGCCTCAGACATTCACTTGGGATCACCTCCACTTTGCCAATGAAAACAAAGCCTAAGGTCAAGCAGCCAGTAAGGGACTGAGCCAAGAAGTGAGGCTAAAGGCCTTTTTCCTCTCCCTGTTAGGCAAGGGGTCTTATCCCAGGTGCCCCCAACTCAGAGCCCCAGAAAATAGCTCTACCATTCTTGAGAGATCTGTGGTGTGCAGCTGATGATCTATTTTCAAAGGCAAAGCCAGGGTCAGGAATCTGAGTATGGAGCTGCCACAGGCTGGCTTTGTGATATTGAGCAAGGTCCTCAACCTCTCTGAGTGTTGTCAGATGGGAACCTTCCTTTGTAGACCAAAGAGCTGAAGATGTTGAGGAGGTCTCCTTTCCCTAATTAGAAGGCCCCAACCTTCCACCTCCTCCTTCCTTTCCTTCTTATTCCTCCCCACCCACCCACCATCACCTCCACCACTCGGTGGTGTGGATACTATTATTATCTTTTCACAAGGAGGCATTGAAGGATCAGAGGGGTGGAGTTACTGACCCAGCGTCACTCAGCCAGATGTTTCTGGCCTCAGAATCTGGACTTTGGAAAGCTGACCCTGCCCTGATTCTCCCACTCTTCTCTTCTCACTCCTGTCAATCTCATCCAGCTCTTCCCTCAACTTCTCTCCCTGTCTCTTGTGAGCACCTAAGTCAAGATCCCATCATTTCTGACCCTGCAGCACCAGCAGCCTCCTTGCCTCCTGCCAGGTCGCCCCCCACTCGGGTTCTCTGCAGTCTGGCTGGCACACACACAGTCACGTGAGCCTTTTAACACGTAGTGCTTCACACAAGGTCCTGCTTCTTGAGGCTTCCCTTGCCTGTGGAGTCACTTGAGCCTCTCTCCCACAGCCCTGCGGCCTGCGCGGCCCGGCTCCAGCTGCTCTCCTTCCCGTCTTGCTCACCCAGCTCCAGCCTCTCTGGCTTTTTTCAGTTTCCCAAACACAACAGCTTGCTGCTGCCTGGCACTTGCTTTGCGCTTGGCTGCCCCTGCCTTCTGGGAAGTTCTACCTGCTTCCTCTTCCTTCTTTAGGCCTTGGTTCAGACGGCCTTCCTCACACCACCCCACTGACCATCATCCCACCCAGCCGTCTCCTCCATTTTTTTCTCATTTTTCTCTCAGTCTGAGGACACTCTGTCATGTCGTGAGTTGACCTGCTTAGGGTTTGTCTCTCCACTGGAATGGGGGGCCCTCAGGGAAACTCATCTTATTCAACTGTGTCCCCAGGACCAGACACAGGGCCTGGCACTTAGGATGTGCTCATATTTGTTCAATAGAAATAAGACCTTCCCCAAGTTCTCTTGAAAACTCAGAAAGGTCTTTTAATTATTATATTCCAAAGCAAACTCCTGACTCCTGATTTCCCTGTGATTTAGAGCAGGGTGTGTACCTAGGGGTACCCGGGACATAGATCATGGCCATTCCAGGTTTGTAGGAGGAGCCTTTTGCTCGGATGGTGGAGCAGACCCACAATCCTAGCTATCCGGGAGGCTGAGGCAAGGGAGGGGGGGGGTCACAAGTTTGAGGTCAGCCTCAGCAACTAAGTAAGACCCTATATCAAAATAAAATGGCCTGGTGTGGTGGCGCATACTTGTAATCCCAGAGGCTCATGAGGCTGAGACAGGAGGATCGCAAGTTCAAACCCAGCCTCAGCAAAGGCACTAAGCAACTCAAGGAGACCCTGTCTCTAAATAAAACTCAAAATAGGGCTGGGGATGCAGCTGAGTGGCTGAGTGCCCCTGAGTTCAATCCCTGGTACCAAAAAAAAAAGCAAGAAAGACTGGGGATGGGGATGGACTTGTGGCTCAGTGGTACGGTGCTTGCCTGGCGTGTGTGAGGCCCTGGGTTTGACTCTCAGCACTGCATATAAGTACATAAAAACAAAATTCCCTCAACAACTAAAAGAAATTATATGTATATATATATATATATAGAGAGAGAGAGAGAGAGAGACTGGGGATGCAGCTCAGTGGTAGAGAGTCTGGGTTCCCCAGAACTGCAAAACACAAAACAAAGCAAAAAGAGGGGCCTGCCTATTCTACATGGTTTCCTGGGATCTGGCTTGGGCACCTGCAGTCTGAGTTAGGTGCTAAGACTTCAGACAGCTCTTAACACCTAGAAGGTTCCAAATGCTAGTGGCCCCATCAGGTGCCAATGTGTAAGTGACCAGCCAACCCCCAGACTTCACAGACATCTGTGAAGTTCTCCAATCCAAATGGAGGTCAGTGAGTGTACCTTAGGAGGACAGAGGCCCCCCAGATTCCCATTCATGTGTTCATTCATTCTTTAACTGCTGTATTTACAGACTGTTACCCAGAACCTGGCACATAATAGGTGCTCAGTAGATGTATGTTAGAAGAATTAATTTATTCTATACAAGCAACATTTACTGAGCACCTACTGCATGTTAGGTCCTGTGTTAAGAGAAGGAGGACAGATGGTGTACATAAAGCAACTGGAGCTATAAGCCCCTGCTGGCAGCTGGAAGTTTGCTGGGGCCCCTTTGGCTGTGGCTCTCAACATCTCCCCAGCAAACTTCCAGCTGCCAGCAAGCCCCCTCCCAGGATCACTAGGATGCCTCTAAACCCTCCCAACTCAGCTCCCACTGGCTGCCAGGCTCCAGGCCCAGGGCTTCTCTCAGAATTGAGGTGTGGCCCAAGAACCCCATGCCCCATAAGACCTTAGATGGCTGCATCCCACAGCTACAACTCCCCAAATCCTACCAGTCCTACACACCCGCTCCTTCAGCCTCCTTTCCTCCTCCCTCCCAAACCCTCAGACACCGCCATCTCCCCCTCCCAATGCCCTACATCTGCCTGAGGTTTTACCAGGAGAAGCCAGCAGATGGCGCTGAGGCACCCCTTTCCCTAGCGCTGGACCAGAGGCCAGACCCCACCAGGACCCTCTCCCTCCCTCCTTTCTCCCCAGCAAGGCCAAGAGTGGATTCTGTGACCTCCAAATAACCCCCTTCCTCCCTGCTGGGTCCTATGATGGAGAAATGAGGAGGCTCCAGTTGCTCCTGCAGGCCCTCTGGCTGTCTGGGGGGAAGGGAGAAAGGTCCCTAGGGGCCAAGCTGCAGCTGGTGGGGCGGGGCAGGCAGGGCAGGGCAGGCAGCAACTGCCAAGACAGAAAGAGAGAAAGAGAAAGGAGAGAGAAGGTGCTCTGGCTCCCAACTTCTATCCCAAACAGGTCGACTTCCCAGCTGAGGCTTGCCCCCAGGACAAGAGGTACGTGGGAAGAAGCAGATGGGGGGAAGGGGGCTTGGGGTATGGAGGGGCTGGGTAGTGAGATTCTGCAGCTCAGTGAGAACCCCTGAGTCCCCTCCCATCTCAAAGTGACCAGGTAGAAACTTGGAGGGCAAGGGAAGAAGTCCTGAGGGGGGCATCAGGAGGGGAGGGTTGTTTCATTGCTGCTCTGATTCATTGTGTGAATTTACACCAACCTCTTCCATCTCTGAGCTTCAGTTTCTTATCTACAACCGAAAGAGTGGGGGAAAGACCCCGAAGACCTTCTGTGAGATAACTGTAGGAAGAGTCCCCTTTCCAAAGAGGGTAGCTCTTCCAGGGCCTCTGGAAAACTCCTAAGATAGAGGAACGCCCTCCCAATAGTAGAAATTAGATAGTGCGGGTAGGGAATTTGTTTGGATAGATGGGTGGTCTTTCCATGTCAGGGACCCTGGGACACTGGTCCCTAACTTGTTTTTTTGACTGGGACTTGAGGTGGAGAATGTCAGGATTGAAGGGGTGGGGGGAATCTCTTGCTGCCTGGTACTCCAGAGGTCCTCTTATTAGGGAGAGGGTCATGAGTGCAGGACAAGGACACCTCTTTGCCCCCAAGATCAGAAAGGAGTGGGTTGGCCAGGAGGGTGTATGCTGGCAGAAGCAGGCATATTGATGCTCACAGGGTTATGAAGCAAGGGTCATCCAAGCCCTTTCATTAGCTGTGGCTGCCTGCTATGTCTCCAAAGCCCTGAGCACTTTAAAGCCATTAGCTCAATCACTGCTTACACATTTATCAGGCCAAAATGGGTGTGGGGGGCTGGCCTAGAGCTGCCCCCACCCCCACCCACACACACTGCTCTTAAAGAGAGATTGTTCCAGATTGTTTCCTGGTTGCAAAGGCCCTACCACACTACCTACCACAGGAAGCTTCTAGAATCTCAGGGATCCTGGGATATTACTCTGAAGTCAGTCTGGAGGGAGAGACAGTTGAGAAAAGGCCAACTTTGGAAATCAGAGCAGCCTGGGTTCAAATTCTGACTGCTGTGGAGCCTTGCAGGAGCCGGAGTAGCCTGTCCAAGTTGCAGTCTCCACCTGTGCAAAAGGCACACAATAGAGTAGGACCTTATGGAGCTGCAGTGAGAATTAGGCCCCCCAAATGCAAGTAAAGACCAGCACAGCAGGGTGTCTGGTACCTAGCAGATGCCCATTATTGCTCATTAGGGAGATTAAAAAGGCAAAGAACTGGTTTGGGGTTCCCAGCTAGACTAGACCTCCCGTGAGCCAGAGTACTGCCTTCTGGGTCCCACAGTAAACACTCTGCACTTGCTGTGGTCACCCCCGTCCCAATTATGAGTACTTCTCTCTGCTCACTCCTGCACCAGGTAGCAAGACGGGTATGGGGGGAAGCTCAGGGTGGAAACCCCAGGCCACTTTGGGGTGGGATGGAGGCACAAAGGAGCATTTCAGTGGCTCTGTCCTCCCTTTCCCTTGGGAAAGGGCAGGGATGGGGGGCTAGGTCAGGTCTGGGCCGGGGCTGACCACCGTGTGGACACCGGGAACCCTGCTGCTCCAGCACGGGCGAGAGTGAGCCACGGGGCCGCCAGTCAGGTAAGTCCCAGGGGCGCGGGGGCAGCAGTCGGGGCGCCCTCGGCCCCTCACCCCGCCCCCGCGCCTCTCCCCGCAGCGGGGGCGCCCCGCCCCCCGGGCGCCCGACGTGGACGCGGCCGCCGCCGCCGCCGCCGCCGCGCGGGAGTCGCTGTCCGCGGAGCCGACATGCAGGCGGCGCGGGGCGGCGCGGGGCGGCCGGGCCGGGCGGGCCGCGGGCCAGAGCGGGAGCGCGAGCGGCCGCCGGGCACCGGAGCCGCGTCCCCCTGCGCCGCCCCGGACCGGCCGGCCGGAGGAGCCGCTATGCACCCGGGGCCGCCGTGCGCCTGGCCGCCCCGCGCCACGCTCCGCCTGTGGCTGGGCTGCGTCTGCTTCGCGCTGGTGCAGGCGGGTAAGGGGGCCCCGGGCAGGGGCCGGGGGCAGGGCGGCGGGGCAGCCTCCTCTCCAGGTCCTATCACCTGGGAGTCCTCGGTTCCCTTCCTGCTCCCGAGGGACCTCCTGACTCACCTGCTCACTGCTCCCTAACCCGACCCCCGCGCTTCCCTACCTTCGTGACCCCAGACTCGTCCTTCAGCCTCCAAACCCTGCCCATGACCTCAGCCCTGGGTTTTTAGAGTCTTGTGACCCCTGATATCTTAATCCCATCCCCTGACTCCAGGTCTTTGCCTCAGGTTCTCTTTTTCTGGCCCAGGGAGCAGCTGAGGACACCAGTCCTCCCAGTTTGGGCCTCCTTCCCTGTCCTCAAAGACCTCTCAAAGCCCCACAGGACAACTCCACACATTCCTTGTGCAAGAGAATGTGTGATGGGAATGGAGACTGGCACCTGGGGGTGCAGGGTGGGTGAGGGTGGCCCCCAAGCCTGGTGCAGTGGCTGGCTCAGCCCCTGGGGCCCAGCCTCTCCTGACAGGTCTCTGTCCCTTCTGGTTGCGGCTGCCTCTGCCCATCTATCTGTCCATGGCTCAGCGCACTTGCTCTGCGGTCTCTGTCTGTTTCTAACCTTCCACTTGTCTGCTCTCTGTTGTTCTGTGTCTGCCGCCACCTGTCTGTGTCCTTCTGTCCCTTTCCATCTTCATGTCTGGCTTAGCTCCTGGGTCTCAAGTCCATTCATCTGTGGGGTGAGGGGTTACTGCTCAGGCCCATGTCTTCCTCTTGCAGCAGCTACCTCTTCGGAGATGGACTTGTATGACTCCACTCCCCTCTTCTGGAAGGTTCTTCCTGACCTGACCCCCAATCCCCAACATTCTCCCTCTTGCTCTCTTGACTGATAACCCATTCATCCTCTCACCCAGAAGGCCTTGCCCTGTCCTCTCTTCACTGAAGGGCTCTGCTCTGAGTGCCCCATATTCTCCAGCTCTTTCCCTCCCACCCGCCCCTTGGGGGGTTGGTGGAGTGTGGAGAAGAGACTCATGAAGACCCCTTCCCAAGTTGCATGCTGCCCAATTCATCACCACAATTCTGGGGGTTTCCTCTGTTGCCCCTCCCTCCCATCCCAGAGTTCAGTCCACCAGGCTCTTCTCAACCTCTGGGTCTTTCTCCTTCCCTCAAGGTCACTCACTTGACAGTGCAGGACTATAGAAAGAGCACTGGACTCGGAGTCCTTTTGACTGCTTTTCATCAAACTAATCTTCAGCTTCTGCAACCCTAGTCATTTGTCCCCTTCATGCCTGTTCCCCAGACTTTAACCATCCATGCATTAAATCTGACTCTGGCCCAGGCCCATTAATTTTTTACGTGGGCCCCTAGTGGGGCTGGCCTAGGGTCAACAGGGGCTTTCATCCTACACACAAAGAGCCTGGAACTGCTTCCTTTCCCTATGGCATGGCCTTCCCCAGGATTCCCCTTCTCACTTATAAAACTGGGACTAGGCAACACAAGCAGAGGACACTCAGGCTCACGTGCCTCCCTGCCCTGCAGATAGCCCCTCAGCCCCAGTGAATGTCACCGTCAGACATCTCAAAGCCAATTCTGCAGTTGTCAGCTGGGACGTCCTGGAAGATGAGGTTGTCATCGGGTTTGCCATCTCTCAGCAGGTAACTCTTGAAGGTCCTTGGGAGGGAAGGACACATCAAGATAATGACTACTAGAAATGGAGGATGGTGGGGTAAGGAAATAGAAAGGAAAAAGAAATGCAGAGCAAGAGAGGCTGGCAACACATACGTTCGTTGCACATGTGACCGGAAATTGGGGCCCTGAGGGAATTCATTAGTGGAGAAGGGTTCAGGAGCTTTCAACTGGGACATGGAATTCAGAGCATGGATCTGATCTCAGAACCACCAGTGTTTAGGACCTGGCTCCAATTTTCACTAGGTGTATGGTCTTGGGCAACTTCTCTAATCTCTCTGAAGATGTTTCCTTAAATATACAATGGATTTTGTGAGAGACGGGGTCTGGTCAGAGCCCCCCAACGTTACCTGAAGTGACAGGATGATTGTGTTAAGTATAGGATTTGTCACTACTGGGAGGTAGACAGAAACAAGGTTGGTGTCTGGGCATTGAGAGATGGCCGGTGCTCACTTTTGCAGAAGAAAGACGTGCGGATGCTGCGCTTCATCCAGGAAGTGAACACCACCACTCGCTCCTGTGCCCTTTGGGACCTAGAGGAAGATACCGAGTACATTGTGCATGTGCAGGCCATCTCCATCCAGGGCCAGAGCCCGGCTAGTGAGCCTGTGCTCTTCAAGACTCCAAGAGAGGCTGAGAAGATGGCCTCCAAGAACAAAGGCAGGCCTGGGGCATGTTGGAGGAGCAGGGAGGGGGCAACTGGGGCCAGAACAGCAGGTGGCATGAGGAAAGCACCCTCTCCCCAGTCCTCTCCTTGTCCCTGCCACCAAGTAAAGCAGCATCTGAGAGGGAGAAGGTTCACTCTAGTTCTCCAGGACACTGGGTACATAAACTCTCACCTTTGGATAAAGCCTTATTGCTGCCAACCCAAGCAGACATCAGTGTGTTTCCAGGTCTCTTTATGTTAGGTGTGAGGGCACCTATACACATAAGTACTTATTGTCAAGGTCTTGGCCCTAGAGTAGTGATTGGGGGAGGGAGGAGCCCCAGACTAGTGTCTCTTTCTCTACAGATGAGGTGACCATGAAAGAGATGGGGAGGAACCAACAGCTGAGGACAGGCGAGGTGCTGATCATCGTCGTGGTCCTGTTCATGTGGGCAGGTGAGTCAGGCCTCCAAGCCTTTCTCATCTTTGGGATATCTGGGGGTTGTAACCAGATCCCTTCTCTCACAAAACCAAGGGTAAAGGGCTTGGAGAGATCTAAGAAAAGAGTGAAAAGTTTCTTGCGTCCTGCCTGAGATAGCTCTGGGGGCCAAATCTGACCCCTTCTCTAATCCACTTATCCAAAACAGCACATTACTAGCTGCCTTCTAGCTCCTGTACGTTTGGGGCATGGCTGTAGCCTCTCCTTCCTCTTCTGAGTAGCTGGGCCTCCAGGGGCTTCAGGCCTGGTCAGCCCAGGGGAAGCACTGCCCAGCCTCAGGCTTGAGACCCTCTCCTCACCTGCCTGTCCTTCTAGACCCAGCTTGGGGCCTGCCACTATGGAAACTCCCCCATCCACCCACTGGACGGCCTCCTGCCTTTGTGCTACTGCAGCATACTGTCCTCCCCTTTAACCCTCCTTATGTTGGGCTCAAGGCTCTCTCTTCCCCACCTGATGCTGGTCTATGAGCTCCCTAAGGGTAAAGTCCAAGTGTCCTTCATCTTTTTTTTTCTCCTTTCTTTTTTTTTTTTTAATATTTATTTATTTTTTTAGTTTTCGGCATACACATCTTTGTTTGTATGTGGTGCTGAGGATCGAACCCGGGCCACACGCATGCCAGGCGAGCGCGCTACCGCTTGAGCCACATCCCCAGCCCTCTTTTTTTTGTGTGTGTGTGTGTGGTGCTGGGGATTGAACCCAGGGCCTTGTGCATGCAAGGCAAGCACTCTACCAACTGAGCCATATCCCCAGCCCAAAGTGTCCTTCATCTTTGAAATCAACTCCACTGACATTTAACTGATCGAACACCCCATTCCAAAGAGTAGTGTTACAGTCAGAACCAAGAAGAGCCCTGTGCTCGCAAGGAACTCAGTCTGGGAGAAGCCAGGCCCAAACTTAACAATAATTCAATGTGTGATGAGTGCAACAATAATACCAAGGATGGGGGCAGAGGAGAGGGAATTAATTCTGGAGCTAGGAGTAGAAATCAAGAAAAACAGAGCAGAGATAACATTGGAGTTGAACTTTGAAGGAAGAACAGGTGCTCACCAGGCAGCCAGAAGAGGAAGGGAGTCCTGGGCATGATGTAGTCAAGAAACAAATTAAGCTCAGTCTGGCCCACTGTGGCTGTGACCTAGGAGAGAAGGCAGAGTGTGGGGGAGTAAAGCTCAGTGAGTCTTTGGAGTCTTCTGAGAAATTTGAACACGTTGCTAAAGCCTGAATTACATGGTAGTTGAGAGGACATGCTCTGTTGAGAAAGCATTGGGGGGAAAAATGATCCTCAGGGCATGTAGAGAACAGGCACTTGGGACAGAAAGCAGGAAAAACAAAGGGTCGTACAAAAGAGGAGGTTTGCTTGTAGCACATTATTAGATTTGGCACCCATAGTATTTACATAATCATAACACCATAAGCATAGTGAATTAACCCAGAATTGTGGTGTAATTCTGTTAGGAGATGGAGAAGGAAATAGAGGGAGTTATTAGGCTTAATCTACTATGATGGGAAGTCAATGGATATTTAAAATAGATCATGAAATAACACTATAAATTCAGAGGTAAAAATGGGAAAAACATCTAGAATTGGAGTTGGTTGCCTTAATACTATCTTTCAAAAACTAGTGTTCACATATTTCTGACTTGATAAAACTAGACATTTAACAGGCCCTGGAGTTCCTCTCCCAGATGCACCGTGGTGTGATAACAATAGGTATCCTTGAGTTGTAAGGACTAAGTGAAGCTGCATGTGTCTGTACACAGCACAGGGCCAGGCACATGCTCAACAAGTGCTGTTATTGTTTTGTTTTCCCCTAAAGGAAAAGGGAGCTGCCAGAGGTTTACAGGAAGGGCTGGGAGGAGGCATGATCAGGTACATGCTGTAGGAAGATCTGCCCAACAGCAGCAAGAGGGACGGCTGGTGAGAGGAAGGTGGAAACAGGAGCTGGAGGCTGGAGGCAGGCTCCAGCAGTGGAGCAGGGGAGGCCATCTGGAACAATGTTGGCAAGCCCTGATGAGGATGAAGCACGAGGCATGGCAAGTACTCAGCCCTGGCCTCTGACGGCTCCCGCGTGTCCTCCCTAGGTGTCATTGCCCTCTTCTGCCGCCAGTATGATATTATTAAGGACAACGAACCAAATAACAACAAAGAAAAAACCAAGAGTGCGTCAGAAACCAGCACACCAGAGCACCAGGGCGGCGGTCTCCTCCGCAGCAAGGTGAGGGCCAGTCCTGGGCGGCTGGGAGGGTGGCTCCATGCCTTGTGCGCTGGTAGTCCCTGGACTGCAAAAGGGGTCAGCTCAGGGCCTGGCATGGCTGCAGCTGGGCAGAGCCAAGCTTGGCCACTGCCTGTGTGACACGGGACACTGCAAATTGATTTTGGATCCTCTCCTTTTGCAGGATGCCAGGGACCAGTAGTGATTAAAAAAAAAAAAAAAGAAAGAAAGAAAAGGCGGTGGGGGGTGGAGTTCCTGGTTGGTGTGGGGCTGTGAGGGTAGGAATGCTGTACTCATTTTCATTCCTGCCATGCTACGTGTCTTGGGCAGGTGTTTACCGCTGTACTTTCATTTCCTCTTCTGTAAAACAGATATGAAAACTTTTCAGTGCTTGCTCTGAGCAGCTCAGAAGAAAGACATTAGAGAATGTGAGAGGATTTCATGGTTCTGACGATGATTAGCCAACAAACATCTGGCCCTCTCTGCATCTCCTTCTTCTTCCATCTCCTTGTATCCTCGGGCTTACTGTCCTCTCTCTTGGCTTCTCTCTTTCTGGCGCCTTTTCCTGAAGCCTCTTATTAACTCCCATCTCCAGAAGCACCTCAACAATGTCCGTGGCTGAGGCTGTGCCCAGAGGCAGATCTGCAGGATGTGAGAGAACCCGCCAGAGGGATGACTCTGCTGGGGTAGACTGGGTACCAGGGCAAGAGGCCCGGATTCAGTCTTGGCCACTCAGCTGAGTTTGAAAAGGCAGAGAAACAAGACTTACAGGCAGGGCTACTCTTTTCTTTCCACAAGGGACAAGAGCCTGATTTTTTAGGCTGTAATCCTGCTACTCCATTCCTCCTTCTGTCCTCTCTGTTTCCCACCTTTCAAGAAGTCTATTCAATCAGTTTTGGCCACTTCTCTCATTTTTTCCCTCCCAGTTTCCAAACAAGTCCTCAGTGAACATCATCGAAGCATGACTGCCTGTCTGCAGGGAGAAGGATTTCATTTTTCTTCTCTGCTGGTCCCTGGGTCCTGGGCACAGAGAGAGAACTGACCGCAGCAAGGGAGGAGGCACAGTTCTTCCTCTTCCCCATCTTAGTCTGATGACAGAGGCTGAACTACAAACCCAAATTCTGCAAAAAAATAAATAAAATAAATAATAATAATAATAAATAAATAAGTAAGTAAATAATAAGCCACAAAACTAAAAGGCCTGGCCCCATCCTGGGAAAGGAAAAACTGCATGAGACACAGCCTTCTGCCTCCTCTCCTCTCCTGGACTGGCTTCCTCTTTGAGAAAATGCACAAAACCCTGGGAGATGACAAGTACCAAGACTGACTCAAGCTGTGTCTTTCAGACCGAGGCGCATCAGGGAAGCCATAGGGCTGCCATCAAGCCTTTTCTGGATCCAGCCATCAAGGACTTGTTTGTGGTGTGATGCACACCCTTGTGAGTGTGTTTAAGAGGTCACCTGCTAGGTCTCTTTTGGAAAAAAAAAATCAAAAACTGGAGGGTACCACTCCAGAGGGCAGAGGTTTCTCCCAAGGTCTGAGCTCGTTGTTGCCTGCATCCTGTTTTCTTTGACCCTTCCTTTGATGGTAAGATCATCAGCTGGGGTCTGAAGAAGACCTGGAAGGTACTTACTGGCCCTGTCTTTTTTAGCAAGCATCTCTTGGGAGTTTCAGCAGTGCTGGCTTGGACAACTGAAAAAGCACATCCATGTCCTGCATCCTGGGGGCTGCTGAGCCACCCACTGTAGAACGGTAGCTGCTAGAAGACAGGCACGAGCCATTCACCATAGACAGAAAGAGCAGCCTGGCTGTCACTACTGGCCTCTGGGGTCTTCATATCTTGCCATCTCATCCAAGGTTCTGTGAAAGTTACCCAGGGTCCTCATGTCCTTCCCTAGAGCCTGAGTGGTGTAAGGTGACAGGTCTCTCCACTGCCCCTTACTGGTTTTTAAAAAACAAAAAAATGGTGCTTGATGAGGGAACCAGACTCTTCCCTGAGACTGACACATTATGGCTACCAAATGCTTGCATAGGAAGAGGCGAACTGTGCATCTTCCGCTGGTGGCCAAGGCAAGGATGTGGAAGGTTGTGCCTAACACAAGCCTGACACACAGCAAGTACTCAGTAAAAATATGTTGCACTGACTGGTAAGAGCACCAGCCTCCTCCAAGCCAGAGAGCTGAAAGCCATCACCCAGTGACCACCTCTTCCTTTCAGTCTACAAGAGCTCTCAAGGCTGGGTCAGCCAGCACTCTGCTTTGGAGTGTGGCAGCACAGGAGTGGAGAGACAGGAGAATGGGCAGATGTCAGCAATACTAAGGGCTTCCTCCTGGGAGGGCATGGGGCTCCACTCATCATCTTGTGACTTCCATCCCTGCTGAGTGGGGAGCAAGGCTCCTTAAGGGAGAGGTCCTTACCTCTGATCCAGTTAGAGCAATAATCACTTTTTAAATGTAAAATAAAAAGACAAATGAAAAGGCACATCCTTGTCTTCTGGTAAATGCCCAAATGTTGCCCTCTTTTTCTGGCAATTGGCAGCAAGTCAGGATGTGTGGAGGAGGGAATCAGTTCTCTCTTCCATTTTGGCCTGCAGCTTCTTAGGGACATGCCTGCCAGCCAAGCTGGAGTTGGAAGGGAATTCTTGAACAGATGGGGGTGCACGTGTAGGAGAAGAAAATAGCTGCTCTATCATCCTCTTTCTGAGGCTCCCCCAAGCCCAGCTTGGGCTGCCTCACTGCATAGGTATGCAGGCTGGTGCTGTGTTTTAAAAAACAAAGGACTTTCCTCACTGGACCAGGCTGGGTGCTTTCCCTGGCTAAAGGAATGCAGTTCTTATCTCCCCAGGGTAGGGAAGAAGGGAAGAGGATTTGCAAAGGCTGCTTTCAGAGGTTCAGTATTCACAGCTGCTGTTCTGGGCTGTTAAAGGAACATCAATGTGATCCCAACAGTAAGCTGAAAGGCAGAGAGTAATGATGCCATTAGCCAATGAGCAAACCACTAAGTGGGGCACCTCAAAAATTCCTGTTCAGAGCCAGGGAAAGCTTGGATAGAAAATGTCAGATGAGCAGGGCTTAGAGTAGGCTATTCAGAAAGTTCTGAAAGCAGAGGGAAGATAGGTCCCAGAGACTAGGCGGGGAGCGAGGACAGGAAATAAAGAGCACACAGAATTCTAAGCCAGCCTCAGAAAGGTACTCAGGCCCTCTGTACCCATCTAGTGTCAACTGAAAAAAAACAAAACAAACAAAAAAAAAAACCTCAAGTCAGTATTATGTACAGTGGGACTCAGGGAGCTCTATTAATGGGGGCTTCCTGTCTTCAAATTCATCTGTGCCTCTGATACATAAAAAGGGTATGAGGGAAGAACAAACAAGCTCTCAGTTTAAGTAAAATTCCATCCCTTTCCATTGCCTCCCTAAACAATTAATGGTGCTTTTCCTGAATCAACTGTATTTGCATAGTCAAACCCCTGCAGGTAATGAACTTGGTCCTTTCACCTCTCACTTAGATCCCACAGCTTGGGAAAGGTTCTGACAGCCCTTTGGAGACCAAAAGACCTCATTTGCAGACCACAGTAGCCTGTAGGAGGAATGCTGGTCCCAGAGGCAGGGGACACTGCCTGGTAACCTACACTTCAGGCAATCACTTTTCTGAGGATATCTTTGGTTTTCGTTTTACCAAAAATGGTTGAGAGAGGATTCTCAGATTCTTACAGTAGGGACCAAGGGGGGCAGTCTCCCAGAAACAAGAGGGGAACCCAGGGCCTCAGGGGAGGGAGACAGACTGGTGGATGTTTCTGTGGGCAGGAGTCCTTCTCTCCTCCAACTCCTGTCCTTTTAACCCCTAACTTCTTAGTATGGGCTTCCTCTAGAATCCTTTTAAAAAATTTCTAATTCAACTTTTTACAGAAATCTGTAGCATCTTGTCAATCCATTTTTGGGGGGGCCAGGGGGTACCATTGACCGGTACTTGACCACTTGAGCCACATCCCCAGCCCTATTTTGTATTTTTATTTTTAGAAACAGAGTCTCCCTGAGTTGCTTAGCACCTCGCTTTTGCTGAGACTGGCTTTGAACTCCTCATCCTCCTGCCTCAGTCTCCCTAGCCGCTGTGCCCAGCAGTTGCCAATGCATTTATGTTTCAGATTTCTTCTTTCTCGCCCTCTTTAAACTTATTTGGCAATTTTTGAATTATGCTTTTAAGAAGTAGCCCCCAAGAACAAATTACTTCTATAAGTGGACACTGCCTCCTCCAGCTCCAGCCGTACCAATAAAAAAAATATTCCTAAGCATGCAAATGTGGCTTGAAGCTAAATTGAAGGAGATCTTTGTATACAAATGGTTCCTTAGTGATAACAACATTCCAAGATTATCATTTGTACTGCATTCAAAATTACCCAAAGATCACATTCCACTTCCTTCTCAGTGGGTGCTGGGGAAGGCTAGATTATCTGTCTATGGCATGTTCCAGTTGTTATAAGAAGAGAGCAGGTGGGAAGGAATGACAAGGCAGGAGTTTGTTCATTAAGGAATTCCAAAAGTGACCAGCTGACACTTCCTGGTGACAAGTGGAAATTTTTTCCTGACAGGTGCTCTAGCATACAAAGCAAGCATACCCTGGACTCAGCTTAGGAATAATTCTGTTCTCTCTTAGAAAAAGAGGACAAAAACGGGAAAGAACACTATGAAAAACAGGGAATTCAGCTTCCTAGTTTTAGGTGGTTAGTTTCCCTTTCTGTGAAAGCTCAAAAGGGGTCTTGTTACGAGAATGAGTCCATTCCTAAGTCTTAGACAAGGTCCATTTCTCCTTTTCCATAACCAATGAACTGAGGGTAAGGAGCACCACCATTTCAGAGAATTCATTCTATTCTCTGAAACCTTTGCCGCCTACAGAGTAGCACATTGCTAAAAAGGAAATAATTACCAAAGGATATCAACACCTGACAAGAACACAATGGGTATGTGTAGGTCCAGTACCTCAGACTGAGAGAAAGAGTATCCAGTAGCTAAATACTTAACACATTTATATTAAACCTCTTGCCTGGACTCTCTTGGTTTAGAATATATGCACTTACATAACTTACAGAACAGCAGACAAGTGAGCCTGTCCAAATATATTGCTCTCTATTTTCTAAGCATGAGTTGAGATTTTAAAAGCATTGGCTAATATAGGTGACCACCTATTATTCTCTGATCTTTTATCTTTGCTCCTGGGGGTAAGTCTAAAATTCAGGATCTAAGGAAAACTATCTCTCCCACATCTATCCACACTCATCCAACCTTTACCACAGGTTCTTAGAGCAGCAGTTTCTAGAAAAGTTGGGTTAAGAACACTCATCAAGGGGCTAGGGTTGTGGCTCAGTGGTAGAGCGCTAGCCTGGCATGTGTGAGGCACTGGGTTTGATTCTTGGCACCACATATAAAAAATAAATAAAGGTCCATCAATAACAAATTTTATATATATATGAAGAACACTCATCAATTTTGTACTATTGATTCTGGTTTCTCACATCTTCAGAGGGAGACTGTCATGGAGTAGTATGGCTTCTTCATTAACCAGTGCCAGCTCTGGAAAAGCAGAGCTATACCAGGTAGCTACACAGCTATGGGAAATGAGCAAGGCATCCTGCCTGCCTGATGAGGGCTGAGCCATCTTCCCCTTCTGCAAAAACAGCAGCACAGTGATATTTCAGGCTCCTGACATGCATCATACGTAGCTGCAAATCCCAATCACTTTCAACATTTCTTAACTGCTGGGGCACCTTTCTCAACACTGTAATTTACCCTCAAGAGAAAAAGGAGCAAAGCACCCTCGCCTTCCCAGAACCATATTCTATTAAATGCCACCCCCTTCCCATATCCCACTAATCTACCTACGCAAAATAGAAAAGCAAATAACCCTCCTCCAAAGCCCGCAACAGACGGCCACAGTACATATGCCACTGACAAGAACTTTTATTTCTTTTTAATGACATTAAACACAACTGCTACAGGGAAAAAACATGATACAGAGGAGGCACCAAAACTTCAGTTTCATAATTGATCCTGACAACAATGCAAGTAAATCAGGGCCTGTATTAGATGCAGAACTACAGGTTATTTCAGGCTCCTTACTTATAAGTAAACTATCTAAACAGCACATTTTTACTCTGCTTTGTCAAGACCCCCTGTGGTGATAATGTCATCATGGATGAAGAAAGTTAGGTAGGCAGTTAAATGCACATAAAGATTACTCAAACTTAAAAATACAGCAGGAATTCCACCTGAAATACTAGACTTAGAGGGCAACACCAAATACAAGAGATTTGTAGCTCTGAAAAGATTAAAATTTCAGATTCTACCCACTACCATCTTTAAGGCAAATATGCCAGATAATGAGTTTTCTTTGGCTTTTTTATATCTTAAAGAATACCATGTTAACCACTAGAGAACAACTCTCTCCTCCCCCAGTCCAAAAGATTTAATTAAGCTGCTAAAGCTTTGGAAAAACAGAATTATATGAGCTAAGAGGAAATGTGATTGTCACATTGTCTAGTTAACCTGTCACTTGTTTAATTTGGCAAAGGCAATGCTCCTATTACACATTCAGTCATAAACCCTCCAGTACCAGGACAGGAATATGAATCTTAGAGTTCTGCCTAAGCAAAAATGCTGTCTATTCACTCCTGGGTTGTCTGTGGGAACTAGACAGCTACAAAGCTAGCTATTCCAGCTACATTTAATTTTAACTACACTTTGGTCTCAAAGGTGGGTTTGGCATGTCTCACTCCATTAGGCTAATTTAGAACATCCTGGAGAAGTGACCAGTTAAGTAAATGCCAATTTTGCCAACTGAAATACAGATTTAGACTACTGCCTTTAAATGGAATTTCTTCATTGCATTTTACTTCCAGAATCTAAAACAAACATCCAAGGAAAAGAGAGTCCTTGATTGGTTAAAAACAGTAAACACATAGGGATATCTATCCAAATTTATTGGAGGCTTGAATGACTAATCTTCTCCCAAGTCCATTTCTAAAGTGGGTAGAACGTTTAAGATGGGTTACTCACATACAAAGATGGGGCTGATAAAACAATACAACCAGAGAGGCTACAGCAACTATGAACAACTTTCACTGAGTGAAAAGCAGCAGCATGAATGCCAGACTGCAAAACTTCCTAAAATAATGTCTAGAGCTGCCTATAAAGAGAGAATAGCAAATTTCTAAGATGTCTATTAAGACAGATGCACAAAGTTTGTCAGCTTTGGTTAGAACACCAAACCTTATAATCAGGTAATGCCTTTGTGCACATGCTCAATCACAATACCATTAGACCCACTTGAATAGTTATGTGAAGGTATACATCCAGGCCTGAAAAAAGAGGAGATGGTAACATTCAGGGTCTAAAGGCACCTGTTAACCAATAATGGAAACAAGTACCATTCCAAAGTCTCTCTCACAGGAGGAAGGCTCCTTGGCTAGTACCCATAAAGTAAGGATTTAGCAGATGAAATTAAAGACCAACTGACATCTCAATGACATTGGGCAGCTCTTCAATAAAGAGAGCAAGGAGGCCGTTCAAAAGAGGCAAATCCATGTCAAAAAGGATATATAAACACTGCTTTAAGAACCCTAGAGAGCAGAGTGGTCACTGGGGGTGAAGGACCAAAAAAAAAAGGAAAATCCTTGAAGGAGGACAGAAGACAGTCACAAGACCACAAGGTATTTAACAGAGGTTAGTCAGCAGTATTCTGTCAGAGTTAAGATGTATAAGATTTGTAAACACTATGTGCAAAATAAGTTTAACAGAATGAAAAAAATCAAAAAATAATAATAAAAACTGGGCTGGGGCTGTAGCTCAGTGGTAGAGTGCTTGCCTAGCATGTGCAAAGCCCTGGGTTCTATCCCCGACACCCCAACATGGGAAGGAGAAGAGTAGCTAATAGGTACAGAAAGGAAAGGATTTACATTTTCAATTTATCCTTTCAACAGGATTTTTCTCCTATTCTATTCTACTTAGAATATCCTGAATTGCCAACTTTAAAATACTGACAGGTATTCAGAGATTCAAATTTAAAAAGAGGGATTGTAAAAAGTGACATATATCCATTCACAAGTCATCAACAATAATTAACACTGGCACATAGCCTGGTAAAGAACCTATTCCTTACAGTAGATTAAAAGATTGACTTCTTTGGGGCACCAGAAGTAGACTTCACCTCTGCCTGTATACAGGTGGGTGTTTTATTGAGCCTGGGTATTTTAGCTTCATGTTGGCTTTCAGGAGGCAACCACCTTCAACTTAAATAAAAAATTTAAAAAATATATATCACCTTAACACTGCTTAGACACAATACACAGGCACACAAAATCAGGAGTGTCTTCATACAAAAAAAAAAAAATTCAAGTCAGCAATAAGTATTTCCGAAAGGTGACAAGTTCTTTAAATAAAAATCTTGTGAAAAATAAATTCAAAATATATGAAGCAAAAAACAGCAGAAGAAAATGAGATGCTGCTCTGGACAGGACCCTGGATAGGGACTTTCATTGCTGGTGTGATGAGACAAATGGACTGTACAAGTCAGGGAGACGTTGGAACCGATGGTGGCTTCGTTTGTTCCTGTCAACCCACTGATTCAGACTGTATCTTTGCAGAGGTTTCTGTCGGAACCGGGCGTAATTTCTACCAAGAGAGAATAAAAACAGGAAGAATATTTTAGCTAAAATGGCTATAAAAAAAAGCCAGCACAACTATTTTAAGAATATTTTAACTTCATCAGAAATTAATTTTATATTTTGATTCTCATAATTTTAGAGATTTTATACTATTTTAATTATATAAAAGCCACAACATAAGTACTATTTCCTTCCAACTTTCAAAGCTACCTAATTCCCACATAGGTATTGTGGTGGGATGTGCCACATACATAATGTTCCAAGGAAAACTAATATATAATAGTGTTTAAAAAATTTACTTCCTCCAGAAGTATTTCATTGCTCGCATCAGACCTGTACCTCCAACAGGATCTCACTGTCACATAGCTCAAGGTTGCAAGGTTGCTCAGGACACAGCAGTTAAAATTAGAATAAAATTCCCAGAGAAGGTAAGTCATAATGTGAGTTTTACATCGCAAGTTTAGAGACTGAATAACTACAAGCACAGACTCAAAATTTCTTTCTTTCTTCTTCCAGTACTGGAGACTGAATCCAGTGGCATTTTACCATTTAGCCACATCCTTAGCCCTTTTAATTTTTATTTTGAGACAGGGACTTGTTAAATTGTTGAGGCTGGCCTCAAACTTGCAATCCTTTTGTCTCAGCCTCCAAAGGGAGATTGGAGCCACTACACCCAGTTCACAGTAAAGTTTTCTGAGAGTCTCCTTTAGTCATGTGCTGGGTGAGGATTCTAAGACTGGGATAATCTGACCCCAATCTCAACTCCAAAACTGTACTAATAACCACCTAGCAAATGATTTAAAAAGATGTAAATTCTTAATCCTTCTTTCCCCAACTTAATGACTTAGAATCCTTGGAGTCATGACCTAGACATCTGTACCTGATGTTTACCTGTCACTATATGCAAGTACTTGCTGAATTCTTTAAATACCTCATTTCACTGAATGCCTACTGAAATCCTCTGGGAAAGTATTCTCATTTAATTCCTGTACAAGTAAGGAAACTAAGCCTCATGTTAAGTTGTGCAAGGTCATATAGTACGGTAAAGAAAAGAGCTTGGATCTGAATTCACATCTGACTCCAAAATTTATTTAGTAACAAGTACACTGCATATATTTTTGGTGTTGTTGTTTTGCCCCAGCACATGCTAAGCAAGGCCCTGCACATGCTAAGCAAGCACTCTATCACTTGAGCTATACCTTGAGCCCAACACTGCCTTGATTTTTGAGAAAGGCTATGATTTTGACAACTATAGAGGAAACATGAGTATAAAGGCCCTGAAGGGAAAACATTTCTGACATTTAAAAACAAAAAAGGAAGCAGTGTAATCAGAACAGAGTGAGCAACAGCAAGAGTAGTAGGTGATGAGGTTGGAGAGCTTAGGCCAAAGCACACAGGCCTTTGGAGAGGACTGTGAGGATGGGAAGATAGAATATGAGAAGTTATCAAGCAAAGCAGAGAATTTTATTCATACTCTCTGGCTGTTGAGTTTGAGAATAGTAGACAGACAAGGGCAGAAGGGATATTTTATTTTATCTTATTTGGGTACCAGGGACTGAACTCAGGGACCTCTGAGCCACATCCCTAGCTCTATTTTGTATTTCATTAGAGACAGGGTCTCACTGAGTTTCTTACGCCTCACTAAATTGCTGAGGCTGGCTTTGAACTCAATGATCCTCCTGCCTCAGCCTCTGAGCCACTGGGATTACAGATGTGTGCTACTGCGCCCGGGTAAAAAGGGAAATATTTAGGATTCTTGCAATAATCCAGGTGAAATGGTCAGATTTTCGATATGTACATAGAGCCAATAGGATTTGCTAATGGATTTAATATGGGAAGACAGGGTCTCACTGAGTTGCTTAGTGTCTCACAGTTCCTGAGGCTGCCTTTGAACTTGCAATCCTCCTGCCTCAGTCCCCCATGCCACTAGGATTACAGGCATAAGGCATCATGCCCAACACAAAAGAGGAGTCAAAGATGACTCTAAGGTTTGTGAGTGACTGAAATCAATTTGTAAAGCTGCACTGCATCAAGAATCCAGACTTTGGAACTAGAAAGATCTTTTGACATCAATTAGTCCAACATCTACTGATGACTAAAGAAGTGAAGTGACTTGTTCAAAATCATACAGCTAGTTAAATATTGCTAAGCTAGTATTAGAACCCAGGTTCCCTGAAATTCAGTATAGTTCTTATTTCATTCTACTGCAAGGTTTCATTTTCCACCTCTGAAATTACAGCCCCAACAATTACAACCCCAGCTCCCCACCACATTCCCCTTGCAGCCAAGTTTTACCCTTTTCTTCCCTCTAATTACCCACTCACCGCATGGTGAGATCCGAAGGATGCTGCCGATTCATCAAAGCATACAGCTCCCCCGAGGTACCTGTGATACAGAGGGATCATGGTTAGGAACTACTATGTCAGCCTAGGTCAAAGTAATTATTTTTAGGGAGAGAAAACAGGCACCGGTCCCAATAATATCTCCTTGTGATTATCACAAGCAGTTGGCACAAAAGCTACAAGCCAGAGTAGGGAGCTTGCTCTTAGATGATGATGGTGATGCAGCAATGGCAGCCACTATTCATTCATTCAATACTTATTACCTCCTGCAATACATAAGGAATTGGTCCATAGGAATATGGCATGAACAAGACACTGTACCTGCCTTCAGTGAAGTTTATACAGGAGACAGGTGATTCTAAAACAGTGTGATAAATAAAATGATAGAAGAAATACAGGCTGCTACTGAGACTGGGAAGTGGGGATAAGGGAAAGCCTATCCAAGGGAAGTAAACCGTAACAGGGATCTGAAGGATGTATAGAAATTAGTGAGGTAAAGAGTAGGAGGTTGGGTATCAAAAGAAAGAGCTAATACAAGGTCCAGAGACAAAAAGATAGCAAAAAACATTCAAGAAACAAGAGGAGTTTAGAACAAATGGAGGTGGGTGCTCCTTGCTAACAAGAAAAATTGCTAGAGACAATTTCTCAAATACCTGGGAGTCTGGCAATGTACTAGGCACATTTATAAACTTATTATATTAAAATTAAAAATGTAAAAAAAAATCTTACATAGAGATGTTATTAACATCATTTCAGAGATGGGAAGTTGTGGTTCAGGGAGATATATTGGCCATAAATGCTTACTCATTCGACTAGCTTCCATGTGACATCGTGTTCTTGCCAATATGTGATAATGCTAGTTTTGCACTTAAGGGCTAAGACTTAGTATTTTATTTCTGCTTGTTGAGATTTTAGCCTAATTTCTCTAGACCAATGACTCTCAAATTTTAATATGACTTATATCAAATTGGATGGATTTTAAGACAGATTGATGGTATATATCCATTTCTGATTATGAAGATCTGGGATGGGGCCTAAGGATACACATTCCTGAAATATTCTCAGAGTTACAGATACTACTGGTCTGAGAACCCTACTCTGAAAACCACCATCCTAGACAATGAAGACCTTCTTTCAACTAGTTTACATATTTCTCATTATCTTTGCTATTACTCTTTCAGGCACCAAGAGCAATTTAGGCTACAGACTATCTTCTTAAATTCTAGTAAAGATAAAATTTAACTTTTAGGATCAGTATATTTGAAATCTCAAGCAAAGCTCTGTAGAAAAAATATATACTTTGAAATTAGGCAGACTTGAGTTAAAAAATTCTTTTTTTTTTTTTTTTTTTTAGTACAAGGGATTGAACTCAGGGGTACTTGACTTGACCACTAAGCCACATCATCCCCAGCCATATTTTGTATTTAGAGACAGGGTCTCACTGAGTTTCTTAGAACCTCACTTTCTGCTGAGGCTGGTTTTGAGCTATAGATCCTCCTGTCTCAGCCTCCAGAGCTACCGGGGATCACAGGAGTGCACCATCGCACCAGCTTCAGTTAAAATTCTAATCCAACCACTAACTAGCTTTGTGACCCTAAGCAAATCATTTTACTTCTTCTTTTTCTTTTATTTTTGGTGGTGCTAGGGATTGAACCAGGGCCTTGTGAATGCTAGGCAAGCACTCAATCAACAGAATTATACCCCAGCACCATTTTACTTCTTTGAGTCTCACTTTACTCATTTACCAAAAGCAGATAATAATACTATTTAGTTTGAAGTTGAGTACTGAGAATACTGTACATAAAAGACCTAGCACAGCTGGGGATGTAGCTTAGTGGTAAAGAACTTGACTGGCTTGCCAACTATTGTTATGGAGTTAGAACCTCAGGCTTATGTTAACTTGCAGAGACTCTGCAAACCCTTTGATAATCATCTTCTATTTATAAGGAAAAATGTTTATTAAATGGACCCATCTACATGTGAACTATATGACATGCTTTATAACACCAGAAATTTTTTCTAACCCTATGAGATAGTATTTTTCAGAAAAAAATTTATAAACTTATTACATTAAAATTAAAAGTTTCTGCGTAGCAATGTAGTAAAACATTACATGGTACCTCACTAATATGTAAAATTGTATTTATTTATATGCAGTGCTAAGAATCGAACCCAGTGCCTCACACATGCTAGGCAAGTACGCCCCCACTGAGCTACAACCCCAGTCCTGTAATTTTTATGTATCAGGTGGGCCTGATGGCATACACCTGTAATCCTCATGAATGGGGAGGCTGAGGTAGGAGGATCTCAAGTTGGAGGCCAGCTTGTGTAACTTAGTAAAACCCTCTCTCAAAAAAAAAAAAAAAAATTTTTTTTTTTGGTGCTTGGGGATTTGAACCCAGGGCCTCAAGCATGCTAGGCAAGCACTTTACCCTGAGCCACATCCCCAGCCTCCTCCTCTCAAAATTAAAAAAAAGGAACTGGGGATGTAGCTCAGTGGTAGAGTGCTCCTGGTACAAGGAAAAAATAAATAAATAAAGTTTCTGTGGTGCTTAAAAAAAAAAAAAAGCATAATCAATGGTGAAAGATAATTTGCAAAATGAAAAATATTGGGAAGAAAACATTTGGTTCAAGTTTAGTGTCCTTTCTATACAAAGATAAGTCTTCACTAAAAAAAGAGAGATTTAAGGGCTGGGGATATAGCTCAGTCAGTAGTTTGCCTTGCATGCACAAGGCCCCGAGTTCAATCCCCAGTACCACACACACACACACACACACACACACACACACACACACAAATTTAGGACATGAATAGACAATTCTCAAGTAATGCAAATAATCAATAAACACACTGACAAGACTATTTAACCTAAAAATGGAAAGAAAACATTACTCTTACTCCTTAAAGGAATATAAATCCAAAATGAGTTTTCCCTTTAAAAGAAGTGACAGATTAGGAAATGCCTTGCCAGAGCTCAGGGCAGTGGGGCATGCCTATAGTTTTACTAGGAAAGCTGAGACAAGATCACTTGAGCCTGGGATTCCAGGCCAGCTTTAACAAACAGCAAGACTCTTTTCAAAAATTTTTAAATTTCCTTGCCTGCTGGATTTGTTGAGCTAAAACCCAAAGTCCCAATTCAAATTGCCTTTCTTATACCTTACTCTCACATTGCTAGCACCCCACTCTAATCTTCCAAAAAGGACATTTCAGTGGGAATGGGAAAAAAATCAGTTTTGTAAAAATTTCAAGTCATTTTTCCTGTCAAAGCACCACCCAATGAGGGCTGGCAACAGAAATTCTGTGTCCATCAAAATGAAAACACAGATTATTTGTAGACCATGTCCTTCAGCTCACTCATCTCTAACATCTGGATTCTACAAAACTGCCCAGGCAGTGGAGACAAAGTATACTATAAACTTGCTATAAATAAACAAATTCATATTCAACAGTGAAAAGACTAGCCCATTTGGCCACAGGAGTCTGCTATTTAAATATTCAACTGTTAGGAGTCAATGTCAAGCAATAGCAATTTATACCTATTTACCACATATCAGGCATTCACCTGTGTGCTTTACATATTTTTTTCATTAACTTTTTTTCCCCAACAATCTTGTTTCCCCATCTCACAGACCAAACTGTTAAAAATTATAAATAGAGGGCTTGGACTGGGGCTCAGTGGTAGAGCGCCCGCCTCACATGCGTGAGGCATTGGGTTCAATCCCCAGCACCACAAAAACAAACACACACACAAATAGACAATAGGCAGAGAAAAAGTTAAGCAATATTTTCTAGATCGAACAGCTAAAAGCAGAGCCAGAATTTCAATACTATATTAACATGGGGTTGAGTTTCCTTAAAATGTTTTCTGGGTCTAACGTTTCACAGTAAAGACTAGAAAGCAAGAATCATATTACAGAGCTGGGGTTGTGGCTCAGTGATAGAGAACTTGCCTGGCATGTGTGAAGCACTGGGTTTAAGTTTCAGCACCACATAAAAATAAATAAAGGTCCATTGACACCTTAAAAAAAATCATATTGCAATGTCTCTTGTACATCCCTTTGGTATCTAGCTCAGCACTGAGTAAATAGGGTTCAACAATTGCATCCCAAGACATAATTAATTAACATAATGTTAATATAATAAGAAATGTTAGTTTTGCCAGGTGTGGTGGCACACACCTGTAAGCCCAGTGCCTAGGGAGGCTGACTCCAAGTTCAAAGCCAGCCTCAGCAATTTAACAAGGCCCTAAAAGCAACTTAACAAGACCTAGTCTCAAATTAAAAAGGATTGGATGTGGTTCTGTGGCTAAGCACCCCTGGTACCGAAGAAAGAAAAAGAAACTGGGAGTGTAATTCAGTGGTTAGTGAAGTACCCCTGGGTTCAATTCCCAATTTGAAACAAAACAAAACAAAAAAAGAAACGTTAGGTTTTTTTTTTTTTTCATTTGCACTAAGAGCTTACTGTTAAGACTATAGTAACCCTTATATTAATAAGACATAATGATCTAGAGATGATGGGCTAATATATTAAGTACTTCTTATATGTCAGGCTCTGCTAAATGCTTTACAGATATTCTATTACTGAATTCTAACAACCATAGTGTTTTTTTAAAAAATATTTTTTAGTTCTAGGTGGACACAATATCTTTATTTTGTTTTTATGTGGTGCTGAGAATCGAACCCACTGCCTCACGCATGCTAGGCGAGCACACTACCACTTGAGCCACATCCCCCCATAGTGATTTTTAAAAATACAATTTTGTTGTTGTTGTTGTTTTAGTTGGACACAATACCTTTATTTTGTTTATTTATTTTTATGTGGTGCTGAGGATCGAACCCATAGAGCAAGCACTCTACTGCTGGGGCACAACCCCACCCCCATCCATGGTGTTTTTTTTTTTTTTTTTTAATTTTTTTCCTATTCATGAGTAAACCATAAAGTTTAGAAAACATACTCATCTATCACTAGGAAATGGTAAAGCCAGAATTCAAACCCAGGTAGGGGTGAAAATCCAAAAGCCTCATTTAAGCTCATAGCTTCAACCTCTTCTTCCTCCAAATTTAGAGATGCTAACAAGAATGGGAACATTTAAATTTTCTCTTCACAGTCTCTTAACAGATGGGCTTTCTTGGACCAACAATCAGTATCATGTGTTTATTTTAAGTTGCATCTAAAAGGTACTGAAAACTGTCCTTTGTTTTGTGCCTAAGAATAAAAATTAAGATGACTACCCCCAACATTTTAGGAATGAGATCAGTAATTCATACAAGTCTTAATCTATAATTATAAAGTTGACTGGTTTAAGGGAAAAGTCAATTTAATAATTGTTCTTAATAAATTAAAAAGTGAATTACTGTATCATAAGGAGAGGAGAACGGATAATCCTGAGTGTCTGCTATTACAAATGTGACAAGTTTTATAGGCTGGCATACTTTGTACCACGACTCCAGTCAGTGAAGTGTGGTACATGATCAAAGAACAGAGTATCTCTCAACTGCTAATGACTAGAAGGTGGCCTGGCACAACAGGTCATTAAATGAATCAGACACTCTCCTTTGGAATGTCAGCTTTAGTAAAGAGGATGAAAGAGCAGGAGAGAAAGAATAGCACCCAGGATTCTAGAAGAGGAATCCCTACAGATAGCTAATAGAGCAGCAGAGGCTCTGTCCATAGAGACAAATTAGGGAAAATATGAAGAGAAAAGAGTCACCCATTTCTGAGGGTACAAGGAGTTTGGCTCTATGGCCGATTCCTTTCACTATGAGGCCTGTCTATGCTGTTGAGAGTCTTTTTTTTTTTTTTTTAATCTTTCAAACTCAGTAATTTAAAAGTAATTATAATAGTTCTACTTCATGTAATCTAAAATACCTAATACAGAAAAGGGAACAAAAGGGAATGAAGAAGGAAAGAGAAAAAATTTGATCCAGGGGCATAGACTACTGCTTTTATAAATAGAAAGTAAAATAGGAGGAATAAAAAGAAAAAAAATAGTAGAAAGCAGGAATGCAAACATGTCAACTCTACCTCAATAAAACTAATGATACAAATCTTGACTGGTTTTCTTTGCACACAAAGCAAAAAGTAAAAAAAAAAAACAACAACAAAAAACAAAAACCTATTATACAGCTCATTTCTGAAGTGCTATATTATAGAGGGGATACGGAATGATATACAATGTCCTCAGAAATCCTGGCAAATGCAGAATCAGAATTTATGTAACCACTGCTGCTTATGATCTTCAATAAAAATCAAAACAAGACTTCCACTTCTAGTCAAAATGAATGGGCGATTTAACCACCCACTGTAAGAAACTAGAAACTGGGCAAAATATTTTAAAAAACTTTTGTTAAATCTATTCAGAGCTGGATGTGGTGGCACACATCTATAATCCCTGCTTCTCAAGAGGCTGAGGAGAGGATCAAAAATTACAAGTTGGCCTGGGTAACTTAGCAAGACCCTTGTCTCATAATAAAATAAAAAGCACTGGGGGTGCATTTAGTGGTAGAGCACTTACTAGCATGAACAAGGCCCTGGGTTCAATCCCCAGTACCACAAAAAACAAACACAAAATAACAATAAAAAATCCTATTCAGAATGTGATTCCTGAGGGATCAATTGGGATGAGTGAAACTTTACAGTTTGTAAAATAAACACTTTTTTTCCCCCCCCATGCTAGGGATCAAACCCAAGGTCTTCCACATTCTAGGCAAGCAGTCTTACCAGTGAGCTACATCCCCAGCCCCCAAAACAAACACTACCCCCCCCCCATTTTTTGGTACTGGGGATTGAACCCAGGGGCATTCTGTCACTGAGCTACATTCCAAGTCCTTTTTATTTGAGACAAGGTCTCACTAAATTGCTAATGCTGGCCTGGAATTGATAGTTGCTGGGATTACAGGCATGCACCACTGCCCCAGCAACACTTCTAAATACATGAAAGCAGAGACTATACCACCCATAGACCTCACACACACACGCACACAAATTAAAGAACTCCACAGGCAAAAGGAATATAATACCAGAGGGAAATTAGAGTCTATAGAAAAGGGATCAAAAGCACTGGAAATGGTAAATATGTGAGCAAATACAGTGGACTATTCCCATTTTGAAGTTTTTAAAAGCCAGACAAGGTAACACACACCTGTAATCCCAGTGACTTGGAGACTGAGGCAGGAGGATTACAAGTTTGAGGCCATTCTCAGCAATTCAGCAAGGCCCTAAACAACTTACTGAGATCATATCTCAAAATAAAAATTAAAAAGTGCTGTGAATATAGCTCAGGGGTAAAGTACCCCTGGTTAAATCCATAGAATGTATGTGTGTATGTATGTATATATAAATAAATAAATAAAATAGTCTTTAAGCCAGGCGTGGTGATGTGTACCTGTATTCCAAGCTACTTAGGAGGCTGAGGCAAGGCAAGAGGATGGCTTGAGCACAGGAGTTTTGAGGCCCAATCTGGGTATCATAGAGAGATGTCATCTCAAAAAAACCCAAAAAGTCCTTAATGAATGCCACTATCATATATAGGTGTAATACAATAATAAAACATTAAAAGATAATTGATTATGGCAAAAAATATTGAAGAGCTGTATAATATATGTATAAAAAGTGTATAAAAACAATAGCACATACCCAAAAAAGTAAGCTTGGAAGTATCTTCTCAGGACCTTAAATTATATGTTAAGTAATGTTATTTAAAGAGAGACTATGATAAGTCAAAGATGCATACTGCAAACACAGAGCAACAGTCAAAGTGTGTCCAAATATCCCTGGGATCCCAAGACCCTTCTGAGGATTCAAAAGGTCAAAATTATTTTCATAACAAAACTAAGATGTTATTTGTCTTTTCCATTTGCATTATCTCACAAGTGTATGGTAGTATTTTCCAGAGGCTATATGATATGCTAAGGAATGCACAATCATATAGAAAAAATCTGCAGTCTCGTGAAGTCAGACATTAAAGATACTTGAAAATTTTCTTATGTAATCTCCCTAAATGGGCCGGCTTTGAACTTGCAATCCTCCTGCCCAACCTCCTAAGCCACCGGGATTACAGATGCGCCACCGCATGTAGCTAGGGAAAGTGTTGTTGTTGTTGTTGCTGTTTTTTTTTAATAATCCTAAATCTTTACTTAGTTACATTATATCCCATTGAGATCACAGTCATCTTAAAAACAAAAATTAATCTTTTGGTGTACAACCAGAGATGTGAAAAATTGTGCTCTATATGTTTAATATAAATTGTAATGCAAAAAAATTTAACAATTATTTAAAATATTTTCAAAAATTAAAAAAAAGGAAAACTTATTTATGTATTTTTTTAAGAGAGAATTTTTTTTCTTTTCTTTTTTTTTTTTTTTGAGAGAGAGAGTATTTAGTTAGTTTTCGGCGGACACAACATCTTTGTATGTGGTGCTGAGAATCGAACCCGGGCGCACACATGCCAGGCGAGCGTGCTACCACTTGAGCCACATCCCCAGCCCCCCAAAAAAAGGAAAATTAAAAAAAAAAAAAATTGATCTTTTGGGGCTGGGGTTGTGGCTCAGTGGTATAGCACTTGCCTCACCATGCGTGGGGTACTGTGTTCGATCCTCAGTACCACATAAATAGACAAAATAAAGATATTGTGTCCATGTACAACATTAAAAAAATAAAAAGGTTGGTACATTCTGTGTGTATTTTAAAAATGGATTTTTTGAACACAACTTTAAATGAGTTCAAGTCTAGCCTATTTTGGAGTCATTCTAACATGGAGGCAGAGCCTTGTCTCAGGTAAGGTGAGGATCTTGACAAATAACAAGACACAACATTACATCAATTGAACAAAGGCTAAGAAAGCTTTTTAGGGAGAAATTTTTTGGTTTTTAAATAAAATCACATATATTAACATGCAGTGGGCCTATTGTTATTTTAAAATGCACTAATATTTTAATAATTTATTAATTCTAATTTTAATATGGTTATGTATAGATATAATCCACCTAAACCAAAATACTCTTGATATCCTCAATCCAAAAGCTTTTCTCTACTACCTAAGAACAACCACTACAATTACAACAAAGAGGTATAGGTAGTAAGGGAAATGTGGAGATAAAATGGAGTACTCAAAAATAAAAAGAGCTAGGAAATGATGAAATAAAATATAAAGAATACACAGAAAAAAAATGTAGCAAGATGGTAGTTTTAATACCAACCATATTAGATAACCACTAAATGTGGACACACTAAAATTCCAGTTAAAAGACTGAGATTGTAATATTTTAAAAGATAACAGACCCAGCTATAAACTGTGTATAAGCTATGCTTAAAGGCACAGGGTAAAATGATGAAAACACATATCATGCAAACGTTAATCAAAAGAAAGCAGGAATGGCTATGTTAATTTCAATGTAGACTATCAAACAATGAATAAGACAGAGGTAAAAAGAAATAGTTCATCATAATAAAGGATCAATTTATCAAGACCATATAAGTGTTCTAAATGTATATGCATCCAATAGCAGAGTTTCAAATACATGAGGAGGAGCTGCAGGTGCAGCTCAGAGGCAGAATGCTTGCCTGGCATGTACAAGGCCCTGGGTTCCATCCCCAGCACTGGGGGTGGGGGTGGGGTAGGAGGGTTGGGACTGGCAGAACTAAAAGAAGATACAAAGCCACAATTAGTATCAAAGATATGAACACCCCTCTTTTATTACATACTATAGGGTTGGGTATAGTGGCACACACATGTAATGCCCAGCAGCTCAGGAGGCTGAGGTAGGAGGATCACAGGTTCAAAGCCAGTCTCAGCAACTTTGTGAAGACCTAAGCAACTTAGTGAGACCCTGTCTCTAAAGAAAAAATAAAAGGGATAGGGATGTGGCTCAGTGATTAAAGTCCCTGGGTTTAATCCCTGGTACCAAAAAATAAAAAGCCAGAATTACCATAACACTTAAAGCAGACAAAAACATTACAAGAAAACTAAAGACCAATGCTCCTCAAAATCAATAACAAAACTCCTTTTATAAAAACTATTAGCAAGCCAGGCATGGTGGTACATGCCTGTAATCCCAGCTAACAGGAAGTTGAGGCAAGAGTATTGGAAGTTGAAGGTTAGCTTGAACAATTTAGCCAAATCCCCACATCTCAAAACAAAAAAATAAAAAGGATGGGAGATGTAGCTCAGTGGTAGAACATCCCTGAGTTTAATTCCTAGTACTGAAATTCCTAGTACTGAAATGTATGAATGAATGAATGAATTAACGAACAAACAAACGGAAAGTATTAGCAAAGTGAATTCAGGACAATTCATTAAAACCAAGTGAGTTCTGGGCACAGTAGTGCATGCCTGTAATCCCAGCGGCTCAGAAGGCTGAGGCAAGAGGATTGAGAGTTCAAAGCCAACTTCAGCAATGGTGAGATGCTAAGCAACTCAGTGAGACCCTGTCTTTAAATAAAATACAAAATAGGGCTGGGGATGTGGCTCAGTGGTCAAGTACCCCTAAATTAAATCCCCAGTACCCCCCCCCCCAAAAAAAAAACACTTGAGTTAATCCCACGAATGCAAGTTAGCCTAATAATTAAAAACTCAAAAACTGTAAGGTACACAGAATAAAGGAAAAACACTATTATGACCTTCTAAATAAATGCAGAAAAAAATGTACCTGACAAAATTAACCACTCATTCATGATAAAAAAATCACAAATAAAAATTCTACAAATAGGGCTGGAGTTGTTGGCTCAGTGGCAGAGCGCTTGCCTTGCACATGTGAAGCACTGGGTTTACTCCTCAACACCACATAAAAATAAACAAAGATGTATTAAAACAAACAAACAAACAAACAAGCTCTACAAACAGAAGGGTAGAAAGAGGTTTCCTCAACCCAATAAAGGGCACTTATAATAAACTTATAGCTAATATCATGCTTAATGTACTAGAGATTCCAGCCAATATAATAAGACAAGAAAAAAGGCTTATAAACTAGAAAGAGAGAAACTACCTTTATTTATAGATAATATACCAACGTTATAGGTAACATACCAAATGCTGAAAAATCTCTTAAAAGTAGAAGGAAAATTTAGTATGGTTTGTATAATATAAAGTCAAAATACAAAAATCAGTTAAATTTCTGTATACTAGCAATAATCAATTGGAAATGGAAATTTTAAAAAATGTCATTTACAGGGGCTAGGGCTCAGTGGTAGGGCACTTGCCTAGCATGAGTGATGCACTGGGTTTCAGTGATTCTCAGCACCACATACAGAACAAATAATACTCATGAATAAATTTAGCAAGATGCATATTAAGACCTGTTCAACACTGCTAAGAGAAATTAAGTGCAGCGGGGGAGGGGGCATGGGGGTAGGAAAGATGGTGGAATGGGAAGAACATCGTTACCCTAGGTACATGTATGATTGCACAAATGGTGTTGTACCCTACTTTGGGTAAAATCAGAGAAGTCAAAAATTGTGCTCCGTTTGTGTACAATGAACAGAAGATCATTCTGCTGTTATGTATGTAACTGATTAGATAAATAAAATTAAAAATTAAAAAATTAAATGCATGCATAAAATGGAGAAATATATCTTGTTCACAGTTCAATATTGTTATATCAGTTCTCCCAAAACTGATTTATAGATTCACCACAATAGCAATGAAATACCCAGTATTTCAAACAAAACGATGAGCGGATTCTTAACAAGAATGGAAATCCAAAGGACTAAAACAATTTCAAGATTTACTATGAAGTTCTGGTAATCAAGAGTGTGATACTAGCAAAAGAACAGACATATGTATCAATGGAAAAGAACAGATAATTCAGATATAAACCTACGGAAAGAATAGGTTTTTGTTTTTGTATCAGGGGTTGAACTCAGGGACACTCAACCACTCAGTCTTTTTTTGTATTTATTTAGAGACAGGGTCTCACTGAGTTGTTTAGGGCCTTGCAAAGTTGCTGAAGCTGGCTTTAAACTTGAAATCCCCCTGCCTCAGCCTCCCCAAACACTTGGGATTACATACATGCACCACCACACCCAGCGTACCAGGCATTTAACCAAGAGGCACTTTACCAATGAGCTACATGCCCAGTCTTTATTTTTTATCTTGAGACAGAGTCTTACTAAGTTGCTGAGGGCCTTGCTAATTTGCTGAGGCTGGCCTCAAATTTGTGATATTCCTGTCTCAGCCTCCCAAATCACTGGGATTACAGGCATTTGCTACTGTGCCCAGCTAAAAAAAGGATAATTTTTTTTTTTTTTTTTGTACCAGGTATTGAACTCAGGGGTGCTTAATCACTGAGCCAACCTTTGTTATTTATTTTATTTATTCCCAACCCTTTTTATTTATTATTCTGAGACAGGGTCTCACTAAATTGCTTAGGGCCTCACTAAATTGCTGAGGCTGGCTTTGAACTTGCAATCTTCCTGCCTCAGCCTCTGGAGCCACTGATATTATAGGTCTGTGCCACAATGTCTTGAAGATTATTCTTTTAATAAATGGACTAGGACAACTGGATATCCATATGCCAAAAAAGAAAAGAAACAAAATATCCCTTAAGTCTTTACAAAAGTCACAAAAATTTGTATAAAAAAACTTTGAAAAAATTGTTTAGCAGTTCTTGTAAAATGAAACTATATATGAATTAGTAATTCTAATTATTTAACTTAAGAAATGAAAACACACGTAGACACGAAAACTCATGTAGGAATGTTCATAGATTCTTTATTAATAATAGCCAAACACAACTAACACAAATATTCATCAACATGTAACCAGATTAAACTGTGGCACGTTAAAACAAGAAAATAGAAAATTCAGCAGTAAAAGTAAAGAACCACTAGACTGGGGGTATAGTTCAGTGATAGAGGACTTGGTTTGCATGCTTGAGGCTCTAGGTTCCATCCCCAGCAACGGAAAAACAAACATGGATAAATCTCAAAAACATTGTCCCAAGTAAGATAAATCAGACACAAAAGAAAACTTACTATATGATCCCATTTATATAAAATTCTAGAAAAGACAAATCTAAACTATAGGGGAACAAAGGAAAAAAAAAAATCAATGCTTTCCCAGTACTAGGGTGGAGACAGGGACCAGAGTGATAAACTTGGAGAATACAGGAAATTTCAGGGAGAATAAGGGAGGCAACATTCTACCAATCTTGATTATTGTGGTTAACTTCACAGGTACATACATGTGTCAAAACTTACCAAAATGTACACTTAAAATGGGTGCATTTATTTCATGTAAAGTATACCTTAATAAACTTGATTTTTAAAAAAAAAAGTCAAGGCAAACTTTCAGATACACAAAGCAGGTGGACTTTTTGATTTTAGTTCCTCTTGCTCCTAATATCCCTTACTAAATCAGAAGTCTCAAATCAATAACCTCAGCAACCATATAAAGAAATTAGAAAAAGAAGAGCAAATGAAACCCAAAGTAAGCAGAAGAAAGGAAATAATAAACATCAGAACAGTGGGCTGCGGTGCAGCATTTGCCCTGAATGCATGAGACCCTGGGTTCAAACCCCAGCACCACAAATAAAAAACAAAAATAAAATAAAAATCAGAATAGAAATCAAAGAAATAGAGCTGGCACAACACTGCAACACACCTGTAATCCCAGCTATTCAGGAAGCTGAAGCATGAGAATCACAAGTTTGAGAGCAGCTTGGGTACCTCAGCAAGACCCTGTGCCAAAATATACTTTTTTTTAATACTTGAGACATAGCTGCGTGGTAGAGCACTTATCTAATATATACAAAAGTGCAAGGTCCTAGGTGGGACTCCCAGTACCACACACACACACACAAAAAAAAAAAAAAAAAAGGAAAAGAAAAAAAAGCAAGAGAAACCTATAGGCCACAAGAGTTAATGGGGAAAGACTCAATATTTTTCAAAGACAAGGTAACAATCTCATTACTTGTATTCAGCATTCTAGTGGAGTGCAGTAAGACAAGAAAAGAAATGATATCCAAGTTAGATAGAAACAAGTAAAAATGTATTTATTTTGCAGACAACAAATCATCTATGAAGAAAATTTGATGGAATCTATAAAAAATTAGTAAAACTAATAGGTGAATTTAGGTAAGATTGCAGAATTCACAATCAATAGTCAAAAATCAATTAAATTTCTATTTCTTTTTTGGTAATGGGTACTGCACCCAGAGGCGCTCTACCATTGAGCTATATCTCCAGCCCTTTTTAATTTTTGAGACAGGATATAACTAAAATGCTGAGGCTGGCCTTAAATTTAAGAACCTCATGCCACAGCTTCCCAAGTCATTAATATAACAGGCATGCACCACAACACCAGCTAAAATCATATTTATTTATTTATTTACTTACTTCTATGGTCTTGGGGATAGAACGTAGGAGTGCTTTATCACTAAGCTACCTACATTCCAAGTCCCTTTTATTTTTCAACATTCAGACAGGGTCTCACTAGGTTGTTAATGCTGGCCTCAAACTTGCAATTCTCCTTATTCAGCCTCAGAATTGCTGGCATTACAGATGTGTGTCACTGTGCTCAGTTAAAACTTCTGTTCTTTAAAAGACACTGTTAAGAGGGGCTGTAGTTGTGGCTCAGCAGTAGAGCACTTGCTTGGCATGGGCAAGGCCCTGGGTTCAATCCTCAGTACCACACAAAAATAAAATAAAGGTAATTGTGTCCAACTACAACTAAAACAAAATATTTTAAATAAAAAAAAAAATACACTGTTAAAGAGAAGAAGGGGCTGGGACTGTAGCTCAGTGGTTCAGTGGTATAGCACTTGCCTCACAGGTGTGAGGCACTGGGTTTGATCCTCAGCATCATATAAAAATAAATACATGAAAAGATATTGTGTCAATTTGCAACTAAAAATATTTTTTAAAAAAAGGACAAGCCAGCAAGGCATGGCGGTGCAGGCCTATAATCCCAGCAGCTCAAGAGGGTGAGGAAAGAGGATCACAAGTTCAAAGACAGCCTCGATAACTTAGTGGAGGCCTAAGCAACTTAGGGAGATTGTCTCAAAATAAAAAGGGCTGAGGATGTGGCTCAGCAGTGAAATGCCATGAATTTAATACTGGTACCACCCCCCACCAAAAAAAAAAAAAGACAAGCCACAGACTGGGAGGAAATGGGCAAAAGATCTCTAACCATGGAAGATACACAAATGGCAAATAAGTACATGAACAGGTACCTAACATTGTCAATCCTTAGGGAAATGCTAATTAAATCCACAATGCAGTGAGAAGCTGAAGGAGGAGGATTCCAAATTCAAGGTCAACCTCCACAAGTTAGTGAGGCCATAAAAAACTTAGCAAGACTCTGGCTCAAAATAAAAAATATAAGGGCTAGGATCCAGCTCATTGGTAAAGCATTCTTTGGTTCAATCCTCAGTACCAAGTAAAAGTAACAAATGTTGGCAAGGACATGGAAAAATTGGGACCTTTGTGCATTGGCGGAAATATAAAATGGTGCAGCTGCTGTGGATAAACAATTTGGCAGTTCCTCAAAAAATTAAAAATAGGGCTGGGATATAGCTCAGGTTTAGAGTACTTGCCTAGCATGCAAGAGGCTCTCGGTTTGATCCCCAACACCACACATACACACGCACACAAATTAAAAATAGAATTACCATGTGATACAGCTGTATACATAAGAATTGAAAGCAGGGTGTCAAAGAGATATCTGTAGACCCAGATATGTAGCAGCAATGTTCATAATAGCTAAAAGTTAAAAGCAACTCAAGTGTCCAAATGATAGATGAATGGATATTAAAAATGTGATATTACATATCCTGAAATACAATTCAGTCTTAAAATTTTGAGATGTGCTACAACATGGATGAATCTTGAGGTCATTATGCTTAGAGAAAGCCAGTCATAGAATAAAAAATACTGTATCATTAGTCTTACACGAGGTACCTAGAATTGTAAAAATTCATAAAGACAAAGGGCGCTTGCAAGAACCTGGGGGAAGCAGGGATGAAGACCTACGGTTTAATAAATATAGACAGAGCTTAACATTTGCAAGACAAAAAAGTTCTTGAGATGTGTTGTGATGATAGGTGCATAATAATATGAAGATACTTAATACTATTGGATGATATAGCTTATAATGGCAAAAAAAAAAAAGGCAGGGGAGTAAAAAATGAAGGTCAATATGTATGCTGTGTCTATTTTTCTACAACAAAAAAAATTAGGAAAAAAAATACTGTTTCAAGTGTTTCTAAGGATGGGAGCAACTGGAATGCATACAATGCTGGTAGGAATATAAAATGATATTCATTCTGGAAAACATTTTGGTAGTATATTAAAAAGCTGAGCACACACTCACCATATGATCCATTGATTTTTTTTTTTTTTAACTTAAAACTCAGTACATATAAACTTCAAAATAATTATGCTGGGCTGTGAACGTAGCTTAGTGGTAGAGCACTTGACAAGCATGCTCAATAAAAAAATAAAAAATACTATGAGAAGGAAGCCAGGCTCAGAGAAGAAGAGGTACACATGATTCCATTTTTTTTTTTTAAACAAAACTCTAGAAAATAAAATTATGGTGATAGCAGATCAATGGTTGCCTGGAATTGGGAGGGAGCAGGGAAAAAGGTAGAAGGGAAGAATTATAAAGGTACATGAAGGAATTTTGGGGTCTGGATCTTAAATTTAATGGTAATTTCATGGGTGTATACATCAAAACTTGAAAAACTATATACTTAAAGCATGTAAAGTATGGGATGAAATTGTAACTCAGTGTTAGAGCACTTGCCTAGCATGCATGAGGCCCCTGGATTCAATCCCTACTATCACAAAAAAAGAAAAAGAAATCATTAATGTAAATGTAGAAATGAACAAGATGAAAAGATTGAGAAAATAGGCTATCAAGTCTAATAAAGACAGAGAAAGAACAAGGAAGGAAAAAAAAAAAAAGGAACTTAGAAGATCAGTCCTCGAAGTCTCAATATTTAACAGGAGAAGGAGAGAACAGACAATATAGAGAGGAAACAATGACCCAAAACATGCAAGTAGACAGGCATGATAGTGCACGCTTGTAATCCCAGCTACTCCAGAGGCTGAGGCAGGAGAGTTGCAAGTTCAAGGCCAGCTTCAGCAACTTAGCAAGAGACCCTGTTTTAAAATAAAATGAAGAAGGGCAGGGGATGTAGCTCAGTGGTTGAACACTTGTCTCCTATGTTATAGGCCTTGGGTTCTAACCTCAGTAACACACACACACACAAAAAAAATAACTCAGAATTGAAGGATACATATCCCACATTAAAAGATCCAATAAGTAGCACAAGGAATGCGAGGGGAAAACAAGAACCAAAAAAGAAAGAAAGAAAAAACAAAACAACAACAACAAAAAAAAACCCTCAGCACCAAGATATCTCAATAATCAGTACAAAATTTTAGAATACAATGGATAAAAAGAAGATCTTGGGGGCTGGGGATGTGGCTCAAGCAGTAGCGCGCTCGCCTGGCATGCGTGTGGCCCGGGTTCGATCCTCAGCACCACATACAAACAAAGATGTTGTGTCCGCCAAAAACTAAAAAAATAAATATTAAAACTCTCTCTCTCTCTCTCTCTCTCTTTCTCTTTAAAAAAAAAAAAAAAAAAAAGAAGATCTTGGGGCTGGGGTTGTGGCTCAGTGGTTAAGAGTGCTTGCTTAGCATGTGTGAAGCACTGGGTCAATCCCCAGCACCACATAAAAAAAATAAACAAAATAAAGGTATTGTATCCATCTATAATTAAAAATATTTAAAAAAATATCTTAAGAACTTCTAGAGAAAAAAGCAATAGGTCACATACAAGGAAATAATTAACAACAGACTTTTTAACAGTAATGCGTGCATGTACATCTTTAAATTTCCAAGGAAAAATGACTTGCAACATAGTGTTCTATACCAAACTATCAATCAAGTATTGGAATAAAATAATTTTCAGATGTGTAAGGACCTAAAAAATAATTTTAATCTCCTATGCTCCCTTTATTAGAAATTCCCTTCTTATCAATTCTTACCAAATTTTTGGTACTAAAACTAATTCTAATTCCAAATCTCTGGTACTAAAACCAAAGATTAAGAAAGAGAAAAACAAAGGACCTAGGAAACATAATTCAATCTAGGAGGGCAGCAAAGGCAAATCCTAGATGACAGCTCTGTAGCAGGGCTAAGAAACAAACAATGCAGATTTGAATAACAGAGTATTCTGAGAGGGAGAACTCCAGGAAAAAAAAAACTTAGGAGTTGGTAGATAGATTACTGGTATGTTTGAGTATTTATGGAGAGAGAAGGGTAACACTGATTAGAACATAAGTTCATTAAATTCATATTCATTTTTTAAAAATAAGGATATATTCATATATACTCTTAAAAATAATGAGGCAATTAATTAACAACTCCAGAAAAAGGAATGATTTAAGAAAATGAAACCATAAGACACTACTTGGCTTTGCAATGAACAATATTTACTTATTTGTAACACAAACAATAAACACTACCTTAACACCCATTAAGATAACTGCTACTAAAAAAAAACAAAAAACAAGTGTTACAAAGATGGGGAAACATACTCTTGTACAATGCTGTTGGGACTATAAAATGATACAACTGCCTTATAAACACAGTATGGAGGTTACTAAAAATACATACATACATAAAACTAACATATGATCCAGCAATCCCACTTCTGGATATATATCCAAAAAGAATACAAAGCAAGGTCTCAGAGATATCTATAGACCCATGTTCACAGCAGTTCTGTTCGTAAGAGCCAAGAGGTGGAAGTAACATGAATGTTACTTCCAGATCAATGGATAAACAAGATGTGGTATACATATAAAAATGGAATAGCCTTAAAAGAGAAGAAATTCCTGTATATGCCACAATATGAATGAATCCTGTAGACAAAGTGATATAAACTAGTTCACACACACACACAAATAAATAAATAAGAAATCCAAATACTGTATGATTCCACTTACACAAGGGATAAGGGAGGAGTGTAATTTTTGAATAATGGATATGGAATTTCAGATTTGCAAGATGAAAAAGTTTTGCAGATCTGTTTCACAACAATGTGCACATATGTAATACTACTGAACTGTATCGTTACATATTTAACCCTTTAAAGCTGGTTAAGATGAAGCAGGGTGCTGGGCACGGAGGCACACACCTGTAATCCCAGTGGCTCGGGAGTTTAAGGCAGGAGGATTGAGAGTTCAAAGCCAGCCTCAGCAAAAGCAGGGCTCTAAGCAACTCAGTGAGACCTTGTCTCTAAATAAACTACAAAATAGGGCTGGGGATGTGGCTCAGTGGTTGAGGGCCCCTGAGTTCAATCCCCAGTACAAAAAAAAAAAAAAAAGAGCAGGGTATGGTGGTGCCTAAGTCTACTCCCAACTACTTAGGAGGCTGAGGCAAGAGGATCTGAAGTTTGAGGCCAACCTGGGAAACTCAGCAAGAACCTGTGTCAGAATGCTTACACAGAACATACAACAGCCTGGGTTCAAACTCCAAAACCATAAAAAAAGCAATAAAAACCCAATATGGCAAATTTTGCCAGATGTAGTGGTGCATGCCTATAGTTCTAGCAGCTTGGGATGCTGAAGCAGGAGGATTGAGAGTTCAAAGCCAGCCTCAGCAACTTAGCGAGGCCCTAAGCAACTCAGTGAGACCCTGTCTCTAAATAAAATAGAAAAAAGGGCTGGGGATGTGACTCAGTGGTAGAGTGCTCCTGGGTTTAATTCCTGGTACCAAAAAAAAAAAAAAAAAAAAAAAGATGGCAAATTTTGTTATCATTTTTAACAACAATTAAAAAAAAAAAAAAAAAACAACGGCATAATGAGAACAGAGCCAGTTTGAAATAAAATGAACATCAAAAAAAAACTATAATTGATTATAATAATTTTTTAAAAATCCATGAGCACTGGAGATATAGTTCAGAGCTAGAATACATATTTAGCATGTGCAAGTCCCTAGGTTTAGTCCATGACCCAAGTAAGTTATTAAAAAAGAAAAAAAAAAAATCCATGAGTTCACAGTAATATCTAAAAAAAAAAACAAACAAGTAGAATTAGGCCTGGTGACACACACCTATAATCCCAGTGGCTTGGGAGGCTAAAGCAGGAAGATCGTGGGTTCAAAGCCAGCCCCAGCAACTTAGCGAAACCTTGTCTCAAAATTTAAAAATAGGGCTAGGGATGTGGCTCAGAGGTTGAGAATTACTGGATTCAATCCCTAGTACCAAAAAAAAAAAAAAAAAAAATCCTTATCCAGGAATAGTACAGCACTGCTACCTGGGAGGCTAAGTCAGGAAGATGGCTTAAGCACAGGAGTTTGAGGCCAGTCTGGGCAACATAGTAAGACTTTATATCAGAAAAAGGAGGGAAGGGAAGGAAAGAAGGATGGAGGCAGGCAGGCTGATAACTGTACAAGAAATGATATATTTAGAAAATAAGCATTTTCTATGCAACACCAGTATAGTAGCTCATTCAGGCAAAGATCATCAATGAATGCTCAAATCATTAGGTAAACAGTTTGCTGGAAACAGGATATTCATATGGTACCAAAATATCACCCCACAAATGACTAATTACAAAGAGGAAAAATGTAATTTACATTGGAATGACATGGCAATTAATGACCTCAACAATATTATTATTAATATTAGTGGAACAACCTGTCATTAGTGCCTCCTAATTTGATAAGATGAATACCTAACAGCAGTTCTGAACAATTTCAATCCAACATCTTAATCTGAATCTAATTCTGTTACTAGACCCAACTTCTAGTTTACAGAAGTACAGGGAATGGAGGAACAAATTAAACACCACCAAGGGAACAATCAGACAAAATTTAAAATGTGGGACAATCTACAAAACAAATGACCTAAATTAAAAGAAATTAAGCAGACAAAAACTAAACATGGGAACCTTGATTAGATACTATTTGAACAAAGTTACAAAAAGACATTTTGGGACAAATGTGAAAACTGGAATATGGACTAGATATTAGATGATTTTAAGAAATAATGATTTAAAAATAAATTGTCAATTAACATAAAAATGTTTAACCTTACTAATTATTAAAACAAAATGTTAAAATTTGCCTATCAATACTGGTGACAGTAAAAATTAATACAAATTTTTTGGGGCAGGACAATCTGGTAACATGTAACAAAAGTTTTTAAAATATTTATATACTTTACACAGCAATTCCACTTCTAGGCATTCATCCTATAGAAATAAGAGTTGTACATAAACATTTATTGACCAGAATATTTACTACAGCAGTACTAATGAAAATGGATACAACCTAAATATCCAAGATGGAATAAATTATGTAACAGAACTCTTTGTAATCATTAAAAAATCTTAATGTGGAATATTCAATGTGTAAAGGTCCTTAAAATACATTAAGTATAAAGAAAGCGATTACAAAATAAGTTAATTTCCCTGTATATATTCTACCTTATAGGAAACATAACTATCAAAATGTTAACTTTATAGAATGAATTGGTAAGTGATTTTAATTTTTTTCTTTGTAGGAGAGAGATCACTGTTTCTAATAACTGAAAGAATATAAAAATGGAAGAGCAAAGTTTTTTTTTTTATAATCCTAGAGAGCAAACTAAGAACTACCACCTGAAATTACAGGGAAGCCAAGTCTGATCCACTATAAGGAATCTTTCCAATAATTAAGAGTTTTCAAAGCAATAAATGGCCTACCTCATGATAGTGGGTTATGTATATAAGAACTTCGAGCAAAGGCTGAATGGTCATTTGGCAAAGATACACAGAACAGATTTATGTGTTAGGAGATTAAAGAGAAGATCTTAATGATCCTTCCAACTAGAACTGATAATTTCATATAAAGTTTTTCACTAGTAGCAGAGATGCTAGGAAGGAATTTATATTTTTATTTTGTAGATGGGTTATTAAAACCCCATATGGCACTAAATTAAACAAAAGAAAGTATGCCTACGTTAGAATAATGGAGTTAAATGATGATTTGTTACATTCTGTGTCAATAATATACACATTATTGATAAAGTAAAAGATGACTAACCCAATGGAAAGAATTCAGAATGAATTAACAAGAACTACCTTTCAATTTGCCCCCTACTAGTTTCTCTGTGTCTAATAAGAATCTGAAAAATTAAACTTTTCCAAGGTAAAATAGCTCTAAATATCTCAAAAGAAACACAAGAGGTACTGTACTACCTTTTTTAAAAAATTTGGATGCCCTTAATCATATATAAACAGAGGAAAGATGAAGAATAAGCCATTCCCCCTTTTTAATATGTGTACAAAATTTTAAGACTTTAGATATATGACTACTGGGCAGTAGAAAGTGACACAAAAATTTCGTATCTGATGGGCATGGGGGTGCACGACTGTAATCTCAGCTACATGGATGCCGAGGAAGGATAATTACAAAGTCAAGGCCAGCCTGGGCAACTTAACAAGACCCTCAAAATGAAAAATAAAAAGGGGGCCAGACTCAGTGATAGACTGCCTTGCCAATAACCTTTGTATTGGGTAACTCAGTGGTAGAAGCCTGGGATTCAATCCTCAGCAAAACACACACACACACACACACAAAAAAAAAAAAAAAAAAACAGTATCATCCTGGATTCCTGGAAGACAGATGGAAATGCTAGAGGCCTATGAAAATTTTAGAATGTCTGTGATGCTGAAAGTCATTAGACGTCAGAAGAAATTCCCTAAAAGATCTAATTTTAATTTTTAAAAATTAATTAACTAATTTATATATTTTTGTGGTACTGGATATTGAACCCAGGGGCACTCTTACCACTGAACTACATCCCCAGCTCTTTTTGAGACAGATTCTTACTAAGTTGCCAAGGTAGCCTTGAAATTTTAATCCTCCCGCCTCAGCCTCCAGAGTAGCTGGGATTATAGGTGTGTGCCACCACACCTAGCTAAAGATGTAATTTTTAAAAATAAAAATATTCTTTTAATATATAAATGTTCTAACTATACAAAAGTATAGTATAATGAAGACCCAGGCACCTATCACTCAGCTTCATCTAGCTACATTTTGTTAAAGCTATTACATTTAATTTTCCAGGTTTGGGTTTTTTAATTTTCTTTTGAGATTTCAATACCAGATATCACACTATTTTACCTATAAGAATTTCAGTATGAAAAGATGAACTTTCTTGTTAACAATAAGTATTCAATAAATGCTGGTTACCAGGACTAGGTATTATTCTATTAATTAAATTTGCACTTATACATATAATCTCACAAGCTAAGCCTCATTATTCTCATTTGACAACTGAGTTTATAATGGGTCATAAGAACTTCGAAAAAAATAAGCAGTGGTGCCAAAATATGAACCTAGACTAGATTTTATTTTTTCAACCACTAAGGTCTGCTGCCTTTCCACATAGTTATTCTAGCTGCACCTTGGACATATGTACAGGAGAGGGACTGGTAAATGAGGAAGAGGATGGAATGGAAAATATTCTATAATATGAGCAGTTGCTCCTTGCTTTTCCTGTGAAATTTTCTTTAAATGGGCCAAATGAGAAAAGCAAAATGTAAGTAGGTATCAGTACCAACCACCTAAGGAGGAGGAAAGTCACCTCACAGAAAGAAAAGTAATGATAAGGCCTTTTCCACAGAACTTGAATATAAACAAATCTAATTTGTCCCTCCCAACAATATGGGTGGAAAGGTGTCTTTACTTCCACCAGATATAAAAAAACAGTTCAAGGAAAAAAAAAAAAATCTCACAAGCAGAGGGTTGAAAAATCAGAATTCTTTCTCCATTGCACTTTTATTTGAATGTAATATGATTGCTTAACAAAATCGTGAGTAGAAACTACAAGGACCTGGAATAAAAATGTCTTCTGATGGATAATTTGGGAGTTTCACTACAGGCTTATAAAACAAATGACTAATTCAAAGTCTTTTAAAAAGAAAGGGGGGTGTCTTCTGCTGAAGGAATGACAATCCCCCTAAAACCTTCCCTAGCAACTTACAATAATCTTAGGAGTAATTACCCATGTCTTTCTCTGGAACTTACCTAGGACATCCTCCTTCCTCATCTTCCACTCTTCCCAAATGCAATCAGGTGAATCCTTCATAGCTTCTACTGTATTTTTTTTTTTTAAATATTTATTTATTTATTTTAGTTTTCGGCAGACACAACATCTTTGTTTGTATGTGGTGCTGAGGATCGAACCCGGGCCGCACGCATGCCAGGCGAGCATGCTACCGCTTGAGCCACATCCCCAGCCCCTCTACTGTATTTTTAAATGCAACTCTTTGGAGAACTAACCAATAGTGCTTTTTCCTTCCCTGAACTATGAATTTCCAGAGGGCCAAGATCCTCTGTAACTTCTCTTTACATTTCCAATTTATAATCTTCAGACCTAGCACCGCTGAAAGTAACCAAGAAAGGGTTACTGAATGAATAGGAAAAGAAGCCAAAGATGGCAGAATTTCGAGTGATCTGTAGGAGAAAGAGTTCTTTTTATCAGTGTAAAACCACCCTAATTTGTGTACCTTCAATTCTGCCCACGAGTTTCCCTTTAGGAATTTCCCCATTAACCAAAAGTTCAAGCTGAATGGTAACATGGAATATACTCTTGAGAGTTGGAGAAAGATTCTAACCACTTTGGTCTGCAATAGCCTATAATGAAATATGGAAAAATTAGCTTTTAAAGAATTTTTTTTTTAAAAAAATATTTATTTATTTATTTTTTTAGTTATTGGCGGGCACAACATCTTTGTTTGTATGTGGTTCTGAGGATCGAACCCGGGCCGCACGCATGCCAGGCGAGCGCGCTACCGCTTGGGCCACATCCCCAGCCCCTTTTAAAGAATTTTGAAAATAATCAAATCTTTTTTACAGAAAAAATAGCTTGAAGAATATTGAAAATAGTCAAACCTTTCAGAAGCTTTCATTCAGAAGCCAGGATACAGGATGGTGTTTGAAATGCTTGCTTTTTTTACATATAAATGCTAAAGTCAACAGGGAAAATAAATAATTTCAAATTAACTAGTAAGGTCATCGAATTCTACTACTTTTCAGGCAAAAAAAATTCCTAGCAAAAAAAGTAGAGGTCTGAGCTACAGCCCTCAGCCATGAGGGATGCACTCTTCATATATGGTAGTAATATATGAGTCTGCTTAGACCTTTCCCTAATACCATTAGCCAAAGCACTTTGGGTGATTATCTGGCTAGGCAATCCCTTGAAATAAAAATCTTTGGGTAAGGAAGTATCTTTGTCACCAATTTAAGAAAAGTTTAAACATTCTCCCAATTTAAGATGCATTACACTTGAAAGAAAAAGTTCCATTACATGTTTTATATGCCATTCTTTCATTACCATGTTACCTTGGTTAGAGTCCCCTGGATCTTCTATATGATCAAAGACACTCCTGAGATAAATTTGCTTCTGCTGTTCTAGATCTGATTGTGAAAACGTCGAAACATTAGTCCTTGAATAAAGCAAACCAGGAGGAAAAACAGTTCATTAGAATCATGAATATACTGCTCTGTAAAGAAAAGTCACATACTGCTAACTGTTAGAACAACCAACTTTCCAGAGGCAAAATTCTCTTTTAAGATCCAGTGACAGAAGACAGCATTAGTCATATAATATGAAGCAGAAATCGGGTATGAAACAAAGAGTAAAATGAAAAGAAGAAATAGATACAACCTCCTAATAAGGGATAGGAAGGTAAAGATTACCTAGTCTCTAGAGAAAGAAAGCTTTTGTTGAATAATTCAAGGTTAGTCAGGAAATAGCTAACTTCACAGAGCCATAGAAAAGTTGAATGAGATAAAGGCTGAACAGAACAAGCTAAATCTGGCAAGTAGGGCAATGGTGACCACAGCAAGAGCAATTTCTGGCCTTTGCTCATACTGATTGCACTGTATTAAAGCCAGTGGATGAAAAAGTCAGTGGATGAGATTATAAATTTATTACTGTTCCAAGTAATGTGATTTGTGTTCCTTTGGTATAATTTCCATTGTAAGCAATTCATAAGATTTCCCTCAATTATGCAAACAAAACAGAAAACTAGGATTGGGGAGGCAGTCAAAGGGGACTATATTTGTAATATTTAAAAATTTTAATGCAGAATAAATATAATACATAATCAATGTGTGAAAAATTTTTTTAAAAATTTCACAAGAAAAGTCAATCTGATTTCAACCAAAAAAAAAAAAAAAAAAAGTTTTTCTAGTACATTCAGTGAAAAGGCCCATGTACAGACACTGCCATCTCCTGGCAATAAGAAAATCAACTGAAAAGGCGACCCAAATATCTGCAACCCCTGACTAGAATTTTTCCCCAAGGACCTGTGTACAAGTTGGCAGAGCTGACTGAGAAATTTTCTACATATTTACATGTTAACATTTTTGTTAAAATTACTCTCTATGCTCCTATCATACATGTTACCAGGCTTCTACACAAGAGATCTTGCATTTACATTTATTTATCTGTTTTTTAACCTTAAAAATAACCCTATGAGGTAGCAGAGAAGGTATCATGTTTTATTTTATTTTATTTTTTTTTTTAAATATTTATTTTTTAGTTTTCGGCAGACACAACATCTTTGTTTGTATGTGGTGCTGAGGATCGAACCCGGGCCTCACGCATGCCAGGCAAGCGCGCCACCGCTCGAGCCACATCCCCAGCCCCTCATGTTTTATTTTAACTGACATAAAAAAAACAAGATGAGAGATTATTTGACTTGCTCAGGATCACACAATCAATAGTACCAGAACTTTGCTTATTCCCATGTAGGGTCTTCTCCCATAATGAGGATATTGGGGAGGGGAAAAAAATAAAAAAGAACCAACAGAAACCAGAATATTTATACTGTTACATTACCTGGTTTTGGTTTGTAGAACAGGAATGACTTTGCCTAGTCTTCTCTCACGGACTTTCATTTCCCCAGAATCCTTGTCAAGAATATCCTGGTTTTTTTGTTTGTTTGTTTTTTTCAGAGCAGAAGGAATGCAAAAGGAAGATAGTTTTTAGTTATAAGTTCTTTTTCTTCATTTAAGTTTCAGCTATAACATATAACTGAAAATAACACTTTATGGAAATATTTTTTAATTAAAGTTAGAACTGAATAGCCTTGAACACTACTGTATAACACACACTATAGTAGCGCTTTAAATGAAACAGCAACTATAATCTTAAAAAAAAAAAAAAAGCAAATCATATGAGGTAGGAATTATTATATGTTATCCATTTGGCAGAAAGAAAATCAGTTAGGAAAATTGTCCAAAACCTTTTTTTTTTTTTTCAGTTCTTCAGTGGCTGATTCAGCACTGGTACTATACCGAATAAGGATAGCAATTAAAGATTCAGACTTTGGATTTTATCCTAAGAAAGGAGAAATAATAATAAAATAATCATCGTCTTAGCAATAATAATTAGTAATTTGATATGATGTACTAGGTACTATAAATACATCATTTCACTAATCCTCTCTCTACTTAAAAAATATTATTTGTGCAGGCATGGTGGTGCACTCCTGTAATTCTAGTGGCTCCAGAGGCTGAGGCAGGAGGATTACAAGTTCAAAGACAGTCTCAGCAGTTTAGCAAGGTCCTAAGCAACTTAAGAAGACCCTGTCTCAAAATAAAAAAAATTAAAAGGCCGGGGATGTGGCTCAGTGGTTAAGCGTTCCTGAGTTCAATCCCTGGTACCAGAAAAAGAAATATTATTTACTCAAATTTACAGATAAAGGTGGGGGAGGGGTTAGTGGTATAGCATAAGCACAAGGCCCTGGATTTCACTCCAGCACCAAAAAATAAATAAAAACAAAAGGAAAAAAAGAAAGAAAAAAAAAAAAAAAATAGGGAAACTAGCCCAGAGTCACAGGGCTAGTCAGGATTTAAATCCCCATTTGTCTAAACACAAAGCTGGGCTAGACTATAACAAATGCACCACTGTGGTATATAATGTCTATTATAGGGGAGGCTGTACATGTATGTAGACAGGGATATAAGGGAGCTCTTCTGTACAGCTTCTGAATGAAAATAATTTTTTTTTTTTACCTTGAAAAAAAATGTACTTACTCTGTTTGATGAACTGGAAACAACAGGAAACCTCATTTCACAACTTGATTTATGTGAGCCACCATTTTTCCAGGAGGACCCCATATCTGGAGTCTCTGAATGCTCTGAGATCTGAGAGAACACAGGTGTAGATTTCTTACTGTCAGGTGTATTTTTATCAGAGACAGTTTGTTGAAAGTTATTGTTCAAAGGAGAAGAGAACAGGGACCCATCCCAAGCAGAGTTATTGGGGCTGATCTCTTCAGATTCAGTGCAAAGTTCACTCTCATTAGGGCTAAGACCATCTTCTCTCATCCCTTCCTCAAGGGAAGAGGGTTTTTCAGTATCTTTGGATGAATCAATCTTGTCCTTATCAAGCACAGGATCACAAACTGATGGATTAAATGGTGCAACAACAGTTACTTTTATAAGATTCTTTTCTAGTACAAATCGTCTGTTTAACGGTTTAGTAGGAATTGGTCCATGACCAACTGATGTACTTAGCTGAGGTAGTTTGAAGAGGCCAGGAGTCTCAGCTACTGGTCTCAAGTTGTACAATGAATTTTTTTCTTGGGGAGTTTCAAGTAGAACTTGACTCCCTTTCTCTCCGTTTTCAACATGCCCGCCATCATCTTTACACAACCTTTCTTCCAAAGAAAAGTGCTCATCTGATGGGTCATCATCCTTCAAAAGCTCGTCAATCTCTTCCTCGGTGTAACTGAAATTGTCATCATCTTCTTCTCCATCAGACAGCTCCAGCAAGGAATCATCCAATTCATCCTCATCCAAGGAACCCCAAGAAAATGGGGCAGTGTCTTTAGGCAAGAAAGAGGTACCAGAAGACTGTTCTGAAGGTACTAGTGAGCACGTCATATCTGAAAAATAAAAGTAAGTTTCACTAAGGAATAGAAAATTCTTCAAACCAACTTTAACCCACTATACATCAGAGTGGCATCCTAATATTTCAATTTCTTTGCACTGAGACTTATAACAAGATAACTAATTTTAAGATATTTAACCTTACCAGAATTGTGGAAATACATATTAGAATATTTTTTCTTATCAAATGGTAAAAATAAAGAACAGGATACTCTGGATTGATGAAGATGTGAAGAAACAAGCACTCACACACTATCACTAAGAGTATAAATTAGCACAATAATTTGTGAAGAGTAATTTGGTAATACCATTTGACCGAGCAATTTCACTTCTGGACATTTATTTTACAGAAGCACCTATTACAAATGCACATGAAAACATATACAAGGCTGTTCAAAGTAGTGTTTTTCAAAGTAGCCAAGTTTGGAGGTAACTTTAATGTCCATCAACAGAAACATTCAGTAAAACCATGGGCATTCACACTAGAATATTTTTCCAACTATTTAAAGACACACGAAGTAAACCATTATGTATTATCATGAAAAGATATCTATAAGATACAAACAATACATATATATATATGTATATATATATATATATATATATATTAAGATGTTTGAACATTCAATTTATACTTTTGAAAAAAGTATTACTCTTAAAATTTAAAAAAAAAGGGGGGGGACATAATTAGATAAATAACTGTCTTCCATACTGTGTGGAGCTGCTGGAGCAATCTCTGCCTTTGCCACGAGACCAAATGGAAAAAGGTTTCAGCTCCTGCTAGCTGTTCCTTTCAGGAGACTTGTCAAAATGATTGACTCCCACCTTCCTGCAGGCACAAAGAAAATTAAAGGATCTTCTCATCACTTTCAACTCTACTAATTACGAAGTCAACTGTATTATGCTTCAAGGTGTTCCATCTATTAATTTTGATCTTGATTTTTTTTAAATACCACAAAGTTGAATTTTTTTTTTTTTGAGTCAAGAACATCAAAGAAAAACCTTTAGAGGAAAAAATTATGCAACTAAGAACTAGTTTTGTTCCTCCCAACAATTTGCACTTTCTTAAGACTATGATTTGCTTTAGTAGGATGAATACTGGCTTGGGAATCCAAAGACCTGGATTATAGTACTGGTCCTGTCATTAACGAGATCCAACCAATTAGCCACTTAACCATTTTGATTATAAAATGGGAAGGGATGGAGAAAGGGGTATGAGGCAATGTCTAAGAGTCCACCAAACTCTAATATAATCACACCCCCCCAAAAAAACTAATAAACTAATTTTCATTATATATAAAATACAAGGAAAAGATCTGCAAACACAAAATCAATGACCATCATAACCTGCAGAGAGACAGAGGTAAGTTAAGGGAAGTCTTCTGTCTGTATCATTTTTACAATTCTACTTGAATATGTATTTGTATAATTAAAACCTAGTTTACAAACAGCTCACGATAGACTTAATCTGTAATTGTCCAGGTTGGAAAGGTGACTAAAACGCTAGTATTTTAAGAAGAAATGCTTAACACTGAACTCAATAATTAGAAATTCCTTGTAGCTTTTTTTTTTTTTTTTGGGGGGGGGGGCAGTACTGGGGATTGCACTCAGGGCACTCAACCACTGAGCCATATCCCCAGCCCTATTTTATAGTTTAATATTTAGAGACAGGGTCTCATTGAGTTGCTTAGCGCCTTGCTTTTGCTGAGACTGGCTTTGAAATCAGGATCCTCCTGCCTCAGCCTCTCGAGCCACTGGGATTACAGGTGTGCACCACCAGGCTGGCCCTTATAGCTTTTTAACTATAAAGTTTCCTCTATTCCACTACCCTCCATAACCACACCTTGAGTTTTAGCTTCAGTTCATACATTGTTTCAGAAAACATTGTCTGAGCTTCAGTCATCACATAGCACTGAGTTACATGGTATATCTTCATGTGATTGCCAAGAAATAAAGTTATGGTCCCCACCTTCCAGGAATTTATATAATCTATGCTACAGAGACAGCACTGAAAATTAAGCAACGTTATCAGACTACAAAATGGTATGAACAATAAAGTACTAGAAAGAGGAAGAAAAAGGGAAAGATTAAAGAAAACAAATTTTCTCATGTATTTAAACTTACAGCCACTTATATTTTTTATTTTACCAATATCGCAGCATTTGTGGATAGGTGGGGCGTAGCTCAATGGTAGAGCTCACATTTACTAGGTCCTGGGCTCAATCCCTAGCACCAAAACAAAAGCAAAAACAAAACCCAAAAATTATTGTGACAAGAGTTCCAGGCACTAATCCCCAAAAAACCAAAGGCCAAATATGCTCTCTGATATGCAGATGCTAACACACAATAAGGAAAGGGGAATAGAAGTTCACTGGATTAGACATCTAGTAATTTATTTTATAAAGTAATTTATTTAGGCAGCACTATGAAAAGTTTATTTTTAGAAAAATTTTAAAGAAACTTCATGATTAGCAACAAAAAGCATAATATACACTACAATAACCAAGGAATCTATAATTTATTTGTCCTTGTTCAGTGTTAAGTTTTGTTGAAAATTAACTTTCTTTTTTTAAATTTTTAATTGTTGATAGATCTTTATTTTATTTATTTATTTATATGTGGTGCTGAGAATTGAACCCAGTGCCTCACACATGCCAGGTGAGCACGCTACTGCTGAGCCCCAGCCCCCAAAATTAACTTTCTAAATTGAAAAATTGAATAAACTTTTTAACTGTAATACAAAGAAACATATTGTAAAAGAAACAATCAGAACATAAGAGCATTGCATTAAGAGGTTTCTTTGTTTTGTTTTGGCACTGTGGATCCAACTCAGGAGCACTTTACCAATGAGCTACATCCCGAATCCTTTTCATTTTATTTATTTATTTTTTGAGGTATGGTCTAAATTGCTGAGGGTCTCACCAAATTGCTGAGGCTAGCCCAAATTACTGAGGCTAGCCCAACTTGCCATCCTCCAGCTTCAGCCTCCCAATTGCTGGGATTATAGGCATGTGCCACTGCACCCAGCTATTAAGTAATTTCAAAACAAGTTTCCTGAATGTATGGGAGAGTAAAGGAACAAGTTTTAATAAACAACTCTTAAGTAATAAAACAAAACAAAACAAAAAACTTTGTGATTGTCAAGCACAAATATTACTGGGGTTAAGTAGCTACATTTCTTAGAAGCCCTTTCTGAGCCACTCATCTCAACGCCTCCAAAAAGTCTACTCCAAGTGCTTGCTTGGCCAAGTGGAGTGTTCCATAGATTTCCACTCTTGGAAATAAAAGTTCAGAGGCATTAAGTAATTTAACCAACTATGCATTGTCAATAAAGCTAGAACACGAATCTAACTAAGGTCTAATTCCACAGGCAATGTTTTTTTCTACCACTTCGTGATAAGACTTGCCAAGGATCTATCAGCAAATAGCAGAGCTAGAATCCAAACTCAGATCTTCTAAATTCAGTAGACCTTTTATCCTCCTGCCTCAGTCTCCCGAGCCATTGAGATTACAGGTATACGCCACCACACATAGCTAAATTCAGTAAACTCTCTAATAAAACTATGGAATATGTGAAAACTGAAGAGGGCTTTTGGCTTTCTATAAAAAATAAGATGCCTTATCAGATGAAATGGAAGAACAAGACACTGCCAAACATCACTGCCGAACATCACTGCCAAGTACAAGGACCAGTATCGTTTACTGTAATTATCAGTTCCTATGTCACACAACATCCAAAGGCACAGAGCTGGCTCTTCAGAACTTTTCACAGAATGTTACAAACAGCAAAACAATGCCATATATACACATGAAGAGATTTTTTTTTTCTTCTTTGTGGTACTAAGGATTGAACACTGGGGTGCTCTGCCACTGAGCTACATCCTTATCCTCACCCCACCTTTTTAAAAAATGTTTTAAGTTTTTAGTAGTTACTTCCATAGTAGTGCCCATCCCTTTTTGTTTTTGAGACAGGGTCTCTGTAAGTTTGAGTCTGGCCTCAAAGTTGCAATCCTCCTGCCTCAGCCTCCAGAGCAGCTGGGATTATAGGTGTGCACCAACCATGAGAGATAATTTTTAACTTGCACAAATCATTCTCTTCAAAACTTTATTTGTTAATTTACCAAAATTATTATTATTACTGAAAATTTAAAACATATATACAAGTAACATACTGAACTCCCACATATCCATCACAGTCCCAGTAGTTATTAACCAAAAGGTAATCATGTCCTATCTACTTCCCCCTTTACCAGATTACTATGAATTAAATCCCAGGCATCACATCATTTCATCTATAAACAAGAAGTCCTTATAAAATATCTGATTCAAATTTCCAATTATCCTCGTCATATTTTTCTAAGATTGGTGGGGGGTGGGAGGAAGCTGGGCACGGTAGCACATGCCAAATAATCCCAGCAGCTCTGGAGGTAGGAGGATCTCAAGTTCAAAGCCAGCCTCGGCAACTTAGTGAGGCCCTATCTCTAAAATATAAAAAAGGGCTGGGGATAGGGCTCAGTGGCTAAGCTCCCCTGAGTTCAATCTCTGATACAAAACAAACATCAGCATCCAAATAAGGTCTACACAATGCAACTGACCGAGAATTTTAATTTATAGATTCCCCTTCTTTTTCTCCCTTCAATTTATTTGCTAAAGAAACAATACTACATGTGCATGAATGCATACACATATCAAAAAATTATAAAAATATGGATGGGAATAAGAAACACCAAATTCAGCATAGTGTTTATCTCTGGTGGTGGTGGGGAAGGAGGAGGAAAGGCAAGGTGAGATGAACAGCTTCAGTTCTATCACTAATGCTTTGCTTTTAAAAAGAGAATTAAAAAGCCAGGCACAGTGACATATACCTATAGTCCCAACTACTAGCGAGGATAAGGCAGGAGGACTGCAAGTTCAAAGCCAATTTGGGCAACCTGGCAAGACCCTGTCTCAAATTAAAAATTAAAAAGGGCTGGAGATGTAGTTTGGTGGTAGAGTTTCTATGGGTTCAATCTCCAGTACAACAAAGGGGGAAAGGAAAAAAAACAGTAACAAGGGCTGAGGATGTGGCTCAGTGGTAAAGTGCTTGCTTAACAGACAGGCCTAGGCTTGATCCCTAGCATCAAAAAACAGTAATAAGAGCCCGGCCCACACACACCTGTAATCCCAGTGGCTAAGGAGACTGAGGCAGGAGGATTTTAAATTCAACGCCAGCCTCAGCAAAAGTGAGGTGCTAAGCAACTCAATGAGACCCTGTCTCTAAATAAAATACAAAAAAGGACTGTGCATGTGACATAGTGGTCAAATGCCCTGAGTTAAGTCCATAGTACCTCCTTCCCCCAAACGGAAAGACCTGAAACAAATATAGCAATATAAGATAAAGCTGGATGGTGAGCATAATGGTATTCATTATTATGTTACTTCCTGTTTTTATATGCTTAAAGTATTTAATTAAAAGCTTTTTAAAAAATATAAAAAAGGGCTGGGGATAGGACTCAGTGGCTGGGCATGATGGGGCAAGCCTGTCATTCCAGCTATCCAGGAGGATCACAAATTCAAGGGGAGCCTAGGTAACTTTGCAAAACTCTCTCTCAGACAAATAAAATTCTAAAAAGGGCTGGGGATATAGCTCAGTGGTAGAGCATTTGCTTAGTAAAAGAGGTCCTAGATTTGATCCCCATTACCACAAAAATAAACAAATAAATATTTCACAGTATAAAACCCACCTCAAAGGATTATTGCAAGAATTAGATGAGATGCAAACATAAAGCACTTAGCACACTACAGGCACAATCTAAGAGAGAAATAAATGGTGGTTATCATTTCATCCCACCACCATCTCCCTTGAAAAGATTAAAGAAAAGCATAGGAATGGTAAGAAAAAAGAGTACTACATTGATAATGAAAAGGCCTGGGGATAAGTCCCCTAGACTCTGCTGATTTAGAAATTATCAGTATTCTCTATTAACCCAGCATTCAAACCATATTACCACTAAAGACCAGACAGAATGGAGATCTGAAATATAAGGCAAGTTCTGCAAATTAATGGTCACTGAAATACATCATATAGGGCTGGGGATGTGGCTCAAGCGGTAGCCCGCTCGCCTGGCATGCGTGCGGCTCGGGTTCGATCCTCAGCATCACATACAAACAAAGATGTTGTGTCCACCGAAAACTAAAAAATAAATATAAAAAAAAAATTCTCTCTCTTTAAAAAAAAAAGATGAAAAATTAATCTAAAAAAAAAAAGAAAGAAATACATCATATAGGGGTATGGACTAAATATTCAGAGACTTCAGCAACTCTCAATATCTCTGAACCTAAATATAGATGAACACTTGAAAAAAAGGGATATTCACTGTTAACAAGGATCAACTTCATCCTTGAAGATCAACTGAAGGGATGTTTACAAAAGCACTTTAAAATCTAAACACCTCATGCCAATGAAAGTTGACTTCAATGAATCTGCAAGGGAGGAAACCCTCAGATAAAACTGAAGCTCTTAAGGTGAAGTTCCACAAGACAGCTTTATACTTCTGCCTGCCATTCTACCACCTTTCTTACTACCTTCCTGGTAACCTCCACTTAAAATATAGGGGCTCCTTTATTTTTAAAGTAAAGAATATTTTTCCCATTTCCCAAATCTATCTTTTAATTCTGTTCCCCATCCCTGTGTGACCCTATTCTGTCCTTCCACATCTCTCTCACCTGTCCACCCCCTTCTTCACACTTCAGTGTACCACCCCCTCTCTCTGTTCTGTAACCTCCTGGTAGCAACCTCAGAAACTGGTTCCCTATCTATTTTTACCTTACCTCAGAAAACCTACTGCCTTCGAGCACAAAGCCTTCTTCAGGCCACTAAAACTGCAACCAGATGCAACCCCACATCCTCTTTCAAGGCTCTAAAACCAAAACCATTACCAAACTGTGTCTGACAGGCAGGGCCAAAACTAAGAATTATTTCCAAAGAAGAGGACTTCCCATTAATTAGCCTTTGATTTGCAACCTGTACTAAATGCAATACACGTGAAACACAAAGCACAAAAGGCTTTGCTATCACTCATAAAACGAGCCCAATATTTTTTAAAAAAATCAAAGAGAACTGAAATTATCTGTAAGAATTCTGCAATTCCCTTTGAGATAACTAGAAACACTGTAGAATGGACAAACCACCCAGGGCTGGAAACTTCTGCTTCAGGTAACATTTCACTACATCAGGATGCCAAGACTCCTCCAAAATGGGCATAGAAAGCAGGGACTACTAACTGTAGCAACGGATTTCTATTTAAGAAGAAAACTGTTTCTTAAAACAATTTTTAAACAGGTGTGCTAAAGTTTGGAGCCCCTAACAAATACCCAAAAACAATGCAGATCAGGTTAGGGAAGCTAGCAGGCAACTCAGTGATTTCTTGGTCCTCTCCAGAGCTCACTCTGCAATGCCAACTGCTTTCCCTCTACCTATTCATTGAAGACCAGGAGGAAGAATGGCACAAGTCTTCCTTTCCGAGGATACAGCCTGGCCTCCCCCGCCGCCCCCGGCTCTCCAGAAATCTCATCGGCCGCGAGGCGGCGCCGCGCTACCGGCTGGGCTTTTACGCTTCCCTCTCCCCTCCCCAGAGGAGTCGAAGAATTCCCGCCTCCCCGTGGAAGGAGGGAGAAACGCGGGCTTTCTCCCCGCCCCTCCCCCAGCAGGGGCAAAATCAGCCCCTCCGCAGGCCGGGGCGGTGCACCCTCTCTCCCTAGGGACCGCCGCCCACAGCCACACCTCGGCTGACCTCAGTCCCCTTTCCCGGAGGGGTGGGTAATCCTCTTCCTCCCGCACCCGCCCCGCGCCTCCGAAAGTCCGCGATCCTCTATCTCCCGAGTAACACCCTCCCGCCGGGCGGGCAAGAGGCAGAGGCATCCCCCACCCACCTCCACGCCACTGCCCCCTCCCCCACCGGGCAGGGACAGCGGACATCGCTCATGCCTCTCAGCTGACCAGAAAGCCTCCCTTTTCCTCAGCAGGGTGAGGGGCGTCGCTCGCCCACCAACGTGGAGGTGGGGGGCAGGGATATTCTCCCGCCACCACCTCAGGAGCGAGAACTAGCCCTTCTCCCAGCAGAGCGAGGGCCTCCCTGTTCTTCAAGGGGGCGGGCAGTGTGCGCGACCCCCTGGAGAAGCAACAGGCGCCCCCAACCCCCGCCCAGCCGACGAACGGCCGACCCTTCGTCCCTCCCGCTCTTCACCTCCGGAAGCCGGGCCAAAGCCTGGGCGAACGACTGCGCCTCACTCCGCCCCCTGCGCCATTTTATCGCCCCCTCCCCGACCTCCCCCACCCCGAGGCTGCCTGGCCAACGCCAGGGGGAGGGCAAATAAGCAGTGATTGGCAAGAAACCGCCCCGCCTCTGAGAGGGTTGCGCCCCGCGCAAACGCCGCAATCCCGCCCTCCGCACCTCCTACCCTCCCTGCAGGCTCCGCCCCTTCCCGTTTCATCGACTCACTCGACTCTCCTTTGCTCTAGACTCTCCCGGATAAGGCCCGGCGGAGAAGGGGCCAGGCAGAGAAAGCCGAGCGACGAGCTCAGCTGATGCAACCTGGCGGGACTCTCGTGACAGTTCCCGGCACGCGGCCGCGGAAGCGACGAAGGAAAAGACGCGGGTGCCTGCCGAGCGCAGGAAGCAGGGGTGACGGAGCCATGGGGGACGCTCCAAGTCCTGAAGAAAAGCTGCATCTGATCACCCGGAACCTGCAGGTCAGGCCTCGGGGTTGGAATGCGCAGTCCTGGGTCCAGTGAACCTGAGCCCCACTGTAGGGTAGGCTAGTAACTGTGTGGGGCAGGGAATCTCCGCACCGCGGCAACCCTGAGTAGCTACAGCCCTCGCTAATGATCGGTCCGGCAGTCAAGCAGCCATTCTCTGGGTGCCACTGAAATCGCCGTGGACTCATCTCTTGGGTGTTGGAGCTGGGCTTTGAATCCCAGATTCCCATCGCACCCACGCTATTATGTGCCAGGCGTGGTGCTACGAGCCAGGGATATGTTAGGGCACTGCCCTCCAGAGCTGGCCTGGAGAGATCGGACCTTAATGACCCATAACCTAAACCATTACAGTTTGGAGTACTGAAAGCACTGGGTTATTACACCAAGAAAAGGGAAGGCTTCCACGAGAAAGTGACCTTTAAACTGCTCCCTGAAGGAGTGGATCACTCCTTAATTCCACAAATGTTCCTACTTTCACCAGGAACTGTAGGGATAGGACTTAAACAGAAAAAGAATGGAAAAATGGGGAGAAAAGCATTTCAGATGGAAGAGTATTGTCAAGATCCGGAAGAGGGGCTGGGGCTGGGGCTGAGCCGTAGAGCGCTCTCCTAGCACATGTGAGGTCCAGGGTTCAATCCTCTCAGCACCATATAAAAATAAGTTAATAAAACAAAGGTATTGTGTCCAACTGCAACTAAACAATAAATATTTAAAAAAATGTTAAAAAAAAAAAAAGATCCAGAGGAGAGAAAGAACCTTGTGGTTCAGAGAGAAAACTAATTTGGCTGAAGTGAACAAAGTGCTGCTCAGAACACTTAATATTTATATTATTCATTTTCTTGCCTTCCTTCAGGCCTCTGACAATTGTCACCTTATTAGAAAAGCCTTTCTTTTTGCGGGGCAGGGTATTTGGAATTGAACCCAAGGCCTTGGGCTTGCCAGGCAAGTGAATTACCACTGAGTTGCACCCCTAACCCTTTTTAAATTTTACTTTGAGACAGGGTCTTGCTAAATTGCCCAGGCTGGTCTTGAACTTGTGATCATCCTGCCTCAGCATCTGGAGTGCCTGGGCCACCTGCCCTAGCTAGGAAGGCCTTTTTTGAGCACTTAATTGAAATAATAATTTCCTTGCCACCAGAACTGTCTCCCCTATCTGCAGATTTTCAGTTATTATTCCTAGATAGCACTTATCACTATCTGATATACATTTTATGTTTATTTATTTAGGAGAAGTAGGCAGGTACCAATTCTTGAGGGTCTTGTAAGCTTTATTCTGCAAGCCCAATTTAAAACTGGGCTTTGAGATTATGCTAAGTGAAGCTAGCCAATCCCTAAAAAACAAATGCCAAATGTCTTCTTTGATATAAGGAGAGTAACTAAGAACAGAGTAGGGTCGAAGAGCATGAGAAGAAGATTAACATTAAATAGGGATGAGAGGTGGGAGGGAAAGGGAGAGAGAAGGGAAAATGCATGGAAATGGAAGGAGACCCTCAGAGTTATACAAAAGTACATACAAGAGGAAGTGAGGGGAAGGGGAAAAATAATATAAGGGGGACAAACGAATGTCAGTAGAGGGAGCAGAGAGAGAAGAGGGGAGGGGAGGGGAGGGAAGGGGAGGGGGGATAGTAGAGGATAGGAAAGGCAGCAGAATACAACAGACAGTAGTATGGCAATATGTAAATCAATGGATGTGTAACTGATGTGATTCTGCAATCTGTATATGGGGTAAAAATGGGAGCTCATAACCCACTCGAATCAAATTGTGAAATATGATATATCAAGAACTATGTAATGTTTTGAACAGCCAACAATAAAAAATTAAAAAAAAAAAAAAAAACAAAATAAAACTGGGCTTTGGGATGAGGCTGTAGCTCAGTAGTAGAGTGCTTGCCTTGTACATAGGGTTCAATCCCCAGCACCATTAAAAAAAAAAAAATCCTGGGCACTAAGTGCAGTGGTATATCATAGCTTGTTGTTTTTTCTTTTTAATCCTTTTTGTGATACAATTCAAATACTATAAAAGTTGCCCCTTTACAGTGCATTTTTGTTGTGTACCATGACCAGTATCTAATTGCAGAACATTTTCATATTCCCACTAGGGAATATGAAAACTTGTACCATTGGGAGCTGGGGTGGTGGCTCAGTGGTAGTATGCTTGTCTAGCATGTGTGAGGCACTGGGTTTGATTCTCAGGACCACATATAAATAAATAAAGGTCCATTGACAACTAAAAACTATTTTTTAAAAAACTTGTACCAATAGCAATCACCACTATCATCCCTCCCTCCAGCTCTAAAGGAAACACTGATCTACTTTCTGTTCCTATGTATTTGTATATTCTGGAAATTTAACTGAAATTTGTGCTTCTTTCATTTAGCATAGGTTTGTCCAAGTTGTTATATCTATCAGAACTTCACTCCTTTTATTACTGAATTTACACTGTATGGACATACCAGATTGTGTTTAGCCATTCATCAGTTGATAGGCATTTGGATTGTTTTGTGCACAATTTGAACTTGACTCAAGATTTTTGCATGCTTCCCCTTGCCAAATCCTATGTTTCTTAACCTCTCTTCATAAAAGAGTGCTTGTTAGGGACATAAGATACACAAAGCCTATGGAATTGACTCTCTCAGGTTATACAGGCCAATTGAAACCTTTCCTTGGGTGATGAGAATCCTCCAAGTGTCTAGATAGTCAGGAGCTCTGGAGGATGCAGGATCAACTGCCAACAGACAGCTTGGAGCACAGGATTTTAACAGTTCCTAGTAATAGATAATTTAAACTAGCAAAACAGTTTTTGTCTCTTATAGTGTTTCTCCCCTGCCCCCATACTGGGGATTAAGCCCAGTGGTGCTTTACCACTGGCTACATCCCCAGCCCTTTTTATTTCTCATTGTGGGACAGGGTCTTGATGAATTGCAGAAGCTGTCCTGAAACTTGCAGTCCTCCTGCCTCAGCCTCCCAAGTCACTGGGATTACAAGCAATTACAGGCCACCACACCCAGCTGTCTGTCATGGTTTCTGACAGTCTCCCCAAACTTCCCTTGAGAAACACTGAAAACTCTTTAATCTGGGGCGTACTGGCGTATTAGGATTTTACCAGTATTGTTTAGGGCAAAAGAAAATCAAGGTTTTAAACAAAGCTAAGCATAGTGGCAGGCAACTGTAGTCTTAACTACTTGGGAGGTTTGGTAGTTGTTAGCTCAAGAGTAGTAACTGAAACAACTAAAGGGGATAAACTAGGGGGAATGTAGAGTAAGAAAGAAAAGACTAGAGCCTCGAGGATTGTTAATATTTAATGATTAGGAAGAAGAAGATCATCCAGAAAAGATGGAAACTAAGAAAATAAAATAAGGAAGTCAAAAGTATAAAGTGTTGCAGGGAGGGAGTGGAGACTGAAAAGTATTCATTGAAGTTAAGAGACCTGGAACGGGCTAGGGTGTGGCTCGGAGGTGGAGCGTTTGCCTAGCATGCTGAAGCACTGGGTTCGATCCTCCCACCACATTAAAATAAAAAAAATAAAGGTATTGTGTCCACCTACAATTAAAAAGTAAATGTTTTAAAAAATAAAAAGAGACCTGGAGGTCCTCTGTGATCTTTGCAAGAGTATGTGTAATACAGTATGAAACTTGCACAGGAATGGGAGATGAAGAAAGGGAGACCAAAAGAGAGAACGACTTTAAGAAGTTGGCTATGAAAGGAAGGAGAGTGAGTTAGAAGTAGCTGGAGGGGGAGATGTAGAGACATGCTCCCACCCCCTCATATCAATGTTATTTCATGGGAGAGCCACTAATAACAGTACCTGCTTAGGGTGGCTCTCAGCTGGGCCTCCCGGGACATATGTCTTTGCTTTCCTTGTCTCAGAAAACGATGAGCAAGGCCGAGCACCAGCATTAAATCAGTTCTTTCTTGCTTCCACAACAGGAGGTTCTGGGGGAAGAGAAGCTGAAGGAGATACTGAAGGAGCGAGAACTTAAAGTTTATTGGGGAACAGCAACGACAGGCAAGCCACATGTAGCTTATTTTGTGCCCATGTCGAAGATTGCTGACTTCTTAAAGGCAGGATGTGAGGTAAGAATCCATGGTATCAGCTAAGTAGTTTCCCTCAGGGAATGATAAAAAGAGATTAACAAGAGTGAGGGAGGGGAAGGTGGGGGGGGAGATGGTTTGGAGATAATGGACAAAAATCACATTTTGGTGATCCTTATGCCTTATGGCTAGGTAACAATTCTGTTTGCGGACCTTCACGCATACCTGGATAACATGAAAGCCCCATGGGAACTTCTAGAACTCCGAACTGGTTACTATGAGAATGTGATCAAGGCAATGCTGGAGAGCATTGGCGTGCCCTTGGAGAAGCTCAAGTTTGTCAAAGGCACTGATTACCAACTCAGCAAGTAAGTGCTTAATTACTCATGCTCCTCCTGGCTCTGGTGCTTCTAGCTAATTACAGACCTGTGGAGTCTAGGCATTCTGTAAGTTTGGATTAGAAGCTATATGGCAGTACCTGTTAAGAACCATTAAAAAAAAAAAAGTCGGGCTGGGGATGTGGCTCAAGCGGTAACGTGCTCACCTGGCATGCGCGAGGCGCTGGGTTTGATCCTCAGCACCACATAAAAATAAAATAAAGATGTTGTGTCCGCCGAAAACTGAAAAATAAATATTAAAAAATTCTCTCTCTCTCTTTAAAAAACAAACAAACAAAAAAAATGTGTGTTCTTTGTCCTCTTAATTCATCCATCAAAAATGAGCCAACTAGCCGTGCATGCCTGTGATCCTAGCGGCTTGGGAGGCTGAGACAGGGGGATCTTGAATTCAAAGCCAGCCTCAGCAACATCAGGGCGCTAAGCAACTCAGTGAGATCCTGTCTCTAAATAAGCTACAAAATAAGGCTGGGCATGTGGCTCAGGGGTTGAGTGCCCTGAGTTCAATCCCCGGTACCCTCAAAAAAAAAAAAAAACAACTAAAGGGTGCCGTGGTACACGCCTGTGGTCCCAGCAACTCAAGAAGGGCTAAGGCAGGAGGATTGCAAATTCCAGGCCAGCCTCAGCAACATAGTGAGACCCTATCTCAAAATATTTAAAAAGTAGGTGATGGTGAGCTAGGGATGTAGCCCATTGGTAAAGCACCCTTGTGTTCAATCCCCCTGTAAAATAAATAAACGAATGAATAAATAAATAACCTGGGTTCAGCCCTCCCCGCAATAAAACAAATAAATAAGAGAAAGAAAGAAAGAATGAACCAACAAACCAGTAACTACCTGGGTACTGTTCTCCTTGCTGGAGATACAAATGTAACATAACAAAGTTGCAGAACTTACAGCATGTGGGAGAGGGATAGTAAGTGATCATCCTCCCTTTCTCATCCAGCCTCAGCAAATAATGATAAAAAGCAATGTGAAAGAGATTGCACACATTTCTCACCTCCCCAACCATTCTTATTGCTTGTTTGTCAGTTATATTCATATTTGGGCTAGGGTTGTGGCTCAGTGATAGAGCGCTTGCCTAGCATGTGTAAGGTACTGGGTTCAATTCTTACCACCACATAAAAAAATAAATAAAGATATTGTGTCCATCTACAGCTAAAATATTTTTTTAATTATATTTGTGATATTAGCGTAGATATAATTTTGTATGTTTTTTGTTTGTTTTCTGGGGATTGAACTGAGTGAGGGTCTCACACATGCTAGGCAAGCACTCTACCACTGAGCTACGTCTCCACCCCATAATTTAAAATGTCTAAGACCTCTAAAATAAGTCTTTATAGTCTACATAGCATAGGTCACTCTGCTAGGCATATTTGCATTGAAACTCTCAAAACAACCTTTTAAGGTAAGCATACTATTACTATTATCAGTGAAATAGATTCAGATTTAACTTTCCCAAGTTTACACACATAATAAGTAAATGAGTTAGGATGTGAACCCAGATCTTTTGCTTACTTGTAATTTATCATTTTTTTAATTTATCATTTTTTAATTTACCATTTCTTGCTTACTTGTAATTTACTTGTAAATTATCATTTTACTTCTTCTAATATATAATTTTCTTTATTATTTTCCACTGTTGGACATTTAGAGTTTTGAAAAAAGAATAAACACCTGCATATAAACAGATCTTTAATCCTCTAGTCTCTGTAGGTTGCCTCAGATTTAATTCTTGTTTTGTTGTTTGTAGTACTGGAGATTGAACTTGGGACTTACCACTGAAATATACACACACACACAGAGAGCAAGAGATCAAGTGTGTTTATATATGTGTATATATGTATATAAATTGTGTGTGTTTGTGTAGATGGTGATAGGTGCTAAAAGCAGGCAACAGGTGGGTAATTCGTGGACAGTAGGAGTTACTTTCTTTTTAAGTAGAACAGCTAGGAGAAACCATTCTGAAAATATTAGGCAGAAACCTGAAGAAGATAAGGGAGCAAATCATAGAAATATGTATTAAGTTCATACCATATGCTAAACTCTATTCCAGACCCTGGAGTTATAACCATGAATAACACAGCCAAGGTTTTTATTCTCCTAAGACTTAATAAAATTTGGGTATGGGAAGGTAGGATAAATAAATAAGCTATCTTGTTTCAAGTCACTTGATCTTTTTTTATGTACAAAAGTGACTTTAAAGAAAGATGGCTTTGTAGTACACACTTTGATACACTTCTGTTCCAAGCGCAGCAGTGATAGATGAAAGGACATAGCCCAGTTCAAAAACCAACTAAACATTTCCATGGGAAGAGAAACAAAACTGAAATGTAAATTGGTGAGTTGGATTGAAGTTACAGGTCTGCCTGTGTTCCATTTCACAAACCAGCATTGTTTATAAGCCCAGCAGTGAGGGCAAACCAAGCTTACTGTGTGAACCAGAGAATAGAGTAGGGCTTTTCCCCTTTTTCCATTCCCAAACCTACCCTTTAAGGAAGGTAAAACCTGGAATAAGAGCATCACTAGCAACTCATCTGGGTCTTTAGGGATTTCCATCAAGTTTCAGACCTATGGAGACTTGACATACCAAGAATTAAACCAAGCTGCCCACCATTTATGTGTTATGTCCTAATATTACCAAAATGACAAGCTCTAACATATCAAGAAATAGTATCTACTTAAAAAGAAAAGAAAATTATAAGACAGATGCAGGAATGAAACATGAATATATAAATATAAAAAAGAACCATTTAGGGGCTGGGGTTTGTGGCTCAGTGGTAGAGTGCTCACCTAGTGTGTGGGAGGCCCTGGGTTCGATCCTCAGCGCTACATAAAATAAATAAATAAAAATAGACGTATAAAAAAAGATTTATTTTAAAAAAATTTAGAAACCTCAATTTCAGTCTTTAGAGAAAAAAACGAACTTGAAATATACAGGATCAACTGTAGACTTAAATGAGTAAATCTGTGAAGTTCACACAAAATGCATCCCAGAGACATGGGCAGAAAAAAAAATACATAGAGTGATTAAGATGCAAATAAGGACTTTCTTTTCTAGCAGTCTTATAGTCCAGTTACTATGACCTACCTTTCTACCAAAAACAACTAAAAATGCCAGACAACCTGGGCGGGGGCGGGGGGTACGGCTACCAGGGATTGAGCTTGACCACTGAGCAATATCCCCAGCCCTGTTTTGTATTTTATTTAGAGATAGTATCTCACTGAGTTACTTGGTGCCTCACTGTTGCTAAGGCTGGCTTTGAACTCATGATCCTCCTGCCTCAGCCTCCAGAGAACAAGCAAAAGTGAGAATACAAAGAGATAATGTACTTCAATTGACCATACAGTCATCCCTTCAGGTCCACAAATTCAGCCAACCTCAGATCCAAAGTAGACTTTTGTTCTTGTCATTATTGCCTGACTGATAAAATATGACAACTACTTCTGAAGCATTTGCATTGTATAGTCATCCCTCAGAGTCTGCAGGCAATTGGTTGTTGAACTTCCCCTGGATACCAAAATCTACAAATGCTTAAATCCTTTATATAAAAAGATACATGTAACCTAGGCACATCCTCCTGTATACGTTAAATCATTTCTGAACTGATTATAATATCTAATACAAGGAAATGCCATATAAATACTTGTTATATGATATTGTTTAGGGAGTGATGACAGAAAAATAAAAGTACGTGTTCAATAAAAAAGCAGTATTTTTTTCCAAATATATTTGATTTGCAGTTGATCAAGTACACAGATGTGAGACCCATGGATTTGGAGGGCTGACTGTATTAGATATTATAAGTAATTTACAAATGGCTTAAACTTTATGAGTGAATGTGCAGAGGTTATATGCAAATACTATGCCATTTTATATCACAGAGGGACTTGAGCATCTGTGCCTTTGTCCACAGGAGTCCAGAGATCTGTCCCCTGCAACAGTTACCCAGGAACAAAATAACTATTAACTAATGTATAACATGCCATTGTTTATAAAGTAATCTAAATTGCAAAGGTGTTAAATGTTTTTAAAAAAAAAATACCTCTTAGCCAGATGTGGTGGTACACACCTATAGTCCCAGTGATTCTGGATGCTGAAGCAGGAGGATTGTAAATTTGAGGACAGCCTCAAGTATGTGAGGCCCTACGCAACTTAGCAAGACCCTGTCTCAAAATTTAAAAAGGGGTCTCAGTGGTTAAGCATTCTTGGGTTCAATCTCAAGTGCAAAAAAAAAAAGTCTCTTAGAATCTCAACTGATAAGTACTCACATCTTGAGAGAGAGCGCTTATGATCTCAGGATGGGAATACTTAAGACACTCGATAATGCCAGGAAGAGTTACCCATACCTTGTAATCTAAGCAATTTGGGAGGATTACAGGTTGAAGGGCAGACTCAGCAACTTAGTATAACCCTATCTCAAAATAAAAAAGGATTCAGTGGTCAAGTGCTTTAGTACCAAAAAGTCAAGTCACAGGCTGGGAAGTGTGGCTCAGTGGTAGAGTGTGCTTTTTGCATGCATGAGGCACTGGGTTCAAAACCAAGCACCAAAAAAAAAAAAAAAAGAGAGAGAGAGAGAGAGAAAAGCTACAAACTAGGACAAGATATAAACAGATAATATCCAGTATTATGTTTCAAATTTACAGTCAGTTATTTTTAAAAATGTGTCAATCCAGTAGAAAAAGACTTAAGTAGGCATTTGTCAGAAGTTAATGATCAATAAGCATATGCAAAGAATAATAACTTCCTTGGAAATTACTCAAAGAAATGTAGATTAAAACTGAAGTAAGAAATCATTCCATACTCACCAATTAGCAAAGATTTAAAATAATGATGATATTAGACTGAAATTGATAAAAACCACTTAGGAAATAGTTTAGCATTAGCCCACTGAAGTTCAAGATGCAAATTCCCTGTGATAGAGATTCTAGGGCATATATATAAAATTTCTACATGTATACTGGAATACACAGACAAGGATATTTATAACACATTGTTTAGAGATATAAACGGAAAACTAGAAAGAAACACCAAGTTCAGGATTATGGTTACTCTGAAGAAGAAGGAGGAGGAGAAAGACTCTAAAGGGTGCTCAATAGCTTCAGAAGTAATTGTTAGATCTTTTTGCTTAAGTTTGTGTTTTGTTTTGTTTTGTTTGTACCAGGGATTGAACCCAGGGTCACTTAACCACTGAGCCACATCCCCAGCCCTATTTTGTATTTTATTTAGAGACAGGGTCTCACTGAGTTGCTCAGGGCCTTGCTGAATTGCTGAGACTAGTCTTGTGATCCTCCTGCCTCAGCCTCCCAAGCCATTGGGATTTCAGGTGTGCACCACCATGCCCAGCTTTAGATCACTTTGTTTAAACTGGATGTTGTTTGTATTGTTCAAAAGGCATGGGAAAAAGAATTCCAGAAGAAAGGTAGAGGGGAATGGCAGAGAAGCAGTACGTCATGGATAATAACAATGTTTTCTGGAGGCAAAGTAAAAATTAAAGCCGTTTTTTCCAAAAGGAAAAACAAGCTGGTGTAGTGGCAGAAGCCTGAAGTCCCAGTGACTCAGGAGGCTAAGACAGGAGGATCTCAAGTTTGAGGCCAGCCTGGGCAATTTAGTGAGATCCTGCCTCAAAATTAAATAAGAAGGGCTGGGGATATAGCTCAGAGGTCAAGTGCTCCTGAGTTTAATCTCCGGTCCTGGGGAGTGGAAGACAGGAAAAACGTAACAATAAAGCAATGTTTTGGATGAGCAGGCAATCTCTTACATTTAGAAACTACCGGGTAGAGCTCTCTTCAAATAGCTTAAGATTAAGAGAGATACCCTGGGAAACTGAGACCTACGTTCAATTTTATGATTGTCCCCTCTTTTCCTCTTCAGAGAGTACACATTGGATGTGTACAGACTGTCCTCTGTGGTCACACAGCATGATGCCAAGAAAGCTGGAGCTGAGGTCGTAAAGCAGGTGGAGCATCCTTTGCTAAGTGGTCTGTTGTACCCTGGACTGCAGGTACTTAAGAGAGATAGAGTGGCCCCAGTGATCTTTCTGCTCTCTTTCTTTTGAAGCTGGGTATTGAACTCATGTCCTTATTTATGCATGATAGGCAAGTGCTGTACCTCTCCCAGCTACTTTATGCTCTGTTTCTAATGATGAACACCAACTTCTATCAACATCAGTAAATCAGTGAACTTGCTGTTCCTTCACCAACTTCTGGGACTTCCTTCTTGTCTGTCCCCCTCCCCACATCACTGGCTTCCTGGAACATTCTTTTACTTCTTCAGTAGTAAGTCCTCTTCCTGTCTGTCCTGTAAGACATTGCTTATCTCACACATCATCTTTATCTCTTAATCAAAGCAAAAAAGTTCAGAGATGTGTGAAAATAAATTTTAGACGTGATCCTATTTTTCAATAAAGAAAACAATTACATCACATTTCATGGGTGTGTGTATATCTATGAGTTAGGAGAAAGATAGAAAAATACACCAAGCAAGCAGTTGATACTGTTTATCTCAGGAAGGTGGGATAAAAATTAAAATACACTTAACTATATCTCTGAGAAAAGAAAATGAAGTCTCTCTTGTCATCTCATACAGTTCTTTGTCAGCATTAAATCTGAAGACATACTATATCAGTCCTATCTAATATGGTAATCTCTAGTCTTAGTCACATGGGGCTATTAAAATTAAGTTAATTAAACTAAACTAAAGTTTTATCCAGGTGAGGTGGCATGCACCCCTGTAGTCCCAGCTACTCAGGAAGCTGACATAGGAGGGTCACTTGAGCTCAGGAGGTTGAGGGTATCCTGGGCAACACAGTAAGACCTCGTCACAAAAAAAAAAAAATAGTTAAAATTTGTTCTTTAGTTACATTGATGTACGCTGTACATTCAGTATATATTCCTTAAAGAGGAAAGAAGGGATAGCCATAGACTATCCTGGACAATTCTGGTAGCCACATGTGGCTATTGGCTACTATCTCAGCCCAGATATGGAACATATTCATCATCCTGAAGGTTCTATTGGGCAGTACTGTTTTAGACTGTCCCTGTTTATTCAACCTTCTTTTACTCTCTCTTCTTTTCTATCCTCAGCCTGTCATGCACCAAATTTTATTAGTTCTGCTTCTTAAAAACTCTTAAATTAGGGACTGGGGTTGTGGCTCAGTGGCAGAGTGCTCACCTAGTGCAGGTGAGGCACTGGGTTTGAGCCTCAGCCCCATATAAAAATAAATGAAAATAAAGTCATTGTGCCCACCTACAAATAAAAAATATACCCCCCCAAAAAAAAAAAAACTTAAATTAGCTGGGTGTAATGGCACACACACATGAAATCCCAATAGTTTGGGAGGCTGAGGCAGGAGGATCGTAAGTTCAAAGTCAGCCTCAGCAACTTAGAAAGACCCTGTCTCAAAAAATAAAATGGGCTGGGGAAATGGCTCAGTGGTTAAATGCTCCTGGGTTTAATCCCTAGTACTAAAAGAAAAAGAAAGAAACCCTCTTAAGTTCATTCTTGCTACTGGTGTGATCTTTTTACTGAGCTGGTCATTTTTTTCTTCACCCTGAAACCATTCAGTGGCCAGATAGCACTAAGCACAGTAGCATGACACTTCAAGGTCCTTACCTACTTTTCTAACCTCTTCACTCATTATTTCCCACATTCCTTGAAGTGCATTTGCAGACTGAATCATTCACAATTTCCCCTGAAACTTCACACCTATGCCTTCTTGCACATTCTGTTTCCTCTTCATGGTAAAAAACATCTATGTGTTTTTTAAAGCCAAGCTCAGCCCACGTCTGATTCTAGGAAGCTTTCCCGACACCCATTTGAGAGAGGTAATGGTGCCTTCCTTTGTGTTGGCACTGCTCCCACATGAACATCTAGGCTAGCTGAAGTGGTTGTTTACATGTCTCTCCCCAAGTGGGTAATTGGCCTTCTTGAAAGGAGTCTGGTTCTGATTCTTCTCTGCATTTGCAGAGCTGGCACCAAGCCTATAATATTTTAACAGTAGTTGTTCCCCCCCGCTTTTTTTTTTAACTTATTTATTTATTGTAGTTGTAGATGGACAGCATGCCTTTATTTATTTATTTTTATGCAGTGCCAAGGATTGAACCCAGTACCTCGTGCATGCTAGGCTAGCACGCTGCCACTAAGCTACAGCCCCAGCCCAACTATTCCTTTAATAGTATTTTAATTCCTTTAATTTAAGTATTTTTCAAGCTCTTACAGGACTTTTTTTTTTTTTTTTGGTGTGTGTTCTGGAGATTGAGACCAGGGCCAGGGCCTCTTGTATGCTAAGCACACACTACCACTGAGCTACATGCCCAGCCCAAGGACTCTTCTTGCCAGGAGAGGCAGTATTGGATTTGAACCCAGGGATGCTCTACTCCTCAGCTACATCCCCAGCTCTTTTTATTTTTATTTTGAGATAGGGTCTTGCTAATTTGCCCAGGCTGGACTCCAGTTTACCATCCTTTCACCTCTCCAGTTTGGGGATTACAGGTACGTACCACCACATGGCTGGACTTTTTTTTTTTTTTTTTTTTTTTGCTATAGATGAACACAATACCTTTATTTTTTTATTTTTTTATTTTTATGTGGTGCCTCACACATGCTAGACAAGTGTTCCACCATTAAGCTACAGCCCCAGCCTCTGGCTGGACTTATTTATTTATTTAAATATTTTTTTAGTTGTAGATGGACACATGTCTTTATGTTAGTTATTTTTATGTGGTGCTGAGAATCGAACCCAGTGCCTCATGCGTGCGAGGCAAGCACCATACCACTGAGCCATAACCCCAGCCCCGGACCTATTTATGCCACTTATTTGACATGTGTCACAGGCTGCCTTATTTAATGAATTACGTTTGACATGGCTGTGGTTTGTCTTTTCTTCCCTCCCTTTCCACTGGATTAGGAGCATCCTGAGAGCAGAGATTACTCTTCTCGTTTTTATCACATGACATCCACATGGACTTATGTTTGCCTCAAGTGCTTAGCAATTGTTGATGCAGCTCTTGCCCACTGCTGTTCCCCACTCCCAACCCCTGTCCTGGCTCTGCTTTCTGAAAAACCTAGTGATTCTACAGTTTCTGATATCTCAGACTCATAGGGAAGAAATACCATAGGTGTTTATGCTCATTTTTTTCTTTCCCCAGGCTTTGGACGAAGAGTATTTAAAAGTAGATGCTCAATTTGGAGGTGTTGATCAGAGAAAAATTTTCACCTTTGCAGAAAAGGTTAGTGTCCTTTTTCCTATATTTTTTATTTGAGCCTCAGAAGTATACAATTGAAATTAATTGAATTGCCATGTGCCACTCCCACCAGTCATACTCATATTATATGGTAGATAATATTCTCCTTATTCTGCAGATGAGAACACAATAGAAGAAAACCAAAGCCATTTAGTGTCACACAGTTAGTAACCGAGCTGGCGGTTAGTACCAGTCTTCCTAGAAGCCCGTGCTTTTGCTACCCACAGAAAGCTGCCCAGGACCTATTGAATTTGTTTCCTTCCTAATGCCTCAGTTTCCAGGAAGAGGTACCAGTCAGAACTACTGTTCTTTCCCTGAGCATTTGGTCCACACTGCCTTGGGTCTTGTATAAACTATTCAAGATAACATTTAAAAGGGTTTAGCAGGAAATCAGCACAAACCCATGATACTTTTTTTGTGCAAAAAAATTTGACTAAGTTGAAAAGAACAATTTCAAAGGAGTTGGTATTTTTGAAAGCTTCTCAAAACCTCATATTGGAAAGCATATGGAGAAAACAGTGCTAGTAGAAATGTAAATCCTTGGAAGATGATTTGACAACCCTAAAATGTTTTTATCCTTTGACCTAATAATTCTGTTTCTAGAAATTTGTCCTAAGGAAATGAGAAAAAGTGCAGTTTTTGTATAAGAGTAATTAGTACATTTGCCAATTTAAAGCAAAAATTTGGATATAAACATTTCCAGTGACAAGGGATTGGTTAAATAAATACATGATGAAAAATCCTCACGGTGGAGTATTATGCAATATTTAAGTACTGGTTTGGAGTTATATTTAATAAATGAGTAAATGCTTAAAATCTAAATCCTTTGATTAGTCAATTATTTCTTATTTTGTCTGCTCTGTTAACATTTTAGTGGAACCGTTTAGTAATCTCCAAAGATTCAATTCACAGCTTGTTTTTGTATGATTCACAAGCTAAGAATGATATTTACATTTTTAAAGGACAATTTTTAAAAGTTGAAGAATATGCAGTACAGACCATATACAGCCCACAAAGCTGAAACTCCTTATTATCTGGCCATTTACAAAAAAGTTTTGCCTCCCCCTGCCCTATAGATTATAACATGTATCCTTGTAACTTATTACAGTTGAAGTTAAATGTTTTCACAAATTCTCAACAGTGCAAGAACCTTCACTTAACCCATTATATTCCATCATCCTATTTATAGGCCACCTATAAATTTGCTCAATTTAACTTTCTGTAGGTACCCTATATATAGGATAATGGAACATAATGGGTTAACTCCCTCCTACCCTTTGTGCCTTTATTGTCATGATTTTACTTTTTACGTGTATTTTAAATATCAAAGACTTTATATTTTAATGTTTTTATTAGTGCATTGTATTATACATAAACCCTTTGATACCCTGGATTCCTTCCTACAGTCCTTGCTTCTAATGCTTCCATGTGAGTTCATTTTCCTGCAACCTGGAGAGGCCCCTTAATATTCTGTGCTTATAGTACAGGTCTTTCAGCAATGAATGAGTTCTTTCGGCTTTCTTTTGTCTGAAAAACACCTTTGTAAAAAAAAAATTTTGTACCAGGGATTGACCCTCAGGGGCCAGCCACATCCCCAGCTCTATTTTGTATTTTATTTAGAGACAGGGTCTCACCGAGTTGCTTAGTGCCTCCCTTTTGCTAAGGTAGGCTTTGAACTCAAGATCCTCCAGGAGGAGGATTCAAGCTAAAATCTTGGGGTATTCACCTATCCCTCTTTACTTTGATTGAACCTACACTTCAGCCTATCTTTCAAGTTCTCTGCATCATCTAAAATCTCAGCAAGGGTCTCCAGTCTCCCAGAGCCTATTATCTGCCAGGCTTCCTGAAATCTCACCATGTGCATGAGAGCTATTAGTCAGCTAAGAAATCAGTGGGGAATTTTAACCTAAGATTTTTTTCAGGGCATCAGAGTCCTTCTCTCTAGAATCCATCCCAAATCCTAGCTTCCCTACAGCCTGAACTCCAGTACCTGTGTCCTCTGCCTAGACTGTAGCTGCCACCTGGATCTCTTTTTCTCAGCACCTAGCTTGGAAAATGTTCTCAGGTAGAAAGCTGGGTGAACTTCCTTATCTCAAGTCTTATAACCCCACATTGCTTGCTGTCTGATGCCTGCAATTGAAATTTTTATGTATTTCCAGCTGTTACAGTTGTTTATGATAGGAGGATAAATTCAGTAGCCTCATAATGTAATATAATAAAAAAGCACTAGGGGAAAAAAACTGTTCACATTATGATCACTATTGGAAACTCTTATATATTGAAGAAAGAAAAAAACATTAAAAAAGAATGTAGCAACCTGTTAAGTTTCTGGACAAGTTAGATGAAATCAGGGCACTGAGGAGGAATTTATACTAATATCTGCTTCTGTGTGTTCCTTTCTAATCTCTCAGTACCTCCCTGCACTTGGCTACTCAAAACGGGTTCATCTGATGAATCCAATGGTCCCTGGATTAACTGGGAGTAAAATGAGTTCTTCAGAAGAGGTAAATTTCCAACTTTTGTTTGTTTTGTTTTTTTAGTTGTAGATAGACATAATATCTTTATTTTACTTGTTTGTTTATTATATGGTGCTAAGGATCAAACCCAACACATCACATGTGCTAGGCAAGTACTCTACCACTGAGCTACAACCCCAGCCCACCAACTATTACTTGAATCTAGAAATCTTCAACAAGAAATGGAGAGATTGAGGACTCAAAAATCTGTGACCTGGCTGACTAGAACATTCATATATTTTGCTGTGATCGACCTTCTTGTCCAGTTAGTTCAGTGGTTCTTGAGTATTGAAGGAGAAGCAGTCCTCGTGGGGTCCAATCATAATTTTAACAGTTCTTACTGATAAAACCACAAGCAAGTTATTTCTTCGTTAATAAAACTGATAAAATTCAGCCTTACTCATGAGAAGGCTTTGATTACATTACATCAACAAGCATTTTGATTCAAAGAGTTTGATAGAAGTGATATTATATCTCTTAACCTTTAAAAGTCCTACTAGGATAAAGTACACTTTTGTTTTAGAATTCTGATAAATGGTTCTGGGAGGGACTCAGGAATGTTGTTTTTGGTTTTTTGTTTGTTTTTCCTTTAAAATAATTCCAGATTTTTGTTTGTTTGTTTGAAGTACTGGAGATCAAACCCAAGTCTGTACTCCCAGCCAAAGCCTGAGAACTTTTTAAAAATACACGTGCCTGACCCAACCTCAAGACACTTTGATTCGTTAGGTTTGGGTGGAATCCAGTGCTTTATATTTTTTATATACTCAGGTGATTCATATACTGTCACATGTAAACTAGGATTTGGGTAACCACTGAATTCAAATGACTATAAACTCATATTCTAAAACAAGAAACAAAACTTATTATTAAAAAAGGAAAAATGGCTATAGATGATACATCATACTCTGTATCTACCTCCATTTTCTGTGGTCAACAGAATACTTTTTTTAAAAAATATTTTTTGTTGTTGATGGACCTTTATTTTATTTGTATATTTGTGGTGCTGAGAATCAAACCCAATGCCTCACATGTGCTAGGCATGCACTGTTCTGAGTTACAACCCCAGCCCAACAGAATACTTTTGAGACAGGGCCTTGCTAAGTTGCCAATACTAGACTTGAACTTGGGATCCTCCTGCCTCAGCTCCCATTGTCTGGGATTATAGGCATGCACCACCACACCTAACTTCCATTAATTAACCCACATTAATCCATTAATTTACAAATAAGTTATACATTCATGAAGGCAAAAGCTCCCATGACCAGTCACCTCCCAAAAGTCCTGCCTTAAATACCATTAACATATGACCTTGAGCGTTAAGTTTCCAACATATGAATTCTAGGAGGCAAATTTTCATACCCTAGCACCTGCTGTTGGTGAGTGCTATGAAATAGGTATCCTCATACATTACTGATATACCTTCAAGAAAACAATCTTGAACCTAGCAATTTTAGGTAGTTTAAGAATATAATCCTAGAGAAGACAAACAACCTCTGTAAAGATGTTCAATATAGCATTATATATAATTTGTAAAACTTAGGACGTAATCATAACAAGTTATGATGCCACTAATAAGTGGGAATATAATATAGCATAAAAATTCTAAATGAAGACAAGGTAGCCCCTCAGATATACTTAAGACATTGTCTCATATGAAGAAGCAAGGTAGACATTTCTTCTCTAAGTATAAATATATAACGATTCTGTATGCTATAGGCAAAGTCTGGGAAGAACATAGAAAAAATTAGTTTATTCTGCCCAATATCAAAATTCAAGTGAATACTTTGATTAATTATGCTTTTGTGCTACTTGTTTAATATTAAAATCTTTTTTTAAATATTTATTTTTTAAACAAATAAACAAAATACCTTTATTTTGTTTGTTTTTTTTTATGTGGTGCTGAGGATTGAACCCAGAGCCTCACACATGCTAGGCGAGCACTCTACCGCTGAGCCACAACTCCAGCCCCATGTTAAAATCTTTATAAAATTAAAAATAAATAAATAAATAAATATAAGATTAGTTCTCATTTCCAACCACAAGAGGTCCTCTTCTCCTCCTTGGTTTCTAGGAATCCAAGATTGATCTCCTTGATCGGAAGGAGGATGTCAAGAAAAAATTGAAGAAAGCCTTCTGTGAACCAGGCAACGTGGAGAACAACGGTGTTCTGTCCTTCATCAAGCACGTGCTCTTCCCCCTCAAGTCAGGTAAGATACTCCCTGTCCTCTCGGGCCAGGTTGGCAGAGCCAAACTTCTGCTGTGGTTATACTTGTGATTTGTCACAGATTCTTCCTCCAGAGACTGGTTGCCCTGAATTTCTACTCTAATTTCTTGTATATATTTGTACTAATGAGGGTAGGATATCATTTAATTATCTAGGGTTCATTACCAGACTAGGTTCTGAGGGGGTATCAGGTTAGGCAGGGGTCTTTGAAATGAGAGTGGAGGCAGACATGCTAAATTAGAGAAATACAAAAGAATTCTAAGTCTTAATCCTTCCCTTTAAGGACCTGGGATGCTAGCTGGGTACACAATATTGCCATTCATCATTCAGTTTAAGAACAATAGGGGTGGTGGTGTAGCTCAGTGGGAGATCACAGCTTAATGTGTGAGGCCCTAAGATTGATCCTACCACCAAAAAATAAGAAAATAAATGTCATATGATAAAGTTCAAAATACATAACTACATATACCTATGTATTTGGGCTAGGAATGCTTACTACTATTACTAGTTGAGTTTGTTGATGTAGATCCTTTTTCTTATAGAGTTTGTGATCCTTCGAGATGAGAAATGGGGTGGAAACAAAACCTATACTGCTTACCTGGATCTGGAAAAGGACTTTGCTGATGAGGTAATACTAGAGAAATAATAATCCCCAATAACTCTGACCTCTCCCTCTTGGCCTAGCAAGGTTTGTGATTGTGTGCCACAGGCCTCCATCTTTATGCTATCCAGGGCTGTGTATTTTGTTAATGACTTAGATGAAGATTCAGATAGTTCACAGATTAAATGGGAAAATGGCACAAAGCTAATACATTGACGTCTTCCTCCTTTCCAGAGGACCTGACAAGCTGGAATAAAGGTTTCAACAAGAGGAAGTATTCAGAGACAAGTGAAAAATAATGTACAAAAAAGAACAACAGGGGCCAGGCACAGTGGTGCACGCTTATAATCCCAGCAGCTCGGGAGGCTGAGGCAGGAGGATCACAAGTTCAAAGCTGGCCTCAGCAACTTAGCAAGACTTTGTCTCTGCATAAAATATAAAAAGGGCTAGAAATGTGACTCAGAACAACTATTGTGACAACTATTTATGTAGTATTCATATTTTATTAATATTACAGATAATTTAGAGACAATGTAAATTATACAGAAGGATATATGTAGGTTTTATGCAAATACTATGCCAGTTTATATAAGGGGATCAAGCATCTGCCAGTTTTGGTATCCTTGGGGAATGGTGCTGTCCCCATGGATACCAAAGGACAGCTATACATGGTCCAGATGTAAAACAGGAGGAAGTAACTAACTGGCTTGTGGAGAGGACAATATCTGAGCACTGTTTTGCTTGAAGAATAGGAAATCATGAGAAAATTTGTGAGGGAATTAATTGTGTAAAAAGTTGGTAAGATGAGAAATTACACATGATTTAGTCTGCTAGAGTTGAGGTAGGGCATTGTAGGAAGACAGGCAGGGGCAGGTCACAAAGAGAAGACAGATGTAATAATAGAAAATAGGAAATAAAATGGGGTTTTGATCCACTGTGAACGTAGGTTACATCAACAGTTTGATGGGCTGTTAGAAATATGAACAAGCCTAGGTGTGGTGACACATACCTTTAATCCAGCAACTCGGGAGGCTGAGGCAGGAGAATTGCAAGTTGGGGGCCAGACTTGGCAACTTACTGGGACCCTGCCTCAAAATAAAAATAAAAAAGGGCTTGGAGGGGCTGAGGCTGTAGCTCAGTGGAAAAGTGCTTGCCTTGCATGTGTGAGGAACTGGGTTCAATCCTCAGCAACACATAAAAATAAATAAAGATATCGTGTGTTCATCTACAACTAAATAAAAAAGGTGGGGGGGGTGCATTTGGAGTATAGCTCAGTGGTAGAGTACCATTGGGTTCAATCCTCAGTACCACACAAAAGAAGTCAGGGGGACGGAGGTTGTAACTCAGTTGTAGAGCACTTTCTTGGCATGTATTCCCTGGGTTCAATCACTAGTACCACCAAAAAAAAAAGGAAAGAAATGTTTACATTGACTCTTGGGCTAAGTCCAGAAATGTTCAGTCCAAGCTGGTGTGGTGCACATGCCTTTAATCCCAGAGACTCAGGAGGAGGCTGAGGTAAGAGGATCACAAGTTCGGGGCCAACCTGAGCAATTCAGTAAGACCTTGTCTCAAAATTAAAAATAGTGAGGGGAAGGGGAAAAATAATATAAGGGGGACAAACGAATGTCAGTAGAGGGAGCAGAGAGAGAAGAGGGGAGGGGAGGGGAGGGGAGGGGGGATAGTAGAGGATAGGAAAGGCAGCAGAATACAACAGACACTAATATGGCAATATGTAAATCAATGGATGTGTAACTGATGTGATTCTGCAATCTGTATATGGGGTAAAAATGGGAGCTCATAACCCACTTGAATCAAATTGTGAAATATGATATATCAGGAACTATGTAATGTTTTGAACAGCCAACAATAAAAAATTTAAAAAAAAAAAAAAGGATTGTGAATACAGCTCTATGCTAAAGCACCTCTAGGTTCTATCTTGAGTACCAAGAAGAAAAAAAAAGAAATGTTGAATCTAGAACCAGGGAAGTGATCCCTTCTGTTCACTGTTCTGAGTGTGATGTTATTGCCCTGGACTTCAAGCTGGGACATGTTGGTTGGGGAAGGAGGAATGTCATGACGGAATAATCTCAAAACCATGTCACAAGATGTAGGTGAAGCACCTAAGAGCTAAACAGGACTGTGGATGAGGACCACAGCAAGATGTGATGTTGGGGATGGAAGGGCTTCCTCATTTAACCTTGGCTTCCCCTTCACTGGAAGTGTGCAAGAAGCAGCTAGAGAACCACTTGGAGACAATGGTGAAAGCCTGATTGAGCATTAAATAGAGGGAAAGACTTGACCTGAGGTCTGGAGGCCTGTCTGGCCCATTTTTTGATGTTTTACAGCAATTACTCTGAAACCCTTCCTTCTGCCATCTGAGGCAGACCACAGAAGCCACACTCCTCTCCTCAACCCTGTGTGTTGTCCTTTATGAAATACTGAAAAGGAATACATGAAATGCCTCTAAGAAAAGGTCAGCAGCCAAGTTATCCCATAGCAATTTCTGTGGTATGGGTATATTCTTTCTGCACTGCCTGAGACAGAAACCATTGGCCTCATATAGCTGTTGAGCACTTAGAATGTGGCTAGGGAAACTCAGGAGCTACATTTTAATTTACAAATTTTAAATGTCCACAAAAGTCTTGGTGGCTACCATATTGGATGGTGGCCAAATTAAAAAGTGTTGGCGATACTGTATTATAGGTATTTATACCCAAGGGGTATCACCTTATAATGCCTAGAAAATCCTTTCAGGCCAGATTTAGGGTATAAAAAGATAGCCATGGGACACAGGAAGAAAAATTGAATTTATAGCTGGGCACTATTTTATTTATCTGTAAATAAAATACAAAATAGGGCTGAGGATATGGCTCAGTGTTTGAGTGCCCCTGAGTTTAATACCCTGTACCCCAAAAAAAGAAAAATTGTATTTCTCAACTAGATTGAGTTTCTCTTATCTGAAATATTTGGAACTGGGAGAGGTTTAGATCTAAGATTTTTTCAGATTCATTTATTTTTTATTTTTGGGGGGTTTTCAATGGACTTTTATTTTCATTTATTTATATGTGGTGCTGAGAATTGAACCCAGTGCCTCACACATGCTAGGCAAGTGCTCTGCCACTGAGCTACAACCCCAAGGTTATTTTTGTTTATTTTGTTACCAGGAATTAAACCAACCCAGGGGTGCTTAGTCATTGAACCACATCCCCAGCCCTATTTATTTTTTATTTTGAGACAGGGTCTTGTCTAAGTTGTTTAGGGCCTCTCTAAATTGCTGACCTCGAACTTTCTATCCTCTTGCCTCAGCCTCCTGAATTGCTGAGATTACAGGCATGTGCCACCACACCTGGCTATATATTTAATTTTTTTTGCAGTACTGGGGATCAAAAACAGTGGCACCTGAACCATTGAGCAACATCCTCAACTCTTTATTTTGAGACAGGGTCTTATGAAGTTGCCCAGGTTGTCCTCAAACTTGTGATTCTCCTGCCTCGGTCTCCAGAGTAGCTGGGATTATAGGCACATGCTACTGTACCCAGCCAGATTTTGGAATATTTGCATATACGTAATGGGGGATGGGACCCAAAACTAAATAAGAAATTAATTTGTTTCATGTATACTTATGTGCATAGCTCAAAGGTGATTTTATGCAATATTTTTAGTGTGCCTATATTTTGACTGGAAACCATCACATGAGGTCAGATGTAGATTTTTTTTTCCCTTGTGTCATCCTGCTAAGATTTTTTTTAATATTTATTTTTTAGTCATAATTGGACACAATACCTTTATTTATTTATTTATTTTATTAGCTACACATGACATTACAATGATCTTGGCAATTCATACATTTAAATCAAATGGGGTATAATTTCTCATTTTTCTGATTGTACAGATTGCAGAATCACATTGGTCATACAGTCACCTATATACATACAGCAATCATAATGTCTATTTTATTCTGCTGCCCTTCCTATCCCCCCTTCCCCTCCCCTCCCATCACTTCTCTCTATCCGATCTAATGTGGCACACTTTTTTTTTTTTTCTTTTTCTCCTCACAACATCATACATGTATTCTGTGTGAGGGTCTCCTTCCATCTTCCATGCAATTCCCCTTCTCCCTCCTTTTCCCTCCCACCTCTCTTCCCTATTTAGTGGTAATCGTCTTCTCATGCTCTTCCTCCCTATCCCATTTTGAGTCACCCATATTTATTTATTTTTATTTGGTGCTGAGGATTTTTAACCCAGGGCCTCACACGTGCTAGGGGAGCGCTCTACCACTGAGCCACAACCCTAGCCTCTGCTAAGATTTTAGAGTATTTTGAATTTCAAGTTTGCATGTCAGGGATGCTCAATCTAGCCAGGTATAGTGGTGCACATGTGTAATCGCAGCTACTTGTGAGGCTGAGGTAAGAGGATCAAAAGTTCAAGGCTAGCCTGGGCAACTTTGTGAGGCACTGTCTCTGAAAAAATAAAAAGGGCCGGGGATGTAGGTCAGTGGTAGAGGGCTTGCTTAGGATATGTGAGGCCCCAGGTACAATCCCCAGTCCTACTGCCAAAAAAAGTTTTTAAAAGAGGAATGTTTAACCAGTACTAACAGACCAACACTGCTCTCACCATTTTATCCACATTATATGATTTTATTTTCATTCTGAATATGAGAAACAGCTATTGTTATCCTCATTTTATAAGAAGTTGAAAGTTAGGAGTGGGTAAGTACCTTGTTCAGTGTCACATACCTATCTGGAAGTCTAACCTAGGTCTATCTCCTAAGCCCTTTTTCTTCCTTCTGTCTTGTCATTCTTCAGTGTTTTGGGTTACCCATGTGAATATTTTCCTGCCTATGAGTAGCATGTGGTTTTTGCCACTGCTCTAAGCATAAATGAAGATGGTAGAAGAATTAGGATAATAAATATATTCAGCCTCTAAAAGCCCTCAAATTCATATGGAGCTTAAAATCAAAAGACCTGGATTTCAGACAAGTTAGCCTTTCTAAATCTATTTCCCCCTTTTCTGCTGGGAAAACACTCCCTTCATCCTATATGCACATTTTTAGTAGATTCTGGTATCCTGTGCCCTGTTCCAGTCCTCATCTCATCAGGTCTTATTTACTTCTGCAGGTTGTACACCCTGGAGACCTAAAGAATTCAGTTGAAGTCGCCCTGAACAAGTTGCTAGATCCCATTCGGGAAAAGTTTAATACCCCTGCCCTGAAGAAGTTGGCCAGTGCTGCCTACCCTGATCCCTCAAAGCAGAGTAAGGCCCACTGGGGTCGGGAAGGGCCAGGAAATAGGTTACAGTTTCAGAAAAGAGAGCCTGTCAATGGGTCTTAGAAACACATCTATCTTAAATGGAGGACCCAAGAATCCAGGAGGTTTCAAGTGCAAAACTGTCTTATTGCACTAACTCCTGGATTAAGATATGATTTGTTTTGATTGGGTTTGGTAGATTCCATAAAGTGATTATGTCCTACTGCACCAGCATCTTAAAAGAGGCAGATGGGAGACATGTACTTAGATCCTTCTAGTCTGTGTTCACTAAATCTGCTGCTTCAGTAGGAGAGTGATTGGGTTAAATAAACCTGGTACACCTAATCAGTATGTAGGGTGATAAGCTGTTATAGAGCCTGCAGAGCCTCTTACAAGAGCTCATTTTTAGCTGGGTGTAGTGGCACACACCTGTGATCCCAGCAATCCCAGGAGGTTGAGGCAGGAGGGTCACAAGTTGCCTCAGCAACTTAGTGAAGCCCTAAGCAACTTAGTGAGACCCTGTCTCAAAGTAAAAAGGGCTGGGGATGTAGCTCAGTGGTAAAGTGCCCCTGAATTAAATCCCTAGTACCCCCCACCAAAAAAACAAAAATACTTCATCTTTAGGATCTCCCAATTCCCTGGCTTCTTCTGGCTCTTAGTCCACCGTTCACTTGAGATATTGGCACTGATAATTTTATGTGACCCTTCCAGAAAAGACTCAGTAAATCCTATGTGGAATGCATGAATGGAAACACCCAAAGGTGGCAAAGGTTTACAGTCCCCTCACTTCCAACCTAACAACTGAGGGAGAGAGTAGATGAAAATCTGGCATGTCATTTCTGAAAGACTGCCATCCCTGTTTTAAAGCATAAGTTAGTGGGTAGGTTCTGGGGATTCTCTACTAAATCTTGCCTAATCTTGTGTTCTCATCTGGTGAGATTAGCAGCTGACCTTCCATGGGAGCAGGGAGTGGATCTTGACCCCATGGTGTTCTTCTCATTCCCAGAGGCCATTGCCAAAGGCCCTGCCAAGAATTCAGAACCAGAGGAAGTTATCCCATCCCGGCTGGATATCCGCGTGGGGAAAATCATCAGTGTAGAGAAGGTACTCATTTTTCACCACATCCCAGAGAAGCAGAGACAGGGGTCAGGCTTGTCTGTTTCCTTCTGGAAGAAACCTGGTCTAAAGAGGGCAAGTAACATCTCTGAGGTCATGTTGCAAGTCAGAACCCCAGTGTCTCCTTCCAGGCATCAGGCTTTCCATAGCCATTTGCTGCCCCTGGACCTTACACAACCAAACACAGCCAGGAACTGAATGCAGGAGGCAGATGTCAGAGGGAACTTGTTTACCCGTTAAAACTGACCTGATGGGCTTTCCTGTCTGTAGCAGCTTGCCTGGACTAGTTGCAAGCCTTATCTTGGATTAGCCACATTGCCTGCCCCTCAGACAGTGGTAGAGAGAAGATGATTCACTTTTTCCCAGAGACAGAAAGTCACGAAGTCAGCTGCTGGGGACCATTGTTCTGACCTTTTCACCCTCCCTCCAACCCCTACATACCCCAGACACCCCCCACCCCACCCTCTGCTCCGAGCATTGACTTGGTTTTCACACACTACCTTGAAATGTCTGTTGATGCTCCTGCCTCAGATGGTGAAGCCAACACTTACCTTCCCACCTCCCAGTCACTTGGGACACACTGGTGTAGCATGTGTGCCATAGTGGTAGCCACTAACAGTTCAGTTCATTTAATCTCTGATAGAAATTCTTCCAGAAGCAATTATATTCATTTTCTCAAATTTGACCTCTTGGTTGGGAGTAGAATATACCTTCAAGGCCTCTGCTGTCTGGGGATCTGAAAATAGTTACCTCTAGAGGGTCCATCCATGGGACTCTGAAAGGAGCAGATATCCCTTTTTGGAGACAAGAGTTCACTAGGCCCCCGATCTGCTCTACTGGGATATTCTCCTACCTGATATCTCTTGCTGGCAGCACCCAGATGCAGACAGCCTGTATGTGGAGAAGATTGATGTGGGCGAAGCTGAACCACGGACTGTGGTGAGCGGCCTGGTACAATTTGTGCCCAAGGAGGAACTACAGAACAGGCTTGTGGTGGTGCTGTGCAACCTGAAACCCCAGAAGATGAGAGGAGTTGAGTCCCAAGGCATGCTTCTGTGTGCCTCCATGTGAGTAAGGACTAGATGGGGCTCAGGACCTGGGGAGGCCAAGAGCGGGGGAGCTGGACCCTATGATGCCCAGTGGAAGCCCTGAGAAAACACACCTCATTGATGCCAAAAAAGTGATGTCTGAAGGAGTTATTGTTCAAGTATCATGAATGAGACACTACCCAAGTTAATTTTGTTAAAACAGAAATGGAGGTGTGCACTTGCCCAAGCCTTACTACCAGTTAAGAGCTGGAGGCAAGATTCAAACCAGGTTCTGTAAAGTCTTTACTGCATTATTTCATACTTCCAGATTTGGTTATCTCTTCTAACATAGGAATTTAATAGCCCCATTTAATCTAAACTGGCGATGTCCAAAGATGTGCTAAAGTAATGAGGACCTCCTGGGGCCATGGCTTTGAAGATGTTCTAAATCCCATTAGGGTCCTTTGGAAAGGCCCAGATCACTTTGGCTTCCACAACCCTGGGAAGCCATCTGTAGCCTCACCCTTCCTTTGTCCTGTGTGTCTTCTCAGAGAAGGGGTAAGCCGCCAGGTTGAACCTCTGGACCCTCCTGCAGGCTCTGCTCCTGGTGAGCGAGTGTTTGTTAAGGGCTATGAGAAGGGCCAACCAGATGAAGAACTTAAGCCCAAGAAGAAAGTTTTTGAAAAGTTACAGGTAAATGCTGCATTGTTCCCTCTTGCCTGCTACTGGGCCCTGTCCCTACTCTTCTTTGTTAGTGAATCCACAGTTGTCTCAGTCCCAACTGGGACTTCGGCTTTCTTCATTCCAGACCTTCCTGTAAGTGAGATGTCTGAGGGGCCTGGAGGTCTCAGAAGGACCTCTCATGTACTGAGCTTTGACAGGCTATTTGAGGCACTATGTAAGAAACTTCAGACACTTCTTATTTATCTCCAGGCTGTGACAGGAGATGGAGATTATCTCCATTTTACCTAGCAGGATATCTGCCAAAGCCAGAAGTGATGGAGCCAAGGGCTGGTGCTGCATCTCAGTGGTAGAGTGTTTGCCTAGCCTGCAAGAGGCCCCGGGTTCCATCCCCATCACAAACGAAAACAAGAAGAAAAAATAAAAGATGGAGCCAGAATCAAAACCTTCCTAGGGCCAGGCATGGTGGCTCACACCTATAATCCCAGCAACTGGGAAGGCTAAAGCAGGAGGACCACAAGTTCGAGGACAGCCTCAGCAATTTAGCAAGACCCTGAGCAACTTAGTGAGACCCTGTCAGAAATTTAAAAAAATTAAAAGGGCTTGGGGATATAGCTCAGTGGTAAAGCATCCCTGAGTTCAGTCCCTAGTGCCAATAAATAAATAAATAAACAAACAAAAACTCTTGTAGGGTCCCTCTCCCCGCCTTGACCCTTGGATACTCATTCTCTCCTTGCCTTCTGGACACTAACACATATGGTCTGCCCCAGTGATCTCTGAATTCATTCATTCATTCATTCACTCATTTAGCAAATGTCAAATTCATAATATGTATCAGGCACTATTCTAGGAGCTTGGGCTATATCACTGAACAAAACAGCAAAAATTGCCTCTCATGGAACTAACACCCATATGTGCCTTTTTCAATACCTGATTCCTCAAAATGCTTCTGGAGGTGTTTAAACGGTGTGTGTCTCCTGTATGTAGCAAATGGGTTTTTATGGTGACTATGAATCACTTATTTTTTTTCTGGCTATAAAATAAAATTTTCATAGTAGAAAAAGTCTAAAATATAGATAGGGGTAATGAAGAAAATAAAATATCCAGCCAGACACCATGGTGCATGCCTGAATCCCATTGACTTGCAGGCTGAGACAGGAGAGTTGCAAGTTCAAGGCCAGCCTCAGCAACTTAGTGAGACCGTTTCAAAATTTAAAATGGCTACAGATGTAGCCCTGTGGTAAAGAAGCCTAGGTTCAATCTCAAGTATTATAAAATAAAAAATCAAGATAAGATATCCATAGTCCTGCCAAAGAGAAACTTAAAAAATGAAGTTATTTTTTCCTTTTGGTCCTTTGCTCTGCATAAAATGGATTTACAGTTTGATTCATACTGAAAGTTTTCTGTTTTAGTCAGGTGTGGTGGCACACACCTATAATCCCAGTGACTTCAGAGGCTGAAGCAGGAGGATCCCAAGTTCCAGGCCAGCCATGGCAGTTTAGCAAGACTGTGTCTCAAAATGAAAAAGAAAAAAAAAAAATGTCTGGGATAATAGGGATGTAGCTGAGTGGTAAAAGTCTATGGTTCAATCCCCAGTACTGAATTTTTTTTCTACTTTATGCTCCCAGACTTTCTATATCTTAAATACTGAGGTCACACTACACAGCAGTTTATCACAATTATCATAATTTAAGACTTTACTAGCCATTGAGGGTGTTCTCATTGTTTCACTATTAGAATGTTACAGTGGGCTGGGTTGTCAGTCAGTGGTAGAGGATGCATGAGGCACTGGGTTCTATCCCCAACACCACACCACACACACACAAAGAATATTATGCTGGATGTCTTATACAGAGACCTTTGTACTTAATTTTTCATGATTATTTTCTTAAACTAAATCTCTAAAATGAACTTACCTGAGACAAAAGATATGAACATGGAAGCTTTGACAAATTATTCTTAGAAAAGCTGAGCCAGGTTACACTATAGTAGTATAAGTTTCCTTGGGATCTCAACCACCACTGTTAACAACTTTTTTTTTCCTCTATCTTAATCAGATTGACTTTAAGATTTCTGATGAGTGCATTGCACAGTGGAAGCAAACCAACTTCATGACCAAGCTGGGAAACATTTCCTGTAAAACACTGAAAGGAGGGAATATCAGCTAGCCAGCCCAGCATCTTCCCTACTTCTACCATCCTGAGTCTTCTGGTGTCTCAGTTTGTTCCATTTGTCACCTGTTTGCCCATCTCTCAGGACATTGAAGCAGCAGGTCTTGGACTCTTTCTTAGGTGCAAAACTGGGTAAGGGGCAGCATACCTCCCCAGAATCTGGAATCATCCCAGGTGGTAAGTGGGGCTAGGGAACCCAGTTTTACCAGCTTCCTTTGGCAGCTGACTCAAGAATTCTGGTTTCAATATAACTCATAGAAAAAGTTTATGCCACAGTCCTTGTAATTGGAAAAACATTGGTTCCCAAGTTTTTTGGAGTTATCCCAGCAGCTGTGCCTCTAGCTGGAATCTAGTGCCTGGACTGGGCTAATTACAGTTTCTTCCCCAACAGGAAATTGTGGGATTTGAAAAGCAAAGAGAAGGGAAAACAGAACCTAGTGGTCTATCAAGTGGTTGGCAGCGTTCACACTGCATGCCTACTCTGGGGCTTCGTGTTGGTGGGAGACAGGGCCTGCCCCAGGGCTCATGGAATTTCCCTTGATCCAGTCAAACTGGGACACTCCCTAAACCAGCTGTGTTGTTAGTTAGCATGGATGGCATGGCGTGTGTCTTCAGAGAGGGTGAGGTCATTTCTCTATAAGGCGAGAAAATTGAATCACTAATCATCACTGTCAAATTCAAATAAAATGGTCTGAACAAGCATGTCTGGATGGGGACTGTCTGTAAGTGTGAAGCAGCTGCTGGGTCCCTCTCCCAGCCTGGGGTTGCTTGTATCTTGTAAGTTTGGCATTGTAGTGGGACAGTTGGGGGACTGGTGGATGGCAGATACCTTTGGTTTCCCTTTGGTGGTGCTAAGCGCAGCAAGCAGAACATTTTCCCTTCTAAATGTTGGCAGAGACCACTGCCCTGCCCTGCTCCACCCCCATTCAGCAGCAGCAGCAGCCAAATCCTTTTGTGGTTGATTAGTGTGGTGACTGAGTTTTCACACTAGTGTGTCGGGAGAGCTTTCCTCACACCTAGTTACCAGTGTTAGCCATTGAGAACATATTGCCCATTTGATGTGGAGGGTCGGGAAGCAGCAGTCACAGCCAAGTTTCAATCATTTAATTAATTAATTAACACCTTTTAAATGAAACAGAGCTTTTTCACCCCTCAAGCTTCAGGGCAGAGGGAATGGATTGTTTGTATAGACATATCAAAGACTCGAAAATTTAAAGAAATATATATATATATACTTCTCTCTTCTAACATTTTATGCAAATTAAAAATCAGAGGCTTTTGGTCTCTCCATTTGCACGAGGTCAAGCTCATTCACCCCAGAGAACAAAGGAGAGTTGCCTCTTCTAGATTCCCCCCTCTCCTTTGTGCTCTGGTCCACCAGGTGGGGGAACAAGCTCAGAAAATCCCAACTGAGGATAAGAGCTCCAGTAACATGGGAATAAAGAGGAGTCAGGCTCCCTCCACCTCCAGCAGTTCTGAAGGCCTAGTTTCATGGGGCTTTGACTGCTCCTAGGTTCTGGGTCCTGGGGTGGGGTGGATCAGAAGCTCCAAGCAGAAGAGTACTTACTGATTGCCTTCCCCTACTCACTGGACAGGTGCAACATATACCAGCAACAGCTCCCCATTATCCATGGGGCAAGGGAAAGATGTTGGTTTGTAGCCACTGGGAGAAGACAACAGTGGCAAACTAAAGAAACCCCAGAGCAGGCAGCCAGAGGAGCCCAGGCCCACAAACCCCCATTCCCAGGGGTAGGTGGCAAGGGCCAGTGTGTCACTGTCTGTAGTAGTGGAGAAGCTAAAAGTAAGGTTCCTTGCCAGGCTCAAGGCTGAGTCACTGCTGAGAAAAGAGGATCAAGAAGGGATGGCCCTGGGTGGCAGCCACACTGCTGTGCACGGAGGTACTGGAGGCACCCCTGTGGAGCCAAGGGGACCAATGAGGAAGCCACCTGACCTAGATAGATCACATAAGCTGAAAACAGAAAGGTCATTAAAACTCCTGGAGGAGCGATCAGTAGCAGAGGCTGACATGTAGGAAGAGCCACCCAGCGCCCTCTGATAAGGGAAGGTTTTGGAGTAAGACTGCACCTCTGGCTTCCCATTCTTGCCACTCAAATCAGCTCCCCCTGTGGAATCACCCATGCTGAACAGCAGGAAGGACATGCACCAAAGAGTAGAGAAAGGTCAGAAAATAAGGTGCAAGGGCCAGACCTGGGCTGCTGCCCAAATAAGCTCCCCTGCCAGATCTTCCCTCCTGTCTCAGTACTCCCTGTGAAGCTGAAAAGGACACAGCCCATGGGCCCTGCCTCTGAAACTGTGCCTGCTGGATCAATCAAACAAGGGGCAGATGTCTGGCATGCCAAGGACCTGCTGAGATGACCTACTACTGTGATTTGCTTCTGAGGACAGAGCCTGCAAACCTGCCCTCTCCTTCTTCCTCCCCACACCCATTTAGAGCCTGGGAGTCCCCTAATTCTTGTCCCCTGCATGAAGCACCTGGCAGAGCTGGAAGGCAGGAGGTTGGTGGTAAACTGAGGCACAGGAAGGCTAACCCCACTGCACCTTTTGTGCTTTGGAATTCCACAGCCCCATTCCTGCCCCCAGCCTTGAGGAGCCTGTGGGAATGTGACTTGCCCACCTCCAAGAACTAAGAAAGGAGCAAACTAGATTGGGGAGGAGGGACAGTTTGGTCCCAGCTATGGGCTGGTACCCAGGGATTGATGCTGCCACCATGTAAACAGACCCTTGGAACGTGGCTTCCCAAGCCCTGGAGGATGGACATGCAGCCACTTCACAAAAGTGCTTTGATTCTGGACTACAATATGTGCATGATTTGGACATGGGGGGGGGGGGTGAAAAAAAACACATGAAGTGTTCTGCTCCCGTCTCTGTGGCCTCAGGGCCAGCAGGGGGCGCAGTCACCCACTCCCACCAGCTACCTCCTTCATGATGAGGCTAAGGCCAAGGCTGAAGGGGCAGCTGCTGGAGGCGAGTCCTTTGAGGGGAAAGGCATGAGAGCTGGGTGATCTGGAGGACGGGCGGCGACACCAGGCTTGCATAAATATCGAAGGCTGTGGAGGTTAAGGCTGCAGGCGTCCTCTCTTAGGTTGTGTCTGCTGTCCTCTCGTCCTTGGAGCTGCTCAGGTCCCTGAGAGATTGTATTCCTGGGATGGGTCAGCAGTGCCAGTGCATGGTCAGACCAGCTCTTTCTGTGGGTCTGTGAGAGAAAAAGGAACATTTAGTAAGGGGCGCCCAGTTTGGTTCAGACACTGAGAGCCCAAGCACACTTTCACCCAGCCTTTCCCTAAACTCTCACTTGACAGACACCAGTGACAGCAGCTGGAAACTTGACTCAGACACTGTAAAGTAGGTGTCACTGTCCCACACTTCACAGCACTAGGATAAGACAAAATGATAAGGTTGGAATATACCTGGTAGGTCTGAGGTCAAAGCCCCACCCCCATGTTCCTTTTCCTGTAGTTCAAGTGATAATTCACCTGTCCCAGGCCTCCTAAATCCAGTTATTTTTGTTTTGTTCCCTTTTGTTGTAAAAATTAACCATCTCAAAGACCCAAAAGCAAATGCCCAGTGGTAGGACTTCAAATATTTATTTCCTACCATCAGTGACAAGACCCACACCCACCACTGCGCACTATACCTGAGTCTGGGGGACCCATCTTCTCCTCTGGGCCCACCAGCTGCACAACATCTCCGTTCTCTGCCAGCTCCCCCTTAGTCCTGTCCTCAGCATGAGGGAGCCCATTGGTAGGAGGAACAGTTATGGGTTCAGCCCGAGGAAAACTGGGAGAAGCAGGTAAGGGGACTCCCACCGAGGGCTTGCGGGCCACAGGTGGGGGAGCCTTCGGTGACTTCTTCAGGGACTGGGATGGCCGCTGCTCCGAAATGCTCCTAAGTTCAGCCACCAGATTCCGCTGGAGGTCAGCCTGGGCCTCAGGGGACACTGGCCGTTCAAGCTGTAGCTTCTTAGTGCCCTTGGAGAAGATGAAGCTGGCTGTTGAGGCAGGAGACTGGGGAGACTGTGGCCGGGCCTCCGGTGGTCCATTGGGCTGGGCACTTCCGAGGCCCTCACTGGCAGCCAGGCTGGAGGCCTTGAGTAGGACGGCAGCATGGAGCCCAGAAGAGGAGACAGGCACAGGGCTAGCCCGACCTGACAGGGCCCTTCGCAGCGGCTTCTGGGGGGCTGATAGCCCTGATGCAGAGGTTGGAGCACCTGTGGAAGCGACCACAGAGCGCAGCCGCACCATCTGCAGGAGTGAAGGGGTGACCAGGGGCACACCAGCTTCGTCCCTGGAAGCCCCATTGCTCTTGTTGCAGCCTACTGGCTCCTTCCGAGGGAGTCTGACCAGCTCTGGGACAGAACTAGTTGCGGGTGGGGCTGGTGGGGCTGGAGGAGGGTCTGGGGTCCCCTGGGGCTGGCTCTGGGAGGCAGCCAGGGAGCTGACAGGCCCAGGGGCTACTGCAGACTCAGGGCTAGCCACAGAGAAAAAGGCCTCCTCAGGTGGTGGGAAGTCAGCCATGGACAGATCCTGCTCCTCAGGTGTAGGGGGTGGGGGTGGGGGCCAGTTGGGGTCTGGGAGGGGCTCCTCAGTCTCTAGGGAAGTTGGGGCCTCCTCAACCACCTCTAGTTTCTTACTAGGTGGTGGGGGTGGATGGTAAGATGGGGGTGGGGATGGTGGGGGTGACTGATCTTTGGAGACAACAGGAGACTCCTGGGGTGGGACCAGAGATATCTGGGGAGTGGGAAGAGACTCAGGACTAGTATCAATGGTAGAGACAGGCCCAGGAACCACAGCAGGAGTGGCCAAAGTAGGGGCAGCTTTTTTAAGGCTCTTGGGCTTAGAAGGAGGAGGAGGAGAGAAGGGGGCAGGCACCTTGGGGTGAGGAGGTATGACAAACCTATCACTCAAGGGGATGGACATGTGTGGACCAGAGCGGTCTGAGGGAGTAGGATCAGAGGAGGAGGAGCACAGAGACGTGAGGGAAGAGGAGACAGAGACACCAGGAGACTGAAGGGAAGTGACCCTCTCTGGTTTAGGAGGCTGGGCCTTGCCTGGGGAAGCAGGGGCACCTGCCAGACCCTTGGGAGGTAGGGTCGGGGTACCACTTTGGCTCGAGTATCCACTGGAGGGTGAAAGTGTCCGTTCTGGGGATCGTGGGGGGTGCCGGGTGCCACCAGGAGACAAGCCAGGCACCCAGCTACTACCTACCGAGGTGGGTGGACAAGGTGCTGCACCCACCACCCCTTCTGACCCACCTGTGGTGGGGGGCCGGGGAAGCTGCGGCTGCTGCTTCCGCTCAGGCTTAGGTGGCAACCCTAAGGGCCCATCGGGTGCCTCGGAGCCCCGCTGATGGAGGGAGTATGTCCGGCGAGGAGGTGGAGGCGGCCGTTTCAGCTTCCGCAGGGAAACACTCCGGCCAGACAACTGCCCGCTGCTCCGAATGCTGACTGTGTCTGAGGCCTCGGCAGTGCTGCCCCCACTAGGGGAACCCCTCCCACTGCCCCCCTGGGGAGCTGGTGCCATGCTACTGCTGGCCACAGAGCCCTCTGGCTGACCCTCAGAACCCCCCTTTGAGGAGAGGGTGGAACCGTCAGACACAACAGTCTCAGAAGACTGAGAGTGGCTCCAGGTATCACTGGAAGAGGAAGGATGGCGGCTACGGGGCTGGGGGCTGGAGACAGAGGAAAAGCGACCCAGGGAACGGACGGAGGCCGGGCTAGCAGAGAGCAGGCTGCAGCGGCTCAATGTGCGCAGGCTGCAGCGGCCCAGGGCTACCACGTCCACAGTGGGTGGCAGCACAGCGTGTGGGATCAGCTTTGACAAGTAGGTAGCCTGGGGCGAGATGGACATGGCTGGACTCAAAGGCTCTGGAGGCCCTGCCCCTCCTGTCAGTCCAGGAACTGCTAGAGACATGGGCCGGGTCAATGGAGGGGGCCGGGCCCCTGAGGACCGACCAACAAGGGTGTCATCCCGGTAGACGCGGTCAATGTGGCGCTGCAACACGGCCTCTGTATCAGCGTCAGCCTCTGCCTCTGCCTCCAGTGCCTGCAGAGATACTCGGACCCCAGTCCCTAAGGCCATGCCAGCTGGGCGACCGTCTACTGTGGGGATTCGGACAGCATCCCGTGGACCAGGAGGCCGAGGAGTACCTGGTGCCTCACGCTCATTCCGCAGGCCTAGAATGGATGAGGAGCAGGTGGCAGTCAGCAAAGAGGGGCTGGCTGGCTCCCCACCCACCACCACTGCCCACCTAAACCCAGGGCTCACCAAGTTCCTTCTGCACATGCTGAGGCAGACCCAGCACGGTGCTCCGACGCTCCCGCCGACGCCTCCCTGACCGTCCAGAAGATTTGGGAAATGAGTCATGGGGTCGGAAAGTGGAGCCTGAGGGCCAATTCAGGGGGGAAAAAAACGTTAGAGCAGAAGGTCTCCACATGTCCTGCAGAGCACTACTTTTGTGAAGTGCTAGTAATAGCCTTGGGATAAAAGATTTCTGCAGTCAAATAGATATGGGTAAAACTAGAGGCTTCTTTTCTATAAGATTATGGAAGGCTAAGTCAAAATGATCATTGCCATTTAGTGAGTACTTATTTAGTGAACACATTATTATGTCCACATGCTAATGTTCAGCATTCATTCCAATAAGGTAAACGCTATTATTATCTATTGATTTTTATAAAACATCAAACGTAAGTTCAGGGATGTTAAGGATTTGCCTAAGGTCACGTGGCTGCTCAGTTAGCAACATCAAGCCAAAACCCAAATTTCCAACTTTTTTTTGAGGGGGCGGAGGGTACTACAGATTGAACCCAGGGGCACTTAACCACTGAGCAACATCCCCACCCCTTTTTTTAAGACAGGGTCTCAACAAGTTGCTTAGGCCCTCGATAAATTGCTGCCTCAGTCTCCCCAAGCTGCTGTGATTACAGGCATGTACCACCAGGCCCAACCCCTACTCTTAATTTTACAGTTAAGATTCATTTGCTTGGGGCTGGGGACAAGGCTCAGTGGCTCAGTGATAGAGCAATTGGCTAGCATACTCAAAGGCCTGGGTTCAATCCCTAGCACCTCTCTCCAAGAGGACACAGTGTACTGTCTCCTGAATTAACTGAATCACAAAGCCTGAGAAGACACAATTAGGAGGAGAAAGGGAAGCTGCGGGTGCTAAAACAAGATGGTGCCCACCACCCCTCTCCCCTGCCCAGGAATTCTGGCCAGTGAGGAGACACCTTTGCGCTGGATCATCTCTGAGCGGATGGAGAGTGCATCCTCTGCCGTGGAGCTCTCAGCCGTGTAGGATGTGGTCTGGCTGCAGAAGGAGATGCTGTCTTCATCTGGCGCAGTCCGGGAGGACTGTAGGGAGAAGAAGATTAGTCCCTGGCCTCTGTGGGCTGCCTGCTCAGAACGCCTCAATGGAACTTTTGATTTACAGACCCCCCCACCCTCGAGTGTTACCCAGCACAGAGCCAGCATCACTGGAGCAAGCCCACACTAGCCCAGAAGGGTCAGTCAGTCCAGCCCTTTGAGATACAAGAAGGAAAAAGACCCAGAAGGTCTAAAGCCATGCTTGCCACAGGTCAAGAAAGGCGGCAAGAGCAATCAGGACTGAACTAGGGGCAGGGCTCACCTGGATGCTCTGGGTATCTCCATGGTCCCAGCCACCCTTGTTCAGTTTCTGTTTTTCTGGAAGACACCAGAAGAGAGTGTTGGGCTAGGCTCCTGACTTCAGGAGCTGAGAGAGTAGAGGGAGGGTGAGAAGGGTTACCTTGGTGCTGTAGGGAGCGGAGCCCCTCCTGGGCCTGTGTGTGCAGCTCTTCCAGGTGAGGCGGTCGCCCACTCGGGAAGAAGACATTGTCCTGGTGCTCATCCACTACAGACCCTAGCCCCTGGCCAGGCCCTGCACTCTGACGTTTTTCACTCTCAGCCTTGGCAGAACCTAGTAGGATGGAGGAGGAAGGGAGGTAAGACCCAAAGGCATGTGGGTCCTCAAAATGCACAGGTACCATGACAAAGGCACCCGAGTCCCCAGACTGCCCATGGTCCCTACACACACATGCAAATGCCCACTTTCCCCAGTGCAGACATACAACCCACAATACTGGGGTAAACACTTAATACACACAGCCCCCAAATACATACACAAACTATGCCCAAAGGCGCAAATATCTGAGTACTCACACCACACAAATGGACACGCAAGGCACGACACACAGGACACAGAGGCTCACAGTCTATGCACACAAGTTTCATACAAACAGCACCCAAGTATGAACCCACATAAGTATCCATACCCAGCCTCCACCTATCCACAACACCCACAGTTCCCATTCTGTACACATGTAAACAGTATCTAAGCATACACACAACTGTGTATACACACGTCACTCAGGGCCCCGTGCAAAACAACCCTGTATACACATATCCCATAGCAAATACAATGCTCACCTCCAGACCCCAAGCCCTACTTTAAAGGAAAACAAACCACCCTTTTCATACAGTGCCTTGGCCCAAGTCCGGGGAGAAGATACTATGGGAAACCAGAAGGAGGAGGAGCTGGAAGGGGTCATAACCAGAGTCCCAGAAAACACTGGGGAACAGGGAAAAACAGGCCAAGAATATAATCTCCTGGGCCCCCTACTCACCCATAGGACTACCCCTTCGTGGAAGAATGGACAGGGAAGGGGAGAAAAGAGACCCAGGCACTCCTACCCCCAGTCAAGAGAGTTCAACCTCTCCAGGGAGAAGAGTCCCAGGTATGGAGGCCCTAGCCCAGGCCCTGATGCATGGAGCCAGGGATCAATTACAGAAGATCCTGTTACAGGCTCCGCCCACAGGGGGCTGGTCATCTAATCCTGGGGATGGGGGAGCTGTGTCAGCACTTTGCAGCCCTAGCCCTTCTTTAAATGAAACCCACAACATAAGCAAAAGCAGTGGAGGGTCATGTGACCTTGGCAGTACCTTGTAGAGGGGCAGGAACAAAACAAGCCCTTTAAAGGGACACACCCCAGGAACAGGGTGGCCCATTCAGATACCTGCCATTCACCCTTCCTCAGCCTACTCTTCAAGGGCCAGGGCTCCTGCCCCAGGAAAGCCAGGAGGTCAGAGGTAGGAGGTACCCCAGCAGGTAGTGGATATCTCCCTCAGACCCTCATTTTACAAGTGGGGAAACGGGTTCAAAGGGGAAAGGCCTCGCCTAAGGTCACCCAGCAAATGGGAGTCAATCAGCTGGAACTAAATCCAAGTTCCCAGAGGGGACTCCTGGATCACACTCAGACTGAGAACCCCTGGTTTCCAAAAGTCCAAGAAGCTGTGGCCCCTACAGTCTGAATCCAGGCCTGAAAGCCCAGCTACTAGGAGAAAGAATGGGTATAAGTCCCTTCCTCCAAACCCCCAGGCCTCTAAACATGGTTCCACAACTTCCAGTGGCACTTTTCTCTGCAGCTCCCCACATCCCATACTCCCCTACCTTTGGGATGACTCCAAAAGGGGCTGTCCCCTCACTCTGAACTAGGTTGGAGGCTGCACCCAGTAAATTATGGGTACCCTTGCAGGAAGGCAGTCTGGCCCGAGGGCGGCAGGCTTCAAGGTCAGAAGATGTGGGTCCATCCTCCCAAGCATAAGCAGGCCCAGACAAAGGCAGCAACAAAGCGGCTGGACAAAGGCACGCCGCGGACACGGGACTCCGGCCTCCTTAATAGCGCCGGACCCAACCCCACTGCTCCTCCCTGGCCTAGATCCCCCAGTCTAGGGAAGAGTCTGGCTAAGGGAGCTGTGGGGATCCCTTCCCGTCCCCCTCCAAGCCACACCCACTCACTCACCCTTCTTCTTAAAGAGCTCAAGAAGCGCAGGGAGGTGGCGGCCAAGGAACACCACCATGACTGCGGGCGCCACTCGGGGATGTCCCCTACTCTAACCTCCTCCGTGCGCCCAGGAGGGCCTTCACCACAGCCCAGCACTAAGCCCGCCTGCCTGGTGCCCGCCAGCGAACCCACCGCCGCACCCGCTGCAGGCAGAGGAAGGGGAGGGGCTGTTCCAGGTCTTCCTCCCACCTTCGCCACTGGTCCCGCCTACTCGCCGACCCCACCCCCTATGCAGGGACCCAGAGACACGAGGAAACTGAGGCGGAAAGACTGCAGGTGCTCTGCTCTACTAACGGGTATGACTAGGGGGATGGAAGATAATTTCTGCAGGGATCACTAACACTGCCACCAAGTCCTGTCTAAACATTCAGGAGTCAGAGCGAAGCGAAGGGCCCAGCTAGCTGCCAGATGGTAGGTGTAAGGGCTACCAGACCAGACTTGGCATGGTGCCCACCCCCACGCCCTTCTGGCTGATGGGATAATTCCTTGGGGGAAAGAGCTCAGTTCATGGAGCAGTCAGGCAGGAGCCCAGGGCTGCCTTGTGGGAGTGGCAAGGCTGTGGGCAGAGGCCCCTGGAGGGGTACAATCTGGCCCAGGACACAGTATATACTGGGAAGCCAGGGAGAGGCCCAGAGCAGAACCACAGTGGCTGTTGGTAACAACCCCCTCCTCATATGTGTGTTCAACCCCACACTTTCTTCCCACTGATGGCAGTGTGTCATCAGAGGCCCAGAACAGCTCTGAGAACTTCCAAGGTCACACAGCAGAGGCAGGATTTAAACACAGACCTCCAGCTCCCTGAGTCTAGGATTCTTCCTGCTGGCCCTACTTGGTCTAACTGATTGTGTGCTGGATCACCAGGCAGGGAGAACACATTAGCAAAAAAGAGCCCATAGGCAAAGTCAGTAAAATAGTCAAGAGGTAGGAGGGATGGAGAGAGGAGAGGTACTAAGAGGCAAGTCAAGTCCATGTTCAAATCTACCTCCATCACACAAAAGTCAAGACTATGTATGAAAACATGGCTGGGCTGGGTGCAGTGGCATACACCTGTAATCTCAGCAGTTTGGGAGGCTGAGGCAGGAGGATCACAAGTTTGAAGTTAGCCTAAGCAAGTTAGCAAGGCCCTAAACAACTTAGTGAGACCCTGTCTCTAAATAAAGTATTTTAAAAAAAGGGCTGGGGATGTGGCTCAGTGGTTGAGCACCCCTGTTTCAATCCTTGGAACCAAAAAGAAGAAGAAAAAGAAAAAAGGGCCAATAACTCCTCTTTATAAGATGCTATATCCAGTCATTTGGTTAGTAAATATTAAGCTTGTACTTAGGGATACAGCCAAAGGATAACTTTATCTTGTTCACTAGAATATCCCCAGAGCCTGAATCAGTGCCTGATACACACTATGAGTTCAGTAAATACTTGAGGAATACATGAATGAGGTAGGCTAATATAACTTTAGGTAGTAAAAACTGATGAGTGCCAGGTGCGGTGGCACACACCTGTAATCCCATGATTCGGGAGGCTGAGGCAGCCTCAGCAACTTATCAAGGCCCCAAGCAACTTAGAGAGACCCTGGATCAACATAAAAAATAAAAAGGGCTGGGGATGTAGCTCAGTGGTAAAGTGCTCCTGGGTTCAATCCCCAATACAAATAATAAAAACAATAATAAATAAATAAGGGCTGGTAAAGCGCCCCTGGGTTTAAGTGCCAGTACCAAAAAAATAAAAAATAAACCGAAACAAAACAAAACTGAGGAGCTGTGTTTGGAGGTGGTAACCCTCTAAGAAAAGGATATTGGAACTGAGACCTGAAAAATGAGGAGCCAGCCAAGGCAGATATGGAAGTAGAGCCTTCCAGACAAGCACAGCAAATGTAAAGGCCTTGAGGAGGAGTGGGACTTCCACAAACAGAAAGGAAGCTAGTGCGGAGAAACTGGCAGGAGATGAGAGCAGAGGAGGGCAGCAGCCAGGTCAGGTGGGGCTCCTAGGCCTGAGCAGACTCCAGGTTACATTCCAAAAGCCTGGGAAGTCAGTCAAGAGAGTTTCAGCTGGGTAGAGACACTTACAAAAAGGATCCTCCTGGAAACTCTAGAGCAGCTGAGACTCTGAAAGAGAGGTTCTGTGAACTATAATGTGCTCTTTCCCAAACTCGCCAAGGATACCCCTCCCTCCCTGCCCTCTTTTGGACTCCTTAGAGGTCTAAGACCCCTCTGGAGCTCCTTTCCCATTTGCTCGCCTCTAAGACCATTCAAGCCCATGGCTAAGCCCTTGCCCTCTGGAGAGCAAATATTTGTGGAGCTGGATAGTAGATATGTTACATCACTGAACTCTAAATAACAGTCCCAAGAAGTAGGCACCTTTATTTCCATTTTACAGAGGAAGACCTAGAGACCAGCAGGGGCAAACACCCATAAAGCTCCCACTCTGGGCTTCATTGCACAAATGATATCAGCACTTCACTCAGAGAACCTGAATCCAAAAGCCATGCTGTCCACTATGCCAGCTACAAACCTGATCTCCCCAAAGAAGGGGTCCAGGAACTCCATCATTTCTACTAATTGGAGGTTTCTTGACTACCTGCTTCCCCCACACGCCCCCTCTTAGGCCAGACCCAACTCACTTATCAGTATTACACAAACAGAAAAGAGCAGCAGACCGACACTTGCTGGGTGATTAATCCCTGCCAGGCATGGTGCCAGGTACTGGTGGAAAGCAAAACCCTGTCTATGTCCTCATGGATCCTTTTTCCTTTTTTTTTGGTTCTTGATTTTGGTATTGGGGATTGAACCCAGGAGTGTCCTTCCTGTGCACCAAATTACCCTTTTCCTAGTTTTTTTTTTGTTTTGTTTTGTTTGTTTGTTTTTTAAATATTTATTTTATTAGGTGTAGATGGACACAACACAATGCCTTTATTTTTATGTGGTGCTGAGGATTGAACCCGGGTCCTGCCCATGCTAGGCGAGCGCTCTACCGCTGAGCCACAATCCCAGCCCCAACCCTTTTCCTAGTTTTGAGACAGGGTCTCACTAAGTTGCCCAGGCTGGCCCTGAAACTTGTGATCCTCCTTCCTCAGATTCCCAAATAACTGGAATTGGGAGCCACTGTGTCCATCTGTCTGTCCTGCTGGATCTTAGGGCAGCCCTTCAAGGCAGTTACTTGAAGGTACTTGAAGCTCCTAGTAGCTGACGGCAGATGTAAGGCTCAGAGACCTAGGTGACTTCCCAAACTCTGGCTGGCTCTAAAACTGTAGCCTTTCACTGAGCAGGGCAGTCACCCCCAGCTTCCCTCTCAATAGGGAAACAAAGAGCTGAGCTCTGGCTAAGCTGGGACTGGGGGAACATTAGCCCTTAGAAGTCCAAGGCCCACATATGTCAGTCAGGGCCACAGCTGCAAATTCCACAGCCAGATCCAAGGCTCTCACACTTGATAACATCTGGTTGCTCCAGCAACGTCCCTCCCCCTCCCAACCCACAGCCTGGTCAGAGCCTGCTGCCTCTCTTAGCCACCCCAGGCACGGGTCTACACACCTGCGCTTGCTTAGGAAGGTGCTCAGTGACTTGAATCTCGGGTGGGGGAGGGCACCTCACAAACTTGATGTCCAAAGAATGGAAGGACCTGGCCCAAGGCCACATGGCTTTCTGCTTTGGTACAGTCCAGGAGTGCCAGCTGGGGTTAAGGCTTTGACAGAAGCTCACCAAGCAACCTCTGCCCCCACATCTGCCTGAGGAAGGAGGCTTCCCAGTGCTGAGAAGGCACTCTACTTGTGGCCACACCCCCAACGCACCAGGCACACCAAGGAGCACCCAGGCAAGCTCCTGAGATCAGATACAGTCCCTGAGCGGGTATGGGGGTGTGTACCTCTAATGTCCCACTGGGGCCATCTCCAAAGGTGGAGCTCAGAAATACACCCACAAAGCACACCCAGGTTACACCCTCTTCATCCACTTAGGCAACTGCATAGACACTCACAAGGCCCAAGTGGCTGTATGTACAGGAAGACAAGCATGTGTACCCACCACCCAGGGGCTTTCCTGAGCCCAGGGACAGGGAGCAATCAGAGACGGAGCCCCTGTGTCCCACCCCACACACACACCAGCCGCATGCGCATGCTTACACACAGTCTTGGCAACAAACTCCATGGGGTGAGGCCTCAACCTGCCCCATTCCAAAGCTCAGGGTGGGGGAGGCGCACCCACAGGCAGGCCAGCCTGACTCAGGGGAGAGGAATGAGGGGGGAGGGCATAACTGTCCAGGTGGCCTTGCTCAGGAGCTGGGACCCTCATAGCCAACTTGCCAGCACCAGGCCTGGTCTTTACTGCCCCAGGCCAGCCCTCCAGGGAAAAGTCAGAATGCTCAGAGGCTTTTACGCTCAACCCCTTACTATACTGGTGGACACATGAAAGCCAAGGGTTTCCTTCCACATGAAGGCCAGGGTTTCCTCAGGTCACACATTCTAGAGGAATCCCTGAACAGAACCAAGAGCATCTGTGGATTTTACTCCCCCTGAGGCAAGGCAAAGGCAAATGAGCATAAGAAACTCTCAGGTAGAAGAGGCACTTTCTCTTCTACTATCCCAAACGTATAAGTGAAGTTTCCTTTTTACAAAGGAGCACCAAGAGAAAGTGACTGACTTGCTCAAGGTCACCTAACCAGGAAGTGGCGGATCCCACATTCAACCCTGAGTCTCGCTCCAAATGCCTTAGTTGTCTTGAGTCTAAGAAAGTGAATGGGTAAAGGGGGCCACAGCCTCAGTCTCCTCCCTGGCATAAGAAGGGGAAGCCCTGAACCCCACTTCTACATCAGGGGAATCCCCCTCCCCTCCCTTGTCCAGCTCCACCCAGCGGGGGCGGAGCTGACAGGCCGGGCTGGTTCTAAGGTAAATATTGGGGGGCAGGGAGTGCCTGGAGCAGGGAGCGGAGGATCCCATCCCACAGGGTGCCCTGAGGGAAACTGCAGTAGTGCAGGGTGGAATTAGCTATAATAATATTAATAAATGTGGTAATGAGTTTCCAGGCCAGCATCTGCTCCCAACAATGACATAATAATCACTTTCGGCCAGGGCACAATTCTGATTTTCCAAAGCCCTTTCTTTTGTTCCTTCAAGGCATGATTATTCCCATTCTATGGATGCCAGAGAGGCAGCCACCATGAAGTTAGGAGAGGAAGGGCTGGGACTCAAGAGATGTGGACTCCAAGCCTTAATAAATCAGCCTCTCTCGGCCACAGTTATCTCGTGAACACCCACCTCACAGAGTGCCTGAAAAAGCTAAAGAAAACCCTACAACCAAGAGTAAGTTCAAAGTTTTCTATCAGAGTGAGCCTCTGCCGGTCCAGGGAATGAAGGCAGGAAAAAGACCTTTCCACTTAACAACACAGCAACAACAAACTGGTGTCTCCAGAAAACCAACTGAGAGACACAGATGGTCTCATTCAATGGCCCTCACCATACAGAGGCACTCCCAAAGGGTCAGTGATTTATCCAAAGTCACTAGACTAGTAATGGCAGAGTCAGGATTTGAGCCCAGTTCTAACTGGCTGCAAAACCATGTTCTTCCAGTGCCACCTGTGGCCTGCCTCCCACCCACTTCCAGAGTGCTTCTCCAATCTCAAGTGGAGTTAAGGACCATTAAGATAAAGGCCTGATAAGGGACACTCAACAGCAGCTCCCTATCTTCCCTCAGTGACCTCACCCAATCTGACAGTCCTGACCCTGTTTGGGAAGGAAGGAATTCTAGGTCCAGACCAGACAAATCTCACAGCCCTGGGAATCACAAGACCTAGTTTGAGCTCACTGCCTTTTTGATTCTGGGGATTGAATCCAGGGGCTCTTTACTACTGAGCTAGATTCCCAGTACTATTTTTTTTTTATTTTGAGACAGGGTCTCACTAAATTGCCCCAGCTGGCCTCCAACTTGCAATCCTCTTGCTTCCGCCTCCCAAGTAGCTGGGATTACAGCCGTGTGCCACAGCATCCAGCTTATTTTCATTTTTTAATTTGTTTCTGGGACTGAGGATTGAACCCACAGCTACACAAGCACTCTATCACTGACTATGTCCCCAGTCTGTTTTTTATTTTGAAACAGGGTCTCACTAAGTTGCCCAGGCTGTTCTTGAACTTGTACTGCTACTACTTCATCCTGCACCCACCTCTCATTGCCTCTAATTAGAGTTTGACCCCGAGCCAGGTAATGTCCTTTTCTGGCCCTCGGTTTCTCCACCTGTGTTGTAGAAGGCTTAGAGAGATAAGTGCCAAAGAGCCCTCTGCATATATAACTGTTTCTAGAAGGAGGGCAATGGTTCCCCACTTACAGTCAGGGCTGGGGCAGCAACTGGAGTTCAACTTATCACTGATTACTCAGATCAAAGAGAGCTAAGCTCCTTATCTGGAAGCCCAGGGCTCCCACAAGCAAGCCCTGATATCACACACATCTGGTCACAAGTCTCCCCCAAGGAAGAGGAAGAGACATTGGGGGGCGAGAGATAGGACCTTCTCTCAGCTGTGAAACCTACCAAAGCCTAAGGCCCTCCAGGTCTAGAAGCAGGGTGAAAGATGGAAAAAATTCCAAAGAGACTGACTTTACCAGTCCCTTTCCTCAGCCTTCCCATCTGCAAGATGGGAACATGAACTCAACTAGGAGAAAGGCCCTGTGGGTAAACCTCTAGTACAATGCACAGGAATTGTGATATCAGGGTGACTCTCCTTGGGTTCCCAATTCATATCCTCCACCATTTCCCCAACCTGCCTAGGACCAAGTTCCCAGCTGACATGGGGCGGGGGGAGCTGGGTTGGACTCCTGAGAACCACGGCCAAACAACCCTAGCAGGTCACAGTGTCTTTCTAGCAGAGGGGAAGTACTCTCGCCTCATCCACCCTGACCCTTCTTTCCCCTCCCAGAGCACTGGATCAGGGGAGGAGTCAACCCTTCCTAGGATCTTGGTTTATTTCCCCTCCCACCAGTTCCCTGTCTAAGCCCTTGAAGGCTTCAGTGGTTTTAGACTCCAGTTCTCTCCCACTGTGCTTGACACTTGGGTGCTCCTCAGGGCTCAAATGCCCCGGGTCTCAGGCTTTCTTTGCCCAGAGGATCTATAGGCTGAGAAATCACAACATGAAATCATCTATCCCTAAACTGGTTAGAGGCACAGGCTTTATAATATGACAAACTTGGATTTGAATCACAGTTCTGCCATCTCCTTGCTGTGTGTCCTTGGGCAAGTAACTTTACTTCCCTGCGCTCTAGCTTCCTCATCTGTAAAATGAGGAGAATAATAGCTTTTCACTTGTTAAACTATTTGAAGACAAATGAATTAATGAAAAGGGTTAGCATGGAGCCTTTTATTTTTATTGGGGGGGAGTCACTATTGAGGATTGAACCTAGGGGTGCTCTAACACTCCAGCCCTCACTCCCCCCCCCCTTTTTTTTTAATTTTGAGATAGGGTCTCATTAAATTGCTCAGTCAAGACTCAATTTTGTATTCCCCCGCCTCAGCCTCCTGAACAGCTGGGACTACAGGAATGTGCCACTGCGTCAAGCCAAGCTACCCAGGGCCTTATTTTTATCTCTGCAGTAACAACTCTGCTACCACCCCCAGCCAAGCAATCTTGAGTACAGAGCCTTCACAGCCCCCTCTGGTCTTTACTCCCAACATCTGATTAACCCCAAATCCTGAAAAATTCTGCGGCATCCTCCAAAGTGTCTCTGCAGCTGCCCCTCTTCTCTGCTCCCATAGCCCTCCACCCCAGGCCCCAGATCAGCCCTTTCTTCATCACCTCTCCCTTGGATTACTGCAAGAGGCTCTGAGCTTCCACGCCCACCCCAGGATAGCCTGCCTGCACCTGCCCCCGCCCTGGAGCCATCTTCCTAACACACCACTTTTGTAGGCTCCACCCTTGCTCAAACACCTTCACTGGCTCCCTATGGCTGTACACTACAGCCCTCTCTAGCTGCCTGACACGTCTCTCTCCTCCACTCACAGACTAATCAAATGAATAAGTAATCAAGCTCCAGTCCTATGGGCTTATGGCAGCAGAATCTGAAGCTAGGGAAGCCTTAGAATCCTCAACACATGTAAAACCAAAGGGACTGAAGTTTACATTAACAGTGGAGACTCTTCTCCTCCCAGGACAAGGAATATGCCTCAACTACTTTCCTCTCCAATCTCCATACTCAGTCCCAATTCCCTGACTTTTCTCCAGACCATACCCTGCAGCTTCAAGGAATCCCCCATGTTCTCTCCTTCAATCAACAATACAGGACTAATCCCAATCCTGCAGTTACTTAAAAACCAGATTAAGATCACGAAATCAGTTTTGTAAACTGATCCCAACCCAGCAACTTTTAAAATATAGCCTGGAATATTCATTCCCCAGCTCCTACCCTTCTATGTTGCCTTGACAATGCTTTCTAGTTTTTTTAGGAACACATGAAAACCAAGTTGACCCCTGAGTTGCAGCAGGGGCTGGAGGTGCACAAGGGTGGCTGGAAATTCCTGGTTTCTTCCTCAAGGGCAGCAGGTAGAAGACTGCAAACACACCTTCTTTTTCTCTCTCTCTCCCCCTTGACAAATGGTCACAAGTCTGGCCCACAACTGATTCTCAGAAAATCATCAGATCAGAGCAGCCATCACAGCACAGATGAAAAGCCCAGCCCCAGCTCTGCCAGCTCAGTGCAGATTCAGGAAGCAGAGACAGGTGGGCACAGCCAGGACTTTGGGGTTGCCAGGGAAGGGAACTCCTGCAGCCTATCAACACCCACCTTCTGAGGACTCTTCAGAGAGCCTACCTCAACTTAATTAACCCTTTTCCTGTTAGTTTGGTCATCATTCCTTGTGCTCAAATCACCTTATACAAATGACCTTGAACAAGACCCTCTTTTCTAGACTCGGTCTCTTCATCCATGAAATGGCTAGTCATAACTACAAGAGACCCACAAAGTCATCTATGCTAAGGCTCCCTAATTTCAGGAACAGAGGAGTCAGGAAAGTCCAGAAAGGTGAAAGGAATCTGTCCAAGGTCATCAGACCCTATGCCAGAGCCACACTGAGAGCAGGCTCTTTCCATTGCCCCCTATGTCCAGGGCTGATGGAGGGGTGAGATCATCAGGCTCAGTTGCTGGACCTCTAGGAATGTGGGCCAGCCTGGGAATATGTGGGTGGATTCTCCCACGACATCAAGGGTCCCTTCACTCTACCTCCTCTCAGAATCTCTCCCCCTCAGACCAGCAGGTACCTCTATGTAACCTGCCTCTGTTAAAGCTCATATCTTGAAGGGGTAAGGTTTTGGATCCCCCACTTTGCCCTTCCCCCATCTCTGGATTCACAAGATGAGAAAACAAGCACCCTGTATGGCCCCTCCTCCAGGACCCTTTGGGATTCTCAGGAATACCCCGAATTGTTCTTTGTTGGAAAACAAGAATGCCATCTCCCATTTAGGGGTTGGAAGCCTTCCCCATTACCTATCCCCCACCCCTGGAGGTTGGAATGTGACCCGCGGAGGGATCCCGCAGCACGCTGGACGAAGAGGACTGCTGCGTTCCAGCTCAGTGGCTGCATTGAAAGGGGGGAGATGCGGCGGCGACCTCGGGGACTGCGGGAGTTGGGGGACGGGGAGAGGCCGCGGTGACGCGGTGGGGGTAGGGAGGGAGCCAAGAGAACCAGTCCGACTCCCGATTGCGCCAGATGGAGGCGGTCCCGAGCCTCCAGCCCCTGGTTTCCTGCTTCGCCCCTCCACCTTTGTCTCCCAACCCTCCTGCAAACTTTCAGCCTGTTGGGGGCTAAGGTCTGCGGGACAAGTGTGTAGTGCCCTAGGGTCTGCCTGTGAGCCCGAGGGAGTCTGGTCGGTTGTGCAACTGTGAATCTGCGTGACGCTGGGCAACTGTACCTACATGACTGATTTATGTGCCCATGTGTCTCAATCTGCGCGTGGGTGTAGTTCGTGTGGCCATGTAAACCGTATGCATAGGTATATGTACCTGTGTCTCAAGATCTGTCTCCTAAAGCGCGGGTGGGTGTGTGATTGTTTTTCGTCCCTGCATGCCCATACATCTGAGTGTGTGTGTGCGACCATGAAAAATGTGAACACGTACGTGTGCCCGCCGGTAGGTATCACTGTATACATGTCTCCGAGTACATGTAAGGGGTGGGGTCTGCGCGGGGGTTCCCGGCCCCCCACTCAAGCTCACCAGGCCCCAGGAGGGGGCAGCAGCGGTGGCGACTGCTGCAGCAAAGACCCTCCTCCCCGCCAGCCCCGCCCCCACCCCTACCTGCGGGCCGCTTAGCCGACCTCCCGAACCGCCAGAAGCTGCGGTCCCGGGGGCCGCTGGGGGCCTTCCTCTTGTGGTGCGAGTTACCCATGGCGGGCGCGGGAGCCGGCGCGGGAACCCGAGCGCGGCCCAGCCAGCCCGGCGGCCGGGCCCGCAGCCCCGGGAGGGAGGCAGCGAGACGCGCGGGCTGCCACTCGGGCGCCCCCAGCCCCAGCTCAGCCACGCCCCCGAGCTCTGCGGCCAATGGCCAGGACGGGGGCGGGCCTGCAGGAGGGGCGGGGCCTGGCGCGCGTCCCGTCAGCTCCGCCTCTCCCGGTACCTGGGAGACCTGCTGATCCGCCCCGCCCTGAACGCTCCGGGAAAGAATCGGCAGGTCCAGTTGGGGCAGGTGGATAGCCAGCTCTCCCAACCCGAGGGCCGCCTCTTTGGGGACTGCACTGGAGCTGGGAGAACTAGCAGGCGGGGTCCGGAGCCCTTCTGCTACTAAGGCCCACCAGCCACCAACCCGTGAGTGTTGCATGCATGAGTGTACAAATATATCCAATTGTGTCTCAGTGGTTGTATTCAAAATAATAGCAGCATCCTTTTAATGTTCACTGTGTGCCAGGCACTGTTACCTACTTGTATGCACTACTTTTATGTCATCCAAAAACCAATTCCGTAAGGTGGATACTTTTTTCATATCCATTTTACTGGTGGGGAAACTGAGGCTCCTTGAAGTCATTAAGCTACAAGGCCAGAATTCAAACCCAGACTGACTCCAATGCCCACTGCTCCAGGCTGTCACCTCTCACCTCATCTATGGAGGAGAGCAGTAATGACATTTTTGTGTAATTGTGTGCTTGAATGTGATGTGGCCATACATCTGTGTCCCTGAACATGAGGGTACATCTCTAATCATCTATGAATATATTCATGTAATGGAGCCTTTTTTCATGTCTTACATATGTGACTATCTCATGGTGGCTGCAGATGACTGACTTTTGTGTATTTAAGTAACAGTCTGCCTGTGTGTGTATGTTATAAATGTGTTTGTTTATAAGACTATGCTTTTGTATATCAGTATGACTGTGCCATTGTGTTTGTTATGTGTATGCCCAGATATACAGTTGGTTTGTTTGTGTAACACAGCTTACAGGTAAACATGAGTGAAATCACCTGTCTCTGCATGCATCTGTGGAGCTGTGTGCCCCTCATTCATCTCCCTTTACACAGTCTGTTTTTCAAAACCCAGACAAAGCCTTACCTCTTCTAAAAGCCTTCGAGGCTACCTAAGGCTCCCACCTGTCTTCACAAGTGCCCTTCTGCTGGGGAACCTATTTAAGGCCTCACAGCCTAGTCAGAGACTCTCCTTTTCCATCACTATGCTCAGTCTCTCTAACTAGGGGCAGCCTGGTATAACAGAGAGAATGCTGGACTGAGTTCTAGCCCCTATATGGTTCTAGTCCCTACATGGTTCATACTTTCTGCCAGTTGGGCAAGCCCCTCCATTATACCATGCTGCCTCTTATGCCCAGGGGCTCCATAATACCCTGTTCCCTCCCTGCAAAATGGAAGAGTCAAAGTTGACCCCAACTCTCCTGAGGCCTCTTGCTAAAAGTCTGAGGTTGACAACAGTGCAGTCCCTCAAGGACTGGCATTTAATTATCCATAGAAAATACCATACACAGGGTACCATGGTGTGTGCACTTGTCTCTTCAACTTCCATAGAAAAAAGGGGTTCCATAAGCTGGGGTTGTGGCTCAGCGGTAGAGCGCTTGCCTAGCATGTGCAAGGCCCTGGGTTCGATCCTCAGCACCACATAAAAATAAACAAACAAAATAAAGGTATTGTGTCCAACTACAACTAAAAAAAAATATTTTTTAAAAGGGGTTCCAGTATCAAAGATGGGGGAGACTTTACAGATCTGTTAGGTCAAATATCTTTGTTTATAGATAGGGAAACTGAGGCACTTAAAGGAACAGGTGGTATGGGAGAACAGAGGAAACACCCAAGGGCAAAGTACAAATCCCTTTGCATGAATTGAGTGAGAACAGGTAAGCAAAGAGCCTTGAAAGCTATTTAGAATGTAGTAGGTGTGTTGGCCACCAGAGGCCTTACAGGAGCTTGCCCCTACCCACCAACTCTGCCTCATCACTAACCATACTGTCCTCATTCTCAGAACTCCAACTACACAAAACTGTTTGCCACTCTCTAGGGTACACCTGCTGTCTCCTCTTGTACCTTTGCCTGGAAGATGCCTTTTCATCCTCATGGCCCTGCTTGACACTGCTCCCCGTGCACTCCTCTCCCCTGGCTGCATTCCCTATGCTCCTGCACCCATTAGTGCTGCCCTCTGATGCAGTATTGATCAAACCTCTGTGACACCACCCCAGCCTTTGCCTCAAGACTTCAGTTTATTTTGGTATCTGCCTTTCCAACCAGAAGAGTTTCCTTATAGACAAGGATTAGCTCCCTCCTTAGTGACCAGCACATAGTAGGTATGTCTTGAGAGTTGCCTAGAAGCTGAAAGAAGTGAAATGATAGGAATTGTATACTAGGTATAGAAGCAATAGTGGCACTTGCATAATGGTGGAGGTGGTAAAGATGGCACATAAGTACTTTCACTGCAAAGGCAGTGCCTGCCCCATTTCCTGAAGATGGAGTACTGCCCATGGCCCAGGGCATGGGACAGGCTGTATAGGGAGCCTCTTGATGAGGCTCAGGTGCCTTGTGATCCTCTTGGGATTGGTGGTAATGGTCTAACAGCTTCTCTAGTTTTCTTTCTTTCGTTCGTTTTTTTGGTACTGGGGATTGAACTCAGAGGCACTCTAGCACTAAGCTACGTTGCCAGTCCTTTTTAATGTTTAAGACAGGGTCTCCTAAGTTGCTCAGACTGGCCTTGATCCTCTTGCCTCAGCCTCCCAAGTCACTGAGATTAGACGCCTGAACCACCTCCCACCTCACTACTTAAGCAGTGAGGAGGCCTGACTTGGTCATCTGAAATGACCAAGGGATCATGCACTTTGCCACAAGATTTGGCCTTAAAACCCTGTATAAGCTAAGCTGTCTCTATTGCCCTTCCATACCAAGCAGAGCTGGGGACCCCTGAGTGGCACTGACAGTCCATTGATGAACCAGCCCCTAGGGTCAGTGGAACACAAGGAACACAAAGTAGAGTGAGGATAACAATGCGGGAGATGGACTAAGGTTTCACTCCTTCTATCTGAGGAAACTGCTTCCCACCTAGTTTTTTCCCCAGGTCTACCAAGGAGCTGGAAGTGGCCTGGGGGTCTGCACATAGAAGGTGTGTGTACCCGCTCTCCCCACCCTACCATGTTCACTGGGGCCCAAACAATATACAATGCCTCCTCTCATTAGTTTTCTTCAGCATGTGACAGGCCAAGAGCAGCTGAGAGGGCTTTGAGGGTTTGGAAAGAGGGGATTTCCAAGGGGCAGAGGTAAGGGGAGGCTCTGCCCGGCTGCCTGCTGACAACAGGATGTAGATTTTTCTGGCCATGGGGTTTGGCCACCCCAGTTCAGCAAACCCTGCTGGCAACCCTGCTGTGGAGACTTGGGGAGGGGACAGTGGAGTAGAGCACAGTGAGGGGATTTCCAGAAGAGAGCTGGAGTGCAGAGGAAGAAAACTGAACAAGGCCCCAAGGTATCTGGGGGTGGGGCTGGCCTCCACTTCAGGCTCTTCCCACCCCTGGCAGAGGCACCTCTCTGGGAAGGGCTCTTCTGTTTGAAGTTTGAACAAAGGAGAGAGGAAGCTGAAATCACCTGGCAGCTGTGAGCTCCTGTTTCACCTCTAAGGCTGGACACTGTGACCTTGAGCAAGTCATTCCCTCCTCTGGCCTCAATGACATGAACTTTCAGCATCCAGGATCCACAGATGACCTTACTCTGGAAGCCCATATTAGATCACCCACCTATCGCCCAAAGCCACTTAACTGCCAGGTCCTGTGCTGAGAAGGGGCGAGTGAAGAGCCAACTCCAGCCTTCAGGATATCCAGATAGTGAAGATGGAGATCCCTGTGCCCACAGCACGGCGGACAGCCAGCCAGCCAGCCAGCCCCCCGACCCCACGGGACACTTGCCTGATTCTAGTGCTGCAGGTCTCTGGACTCGAGCTTCCCTTCATCCTTCAACTCTATCTTATATCACTGCTGCAGGGTAGCCATCTCTGTGCTTCCTCTTTGGTCATACTTTTTGACCCTTAAGTACTTGTTCAGTATCTCAAATTGTGAGGTACGTGAGGACTGGGACCTTGTCTCTCTTGTTCATCCCAGAACAGTACTTGACACATAGTGGGCCCTTAGTATTTATGAAATGAATAAGGTTCCCTCTCCTGTCTGGATCTAAGGCAGATACTGTCTTATGGGGCCAGGAGGAGATGGGCAGAATAGCCTCCCTGTCACATTCTTGTTGAGGAACCCCAGACTCTTCTATGGAAGCTACTCTACTATTGGATGTGTTCTATAGCAAAGGTAACCCTGTCCTCATTACACTGATCCAGGCCTCAGGCTAAGATACTGAGATGTCCCTACTCAAGAAGGTGGTGACCACAAAAAACAATACTGCCCAACCCCAAATTTTATTTATTTATTTATTTATTTATTGTGGTACAAGAGATTGAACCTAAGGGCACTGTACCACTGAACTACATTGCAACATCCTCCAGCACCCTGCTTTTTATTATTAATAAAAGATATTATTGGGGTTTTTTTTTAGTTGTAGTTGAATACAGTACCTTTATTTCACTTATTTATTTTTATGTGATCGAACTCAGTGCCTCACGCATGCCAGGTGAGTGCGCTACCACTTGAGCCACATCTCCAGCCCCAAGATATTATTATTAAAACAGGGTCTCATTAAGTTTCCCAGGTTGGCCTCAAACTTGTGGTCCTCCTGCCTCAGCATCCCAAGTTGCTGGATTGCAGGCATGACCTACCAAATCCAGCTCCAACTCCAAATCTCTTTAAGCACCCTGCTCTAGATTCTGAGGGCAGTAATTTCCCTAGTAGTATCACAGACATGAGGATACTGGAGCTGGGCCTCGAGGAATTAGTAGTTCACTGGACAGAGAAGTGAAGGCAAGCTAGACACCATGGTGCACACTTATAATCCCAGCAACTTGGGAGGCAGGATTATGAATTCAAAGCCAACCTTGGCAATTTAGCGAGACCCTGTCTCAAAATAGGTAGAATGCCCCTGAACCCAGTACCACAATAATAAATAAATAGGATAATAGCACATGCAAAGGCACAGAATGTGAAAATACAGAATTTATTGAAAGGTAAACAGATACCATCTGACCTCAGGCAAAGTGCCCCTTACTCAAAGAGACTTTAGATCTTCACTTTGCTTCAGAGTTATATAGGCACTTGTTTTTGCTGGACTCTCCTTACCCACCTTCCTATGACATCCAGGCCACCTCCTGTCTGGCCGGCCAAGACAGGCTCTCCTTTCCCAGATACAGCTCCCACCCCCTTACTCATCTCTATGAGCTTGCTCCTCCAGCTTACTCTCAATCCCAGAGATTCCAAGAACTACAAGGAGTCTCAGAGGCCCTTAAACTCCATCCATGTCAAGATAGGGCCAAGGCATGTCTGGCTGGGAATGGGGTAGGCTTGTCCAAGGTCAAACAGCAGAGCAGAACTCAGACTTAGCTCTTTTCACAATCCCATGTCAAGGACAGTGATCCCCCAGTGAATGGCCAGAGGGAACTTGGGGAGGCTGAAGTAAGTTCATGGGCTTAAGTCTACTGGGCCTGGGGCTGGGGATGTGGCTCAAGTGGTAGCGCGCTCGCCTGGCATGCGTGCGGCCCGGGTTCGATCCTCAGCACCACATACAAACAAAGATGTTGTGTCCGCCGAAAACTAAAAAATAAATATTAAAAAAAATTCTCTCTGTCTCTCACTCTCTCTTTAAAAAAAAAAAAAAAAAAAAAAAAGTCTACTGGGCCTGACAAGGTGGCTCCTGAATTCTCAATATCAGAGCCATCCTCACTCCCACCCCTCAGCCACTGCCCAAGAGGAACACTTGAGAGGGTACACACCCCTTCCCCAAAGCTGGTCCTGTTCAATTCCACAGTCAGAAACTCATCTAATCCTCCCCAGCCCCAGTCCTGGGGATTGAACCAAGGATGCTTTAACCACTGAGCTACATCCCCAGCCATTTTCATTTTTTGAGACAGGGTCTCACTAAGTTGCCCAGGCTAGCCTCAAACTTGGGAACCTCCTGCCCCAGCCTCCCAAGTCACTGGGATCATCTAACATCATATTATTTTGTTTGGGCCATGTGGCCTTTGGAGACAAAAGGACTTGTCATTGTCATGCTGTCACACCACTTCCACAGGGGCAAAGACCTTGCTTGTCTTGTCCTCAGGTAGTCTCATCTCCTTGATCAATGTCTGACAATGCAAAATGAAGAATACTATGTTTTTTCAAATACACAAAGTTGAGTGACCTTGAGCAACTTACTTGCATCCTCTGAGGGTTGCTTAATTCCCAGGTTGTTGTGAGGATAAGGGAAGACTGTTAAGGAAAATGTCTGGCCTCTGTCTGGCATGGAACAGCCTTCCTATTACTTCTCTTCCCCTACAAACTAGCCTTCTTCCACACCCTGCTCACCTCCTCCAGAAAGCCTCCTCTGGATTATCTGCTGGGCCCCAGTCCTGGCACCAGTCCCAGAAACACTTCCTCCCCACACACTTATCTAGTGTCCAGGTGATATTTCTGGAAAATATGGATTCCTGTGTATTTGTTTTTAACTTTTTATTATGTCCAAGTCTTCCAGAAGAATGAAGATAAGACTTCACCTTCTGTATATCCTCCTTAGTAATAACCATCACCAGGGTATCTGAGGTGTAACCAAGTGAGTTATTTTCCAAACATGGACCAGGATGAGCTTAACTAATGCTCAAGTCCTCAGCACCAGAACAGTGGAAAACTGCTACCATCTGGATCATGATCCATAGTTTACAAAACACTTCCATGTCTGTAATCTAACTGGATCCTTGAAACACCCAATAAAGCAGGATTTATTATCCCTACTTTACAAATACGAAAGATGAGGTTTGGAGGGAGGAATAACTTGCCAGTGTCAAGTAGTTGATAGGGACAGCAGAATTGTTCTTGTCAGCTTCAGCAACCACTACTTCAATCGGTTCTTAGAGCTCAGGTGACTAAACTTACACCCCATAAAAGCAAACTTAAACACAAAAATAGCAAACCCTTGCATTTCTACAATGACTTTCATATAATTTTCATATCTTCTCCTGAGATAATCTGGGAAAGATAAAAAGGTCACAGACCCATCAAGGCAATGTCCAGAGGATCACCCCTAGGAGAAAGTCCTCTCTCTTCCCCATGAGACAGTAATGGAATCAGAGTTCACAGAGAAGTTGCTTGTCCAATGTCATCGCTAGGACAATGTCAACATCCTAGTAGCTGAGCCAAAATTTTAAACTCGCATTTGTCTGATTCTGATACCCTCCCACTCTATCAAGTTCCTTCACTTTTCTCTGGGCTGTTTCTCATCTACAGAATGAATTGGAAAAGAAGATCTTTGAGTCTTACTCCTACTCTAGGTTCTTGAGAGAGTCATGCAAATCGTAGCAGTTTTGGAGGCAGATGATTTGGGTTTAAATCTCAGTTTGATCAAATCACTCACTCACTGTCCCTGAGCCTCAGTTTTTCCACCTACAAATGGGATCTCAAGAGATAATGGAGGGACTGGGGATATAGCTCAGTTGGTAGAGTGCTTGTCTTGCATAAACAAGGCCCTGGGTTCAATCCCCAACACCATAAAAAAGAGAGAGAGAGATAATGGATGCCAAGTGCTGTGGCGCACGCCTGTAATCCCAGTGGCTCAGAGGCTGAGGCAGGAAGATCTGGAGTTCAAAGCCAGCCTCAGAAACTCAGGTCCTAAGCAACTCAGTGAGACCCTGTTTCTAAATAACCCAAGGGCTGAGGGTATGCCTCAGTGGTTAACAGCCCCTGGGTTCAATCCCTAGTACCAAAACAAAAAAGGAGAAATAATGGAGAAAGGGCTCCTGACACATCAGAATAATCAATAATTATCAGACAGATTTCCTCTTTTCTAGCTGAGAGTGGTGGTGCACACCTGTAATCCCAGCAACTCAGAATGCTAAGGCAGAAAGATTACAAATTCAAGGCCAGCCTCAGCAACTCGGCAAGGTCCTAAACAATTGTGTAAGACCTGTCTCAAAATAAAAAATAAAAAGGATTGGAGTTGTAGCTCAATGGTTGGTTAAGCACCTGGGGTGGGGTGGGGTGGAAAGGGAGAGGGAAGGAGAGAGAGATGAAGAGAGAGAGAGGAAAGAAGGAAGGAAGGGAGGGAGGGAGGGAGGGAGGGGAAAATGCCCTTGATATCTGACATCCTGGGAGTCTTCATGTGTCCCTGCTTCTCACCTCTCCCAATCAATCTCTATTCTGAACTTTCTCTCTGAAAGAGTTAAGACTTCTTCAGGCTTCCCCTTCCTGGCCAGAGGTGCCAGTAGAGATTAGAGAGATCGGATTTTTTTCTCTTAATAAACAGAAAAGAAGCTGGGCCAGGAAAGTGACAAGGAAACAATTGGAATAATAGGAGGCTGGAGCAAAGGGAAAGGGACTTCCCTCAGCCATACCTGGGGCCGCCTCCAGACCTGGGGAAACAACAGCTAAGGGCAAAGGGTGTGGTCCCTGCACGTGGACTCAGTCAGGCTGACCGGCTGCCCAGAAAGCCCAGAGCCACCTGATACCAAACACAAGGCAGAGGGAGGCTGGCCATTGACCCAATGACCCCCAAACTCAGACTCAGCATTTCCAGCCCCCTTCCTCCAGCCTAGCCTCCTAGTCCACTGTCCTGTGTATACCACTAGTGCACTAACCATCTGCCTGCCAGTCCCAACCATCTGAACACAATCCATGCAGCTGCAATTCTGACCCCTGTCCTTTTAAGTGAAATGGAGATGACTTCATGCTGAATCCCAGTGAGGCAACACTGGGATAGACCCCCTCCTGTTAGGGCTGCAGAGGAAACATCCATCAGTCACCCAAACCTTCCCTCAGGGCTTGGCCCAGCCATCCCAGCCCCAGTGCCCTGGCTTCTATTTGTGGTTGGGCCGCAGGGGAGCAGGGCCCTTATCCAAAAGGAAGATCAGGCCGGATGCAATCACACAAGAGGCTTTCCACCCTCTTCCTGACCCCTAAAGTGTTCCTTCTAATTCTCCTCCAAAGGAGGTAGTTAAAGGACATTGGGAGGGTACACAGAAGAATGGAATGGGCCCATACACCCCGCCATTTCCTCACCCCAGCACTAAAGCAAGAGTATAGGAAAGGTAGACTTTCAAGGATGACAAGCCCCAAGGGAGCCCCACCCTCTTGCACAGACTGAAATACTCCCCCTCAAATGGAAGACAGAACTGGGGAAACGAGGAAAGAACAAGTAAAGGCCAAAAATAAAGTGACCCTAGCAGGGACGGGCCAGGTCAGTTTCCCCTCCTCTCTGCTGCCCATTCATAAGTCCCGAGGGGGAGCCCAGGGGCTCAAACACAGAAAGATTGGGAAATAGCTTTTGTATTTTAAGCACACACCCCAGACCGGGTACACCTCTCAGGTACAGCCTGAGTTTGGGCCTCAGTTTCCCTGATATGGAAGCTCACTTTCAACACTAGCAAGTCGCTACCTGGGCTGGGGGAAGGAGTGATGGGGAGGGGCCGCAGGTTCCCAGATGGTGAGCTCACCACCCCGGGAGGTGGATGTTTGCGGTTTGGCCCAGGTAAGGGTGGGAAGGGGGAGGGTGCGCGGGAGAAAAAAGCTAAGACTGTTAGCAACCTAAGGCACGCTATGCTCCAAGCTGGGTCCCACGGGTTTAGAAATCCAGATCCACCTGGCGGGCAGACACTCTCCTTTAGCTTATAGCCAACCTTCCAGACCCAGAGGGACCCCCGCCTGAGACCCAAGGCCACCTGCCTCTCCCGCTGGCTTGAGGCCAAAGTCAAGTCTCTGACCCCCTGACTCAGCAGAGGACAGAACCTGGGTGAGCCTGCGGGAGGGGGAATTGCCTCTCCGCCCGGAGCCGGGCTGCCAGCACTTCCTGCTTAAATCAGGGGATCCCTGCCCCAGTCGCTGATGGTGGTGGGGACCGGGGTTCCTCTCCCCTCAGAGGGGGCAGTTCGAGTGGAGAGCGGCGCAGAACGGGGGCAGTGGCCTGAGCTTTGGACTCTCCACTCCCCCAGCACCAATGTCTAGGCGGTCACCCCCTCCAATACACAGCGGACCCCAGCAGAGCCACCCGGCCGCACGCTCCGCGCCTCCCGGTGCTCAGCCCAGGTGCCCGGCCGCCTTACCTCGGCCTTTGCCCTTGGCCCTCTTGGCCTTGTCGTCCGCCTTCTTGGCCCGAGAGACTGCCGGCTCGGCGCCCTCCGCCCCCGCCGCCTTCTTCTTGCGCCGCTTGCCCCGCAGCCAGCTGAAGGCGCGGCGGAGGCCGGAGCGGGACTTCTTCCTGCGCGGGGGGCCGCCCGGGCCCCCTGGCTCCTCGGCCGCAGGTGCGGCTGGGGGCGCGCGGGCCGCCATGGCGCGGGTGGCGGACCTGGCGGGGGTCAGGCCCCCTGCGGCGCTGCGCCCATGCGCGGGGGCGGCGGCCGGGGAGACGCGCCCGGAGAAAAGTTTGGGCGGCGGAGGCGAGCGAGCGCGGCGGGAGCGGGCGGCGCGGGAGGGGCCGGCCGGCGGCGGGCGGGGCGCGGAGCGGCCGGGAGGGAAGAGCCGAGGAGGGAGCGGCCGCGGGGCGGGAGCGGCTGCCGGCTGCCCCTCCCCGCCACCGCGGGGCCCGGGAGGGTGAGGTCCGGTCCCGTGAGGAGGTGGTCCCCAGAGCCCCGAGTGCTGCGCTCCGCCGGGGTCCGGGAGGGCGGGGTCGCGGGGCGGGTCCCAGAGGGGGCGGAACTGAGGGTCTGTCCCGGAGGCGGCCCGAAGGGTGCTGGGTTCCGAAGAGGGTGGTGCGGACCTGCGGATGAGGGGGAAGGGCTCAGGGAACTGGAAGCGAAATGCGGGGGTTGGACCCAGGAGAGCCTGGAATCCCGAGTTTGGTTCGGAAGAGATGGGCACCCAGGAGATTTCCCTTTCTCCCTCACCACACCTTCCCCCAGGCTCCAACAATCCTCAGTCTTCTGGGTTCCAATTTCACTCTTGGGTGGCTAGGATGAGGATGGTACTTCCTCAGTTTACCCTTCCTCTGGGCTTTGATTTCCCAGGACACCAGCGCCTGGGTTACGATTTCCCACTGAAATGCTCAGCACTGATTAATTAAGGTGGATCTTGGGACAGGTGAGAATTGTGACTGGAGAAGCTGGTGGGAAAGAAAAGCCTTTAAGAATCATGAAAATGCTGTGCTCATTTCCTCCAGGCCTCTGGCTCTCTAGTCTAGCTGACCAAGCCCTTTTTTGTCCACCGATTCCACAAATGAGCTCTGCAGGAAGCAGAGTGTTACCCTTTAGTACAGAAGGGAAATTGAGGCCAGGAAGAGACAGTGATTGCCCAAAAACTCAGAGGTGGTCAGCCTAAGAGGTGCATAGGGCTAGCTATAGGTTTGGCACCCTAGGACCCCTTCCCTGAGCTCTCAGAAGGACTTTATGATCACTCCACGATTAGAGTTTGTCTGCATCACCAACTTGACCATAGTCACACATAGTTCTCCTGGTGCTGGTCTCCATGAGGGCAGGAGCCTCTTGGCTGTAGACATTGTAGAATGATTAGCAGGCAAACCATGACTTCTGTAACCTGTGTTAGCCCCTGAGTGTTCCTTGAGGCTCCACACTGCTGAACCTAGGCCATCACTGATACTCTTTTCACCTGGGAGCCTGGGGCAAAACACTGACTATCCTCGATGGGCCCCAGTTTCCTGTTAACACCAATAAGTTGATCTGAATGGTCCCAGAGCACCTATTCCTGATAGGTGCTAGACCCTGCCCTCATGGTGTTCTTGGCTCAACCTAGCCTTAACCTGAAGGACCCTGTGTCTTCCTCTGTTAGTTAGTATAAAAGAAAAAGTGTTACAGGTAGAACTGAGACTTGTAGAGAGTGATGTGCAGGGCTTTGGCCTGATGCATGAAATCTGATTACCTGAGGTAGGGAGGAGAGAGAAGGGCAAACACACTGGCTTTTGGAAGAAGTCAGCAGAGGAATGTTGATTAATCTTGCCCTGCACCAACTCTTTCAGCATTTCTGCCCAGTGGCCTGGATTGGCTACATAATTTGCAGGGCCTTAATTTAAAAACCATTAATATCCACAAAATTGGGGCTGGGATATAGTTCAGTGATAAAGTACTTGCCTACCATGTTGCAGACCCTGAATTGATCTCCAGCACTGAAAAAAATAATTATTAAGAATTTTATGAGCCGGGCACAGTAGTGCATTCCAGTAATCCCAGCGGCTCAGGAGGCTGAGGCCGGAGGATCAAGAGTTCAAAGCCAGTCTCAGCCAAAGCAAGGCACTAAGCAACTCAGTGAGACCTTGTCTCTAAATAAAATACAAAATGGAGCTGGGGATATGGTTTAGTTTATGCCAGGTATGGTAGTGCACACCTGTAATCTCAGTGGCTGTGAAGCCTGAGGCAGGATGATCATCACAAGTTCAAAGCCAGCCTCAGGAATTTAGTGAGGCTCTAGGTAACTTAGACCCTGTCTCAAAATAAAAAAAAAAAAAAAGGACTAGAGGTATGGCTCAGTAGTTAAGCACCCCGGGTTCAATCCCTAGTAACAAAAAAAAAAAAAGAATTTCATGTATTGAGCCAAGCATGGTGGTGCATGCTTGTAATTCCAGTGATTTAGGAGGCTGAGGCAGGAGGACCACAGTTTGAGGACAGCCTCAGCAACTGAGTGAGACCCTAACTCAGAAGGACTGGAGATATGGCTCAGTGGCAGAGCACCCCTTGATTCAATCCCAGGAAGAATTGGAGGGAAGGAGGGAAAGGAAGGGAAGGAAAGGAAGGAAGGAAAAAGAATTTCAAAAGGAGCCCAGGTATGGTGGTGCATGCCTGTGTTCCCACCTACTTAGGAAACAGAGATAAGAGGATTGTGAGTTTGAGGTCAGCTTGAGCAACATAGCAAGACCCTGTTGCAAACAAACAAATAAAATTTTAAAATTTTTTTTCAAGAGAACAACACCAAAGTCCTCAACCAAGCACAGGGCCTTTCTGAGTTTGGGGCCATGTGCGACTGCACAGTTCACATGCTTATGAAGTTGATTTGGAGGGGAGAGGGATTGTATCCCTTCACTACTCCAACACCCAGGCATCCTCACCTCCCATCCCCAGTATGAACCACTTCAGAACAGCAGCCCCAGCTTTCCCATTGTCCCCTGGCCTAGTGGGCAGACTGCTTCAGGGACATGCATTCTTGGGAGGACTAACCTGTGTTTAGCTGCAGCTGAATCCTGCCCCTGAGATTAATGATTGCTCAGCTCAGCTACCATTCTTCACTGGCTATATAGGCAGCTAAGGAAGCTGATTTCCCAGCAGTCCCTATCACCCAGGCCCAAAGTCCAATCTAGAGCCAGGTTGTTACCTAATCCAGCAGGAAGTTGCCAACCTGTCCCTGGGGAGGAACCAGCAATAACCAGGCTTGGGCAGCAGCCTAAGGGCCCTCCAACTTTGTCCCACTACTTTTAGAAAGCCCAGGACCATACCAATTTTGTCCTCACATACCCCTAACTGCTTGGAAGACCAGCTTCCAACAGATGCCAGCTTCATCCCCTGCTGGGCCTGGCCTTCTTCAGCATAGACTCCTCACTCCAGGCTGGGCAGCCAGGCCAAGGTGTGGCTGGGCCTCCCTCACTTCACAGGGAAGACCACAAAGGGAAGGGGAGCCTAACATAAGGATCCCTGTGGCTTCCCTCCATCCTTGGACAATTGGAGGGGCTAGAATAGTAGTGGAGGGAGAGGGAGTCCTGCCAAGAACCCCCAGCAAACCTTGGGGAGGAGGAACCCTACAGGTTCCATCCCAAGGCCAACATTCCTATGTCCCCTAATCCGTGGTGCCTGGCATTTGTGACTGCTGTGTTAACATTTCAAACAACCTCCTGCTGAGGTCGTCTTTGATCCTCACAGTATCTCTTCAAATCAGGCCCCAACACTAATTCCACCGATTCCCCCCCACCTCCTGCTGGGTTGAGAGGTGAAATAACTTGCCCAGGGTGTTAGTGGTGTGTGGCAGGGTGGAGGTACAGTCCTTCGGGCCTCCCAGCACTGAGTTAGTGACAGATTCTAGGAAGCTAAGGGAGAGAATTTGAGAAAGAGGAGGAGAGTTGAGGGAGCAGGAAAGAAGAGAGAGATGGAGGAGAAAAGAAGGGCACCTGTTGCTACAGATTGTGTTGGGGGTTGTATTTCTTTTCATTCTTTCAACAAATATCACCTAAGTACAACTTCTGTGTTCCAGACTTCAACAGATTTGCCACAGATAATCAGGAATCAGATTGTCATTCTCTTAGCTGTGGGCAATATAACAAAGTGGTTTCCAAATTCTTTCTCTCTTTTTTAAAAAATTGTTTTAGTTGTTATTGGATCTTTATTTATTATATGTGGTGCTAAGAATCGAACCCTGTGCCTCTCACATGCTAGGCAAGTGCTCTACCACTGAGCCACGACCTCAGCCCCTCCAAGTTCTCTTAACCTGTGTGTGCCTATACTTCAGCTAGTTGCAAGGCTGGGACAGAGAATCCTTTGAGCCCTGAGAGTTCAGGGTCAGCCTGGGCAACATATTGAGACCAGATTTCAAAATAAACACTTTCTCTGCTGGGTATGGTAGTACACACCTATAATCCCAGCAACTCAGGAGGCAGAAGCAGGAGGATCACAAATTTGAGGCTAACCTTAGCAATTTAGCAAGGCCCTAAGTAATTTAGTAAAATAAAAAGGGCTGGGGGTGTAGCTCAGTGGTAGAGCACTTGCCTAGCACATGTGAGCATGTGAGGCACTAGGTTTGATCCTCAGCACCACATAAAAATAAATAAAGGTATTGTGTCAACCTATAACTATAAAAAAAAAAAGTTGGGGATGTGGCTCAGTAGTTAAGTGCCCCTAGGTTCAGTCCCTAGTACCATTAAAAAAAAAAAAAATCACTGTTAGCAGAGGAACTTTTTTCCTTCCTCAAACAAAATCAACACCAAAATTTGACATTTAAAATGAATAAAAGGGCTGGGGCTGGGGCTCAGTGGTACAGCACTTGCCTAGCATGAGCGAGGCCCTGGATTTGATCCTCAGCACCACATAAAAATAAGTAAATAAAATAAAGGTATTGTGTCCAACTACAACTAAAAAATAAATATTAAAAAATGAATAAAAGCTGTATTTTATATGAGTAAATTTATTTTGTAGATCAAAACATATAACCTTTACTTACCACAATGTAAATTAGTGAGATCAGTGATGACATTTTGATGGACTAAAAATTTGAAACCCTGAGTGCCAGGATTCAATTGATTTCTGCAGCAGTTTGTTTTAGTTAGTAGGCAATTAGAAATTAGTCCCATAGACAAGCAGAAGCAAATGGTAAAAGTTTTAACAACTTATAGAAATATCAGAAGTTTTATTTTGAGGTATGCACAAAAATAAGTTATCTAGCCAACCCAACTTAATGTCTTCTCAAAAGCACAGACCCTTGCATGGTGTGGTATACATGTAATCTCAGCAACTTGGGAGGCTGAGATAGGAGGATTGGGAGTTTGAGGCCAGCATCAGTAACTTAGCAAGACCCTGTCTCAAAATAAAAAGTGAAAAGGGCTGGGGAGATAGCTCAGTGGCGAAGCACCCCAGGGTCTCATCCCTAGTAAGTTCCCCCATTCCCAGAAAAAAAAAAAGAAAAATGTGTGTGGAAGTATTTGAGCATGTTGGGGTATGGAGGGGCAGTACACACATGCAGAAGCCTCATGAATCATCCTAACCAATCACCCCCATCCCAGCACTGGGCCCAGAAAGGGCCCCAGGAAACCACTGAGCTGCCCAAGTTCGAAGGCTGAGGTGGGTTGTCATGGAGATATGCTTTGTTTCCCCAACTCTCTGGCGGCATCTGACAGGCACAGAACGCTCAGCCAGATGGACACTGACCTAGACCAACAGAGCAGGGATTTCCTGACCCTGAGCTTTAGAAGGCTCCCTGCTTATAGAGGAGAGGGGCTCAATTCTCAGGAAACAGGGAGATGGCCAGCCTGGCTTGCCAGCTGGAAAGACTTCCTGTAGGGGGCTTTTGGGAGGGGCCCTCTCTAGGTGTTTGCAGACACCCACTCCACCACTCCTGGGCAGCAGAGGTGGCCCTGTGCCCAAGGGCAGGGCTAGGAGGGAAACACCCACACTCAGGGTTCTCTGGAAGGTGGAGGAGGGATCAAAAAGTGGGGGCAGAGCTCCCTGCCCATAATCAGAAGGAAACAGCTGGATATGGATTCTCAGAGACACCCACCCCAACATCCCATCTACACAGGAACATATACAAACACACTAATTCACACTGGCACATCCATATTAATAGCTACTAACATAACAGATCCAGATACACATGGGCACATTTAGGTAGCCATAAATACTCAGGAATGCTGAAACAGACTGACATCCAAACACCCATAAACAGACATAGAAATACACTGAAACACAAACTCAGAGGCACACACATGCACATACACTGCTAACACACCCAAACAGGTCCAATGACACAGCACACACTGATACACAACTGTATGCATTCCCAGATGCACAGATATTAATTGATACAAAAACAGAATTCACAAGGACACTCAGCAGCCCATAAACCATGGAAAGAGATATACACAGAGTGGTTACACAAACATAGATACACAAAAACAAACAGTTACAAGTAAAAACACAGATCCAGGCAACAGCCAGAGAAGGGATGGGAACTAATAAGTGAGGAGGGCCAATTCTGCAGCAGGCAGCATGAAAGGAAGTTTATCTGTCAGATCTTTTTAAAATCCTTCCAATAGTCTATGAGGTTGGTAGCACCAGTCCCGCTTTGCACAAATGTGATGATGGAAAATATACAAGCTTGGGCCAGGGATGTAGCTCAGTGATAGAATGCTTGCCTAGCATGCAAAAGGCCCTGGGTTCAATCCCCAGCATGGGGGCGGGGAGTGCGAGGAAGCATGTGTGGGCTGGAGATGTGGCTCAAGCGGTAGCGTGCTCCCCTGGCATGCGTGAGGCCTGGGTTCGATCCTCAGCACCACATACAAATAAAGATGTTGTGTCCGCCAAAAACTAAAAAATAAATAAATAATAAAAATTATCTCTCTCAAAAAAAAAAAGCATGTGTATGTTATGCATACATATATGCATGTACATACACCTACACACATATACATGCTTATATAAGGCCCAAATAATACAGAAATAAATAGGGTAAAATGTGAATCTTCACACACACCTTTCTCCACCTCACCCAAGCCACTACTAACCCTAGTGAGTGGTATATATCCTTCCAGACTTTTTCTGTACATTTGCACACAAACACACGTAGATACAATTTGAACATTTTGCACAAAACTGATGCAATAAGAAACCTGGCCAAAATCATACAGCTAGTTAGTGGAACCGGGATTTGGATTTAGCTCTGGCTCACTCCAAAATGCTCTTTCTGCTGCCTCAGCCCGCAGACAACCGCAGAGACAGATTCACAAAGGGGAGGCTCAGGGGCAGGGGGAGGGGTGGCACCTCTGGGCTGCAAAGGAAAGGAAGTTCCGTTCACCACCAGCTTTGCCTGCCTGATCCTTCTGGGGCCCAAGTCACAGTCCTGTGGGTGGCTCCTCTGGCCACAGGTATTGTCCCTGTCAATTCCCATTAAGAGGTAGACATATTCCTGGGACAGGAATCCTGGAATCATTGACTCATAGGTGAGCTTCCAGCAGGTGACCAAGTGAGGACGCACAAGGCTCCAGCCCCTGAGGCCTTCATACTAGCTTCTCCCATCTCCTAATTCCTCTCTCCCCCTAAACTCCTTCCTGTTATCTCTAGGATAAACCTGAGTCTCCTGCACACAAAGGGGCCTTCGCTATTTGGCCCCATCCTCATCTTCTCATTTTTTCATTGGCAAAGCATTTCTCATTCTTTAGGCCTCAGCTCTTGTGAAGCCTTCGTGGAGATCATGTATGGAGACATCATTGCTTCCCTTAATCTTCATAATAGCCCCAAGAGGTCAGAACTATTGTTCCCATTTTATGGATGGTTAAGTAGAGGCACAAAGAGCTTAAGTCATTTCTTCAAATTCTGTTTGTCTCAAAAGTCAGTCCTTGGCCAAGCCACATATAATTACAATTAGTGAACATCTTTTTCATTGCTCTCTCCTGGCCACAGCACAGGCCCTAAGATCAGGGATGGGCCTCCATCTCTGCATCAATGGTACGGACCACCACAGACTTGGTGCAATGGTGAGGGCCCAGAGAATGGTTGTTAAGGTGGAGTACTGGTCCACTTACTATTCCCCTGAGTGGCAGGATGAGAGAGGACAATAGAGACATGCTGGGTGGCTAGAGTACCCCTGCTAGCTGGGATCCTCCCAGGAAGTCACTGAAGGCAAGCATCCCTTAGGATCTGGCTGTGGCCCCTGGATCTCTGAAATGGCTGTGCAGACCTTGCTGGGGAAGTGGGTGTCCTCTGGCTCCTCCACATCTCCCTTCAGTTAGGATCTCTCGCCAATCTGTCATTAAATATTTACTAGTTCCCACTCTGCTCAGCTTGATGCTAGGCCCTGGAGGAGGGGACAGGAGAGAAAGGGACAGGAAACTGTCTATAATAATGATCACTTAGCAGGTACCACAGAATTCTCCCAAATAGTTCTGCAGATTGAGTTTGTAGCTTTATTTTGTAATTGAGGAAGTGTGGTTCAGAGGGGAAAGACACTGACACAGGTCACACAGCCACGGAGCCAGGAGCCAGGGTCAGGTGTGTGTGCATCCTTCCCCTGCACCCCACTCCACCCCCAGCCCCAGAGGATGTGGGCCTAGCTTGGAGGAGGCTCAGGGAGGCCATTTTTGAGGTGGGGCTGTGGCTGGAACACAGCCTACCCTGGTGGATTCTCTACAATAACAACAGCTTGCGTTTATCTAGCACTTTCCCTTCCATTAGCTCATTCAGCCCTCCCCAGCATACCCATGAGTACCTATTATTATCTCCATTGACAGATGAGAGATGGAAGCTCAGTGAGGTTAAGTGACTTTCCCAAGGTTACACAGCCCATGTGTGGTACAGCAGGAGTAAAATTTTGGACCCTAATGTTACCCTGGGGGGGGGGGTGCTGGGGCTGTAGCTCAGTCATAGAGTGCTTGCCTAGCATGCATAAAGCCCTGGGTTTGCCACTCTGGATCCCACACATTCTCTCCCCCCATACCTGCCTCCACTCTGTTGCCTCTACTTTCTTCTGCCCTCTCCGGCATCCTCCATACTGCCCCTAGGGAGCTCTCTAAAATACAAAAGTGAAAAGTTGGAGCTGGTCATGGTGGCACATGCCTGTAGTCCCAGCTATTTGGGAGGCTGAGCCAGGAGAATAACTTGAACCCACACATTAGAGACCAGCCTGGGTGACATAGGGAGAGAGTCACAAAAACAACAAACAAAAGTGGGCTATAGTCTCTGCCCTCTCATACCTCACACTGCCACACCTTCACCTGTGGCTGACAGCATGGCTCTCCCTGACTCATGCCCCTTTCAGACTCCTAGGCAGCCTACAGAAGTCAACACAACTGCTACCACCTCTAGGAAGACTCCCAGGATTGACCTAGCAAGATCTGTGCATTCTTTCTGAGTGCATAATGTCCTCCATATAGACCTCTATCAGAGCAATTGTTTTATTTTAAATAGGCAGATGTTTTACTTTATTTTATTTTATTTTTAGTGGTACTGGGGATTGAACCCAGGGGCACTTTATCACTAAGCTACATTCCCAGCCTTTTTAAATTTTTTTAATTTTGAGACTGGGTCTTGTTAAGTTGCTGAGGCTTGGGGCTGGGGATGTGGCTCAAGCAGTAGCGCGCTCACCTGGCATGCGTGTGGCCCGGGTTCGATCCTCAGCACCACATACAAACAAAGATGTTGTGTCTGCCGAGAACTAAAATAAATAAATAAATATTAAAAAAAAAAAGGTTGCTGAGGCTGGCTTTGAACTTGAGATCCTCCTGCCTCAGCCTATACGGTTGCTGAGATTACAGTTGTGTGCCACTGTGCCCAGCTATTAATTTATTTACTTTGGTATTTTGGAACTAGGGTAGAGGGGTACTCTACCACTGAACTGCATCCTCAACACCTTTTATATTTTATTTTGAGATAGGGTCTCACTAAATTGCCAAGACAAAATTGCAATCCTCCTGCCTCAATTTCCCGAGTTACTGGGATTACAGGTATGCATCACACCACCATGCCCAGCTTACATTGTCCCATCTGTTCCCCAGGAGGTAGGTAATATCAGACCATTTGATGGAGGAAGAAACTGAGGCTCAGAGAAGTAAACTAACTTACCCAAGATTATACAGCTAGAAAAGATAGTCAGGATTTAAACCCAGGTCTATAAACTAACAACATCCATGCACCTAATCCTTCCTCCATATGGTAGACTAGAAAGGACTGAATTACAGAAAGTACCTCTAAGAAAGAGAGTGGGGCTGGGTGTGATGGCACATGCCTGTAATCCCAAAGACTCAGGAGGCTGAGGCAGGAAGACTACAAATTTGAGAACAGCCTGGGCAACCTAGCAAGGTCCTGTCTCAAAAAATGAAAAAGGCACAATCCCTAGTCCTCCCCACCACCACCACCACCAAAAAAAAAAAAAAAAAAAAAAAAAGTGAGAGTAGGGAGAAACTATCTGTTCAAGAGATAGAAGGAAAAACAGCAGAGTGACATTTAAGGTCAAGAACAGAACTCCAAGAAGGGTCAGGTCAGAGGTGCTTATTGTCCCTGAGAGATGAAGCTGGGCTGGGTGAGGGATTTGGCCATTAGGAAGGAAGCTACCAGAGAGCAGTCTCCAGGCACCTGGAGCAATAGGAACAGGCCTGCAGAGAGGGAGGTGAGCAAGTGGACATGGTTTGCTGGAGAGCAGAGGAGAGAAAAGGGAACGAGGGGAGCACCCTGAGTCTGCAGGCCCAGGAGGACTGGACCCATGGTTTGAGATGGTCTGGAAATATTGGGGATGGGATATGAACAGGGGAGGAAGACAGGATGAGCATCTGAGCACTTCAGGTTGAGGAAGTGGACAAGGACACCCTCACCCTCCCACCATGCCCACCTTGCAGGCCACGCCACACTATCCTCATTCTTCCTCCCCTGTTTCCTCCCCATGGCTCCCCTGAGGTCATCAGGAAGAGCCCCCCTCACCTTGGTCTGCTGTCTCACCCTCCCGGCCCAGCCCAGCCGATGAGGCAGACAGGGAGGGGTTTCCAGGCAGGAAAGCGCTGAGTCACCCGGAGGCACATCTGGTCTCAGATCTTGATACCCAGCTGGAAGGGGCAGGAAGGAAGAGGGAACCTCCCCCACCAGCTCTCCTGGCCAGTCCTGGCCATTGCCAACTGTGTGGGGCAGCCTGGGACAGGACCTTCTGTCATGTTAGCAATCAGCCCCAGCCAGGCTGCTTCCATCGGAGTGGAAGTAGGGTTGACTGACTCCAGTTCACAGGTCACACAACTCATGGAGACGAAATGGCTTACCCAAGTTCACCCAGATTTGGAAAGCTGGCCCACTGTTGTCCCCATTCCATGTTCTGGGCACACAGGAAGGAGCCGTATTTAGAGACAATGGATGAAAGCTTGGAGGACCTCAGGCACAGCCGCCGTGGGACTTAACTGCAAAAACTGGACAGCAAGAGACACTGGGCCCATGCTCCTGCCTAAATAGCCCCTTCCCAAAGTCACAGTGGAAGGAGGGCTGTCCTTCCACACACACCCGCTACTGCCCTGCCCTTCCCTGCTGGCTCTGCTCGGAGACCCCTTTCCTTAGCCTCTCCCCATCCCTCTCAGCATGACCTTCATGGCAGGAGGTGACCTGCCATGCTGCACCCTGCCAGAGCACAGTATTCCCATTGTCTTGAGCAGAGAGCCATGTCCAGGTCCTGGGGAGGGGCGCAGATCATGCCAGGGCCTCTGATTTCTCTCCAGACTACTCAGCAGCCTTCTCTGAGGCATAGGCTGTTTTTTCACACATCTAGTGTGACACTGGGCAATCACTTCCCTCTCCCCAGTATGTGGCATCCACATATATCATACAGAAAAGCCTGAAAATTTTTACTTTTTTTTTCCCATAGGCCCAGACCATCCCTATGTTAACTTTTTTTTTTTTTCTTTTTCAGTACTAGGAGCAAACTCAGGGCTTCCTCCTTGCTAGGCAAATGCTCTACCTCCAAGTTATATCCCAGTTCTTTTCTTTCTTTCTTTTTTTTGAAACAAGGGTCTAAGTTGCCAAGGCTGACCTTGAACTTGTAACTTTCCTGACTCAGCCTTCCAAATAGTTGGGACTACAGGTAAGTGCCACCATGTCCCAACTGATGTTAACTTTTTTTTATTTTTTCTGGTATTGAGGATTGAACTCAGGGCCACTTCTTTACCACTGCGCTACAGCTCCAGCCCTTTCTATTTTTTATTTTTATTTTATTTAATCTCTAAGTTGATGAGGGTCTTTGCTAATTTGCTGAGGCTGGCTTCAAACTTATGATTCTCCTGCCTCAGTCTCCTGAGAAGCTGAGATTACAGGCCATCACACCCACTTTTTTTTGGGGGGGCGGGGGGTTACTAGGGATTGAACTCAAGGGCACTGGACCTCTGAGCCACATCCCCAGCCCTATTTTATATTTTATTTAGAGACAGGGTCTTGAGTTGCTAAGTGCCTCACTTTTGCTGAGGCTGGCTTTGAACTTGCTATCCTTCTGCCTCAGCCTCCCAGGTAGCTGGGATTATAGGTGTGCACCACCATACCTGGCACCACATGGCCTCTGATGTTAACTTTTTATTTATTTTTGGGGGGGTACCAGGCATTGAACTCAGAGCTCTCAAGCACTGAGCTACATCCCCAGCTCTATTTTGTATTTATTTAGAGACAGGGTCTCACTGTGTGCTTAGCACCTTGCTTTTGCTGAGGCTGGCTTTGAACTCATGATTTTCCTATTTTAGCCACCCAAGCCACTGGGATTACAGGCATGCACCACTGTGCTCTGCTAGATGTTGAATATATATATATATATATATATATATATATATATATAATGACTTTATTTTATTTATTTTTTATGTGGTGCTGAGGATCAAAAACCCAGTGCCTCACCATGCTAGGCAAGCACTCTACCACTGAGCTACATACAGCCCCAGCCCAGATGTTAACTTTTTTTTTTAAATATTTATTTTTTATTTGTACACAATATATTTATTTTGTTTATTTATTTTTATGTGGTGCTGAGGATCAAACCCAGGACCTCACACATGCTAGGCAAGCACTCTACCGCTGAGCCACAACCCCAGCCCCCAGATGTTAACTTTTGACTGATTAAATTATATATAATGTGGGCTAGTGTCACAACTGCCACTTGGTGTGTGACATTGGAATATATATCTGAGATTTCCCTGAGTCTTGGTTTCAGGAAATTTGAATTGGGAATGATGGTTGCTGTTCACATTCTCCACCAAAAAATTATTATTTTTTTTTAAAGAGAGAGTGAGAGAGGAGAGAGAGAGAGAGAGAGAGAGAGAGAGAATTTTGATATTTATTTTTTTTAGTTATCGGCGGATATAACATCTTTTTTTTTTTTTGTATGTGGTGCTGAGGATCGAACCCGGGCCGCACGCATGCCAGGCGAGCGCGCTACCGCTTGAGCCACATCCCCAGCCCTCCACCAAAAAATTAAATGAACAAACAAAAACTAAAATAAAATGGCAATAACAATAATATTTCATTCTCAGAGTAGTTGTCAGGATTGATGTAGATAATGCCTAAAGCAGGTTTTTTTTTTGGGGGGGGTGGGGGTGCTGGGGATCAAACCCAGGGCCTTGTGCATGCATCCCCATCCCCAGAACTGTCCTTTTGCAATGATATTTTAACAAAGTAGAATTACCCTTTCTCACCAGGGGAATAACCCATGTGTTTCCAGGGGACAGAGCCTCTCTGGGCCTCTGTTTCTCTGTCTGGAAAGGAAAGGGTTGAACTAATCATGGAAGACAAATCGACTTAATCTTACATGCCGGGCTGGGAATGTAGCTCAGTGGTGAGCGCTTGTCTAGACTGCATAAGGCCCTGGGTTCCACACCCAGCACTGAGGAAAAAAAAAAAATAGATATAATTTCACATGCCAGGGGCTGGGGATGTGGCTCAAGCGGTAGCGCGCTCGCCTGGCATGCGTGTGGCCCGGGTTCGATCCTCAGCACCACATACAAATAAAAGATCTTGTGTCCCCCGAAAACTAAAAAATAAATAAAATTCTCTCTCTCTCTCTCTCTCTCTCTCTCTCTCTCTTTAAAAAAAAATAATAATAATTTCACATGCCACCTGCTGTCTTGAATGAAGTGGCTCTGGATTTATAGGGAAGGTGTCATGATCAATTAGTCATGTCTGCCACAAAGGCAGGAAGTAGTGGTAGTGGTAATATACATATGCTATGTAGCCTCCATATACAGTCTAAGAAACCCTAACCTAAGTACCACTTCAGTTTCAAATTTCTAAGAACTTTTCCTCTCTTGTACTCCCTATTCTAGATCATTGCTTTATCTGGGGATTGGGAAGGAAAACTTTTTTTTTTTTTTTTTTTTTTTTGGTGGTGCAAGGGAATGAACCCAGGGCCTCAGACATACTAGGAAAGTGCTCCACCACTGAGCTACATCCCTAGTGGGAAGGAGATTCTTACATCTTCTCCCACCCGAGTCCTGTCCTCAGCATATTTCTGGGATCTAGAACCTAAATTAGATACCAATAGGATGTGGCTCCATTTCACATTCTGCACTGTTGAACTTCCTCTGCAGAGTTCAACCAAGGCTCTCAGCAAGTGGGACTCAAAAGAGAATGACCTTGTTGGGCACAGTGGCACACACCTATAATCCCAGCGACTTGAGAGACTGAGGTAGGAATATTGCAAGTTCAAAGCCAGACTCTGCAATTTAGTGAGACCCTGACCAATAGCAAGACCCTGTTTCAAAATTTAAAAAATTAAAAAAAAAAAAAAGGCCAGGGATGCGGCTCAGTGGTTAAGTGCCCCTGAGTTCAATTCCCAGTGTCCCACACTAAAAAATAAAATTAAAAGAGAGAGAGAAGGGATATATGCAAATAGCATACATTGGAGCCATTCCTCACCAGCCCAGGCTTGGAGTTTTGAATATTAAATAATCCTATGCATGCACATGAATAGGGACTCTGCCCAGCCAGAATAAATGGGGCCAGTGTCCAGATAGCCCTTCCTGCAGGTGAGACAGGGAAGCAGTACCTAAACATGGCCATTGAAGAATGGTCCCAGTTCTAATATCAGTGTTCTCTCTGTGAGGGGACCTGGGCTCAGTAAGAAGTGGAGATTAGTTGGGGACTCTGGGGTTTGAGGTGGGCTTCATTATTGGTAAAAGAGAGGGGGATTTAGTCATGAAGAAGGTGCTAGGAAATAGTCCACCGGAGGAGAAGAAGCCACAGGGTCAAGTCTTGTAGTTATATATGTTGTCTTTTTTTTTTTTTTTTTCTAATCTGTTATTCAGGATTGAACCCAGGGTGCTCTACCATTGAGCTACATGCCCAGCCCTTTTTATTTTGAGACAGAGTTTCCCAGGCTGATCTCAAATGTGTAATCCTCCTGCCTTAGCCTCCTGCATTGCTAGGATTACTGGCGGTGCTTGGCTCTTGCCCTGTTCCAGGGATCTGAGGTGCGGACCCACTGCTCCCAGTCCTGAGGCATGCCAAGGGATTTAACCTGAGGGTGTGGTGGAGCATCCCTGAGGTCCAGGAGGGGGCCCCCCTTGGCCCAAGATTCCAAATGCTTTCCTGGAAGCTGCCTCCAGCCTACAGCATACCAGAGATAAGAGGAACCTTTAGGTAAACAGGAAAACCTGGGAGGCTGGGGATGTGGCTTAGAGGTAGAGCCCTTCTCTAGCTGCATGAAGCCCTGGGTTCTGTCCAGCACCAAAAAAGAAAAAAACCTGGAAAAGGCTTTGTTGCAGTCCCAGGCCCTTGGGCCAGGCCTCCCTGATCTTTAGGGCTCACTCACAGTCCTGGTCCCTAGTCCTTAAGGCCTCACAGTTTGATGCTCAGGACCATTTGGTGCAGTCTATCAGGTCCCTCCCCAACAGACACAGTCTACAGATTCCATGCAGCTGTTCAGAGGAGTGTCTGACACCAACGTGGCCAGCCACGTCAAACTGGGTCAAGTCAGGGGTAGCCTCTGGGAACTTAGTTGGAGTAGGAGGGTTCATAAAGGCCCAGGAGACTTGCCTAATGATCTTCTTACTTCAAGCTCTCACTGAGCCCTCGTTCCTTCCCCCAGTCCCATCCTGCACTCAGCCCTACCCCCTAACTGCACTCCAATCCTGTCCCTGAGCCCCATCCCCTTACTGGCTCCCTGTATCCCCAAATAAGCTTTGTTGATAATAACCTCCAGTTCCCAGATGGGACATTTTGAAGGGCAGCCCTGGAGCCAAGAAGTTCCTGGAGTCTCTTCCATACCATGCCAGCCACACCCTTGCCTTCATCATGGCCCTGGGTACAGGCCCTAAGATGGAGGAACTAGAGGCCAAGGGATCAATAAGCCCTGGAAGAGAGCCCAGCTGAAGGCTGTCCAGCAGATTCCATGGCTCCCTGGCTGCTCTGCTAGAGACCTGCAGCTGAGATGATGCTGCAGGCAGAGGCCCTTCCCTCTGTCCTGCCAAGACTGGACCCAGGAGCTAGAGTCCAGAATAGGCCTGGCCCCACCCTGGTCCCTGAACAAGAGCTGCACTGTGCACACCCTCCACCCCCACCCCACCCTTCAGGCCACACCAGGGTCAGGCAAGGCCACCCATGGAGCTGGAAACAGGACACCCAGGCAGTAAGGGAGCAAGGGAGAGAGGCTGTGACACAGGGTCAGGGATGTTCCAACAGACCTGCTGGCAGGAGGCTGTGTGTTTTCACCCGAGTCTGGGGTGGCACCAGAGAGCTTCAAGTGCCCCTGAAGTCTCCAAGATACAGAAGCAGATCCATGTGAAGGACACAAGCTTACGCACAGAAGTGTGAAGGTACAGACTGATGGTGATCCTGGAGCACCCCAATCAAGGATGCAGGAATCAGAGGCCCCATTGCAAGCCCATGACCTTGCAGAGCCCCAGGGCTCCTGGCTGACTTCATTCTATCAACAGCCTCTGGGGCTGGGAATGTGGCTCAGTGGTAGAGTACTTGCCTAGCATGTGCAAGTCTCTGGATTTGATCTCCCATACTGCCAAACAAAAAACAAAAAAGCCTCTAAAACTCTATCCTGTCAGCCCTGTGTTGGGCACCAGGGCAAAGGTACTGTCCCCACCCTCATGGAAGCAGCTGAAATCAGGGTCTGAATTTGAGGAGTGGGTTGTGTCTTTGGTGCCTGCCTCGTCCACATCCTTTCTGAGGGTTTCCCAGCTCACCGTATTCTGAACACAGTAGTCCAGTTTCCCTGTGCTAGCTAGGCAAGTGCTCTAGAACTGAGCTATTCCCCTGCCTGCCAGCCCTAGTCTTCTTCAGAGAAGTGAGGCTGCTCACCTAGGGTCACACCCTAAGAAGTAGCTGAGCTGGGATTTGAACCCAGGCCTCTCTGGCTCCAAAGCTCATTCTACTAAGAGCAATAGTAGAGGGTAGAGGGTAGAGGCCCAGTTCAGGGATGACTGGCTTCTAGTACCAGAGTGAGGGGAGGAAAGCATAATGAAATATGGGAGAAGTGGGAAGAGAGGCCAGAGCTGAGGTGACACAGTCTCATGTGAGCCCAACAGCAGGACTTCCTGTTCTAACCAGAGTCCAGCTCCCTGCCATGCCCCACCCTCCAGACTAAAGCGGCTGGGCTAGATGAAAACATGAGCCAGTGGACCCAGACTTGAGCACCTGCCCACTGGCTGGTCATAAGGGTCTAAGATTCCACCATCCTCCCGACCTCTGTATGGCTTGGAACTCCTGGTTCCCAGCTCTCTTCTGGGATAGGGATGGAAGCAGGGACAGTGGGACAAGAGGCCAGTAGGCAGTGTGAATGGCAGGTCCCTGGGGAAGGCTAGAACCTATTCTTCTCACCCATTGCCTTGTTTTATTCTCCCAAAGCTTCTACAGGAGACATTTCTCCCTTATTTCTGATGAGGAAACTGAGACTCTGAGAAGCAGGTATGCAGCAAAAGCAGGCCTTGGATCTTGTCTTTGAACTTTGAGTCCGGGGCTCTCGTTACCATATGTGGTTTCCTCTGGCTCTTGGGGTTGATTTTGGCTGGTGGAGGAGGCCAGAGAGACAGGGATGTGTGAAACAGGATTCATTTGGCTCTTGTGGGTGGTGAGATCCAGAGAAACACTTGCCCAAGGCTGAGGTGACAGAGTACTTACCCAGTACCTCAGGGACTTGTCCCAAGGCAACATGGGAAAGTAAGAAAGACAGGGATGGTGCCCCTTGCCTCCGGGCCCTCACGGGTAATCAAGAAACAGAACAGCTCCACCGGTGCTGGCGTTCTTTGCCTTAACTGCAAGCGTCTGATGCTCCCGACTCTGAAGTCACAGAATCTGTGGTGCTGAGTCTTTGCTGGTTCTCCCTAAGGATGCTGCCTGTCTGGGGTCCTCTGCCTGTGGCGCCTGCTGCCAAGAGAGGATCCACCTGGTTCAGTGAATCTGATTTCTAGAGGGCAACCTCAAGCCAGACCACTTCATGGGCCACCAGCCAGCTGAGAGAGGTCCAGGTTCCCAGAGCCCTGCCCTGGGCCACTGATGGGTCTGGACAAGGCCTAGGGTCCTGCCATGAACTTTAAGAGCCACGGAATCAACATGACCACCATGTGACCTGCAGTAGGTGTCTGTGCCTTCTATTTTCATCTGTCTACTGAAGGCACAAAGGAACATGATAACATTAGGCCCCCTTCCCTGCTCAAAGATGGTTGCCTGAACCTCCCCTTGGGTGAAGAGAGATCAAGCTGGGCAAGAGAGAAATTGCTTTTTTTTTTTTTTTTTTGGTGCCAGGAATCAAATCCAGTGACACATGCATGCCAGGTAAGAACCTTATCACTGAGCCACATCCCACATCCCCAGTTGAAGAGGGACTGTTTTTTACAGCAGGAAACTCTGGAGGTGCCCAGGAAGCAGTGAATCACCAGGCACCAGGACTGGGCTTCTCTCTCTCTCTCTCTCTCTTTTTTTTTTTTTGATCTGGGGATTGAACCCAGAGGCCCTTTACTAGGCTCTTTACAAAGGCCCCAACCCTTTTTATTTTTTAAGACAGGTCTCACTAAATTGCTTAGAGCCTCACCAAATTGCTGAGGCTGCCTGGAACTTGTGATCCTCCTGCCTCAGCCTCACCCCCACCCCCAGTAGCAGGAATCACAGGTGTGTGCCACCACACCTGCCTTCATGTCTGACCACAGGAAGGCACATGCTGACATGCTTGTTCACCACACTCCCATATACTGTATCTACACAGACCAGCGAGAAACAAAAACACACACACTTGTAGTCTCAAATCCATTTGCACAAACCTTCATACTCCTGCACACCCAGGGATGTCTGCTCCCACACAGGGACACATACAGAGAAGTACACAGGCATTCATGTATTCTTTTTTTTTTTTTTTGGTACTAGAGATTGAGTCCAGAGGCACTTGACCACTGAGCTACATCCCCGGCCCTTTTTAAAATATATTTTATTAGAGACAGGGTCTGACTGAATTGCTTAGGGCCTTGCTAGGTTGCCAAGGCTGGCTTTGAATTCAGGATCCTCCTGCCTCAGTCTCCAGAGCCTCTGGGATTACAGTCATGCACCACTGCGCCTCACACTCCTGTACATTCCGGAACCTTTGTGGACACACTGACACACACACAGCTGGGGGCCAGCTGGGTCAGCTCCCTCAATGATCAACAGCGGTCACTGGCTCCGCTGGGAGCTCCAGCCAACCAGACTGCCTCTTTCTCCCCACCCACTTCCCACCAGCCTCTCGGCCCACTGGGGCCTCCCTCCAGTACTGGGGGAGGGGACAGGGCGGGTCTCACCTTGCTGATGTGGCAACACAGCTCACCTGGAGCTAGGGCCACACCCTGCACTGGGAAAGGCTTAAAGGAACAGGACTCCCAGGTCCCTTTCTTTCTCAGATGGGGAAAGTGAGACCTAGAGAGGGGTCAGATGGTGACTGGGACTTGTACTCAGGACTCCAAGTCTCTCGCCTGGAAACTGAAGCCTGGAATTCAGGCCCACCTCCTGCCGGTCCTGGCTGGCTGCCATGGAACCTGCTGTTCCTCTCGGTTCCCAATCTCCCTAACAGGCGCCCCCACCCTCTGCCAGTCCTTTAGTCAGGAGCCAGCACCATCTGGGCTCTATGCCAGAGACCTGGGCGTCCCCCTCCACACCTCTCCACTCCTTCTCCCCCTGGGTCCCAAGTATTTCTCAAAGCCTGGTGGGAGGTGGCAGCACAGGGGACAGCCCAGCTCTGCTACTTCCTAGCCATGTGACTTAGGGCAAGCCACTCTTAACGGGCTTCCTTCCGTTTCTTCTCCATAAAAGAGATGATGAACACACCTACTTCACAGGATTGGTGAATTAAATGACATATCAGTGGTACAGTGCAACAGGCCAGGCCCAGGGGCTCCAGTTGGGCTTGGTGGGGGAATCTAAGGATTGCTGGAACATGCTGGGATGGGCCAGGCCACCCTTCCTGGAGCCCCTTGGGTCCTGCCACCTTCTCGGGGTCCCACAGGGCAAGCCTCTTACAGTGTTTGTTGCTGCTTCCAAAGCTGTGGCAGCCCAGCCCAATCACTGTGGCATGGTGGGTGGATGATCTGGTTGGTGGGTGGTGGGCAGGTGGCACGGGTGGAGAAGGAGACATAGCTATCTATGCCCATGGGAGTCATCAGTATGACAGGGGAGATCTAACTGAGCTTTATTTCCAGAGTACCTGGCTCTTTTTATTTTTATTTTTATTTTTTGAGGGACTGGGGAATGAACCCAGGGACTTGCAAATTCTAGGTAAGCGCTTGATCACTCAGTTACACCTCTAACCTGAGCACCTGGCTTATTCAGGAAGAAAAATTCTGTCCTGAGGCTCCAGGGATAGTGAGCCAGAGGGATGCAACCATGTCACAAGGGCTCCATGTATGATGCAGGTGATAGTCTCACCAAAGAATCCTGGACTACAAGGGAGATACTCCTAGACATAGCTCCCCCACCAACTAGTTGGGGGAGATAACACTTCCCTTGGGATTTCTAGTCTGACGGGAGCAATTCACACTCCCCTCGGACCCCCATACTGGAAAAAGAGACACAGCTCTTATTCTCAGGGACCCCTGAGTTACAAAGAAGAAAGAAAACACACAACACCACACAAAGGTACCAAGACACATGCAAGTAGCGATCACAGATGAATGCAGATTTGTGCATGTAACTTTTGTGTGTGACCATTTGTGACTCAAGTGTGCCTGTGTTGACTCTGTATGCTTCTGTTTAAACTTGTATCTTTCAGCTGAGGCCATCAGGATGGAATGATGAATGGACATGGATCCATTGTGTCTTAGTCCATTTTCTCTTGCTATAACTGAATACCATAGACTGGGTAATTTATAAAGAAAAGAGGTTCTGGCTGGGTGTGGTCACACACACCTATAATCCCAGCCATTCGGGAGGCTGAGGCAAGAGGATCACAAGTTTGAGACAAGGCTGGACAACTTAGCAAGACCCTGTCTCAAAAAATAAAAAGGACAGAGGATGTGGCTCAGTGGTAGAGTGCCCCTGGGTTCAATTTCCAGTATCAAAATAAAAAGAAGGAGAAGGGGAGGAAGAAGAGGAGGAGGAGGAGGAGAAGGAGGTAGAGGAGAAAGAGGAAGAATAAGCATAGGGTTAGGGTAGCTCAGTGGTAGAGCGCTTGCCTTGCATGTGTGAGACACTGGGTTCGATCCCCAGCACCACAAAAAATAAATAAATAAATAAATAAAATAAAGGTATTGTGTCCATCTACAACTAAAAATATATAAATAAATAGATAAACAAAATAAATGTCCATCAACAATCAAAGAAAGAATTAAAAAAAAAAAAGAATAGGGGCTGGGGTTGTGGCTTAGTGGTAGAGTGCTCGCCTAGCTTGCATGAGGCACTGGGTTTAATCCTCAGCACCACATAAAAATAAAAAAATGAAGATATTGTGTCCACCTGAAACTAAAAAGTAAATATTTAAAAAAATTAAAAAAGAATAAGCATAAAGGTTCTGGAGGTGAGGAAGTTGAAGAGCACAGCCCGGGAAGCTGGTGGGGTCTGCTTGCTGCATGATCATGCGGTGGAGGGGATCACATGGTGAGATTGAGCAAGCAAGTGTACCATGTTTCCAGCACATGAACTTTTGGGTGATTCACTCAAACCACACAATAGATATAAACAGTTATCCACTGGACATGAATTTGTTGAATATTCTTTCTATTCCAGTAACTGGAACAGACCATAGGTATAGCATCAGCAGATGAGATACCTGTTCTCAGGGTCCATAAGTGTGTAATGGGGGAAGATTTATCATGAACAAGAAGTCCCTGATGCTGCCAGTGGTTTAGAGGAAGCAGAGGGACTGTAAAAACAAAGGAGAAGCCAGGCATGGTGGTGCATGCCTGTAATCTCAGCCTCTCAGGAGGCTGAGGCAGGAGGATGGCAAATTCAAGGCCAGCCTCAGCAATTTAGTGACCCTTCAGCAAATTAGAGAGATCCTAAAAATAAAAAAAAATAAAAAATAAAAAGGGCTGGGATGTGGCTCAGTGGTTAAGAGCACTTGTGTTGCATCCCTGGTACCAAAAACAAACGAGAGGGGAGGGAGTTCCTAGAGGTGGTTATACATAAGCTGTGTCCTGAGTAACAGGCTGGGGTAGAGGGAACAGCACGTGCGAAGACCATGGACCTGGGGAGAGAACAACCAGGAAATGTTTTCCAGAAAAGGTGACTGAACAGGGTTTTTCAGGAGGTGGTTAATTAGACACAAGGAAGGAGCGCAGCTTTAGTTTAAGGAGTAGAGTGGGAGGGACCAGAGGAAGTTTGCAGGCCTGAGCTTGCATTTGGGAATGGAGGGACAGTGCCTAGAAGAGCCTGAGGGTCTGAAAGTGACCCAGCAACTCCAGAGACAGTGAGGAAGCTGCAGAGTAGAGGGCTTAGGAGCTGAGCTCCTGAACTGGTTTCTGGGCTTTGCTAGGTGACAGAAACTCATGGAAGTCAGTGAAGCCTGGGGAAAGGCCCCAGGGAGCAGGTGAGAATTACAACAAACTGCACTTCCAAGTTGCTCTCTGGGAGATCATTTATTTCTCTCAAGAACTATATTGTTGTATTGCCCAGTCACCCCGGCCCCCCTACCCCCCACTCCCCTACACACAGGAAATTGATCCCAGGGCCTCACACATGAAAGGTAAGTGCTCTCGGTTTGAGCCACACCCCCCCCCCCCCCCCCCCCGCTTTAAGTCTTGGCTCCTTCCCTTGAACCCCACAGTTCGCGGAATGCGCCTTTTAACCGGTGGATCTGGTGCTGTTACTATTATTTGTTCATTATTAATAATCCCCGTGATGCTGAAGAACATCTTGGACTCAGCTCTAGGCCCTGCCCTTCCCGCTGTCCGCCCGTTGTTGGTCCTGAAAACGCAGGGCCCAGGCGGCCCCGCGCGGCCTTGTCTGGAACGACAACCCCCGGGGGTTCAGGGTCGGCGTGGCAGCGCCCCTAGGAGGCTGAGATTGGCACTGCCTGTGAGCCCAAACTGCGGCGCCCCGGGTGGTCAGCACTGGTGCAAGCGATGGCCTCAGACAGCAATTCCAGAGGGTGAAGAGAAAGGAGGAAATAAAGAGAATAACACTTATCCAGTGTCTATGATATGCTGGGTAAGGTACTGCGCATTTCCTCCTCATTTTCCTGTTTTCTTTTTCTTTTGTGGTACTGAGATTAAACCTATGCTAAGCAAGCACTTAACCACTAAATTAAACCCCCGGCCATTTTTAGTTTTTATTTTGAGATAGGGTCTCCCATAAATTGTCCAGGCTGGCCTCCAATTTGAGATCCTCCTGTCTCAGCCTCCTGAGTAGCTGGGATTATAGAGATGTGCTATTGTGCAGGGCTCCACATTTTCTCATTTAAAGCTTACTTATCCAGGCACGATGGTTCACGCCTGTAATCCCAGTGGCTCAGGAGGCTGAGGCAGGAGGATCGTGAGTTCAAAGCCAGGCTTAGCAAAAGTGAGGCGCTGAACAACCTAGTGAGAGACCCTATCTCTAAATAAAATACACAATAGGGCTGGGGATGTGGCTCAGTGGTTGAGGGCCCCTGAGTCCAATCCCAGGTACAATAGATAGATAGATAGATTAAAAAAAAAAAAAAAAAAGCTCGCTTAACTTCATTTCCCAAAAACAGAACCTGAAGTTCAGGGAGGTTAAGTCATTTGCCCAGTGTCCAGTGAACAGTGGCCATTCCTGGGCCCCTGGGGAGTAAGTTTGAGAAGGGAAGGGTCACTGGATCCCCACTAGACTGATTATAAGCCTCTGGAGATCATGGACAATGATGATGGTAATGACAATGATGTCTCACTGATGGAGACAATGTGTCGAATCTTGGGTGCCACCATATCCTGCCTTTATGTTTTTGGTCATCAAGGTTGCCTACCCTCTTCAAGCCTGAGATTTCTCATCAGTAAATGATCTTTATTATAGGCACTATGGTACAGGGGTGTTCTGAGGATTTATTGCAATAATGCAGATAAAATGCCTAGTTGGTGATCTAGTATAATAGTAAGGGTGCAAGAAAAGAGCTAATATCATTTACACATCTAGCTTCTGGTTAGGTTATTTATTTATTTTTTGATGCTGGGGAGCAAATCCAGGGCCCCCTGCATGCTAGGCAAGCACTTTACCACTGAGCTACACCCCCTAGCTCCAGCCACTTCTTATTGAAAAGCTCAGAGTTACAGATACAAGTATGAAGAAGTAAAAGTGTTGTTCTTGCTTTAGTGATTTGCTAATCTTTGTGTCCCTAGGGTTTAGCACACTGGCTTAGTATGAATGAATGAGGAGTTGTGCTTAAGTTAGTCTCTGTTTGCATGTTTGAAGTTTATTAGAGATTAAGAGGGAAAAAGGGGAAGTTTTTGTTTGTTGGTTTTTGAAACAGGTCTCCCTGTGTTGCCAAAAAAAAAAGCCTGTGGGGGAAAAAAAAAGAGAGAAAGGTGGGGCAGTGGTGCATACCTGTAATCCTAAGTGCTCTGGATGCTGAGGCAGGAGGATCGAGAGTTCAAAGCCAGCCTCAGCAACAGCGAGGCGCTAAGCAATTCAATGAGACCCTGTCTCTAAATAAAATACAAAATAGGGCTGGGGATGTGGCTCAGTGGTTGTGTACCCCTGAGCTCAATCCCCAGTACCCCCCCAAAAAAAAGGGTAGAAAGAAAGAGAAAGAGAGAGGGGAAGGAAGGAAGCAAGCAAGCGGCGGGCAGGGGGCAAAAGAAAAGAAAGCAAGTAGCATCTGTGGGGTGATGTGACCTTCCCAAAGTCACATAGTAAGTGCAAATAGGTTTCAGGTTCTGACCTGTTGCCTGCAAAGTTTGGATTGGTACCCTGGGTCTAGAAGTGATGGGTTTGAGGGCCCTGCAAGTCATCTCTGTACCACCTCCTCCTACTTCTGGATGATTTGCAGGGACTCTTAGCACAAGCAACAGAGTAGAATGGCCATGATTCTGTCCATAAGTTCCTGAGCTGAGCCTCAATTTGACTACTTCACAACAATCCCGTAAAGAGGTACTGATTGTCCATTCCACTAACAGGGAACTGAGGCTCAGGGAACTTGGCTTCCGGGGTCATAAAGGACAGGCTTTGGGTGGATTAAAGACTGCTGTGCAGGCTCCACCTCCCCTGCCCCCAAGTGCTACCCACTTCCCAGGCCATCTCTCCATCAGTCAACCCGCTATTCTCCCCTCCCTCAGGTCTACTGACTGAGGCCCTTTTTCCCAGCCTAGGTAACCACAGGCATAAGACTAAGATAGGGTAAGATGAACCCTTCATGTGGGGACCCTGCCCCGTGTGCTGGTAGAAGGTCATTCTTCACAAGGATGGGATGTGTTCATAATTTTTTTTCTTTTTTGGGGGATACCAGGGATTGAACCCACCCCTTTTTTATATTTTATTTAGAGACAGGGTCTTGCTGAGGTGCTTAGGGCCTCGCTAAGTTGCTCAGACTGGCTTTGAACTTGCAATCCTCCTACCTCAGTCTCCAGAGTGGCTGAGATTACAGGTGTGTGCCACCACACTCGGCTCTAACATTTTTTTTTCTTTCTTTTTCTTCTCTTTCTTCTAGCACCGAGCTACATACCAGTCCTTTTATTTATTTATTTTTATTATTATTGTAGTTTGAGACAGGGTCTTATTAAGTTTCTGAGGCTGGCCTTGAGAACTTTCGGTCCTTCATACTACCAAATAGCTGGGATTATAGGTGGTCACCACCACTCCTGGCCTGGGTTCAGGTGTTGGGATTTTTTTTTTTTTTTATACTGGAAATTGAACTCAGGGGCACTCAGTTGAACTCAGGAGTACTCGACCACTGAGCCACATCCCCAGCCCTATTTTGCATTTTATTTAGAGACAGGGTCTCACTGTGTTGCTCAGTGCCTCGCCATGGCTGAGGCTGGCTTTGAACTCACAATCCTCATTTCTCAGCCTCCTGAGCCACTGGGATTTCAGGTGTGTACCACCACACCTGGCTAGGTTTTGGGGTTTCTGTAGGAAATGGACACATCAAGGAGGAGGGTTCATGAAGCCTATTCAGAGAGAAGCTTACAGGAATGGCCACCTTGGGGTGATGAACAGTGGGCTGGAATCACCACCATATTGGGTCTGAAGAAACAAGGAGGGGGAGGCTTGTTAGTGAACTTGGTGAGAGCTACACCCATAGGTACAGGTCACCTAATAGAAGCTGTAGCTTCTGGTAGAGGAGTATAGTAATTGCCAACATCACAGAGGGAGGCAGGGAGGGAGGCATAATAAATATCCTGATCATAGTCTTCCCCTCCCTCTGGTCTCCTGCCAGTGTCTCCTATTAGCCAAGCCCCACTGGAAGCCAGAAGACAAGGGGCCATGAAACTGTCAGTTGGAGTCAGCCCCAGGACACCACAGGGCAGCAGAGAAGCATGAAGAATGGAGGGGAGGCAGGGAATAGCCAGCCCTGGCTGTCCTCTTCCCTGATTTGACTTTGTGCAGGGGATGACTTGTTTTTGAAAGCACAATCTGTGCCTGACTCTGAAACACCCTTTCCCTTCCTTCCAGGCCCAGGTTACCCTGTCCAAGGGCAGTCATAGTCCTGGAGTTAATCTCTCCCACCCCTGGCCTCCCTGGTTTTCAGTGCCTGTCAACACATCATTCAGCCTAGTGATCTGGCATCACCCTCTGCGCAGGCTTGTCTCCCCAGGAGACGGTTCTAGCCTCTTATACACAGTGAGCTTCTTGCAGACTTGGACTAAATAAGGCCATTTGCTGACACAGGCTCAATAGACCAAGAGCTAATGTGTGCCTGATCTATGATCTCACATACCTCACCCTACCTAGGTGGACACAATCTGGGCACATTTGTGTGTTTGTCTTCTGGAGTAGACAAGGGCTTTCTTGGTATTGGGTGCTCATGCCTAGCATACAACAGGCATCAAATGTTGCTTGAATAAGAACATTCTTCTTTCCTTCCTTCATTTGCTAGACCTTATGCTAGTCCCTGGAGCCACAGTAATAAACAAGATACACAAAGTCCTTGTCCTCCTGGGGTTTCCATTCTAGTGGGGGAAGCAGGTCAGGAAGGAATGGAAAATAAACCATATTGTTGCAGGTTGTGAGAAGGGCTGCACAGAAAATAAACAGGGTGATGGGATAAACAGTCAATGGGTGGACATCACAGGCTGCATGCTTTTGAAAGAGATGACATATGAGCTGGGTGGAAGCTGGGATGTGAAGATCTGGAAAGGGTATTCTAGGCAGAGGGAACGCTCAGAGGGAAAGGAATTTCTGGAACCCTAGGGGGATTCAGTGTTTTGGTCTAAAGAAGGGCTTAGGTACACGCCTATAATCCCAAGTGCTTGGGATGCTGAGGCAGGAGGATCATGAGTTCAAAGCCAGCCTCAGCAAAAGTGAGGTGCTAAGCAACTCAGTGAGACCCTGTCTCTAAAACAAAATACAAAATAGGGCTGGGGATGTGGCTCAGTGGTTGAGTGCCCCTGAATTCAATCCCCAGTACTCCCACCCCCCCAAAAAAAGCTTAGGGGAAGGTTGGGGAAGGTTAAGGAATTCAGTCTTGGGGGACTGCCCAGGGCCAGCTCCTGGGCAAGGGGCTGAAGGGAAAGGGACAGCAGCCCTTCTGAATGCTGCCCTTGCCACCTGTTGCCTAGCACCCACAGCAAACAGCACCCCGACTGGCAGGCCTTGAGCTTGCTCCCTTTGCTCCCCTCTGACTGGCAGCAGCTGTCAAACAACCAGCCACTAAGGCGTTGCCAACCTCCTCCCCTGGAATATTTCAGGGGTAAGTCAGAAAATGGCCAGCCTCCTCCAAAACCTGACTTTTTCTCATGCATACCTTAAAAGGGTATATTGGACTGCCCTGGGTGTTAATCTTCCACCCCCTCACCATAGACAGAGAACTATAAATATACAGATAGCAGATGAATGAACACATACATACCCAGTCACAGAGGATGCTCCACACATCTGCTTCTGTGTACAACCCCCCTGCTGCCACTGCAATCACACAGATCAGCCCCAATCAGGGACACAATCACAGTCTCATACAGGACCATATGCACACCCCAGTCACTGCAGCCAGCTCCCCATCCCCCACAGCCCACAAAGAACACACGTCGACAGACATAATCGCCACACATTGATCTTGTGATCATAGTCTCACATCCACATACCCACATATGGGCACACAACCCCCACAATCTTGCACTCCATACACAAATCCAGGCCCCACCACTGTGGGTACCTTCATCACAATGCCCAAGCCCACACTCATTCAATACAATCGCATGATTTTGCACCCCCGCCCCAAGCCCTGGTAATTGTTCTTCTGGTGATTGAGTCAAAACCACCCCAGACCCAGGGACTAAGTGAAAAAAAGGAATCAGGAGAATGCCTGAGACCCAGGTCTGGAAGTCCCGCAGCAGCTTTGTGTGTGTGTGTGTTGCCTCCCAGGGTCTTGTGCCTGGGAGGCAAGCACTCTACCAACTGAGCTATGTCCCCAGTTCCCTGCAGCAGCTTTTTCCTTGGGGGGGTGGGGTGGGAATGAGTTCAATGTTGAAGTTTGACCCTGACACTAATGGGGCAAGAACTTGGGGGGAGATGATATCCCTCCAGGTTAACCGAAGCCAACTGAGTGGGGGTGACAGAGACCACTGGGATACCCCAGGACGGAAAGCGATGTTAAACACGGGCTCAACCATAGCCTTAAACCCCTTGACAGTCCTCCCACAGTCCTTCTCTAACCCCAGCCAAGGGCTCCTAAGCCCCGGGCTGTCCCCAGAGGCAAGGGGTGTGGCCGTTAACCCTCCCCCCCCCCAGCCCGCACCCTACCCCACCCCTTCACGACAGCTGCGGATCACTCGCAGGAGGTTGCGCTCCAGTCCTCTGCGCTGGTTGGTTTCTGAGGGCGTCAACACTCCTAGACACAAACCTGATGAGGGGTGCTGGGTCCCTCTGAGCACCCCTTCCCCAAACCTTGCTCCCCCATCCCACAGGGCAGTAGAAGTTCTCTCCTGGGATTGCAGAGCCCTCCCCTTGACTCCCCCTATAACCCAGACCCCAGGAGGGGAAGATGGAGAGAAGGAAGGTCCGGGAAGATCTCGGGGCTGGCTGGTTTTGGAAAGGCCACTAGCCGCCCCTCACCCCTATCCCACGCCATCCCACCCCAACCGGCCTCTCCGGGAAGGGGCGGCCTCTCCCCGCCCCCAGGGCCTCGGCCCGCTCCCTCCTCCCGCAGGCTGGAGCCTGGGCCAAGTGGGCGCGCCCGGCCCGGGGCGGCCGGGATCCGGTGTCGGCTGCAGCTGGCAGTGCGGCGGGCGCGGGCGCCTGAGCAGCGGCCGGCGGGGCCGGCTATTAATAACGCGCCCGCTGAGCCCGGGGTCGCGCAGCCATGGCCAGCCCGGAGCTCCGGCGCGGCGGGGACGGCGCCGCCCAGGCCGCGAGGTAGGACGTCCAGGCTTGTATCGCCTCCCCTTTGGGGAGGGGGTGTTGGACGTATTCCCTTCCCCCACCCGCAGCCCCTTCACCAGGCTGGGGGTAGTGGTCCAGCCGGGGTGGGGCACGGGGCGGAGCCGCTCATCCAAGGGAGATGGGGAGCTCTGACTCGGGGTCACGGGACCTTCCTTGATCAGTAGCTTTTTATAATCCCCCTCCCCCTCCCAAGGGCGCGTGAGAATTAACCCTTTCGGGCTATAATCTGCTCAAAATCAACCTGCCCATGTATCCAAAGACAATACTCGTTTTCTGTCATTCCTCAACTCCAAATGTCAACTGGGAATGTCAACTGGGGCAACCAGTTGTGGATTCGCTGGGTGAAGCCACTTGGTGCAAGGTTGGGCATTTGCCAATTTGAAGTTAAAAAGTCTGGTCGGCAGCTTGTTCTCTCCTGTCTAATTGGGATGGGGGTGGGGAGGGTCTATTTGCCCTGGAGCAGCAGGAGGGTTCTGGCTGGGCAGGGACTAGAAGGGACAGCTGCTACTCTGTCCACATTGTTAGCTTACCACTGGTTAGGGGAAGGGACCTGTGGCCAAGGGGTTTGGGAATGAGTGGGGAGTATTTTTGCTCCACCTCAGGCTGTAGCCCTGGGATTTTCCAGTGTACCAAGAAGGTGGAGGTACAAATACATACTCTTGACATCCCTCCACAGTCACATTCCTCATGTGGATCACGTTCAATCGCCTGTACTGCTGTGTACACATAGAGGTGTACACAGAGTCAAATAGATGTATTCTTGCCTGCACAGTGTCACACACACACTCCCAGCCAAATTCCTGAGGAACAGACAGTGTTAGGGAGCTGCTGGAGTCGTCTGGGAACAGGGATAGAGTGGCAGAAGCAGACTGCCTGGGCTCAAGAAAGCCTGAGGTCAGGGGTCCTGGCCAAACTCATCCCTCTCCCCTTAGTCTCCCATAATGTGCTTCTTGCCCTGCTTAGTAGAGGCAGCTGTGTGAGCACAGCATCTGGTACCCTGGGTGGAGTGACAGCATGGCCAGAGAGTCAGGAAGCCTGGGTTCTACTCCAGCTTTACCACTTGACCTTGGGTAAGTTTCCTCTTTGAAGATCAGTCATTTCTTCTTGCCTTCCTTTTAAGGACCCCACTCCTGGGAAGGAGAATATAACTGTTTTTAGGAAATTCACTATCAGTGAGACAGACACATGCACTTCTGTAATGCAAAGAACTGCGCGCAAGATGAGCTGCATTCAGTGTTGTGAGGACCTAGGTGGATCTTGTTTGGGAAATAACTTCCCAGAGGAGATAAGAGTTTGAGCAAGTCTTGAAAGATGAATAGAAATTTCAGTAAATAGAAAGCTTTCCTTTCTTTTCTTTTCTTTTTTTCCTTTTTGGTGCTGGGAATTCAACCCAGAGCGTCAGTGCATGCTAGGCAAGCACTCTATCCCTGAGCCACACCCCAGCCCTAAGATAGTTGTTTTTGACCACTATGTTCCAAGCCCTATTATATGTGCCATACCACATTTATTTCTTCCAGACATCACACCTATGCTAGGCAGAGAGTGGTAAGTACTGTGGCCTTCTTTAGGCCTGTCTGCCACTTGTATGAATTGTGGAACTTCCAGTGAGTTCCTCTTTTTCTTTGTGCTTCAGCTTCTTCATCTATACAATGGGGATAATAGAGGAATATTCTATAAGAAAGTATTCATGGGGCTAAGGTTGTGGCTCAGAGGTAGAGCGCTCTCCTAGTATGCATGAGGCACTGGGTTCAATCCTCAGCACCACATAAAAATAAAATAAAGATATTGTGTCCAGGACTGGGATTGTGGCTCAGTGGTAAAGCACTTGCCTACCATGCATGAGGCACTGAGTTCAATCCTCAGCACCACATAAATGTAAAATAGAGATATTATGTCCACCTAAAAACTAAAAAAATAAATGTTTTTTTTTTTTTTAAAAAAGATATTATGTCCACCTACAACTAAAAATATGTTTTTTTGTTTGTTTGTTTGTTTTTAAAGAAAGTACTCATGTAAAATGCTTAGAATTGTACCTTGAATGTGGTTAAATCATTCCAAGATGGAGGCCTCAGCAGGAGCATGATGGGAGGGCCATTGGCTGGGAAAGCAGGTCTCTGTTGAGTAGCAGAGTGGGCCTGGCTGACTGAGCAGGTGTGTCTTACTGGCGCCAGGAGCTTGACCTTTCTGTGTAGTACAGGGCTGTTCTCTAGGCAGGTGGTGTTTGAGAAGCTGCATTTCTCAGCCATTGGATCCTTCAGTCATTGTGGGCTCAGAGTGGGAAGTGTGAAAAGTTAACACATGTTCTGGGTTGTCAGGCATGGGGTGGGTTGCAGGAGTAATGTGAGCTGAGGCTAAAAAAGGTAGGTTGGAGCCACATGAAATTGTGAAGTGGAGCAACATTAGGGTGTAGCAAGTGAACTGTGGCCCTGTAGAGAATACATTAGGTGAGGACAGGGAAGAAGCCATTAGAAGGTTGGTATAGCTGAGTGTGGTGGCACATGCCTGTAATCTCAGCAAGTAGGGCAGCTGAGGCAGGAGGATTGCAAATTCACAGCCAGCCTATCAATTTAGCAAGACCCTGTCTAAAAATAAAAAGGGTTGGGGATGTAACTCAGTGGTGAAACACCCTGGGTTCAATCCCTAGTACCAGAGGTGGGGACAGGGAGAATATGATGGAGCTGCCCTATATTCTAAGGAAATCTTGGCTGCCTCAATAGGATTTTAGTGTCTATGGACTTTTTTTTTTTTTTTTTTTTGTATAGGGGATCGAATCCAGGTACGCTCAACCACTAAACCGCATCCCCAACCCTTTTAAAAATATTTTATTTAGAGACAGGGGTCTTTCTTAGTTGTTTAGGGCCTAAGTTGCTGAGGCTAGCTTGGAACTCCCAATCCTCCTACCTCAGCCTCCCAAACCACTGGGATTACAGGTGAGTGCCACCACATCCGGCCACACCTACTGCTTTTAATACTCATCCTCAAGGGATAGTAACAATATGGAGCCTGGTCAGAGGAAGTGATTCAAATAAGGAGGGCAGAGGAAACTTTGGCATGTATGCAGTAATTGAAAGGTAAATTAGTTATCTTTTTATTTTTTGGTGTTAGGGATTGAACCTATGGGGCTTTGCGCATGCCAAGTACATGCTTGACCACTGGGCTATCTCCCTAGCCTCTGAGTTAGTTATCTTTAAGTGTTCAAAGAACATACGTGGAAAAGCAGAATTGTCTGATTCCAAAGGGAGAATCAAGTCCAGCAGGCAAGTATTGCAAGAAAGAAGTTTCTACTTCAACATTAGAATTTTACTCTACTATGAAGCACATAGTAGAGGCTCAGGTGTAAGTTTCTTGTCTTTGAAGTTATGTAAACAGATGAGACAGTGACTTTGAGGGGGTGCTTTTAGGGAATCAAAACAATGGACTGTGTGTGCAGAGGCACCAGATCAATACAGGAAAAGGAGCCTTGATTTGAGAATCTGCTGGAGTCTATGTCTTTGGTTTCTGTGTTATTCTATCAGGAATATTGGTCTTTAGTTTTCTTTCCTTGATGCGACTTTGTCTGGTTTTAATACTTGGATTATATTGGCTTCATAATTGTTTTTAGGACTGTGCCCTCCTTTTTGAGGAAGACTGGTGTTAGTTCTTCTTTAAAAGTCTGGTAGATCTCAGGGTTGGGGCTGTGGCTCAGTGGTAAAGCACTTGCCTAGCATGTGTGAGGCACTGGGTTTCATCCTCAGCACCACATATAAATAAATAAAATAAATGTATTGTGGGGCTTGGATTGTGGCTCATTGGTAGAGTGCTTGCCTAGCACCGGCGGGACCAGGTTCGATCCTCAGCACCACATAAAAATAAAAGCATTGTGTTGAGTCCATCTACACCTAAGAAATAAATATTTTTTTAAAAAATAAATGTATTGTGTCCATCTGCAACTAAAACAATATATATATTTTTAAAAATCTAGTAGATCTCAGCTGAGAATCCATCTTGTCCTGGGCTTTTCTTTGTTGGAAGACTTTGTTTTCAAATATTTTTTTTTACTTGTATATGGATACACAGCTTTATTTGATTGATTTATTTTTACATGTGGTGCTGAGGATCAAATCCAGTGCCTCACACATGCTAGGCAGGTGCTGTACCAGCCCCAGTCCTGGAAGACTTTTTTTTTTTTTTAAAGTTACAGGTGAACCCAATATCTTTATTTTTATGTGGCGCTGAGGATCAAACCCAGTACCTCATGCATGTAGGTGAGTGCTCTACCTCTGAGCCACAACTTTTAGTTGCTGCTTCAATCTCATTTGATATTGATCTGTTTAGGTTTTCTCTATTTTCCTGATTCAATTTGAGCAGCTCATATTTGTCTAGAGATTTGTCAATGTCTTATAGATTTTCCAATTTATTGGCGTATAAATTTTCAAAATGATTTCTAATGATCTTCTGGATTACAGAAGTGTCTGTGGTGATATCTCCCTTTTCATCTCTAATTTGTTGATTTGGGTCTTCTCTCTTCTGGATAGTTTGGCTAAGGATTAATCAATCTTAGTATCAATTATAGTAGAGGCTCAAGTGTGAGTTTCCTCTCCTTTAAATTATGTAAAAGAGATGAGGTAGTGACTTTGAGGGGATGCTATGAGGGGATCAAAACAATGGACCCTATATGTGGAGGGGGTAGATCAATAGAGGGAAGGGACCAGATAAGGGAATTTATCGTTTCACAGAACTAACCCTTTGTTGCACTGATTGTATTATTTTTTTTTATTCTCAATTTCATTAATTTTGGCTCTGATCTCCATTATTTCCTGTCTTCTACTGTACATATATGAATGTTCCACAGTGAATTTCATCTTTATGTATATCTATAAAGCAGCAATTAAAAGAACAAAAAATGAATACAAGGAAGACCAGTAAAGGAAGGGGAATAGGGAGAGGGAGGAGGGGAGGGAAAGAGGAAGCACTGGGGACTCAAATGGAGCAAATTATATTTCATGCATGTATGATAATGTCAAAATGATTCCCACTACTATGTATATTATAATGCACTAATAAAAACATTAAAAAATTGACCTGTGGCTGATGGTTCTGTCAAAAACCATCCTACCATATTTGGAACCCTTTCACTTTATTAATTAATTAATTTATTTGTGGTGCTGGGGATTAAATGCAGGGCCTTGTACATGCGAGGCAAGCAGTCTACCAACTGACTATATCCCCAGCCCTCACTTTATTTTTATTTATTTATTTTAAAAATATTTTTTAGTTGTAGATAGTCACAATACCTTTATTTTATTTATTTTAATGTGGTGCTGAGGATCAAACCTAGTGTCTCACATGTTCTAGGCAAGCACTCTACCATTGAGCTATAACTACAGCTCCCCTTTCACTTTAAATAAATAATTTATTTTGCAGAGAAACAAGAGCAGAGTCCAATTCTCCTCTTCAAGAAGAGAATCCTGAATCCTGGAATGAGTCCAAGACTGTGAACCCAGAAGTTACACTATCTTCGGAGGGAACTGTGAACCTAGAAGACATTCTTTACCTTGATGACACAGGAGACTTTGAAGAGACACCGCTCTACGTAGAAGAAACAGAGAAGCCAGAGGAGACGCTTTATATTGAGGAGCCCAGGCAGCCAGAGGAGACACTGTATGTGGAAGAGCTTGCAAGTCCAGAAGAGTATGTGGAAGAGACTGTGAAGCCAGATGAGATACAGTTTGTGGAGCAGACTGCAGAGCCAGCAAAGAGTCCCAGCCCAGGGCTGATTGTTTGTGATGGAGAGATGCTGGCAAAAGAAGAGAAATGTTGCCCTGAGGAGAGCCTCAGAGCAGGGTTAAGCCCCAGCACAGAGGACAACCTAAGCATGGCAGACCTGGAACTGCTAGAGGGCCGTTTCCAGCAGTGTGTGCAAGCAGTGGCCCAGCTGGAAGAGGAGCGGGATCAGCTCATCCATGAACTTGTGCTGCTCCGTGAACCAGCTCTGCAGGAGGTACAGCAAATCCATCAGGACATCCTGGCTGCCTACAAGCTGCATGCCCAGGCAGAGCTGGAGAGGGATGGGCTCAGGGAGGAGATCCGACTGGTCAAACAGAAATTGTTCAAGGTGACCAAGGAATGTGTGGCCTACCAGTACCAGCTGGAGTGCCGCCAGCAGGATGTGGCTCAGTTTGCTGATTTCCGGGAAGTGCTAACTACTAGGGCAGCCCAGCTCTCGGAGGAACTGGTCCAACTCCGGGATGCCTATCAGAAGCAGAAGGCGCAGTTAAGGCAACAACTAGAAGCACCCCCAAACCAAAGGGATGGGCACTTTATCCAAGAAAGCCGCCGGCTGTCTGCCCAGTTTGAAAATCTCATGGCAGAGAACCGCCAGGGCCTGGAGGAAGAGTATGAACCTCAACTGCTGCGGCTCCTGGAGAGGAAAGAAGCAGGGACCAAAGCTCTGCAGAAAACCCAGGCTGAGATCCAGGAGATGAAGGAGGCTCTGAGACCCCTACAAGCAGAGGCCCGGCAGCTCCACCTGCAAAACAGGAACCTGGAGGACCAGATCACACTTGTGAAGCAAAAACGAGATGAAGAAGTGCAGCAGTACAAGGTAGGCCCACTGGTTGTGAAAGGAAGAGAGGTCTTCTACCAGGAAGGAGAGGGTGGTCAGAATCTAATGTCTTTGGGCTTGGAGGATACTATCCTGTGTAGGAAGAACAATGCATTCTCTGGGGCCATTCACTCATGTCTTGACTCCATTCTTCATTCACCTCCTTCAGTCAGGCCTGTGTTAGGAGCTGAAATTACTTGCACTCTTTTAGTTCACACAGCATTTTCACACCAACTGTCTCATTTGATCTTTACATTAATACTACAAGCATTCTCATCTTTTAGATGAGGAGACTGATGCTGTATTTGAACCAACCCAACCCAACCCCACCCCAAGTATTTCAGTGCTCCTTCCTAGGTTTCTTTTTCTAATTCTAACTGAATAGTGAGTGAGTCACACTTGGGTATGTGGAGAGCTGGAGGGAATGAGGCCAGATGGAATGAATTCATCCCTCCTCTCCACCCTTAAGTCCCATCCATCCAACCTCTACCTTAAAGCTCTTCAGTCTTTAGACTGGGATAAAATCTATAAATCTCTATTCCTTTTTTTCCTTTTTTGTGCATGTCACCGTCTCCCTCGTATTCAAGTTATTTCTGATTAAGTGTGAGCCAGTTCTAATCCCTTTTTAGAACAGTGGAATATAAATACTAAGTGAATAAACAATTACGTCTGCCTTTCCCATAGACTGTGGGCTTTGGGAAGGTAGCGGTGGTGTTTAACTTACCTCTATATTGTGTGCTACTCAGGGCTCAGGACACATCAGGTAAGTGTTGAGTTAGGTGTTGCTGAGCACTATGAGACTTTGTTGTGGGACTTTGTATTTATTTTGAAGAGGCAAGGTCTTGCTGAATTTCTCAGGCTGGCTTCTAATTTGGCATTCACCTGCCTCATCTTCCCAAATAGCTAGGATTATAGGGATCTGCAACTGTGCCCAGCTGTGTGGGGCTTTTTCAATTTTTCTTTTGGTACTGGGGATTGAACCCATGCAGGGATGCTTTACTCCTGAGCTACATTCCCAGTTCTCCCCTCCCCTGCTTTTTTCCCCCCAAAGACATAAACAAGAAACTTTTTATTTAAAAAAAAAATTGTACTGGGAATTGAATCCAGGGGTAGGGATGCTTTATCACTGAGTTATAGTTGGTCAGTTGTAGTTGTTTTGTTCAGTCTATAGACTGGGATGAAATCTATAAATCTCTATTCCTTGTTTTCCTTTTCTGTGCGTGTCACCATCTCCCTTGTATTCAAGTTATTTCTGATTAAATATGAGCCATTCTAATCCAGTTCTAATTTGAGACAGGGTCTCGCTAAGTTGCTTAGGGCCTTACTAAATTGCTGAGGCTGGCCTCAAACTTGTTATCCTCCTGCCTCCTCCTCCTGAGTTGCTACAATTATAGGCATGCATTACCACATTACAACTTAGAGGTTTATTTAGGAAAGCAGAGGGTACTTCTAGGGTAAATATGGGCTGTGAGGTGGTTTGGGGTAAAGCAAGGAATATACATTCAAGGGAAAATGTGGGCCAATTCCAGAGGGAGAAACAGCCCCAAGTCTTTTTTGTTAATTTTGAGATAGGGTCTTGCTAAATTGCTGCAGATAGCATTGAACTTGTGATTCCTCTGTCACAACCTCCCAAGTCACTGTTAGGATTATAGACATGTGACACTGTGGTTGGCTGTATGGGGTCTTTCAGAGCAGTATTTTTTTTTTCATATTTAACAACATTTTATTATATAGTTTACAGAAAATTACATCAAATTTTATTTCACCAGTAATCTCAATTTTCCAGTCAGAGCAGTATTTTTGTCTCTTGAAATATGCACTTCTTTGAATAAACTTTATGCCAGGTATGGAGGCATACACCTACAAACCCAGTGATTCTGGAGGCTGAGGCAAGAGAACCACATGTTCCAGGCCAGCCTGAGCCATTTAGGGAGACCCTGTCTCAAAATAAAGTTTTGTTTTTTTGTTTTTTTTTTAAGGTACTGGGGATTGAACTCAGGACTGCTGTACCACTGAGCCACATACCCAGCCCCTATTTTGTATTTTATTTAGAGACAGGGTCTCACTGTGTTGCTTTGTGCCTCACTTTTGCTGAGGCTGGTTTTGAATTTGTGACCCTCCTGCCTCAGCCTCCCAAGTTGCTGGGATTACAGGTGTGTGCCATTGCAACTGGCTCAAAATAAATGAAAAGAACTATGATACATTTCAGTGGCAGAACACTTTGCCTATGTGTGAGGTCCGGGGTTCAACCCCCAGACTGCCAAACCAAAGCCAAACACTTTATGCCTTCCTGGAGATTTTGGTGTATCCTTAAGGGAACATGTCCTCTATTGAAAATGGCTGCACTCACTTGATTAAATATTTTGTCCAGGTTTCTGTGTCTGTATTATGAAAACAATGGGGTTTGGTCATGCATTGGGTATATTCCTTTCTTTGTGGGGAGTAGGGTACTAGGGATTGAACCCGAGTGATTACCATTGAGCTACATCCCCAGCCCTTCTTATTTTTGAGACAGAGTTTTACTAAATTGCTGAGGCTCACCTCAAACTTGCAATCCTCCTGCCTCAGTCTCCCCCAGTCGCTGGGATTATAGGTGTGCGTCACTGTACCCAGATGGATGTTTTAAAATTATTCATCAAACACTCACTCACTCACCCAGTACCCACATTGATTTTTTTTTTTTTTAGGGAAGCGGGTGGGAAGGGGGTGAGGAGAGAGAGAAAGAGGGGGAGAGAGGGGGAGAGAGGGAGAGAGGGAGGGAGGAGGACAGAGGGGGAGAGAGAGAAGTTGATTTTTTTTATTGGTTCACAATGCTAGTGAAAGGGCAATTATTTATTCAGCCTAAGTACTGTCCTTAACAACTAAAACTCAAGTAGATATTATGTTAATAATTGTAACTCAGGGTAAAAAGTAATGGATATAAGAGATGTGCAAGTAAGAGGACTATGGGATATTTTTAGCTACAGAGTTAAATTAGAGAACTCATCATGGAAAAAGGTGGAATTTGAGCTATGAATTGTAGGAAGAATTTAGACCTGTGTTGTCCAGTGGAAATATAATGCAAATCACATATATATTTTAAATTTCTAGTAACTATATTAAAAAAGAAAAATAGGTGAAAGAAGTTTAAAAATGTGTGTGTGTGTGTGTGTGTGTGTGTGTGTATATATATATATATATATATATATATAAATACATACACTTTTTGGAGGTAAAAGGTAGGGGGCTACTGGGGGGTTGAACTTAGGGACACTTTACCCCAGTCCTTTTTTTTTTTTTTTTTTTTGGTATTTTATTAGAGACAGGGTCTCACTGAGTTGCTTAGTGCCTTGCTTTTGCCGAGGCTGGCTTTGAACTTGTGATCCTCCTGCCTCGGCCTCCTGAGCTGCTAAGATTACAGGGGTGCGCCACCCAGTCCTTTTTTGAGACATAGTCTCGAGAAGTTGTCCAGGCTTGCCTTGATCTTGTGATCTTCCTAACTCAGTCTTTTGAGTTGCTGGGATTACAGGCATAAACCACTGAGCCTAGAAGTTTTTTTTTTTTTTTTTTTAAATATTTATTTATTTTTTTAGTTTTCAGTGGACACAACATCTTTGTTTGTATGTGGTGCTGAGGATCGAACCCGGGCCGCACGCATGCCAGGCGAGCGCGCTACCGCTTGAGCCACATCCCCAGCCCATGCCTAGAAGTTTTAACATTTTATCTAACCCTAAATATCCAAAATATAATTAGTATCTTGGCTGCAGGTAAAAGGTGAAAAGCCGTTGTTAAGGTGAATTGTGAAGGTAGGTTGGGTTGGAGTACCTTGAAGTTTATTTAAAAAAATTTTATGGTACTGGGGATTGAACCCAGGGGTGCTCTACCACCAAATTATATCCCCAGTTCTCTTTTTTTTTTAGTTGTAAATGGATCATTTATTTATTTATTTATATGCGGTGCTGAGGATTGAACCCAGGGCCTCACATATGCCAGGCAAGTGCTCTACCGCTGAATCACAACTCCAGCTCCCCGTCCTCTTTTTTTGATACAGGCCTCAAACTTGCCATCCTCCTGCCTCAGCCTCCCAAACTGCTGGTACAGGACTCTGAAACCCAAACTAATCATCTGGATTTTATTCAGTAGCCAGTTGCATAATTAAAGACTTTTATTTATTTTTTAATTAAAGGCTTTTAATTAGGAGTAACATATATCATTCTCTACTATTAGAAAGTACTGGTGGCAGTGTGAAAATGGGCCAGACCAAGGGCAAAGGAGGCTACTAAGAAGTTATTGTAGGGCTGGGGATCTAGCTTAGTTGGTAGAGTGCTTGCCTTGCATGCAGAAGGCCCTGGGTTCAATCCTCAGCAACACACACAATAATAATAAAGTCTTAAAAAAAAAAAAAAAGCTAGCTGTAATCCCAGTGGTGAGGCACTAAGTAACTCAGTGAAACCCTGTCTCTAAATAAAATACAAAGTAGGGGTGAGGATGGGGCTCAGTGGTCGAGTATCTCCCTGAGTTCAATTCCCAGTACCAAAAAAAGGAAGCTATTCTAGGTGAGATTATAACCAATGGTGCAATGGTGGTGGGACTAAAAGGGGGTTTCCAGAACAACTATAGCTAGGCACCTGTAATCCCACCAATCCCAGTGACTTGGTGGCTGAAGCAGGAAGATCACAAGTTTTAGGCCAACCTGGGCAATTTAGTGAGACCCTGTCACAAAATAAAAAGGACTGGGGGTGTGGCTCAGTGTAGAGCACCCTTGAATTCAATCCTCAGTACCAATAAATAACAATTGCCAAATAAACTTGGTGATTTGATGAGACGTCAAAGAGGAGGCTAGAGTTTCAAGCAAGGATAACTAAGATGGTGATGCCATAAAATGGGAATTTTCTGCTTTAGTTTTTTGACATAGCACCAGTTATTTTCCCCAGTGATTTCCAACACTTTACTGGGTTTGGTTCATATCTCATGATCTGTTCAGCTTTCTAAGGAGAGTTAAATGACACATACCCTTGATGTGAGTTTCTGCTATCACTTATACATAAGTTAAACAGGAATCAGGGTTTGAAGGACCTAATTCTTCTTTTTGAAATGGCTTTCTAAAATGTATTTGTCAAAGTTTTTCCTATTTTCATCTGATTACTTTTCAACGGTGCCCCTTTAATTCTTAGACTGTGCTCTTAGAATTTGCAGTTCATGAGGGATACCAGATAAAAGTAATACATTTCATAAAACCTAAGCATTAATTTCAAGATGTTAAAATGTGAGTCTTGGAAGGACTTTCCTGAAATCCCAAAGTTTTGGAAGGCTGAGGCAGGAGAATGGCAAATTCAAGTCCAACCTGGGAAACTTAATAAGATCATCTCAAAATGAAAAAAAAAAAAAAAGAGCAGGGAATGTTGCTCAGTGGTAAAAGTGCCTTTGAGTTCCATCATCAGTACCAGAAGAAAAAAAAAGTGAAAATCTTAGTGAAATCAATGAAATGATACACTTCAATGTGACAAACAGTGTTAACTGTTGTGGGAATAAAGCACTTTATCAATGACAACAGGTATGCTTACTCCTGCCTGTGGAAAAAAAGGAGAAATTTTACAGAAGATTAGTAATAGCCAATCATTTACTTATACCTCTATTAGGGAGATGTGAAGTATTTGGAAAATTATAAAATGGAGGGGACACTGAAGTCCTTTGTCCAGGGTTATTCAGCTTGTGAGTGATGCAGTGAGGATGTAACCCTGAGCAATTTGGCCCAAGTCCACACTCAATGAATTCTTCAGAGCTGCGCCTTGAAGAAGTCATTGAGAAGGTAGGGAACGGTATTCTAGACAGAGGGAACAGTTCATACCAAAGCAAAGAGATGCAAAAGGACACTTTGTTTTGGGAAGTGAGCTCAGTGTGGCTGAATCACAAAGAAATCAAGTAGTACGCATGAAGCTGGGGAGGCAGACTGGGATCAGAGTGTAAAAAGATTTTCTTTGAAGGCAGACCCTTTCAAAAAACAAATTTTACTAGGTAAGCACTCTTATCATTGAGCTACTCCCCCAGCACTTTATTTTATACACAATAGGTGAAAGAGTAGCAAGGGCACTTGTTTGGCCCCTGCCTGGCCTTCCACCATCAGTTTTTCTGTAGAAAGAGCCTGCCATCTCTGAATGATAAAAATGGAGTTGCAGGAGTATGAACTCTTAAGTTAACAGCAAATCCTGGCTCAATAACTAACTGGGAAACTAGATGCTTAAGCTCTGTGGTTCAGCTCCCTCACATATAAAATGGGATTAATCTATCAAATCATAAGGTTGCAAGGAGTGAGCTAATAAATTAGTATCTACAAAACTCTTGCACAGCTATATGCACTCCTGAGGCAGCACTTTGGATGGTAAGTTGAGAGTGTGGAAAGACCACTTAGATCTTATGAGAGAATATGGAGGTTTTTGAGGTCAAACTGGTAGGATTTGGTGACAGCTTGCAGTAGGTGGGATTGGAGATTTGCTGAGGATGATATCAAAGTTTTTAGTTTAGTCACTGCTTTAATATGGAATATATTTACCATCGGCATATTTCATACCAACAAACGTAGGGCACTAGATGTGGTAAGACATAAGAACCTACAATCAGATTTGGGAGTTACACATGGGTTACCAAAAAAAAAAGGCAATGTAATAAGGGGGCAGATGCTAAAAGCCACGGCCACATTTTCTTTCACCCTCTCACAACCACCTTGTGTTTTAGCCATCCCTAAATCACCTGCAGTTCCAGTGAGACACCACATTTCCCACAATTTCATGCCTGGTACCTTTTTTTTTTTGGTGGTAGTGGTACAAGGGATTGAACACTGGGCTATATCCCCTGGCTTTTCTTTTTCAATTTTGAGTCAGCTGGCCAACTTGTGAGGCTGACATCAAACTTGCAATCCTCCTGCCTTAGCCTATTCATTACCTAATTCTTTTTGGACCCTTATTTACTTTTTATATGTAGTGCTGAGATCAAACCCAGTGCTTCACACATGCCAGCCTGTTACCTAATTCTTACTCTTCTTTAAGCCCTTGTCTGATTCGTCCTGTTTTCCCATATATATATATAAAATTTTGTAGTTGTAGATGGACAGCATGCCTTTAGTTTGCTTTTATGTGGTGTTGAAGATCAAACCCAGTGCCTCACATGTACAAGGCAAGCACTCTGCCATTGAGCTACAGCCTCAGCCCCTCCCTAATAATTGTTTTTGAAATATTTATTTTTTTAGGTGTAGATGGACAGACACAATACCTTTATTTAAAAAAAATTTTTTTTTAAATTTTTTAATATTCATTTTAGCTTTTGGCGGACACATCTTTGTTGGTATGTGGTGCTGAGGATCAAACCCGGGCCGCACGCACACCAGGCGAGCGCGCTACCGCTTGAGCCACATCCCCAGCCCCTTAAAAAAATTTTTTTTATTTTTTTTTGTTTTAGGTGGACACAATACCTTTACTTATTTTTATGTGGTGCTGAGGATTGAACCCAGTACCTCGCACATGCCAGGCCAGCGCGATACCACTTGAGCCACAACCCCAGCCCCACAATACCTTCATTTTATTTATTAATTGTTGATGGACCTTTGTTTTGTTTATATGTGGTGCTAAAATTGAACCCAGTGACTCACACATGGTAGGCCCTGCCCGTGATAGGCAAGCGCTCTACTGCTGAGCCACAATCTCAGTCCCCTAATAATTCTTATTGTGCAACAGATGCCCTTTTTAAAAAAAAAAATATTTATTTTTTTTATTTTAGGTGGATACAATATTTTTATGTGGTGCCGAGAATCAAACCCAGTGCCTCACACATGCTAGGCGAGTGCGTTACCACTTGAGCCACATCCCCAGCCCTGCCCTTTTTGTTTTCAAAGCACCTATTACATGTTACCATTGTTCTATCCATGCCCCTCTCCTGAGATAGAGAATGTATCTTCTCTGTCTTCAGCTTGAGTAAGTACCTACGTAGAAACTATTAGGAATACTGCCAAAAGAAAGTACACCTTTGTCAGATTTGGTTTGGGGGCTACTAATTAATTAATTAGACACGTACTAATCCTCAGATAATGGGTAAAGTGTAGGCAGGGGAAGGCAGAGAATGAGTCAAGCTGTCTTGGTGATAAGTAGCAAGGAGCAAAGGCATTACCAACTGACACGCAAACTATAGTGTCATTTTTTCTAATGGCCACATTAAAAATGTAAGAAACATGTGAAGCCAAATATGGTGGCTCACACATTCAATCCCAGCAATTTGGGAGGTTGAGGCAAAATAATAAGTTCGGGGCAAGACTCAGCAACTCATATGAAAAGATCCTGTCTCAAAACTAAAAAATAAAAAAGGCGGTTGGGTATAACCGGGTGAGGGGATGCATACCTGTAATCCCAGTGGTGCAGGAGAAACTTGGATTCAAAGCCAGCTTGAGCAACTTAGCGAAGTCCTAAGCAACTCAGCAAGACCCTGTCTCTAAAATATAAAAAAAGGGCTGGGGATGTGGCTCAGTGGTAAAGCACTCCTGGAACCAAAAAAAGAGGGGGAGGGGGCTAGAATGCAACTCAGTAACAAAACGCCCTTGGGGTTCAATCCCCAGTATTCCCCCCTACCTACCCCGAAAAAAAGATGAAATTAATCCAACATAAAAATGTACTTACTTCAACATATTTTACTATTATTCTTAGAAATCTGTTTTATTTACATCCACAGCACAGCTCAATTCAGACTAGCTATATTTCAAATACTCAATCACATATTAGTGGCTTCCCTATTGGACAGCTCAAGGTGAGAGAAAAATATTCTCATGTAAGAATGGATCCAGGAGATTACAGGTGTGCCCCACCACACCCAGCTATGTTGGAGGCTGGGGCAAGAGGATTACAAAATCTAAGCCCAGCCTTGGTAATTTACACCCCCCCCCCCCAAAAAAAAAAAAAGTAATGTAGGTTCAAACCAAAGGGTCTGAATGCCCCTAAATAAAATGGAAAGCTTTAGGATTTTGAGATAACAATTTTATTTAATTTTGGACAGGGTTCTCTCACTAATTTGCTGAAGCTGGCCTTGAACTTACATTCTACCTCAGCCCCCTTTTGCTGGGATTACAGGTATGCACCACCATGCCCAGCTAGCAGCATATTACATAGGATTAAAACTGAAGACAGTCCTCACTGCCACTATATGGATTCATTTCAGTGAGGCTGTTCCAGTCTGTTAGAGCTAATTTCTGATGGTACAGACTGCTTTCACAACCACATATTTCTGTCTCACCAATAGATTTACTAGGTAATGAGGCGTGGTAAATCAGGGCAGTAGTGTAAAGATGGCTCCCTTTAGATGACACTTGGTTGGTAAGGTTGCATCTTTTTAGAGTTGTGCCCAGGCATGGTGGGGTAGTAAAAGAAACAGCCTTTGATAGTGCTGACAAAAGCTGAGATTCAGCAAAATCATCAAATGAAGATTCATGTACCATAGGTGCAGTATTCAAGGCTGTCTCAGAACAGTTTATTTAGATCCCTCTAATAATAGCATGTGCCCCAACTGGATTCCTATTTAGTATTCTTCAGTCTGCCCCTTTACAATATACCTTTCCATGTCAACACCCTTTCCCTCCCCCAGGGCTTTAAGGTTCCAAGCCAGTTACCAGCTAAGCCAATGACTTATTTGCCTGACATCTGCCTTACTGCCTTTCCAGGCATTAATCTGAGGCAGGGACAATTTATAGAATGCACCTCAGACTGTTCTTGGCAGAAAGGGAAGTGGACACTTATCTTGAGGGCTGAAGGGACTCCTCCTAGGCATAGTATCACATTTTCCAACTTAGAACTTTTTTTCCATTACTCTGGATCAAACCCAGGGGTGCTTAACCTGAGTTAAAGTAGGACCAGCTCCTATTTTTTCTTAATTAAGAAACAACAACAACAAAAAGATCCTTTAAGACAGGATCTTGCTAAGTTCTCAGGCTGGCCTTAAACTTGGGATCTTCTGAGTATCTACATTACAGGCATGTGCCACCACAGCTGGCCCAACTTAGAACTTTTGAACAAGGCTGGAGATGTAGCTAAGAAGTAGCACTTACCTAGCATGTACAAGGCCCTGGGTTTGATCCCCAGAACTACCCTTTTTATTTTAAGACAGGGTCCAAGTTGCTTAGAACCTTGCTAAATTGCTGAGGTTGACTCTCAACTTGCTCCTTCTACCTCTCAGCCTCCTAGCCTCTGGGTTTTACAGGTATGTGCCGCCATGCAAGGCCGCAGCATTAAAAAAAAAAAAAATCTACACACACATTATTTTTTCCTCATACAAATGTTGAATTTGGTTTCAGTATTGAAATAATCTTTAAAACCTGAAATCTGGTAAACAATTTATGAAGGAAGTACAGATAAATCCTTAATGTCCTTTAAGCCTTTACAAAGATAAAAATAAACTTTAATAGGTTCCTAAAAGGAAAAGTAGTTAGAGGAAAAAATTTTAAGAATGTCAGCCAGTTGCTGGGGCCTTGAATTCTTAATCCTTCTGCCTCACCTCCTGAGGGGCTGGGGATTAGAGGCATGAGCTACCACCCTCAGTCAAGCCACCATTTTCAAAAGCAGTTCACTATGTTAAAATACAACCTATTTGATCTTAAGTTGCCTAACTTTTACTATCAAGATGATACAAGTCTCAACACTGCTGTGAAGATTAAACAATGTACAAGAAAGTGATTTATAAACTATGATGAGTAACATCAAATTTTTGTTGGCTCATTAGAAATATTCTTGGCCTTTCCATGCAGGAACAGCTGGAGGAAATGGAAGAACGACAGAGGCAATTAAGAAGTGGAGTGCAACTCCAGCAACAGAAGAACAAACAGATGGAGCAGCTAAGGATCAGTCTTGCTGAAGAGCTCTCAACTTATAAGTCAGTTTTTGCTGCCACTCAAATCTCATCTAACATTAGTTGAGGGGAGGGGGAAGGCTCAGGAAAAATTTCACTTCACGGTAGAAAACAAGAAATGATTTGGGAAATGATTTTCAAATTGTGCTCATCCAGGAACAGATGGAAAATGGCTCTCTCTTTTTAAAGGGCTATGCTTCCCAAGAGCCTGGAACAGGCTGATGCTCCCACTTCTCAGGCAGGTGGAATCGAGACACAGTCTCAAGGTGATCTTTGTGGGTGATAGAGTGGTATTTGTGTTGTTTCTGCTTTTCTTTTTCTTTTTAATATTTATTTTTTAGTTCTCGGCTGACACAACATCTTTGTCTGTATGTGGTGCTGAGGATCGAACCCGGGCCGCACGCATGCCAGGCGAGCGCGTTACCGCTTGAGCCACATCCCCAGCCCCTTGTTTCTGCTTTTCTAACAATACTAATTATTGTCTTTTTTTCCCCACCCCTAATATTACCTAATTACCATTAGGAAATCTGTAAACAGATAAAACACCTAGGCTCTGAGCATTCTCAGTTCTTTACCCTACCCCACCCACACCTCCTGTTCAGTTTCCCCAGTATAAATCAGAAGGCAGCTGTGCTATCAAATTCAGACCATGACAAAGGTGGCCAACAACAGGGCTAAATTAAGTAAGTCATAAAGCTGTATTTCACAGACAGGGCCTAGCAAAACTGAAAGTATTTTTCTTAATAATGAATTATTCCAGACCCCTGGTATCTTATAACATGTCCTTATTCTTTATATACATAAAGTCTAAATTCCCTTAAAAAGTCTGTCAGTTGTGTACTGTATCAATACCCATTTCTTCCATTTATTTCCTACTTAAACTTATATCTTGGATACAAAATCACAAGTAACTATTGGAGCCAATGCTCTTTACTTTCTAGGACTTTTACTGTGTCTTATCTAGATATAATTATGCTTATTGTTGGATTAACTACAAATTGGGGGCAATGATCTGTCAAATACCTCTGTATGAACAGGAAAAAAAAGATAATGCTCATTTCTAAAGAAACGAAAGTGGCCAGGTACAGTGGCATGTGCCTGTAATCCCAGTGGCTCAGGAGGCTGAGGTAGGAGTTAGGAGTATCCAAAGTTTGAGGCCAGTCTCAGCAATGTACTAAGGCCCTGTCTCAAAATAAGGCCAGGGATGTGGCCCCTCTGAGTTCAATTCCCCAGGACTGGGAAGAGGGAGGAAAATACTCATGTGAAGTATTCCTGAGAGAAATTTTAACTACCCCAGTCTTCACCATCATATAGATAACCATTCGTTGTTTGGCAAATATGAGGCTTCTAAATATTTGCTAGGGCAATATTTGTCAACATAGCCTGTATAAACTAACTTTAGAAGTTCAATATTTCTAATGGTAGCATTTCAAGTTGCAGAAAGTATAAACTTATTCTTTTTCTTTTCCTTAACCTTACAGGGGCTGTTTAGAAATGTATGGCCAAATCTGTAACCCAGAAACAAAAAAAACTTATTAGCAAAGGATCACTGAATACCCTCTTGACACACTTCTTCCCAAACCGACGAGAGTACCAGAATTTGATGAGCAATTCACCTGTGGAAATTGCAAATATTGGCTGAACTGTGTAAAAAGATTTTAGGAGTGGCTGGAAGCAGAACACCAGTCAACTTTTAGCTGGATCCTATTTTGTAGGCTACTGATACTGATCTCAATACACTGAGGAATGGAAAAATGCCTTTTATCTGCCAGCAGCAACCCTCACATGCAGAGTAAATGATGAACGTATGGACACATCTTGAAGTATTGTGAAAAATGTATTTTGCCTTATGTTTACCCAAACCAAAAACATGTTTGGAACAAAACTGGGGTCAAAAAGGCAACTGATTTTCCTTATGTGGGTTTACAGTTAGAATTCTTTTGTGCCATGAGTGTTAGATTTTAAATGAATCCTCTTATATAGTTTACTTTTTAAGGGCTATACATATTCACATGGTATATTCTTAAAAATTGTGTCAAAATAATTTTCACTATACTCTGAAATAACTGACTTGGAGAAAAGGAACCCATCCAGATTTGAACCTCATGGTGTAAGATTTCAGATTTCCCAAAGACCTTTAGAGTTTTGGGGTCTATTCCGCCAAAACAAAACTAAGTGACTGGAAAGAATCGGCATGTTATCTTGTTTTGGCATTTGGTGATAAAGGATTTTAGAACCTGTTGTTTCTAACCTCTAAGTACAACCTCCAGTGAAAAACATACTAGGGAGAGGCAACCCTGTGAGATAAGCCTTAAATACCTTTCCCAAATTTAAATTCTGCCTTAAACCACACTGCCTTTGAAAAATTTTTAGAGTCTGTGTTGTTCTCTGGGGTCAGACTTCAAAAAGATGTCATTTTATTGCACATTAGTCTGTATACCTCTAGTTCTGTGTTTTATGTCTTGCACTTTTCCCTAGGAAGGAGTAAAGCTCTTTTCTATAGCTCTTGGCCTATTATATTTAATTCTACTCTTGATAGCCAGGGGATGGGTGTTTGATGGATGTTATGAACTAAATAAAACCCATTGGCATAGGGCTATGTAGAAAAGCAATTTATTCCATTATAAGCACTTACACAGTTAGTCATGGGAATAATAGGCCTGCTGATAAAACAGGTCACCCAAAATGCAGATAGTATCAAACTAGTGGTCAAGGACCAACTCCTAAAAAAAAAAAAAAAAAAAAAAAAGCAACTCTTATCAAGGATTAATTTAATTTTAAAAACATACAAGCTATCAATTCACTCTTCTCAACTTGACAGTATACCCGTGGTACAACTGTCAGGTAAAAACATACATCTTTACAACTTGGTGGTCCCAAGTTAAAAAAAAAAAAAAAAAAAGAACAAAAAAACAAAAACCATTTCACATAAAGGTAAGGAATAATATGAAAATAGCTCAAGAAATACACTAACAAGCAAAAATATATGGGAAAGGAGGAACATGTAGTTTTGACTTAACTGTAGAAATCAAGAGGAGACTGGTCTACATAGGAAAATGTGCATCCTGGAAAGTCAGGTGTGAAGATTTTAGAGTAGGAATCTATATGACTTGAATCTCCCCTAATTCCTGAATAAAAATGACATCTTGCGGTATTTATACTTCATGGCTCAGACACCTACCTCACTTGGCTCTATTCCTTACTCACTCTAGCTTTTACTTAAATGAGTCCAAAAAACTTGGGGATATAGCTTAAGAAGAAAAATAACCACACATAATATTCCCCTTTCTGTAGCTACTTTAGACCCGGGTTTGTTACTAGAAAATTCATGAACAAAATTTAAATAAGTCTGGCTTTGCTGAATAAAGTATCCCAGTTAATATTTAGAAAACACCCACTGTTTGGGCTAATAGCAATTGTTGGTGGTACCTATATAGAGGGATAGCTGAACAAAGTCTCTCAAAACCAGTGTTAAATCAATCTCAGGGTTGAGAGGGAAAAAAGGGGAGTCTAAAATCACAAGTGCAGACATATCTAAGATCCTTGTCCTTCAGGATCCACACTTCCTTCAGGATCTTCATCATTATAGATGTTCTCTGCCTGGCAAAAACAAGAAAAAACGGATATTTAGTAAACATGAAGGCTATTCTTTCTTTCTCTCCCTCTCTCTTTCTTTTGGTGGTGCTGGGGATTGAACCCATGGCCTTGTGCATTCGAGGCAAACACTCTACCAACTGAGCTATATCCCCAGCCCAAGACTATTATTTCTTTTTTTTTGTTTTCTTTTCTTTCTTTTTTTTTTTTTTAGAGAGAGAGAGAAAAATTTTTTAATATTTATTTTTTAGTTTTTGGTGGACACATCTTTGTATGTGGTGCTGAGGATTGAACCCGGGCCGCACGCATGCCAGGTGAGCGCGTTACCGCTTGAGCCACATCCCCAGCCCCCCAAGGCTATTATTTCAAGTGAAGATTTCTAATTATTTGACTCTGCCATTGCTGGGTAACTGCAGCTCTAAAGAATCTGTAATGTGCATCAATCAAAGAGTGGGTATGGCTGCATTCCTCTAAAATAGGCAGCTGGTCAAAGGTCCCTGGATTAGGACATTCCCACAAAAAAAGTTTGGATACTGCTTATCTTGATAACCAACATTCTTGAGTCCTCTCATCAGATATTAATAGCCCCAAAGTAAATACAAGCCAAGTGTCCACCAAATGATGAATGGAAAAATTATATATCTTTAAAATAGAATATTACTTGACAATAAAAAGCCACTCACATTGTATGACCCCATTTTTAATGTGTTCCAAATAGCCTAATTCATACAGTAAACGGATTGGTGGCTTCAGGCAAATTGTGTGTGTGAGAACTATGGAAATATAGAAGCGATGGCTTATGGGTATAGGGTTTCTTTTTGGGTTGATGAAAATGTTATAAAATTGGTTGTGGTGATGGATGCACAACTCTTTGAGTGTAGCAAAAACCACTGACTAATAACCTGTAGACAAATAAAGAAAAATTCACCTAAAAAGATCTTATGTCCAAATCTTGATTCGTTTTTAAAAAACTGGTCTTTCCAATTCTAATACTAACTATCCAAGGTTAGCATCACTCAACAGGTTTAAGGTTCAGTCCCATAAGACTGTCCTGTTCTCAAATAAAAAAAAAAGTTCTGCATGACACCCACATACATGGTTTGATAATTTGCTAAAATGATTCACAGAACTCTGAGTTTGTTATTTTTCTCCCTAGTGCGGGGGATGAAACTCAGGGCCTCATGCATACTAGGGCTGATGTATAGCCCCAGTTCCACTTTTGCTTTGTATCAGTGTTTATTATAAAGCACTTAACAGAGAACCAAATGAAAGAGATGAATAGGACAAAGCGCGGAGTAGGCTCAAAAATTCCATTAAGTCCCTGGGCATGCCACTCTCCCAGCATGTCAATATATCTACTAACCTGGAAGCTCATCAAATTACGAGTTCAGTCTCCAGATTTCCCTAGTCCCCTGGCTAGTAAGCGGGAGCTAAAAAGTTCCAAATACTTAATCTACTGTTTGGTCTTTCTGATGACTAGCTTATGAGGATATTTAGAGGCTCCACCAACCTCACCTTTACATCACAAACCCAGGTGTGGTCTAAAGGTTGTCTTGTTATTCAGTGTCTTGAGCAAAAAGACAGTTACCACTTTGAATATTCCAAGCATTTCTTAGGAATTATGCTAAGAAATGAGACAAAGATGAAATATTTACTTTTTATTATATCACATTTCTAAAAAGGTAATTAAAGTAACATTTGAGAATGGAAGACGTTCTAGGCCTTGGAGGAGATGTAGTTCTATCTCCTAAACATTTCCCCAACTACTACCAATATACTTTCAAATGATAGTCTACCTACGGCAACCCATTTCACTTTCCCACCAGAACTCTTTAAAGTTTTTATGTTAATTTTGAATGGATGTATTACAAAGAGGTTAAGGTAGATTTTGGTGATACATTTCAAACATCCTTATTGTAAAAAATACAATATAGAACATTATGAAAAAAAATCAAGTACTGCCTAACTCGATATATTGAACACATGTGGCAGTCTTGGGGGGTGGGGAGGTGTGCTGAGGATTGAACCCAGGAGGGTTTTACTACTGAGCTACATCTTCAACCATTTTTATTTTTTTTAATGCTTTAAAAAAAAAATACCTTTATTTACTTTTATGGTGCTGAGGATGGAACCCAGGGCCTCATACGTGCTAGGTGAGCGCTCTACCGCTGAACAACAAACCCAGCCCCTAGTTTTGAGAGAAGGCCTTGATAAGTTGCTGAGGCTGGCCTTGAATGTGGGCCTGCCTCCCACGCTACTGAAATTACAGTTGGGTACTACCACACCCAGTGGAAACAGCCTCCTAAACAGAGTTGTCTCTTAGTATCCTGAGGGGGATTGCTTCCAGAACAACAGCCATCCCCGACAGGCTGCCAAAATATCTTGGTGCTTAAATCAGTTATATAAAATGACATAATATTAGCATATAATCTATGCACATCTACCTGTAGATCTTAAGCCTTCTCTAGATTACAATTTCTAATATAAAGGCTGTGCATACAGAGATTATTATGTTATTTAGGGAATAATGTCAAAGAAAAAATTTTGTACATGTTCAGTACATACACAATTTAAAAAAAAATATTTTAAATCCGTGGCTGTTTTAATTCACCGATATGGAGGGGGCAGCCGTAGTTATACACAATTAAACACAGAACTAGAGACACAAAATATTAATATGAAGGATACTATCATGTGGTTCTTTGATCTGCCTTTTTCCTATTTAACCTTACTTCTTTTTGATACACAATATTCATAAGTACAGAGGTAGTACAATTTAATTTCAAAGGCCATACACACTATCATATCTTTAATAGTACTATCCATTTTAGGCAAGTTCTACTTATTAAAATGTTCTTTCTCATGGTTGACTCAAAAACTTTCCTCTAACCCAGCTATCCCAACTCCTCAGTTTATACCCAAAGGACTTAAAATTGGCAAACCACAGTGATGCAGCCACATCTATATTTATAGCAGCTCAATTCACAATAGCTAAACTATGGAACCAACCTAGATGCCCTTCAACAGATGAATAGATAAAGAAAATGTGCTACATATACATAATGGAATATTATTCAGTCTTAAAGAAGAATGACATGATGGCATTTGCAGAGAAATGGATGGAACTACAGAATATTGTTCTAAGTGGAACAAGCCAGTCCCCACCCCCCAAACAAATGCCAAATGTTTCCTCTGATAAGTGCATGATGATCCATAGTGGGAGTAGGTAGGGAAGAATGAAGGAACTTTGGATTTTCAGAGGGGAGCAAGGGGAGGGGTGGGGCTGCGGGGATGGGAAAGATGGTAGAATGAGATACACATTATTCCCCACGTACATTATACACTTTATATATAGTGTATACCTTATATACACTACTGGTGTGACTTTGTACCATGTACAGCCAGTGGAATAAGAAGTTGTTCCATTTATGTATGTGTCAAAATGCATTCTACTGTCATGTACAACTTATTGGAACAAATGTAAAAATAAATAAATAAAAAACAAAAACAAAAATAACAAATGACTTTACTTCCAATCCAGAGTTCATCCTACCATATTTTACCAAATAGCAAAGTAAATGGGGTTGAGTTTGGAATGATGGACTAAATTGGAGACTATGTGAACAAGCTAAAATAAAAACTGTGTACTCTGATAAAAGAACAACAAAAACTTTTTCCTCTAGAGTTTCTTCCTAGCTCTAGATCTACCTAGACACAAAAAGACTCTTGGAATTGATTTCATTTATCATACTTCCATTAAAAAAAAAAAAAAGATAAAAAAGCGGTAAAATACATAACAAAATTATCATCCTAGTTGTTTTATTTGTATAGTTCAGTGGCATGAAGAACACAATGTTGTATAACAATCCAGAATGTATTTTTTTCCCTTTAGTGGCCTTTTTGAGACCCAGTTCCACTAAATTGCCCAGGCTGATCTCCAAATTGTGATCCTCCTGCCCTAGTCTCCACAAGTACTGGGACTATAGATTTGAGATACCATGCCCAGGAAGAATGTGACAATTTCTTATACTACTACTATATTTAGACATTAGTCATTATTTATTTATTTGGTGGTACTGGGAATTAAACCCAGGGGTTCTCTTACCACTGAGCCACATCCCTAGCTCTTTTTCTTTTATTTTTTAAACTTTGAGAAAGGATCTTGCCTAGGCTGGCCTCAAACTTACAATCCTTCTGCCTCAGCATCCCGAGAAGTTGGGATTACAGGTATGTGCCATGAATTCAGCTATCATAGTTTTAGTGCTGGGACTGAACCAGTGCCTTACTCACGTTAAGCATATGTTCTACCACTGAGTTACACCCCAAACATGAGTTTTTTCTTTTAAACCACTGGGTCCTGGGGACTGAACCCAGGGCCTTATGCACACTGATTATTTTTTATTAAATTAAGTGCTCTGAAATTTATGAAATCTGTTAAGTTAACTAGACTGACAGGTGAACAGATGAAGACTCCTAGGATTCAAGTCTGGTTAGCTGAACAAGACACGGACACTAGTCAGAAAAAAGGATTGAGGAGGAAGAAAGGGGACTAAGGAGAGTGAAGAAAAGATCAGTTTTATTTGGTTGAGTTTAAAAATAACCAGTAGGGCCATCAGATGAAGGTAAAGAATAGTTAAGAGGGGCTGAAGCTGTGGCTCAGCAGTAGAGCGCTTGCCTAGTACGTGAGGCCCTGGATTTGATCCTCAGCACCACATAAAAATAAAACAAAGGTATTAAAAAAAATTAGTTATGAAAAGGACAATGTGCATATAATCACTAACATCACATTGGGAGTAAACCAAATGGATGGCAGTCACATTAAGTATAAAATATGAAATAGTATTTATCTAAATTCTCACCCCCAAAGACCAAACACTTACCATTTGCCACACTTGCATGATATTGTCTTCTGATACAGAACAAATCACCCAAGGTTCATTGGGATTCCAGGAGAAATCAGATATCTTGGCAGTGTGACCACCATGAATAAACTATAACAGGGAAGAAAACAGATATGAAATGAGAAAGAAGACATTAAATTACAAACGATTAAAAGAAGTTACAGGCTGGGGTCATGGCTCAGTGGTAGACTGCTTACCCAGCACACGTGAGGCACTGAGTTCAGTTCTCAGTACCACATAAAAATAAAGTTATTAAAAAAGAAGTTACAGATTATTTCAATATTGTTTACTGGTTATAACATACCAATAATTCTGGTGGGCCATCTTCTGCATCTTCTGGGGATTGTTCTTCTCCAATTTTACTAGCACAAAAAGATAATTTTAGAAGTTAAAAAGATTTTCCCCAAGTAACTACCTTGGGAAAGTGTAAATATAACTTCACAAAGACTAGAAAAATGAGAAATTATATCCCATCTGATTCAAACGTATGATATGTCAAGATCATTGCATTGTCATGTATAACTAAGTAAAACAAACAAACAAACAAACAAAAAAAACTTCACAAAGAGAGTAACTAATACAAGACTTACCTTAAATCCCAGACATTCAGTCTACGATCAGTACCACTAGAAGCCAGAATAGTCTCATTGTGAGGTGACCATTGAACCTATACAAGAATGAAGGAAACAGAAAAGACATGAATTAGGAAAACACACACACACACTCTCTAAAGTTAACAATTTAAAGATTTTGTAAAAAGGAATCAAAAGTATTAAACATTAGTTAAAAATGACAGATCTAATTTTTTATTAAAATACATTAATAGACCTAAGACATCAACTTCTCTTCTATTTCATGTTATATTTTTATTTTTAGTTGTAGATGAACGCAATACCTGTTTTTATAGTTTTGTTTGTTTGTTTTTTTTTAAATATGGTGGTGGGGAACAAACCCCAGTGCCTCGTGCATGCAAGGCAAGAGAGCGCTCTACCACTGAGTCACAACCCCATACCCCCATTTCATGTTATACTTTTGAAGATCACACCTCCTTCCCTCCCTCCCTCCCTCCCTCCTTTCCTTCCTTTAGTATTGGGGATTGAATTCAGGGGCACTTTACCACTGAGCCACATACCTAGTCCTTTTATTTTGAGATAGGATCTTGCTCAGTTGCTGAGGGTCTCACTAAATTGGTGAGGTTGGCCTGGAACTTTTGATCCTCCCATTTCAGCCCTCCACGTCATTGGGATTATGGGCATATGCTACTGTGCTTGGCTAAATATATTGGCCATACTTCAACCACAGTATCTAATTCTGGCCTCTAGTCAAATGTAACCCACTTCTGACCTAAGTACTAAAATAACAGATGACACACATACAAAAATTACTTTCTTAAGTACTTATATGGAACTCTGTGGTACACATAAATAAGGCTGATGACAACAATAAAAATTCCTTATAATAATGATCTTAAGTGAAGAGTTCAGACAAAATTCAACTAAATACATGCAACAATCACATATTATTTATTACTGGTTGGTAAGAAAGGTGCTGGCTCATGTTACAGAAAAGATAACATTACCGTAAACAAAGAATTTGAATAATCTTCATGCAATAATACCATTTTAAGCAAAGAACAAAGAGGGCAAAGTCAAAATATTCTTTGGAGTAAAAAATAAGGTTAAGAGACAAAGTGTACAGAACTATGCCTCACCTAAAACCCAATTAAGATGCCAGCCACATTTATCCATTAGAATTAATCTGACTGCCCTCAGGTCCTTAACAATATTTTATTATAATTTCAAAATAGGCCTTTCTTGCTATAAAAATTTAAGCCTTACAATTTAACTAAAAACTATGTAACTATACCTGTAACATATTCCTCACAAAGCCTTACCAAAAGCTTTGAACATAGTGCAACAACAAACATTTTTTTTTAGGGGCTGGGGATTAAATCCACAGGTGCCCTTACCACTCCAGTCCCTTTTTATTTTGAGAAAGGATCTCATTAAACTGCTGAGGCTGGCCTCAAACAACCCTGAAATACATAGGTGGCCAACGAGCGAGCAGTTTGAAAAAGTAAACAAGAAAGGAAAAACAATCCCAATTCCCACAGAGAACAGTATATGCCTACTTGCACTCCCAAGTTTTCCTTTAACATCAACAAAAATTAAGCAGCAATGGCTTCTCTTACCTGAAATATTTCATCCTTATGTGATTCAAAGGAATGCAACTTAAGTTTCAGATTTCTCAGATCCCACAAGGCAACAGTCTACATGCAAAAAGAAAAGGAAAGCAAGACCAATGTATATTTTGTTTTGTTGTTTGTGGCAGTGGGGAGTGAACTCTGAGGCACTCTACCACTGAGCTACACCATGAGCCCTTTTCATTTTATTTTTGAGATAGGGTCTCACCAAGTTGCCCAGGCTAGCCTTGAACTTGCAATCTTCCTGTCTCGGCATTCTAAACAGGTTGAACTAAGAGGCGTTTATCATTGTACCCAACAAATGTTTTATTTTTTTAAAAAGAAAAGAAAACCCATTAACTCAAACTAACTCTGCACATTTAAAATGTAAAGAGATTCACAAATGTATTCTTTTTTAAAAAAATTGTTATTTATTTATTTTTTGAGGTGGTGCTGGGGATTGATCCCAGGGCCTTGTGCATGGGAGGCAAGCACTCTACCAACTGAGCTATAACACCAGCCCAACGAATTTATTCTCTTAGAACAAGTCAAACTTACCTTATCAGCTGATCCTGTGGCAAGTATGAACTCACTATAAGGATTGAAAGAGAGGCAGTTCACTTCAGCAGTGTGAGCATCTACTGAGTGGCTTGGTTTGGAAGTATTGTTTGAACGAGTATCCCAACTTTAGTGGAAGGGGGGGGGGGAGAAAAGCAAAGAGAAAAGCTTTTGAAAAAGCTTACTAAATATAAAAAATAAGATAAAATATAAGAATAAAACAACAACAACAAAATACAATGGGTTCTACTCACATCATAAGTTTCTGATCGTCAGCAACTGACCCAAACAGGGACTCATGGAGCAGATGCCAGGAAACATCTTCTACTACTGCTGTATGCCCTGTAAAGATGGTCTTCGCATCGACCACTTTTCCTTCCTTTGGGACGGCACTGATATCCCATAGGCAGATGGTCTTAAATGTAAAATTAACCATTATGTAAGAGTCTCACCTTCCCACAAATCCCAAAAAAAGAAACCAACTGGTAACTAGCCCAGATTTGCTTCAAAATTGGAAGGATACGCACATGGTCATCTGAAGCACTAAGTAAGTGCCCACTGAGATTTGGGTTCCAAGAAAGCCCATACCCTTCCTTCTGATGTCCACGGAGACGCAAGTCTGGGTTGCACTCTCCAGAAGGGTCTGCAAAGTAACAGACACATGAAGATGACTAAGTTCACTGTTACTATGGGTTTACTAAACAAAATGAAATGTTGAGCATGATGCCTAAAGCTCCTAACATTTATAAAAAATACAGTAATCATTACGACCAAAGATAAAATGCTTAAGCTTCACCATCATCATTCTGTTTATTCTATTTTAAAAAGGATTTTTTCCACTAAAGGAAAAAGTGTGGAGGAAAATACTCACACATATTATCACTATAAATTATAGGATGTTAAATTATACAGATGACGAGAAATTAAAACCCTGAACAAGCAGAATCTGTGTATTTGAAGAGAAAAGGGGAGGTACCTGACCTGGTTTAGAAGGATGTTTTGTATAGTCAAAAACAAGAACATCACTGGATGGAGTCTTTGTTGCAATGATGCAAGGGTTCTGGGGCATATAACGAGCCCTATTTACTTCTCCTTCATGGTTGATCTTGATTTCTATTTCAATTTTCCCACTAACTGAGCCAAAACCTCCAAATTCTGTAAATAAAAATAAATTGCAAGTAAGGGTGAGAAACAAAACATTCTGCTTGGGTTACACAGAATATGAAGACATAGGCAAAGCCTTTTATCAGTAAAATAGTATATTAGACATTTGTTAGCAATATACAGTGTTTTCATTCTCATCTGACATCAGATATGTTGTTAAATGCCTAATAAGAATTACACTGCTAGGCATGGTGGCACACACCTTTATTCCCAGCAATGCAGGAGGCTAAGGCCTGAGGATTCCCACATTTGAGACTGGCCTCAACAACTTAGTAAGAAATCAGAAATAAAGAAAATAAAGAAATAAAGAAAATCAGAAATAAAGGCCTGAGATGTAGTAACATGCATCTGCTACAGGGTTTACTCTCAGTAGAACAAAAACACCACCCTGGCCCAAAACAAACAAGTCAAAGTATTTTATTAGTATTTGAAGTTAAGAAAAACTTTCACCTCAAAAGGAGGTTCTTCATAAACACTTTTCAAATCTCATTTAAAGTACAAATAAGGGGGCTGGGGTCGTGGCTCAGTTGGAGAGCACTTGCCTAGCACGCATAACGCACTGGGTTTGATCCACAGCACCACATAAAAATAAATAAAAAATAAAGATATTGTGTCCATCTACAAATAAAATATCATTAAAAAAAGTATGCCGAATAAACTTGGTACTATTTTTAAAAAATATTTTTAGTTGTAGATAAACACAATATCTTTTTTTATTTTCATGTGGTGTTGAACCCAGTGCCTCATACCTGTTAGGCAAGCATTCTACCACTGAGCCACAACCCCAGCCCTAGTCAATTTTATTTATTTTGGGACAGGATCTAAGTTGCCCAGACTGGCCTCTAACTTGCTATTCCCCTGCTTCAGATGAATCACTGGAATTATAGGTGTGTGCAACCACAAGAGGCTAATAGTTCCATTATCTTTGTTTTTGGTACTGGGGATTGAACTGGGGGTGCTTAAACACTGAGACACATGCCTAACCCTTTTCTCCATTTTATTTAGACAGGGTTTAGCTGAGTTGCTTAGGACCTTGCTAAGTTGCTAAGTCTGGCTTTGAAATCGCAGTTTACCTGCCTCAGTCTCCCAAGCTGCTGGATAACAGGTGTGCACCACTGCGCCCAGCTCCATTTTCTTAACTCCTATTTGCCTTCAATTTTTCAGAACCTCAAATATCCATAAAACAAAGAAGATGTAAAAAGTAATAGATGAGGGGCTGGGGACATAGCCCAGTTGGTAGAGTGCTTGCCTCACATGCATAAGGCCCTGGGTTCAATCCCCAGGCACTACCATAAATAAATAAATAATAGATGAACCAGGTGAAATGGCACACACCTGTAACCCCAGCGGCTGGGGAGGCTGAGGCAGGAGGACCACAAGTTCAAAGCCAGCCTCAGCAATAGGGAGGCGCTAAGCAACTTAGTGAGACTCTGTCTCTAATAAAATTCAAAATAGGACTGGTGAGCTGGCTCAGTGCTTGAGTGCCCCCAAGTTCAACCCCTGGTACCAAAAAAAAAAAAAAAAAGTAATAGATGAAACTGCTGTCAATAATATTGCTACACAGGTGTTACTCTTTGAAGGACAAAAGCTTCTCAGAAAGCAAAGATGTAAATGGGTAACATTGTTGGCCTTAGATAACTTTCAGCTTCAAAATAACTTTTGTAAGTTTTGAGCATATGTTTCAAAACAAGGTTAAAAGCCCAATAATAAAAGTTTAAAGACTAAAGGAGAAGAAAAAATACATTAACTAATTTTATTCCAAAAACTTGTAACAAAAAGGAAGGCAAAATAAGGTGTGTCATCATAAGAAACTTTCAGTCTAAGCACACAGTGGTTAAGTACATAAATGTAGAGAATTACCACTACCAAAAAAATAAATAATTAAAAAAAAAAAAATAGCATAATTGTCAGAAAAGTGGCACCATTCAGGGAAAAGGAAGAGCTGGCAGCACAGAGCCCATAGAACAAGGGTTATTTCAGGATTGGACATACATGGGCCTCACTGTAAAACAGTGGCAAGAATTCAGCTTAGAGAATTCAAAATTTGTATTTTGTTTCTTGGTATTGGGGATTGAACATGGGGTGCTTAAACACCAAGCTATGTCCCCGGCTCCTTTTTCTATTTTGAAACAGGGCCTAGCTATGTTGCTGAGGTTGGTTTTGAACGTGTATTCCTCCAGCCTCAGCCTCTAGAGCCCACTGGGATTACAGGTGTGAACCACCACACTCAGTTCAAAATTGAGTTTTAAAGGTCTAGGATTCAACTGGGTATGGTGGTTCGCACCTATAATCCCAGCAGCTCAGGAGGCTGAGGCAGAAGGATTGCAAGTTCATGGCCACCCTCATTAACTCAGGAGGCCCTAAGCAACATAGTGAGACTTTCTCAAAATAAAAAATAACAAGGGTTAGGGACATAGCTCAGTGGAACAGCACCTCTGTGTTTAATTCCAGGTATGAAAACCCTCCCTTCCAAATAAAACAACCACCCTCCCCACCCCACCCCCAAAAAAACCCTAGTATTTTTTTTTTTTTATTTTAGTGTAGTGCTAGTAATTGAATCCAGGGCCTTGCACATGCTAAGAAAGCACTCTACCAATGAGTTACATACCCAGCCCTATGTATTTAATGTGATTAGAGAAACAAAAGGATCACCAGTTTGAGGCCTGTTCCAGCAATTTAGCAACATCTTTATCTTGAATAATAAAAACTAGGGGTTCCTAGGTTTATTCGCATGAGGATCAGTTGATTTATTCGGGGTTTACTGTATATATTACTGGCTCTTTCTCTTTTTTTTTTTTAACCTGTTCTTCAAATATGAAGTGTTAGAGGATAAGGTCTCTTCAAAACAAAAGGAAATTTGATGCCACTCAAAGGGAATATAAGCTGCGCATGCTGTGTCCACCTGTAATCCCAAAGGCTCAGGAGGCTGACAGCAGGATTACAAATTCAAGGCCAGCCTCAGCAACTTAGAGAGGACTTGTATCAAAATAAAAAGAGCTGGGGATGTAGCTCAGTGCCCAGTACTTAAAAAACACATACGAGTGTTCTGCTAATCATGAGAAATCTAAGAAACATTAAACATCTAATATTTATGAAAGTGTTCTATCATCTAAGCTACATTCCCAGCCCACTTAAAAAAATTTTTTTTGAGATAAAGTCTAAGTTGCCCAGGCTGGTCTCAAATTTAAGGATCCCTCAGCTGCAGCCTACCAAGTAGCTGGGATTAGAGCATGCCACTATGCCCAGTATCAACTTGTTTTTCACTGTTGCCTAGCTACAAAACCTTAAAGATAATTTTTCCCGTACCTGATGAATATGTAATACCACAAATATCCAAGATGTCTGAATATGTGCTAAGTACTTTATACGTTCAATGAGCAATTTACACTCACCCAAACCCATGAACCATTTTTTATCTGCTTAGAGAGAATATCTCCCCTGATGAGAATGCACAGAAATAACGTTGGTAGATTTCTGGTTCTTTCAACGGTAGAAATCCCCTCATTACCAGTTTAGTAGTGGGAAGTTTACAGAAAAGATACAGAACGAGTATGCGTTGAGTAGTTCTTCTATACTGCAAACTTAGCTCTCCCAAGCATAAATCTTATTTCTAACTTGAGGCTACTTTATCAAATTGGTATCCTTTTACAATAAATAATTCAATGATATGAAAGATAACCATGTGTCAAATTCTTTCGTTTAAGATTCCTACCTCCTTTCTCACTGTCGTAGTGTGATGCATCAAATTGAGCATCATCATTGGGGAGCTGTACACTGGCTATCACAAGGTGGTTTTGCTCATCGGATGTGTGTGTCCCCAGGACAAGTCGATGAATGCTGAAATCTTTTCCTTCTGGTCTGTAACAGCAATAAACAGTCAATATTCAAATTACTACCATCAAGAGAGACTACAAACAGTTATGGAGACCCACCTTCTACATTTACTGCATCTTCCATAAGGTGAAATACAGAGAACAATATAATTCCTAATTTTTTTTTAATTTTAAATATTTATTTAGTTAGTTAGTTCTCGGCGGACACAACATCTTTGTTTGTATGTGGTGCTGAGGATCGAACCCAGGCCGCACGCATGCCAGGCGAGCACACTACCGCTTGAGCCACATCCCCAGCCCCCTAATTTATTTTATTTGTACGTTTTTCTAATGTGGTGCTGAGGATCAAACCCAGTGTCTCCCACGTCCAATGCAAGTGCTCTGCCACTGAGCTACAGCCCCAGCCCAAAATTTTTTTAAAAACTATTTTTAGTTGTTGATGGACCTTTATTTATTTATATGCACTGTTGAGAATTGAACCCAGTGCCTCACGCGCTAGGCAAGCGCTCCACCACTGAGCCATACTCCAAGCCCTAGCACCTAATTTTATAAGCATCTCTAACTTGTTTTAAAATTTAGAATTACTCTGGAGAAAAAGTTTAAAAGAATAAAAAATGAACTATGTACTCTTTACAATGGGCTAAAAGGAAAGAAAACAGGGGTTGGATACACTAATACTTAATTTATTAAAACCTTTGTTTAAAAGGAGGGGCTGGGCACAATGACATGCCTGTAATCTCAGCTAGAAGGATCACAAAGAAAATCCAGGTGTGGTAGTGCCCACCTGTTACTCCCAGAGACTTGGGATGCTAAGACAGGATGATTACAAACTCAAAAACAGCCTCAGCAAATCATCAAAACCCTGTCTCAAAACTAAACAAAATGTAGCCCAGTGACAAAGTACCCATGGGTTCAATAAATCCCCACTACCCACCCCCACCAAAAAAAAAAAAAAAAGATAGGAAAGGAGTAGCTTGGGGTATAGCTTAGTGGAAGACCTTAGCATGTGCAAGTTTCTGGGATCAATCTTCAGCACCTCAGACCCACCCTAAAAAAGGTAAACTAGGGATGGGGCTGGGGCCCAGTGGCAGAGCACTTGCCTAGCACATGTGAGGCACTGGGTTCAATCCTCAGCACCACATAAAAATAAATAAAATAAAGGCTCAACTACAACTATGTGCAAGTACAACAAAAAAATAAATATTAAAAAATAAATTTTTTTAAAAAAAGAACTAGGGATGTGACTTAATGGTTAAGCATCCTTGGGTTCAATCCCCAGTACCAAACAAACAAAACAAAAACCTGGAGGCAATTAGGCAGTCATGTACACAAATAACTAAATATTAGGCAATATATACTATATGAAAGGCACACAAAAATATGGGAGTTTAAGCTGGGAATGGACGCATCTCCAAAAATCTCAGTTACTCAGGATGCTGAGGCAGGAGGATTCCAAGTTTGATGTCAGCTTTGGCTACATAGAGACACTCAAAGTAAAAATTTAAAAATGGCTGGAGTGGTAGAGTGCTTCTGGGTTAAATTTCCAATACCACCCAAAAAAGTAAAGAAATAAAATATGCAGCAATCTAGATTATCTCAGGAAATAAGGAAGCATTCTGGAAGAGATGCTAAGATTACAGATACCATGTTAGCCATTTTACATACAAAATTTAAACACCATAATAATACTATGAATATTATTCCAACTTGAAAACAAAGATATCTGACATTGAGGAAAATTAAGCAATCTCTAAGATCACACAACTACTAAGTTAACAACTGGGATAAAATTCCAAATGAAAAGCACAATGGGAGAGAAACCTATAAAGTAGATAAAAACCAGAATCTTTATTGTTTTGAATGTCAGTTTTAAGGAATTCTAAATTCCATACTGTAGGGAACAAGAAATCATGGAAAGTTTCTAAGCAGTGACATTAATATCATTTGTCTCCTCAGAAGGATTAATTTAACAATGTAAAACAGAGGTTCTTAAAAGTACAGTACTAAGGGCAATAGAACCAGCATCAGCATCACCTGGGAACTTGTTAGAAATGCAAATTCTCAAAATCTACTCCAGATCAAATAAATCAGATATTCTGGAAGGTGGGACACAACTGTTTTCTAAGACCTTCAGCTGATTATGTTGCATATTACAATATGAAAACTCCTGGTCTCAATGAGACAGATGCAACACAATTAGGATTTATGAGGGCTTATAAATGACTCCCTGTCAACTGGGTAAACAAAACATAAATGTCAAAAAGTCAAATATGGCCAGGCACGGTGGCACATGCCTGTAATCCCAGCGACTTGGGAGGCTGAGACAGGAGGATCGCAAGTTCAAAGCCAGCCAGCCTCAGGACAAAAGCAAGGTGGTAAGCAACTCAGTGAGACCCGGTCTGTAGTTAAAATACAAAAAAAAGTAATAGGACAAAGCTAGGGTGGAACCTCCAAGAAATGAATTATTCTGTTCAGAACATGTCAAACTGAAGAAATCAATAAATAAGATACTTGAGGCACCAGTAGGAAGCCAAATAACACAAAACATTATCTGGAAGGGCTCAAAAATTAGATCAAGACACACACACACACACACACACATATATGTATACATACATACACATATATATATATACAGGATCACTGAATCCCAGAAATTATACAATTTAGCACAGAAATATAGTAAATATGACATTACTATTCAAATATTTTTCTCACCAAGTTTTTAAAACTCCCGACAGAAACGACTACTTATCTTGAACTCCAAATACTTCCAACAATCATTGATCAACTGAACGCGAGAATGCCCAATCAGGATAAAGAAGCTTCAAGTTCTAAATTTCTATATAGATACTAAGGTTTTTTATAATATCTCTAGCATACATTTCCCCATTTTTCCTTATGCCACTGTAAAGGAAGCAGCTTCATTCTTGAAAGAATATGGTTATTTAATACAAAATAATTTTTGAATGTTATTCTGAAAAGTGAAGCAATTATAACAGGCACTTGTTTTTCTTTCTTTTTTTTTTTTTTTGATGGTACTGAGGATTGATCTCAGGGACATTCTACTGTTGAGCTGTACTCCATCATTTTTATTTTTTTGAGACAGCATCTCATATTCCCAGACTGACCTAAAATTTGTGATCCTCCTGTATCAGCCTCCAGAGCCCCTGGGATTGCAGGCATGTGCCATGGTGTCCAGGTAGGTACAGCACATACCAATCATCTATATCCACCATATCTTTGCACTGTTACTTCCTTCTAAAAGTCAGTCCCGATACTCCAAAGTTGAGGTATATTTTTCTTGCTCTGATCACATCTGTGCCACTCTTGTCATAATTCTGATTTGTGTCCATCGATATGTGGACCCTAGCAGAGCCTCAATAAATGCAAGCTAAACTAAATGATATGCTATCCCCTATATCAGAGGCAAGCTACCTGGGTAAGAAATATATGTGAGGGCTGGGGACATAGCTCAGTGGTAGAACATCCCTGAGTTCAATCCATAGTACTAGGGGGAAAAAAAGAATATATGCGATTAGTCTCATAATCCTCACTATGCCCAACACCCAACTTCCTTTTATGAAAACCATATTATGGGGCCTGGGGCTATAGCTTAATGGCAGAGCGCTTGCCTAGCATGCATGAAGCACTGGGTTCAATCCTCAGCACCACATATAAATAAACAAAATTAGGGCATTCTACAACTACAAAAATTAAAAAAAGAAAGGAAGGAAGGAAGGAAACAAACCATACTATGACACCTCCAGGTATTTTTTTTGTTTTGTGTCCTAGGTCATTAAGGATCCAGCCCAGGGTCTTGCTGGATGTGATCTACCAATGAAGTATTTATCTCCAGCCTCCATCAAGGATGTTTTCTAAGTATCCTCCATCAAGGATGTTTTCTAAGTATCCTAATTATCTTTCTATAATTGTTCTCATTCTACATTGCTATAATTACCAGTTGACATCTATCTTTTCAACCAGACCACGTATTGTTTATAGGTAGGTCCCATATTCCTCTTTGCATTAAGCAGCTATGGACTGTAAAAATTCATTCGGTTTGTTGAAGGCATTGAACTTAGACTGCTTACTGAAAGTTATCAAGTTTTGTAATTTGGTCAATTACAGTTGTAATACGGCTATTCAATTCAGTATCACAAAAAGAAAATACCAACATATTTTTCTCTCTCCAGGTAAATTCCAAAATAATTTACATTTTGCCATGTTTTCCCCCCATAGATCAAAAAACGTCACTAATAGGCTTTGATCACGTGCCCTCTTCAAAGGACTGGAGAAATCAAAGTAACGTTCAAGAGATTCATGTCACCTGGTTACATCTGGAAGCCACTGTGCTGTTAGGCTGGGCCACTCCAGAGCATGGGTCATCACCAAATCATAAAGAAAAGGGGTGTTCTTTTTCCATATTTTGTACTCCTCGTTGATCACACGTTCTTCCACTGCATCGTCAAAGGCTGCTAAAATTTTTAAAACAAATTAAGTTAGAGAACAGAAACGGAAAACAAGTAAACCTCTCCAAAGCTACCAGCGGCTTCTTCCCTCCAGACCCTGGAAAGGAGGGTTGTGTCCGGTGTTCCCAGGAGCAGTCACCAAACAACGCCGCCCTCTACCTCCGCGGGCCGGAAGTCCCCGGCTATCCCAGCCAGCACTCCGTTACCCATTCGAGGCGACGGCGCAAGGCCTTCGAAGCACGCTTGCGCGAATAGTCTGGAAGACCGGCGAAGAGGCGCGTCACCGGGCCTTGGGTAGGGAGCGAGGCAGGCGGGCCCGGGAAATAGGCTGAGTGGCCGACAGGGAGTGTGAGGAGGGACGCACACCCCTAGGCCTCCCACTGCCAGCTTCGCTCCGCGGTGACGGGCTTCGGCTCGTGAGAAACTGGAGCGCCGTTAGCCCGCCCCGCGGGGAGCTCCCTCCTCACGCCAGCGTTGCTGGAGCTTCGCTCGGCACCATTGGGCCTGTCGCCGATGTTAGGCCGTATGGAGGCCGCAACGTAGCACAGACACCCGCCGCCCTCACGGGGCGTCTCAGGCACCCTCACCTTCCTTGTCGGCCATGGCGGCAGGAGAGCCGGGGGTATCCCGGGGTCGAGCGTTGCGGGAGGGGCGGGGAGCCTGCGAGCGCTAGCTCCGCGCGCGCGGCCTCTATTGTTTCCTGCGGCCCCTGCGTGAGGGTCGACTCGCGCACCTTCGCGCCAACGTCGGCCAATCGGAGTGCATCCAACAGCGGGGTGGGCGGGGCAATCCCATTCTCGGCCTATCCGGACGCACGGAATCTCTTTCCGCGGGTCCGATGAGCGCGCTCCGCCCCATCTGTCCCCACACCGCGGGAGCGGACTTCCACTGACGGCGCGCCCGCCCGGGCTGATGGGATTGTGCCCGTTCAGGTCACGTGAGAAGTTTAGTCCACACATTCCCTGAGGCAGCCATTTTCTTACGGGCTGTTACGCTCACGTTCAGAATATTGATGTTTGGAATGCTTCGGGTTCTAGTTATCAACTCTGGGTGCCAGGCGGAAAGACAAGGTCTCACCACTCAGACCCAGAGTTGTCTAATTTAAGGTGTTCTTCAACTTGCTTAGTCTTTAGAAATAACTAGTGATAGGCTGGGGTTGTGGCTCAGTGGTAGAGCGCTTGCTTAGCATGTGGGAGGCACTGGGTTCGAACCTCAGCACCACATAAAATAAAAGCAAAGGTCCATCAACAACTAAAAAATATTTAAAAAAATAACTAGTGATAAACACAGAAGGTGGGGCCTTGTTTTTTAACCATGTGATCCAAGCGACAAGTCCTAGAACGTAAGTCTCAGGGGTTAACGTCCTTCCGCAAGCTCCGAGAATGGAGTCCTGGGCCTTTAAGACGTGTGCCAAGGGGCGGGGTTTATGGCGGAAGCAGTAGCGCCCGGCCGAAGTCCGGCAGAGGAAGGGCGGAAGTAGAGGGTACATTCCTGCCATCATGGCGCAGGAAGGAGAAGATGTTAGAGATTACAATTTGACTGAGGAGCAGAAGGCGATCAAGGCCAAGTATCCTCCAGTCAATCGGAAGTACGAATGTGAGTAGATGGCTCACTTCTCTATTCAAATATGGGCACAGGGGCATGCCTGATTCCTTACCTGCGGCTTCCTTCCTCACCTCTACTTTGCTCGGGCATCAACTCTTTGTGCCCTGTGTGCGCCCTGTATTGTATCTTTGTATTTGGCCTAGAGGGTTCTCAAGTAAAAGGCCACCTGGCTTAGGAGTCAGGAAACCCGAGCTTCCACATTTACAGTCTCTTAACTTCCTCAAGCGCCTGATCACATTTATGAGTTTTACTAGTGCGCCAATTATAAAAGTAATTGGGTTTTCAAGAGTTTCGTGTTTGACTTCATATCTAGTAACAGTGGGACAGTTAAAGAGTGTGGCAAATGTAGAGAACTGGGAAAACTAAGATGGGCAATTGTAACTTGGTGTTTTACCTCTTTTTTTTTGTAACCAGGAATTGAACTCAAGAGGCCTACTGAGCCACGTCCCTTTTAATGTTTTAAGTAAAGACAGGGTATTTCTAAATTGCTTAGGGCCTCACTAAGTTGTCCGAGGCTGACTTTGAGCTTGTGATCCTCCTGCCTTAGCCTTCCAAGCCTTAGCCTTCCTAGCTCGCTGGGATTAAAGGCATGTACCAGAGACCCAGAATTTACCTGCATCGTGTTTTAAAAGAACCTGGTTTTGCCATTTATTAGTGACTTTAAGCAAATTATATTGCCTATCTTTATGTCTCAGTTCCTTCATCTAAGGAATAATGTGAACTGGAGGTGTAGTGTGCTTTATGGCATGCAGAAGACCTTGGGTTCAATCTTCAGCACCACAAAAATAAGGAAAGTGAAAGGATAGTTCAGTTTCTTAAATTCTGTATTAAAAATTTAGCTGTTATCCTACAGGTGGCTATGGTGGGGAGCGCAAATTTAATTGGTCTCATTTATCTTCTTAAAATCTTTTATTTTTTCGGAAGCGCCCACTGATACTCCCAGTGACTGGGGAGGCTGAGGCAGGAGAAACTCAAGTTCCTAGGCCAGCCTTAGCAATTTCATGAGGCCCTAAGCAATTTAGGGAAACCTGTCTCTAAATAATAAGGTCTGGGGATCCGTGGTAAAGCGCCCATGGGTTAAATCCCCAGTGTCAATCAATAAGTAAATAGAGGAGTAGGAAGTGTAGGTCAGTGGTAGAGCACCCCAGGATTAAATCCTCAGTGCTGCAATAAATAAAAAATGTACAACTACCACATCATTTTTGCATCTGTGCATTCTTAACCCAGCATATCTCCCTTGCTCTTGCCCCTTTCTCACTTAAAAACAATTTAAAATACTATATGATTAAAAAAGTGGTCACTACTTCCGAGACTGAGGCAGGAGAAACACATGAGTCCTCCAAGTTCCAGATGGCCTGGGTAACAAAGACCAAAAAAAACAAAAACAAAAAAAACCCAACAACAACAAAAAGCAGGTATGCAGTGAAAAATAAGTCTCGTAGTTCTGATCCCATGTTTTAGTCCCTGTTTCTAGAGCAACCCTGGTCACTTTGCATACACAAATGTTCTAGCATTTTCTCTGTTTAACCAATTTCTAGTTGGTAGACATTTAGGATATTTCTATGCTTTTCCATTTTTGTACTGGGGCTTGAACCCAGGAGTGCTTAGCCACTGAGCCACATCCCCATCCCCAGTCCCCTTTCCTTTTATTTTGAGATGGGATCTCACTAAGTTGCTGCAGCTGGTCTCAAACTTGTTATACTGCCTCAGCCTCCCTGTAGCTGGAATTACAGGCTTGTGTGGCCAAGTCTGGCTGAGCCTTTTTAAGTAGTCTCTGTTAAAAATGGAGTATGTAAATGATGGGAGGGAAGGAGAGGAGTAGAGGAGATAGGAAGGGCAACAGAATAGAATAGACATTATGATTGCTGTATGTATATAGGTGACTCTATGACCAGTGTGATTCTGCAATCTGTACAATTAGAAAAGTGAGAAATTATACCCCAGTGATTCAAATGTATGAATTGCCAAGATCATTGTAATGTCATGTGTAGCTAATAAAAAAAAATTAAATTAAAAAAATGGAGAATGTGCGGGCTGGGATTGTGGCTCAGCGGTAGGGCGCTCGCCTAGCATGTGTGAGGTCCTGGGTTCAATCCTCAGAACCACATAATAAATAAATAAATAATTTCAAAGATGGAAAATATGCATAAAGTGTTTCTGCTGTGCATCAAGGTATTGATGTTCATCTTGAGGAAAAGAACTTGTGTAATTGTGAGGTTTTGTCGCAGAACACAATTCTTCATTGTAAGAATGACTGTGACAAGCTGTTGTTATTCAGACTTGGTATTTGACATGAATTTTCTTTAAAATGAACAAAGCAATCTGTCACATCAAGGCAAAAAACTATTACTGGTAATGATAAAATTTAGGCTTTCAAGTTATATTAAAATTTTAGAAAACTTGTGTCTATCCCCATGAGCTTCCCAGTACTTAGAAACTTTTCTGGAGGCTGAGGCAGGAGGATTACAGGTTCAAGGCCAGCCTCAGCAAGTTTGAAGCCAGCTTGCTGACTTCCTGAAACCCTGTATCAAATAAAAAGAGCAAAAGGACTGGAGATGTAGCTGAGTGGTAAAGAGCCCCTGGGTTCGATCCCCCTTACCAAAAATAAATAAATGAATTAATAATAAATAAAAAGTTTTTTCTTAAAGTTCTCTATATGGTTGGGGATGTGGCATAGCAGTAGAGGGCTTTCCTGGCATGTACAATGCCTGGGATTTGATCTGCAACACTATCCAAAAAACAAAGCAATGTCCTATATAGTTAAATATGTCAGTATTATCTGTGTAACAATGAACTAGTATTTTCTAAATTACTAATGCTTGATATTACACCATCAGACATGGATAAGACCCATTGTGAATGTACAACAGATCAATGGATTTTAATGCTACAGAGTATTTTCATACAGAGAACTTTTCAAAGTTTCAGTTCTTTGTATATATAGCCTTAGATTCTACATTGAACTAATGTTTAAAAAACGACCACATTTTGCATTTTGGTATAAAATTTAAAAGACTGTTCACTCTTGTTTGAAAAAAACTATTAAAATCTCCTCTGGGGCTGGGGTACATAGCTCAGTGATGGAGTGCTTGCCCCAGGGAGGCTCTGGGTTCTATCCCCAGCACTACCAACAAAAATTCTTTTTCTTTTGCATATCTGTGATGCTAGGGGTAGAACCCAAAAGCAGGGTCTCCCATGCTAGGCAAACACTCATCACTGAGTTACATCCTCAAACCAAGGCTGGGTTATATTCATGCATTCAAACTAAATGAACATACCACAACACATTAAAAATATTTGAACTGGAGGTGGTGGTGCATACCTATGATCCCAGTGACTATGGTGGCTGAGGCAGGAGAATTGCATTTAATGAGGCCCTAAACAATTTAGTGAGACCCTGTTTCAAAATCAAAAGGATGGGGATGTGGCTCAGTGGTAAAGCTGGTATTTAACCCTGGGTTAAATACCATAAATAAATAAACAAAAATAAAAGTATTTGGAAAAATATGCAAAACAGTGTTGCCTCAGCCTTTCATGTTGGTGAGATTACAGGCATGTTCCATTGCACCCAGCAATGTCATTGTCTTTGTAAACTGATTGTTTTTTTTTTTTTTTTTGTACCTGGGATTGAATTCAGGGGCCCTTGACCACTGAGCCACATCCCCAGCCCTGTTTTGTGTTTTACTTAGAGACAGGGTCTCACTGAGTTGCTTAGCACCTCACTTTTGCTAAGGCTGGCTTTGAACTCAGGATCCTCCTGCCTCAACCTCCTGAACTGCTGGGATTATAGGCATGCACCACCATGCCTGATTTGTAAACTGATTTTTTAGAAATTGAAGTATAATTTAATATCACAATGGACTAAAGTGCTTAGACCTTAAAATGTAAAGTCAATGAGTTTTGCTAAACACAGACCTCTGTGTAACCAGCACTCTAATCAAACTAATTTCATCACCCTAGAAAGTTCTATCCTGCTTTTTTTAATCCCTTACCTTGAGGAAAATACATATTTTCCCCACTTATAATGGAGATTGACCACAGGGACACTCTATCAGTAAGTTACATCCCTAGCCCTCTTAATTTTTAAAAAAATTGAGACTAGGTCACATTGAGTTGCCCGGGCTGGTTTCAAACTTGCAATTATTTTGCTTCAGGGCCTTGAATAGCAGGGATTACAGGATAGTTGGACTACAGGTACACACCACTATGCCTTGTTCACATTGTGGTTTCTACCCCATAGCTTAATTTTTTTCTTTTATTTTTTTTTTGGGGGGTAGGGTGGGGGGAGTTGAACCCCAGCCTCACACACACTAGGCAAGCACTCTACCACTGAACTACATCCCCAGGCCTTTTTTTTTTTTTTTTTTAATATTTATTTATTTATTTTTTTTTTAGTTTTCGGCAGACACAACATCTTTGTTTGTATGTGGTGCTGAGGATCGAACCCGGGCCGCACGCATGCCAGGCGAGCGCGCTACCGCTTGAGCCACATCCCCAGCCCTCCCCAGGCCTTTTTTAAAAAGTTAAAAAAAAAAAAAAAGTTTTTTGGCAGGATCTTGCATTCCTCAAATTTATAATCTTCCTGTCTCAGCCTTCCAAGTGGACTCAGATTACAGGCATGCGTACTCTTACCTGGCACCATAGCTTAATTTTTTTCTTTTATTAAAATTTTATATAAATAGAACCACAAACTATAGATTTTCTTTTCTTTCTTTCTTTCTTTTTTTTTTTGGCCAAGAAGAGGAGTACTGGGGGTACTGGGTATTGAACTGGGGGGTGCTTTATCACTTAGCCACATCCCCAGTTCTTTTTATTTTTATTTTGAGACAGGGTCTCACTAAATTACTGAGGCCTGCCTGGAATTTGTGATGCTCCTGTCTTAGCTATCCCGGTCATGGGATTATAGGTATGCACCACCATGCCAGATTAAGTATAGATTCTTTTATGAATGGCCTCTTCATCTAGGTCAAAGGTAAGCAGCAATTTCTAAAATTTTTTTACATATATATATATGTAGAGAGAGAAAGAGTTGTAAATGGACACAATACCTTTATTTTATTTTTTATATGTTGATGAGGATCGGACCCAGTGCCTCACGCATACCAAGTGAGTGCTTTACACAGAGCCCCAGCCAAGCCCAATTTTTATATATATACTGAGTGAGGGTTTTTAACCCAGGAGCACTTTATCACTAAGCTACGGATATCCCCTGTCCATTTTATTTTTGGTTTTGAGACAGGGTCCCTCTGAATTTGCTCCTACTGGCTTCCTGAGGATATGGGAAAGAGATGAGCTCCATTCCAATTTGTGAAGGGATGATTGGAATGGAAAATGAAGGAGGGTGATAGCAAGTGTTCATAGTTAGAGAAGTAACAAAGTACAAAGAGTTGGTCAGTTTAAATGTGTTCATACCAGCTATATCTGCTAGCTAACAGTTATGGAATTTTTGAATCTATCCTCCCACAGAAACTGGGGGACAGAGCCCTACCAGGAGATTATATTTCAAAGGAATGTCTCTAAGGTCCTTGAAAAAGATACTTTTAAGTTGTGAGAGATATATATTTATAATTATAAGCCCTTTTTAGTACTTGCTCTAAGAAGGGAAGGTTGGGGGCCTATGTCAGGTTTTAGCTAGAATGAACAGAAAAATCTGCCTGTTAAGCTTCTTTTCTCACAGGGATGATAACTTAGGCTGCTAAAAGCAGCCATGCTAGAGTTTGGTCAAGTGCAGGGGTTCATATGAAGTTCTTAAAGTGCTGAGAGTTTGCAGTTCTTAACTTAACAGTGTTTTTAGATTCATATTAATGCCTGTTATCAGTAGTTGATGATTTTTATTACTGAGTAGTGGTCAAGTGCCCCTGACAGTTCAATTCCCAGTACTCTCCCCCCCCAAAAGCACTTAACTTTGTTGAGTAGATAGAAAAAGCTCTGGGCTTCCTCAGTTTTCTTGTTCTTCAAAGGATGATGTTCTTAATAATTAATAAGCTCTAGTTTTTTTCTTATGGTTTTAGGGTCAAGATTAGTAACTTTTAAATGTTTTTACCTTTTTTCCTCAGATTTGGATCATACAGCAGATGTCCAGTGAGTATAGCAGGAGTTTGTTCTTTTGAAATCATGTATCAAAATATGAAGGCTGAATATTTTAATCTGTGTGTTCCTATCTTATTTTTCTACTCTGTTTATTCGTAACATAAAAATGGTGATTTAAAAGCACTCAGTTAGGATGCCATTAAATTGAGGTCATTAGTTTTGTACTTGTCAAGCTGATTTTATTTGACTTTGCTATTGAGGTTTTTTATTTTTTATTTTTTGGTGCAGTGAATTATATTACACAGAGAGCATGAATGTATTTCTTTAGGTTACATGCATGGGGAGATACTCTGGAGGAAGCATTTGAGCAGTGTGCAATGGCCATGTTTGGTTACATGACAGATACTGGGACTGTGGAGCCCCTCCAAACAATAGAAGTAGAAACCCAAGGTAACTAACGCATTCACAGGGAAAAAACTGTTATATAGATATGCAGTGTTTTACATAATCTGAGTGTATTTTCACAATAAGAATAACAAATTGGGCTGGGATGTAGCTCATTGGCAAAATGTCTGCCTTGCATTTGCAAAAGCCCTGGGTTCAACTCCCAGTTCCAAAAAAAAAAGAATAACAAATTGCTGAGCATGGTGGCGCATGCCAGTAATCCCAGGGACCTAAGAGACTGAGGGGCAGGAGGATTGAAAGTTCAAAGCCTGCCCTAGCAACTTAGTGAGGCCCTAAGCAATTTAGTGAAACCCTGTCTCTAAATATTAAAAAAGGGCTGGGGATGTGACTTGGTGATTACGTGCCCCTGGGTTCAATCCCTAGTACCTGCCCCCTCCATAAAAACCCCAAACAATAAAATAATTAATTATGAGCTCAAATTTCCTCTTTCAGCTAACGTAAGAAATTCATTACACTTTTAAATTGGAACAAGATTTTAGATACCAGAATTATTAAACTCATACTATTATGGTCCTTTTTGATCCTGTGTAGGAGATGACTTACAATCTCTTCTGTTTCACTTTTTGGATGAGTGGCTTTATAAGTTCAGTGCTGATGAATTCTTCATACCCCGGGTAAGCAGGGTTTTTCTTTTTCTTTCTTTTTCTTTTTTTTTTTTTTTAATTGAGCAAATGGGTTCTTAGTTCATATTTTAAATAGAACATGTGCCAGGCATGGTAGCACATGCCTGTAACCCCAGTTACTTGGGAGGCTGAGGCAGGAGTATCACAAGATGGTTACCAGCCTCAGCAACTTAATGAGATCCTGTCTCAAAATTTTAAAAAATAGAAAGGGCTGGAGATATAGCTCAGTAGTAAAACACTGTTGGGTTCAATCCCAGTGCCAATAAAATAACAGGGGTGGTGCATTCCTATAATCCCAGATGCTCAGGACACTGAGGCAGGAGGATCTTAAGTTCAAAGCCAACCTCAGCAACTTAGTGAGACCCTGTCTTATAATAAAAAAGGACTGGAGATGTAACTCAGTGGTAAAGCAGCCTTAGGTTTAATCCCCAGTAGCCCCCTCCCCCACCAAAAAAAAAATGAAAACCCATGATGCAAAACTAATCCATATAGATATTAAAAAGTATTGGGTTAGGGGTGCTGGGGTTGTGGCTCAGAGATAGAGCACTTGCCTAGCATGGATGAGGCACTGGGTTCAATTCTCAGTACCACATAAAGTAAAATAAAGACATTATGTTCACCTATAACTAAAAAATAAATTTTTTTTTTAAAAAATTGGGGCTGAGGATATAGCTCAGTTGGTAGAGTGCTTGCCTTGCATGCATAAGGCCCTGGGCTTGATCCCCAGCACCACAAAAAAAAAAAAAAAAATTGATTTTATATAAATTATAGACACTTCTTTGTTAACCTCAGTTTGTTTTGGAACATACATTTTGTTCTCATGTTCTTTCTCTCTTTAGTCCTGGGGATTGAACCCTGCAGTGCTTTATCATTCAGCTACATCTCCAGTCTTTTTCATATTTTACTTTGAGATAGGGTCTTCCTGAATTGGTGAGGCAGGCCTCAAATTTGCATTCTTCCTGCCTTAGCCTACCAAGTCTCTGGGATTACAGCATGTGGCGCTGTTCCCGAATGTATTTAAATCTCTGATCATGTACTTGTCATTAATAGGATTGTATGATAAGCTTAAACCTAAAGTCTTCATCTGTATTCTGTGTCTCCCAAGTTTGAGCTGTGTTTATGTCTTTACATATGTTCCTTTTGTTCCATTTGAAGTTTAGCAGCTCTGATACTTTGGTCTAAGTTCAACAACTGCTGCTTTTAGTTTTCCTTAATGTAAAAAAAAGAAAAGCCATATGGAGATTGCTTGCAGCAGTCAGCCTTTAGAAGGAACACCTCTCCAAATCATGTTACTTATTACATGGCCCTCCCTGCTTCCTTAATTCCTCCATTATCTTCTTTAAAGTCTCCATCCATATTCTACCAACTGAGCCACTCTTTCTACAGAATTCAAGTGCCAAAAGTATCATAAAAATAGACTGAGAAAAGGAAAAGGGGAAATAAAAAAGGTTGAGAGTGACTGAAATCTTATATCCTCCTTCTCTACCATGTGTCTTACAGAGATGTTCTTTTGACTCTTCTTTTCTCTTTTTTTTTTTGATGCCAGGGATTGAATTCAGGGCCTCGCAGTTACTAAGTGCATGCTCTACTACTGAGCTATACCTTAACCCCTTGAGTCATTTTTTAAATGTCTTTTTGTTGTTGTTGTTGTTGTAGTAGTTTTATTTATTTTTATGTGGTGCTGAGGATCAAACCCAGTGCCTCACCCTTGTACTGGGGTTGTGACTCAGCAAAAAATAGAGTGCTCACCTAGCATGTGCGAGGCCCTGGGTTTGATCCTCAGCACCACATAAAAATAAATAAAATGAAGATATTGTGTCCCACTACAACTAAAAAATAAATATTAAAAAAAAGAATATCATCCTTGTGCCAGGGCGGTGGCGTATGCCTATAATCCCAGTGGCTTGGGAGGCTGAGTCAGGAGGATCTCGAGTTCAAAGCCAGCCTCAGCAACATTGAGGTGCTAAGTAACTCGGTGAGACCCTATCACTAAATAAAATACAAAATAGGGCTGGGTAAGTGCTCTTAAGTTCAGTCCTCATTACCAGGAGGAAAAAAAAAAGAATATTGCCCTTGAATATGTTAAGAAAAACCTTATTTCCTTGAAATGCATTTAGCTTGTTCTGTTTTAATTTTCTTTGCTTCAGAGAAGTTGTTTGCCATTATTTTCTAGAAAAAGTAGTAACCTAGACATGTTTTAGTAGATAGTTTAGTATAAACTTTTTTTTTTAAATTTAAATCTCTTTTTTTCTTTAGGAAGTGAAAGTACTTAATATTGATCAAAGAAATTTTAAATTACGGTCAATTGGGTAAGTTTTAAACTTTTCTAAAAGTAACAGGTCATGAAGGATGTTGGTTATATTCTTCATTGTACTCAGTGGGCAGAAAGACAAATAGAAATATTAAGTCAGGGGACCACTTACACTTGGCAGGATGTTGCATATTGAGATTGTGAGAGAGATACCAAGGAGTAAGAACTCATCTGAACTTTGGAGGATCAGAAACTTGTCAGAATAAAGTTAATTCTGTTTATTAAGCTTGATTCCAAATTTGTTGATTAAGGGGGGGGAGTGTGAGTGTGTGTATAGCTTGTTTATACATACATATATATATATATATATATATATATATAAAATTGCTAAATGTCACTGCTTAAACCCCCAACTTGGTGGATGAGAAACACTGGCACATCTTTTGACACAGCTCATAACTTCGAGACCCACTCAAATCAGTTTCTTCTATACAAATTATACTTTTCTTCTTTTATTTTCCTTCCAGAGTTTGTAAACAGTCGATTAGGTGACTTTAACTGGACTTGTTTCTTTAGTCACTTAATTATATCTTTTAGATTATCTATATATAGTTTAACATTACCATTTTATATTGAATCTTATTAGTTTCTTTTTATAAAATGAAGTCTTGTATTATCTTCTCCTTTTTCTTTTATCCCTACAACACATTTTATTGCTCACACATAAGCATATGTACAGAGATTTTTCTCTGTGAAATGGTGGAATATTGCATACATTAGGCTAATTGACTTTATTTGGGGGGGGGGTACTGGGGATTGAACCCAGAGGCGCTTTACCACTGAGCTACATACCCAGCCCTTTTTATTTTTTATTTTGAGACAGGTTCTCACTAAGTTGTTAGGCTGGTCTCGAACTTGCAATCCTCCTGCCTCAGCCTCTTGAGTCTCTGAGATTATAGGTGTGTGCCACTGAGCCTGGCAGGCAAATTGACATTTAACTCTTAACATTATGTTAAAATTACCTTTACTGTTATGATGTTTTCTCAACATCATGTGTGAAAGGTATATATAATTCGTAGTAGAAAAAGTAGTAACCTAGACATGTTCTAGTAAATAGTCTAGTAGAAATGTAATGGTGAGTATTTGTATATATTTATGGTATCCTCTTAAAAAAAAAAAAACTGGTTCAAAATTATTTAGCTAGGAAGTAGTTGAACAGAATTTTAAAGATTTGCTGTTTCTGCTGTACCATGTTGTGATATTTAGCCTCATTACTGTCAAAGGTAGATAAGAAAATTCTCTCAAGTTCTAGGAGAGTATCTTTCTAGGGCTTTCTGTATACAGACTATAGATATTTTGGGAAAAGTTATAAAATGCAAATCAAGCTCAGACTATATTGCAGAATCAAGTATTTTGTGTTTGTGGTACTCAGACCTGCTTTCTCCGTGGAAGATAGTATTTAATTGGTTCTATAGCTCTAAGTGCAGTGGAAATTTTCAACATGGCACCCTATTATAAAATATTCACTAGTCAGTATTTATTGAGAATCTACCTATAAGCGCACTATACTGGAGCTTTTTGGGGATGGGGCAGCTTTCAAGCTTGAGAGCAACAATGACTAGTCTATACAAGTTCTTCCACACCTGTATTTGCTGGCAAATCAAAGTGAAATCTGTTTAGCTTCCCTACCCCTTCCCTCTTCTTTTGGATCTCTACTATCTGAACCATGTTTATAAGGCTTATTTTAAAATATGTAAAGAGAACAAATGTAAAACTTTGGAAATCTTAATCATGTTTTAATTTTACTTCTCAAGGTGGGGAGAAGAATTTTCATTGTCCAAGCACCCTCAGGTATGTTTTAAAGTCTACCCATTGAAAACTTTATGCTTCCTTATCATAAAATCTGTAAACATGACAATAATCTTCAACTAATTCTAATAATTGTTCTGATGTGATAAGGTTTTCTTAAACTTTCTGACCTCTGGATATGTTAAAGCACTGTGATTTTACACATCTGATTAGATGTGTTAGGATTAAGCTTTGGGCTCTGGGGCCAGGTTTGTTACAGAATGTGTGGGACTTAAAAGTTCATTTGCCTTTTTGAGCAGTAGTTTCTTCTGCAATGAAGGTATAGGACTAGATTGTTCTTAAAGTGCTTTCTACCTTTTATATTTTCCAACCTGTATACACTTACTCTGTAATAGTTAAACCTCTGGGAACAGGAATTGGGAGTTTTTTTTCTGTAAATATATTAAGATTTAGGCCAAACTGGGCATGGTGGTGCACACCTGTAATCCCCCTGGCTCAGGAGGCGAAGACAGGAGGATCCAGAGAGTTCAAAGCCACCCTCAGCAATGGCGAGGCGCTAAGCAACTCAGTGAGACCCTGTCGCTAAATAAAATACAAAATAGGTCTGAGGATGTGGCTCAGTGGTTGAGTGCCCCTTCGTTCAATTCCCGGTACCAAAAAAAAAAAAAAAAAAGGATTTGTAGGCCAAGAGCAATGGAAGAGCAACCACTGAACTCTTCTGTTATAGCACTGAAGAAATCATAGAAGATACATAAATGAGGGTATCTGTGTTGCATTAAAACTTTACTTATAGACCTTGAAATTTAAATTTCATATCACTTTCTAATGTCATGAATTTTTTTTTTTTTTTTTTTTTTGCTGAGGTACTAGGGATTGAACCTAGGAGTGCTTAACCACTGACCCACATCCCCAGCCCTTTTTTGTATTTTATTTAGAGATAAGTTTTCACTGTGTTTCTTAAGGCTTTGCTAACTAAGTTGCCTAGGCTGGCTTTGAATTTATAATCCTCCTACCTCAGCCTCCTGAGTCACTGGGATTATAGGTATGCACCACCAGGCCCAGAATCCCCAGCCCTTTTGATTTTTATTTTGAGACAGGGTCTCTAAGTTGCGTAGGGCCTCACTAAGTTGCTGAGGCTGGCCCACAACTCTGGATCCTTCTGTCTCAGCCTTAAAAGTGGCTGGGATTACAGGCGTGCACCACTGTGACTGGCTTTAACTTAGAGATTTAAAACCGTTGTTATTTTGTGAGATTATACAAAAATACATGGCAGGCCACATTTGACCAATGGGCTGTAGTTTGCTGACCCTTGTGTTTAGGCCAAGAAAGCCTGAATTAGTTCCAGATGACTGGAAAATCCTGGTTGCTTCCAGTAACCACGGTATCATTTTTTCAACTGCTGTATGATGAAATGAATTCTGATGAGGAACTTGTGTTATAGTAGCTGTTTCAACAAGGTTGAAAGGAAAGAGAAACATAAAAAGAAGAGAAACCAAGCAGGTGCAATGGTGTACAGCAACAATCTCAGTAACTTGGGAGGTTGAGGCAGGAGGATCACAAGTTTGAGGCCAGCCTAGGCAATTATAGAGACCTGTTCTAAAATAAAAAAATAAAAATGGTTAGGGTAGCTCAGTGGTAAAGCACCCCTAGGGTTCAATTCCCAGTTCGGGGAAAAAAAAAAAAGAGGGAGAGAGAGAATCCAGTAGAGAAGGGCAGTGAATTGAAAATGTATTTATAATAATAGAAACATCACACTAGATTTTTCCAAACTTGTATATTCAGGACATAGCATGACATTTTAAGGAGACCTAAGAGGGGCCAACCATCACATATCCCTTGGGGCCCCTTTTAGAAGGGGAATACTGTCATGAATGGGGCGATAATATGTTCTAGCATGGTAGTTTTGTTCTCTAGTTATTAGAATATGTCAAGCGCCATGGTGCATGCCTGTAATCCCAGTGGCTTGGAGGCTGAAACAGAAGGATCATGAGTTCAAAGCCAGCCTCAACCTCAGCAAAAGCAAGGCACTAAACAACTCAATGAGACTCTGTGTCTAAATAAAGTACAAAAATGAGCTGGGGATGTGGCTCAGTGGTGGAGTGCCCTTGAGTTCAATGCCTGATACCACCCCCCACCCCCGCCAAAAATACGAAATTTTTAAAAAGGGCTGGGGAATGTTGCTCAGTGGCTAAGTGCCCCTGCATTCAATCATCAATACAAAAAAAAAAAAAAAAAAAGAAGAGAATGAATGCTGGAGAAGATGTGAAGTAATTTTCTGAGTGAAGGGGACAAAGGAAACTTAGCAATAAGTGGTCAGTACTGAATGCCTGTTTGAGATTTGCAGATATACACAGAGGGTATTACTAGTCAGCCTGGTATGTGCTGCCTTATGGTAGAAAATGAAATTTGATGTAGGTGGTGATTTCTCCAGGTGCTTATGGCAGAAGAGAAAATGCAAAGGTAATGCCACTCATACCCTATGAAATCTTTGAATTTATTATGTGCTGTTGAGCTAGCAAATGACGGAAGTCAAAGTACATTTTGTGATACACAGAACCATTATAGATTCTTTTTAGAGCTGGAAGGAACTTGAGAGAATATCTAATCTTGTGGTTCTAAACTGGGGCAAGGTGAGGGGGAGTATCATATATCAGAATCATGTGGAGAATTTTCACCTGAGAAGCTATATCTCACTTTCCAGCTAGACTTGAAGAGAAGTACAAAGGTAAAGTGAATATTGGCAGCTGAGGAGAAGACAATACATTGACATTCTAGGGCACAAGTTGGAGAATGAGGGGGTAATTAGGGACTAGGAGAAATCCTAGCTAAAGAGTGGAAAAGCTTGTGTTCTTTGATTAAACCCATGTTTAAGTGAAAAAATGGATGTCCAGACAGGTCAGGCACCTTCCTTGCCCAAGTGGTATCACTTCTCTCCTAACTCCAGGTCAGTACTCCTTCTGCTGTGTACATTTTCCCTCTCCTTTTTATTGGATCAGCATATAATATTGTCTTAATTTGATAACTAGTTGTTTTATGTGGGTTTTTAATTTTTCAGAATAGTATTAAATTTTTGACTTTCTGACAGTTGTTGCTCAGATTAATAATTCTGATTCTTTTTTTTCTATTCTCTAACCCCATCTTCAGGGAACGGAAGTCAAAGCAATAACATATTCAGCAATGCAGGTCTATAATGAAGAGAAGCCAGAAGTTTTTGTGATAATTGACATTTAAGATGCAAAAAAATGAAAGAAAAGGAAGGACGGACATACTCCTATGAAGACCTTCTTTTTTTTTCAGAAATCCTCCTTTTGAGAAGATCAGTGATTTGATCTCTGTGGTATCTTGATAAATGGACATTGATACATCAGAAAGTTTTAACTTAAAATGTGACTTTCAGAAATGGGAAAATCAGAGCATACCCTTGGTCTGTGTTCTCTACATATTCAAACTTTAAAGAATTCTTCAGTGCTTGAGGGCATTTATGTTCTCTTTGTTAATTCCCTGTTATGTCAGCAAGTACCCCAGATTCTTCTAATGGAATGAGAGTCTTCCAGCTTGGTCCCAGAAAGAATCACTGGTATAAGTAGCAGTTGGGATGGAATCTAATTTGGAAAAAAGAATAATTTGAGAAAATAACATTTCTATAACTAGAATTATGCTTTTCTTCTAAATTTGTTAAGACACATATTCTGTATGTATGTATCTAAGGCATATCATGTCTTATGTTGCTATGGGACTTACCCTGTATTCTAGTTGGTTTTAGAAAAGAACTGACCAGAAGATTTCTATAGAGAGAGTCCTGATTTTTTTCTTATTGTACTCTTAATTTTTATTAAGCAGTGATAATGGATGGCACTTATCTATTTTCTCATAAGAAGAACCTGATAGTGAGCATGCTACAGGGACACTGCTACATCGATGTTCATAGCAGCACAGTTCACAATAGCAAGACTGTGGAACCAACCTAGATGCCCTTCAATAGACGAATGGATAAAAAAAATGTGGCATTTATACACAATGGAGTATTACTCTGCATTAAAAAATGACAAAATCATAGAATTTACAGGGAAATGGATGGCATTAGAGCAGATTATGCTAAGTGAAGCTAGCCAATCCCTAAAAAACAAATGCCAAATGTCTTCTTTGATATAAGGAAAGTAACTAAGAACAGAGTAGGGACGAAGAACAGGAGAAGAAGATTAACATTTAACAGGGATGAGAGGTGGGAGGGAAAGGGAGAGAGAAGGTAAATTGCACGGTAATGGAAGGAGACCCTCAGGGTTATACAGTGGAGGGGGTAGAGAGAGAGGAGGGGAGGGGAGGGGAGAGGTGGGGAGGGGGGAGGGTGGATGATGGGAAAGGCAGCGGAGCACAACAGACACTAGTATGGCAATTTGTAAATCAATGGATGTGTAACTGATGTGAATCTGCAATCTATGTATGGGGTGAAGGTGGGAGTTCATAACCCACTAGAATCAAAGTGTGGAATATGATATGTCAAGAAATTTGTAATGTTTTGAACAACCCACAATAAAAAATTAAAAAAAAAAAAAAAAGAACCTGATAGTAGCTGGGTGCATTGTCACACACCTGTAATTTCAGCAACTCAAGAAGCTGAGGATTGCAAATTTGAGGCCAGCCTCAGCAACTTAGGGAGACCCTAAGTAACTTAGCAAGACCCTGTCTCAAAGTAAAAAATACAAAGGGCTGAGGATGTGGCTCAGTGGTAAAGTGCCCCTGTTTAAAATCCCCAGTACCAAAAAAAAAAAAAAAAAAAAAAAGAAGAAGAAGAATCTGATGGTATATCTTGCTTGTCTTTTTTTGCAGGGGAGGTGTACTGGGGATTTTAGTATTATCCCACCATGCCCAGCTGACACTTTTTATTTATTTGTTTATTTGGGGTACTGGGGATTGAACAGGGGGTGCTTAACCACTGAGTCACATCCCCAGCCCCCCTTTTTATATATATATTTATTTTTTAATTGTAGGTGGACACAATATCTTTATTTATTTATTTTTTATGTGGTGCTGAAGATCTAACCCAGTGCCTCACACTTGCTAGGTGGGCGCTCTACCACTGAGCCACAACCCCAGGCCCCAAGCCCTTTTCCTTTTTATTTTTTGTTTTGAGACATGGTCTCTAAGTTGCTTTGGGCTTCACTAATTTGCTGAGGCTGGCTTTGAACTTGCGATCCTCCTGCTTCAGTAGCCCTGTCAACTCTAGTGGTTGGGATGACAGGTATATGCCACCTTGCTTGGCTCTTTGCTGTAAAAAGTGCATAAGAGACAAGAGACTGGGGAAACAACTTTAAAGTTATCTGGAGTTTAAAGATTTAACTCAATGGCAAAGTGATTGCCTCATGCACAGAGACCTGAGTTTGGTCCTTGGCTTTGAAAAAGAAAAAAAAAAAAAAAAAGGATCAAATCCAGGGCCTCTGGAATGTTATACAAACACTCTAACTCTGAACTATGTCCCCAGCTCTTCTCTGATTTTTTTTTTTTTTTTTCCTTTATGGTACTGGGGATTGAGGGACATTGAGCTATGCCCTTTTCTTTTTTCTTTTTTGGTACCAGGAATTGAACTCAGGGGTACTTGACCACTGAGCCACATCTCCAGCCCTGTTTTATATTTTACTTAGAGACAAGGTCTCACTGAGTTGCTTAGTGCCTTGCCATTGGTGAAGCTGGCTTTTGGACTTGTGATCCTCCTGTCTCAGCCTCTAGAGCCTCTGGGATTACAGGCATGTGCCACCACTCCCAGTAGCCCTTTTTTATTCTTTATTTTGAGATAGGGTCTCAGTAAGTTGCTAAGGCTAGCCTCAAATTTGTGATCCTCCTGGCTCAGCCTCCAGAGATGCTGGTATTATAAGAGTTTGCCACAGGCTGGGGATGTGGCTCAAGCGGTAGCGCGCTTGCCTGGCATGCGTGCGGCCCGGGTTTGATCCTCAGCACCACATACAAACAAAGATGTTGTGTCCGCCGAAAACTAAAAATAAATAAATAAATAAATAAAAGAGTTTGCCACCACTCTGGGCTCTTATCTAAACTTTTGGGTTTTTTTTTAGTCGTAGATGGACATGGTACCTTTATCTAATAATTTATTTTTATGTGGTGCTGAGGATTGAACCCTGTGCTTCACACATTTGAGGCAAAGCTCCAGCCTTTGAGATAAGCTCCAGCCCTTATCTGAACCTTTTAAAGTAGATTATTTGCAAGTTGATTTGCAACTTTATAGTTTCTGTGGTATTCTCTCAGACCATAAGATTGCCACCTGGTGGTGCCAAATATCAATATAGGGTGCTGAACTTAAACTAAAAGGAAGGGATTATCTATGTGCTTTCTAAATGTTCTCTAAGCCTTGTATTTTTTCCTCTGGATGTATAACAAAGTAGGGCTCATGAAGATGAAGCCAAAAGTCAGAGATTTGAAAAGCAGCTCTTCAAATGAATGTATAACAGGATCACTAGAGTAGTGTTTTTTCATTTGTTTGATTTTGGTATTGGGGGTTAAACTCAGGGGCACTTTACCACTGAGCCACATCTTCAGCCCTATTTTGTATTTTATTTAGAGAAGGGGTCTCACTGAGTTGCTTAGCCCCTCATCATTGCTAAGGCTGTCTTTGAACTCATGATTCTCCTGTCTCAGCCTCTTAAACCGCTGGGATTACAGGTATGCATCACCTCATCCGGATGGGTATTTTTTCTTAACCTTCTTTGTACTCAGGCATATTTTGTCAGTCTGAAGTGTAACTCTCAAAGCAGGAAAAAGATAGAAGACTCCATACCTTTTCTTAGGGCAGTTTTTCATACTGAGATGGGCCCCTTTTTACTGTGGACCCCTTTTCATAATATCACCTGATTGAGGCTTTAGACAATGATCAATGATATATGAAGGCAATGAAAATCAAATTCAGAATAAGAAAAACTCAGGAGTGGGACTGTGGTAAAACCAGGTGGGATGTAGTCTTGCCTAGAAAAAAAGTATGAGTTAGCCATCTCTCACCAGTGCTATGTAACAAAATTCATTAAAAACAAGTCAGGACAGGTGTGATGGTGCACACCTATAATGGCTCAGGAGGCCAAGTTGGGAGGATCACAAGTTTAAAGCCCTAAGAAGCTCAGTGAGACCCTGTCTCAAAAAAATATATAAATCAGACCAGGGATGTAGCTCAGAGGTTAAGCGCTCCTGGGTTCAATTCCCTATACCAGAAGGGAAAAAAAAAGGCACAGTGGCACACACTTATAATTCCACTTGTTTGGGAATGTGAGGGAGGAGGGTAGCTAGTTCAAGGCCAGCCTGGGCAACTCAGACCCAGTCTGAAATATAAAAAATAGCTCAGTTGGAAGAATACCATCTTAACATCGGTAAAGCCCAGTAAAAATCAGAATGAAATGGGAAATACTGTTAAGTCTTTATCAAGGTAAATTATTTAGGAGGAAATATATTTTCCTACTTAGTGCTTAGAGCAAACTATACTTTTTTCCCCTTTCTGTTGTTGGCGGGAGGGGACAGGACAATCTCCTTTCTAATGTCCTGTCCTATCCCCTGTCCAGTTCCTGCAGGCATTCTGAGGTAGTAGGTGGGCTTTAAATAGCATTCAGAAGTACATTTTTTTGTAATGACAATTTTCAAGACAAAGACAGTTGCCTTTAGTTCCTATAACATGGGTTTTGTAGCTCCAGTGGTCTCACCTGTCCATAAGATTGTATTGTCTCTTTTTCTTTTGAGATTGCATTATTCTTTCTTTGATCTTTGATCTTTTTTTTTTAATACTGGGGACGGATCTCGAGGCCTTAGACATGGCTGGCAAATGCCCTACTACTGAGGAACACCATCAGTTCTTTTTCTTTCTTTCTTTCTTTTTGCATTCTTGGGAATTGAACGCAGGGTCTCAGGCTAGACCAAATTCTTTCCCACTGAGCTATACCTCCCAGCCCCTAATTTTATTCTTTCACAAGTCTTTGTGTATCAGGGTACAGCTATTTGCCTCAGATGGAAATCAAAACATTACTGTTATGAATTTAGAGTGGATTGTCTTTGAAAGTCAATAAACTTTCTCCTTTTTGAGTGTGTAGCTCAATTTTTAGATCTCAAGAACAGATGAAACAAATACACTGTTCTACAAAGAAAAATCAAAATTTTAAGTCAAAGTCAGATTAATTAGTTGGGGCCCTTGCATTTGGAGGTTTTGACCTTGGAGGTCTGGACTAGGAGGGTACATTCTCTATATAGGGAACTATATATGGAAGCGTGTATAAGAGAAGGAGAGATAAATATTGTTTTGTAGTCTTGCTGGTGAAGGACATCCCTTCCTACTGAAATCTTTAAGTTCTGTGTAGGAAAAGGCAGGAGAAAATCACAATTCTTCCAGTGACTTTTTAGCTTCAAATAATCAGCATACCTGTTGGGCATATTTTGAGATGACATGTCCTAAACTCCTTGAGTGCAAAAAGTATCTCAGTTTATGGATCCTTTTATACCAGTTCTTTATTTATCCTCCCTAGTTGTTTTTGGTTTTGTTTTTGTAGTTAAATATCACATAGGACTGTGTTACTGAGTGGTAGAGCATTTGCCTAGCATGCTCAAAGGCCCTGAGTTTGATCCCTACCCCTAGCAATGCCAAAAATAAAAAACCTGCCAGGCCTGGTGACACACACCTATAATTTTGTTGACGAAAGCTCAGTTCTTGTCCCCAATGCCAATGCAATAATGAGGACAAGATTTTGATAAAAAGGAAGAAGTTTTGTTGCTTTGCTAACAAGAGACAAGGGATTCCTGTCCCAGAGACTGTGATTCTGCCCATTAGAGTTAGAAATGAGCTTTTTTTAAAAAGAGATGATTTAGAGGAATCCTTTTTTCTGAGATTAGGAAGGAGAACAAATATGTCAGTTTTAGAGGAGCAAGTACTACATTCTAAGCATAAAATGGACCAGTGTTAAATTTTCCTACTGTCTTATTTCTCCGTTTCCATGGGAAAATGGTGGTTGACATCTGAAGCTGCTTCTTTCTGAAAAAAGTCATAGTTGGGGGAGGTGACCCAAAGTTCTTGTTCTCTGTTAGATGGGGCATGGACAGTTAAGTGTATCCAACATCACCATAGTGGCAGTTGGTGGGTGTTTGGACAAGGCAGACATAGGATAGATATCATGCTAAGACAAAAATAATTTAGCAAAGCATTAATTTTTTTTAAACAATCATCACAAAAGCAATTAATATTACAGCCAGTCTCTGGAAAACACAAAGATAGTAACTCAAAATCATACAGATCAAGTTATCTATGTGGGAGGTTAGGAAAAATGTGTAGGTCTATGGGATCAGGCTCTAGAGTCCTTTGTGATCATTATTATTAGGTACTCGTACACAAGAACCCTTCCTTTATAGCCTCTAAACTTACTTAATTTGGGTTAGGGCATCTTGAGTTTCATTAAAAAAATAATCTTTTGTTTTAAATGTTCTCATATGACTATGCTTTGGTCATACTCTTCTGCCATGTGTTTTAAGACCAAGTTGGTCAAAATTGACCTTGTTCTTATCTATACTTAGGGTTAGCTGGGAATCCTCAGAGGTTGATCTTGGGAATGTATGAGAAACCTCCTGGCTCTTTTAGCCTTCCTCTACCAGTCATGCCATCTGTCAGGATGGGTCAGGGTCTTGCTGTCCATATATGGCTTCCTTTTGAAGTATCAGAGACATTTCCCTGTCCAGTGACCTTCCTCTTTGTATTATGTGCACTGTTCTCTGGCTTCCTGTTCTCTAGTATCCTCTTGATCCTCCTGATCAGGAGGTTGGGTGACTTACCAGAGTTGCAGGCCCTTAGCAGGGTCCAGTCATTGTCTAGGTCCTAGCTGACCTTAGAGAGCAAGGGCCCTTGGCCCTTTTACTTCCTTGACTTTGATCTCCAAGTTTTTGGTTTTAAACATTCAGCAAGCCAATTTCACTAGTCTTAAAGTGGGAGCAACAGTTTATAACTGCAATATCTTTAATTTTGCAGTTACCCTTTTCATTTAGTTGGGGTCAGTATTAGTCCTAGAAGTCAGAATTATATTCTATCTGTCCTGTGTGTGATGATTTATTATCTTAAATTTTTTTTTTTGGTCTTAAAAAGGGGAGACCATGTAGAGAGACAGCATGCCTTTATTTTATTTGTTTATTTTTATGTGGTGCTGAGGTTTGAACCCAGTGCCTCACACATGCAAGGCAAGCTCTGTGCCACTGAGCTATAGCCTCAGCCCGCAAAAAAATTATCTTTTGATCACAAATTTATTTTTATTTTTGGTACTAGAGACTGAATTCAATGGTACTTGACCACTGAGCCACATTCCTAGTCCAATTTAGAGACAGGGCCTCACTGAGTTGTTTGGTGCCTCACCTTTGCCTAGGCTGGCTTTGAACTCACAATTCTATCTCAGCCTCCTGAGCTGCTGGGATTACATGTGTGTGCCACCATGCCCGGCTTGAACACAACTTTAAATAAGCTTAATTCTAGCCAACCTCGGAGCCATCTCTTTTTTAAAAATATTTATTTATTTTTTAAAAATATTTATTTTTTAGTTGTAGTTAGACACAATACCTTTATTTTATTTATTTATTTTATGTGGTTGAGGATCGAACCCAGGGTCTCATATGTGCAAGGCGAATGCTCTACTGCTGAGCCACAACCCCAGCACTCAGAGCCATCTTAATATGGAAAAGGATGAGAGGCAGAGCCTCAACTGAGGTGAGACTGGCCTCTTGACAAATCTTAAAAAAGTGTTTTACTTCTGAATCTGATCTTTGCCCCTCTTAAAAATATTATTCTACGAAGTTCTCATATATTATTTCCTGAGTATCTGAATATCAGTTAACATAATACAACATTCATCTGAAATACAGTCAAGTTCTAAGAGTTCTTAACCCATACAGAATGTTTTCATGTTCCACATTGTCAGCCTTTGAACAAACCAAGTTCTCCATTTTATTCATTTATGTATTTCAAAAATACATTTGATTTCCCATTCCAGTGAAAAGGGTAACACAAAATTTTATACATAACTTATTGACAAGAGGTTACCTTTATCCCTGGAGGGAGCTGGATAATCTGACATACACAAGAAACTGTGCCTTAATCTTTTCTTCTCCCAGGTTGCATTCAAGGGGGTGGAGTACAGGATAGTTTTTAGCCTGAACTGTTTCCCTTATTATCCCAATGCTATCAACTTTAAATGAGTTCCTCACTGCTGGTTGTACCCAGAGGCTCCTTTGGAGCCTTTTCTTTCATTAGACATATTGATATTCAGTGGGGGAGGCCCTTTCTATGCTTTTCTTTAGGCTTCCTTGAAGATCCCTTTTCAGAGGTAACCAACAAAACAAATTTGCTTTAGTTTCTGGATTTGTTTATTTACTTTTCTGGGTTCAGTAATTTATCCTGCCAGCATTTAATTTGATGGGATACTGTACAGCAAGAATTGTTCTTCCCCAGTGATATGTGTTCCCTGGCCAGATGAGATGTCCTGTCAGATCTTAAAAAGGGGAGACCATTCCCATCTTCAGGTCATACACTAACAGTGCTGGAATGTACTGCCATGTCCTTGCCAGCAGCCTCTACACACCCGACCCCATGGGCAAAAGGACTGGAAGGCCAGGCACAGGCCAGGTTTTCTTTGCCCATTTTTCTACAAACCAGGCAGCTTTCCTGGGATTTTTTCCCTTTAGCCCAGGGCTTGTGTCTCTGCTCCACAACAAGATGTTCTGCAGCTTCCTGGGCCAGGATGAGAAACAGTGCTGTACTGGGTTGAAAGGATTTAAATCCTTTTTAAAACCCTTTCTTGTATAATAATTCAGAAAAAAAAAAACATTTAAAGGCCACAATGTGTTACAGTAAAACATCTTCCTCTTAGGCTTATATGTACAGGTGGCCCACGCAGCCAAGCTCCCTTCCCAAAAGAATACAGGTAAGATTAATGTAGCATGGCCCATGTCTGAAAGGACCAGTAACAGGGAAAAACAAACAACAACAACAACAAACCACAGAGACAACCAGAAAGGATCCCCAAAACCATGATCAACACCCTTTTGTGTGTTGGGGGGGTGTTGAGAGCCACAGCCGAAGGGGCCCCAGCAAACTTCCAGCTGCCAGCAAACTTCCAGCTGCCGGCTGATGATTGGCTCACAGCGGCCCCAGCAACATCTAGCTGATTGGCTTCTCTGCGGTGATGCTCATTGGGCTGTTTCCCTGCCCTTTCAGACCACGGAGCTGCTCATTGGGGGATTTTTTTGGCTCCGCCCACGTGACCCAGCCAATCGGCCTCAAGAGCAGGAGGATTGTGGGAGGTGGAGAGAAGCTTGTGTGGGAGAGAGAGGCTTGTGGAAAGCCGGTGGTGGCAGTTGAGGCTCTGAGGGTTTTTCCTGAGAGGCTGTTTTGTTTGGCGTGTGTGGTTCTAAAAATAAAGTTAGTTTCTTTTGACAAGTGGCTCCTGATTGTGCCCAGCCAGACTGCGGCATTTGGTGGCTCGCACGGGGAGCGACTGAGGGTAAGTGAACTGCTCGCCCCTGAGGGCAGGGCGAGAGGATGGGTAGCCATTTTAAGATTCTTCTTTTGTTATTTTGTTTCACTTTTGTTTTAAGTTGCCTGTCCCTGGAGATGTGTAAGATGGAAGAAAAACCGCTCACATCTGAGGAACAGATAGGGAGAAAGGACGGATGGACATTTCAGGAGGCTATTATAATGATTTTGTGTTGTTCCAATTTTGTTTCACTCAGTTTCAGTTTTGTTAGGCGTTATCTTGTTGGGTTGTATTATAGTAGAAATACGGGATCAGAAATTAGTAAAAAACAAACTGAAAGAGTGTTAAGTAAATTGTTAGAGGAAGGAGGCATCTCAGTAAAATCAAGAACAATCAGGGCATACGTTGATACAATACAAAAATGTAGCCCATGGCTTTTTAAGGAGGAGTTGTTAAATATATCACAATGGAACCATCATGGTGAAGATTTAAAAAGAATAGAAAAGAAAAGCCCAGGGACTCTGCCAGTTGGCACATTGCCATTGTGGACGTTCATCTCTTGTTTGCTTAGTCCAAAGCCTTCAGTTCAGACAATGGTAGAGGAAGAAGAAGACATAATGATTCAAGTAAAAGAGAAGGTCTCTCAAGTTAGTCAGACAGAGGAAAAGATTCAAGTAAAAGAGAAGGCCTCTCAAGCTAGTCAGACAGAGAAAGAAAGTGTAAAACAGAAAAAGCCATCAGGGGGAAAGATACAACAGGAGACTGCTACTAACACCTTTCTATCACCAGAGGACGTAAGTGTCCAACTAACAAGGCCACCTCCATATGCTGGGAGGTCCCCAACCCCCGCAGTTGATAGTTGGGATCCTGAGACAAGATCTCAAATATTAACATGCCCTGTATTTGAGGCAGGAGGGCAGCGATTTTACCAAGTTTTAAATTTCAAAACAGTGAAGCAGCTAAAAGAGGCTGTAACAACCTATGGTCCTCAAGCACCCTTCACTGTAAGCATGGTCGAATCCATTAACAACTTGAACATGACGCCAGCAGATTGGGCTAATATGTGTAAAGCTGTGCTAAATGGAGGACAATACCTGTTATGGAAGGTTGCCAATGAGGAATTTTGCAAGGAGACGGCTAGGCGAAATGCAGCAGCTGGTTATCCTCAGAGAAATCTAGATATGTTGTTAGGAAAGGGACCTTATGAGGATCAGCAGCAACAAATTGCATATGATCCTGGCGTATACGCACAAATTGCTGCAGATGCAATTAAGGCATGGAAGACTTTACAAGGACATGGAGGTTTACAAGGTCAATTATCTAAGGTAATACAAGGAGCTAATGAACCTTATGCTGAATTTGTAGATAGGCTTATTCAAACAGCTACCAGAGTTTTTGGGAATACAGAACAAGCAATGCCATTACTAAAACACCTGGCTTATGAGCAAGCGAATCGTTGGTGCAGAGATATCATTAGACCATGGAAACATGAAGATTTAAACACATATATTAAATTATGTAGAGACATTAATGAACAAGAGCAAGTCGTGGCAGCTGCAGTAAAACAGGCTTTAGATGCCAGAGACATTAATGAACAAGGGCAAATTGTGGCAGCTGCAGTAAAACAGGCTTTAGATGCCAGGCCAAGAACATGCTACAATTGTGAACAAACAGGACATTTTAAAAGGAATTGCCCCATTGGAGGAGGGTTTAACAAAACTAGGTATGAAAGGAGTAGAATACCAGGTATTTGCCCACGATGCCGTAGAGGGAGACATTGGGCTAATGAATGCCGTTCTCAAACCACCATAGAGGGTACTCCATTATCAAAAAACGAACAAGGACCAGGTGTTTATCCACGATATCGTGGAGAAAGGCATCGGGCTCCATTGCCAAAAAATGGACAGGGGGGCCCAATGCTCCGGGGCCCAAAACCACAAATATACGGAGCACTGGAGGAACCCAGCAACCCCATCAGGGTAGTGCCCAGGACACATTGTCCATCAGATCCCTCATCAGACAAACCAGAGGGAGCGCAGGGTTGGACATCTGCGCCTCCGCCAGAGCAGTACTAACTCCAGAGATGGGAGTTCAAATCATTCCCACAGGGGTGAAAGGACCTCTTTCCAAAGGAACAGTAGGCTTATTATTGGGACGCAGCTCTTCTACTCTAAAAGGACTTATGATAAGTCCTGGGGTAATTGATCCCGATTATGAAGGTGAAATAAAAATTATAGCCAGTTCTCCAAAGGGTATATCAGTAATTTCACCAGGAGATAGAATAGCACAGTTACTAATAATACCCAGCCTACATGATAAATTTTCCAGTCGTACTGTAGAAAGAGGTTCCAAGGGATTAGGCTCCACAGGTGTAGATTGGGCTATGCTTTCTTTAAATTTAGATTCTCGCCCCATGCTAAAACTAAATATTCAAGGACATGAATTTAATGGACTACTGGATACAGGTGCAGACCTTAGCATCATCTCTCGTCAAGAATGGCCAAAACATTGGCCATTACAACAAGCCACTCAAACGCTTTGAGGCCTAGGAGTGACGACTAATCCCCATAGAAGTGCAATGGTATTAGATTGGAAGGATCCTGAAGGATGTGAAGGAACTATACAGCCATATGTATTGGATCATCTTCCCGTAAATTTATGGGGACGAGATGTCCTAGATCAATTAGGTTTGACATTAACAAATAACATCAACCAAAATGCACCCACTATTATGACTAGACAAGGTTTTAGGAAAGGAAAAAGATTAGAAAAACAAGAACAAGGTATAGCAGCACCAATACAAATAGATCAAGGAACAGAAAGACATGGGTTGGATTTTCAGAAAGGGCCACTGAGACAATAAAAATTACTTGGAAATCAGAAATACCAGTATGGGTTCCTCAGTGGCCCCTGACTAAAGAAAAGATACAAGCAGCCCATGACCTGGTCAAACAACAATTAGCGGAAGGACATATACAACCTTCTGTATCTCCCCATAATACTCCCATTTTTGTCATCAAAACGAAATCTGGTAAATGGAGATTATTGCAAGATTTAAGAGCCATTAATAATGAGATGGTTATTATGGGACCTGCTCAATCAGGGATTCCTCAGTTGTCTGCTTTGCCAAAAACCTGGTATGTTTTAGTTATAGATATTAAAGATTGTTTTTTTTTTCAATTCCAATTCATCCTGAGGATAGTCCATGTTTTGCATTTACTATCCCTGCACTGAATCATGAAGGTCCTGATCAGAGATATGAATGGAAAGTACTCCCTCAAGGGATGGCTAACAGCCCAACTATGTGTCAAATTTATGTTAACAAAGTAATCCAGCCACTTAGAAATCAAAATCCTGAACTACAAATATTTCACTATATGGATGATGTATTATTAGCACACAAAGATAAAAACACATTGCTAGAATGTTATGCCACACTTACAAACTTATTAAAAAATTATAATCTAGAGATAGCAATAGATAAAGTACAATTAAATTTTCCAATTAATTATTTAGGAGTTCTATTATCCTCAACCATGGTCCGTCCACCAAAAATTCAAATACGAGTAGATCAACTCAAATCACTTAATGACTTTCAAAAGTTATTAGGAGACATAAATTGGATAAGGCCTTATTTAGGTATACCAACAGGAGAGTTGGGACCTTTATTTGATATCCTAAAAGGTCCATCAGATCCAAATTCACCCCGAATGTTAACGCCTGAAGCAAGAAAGGCATTAAAAATCATTGAAACATATATGGAAAATATGCATTTGGATTGAATTGATATAAGTTTGCCTTTATTATTTATTGTACTACCAACAAAAAATATTCCTACAGGAGTATTTTGGCAAGAAGGTCCATTATTATGGATACATTTATCTTATTCTCCTAACACTATTCTTACTAGGTATCCTGAGGCTGTAGGACAATTAATACTCAAAGGAATAAAAGCAGCAAAGGGAGTGTTTGGAATTTCTCCCAATAAAATTATTACTCCATATACTATGAATCAAATTGATGAGTTAGCTAATGAGTTAAATACTTGGGCAATAATCATGTGCAAATCTAATGTTTCATTTGATAACCACTTACCATCTAATCCTTTATTGTCTTTTTGGTCATTGCATCCTGTAATTTTTCCAAAAATGACAAGGGGAGGTGCGGTGGGTACCAAGGATTGAACCTACGGGCATTTAACCACTTAGTCACATCCTCAGCCCTTTTTATATTTTATTTTGAGATAGGTTCTTAATTGCTTAGGGCCTTGCTAAATTGCTGAGGCTGGCTTTGAACTTGCAATACTCCTCCCTCAGTCTCTTGAGCTGTTGGGATTACAGGCATGAGCCATTGTACCCAGGTTATAGAAACCTTTAAATTAAGACAAACCTACATATTCAGAATTTCTTCTTGCTTTACCTCTGACAGACCAACTCCAACTGCAAGATAATATTGTATAATTCAGAAAGCCGTTCAAGGGTCAGATAATTATAGTAGAACATTTTCTTTTTCATAGGTTTATACATATAGGTGGCCCTTTCTTCCACTTTACCTCTCACAGACCAACTCCAACTGCAAGATTGTACAAAAAAGAATCAGGTGACCAGGGGGGATACCCTAAACCATGGGCATTAGACCTTTAAACAGAACAGCCAAGATCTTTCCCAGGAGACTTCCTATAGGATCAGCACAGCACTGCCCATGTCTCAAAATGAGCAGTCACATATGCAAACAAAAGCAGACAACCAGAAGGAATTCCCAAACGCAAGGCCAACAAACAAACCTAGAATAGAGTAAAAAAAAAAAAAAAAAAAAATTCTTGGTGTGTGTGGTACTGGAAATCAAACCCAGGACCATGTGCATGCAAGGCAAGCACTCTACCAACTGAGCTATATCCCCAGCCCTCTATGTTTTTTAATCCTGCTTACCCATGGTTCCTACATCAGTGGTACCACAGATGTTCCCACAAAGACATACCAGATGTGTGGAATCAAGGGTCTGGGTGTGCACACGTGGGGACTTAACAGATGGCCAAGGGTGTGTTCAGTTTCCTTTTTCTCAAAGTGGACCAAGATGGAGCAACCTATACCATACAGGGGGAGAAGTTGGGATTTCCCCAAAGGGGCTTTGGCAGCTGCTGGGATAATTCCTCAGTTCCTCCCTCTACTCATAGGAATAGCTTCTCTGGTTCAACCTGAGGCAAACTCACCTGTCTTGTAATTCTCAACAAGTTTGCTAGCCACTTTGCATCCTCAACATGAAAGTGAGTTTGCTTGGAGTGCCAGACCTGCCCAAGAAAGCCAGGGCAGGGGCTGCTGTCAAATCCTATCTGGGGTGCTAAGTTTGTTACCAAAAGCTCAGTCCTTGTCCCCAATCCCAATTCAATAATGAGGACATGGTTTTGAGAAAAGGAAAAAGAAGTTTTGTTTTGCTAGAAAAGGAAAAAGAAATTTTGTTGTTTTGCTAGCAAAGGAAAAACGGGATTCCTGTCCCAGAGGCTGTGATTCTGCCCATCAGAGACTTTTAGAGAGCTGTGAATCAAGCCAGGTGCAATGGTACATGCCTGTAATCCCAGCATCTCAAGAGGCTGAAGCCAGAGGATTGCAAGTTCAAAGCCAATTTAGCAAGACCCTAAGCAACTTGGTGAGACCCTGTCTCAAAAAAAAAAAAAAAAAAGGCTGGAGAAGTGGCTCCATGGTTAAGCACCCCTGGGTTCAATCCCTGGTTACCCCCCAATCCCCCCAAAAATCCTTCTGAGCTTAGGGAAGAGAGGTTAAGAAGGAGAAGACCAGGGAGAAGAAGATCAGGGATGAGATTAGGAATGAGAAACTACATATCAGTTTTAGAGCAGCAAAGCTTAAAGTGGACCACTGTCAGCAACTTGGGAGGCTGAGGCAGAATAATTACAAATTTCAGCAATTTAATAAGACCCTGTCTCAAAGTAAAAATTAAAAAGTGCTGGGGATGAAGCTCAGTGGTAAACTGCCCCTGAGTTCAATCACCAGTACAGTTTTTTTAAATATTTTTTTAGTTGTCAATGGACTTTATTTATTTACATGGGTGCTGAGAAGTGAACCCAGTGCCTCACACATTCTAGGCAAGCGCTCTACCACTGAGCCATAACCCCAGCCCACCAGTACAATTTAAAAAAAAAAAAAAGATAATAAAAAAGCTAATGAAGTAACTCAGTACTAGTATCCCCTGAGTTCAATCTCTAGTACTGTAAGACAAACAAACGTAATTATACAATACAAACTATATTCTTTTTATTTATATTTTATTGTGTTTTAATGTAAACTTCAGAATTTAATTTGTTTTAAAATATAATGAAGGTATTAAATACAAGGAAAATGTGTATGTCAGCCTTTTCATGTGGAGTTGGCATTCTTTATTTACTTTCTTTTTGCTCTACTGTAAATTGAACCCAAGGGCACTCTACCACTGAGGTATACCCCTATCCCTTTTTATATTGAAACAGGGTATCACTAAATAGCTGAGGCTGGCCTCAAACTTGGAATCCTATTGCCTCAGCCTCTAGAGTTATGAGGATTACAGGTGCCACTATACCTGGCTAGAGTCAACATTCTCAACCCAGCAACAGCAATGAACATTTTGATTATTTTTAGTTTATTTATTGAAATGGTTATATTGGTTCTTTTCAAACTCTTCTGCTAATTTTGGATGCATGTCTTAGCCTAGAGAACAAATTTTCCCTCATTGCAAAGCTTATTGGTTGAATGAGAACTGAACCTTATTCTCACATGAGTACCCTAATTAGAAATATCTCCACGTTTTTTCTCACCCTATGATATATCACTGTGCTAATCAGCTTTCCATTGCTGTGACAAAATGCCTGAGAAAATCAACTTAAAGGAGGAAAGGTTTATTTTGGCTCACTATTTCAGAGGTTTCATTTCGTGGTTACTTGGCTCAGTTGTTTCTGGGCCTAGTGAGGCAGAACGTGATGGTGGGAAGCATGTGGTGGAACAAAGCTGCTCACCTTATGGCAACAAGGAAGCAAAGAGGCAGAGGAGCTGGGGATATAGCTCAGTTGATAGAGTGCTTGCCTAGTATGCACAAGGCCCTGGGCTCAATGGCCAGCACACAAAAAAAAACAACCCAAAACAAACAAACAAAAAAAAACCTAGCAAAAAGAGGCAGAGTATGCTATACCATTATTTTTAAGGTGACCTAGTTCCTCCCACTAGGTCCTATCTCCTAAAGTTTCTACCACCTTTCATTAGTGCCTGTGGTGAGCCTTTCCAATAGACCGTGGCCGCCATTAGAAGATGGCGCCGGCTTCCACTGTGGCCTGTGATAAACAACTCCTTTTATGGAGAATTGGCGCGCAATCCCTGACCACCCTATGAGAAAGATCCACGTGGCGGCTTAAGATTGGTATGCGGGAGGCTTTATTAGGCTATGCTTGGGCGCTCGGCGGGGGGTCGCTAGAAGATGATACTTGAATCAAGGCCTGAATAAACTGCTGAAAGAAGAATCCTGTGTCGTGTCTTCCTTGCTAGCGAGGGGGTCGCGACAATTGGTGGCCCGGACGGGGAATTATATTCCTCGAACCCAGGATCCAGAACTTTCAGCAGTCAGGGTGGTGCACCGGTAAGTTCCCAGGTAAAGTGGGAATCCGCAAGCTAATAGTGGGACGCTCCTCGGTAAAGAAAGAGAGAGAGGGAAAAAGGACGCTCCCCTGTAAATAAGGAGAGAGCGGGGCTTTTGTACTTTCACTTTCTTTATAGCTCTAAAAACATTATGGGCGCTACCTCTTCAAGCCCAATTTTGTTGGCCCTAGATGGGTTGCTACGTTCAAAAGGACTTAAGGTAAAGCAGAGCGCTTTGCAGATGTTTTTGAGAGAAGCTGCCGGGGCCGCAGCCGCGGTCTGGGCATGAGGATGGCGGTGGGCTCAGTCAAGATGCAGCCGCCGTGCGAGAACCCGGCCCTGGCCGCGGCGGTGGCGGCGGCGGACAGCACTCTGCGCCACAGTCCCAGCGCCCGCGAGCCAGAGCGCAAGCAGCCGCCGGCGTCGCTGCGGCCACGGCTGAAGGACCTGCCTGCACTGCTGCGGAGCGGGCTCACGCTGTGGAGAAAGCGGAGCGCTGCCGGGGGCCGGACCGGACGGAGCCGGTGTGGGTTCCAGAACGCCTGACAAGAAGAGTCCCGACAAACACATCTGAGTTAAATATAACCACTTTGGCCATTACTTCCCAGGTGTTAATTCCGTTGTCTCCTTCCAATCAGACCTCTAATGCCACTCATTTTAAGGCTTCTCCTTATTGCACCCCTGAGTATGGCTTCCCTCCTATATTTACACCTTGTCAAGATCACTCTTGGGAGAAACATCAGGTAGCTAAAGGTTTTTCCCTTTCCCCCTCTCTCAAAAGGTACTTGTCTAATTCTTCCAACAATAATTCCTCTATAGGAGCGGGTTGGTCCTGGTTTCAATGGTTGATTTCCAATGAAAAGGGGGCCACAGCCGACATCTCCGCTTTGGCTCAATTACGAGGAGTCCAAAGTTGGCTGTTTAATGTTTCTGGCAGTACCCAAGACTCGGGGTGGGGTAGGAGACTCAAATCTGTTTCACACAATGCACTATTAGGTAATGCAACGTTACCCTCTGCAGCAGTCTGTCTCCAATCTCCGTTCCTGTTTCTTTTGGCTAATGTTACATCACAGGGGATGCTTAATTGTTCTAATACTACCTGTTACTTGTCTGAGTGTTGGAATGGCTCCTGGACTATGGCAGTGGTTATGAAAATTCCAACTTTTGTCCCGATCCCAGTTACTGCGGATCCAGAGTCATTTCCTATTGTTGAACTGATTAGAGCCCGTAGAGATTTTGGAATTACGGCAGCTATAGTGACAGCTGTGGCAGTGTCTGCTGCTGCAGCAGTTACAGCTGGAGTAGCCATGGCCAGCCAGGTTCAAACTGCTGCCACTATTAATCAGGTTATTCAACAAACATCCACCATACTTGAATCTCAAAGTAGAATTAATCAACACATTCTATCTGGGATTTTGGCTGCTAATCAAAGGATAGATCTGCTTCAAGCTCAAGTTGAGGAATTGTCTGACCTAGTACTTTTGGGTTGTATTGATCAACGTGCACATTTATGTATAACCTCTGTCAGATTTAATGATTCCAGAAATGCCTCCCGCATCATCGGGGAATATCTATCCGGAACCTGGTCCATGGAAGCAGAAAACTTGATCCAGTCTCAACTAACTCAGATTGCTGTTTTGAATAGCACCCGTGTCGAACCAGTGACTTTGGGTCAATTCACCAGTTGGCTATCCTCTGCCTTTTCCTTTTTTAAGGAATGGGTGGGAGTGGGCATTTTTGGTGCAATGTGTTGCTTTGGTGTTGTACTTTGTTTGTGGCTTCTCTGTCGCCTTAAAACTCGCCATGCGCAAGAAAAGGCTATGATCGTACAAGCTCTTGCGGCCTTAGAAAATGGCATTTCTCCACAGATCTGGCTTGCACATCTTAAACAGTGATTTCTGGGCATGGTCATTGCACCCCAAGTTATTTTCACATTGCACTGGGATTGACATGCCCTCTTCTTTATGCTCTCCCAGTGCTGGATAGCCCTTGCACTCTGCAGGTCTTGTTACCATTGCACGCAGATGGGTTTCAGGACTGGTGTTTCTTCTCTGCTATAAAATCTATACCTTCCTCTGGGGCTTAGGGATAGTGTTGCCAACTTAATTTTTGTCATTACTACCAGGCTACCTGTGTTATCCTACTTCTTGCCGTCGTCACGATGCAGGATGCGAGGCAAGGCACTGCACTTGAGTGATCCCTCAATGGACCTCAAGGAAAGCATGTCCTATTGCATGCGGGTTTGACGTCCACGCCCCGCCCTACGAAAAAAGGCGTCGGCTGATATGGGGTCAGGTCTGGGGAAGGCGCCTCCTTGGGACTGAGCCATAAACAACTCCTTTTATGGAGAATTGGCGCGCAATCCCTGACCACCCTATGAGAAAGATCCACGTGGCGGCTTAAGATTGGTATGCGGGAGGCTTTATTAGGCTATGCTTGGGCGCTCGGCGGGGGGTCGCTAGAAGATGATACTTGAATCAAGGCCTGAATAAACTGCTGAAAGAAGAATCCTGTGTCGTGTTTTCCCTTGCCGGCGAGGGGTCGTGACAAGTGACCAGCTAGGGACCAACTCTTCTACATGTAAACGTTTAGAGGACATTCCAGATCCAACTCCAACACCTCTGATCTTGACTTCCCTGTCCTTATTCACTTCTGAGTTGCCTTTCTCATTCCTCATAAAGTAGGAGTAGTAAACCCACCGCTGAGGAAGCTGGCAGGTGATGGGCTTGGCTGTGAGTGTTGAGCAGAGGGCTTATGTGGTGCTTATGGGGGCAGCTGCCTCAGCTCTAGCCCTTTATGATAGTTTGAAAACAAGCCAAGTGCTGCAGTTTTTCAAAACATCCCAGAAATCTCAGATTTGGCAGGGGCGGTACTGGGCATTGAACTCAGGGGGCACTTAACCACTGGGCCACATCCCCAGCCCTATTTTGTATTTTATTTAGAGACAGGGTCTCACTGAGTTGCTTAGCACCTCGCTTTTGCTAAGGCTGACTCTGAACTCAGGATCCTCCTGTCTCAGCCTCCAGAGCCACTGGGATTACAGGTGTGTGCCACTGTGACTGACTAGTTTTTTTTTTGAAGGTGAAAGCTTCCAGGGCTGGGGCTGTAGCTCAGTGGTAAAGTTCTTGCCTCACATGTGTGAGGCACTGGGTTCAATCCTCAGACCACATAAAAATAAATAAAGATACTGTGTGTGTTCATCTACAACCAAATAAATATGTTTTTTTTTTTTTAAAAAAAAGGTGAAAGCTTCCAAAATTTTGGAGAAAAACACCATGGGTCGTCACAGTGAGGGGCAACCAAATCATGTGTGAACTAAATCAGGTCTACTGGGAAGCCTTGCTAAACATTTCAGCCAGTAGTGTTTCCTCTGAATTATTCCTGTCTAGTTAGCGTTAAAGATTTGCCATCTTTCTCAATTTTATAATTATTGAATGTTTGCTTGTTTTGTCCTTCTGAATAGATAGAAAACTCCCAGACGGCATATAACAAATGGTTATTGACTACTTCATGATTGATGGGTTTGAACATTTTAGGACCATGTAAAGCTCTCTAGGCAGAGAATAAAGATCAACTTTTGGAGCAAATCTCAAAATCATAAGAATCTCAAGTTACAAGCCACAGTTTCTGACCTTGCTATGCTAAAGCTGGACTTACCTCCTTAACTACTTGTATATGGGTATTAGTGATTTCTTTGTAACTATACAGGTATACATATCTCTGATCCAGTCATATGCTTTTCTGATTGAGATGGTGGTCTCACTATGTGGCCCAAACTGGTCTCAAACTCCTTGGCTAAAATAAAGTTCCCATCTCAGCTTCCTGAATAGCTAAGCCTAGAAGTAATATTTTTTGAACAGCTTAGCTTGCTGAAAAAGACAGGATCCCCCCCCCAACCCCGCAAGAATTGAATTCAGAGCCACTCAACCACTGAGCCACATCCCCAGCCTGATTTTGTATTTTATTAGAAATGGGATCTCTCACTGAGTTGCTTAGCACCTTGCCCTTGCTGAGGCTGGCTTTGAACTCATGATCCTCCTTTCTCAGCCTCCCAGGCTGCTGGGATTACAGGTGTGCACTACTGCACATAGCAAGATGGAATTTTTTGTTGTAACAGTTGATAGTTTGTTTACTCTAAATGATCCAAGTCAATACCTTCTGGCTCTGCACACTTGTTCTAAAATTATAGCCATTGCTGTGTTATACATGTGTACTATATAAAATAACAGCATGACTTTTATAGAAAGTAATAATAGTGGTATTTATCCCCTAAGTAGCTGTGTGTTCTCTCTTACCAATTCTCTTTCTACTTGGGCTTTGGAAATGGAATATTCCAAGAGAGCAGATCTACCTTCCTCAAGGTGGGAGAAAGTTATTTTGAACTAAGAATGGGCTTATCTCCCTGATTCTGTCCAATAAAAGCCCTGAATGACACCGGGCATGATGGTGCACACTTGTAATCCCAAGGGCTCCGGAGGCTGAGATTGGATGATGGCAAGTTCAAAGCCAGTCTTGGTTAAAAAAACAAAAAAAAAAAAGCCCTGAATGGTATCAACAGTACCAACTTTGCCTCAGTGAGACTATGAGACTGAGAATTTAGTATCCTCACCTGAGAAACCTAGAAGTTGGAAAAAATAGCTTCTAAAGCTCCTTCCAAAGCACACATGTTTGGTTGGTTGTTTCTGGGTACTGGGTATTGAATCCCCCAGGGACATTCAACCAAAGCTATAACCCCAGCCCTTCTTATTTTTTGTCCTGAGACAGGGTCTCACTAAGTTGCTGAGGTTGGCTTTTAGACCCCGAAACTCAGGGAGATTAGGATAATTCCTCCTAACCATAAAATCTGTAAGAATTTGTGGTTAAGAATCCAATTAGAACCAGTCAGCATGCTGTCCCTCTCTCTGACAGAATCCACTTTTTCCCTTGAGAGTGTCCCCTTTCCCTTTTCCTATCCCTCCAACAAATTCATACTTGTTATTCTGAATATATGTCAAAAAATCTTCTGACTTGATTGCAAAAATCGGGGGGGGGGGGTTGTCTTTGCATTGTCTCAGTCTTCCAAAAGCCCCCAGCCCTGTAACCCACACTTTAGACTTCTGGATAGATTGCCGCATGCAATTTTGTAAGTCCATGCCTGTAGTCACAATTCCCATTCTGAGTTCCAGGTACCTTAAGGCATAAAGGAACTGGCTTCTGGTTATTTTACATACCTTCTTTGAGCCTTCCGGTTTCAGTGGTCTGTTTCAATGACACTTAACCCAGGTCTTCCTTCTTCCAAAGCCCTTGCCAATATATTCCTTAGGGAGATGATACTTTATGTTTAATGTCTATGTTCCATGTTACTCATATCTGGCATCAGCACCCTTTTATTTGCTAGTTCCCCCCCACCCCACAACAAAAACTCCTGGGCTCAAGTGATCTACCTGTTTCAGCTCTCTGACGAGTTTTTCTTAATTACACTGATCAAATCCCCCTGCGCATTGTTATACTAGTCTAATTAGATGTATTTTCCACTCTTCAAGGCATACCAGAAAAATTTTAAAAATTAAATATATTTTTTAAAAAATCATCAGTTATTGGGCTGGGGATATAGTTCAGTTGGTAGAGTGTTTGCCTCGCATGCACAAGGCCCTGGGTTCAATCCCAAGCACCACAAAAATATAAACAAATAAATAGTTTTTAAAAATCAGGAGTTATTTGCATGCTATGTTCACTTTTTTCCTCTTAAATTTTTTTTATAGATTGCTGGTAGCAGGCCCACCCTGGCCCCTGGGGACTCAACCCCCAGTTCTTTGTTATGCATGTCAATGTGGCCAGCTCACAAGGCCGTGAAGCGGGCTTGCGGTTCCCTGTTTATCTGCCTAGAGCATATGTGTCTCTCGGGAACATCTTGACCTGTTCGAGCCTCCTGATAGGGGACGGTGACGTGACGGTAACCCAAGGACGCAGTTATTACTCTTCCCTCCTCACTTTTGAGTGATTTCCCGCAGCTGTTAAAAAGATATATAAGGGGAACAAATTTGGCAATAAAGCACACACACGCTCCCTCCTGGATGAAGAACCTTGGTGTCCTGTGTATTTTTTAACCCCGCCGTCCCTCGCCGGACTCGGCTCCGTTAGCCGGACGCGGCATCTGGAGGTTCCCACCAAGATCCGGAAAGCAGGGGTAAGCGTACGGGGCTCACCTTCTAAAGGTAGAAGGGGGAGGATTGGTTTAAAGATAATTTAAAGAGACAGGGTACGTACCATGGGTAACTCAACAGCGAAGGTTCGTCTGGCCAACGAACTAAAAGAGCTGTTAAATACACAAGGAACAGGAATAAAAACTAAGACTGCAACCGAATTCGTTGAAGTTATCGCCCAGGCTTGTCCTTGGTTTCTGACAGGAGGCTTTCTCAATAACAATGATTGGGATTTGGTTTGGCAACAGCTTTGCAGGGCTGTGTTGTCCGGAGGGGATTTTTTGTTGTGGAAAAGTGAAAATCAAGAGAGGTGTCGCGAGCTAGCCCGAGTCAATCAGGACGCCGGCTTCCCATGGCGTAACCTCGAAATGTTAACAGGCTCGGGACAATATGCTGTCATAAATCAGCAAATTAATTATGACCCTGGGATCTATGCTCACATAGCCACAGCAGCCGTTCAGGCCTGGAAGGCTCTACCTGTTTCAAATGCTGAAACAAAAATTTCAAAAATTGCTCAAGGACCCTCTGAGCCTTATTCTGACTTCATAGCCCGATTGATGCAGATAGCGGGAAAGATATTCCCTAACTTGGAACAAGCCATGCCGGTCATTAAACAATTTGGAGCAGTGAGTGCCGTTCCAAGTTTGATGCTCAGGGACGCCCACTACAGCTGGGAAACGGGAATAGGGGCCTGCCCCGGGCCCCGGAAGCCAAGGTGTACGGGGCAATCCAGGGACGGAATGGTGCCCCGGGGAGTGGGTGACTTCGTCATCTTCCTCAGACCAACCCCTTTCTATCTGGGAGCTCCCAAGGGGAACGCCGGGAAGTGCAGGATTGGACCTCAGTTCTACCTCCCGAGCAGTACTGACTCCGCAGATGGGTCCCCAGACCCTGCAGACTGGAGCCTTTGGCCCTTTGCCGGAGGGAACTGTGGGACTGATACTGGGAAGAGGCAGCACTCTGCATAAAGGGCTCAGAATTCTTACAGGTGTGGTTGATGGTGATTACCACGGGGAGTTAAAAATTGTTGCCGAGGCTACCCAAGGGATCCTTATTATTCCTCCTGGAGAACGCATAGCACAATTATTGCTGCTGTTGGCGGCGTCCCTACCCAGCCGCGCCCTACAGGCAGCCTGGGGTAATGGCAGTTTTGGTTCCACCGGCACCCCTCAAACCTTTTGGGTAGCACAATTGGACTCCCGACCACAGTTAACCATTAAAATACAGGATAAAATCTTCAAGGGGATATTAGATTCGGCTATCCCTAAAGATTGGCATCTTATTATTTTGGACCTAAAAGATTGCTTCTTTTCTATTCCCCTGGCCCCCCAGGATCGCAAACGTTTTGCTTTCTCTTCACCTTCAGTAAATTTTAGGGAACCCTATCAGCGGTTTGAATGGACTGTCTTACCTCAAGGAATGGCCTATAGCCCTACTATGTGTCAGTACTTTATAGCAAAAATTCTGCAACCCTTTAGGCAACAATTCCCAAACTTTTACCTCGTCCATTATATGGATGATATATTGTTAGCAGGCCCTGATAGGAAAGCACTTTTCCGGTCTTATGAAGTCCTCCAGTCCCTGTTAAAGGGGGCTGGACTGATTATAGCCCCAGAGAAGGTGCAGATTCAGTATCCTTATAACTATCTAGGATATACTATTAACAAGGTAGGGATCACTCCCCAGAGGCCTCAATTTCAGGTGAACCAGCTCAAAACCCTGCACCAATGGCAGACATTTCTGGGGGAAATCCAATGGCTGCGGCCTTCCCTCCATGTCCCTACTGGTGAACTTAAACCCCTGTATGACCTTTTGAGAGGAGACCCCTCACCCACCTCCCCGCGAAAACCTACTCCAGAAGCCTTGAAGGCTCTTAGATTGATAGAGACAGCCTTACAAGAGATGCAGGTGATGCAGGTGGACTACTCCCAGTCCTTGTTATTCATTGTTCTGCCGTCAAAACTCACCCCGACTGGAGTCTTTTGGCAGACTGGTCCCATTTATTGGGTTCACTTACCTGCATCACCCTCCCGGGTCTTGATACCTTTCCATGATCTGGTAATACAATTAGTTTGGAAAGCAAAATATCTAGGAGATGCCTTGTTTGGGAAAACCTTTGATGTTTTCATATTACCATATAATCAAGACATTCTTTCTAAATTAAGACAGGAACATGATCTCTGGTGTCTTTTCTTCTGTAGTTTCATGGGACAGGTTGACAATCACTACCCTAAAAGCAGGCTCCTTGAAAGTCTAAAGACATGTCCAATAATTTTCCCAAAGATCCTAAAAAAGGATCCTCTCCCGGGGGCACAAACCGTCTTCACTGACGGGGCCAAAAATGGGTTTGCTGTCATTTCAGATGGGACCCAAGTCATCCGCAAGAGAGTGGCCAATTGTTCGGCCCAAAAAAGCGGAGGTTGCAGCCTTAATATTGGCCTTACAGACCTATAGCTCGGTGCCCCTTAATGTTTTCACAGATAGTCTCTATATCGCCAGGCTCGCCTCCGCGATTGAGACGGCACCTTATATTGGAAAACAATCCACTATCATGGATCAACTACAAACAGTGCAGCTTCTTATATGGGCTAGGGCAGACCCCCTCTTCATAGGTCACATTAGAAGTCATTCGGACTTCCAGGTCCTCTGGCGGCGGGCAACGCCATGGCAGACGCTGCCACACATGCCACTAATTTTATATATACAATAACTGAGTATGATAAGGCCCTACAACTTCATAATAAATTTCACCTAAACGCACAAACTTTGTGCTTCCGCTCAGGATGTTCCCGGGATCAAGCTTTAAAAATTGTCTCCCTATGTCCTACTTGTGCACCTTTTATCCATTCCCCTTCTCTGGGAGTCAACCCAAGGGGCCTTCAGCCAAACGACATCTGGCAAACTGATGTAACTCATATTCCTAGTTTTGGAAAACTGTCTTTTGCGCATGTCAGTATAGACACGTTCTCTGGTTTTATCTCCGCTACTTTACATTCAGGAGAAAAGGCTAAGGACGTGATACAGCACTATGTTAAAACCTTTTCCTTTATGGGAACCCCTCAATGTATAAAAACAGATAATGGCCCAGCTTATATTAGTCAAACCTTCCAAAAATTTTGCTCACAGTGGGATATTATACACAAAACAGAAATCCCATATAACCCCCAAGGACAGGCCATTGTTGAATGGGCCCATCAACATCTTAAAACCTATTTGCAAAAAACAAAAGAGGGGGAGATATACCAGAATTGTCAGGGACCACAAGCACTCCTAAGCATAACTCTATTCACTTTAAATTTTTTGCTCACTGACGCCGAAGGCCGTACAGCGGCGCAGCGTCACTTTTCCCCTCCCACCATACAAAAAGCACAGATAAGATGGAAGGATCTGGCTACAGGGAAGTGGCAACCCCCTGCTCCACTCTTGGCTAGAGTGAGAGGAGCTGTATGTGTCTTCCCTCCAGGGACGGAAAAACCCATTTGGGTCCCGGAACGCTGCACGAGACCGGTAGACGCAGACTCAGGAAGGAGCAACGACCCTGGGACTTCAGGGGGAAATTGACTCCTATCTTCAGTTGGCTGGGTGCCAGGGTCAAGTCGCCAATACAGGTTCACTACCAATGCCTGGAGATGGACGACTCCACCCACGAGGTGTACTTACGACCCATCCGGAGATGAGATGTAACTGGACAGGAGCCAATACCTGAGCCCTCCTATGTATGCCTGCTTTTGCCCAGGTCCCTAATTACCCTGCCGACTTGGTGCCGTCATCCCTGGTCATAGCTATCCCACTGGCAAAGATGATGACTGGGATCCACAGTTGTGTCCTGCTGGCCATGACATCCTAACTGAAAAGTGTCTGTTTACATAGGACAAGAGCTGATCTTGTAGTACCCAGTGACGGGCAACTTCCACGCTTGCACTGCAACCTAAGTCAGGGGAATGGGGCCTCCCCAGGGATGGGTAAGCAGTGCAGGGGTGGTGGACGACCTAAGACAGGGGCTACTTGATTCCCATTGACATGCAAAAAACAAAAAAGGGGGACTTGCTGGAAGCAGGCCCTCCCTGGCCCCTGGGGACTCAACCCCCAGTTCTTTGTTATGCATGTCAATGTGGCCAGCTCACAAGGCCGTGAAGCTGGCTTGCGGTTCCCTGTTTATCTGCCTAGAGCATATGTGTCTCTCGGGAACATCTTGACCTGTTTGAGCCTCCTGATAGGGGACGGTGACGTGACGGTAACCCAAGGACGCAGTTATTACTCTTCCCTCCTCACTTTTGAGTGATTTCCCGCAGCCGTTAAAAAGATATATAAGGGGAACAAATTTGGCAATAAAGCACACACATGCTCCCTCCTGGATGAAGAACCTTGGTGTCCTGTGTATTTTTTAACCCCGCCGTCCCTCGCCGGACTCGGCTCCGTTAGCGGACGCGGCAATAGATGGATACAATACCTTTATTTTATTTATTTATCTTTATATGGTGCTAAGGTTCGAACCCAGGGCCTCACACATGCTAGGAAAGCGCTTTACCACTGAGCTACACCCCCAGCCTCTATGTTCACTTTTGTATGAACATAAAGTTAACAAATGTTACATAGTCCCTGCCCAAATTATTTGAATTCCATGCAGGGATCTGGGTGCCTGGAGGATGATACCAATAGTGGACACTAGGTTATTTGTGGAATGAACAAATGGAGATATTTGGTACTTTCTATGGTATACAGACCCAGCTGGAATATAAAAGTTCCTCCAGGACTTCATTTCATTCCTCTGCCAAACATGTGGTAGGGATTCCAAAACTAGGTGTACAAGCCTCACATTCCAACAGGTGGGTATTTACATCTGTGTTCCATATAAAGGTAGGAACTAGAACCTCTGTTTGCGGTTGTATTTTTTTTAATACTTATTTTTTTAGTTTTAGGTGGACACAATATTTTTATATTTATGTGGTGCTGAGAATCAAACCCAGTACCTCATTCGTGCTAGGCGAGAACTCTACCACTGTGCTACAACCCCAGCCCCTGCTTGTGGTTCTTTCCTGTAAAGAACCACAAGCAGGTGGTGGCACATGCCTGTAATCCCAGCGGGTTGGGGGGCTGAGGCAGGAGGATCTCGAGTTCACAGCCAGCCTCAACAAAAGCGAGGCCCTAAGCAATTCAGCGAGACTCAGTCTCTAAATAAAATACAAAACATAGGGCTGGGGATGTGGCTCAGTGGTCGAGTGCCCCTGAGTTCAATCCCTGCTACCTCTCTCAACCCCCTCAAAAAAAGTGTGACCCCAAAAAGGAAAGGGAGAGAGGCGGGGCGGGGGGGGGAGGGGGGAGAGGGAGAGGGGAGGAAAGAAACAGAGCAAAGGCGGGCATTCTGAGTAAACTCAAAGATAGTCGAAGAGCTGGCCCTGCCCAAGTCCGCAAGCAAAGGGGTGGAGTCCGGCTGGGCAGGAAATCTCGCGGCTCCTCTTGGCTGGACTGCAGACTTAATTGCTCTTAATTGGCCTTTGCGGGAAGCGTCGCAGGCTGTGGATCGGGTTTCTGCTGTACTGGGGGATTCCTGGGAGCAAGTGACCTTGGGGACAAGGCAGAGTAGTGTCACACAGCTCGCAACAGCACGACTAACATATCACCGAATAGCTTTTAAAGCGCAGGAAGAGCTAAGCGAGGCTAGCTAGCTCTCCACAGGAGAGGGCTGCTAGGCACCAGCCACCTTGTCCGAGGTCCCTGATGACCAAGTCGTTGGCGTGGTTTGTGGGGCAGTCGTTAACTTCTCAAGCCTCCGCTTCTCCTGTTTTATTACTATTTCAATTTTATTTATTGGTAATGAGGTGGAACACAGGAGCGCTTTATTACCGAGTACATCCCCAGTCTTTTTTAAATTTTGAGGCAGGGTCTTGCTAAATTTCTGAGGCTGGCCTCAATTTTGCAATCCTCCCGCTTTAGCCTCCAGAGTTGCCAGGATTACAGGCGTTAGACACCGCGACTGGCTTCACCTGTTCTAAACAGGGGACGGCGCTGAAATCTAGTCGGTAGATTATAAACAAGGGCTTTTTATTAGAGGAACCCAAGAAAAATTTCTCTTCCCCACCCCAAACCGAGATTTAGGGGTGTCTGGTAGGCCGCAGGCCTCTCCAGGGATCTAGCTGCTGGACTGTGCATGAATTTCCAGGAAAACTAGTTGTGGGAGAGAGCAAGACTGAAAGGTTCCTGTCGTTCACTGGTGGAGTATTCGCTGGAAATAAGACATCAAGCTGTGCTGGCTGGTCACTCGCCCTAGCTTCGGGTTGGGGGTTGCGGGGACAGATTTTCACTTAATTGGCATGGACCCAAAATATTGGATGGTCCGGTGCGAAAGTTTCATAGTGTATCTTCCACTGCCCGCGCTTGTTGTGGGTCTCTTCCCTCCCGATAGAGAAAAAAGTTTAAGTCAAATCAATATACAATAAAAGGCACAGTATCTGTGTTTTATTTCAGCATTTTTGAATTATGCAAGAAAAGTCCCATTTCGTCATTGGAATTATTATTATTTTTTTTTTGTAGGAGACTCAATGAATATACTTGTCATGTATGGACTGCAAATGTAGTTCTTAAATGATTATGGCCATGTTTTAAGTTATTTTGAAAGCTTTATTTTTTTAAAAAAATATTTTTAGTTGTAGATGAGCACAATACCCTTATTATTTATTTGTTTAAATGTGGTGCTGAGGATCGAACCCAGAGCCTCACATACGTGCTAGGTAAGCGCTCTACCGCTGAGCCACATGCCAAATCTTTTTTTTTTTTAAGGGCAATAACTGAAGTAAAGGGAAGAAGAAAATGGCTTTTGTTTCCAAAGTTTTCTATAGGCTTTTAAAAATAACACATCTTTTTAAATAGTAAATCTAATAAGACATCTTTAGAATTTTTATTTATACCTTTATTCCATTCATTTATTTTTATATGGTGCTGAGAATCGAACCCAGGGCCCCACACATGCTAGGCAAGCGCACTACAGCTGAGCCACAATCCCAGCCCTAAAATAACATGTCTTTTTGCAGAGCATGGTGGTGCCTACCTGTAATTCCAGAGACTTAAGTCTTAGACAGTGGGACAGCAAACTGACCTTGGCAACCTGGTGAGACCCTGACTCAAGCCAAAAAACTGGGGATGTGGTAAACACTGGTAAACTCAGTGGTAAACATTCAGTTTCAAACAAAACAAATAAAAAATTAAATTAAAAAGCATATCTTAGTATTGTCCTACCTTTCTAGTACTATTTTTTTTTTTAAATTGGAGATTGAGCCCAGGGGTGCTTAACCACTGAGCAACACCCCCAGTCCTCTTTATTTTTTGAGACAGGGTTTTGCTAAATTGCTGAGGCTGACCTCGAACTTGGGATTCTCTTGCTTCAGCCTCCCCAGTCGCTGGGATTGCAGGTATTCACCACCGCAGGCAGCTAGTATTACACTTTACTGGAATAAAATTGATTCAGTGCATTATTTTACGGAATGCTAATGTGTATCAATTGAGCTTCATGGTGCTTGAAGAGTGTTCTGGTTCCTTTCTTTTAAAAGAAACTAAAGCAAATTTCATATATTGTATTTCAACCATATACTCATAATATAGTTCTTTTATTAGTTTTAAGTACAGTACTAAGTGAATTCCCAGAGTGTGACACCCATGATTAAATAAAATGCAAATATATCCCCGAGTAAAAATGGGCCACTTTTAGACGTCCTACTAGAATGTTGATTATCTGATCCTCTTAATAACTCAGATTAGAGAACATACACGGTGGCTTGAAATGTCACAAAAATTATATGTATTTTATTATTATTATTTTCTTTTTGCAGTACTGGAGATGGACCCAGTGAATGCCAGGCAAGCATTGTACCACTAAAAAACACTCCCAGCCTGCATTTTGTATTTTACTTTTTGGCTTGAACCCAGGGGACTTTACTACTGCAGAACAGCCCCTGACCTTTTCTTTTCTTTTTTCTTTGAGGCAGGGTCTACTTAGTTACTGATGGCCTAAATTGCTGAGGCTAGCCTTGAACTTGACATTGTTCTGCCTCAGCCTGGGATTACAGGCATGTGTCACTGTGCCAGGCCCATGCATCTGTGTTTTTTAAATATTCCCTTATGTGATAGGATTGAGATCCTGTGGACAGGAAGAATCAGATGGTCCTACTGCCCCTCCCTAGCATATGTATGGGGAGGACAGAGGAAAATCTTGACTAGAGGGCCTATTTTGCATGTAAGAAACACTGGGATGTTTTTGAGAAAACACTGATGCCCAGGCCCAACATGCTAGAAATTTTAATTTGCCTAAGTTTTGTATTTTACTTTTTTGGTTGTGGTGGAAATCAAAGCCAGGCCCCTGAACACGACAAACAACCAACTCATATCACTGAACTACACCTCCAGCCCGGCATCTATATTTTTAAAACCTTTTGGGGCTGGGGATGTGGCTCAAGTGGTAGCGCGCTCGCCTGGCATGCGTGCGGCCCGGGTTCGATCCTCAGCACCACATACAAACAAAGATGTTGTGTCCGCCGAAAAATAAATAAATAAATTAAAAAAAAAAAAAAAAAAAAAAAAACCTTTACAAATAACTTTAATGTGTAGCCAAGGTTGAGAACCCTTGGTATAGAAACAAATATCCTTCCATTTTTCCCCCTTATAGGCTGAATAAAAATGTAAATCCTTAACAAAGGAATTAAGTAGCAGTACATAATATCAGTAAGGAATTAAAAGATTTTCTCTGGGCTGAGGATGTAGCTCATTGATAGAGTGCTTGCCTAGTATGGGCAATGCCCTTAGTTGGATCCCCAGCACTAGGAGTGGGAGTGAGGGTTAGAAAGATAAAAGGAAAAAGGTATATCTAGTGGAATAAAGAAACTATATAATGTGAGAGAGGCAGGGGGATTGCCAGTTCAAAGCTAGCCCAGACAACTAAGGGAGACCCTGTCTCAAAATTAAAAACAAACAACAACAACACAACAAATTAACAGGAATAGGGCTGTGGCTCAATAGTAAAGTGCCCCTAGGCTCAATTCCCAGTACCCAAAACAAAAACAAACAAGAAATCTCAACTGTATAGTAGAATGCTTATCTAGAAATTTGAAAGAGGGAAGCAGACAAAATATAATAAAATCTTGGATGTACTTTCTAAGCCATTCAATAGAATCAAACTTGCAAAAGATCTAATCAAGTCCAAAGGTAAAGAGGCAACTGGACTTCAGTTTCCTGTTTAAAAATGATGAGTGGCCTGGGAGCAGGATGCACACATATAATCCCAGAAGTTTGGGAGGCTGAGGCAGGAGGATCACAAGTTCAAAGCCAGCCTCAGCAATTTAGCGAGGCTCTGTCTCAAAAAATAAAAAGGGCTGGGGATGTGGCTCAGTGGTAAAGCACTTCAGGTCCAATATCTGGTACCAAAAACTTTTTTAAAAATTTAAAATAAATAAAAATAATGAGCAGGGCACAGCGGTGAACATCTGTAATCCTAGCTACTCAGGAGACTGAGGCAGGGGGATTGCAAATTCAAGGCCAGCCTGGGCAACTTATCAAGACCTTGTCTCAAAAAAAGAAAGAAAGAAAAGAAAGGGCTAGGGATGTAGCTCAGAGGCAAAGCATCCCTGCGTTCAATCCTCATTATTAAAAAAATAATTAAACATTATGTCTTTAAGAGTCCCTTTGCTTCTCTTGCTTTGTATGGCTTATACTTAATAATATTATACTTAAATATTTGACTTCTTGGTGGCATTAATACAGTTCTGTGGGGAGAAAGCCGATGTTAAAAAATAAAGTTTATAGAACATCTGTTGATTTCATCTTTCTGGCCCATTCATGGTTCCATTGGCATGGATAGTCAAGAAACTCCTGTATCAAAATACAATATTAATTATACTTCACAATGTATGAAACACTGGCTAAACACTGCCATTCCTGATAACCTGAATTTTATCACTTAAACTTTCATAACTAAAGCCGCATTTTTTTTAATATTTATTTTTTAGGTGTAGATGGACACAACACAATACCTTTATTTTTATGTGGTGCTGAGAATGGAACCCAGGCCCCGCCTGTACTAGGAGAGCGCTCTACCGCTGAGCCACAATCCCAGCCCCTAAAATCACATTCTTTATGTAGCATTTATTCTGTATAGGATCTATCCACATACAATGACTAAACAACTTTAAAACAATGAACTGTTACTTGTATAAAATCACCTTATAAAAGAGAATGATACACAATACACCTGTGAGTAAGTTGATATTCTAGGATTCAGAAAACCTGATCATTCTAACCCTATTTTTTGCCATTGATTCACTGGCTGTTTTAAATAGGCTGCTTTACTGTTCTGTGCCTCAATTTCTTTACCTTTCATGTGGGATAACTGTCCTACTTCATAGAAATGTAAAGAAAAACAAAAATTATTAAATAATTTGCAGATATAAAATGCTATATAAATGATAAATAGTAATACTGATACACTCTAATATAAAATAACATAAAAATTTTCATGTATAGAGTTTGGTCCTCCTGTACCTGTTTACTATCACCGTTCTTAGTTACATACGTCTTTTTATGCCATAGTGCTTTTAGTGATTTTCTACACTACTAATTTCAGACTCAAAATACATTTAAAAAAACAATATGAGTAGAAATTTCAATATATCTTAGCATGACTTAGCAAAATAATTTTAATGAATTGAGTTCTGAGTTCATATATAACTGGAACACCAAGTTTTTTTCATCCACTAAGCAGTAACTTGGCCACATAGGAAGCAATAACTATGTTTTGATTGTATTACTCAAAAACATAATATTGAAAAATATTAAAACTCTTGTTCTTAAAGTTTTAAGATCTCATGATCATACAAGGAACATCAAATGCTAAAGATGTGATCTGCTCACTAAGACATCCTATCTTAGTTACCTGCTTATAAATACAGTCAATAATAGTAGTAATGAAGTGAGCTTTTGATACTCAAAGGGAATACAAGAAGTTGTCTAGCTCCATGATTTTCAATTCTGTGTTCCCGAGTTCTGCAGAGGTGCCTGAGAAGAGGAACAGGGAAGATGTGCCACAGCATCTTGATTTTAGAGCTTCTTCCTCCAATGTTGAACTTCTTTATGAAACAATTCATTTGAAGTTTCTTGGGTTAAAAAATTTTTTTTAAACTGATGCTGGTTTGTTTTTCTTCTTCCAGACACTAGGCATGACTGCAGTAGTGGTTTATTTTTGCAAAACTTCATCCCTTCAACCAGACACTCTTGAGGACAATAAAGTGAGAAGGATATCCAGAAGATAATAAACAGCATATCTGCAAAAGCAAACTTTGGCCTAATCAATTCCCATTATTTTCTTGATGTTGAAGAAGAAAGAAAAAAAAAATCCTTGGCATAAATAAAGCTTACTTTAAACAAATTATATCCCTGTGTAGCATTTTCCCACATTTAAAAGCTAAAGAATTCAATTTTCTCAGAAATCATTAATAGATAAGTTTCATTCTAGAAAATAATTTTCTCTAAAGTCTTACCTACATACGATATGATAACTGGAGTCATTATTTACAACTTGCAAACATTCTTAAATGTTCTTCTTTTATGCTGCTAAAATGATAGAATAGATGTTTTGTCTGCTGAATCTGACAGCTGTTTGGTGGGTACTGTTTGATGCTTCATATAAACAGTTATGAGAAAGCATTCTTTCTGAAAAAGGCAATTAAAGTGCTGGTAACACTGTTCAGTGGACATTGCTGAAGTTCATGCTGATGTGTGTGAAGTTTGCATGCAGAAGATAATAGCATAAAAGAACATTTAGGTCATAGACTAAAGTGCGTTAGGGTATACACATGCAAGCACTACTTCATTTCTATGAATAAAGCTCAAATCAGTCAATTTTCCTATTGGCCCCAACAACTAAAAATCAGGTTACAATTTGGAAAGGTGTTAGTATCACTCTGGTGAGACTAGAGAATGGCAGGCAATGCCTCCCTCTTCAGATATTACTTAGTAGTTAAGAATCCTGATTTAGGAATGGTCATGTTGGGAGAACCAATGAACTCAATACACACGGGTAGTCTTGAGCCAACTGGAAATTTGCCATCAGGGCAATCAATCTTGGAAAAGACTCAGAATTAAGTATCATGAAACAAAGTAGTTATTTATCTATTTAAAAAAATTTTTTTAAAGGATATTAAGTCTTGTGGCCCACAAGCTGGTATCAAGGACAATCATTAACTAAAGAATAAGAGGAAATAATAACAAAAATATCATCTTGAGGTATGTCATGGCATTTAAAAATACTGTATAATACATGGAGCCTCACTATATACCATAATTACATTATATTAAGCTTCACTATGGTAACTTGCAGAGACCCCTCTTTTGTGTGTGTGTATGGTACTGGGGACTGAGCCCAGGGGTGCTTTACCACTGAGTTACATCCACAGCCCTTTTAATTTTTTGAGACAGGGCCTCCCAAAGTTGCTCAGGCTGGCCTCAAATTTGCAATCCTCCTGCCTTAGCCTCCTTTGTAGCTAAGACTATAGGCATATGCCACTGCGCCCAGCACAAAGAACTTTATGAAGTACCATTGTTCTGATATTTATATTTTATCCTTAGAACTAAAAACAGTGCTTCTCCAATTTTGCTGTGATGTTGGAATGTCTCATAATTCATACTGGGGAGAAGTTTAAACTTTGTATCCTAGGATAAAAGTTTGTTGTGAAAAATATAAACAAGATATGCAAAAATGCTCAAAGCATTTAAGAGAATAATTTGTTCAAATAGTTTTGTTTTAAATTTACATATAAATAACCCAACAAAAAATATGTCAGAATGTATTTTAGGGACATTACTTAACACTATTTGAATAACTTAACATAAAGATATAGGTTGCTGAAAGTGACTAAATTCTTCTTTCATACATTCTAATTCTTTGTGTGTGTGTGCTGAGGATTGAACCCAGGGCCAAGTGCTAGGCAAGCACTCTACCACTGAGCTATATCCACCCCTGTATTTTCTAATCCTGATTCTTATAATGTGTTTTTTAATTCTAAATCTGACTTTTATCATTACTGCAGGCCGGTAAGGTTTGATTTCAATTCTCTGTCATTTCAGGAGACATATTAGGAGAGACTGATAAAAGAGGATTACTTAAAACCATAGTCTGTCCAATCATCAGTTGTACCACTCATATTTTCTGACCTTAATTTCCTCAGAGGTACTATCTCCTTTACTAAATAGTGAGAAAATATGTGATAGAGCACTTTAAAGTAATACATAGCACTAGATAAATGTTAGAAATTATTCTTAAGAACTGGAGAGAACCTTCTAATATATTTTTTAAACTTTTTATTCATTTTTTTCCTTTAGAGAAGAAGAAAACTGTTATTGACAGATCTTTTTTACAAATTAACTACCTTTACTTTTAGGCAGTGTGTTTCGTATTTTGAAAAAACGATGTCTGTATATAATCTTTGGTCAGCCTCTATGTTAGTTTTTTCTTTTAAATAATACTGACTATATAAAAGTCATTTTTTAAGGACAAAAATTTTAAATATGAACGAACTCAAGCATTTCTTATTAGTCTTCAGTCATTAATCCTAATCATTTAGAATACCAGAAAGTGATAGGTTGCTTCAGATCTGAAATTAACAGCAAGGTGAGTTGCCAGACCCTTAAATGTGCTCTTACCCGTTTTCCCTGTGAAACTTAATATTGGTAGTGTATTTGTCTTTGAAACACCTTAAAATTGTCTTATATAAAGCTTGGCTATGATAAATTTATTTAAAATATTTTCTTTGAAGAAAATTTGCTAAGTATATCTTCCAATATTAAAAGAAAGAACATATCTGTAATAAAGAGGGTAACTGTTCATCCATCATGCCAACTCAAGCTAGGTCTTTCTTTCCAGTGCAGCAACATTTAGGGCAACAAAGTTCAGAATGGATACAATGGCCTGTTCAGAAAGCATGCAAGTTATTTCAGGTCATTTCTTTTAAGTCAGTATGATAAATTTGTTAACCAGACTCTGACCACGGAAAGGAGAGATACAGGAAGTGAATGGAAATTGCAGACATGCCAGCTCTGTTGGTTCATATTACAGCTACCTAATGTTGGGCTTTATTTCTTTTTCTTCTTCTTCTTCACTATCATCAACCTGTTGTATGACCAGATCGGCAGACCCATCCTCTACAATCTCCACATAGGATCTATTCTCATCTTCACTCAAGTGCCATCGGGAATGTTTATCTCCATCTGATGGGGACATAAGATGTTGCTCAGCTTCCAAATCAATGGGGAGGCTGTCTATGCCAACTTCTGCAAGACACTCATTACACAGTCTGTAGCGCCTGGTTCCTTCCTGTACCACTTGCCCTGTTAGGTCAGTCACATGGCGTTTGCATTTTCTGCAGATTAGTTTGCATGCCTGGTGAATCTGTGTAGAGATTTAAATAGTGATAAAAATGATTTTTCAAAAGCAGGACAGTTTGATATTTTAGGTATCAGTTCATAAACTTGAGATGTCCAAAGCCATGCATTAGACTCAAATTAACATCTAATCATTAGAAAAGGTTTGGGGATAAATTGATGTCACAGAAATATTAAATATCATTTTCTCTAAATGATAGTGGTTTTATTATTTTTTAAAAGTTTGTATTAGTTATTGATGGACCTTTATTTATTTGTTTATATGTGGTGCTGAGAATTGAACCCAGAGCCTCACATATGCTAGGCAAGCATTCTATCACTTAGCCAAAACTCCAGCCCCAGTGGTTTTATTTTTAATGTTACATACTGAATAATTTCATATATCCTTTAACCCAACAGTATTTTGATATCTAAGGTAAAAAGGGACACCTTCCTAGCATAAAAATAATTGCAAACACTTACTATGTGCCATGTATTGTATTATATATATATATATATTTTTTTTAATATTTCTTGAGTTGTCAATGGACCTTTATTTTATTTATTGATACATGGTGCTAAGGATTGAACTCAGGGCCTCACGCATGCTAGGCAAATACTCTACCACTGAGCCACAACCCTAGCCCCCCATGTTTTGTTTTTAAAGACTTTACTTTTTTTTTTTTTTTTTTTGCAGTACAGAATGGAATCCGGGGTGTTCTAACACTCAGCTTTGGCCCTGACCTTTTTTTAAGACAGTGTCCTGCTAAATTGCTGAAGCTGGCCTCAAACTTGAGATACTCCTGTCTCACTCAGCCTCCCAGATTGCTAGGGTTACAGGGCACACCACCACACTCAATTCCCTTTTTATTTTGAGTCAGGTTCTAGCTAAGTTTCCCAGGCTGGCCTCAAACTTTGTGATTCTCCTGTCTTAGCCTGCCAAGTAGGTGGGATATAGGTATGTGCCACTGCACCCAGCAGGACTTGATATATTTTAATTCAGAGAGGAAAAAACCTTTTATTTATGTATTATTATTTTTTTTGTTATTTAACCAAAGAAAAAAATATTATCCCAAATATATATATGTATGTGTGTATATATATATATGTATGTATATACGTATATATGTATATGTATATGTATGTATATATGTATATATGTATGTATGTATATATGTATATATATATATACACACAAATATATATATATAATTTTTTTAATATTTATTTTTTAGTTTTAGGTGGACACAATATCTTATTTTTTATTTTTTTATGTGGTGCTGATAATCAAACCCAGTGCCTCACACATGCTAGGCGAGCACGCCTCCACTTGAGCCACAACCCCAGCTCCTATTAACATTTTTTTTAAACCAAGGATTTAACCCAGGGGCACTGAACCACTGAGCCACATCCCCAGCACTTTTTATATTTTATTTTGAGACAGGTTCTTTCTAAGTTGCTTAGGGCCTTGCTAAATTGCTGAGGTTGGTTTTTAACTCATAATCCTCCTGCCTCAGCCTCTGGAGCCACTAGGATTACAGGCATGTGACACTGTGCCTGGCCCCAAATATAAATTAATCAATATTTTTGGATAGAAGGATTATTAGCTGTCTTTATTAATAAAAGAACTGGTAGAAATAGGATCACAGTAGGAATCAGAAGGCTTGTGTTCTAGTCCTAATTTTGTCATTTTCTATCTTTGTCAATTACTAACCTTGAACCTTGGAGCAAGTAATTTTAAACATTATGATTCTGCTTTCAAGGTGATAGTCAAAATATGTAACTGTATGATATGGCCACTCCCACTGGCCCCACCCCCAGGAAGATGGGAAGCCTGACTAGTCCAAATGGGCACTGGTCACAAACAACCTATAGGTCGTTTTTTTACACATCAACCTATTATTATCCCAGCCTGATTCTTTTTTTTTTTTTGTGGTGCTGGGGATTGAACTCAGCACCTTGTGCATGCAAGGCAAGCACTCTACCAAATGAGCTATATCCCCAGCCCCACCCTGATTCTTTATTGTTAATAGGCACACTACTCATGGGGTTGATGTGAGAACCGAATGGGTTAATAGGTGTGGAATGCTTTGGTTAAAAAGTTGTAACTGATGAATGATTATAAATCATTTTAGTTAGTAATAAACAATTTTGTTCAATAGCTGTTAAGAGAAGTAGATTATGGGTTCTACTATAAAAATTATGAGAATTAATTGTATAATGATGGATTAATGTTTATGAAATACTCATTTAGAGAAAGACAGAAAAGTATGAAAACCAAACAATAAAATAAAATTAAAAATCTAATATAGTTTGGTAAAGTATCTACGAGTATGTATAGAACATCATTCAGGACAGTTATTATCTTCTGCTTAACTGTTGACATTAAATAGCAAATATTAAAAGTGTACAGTTGAAAAGAATACTTATTTTCCTGAGAGAATAATATTATGGGTATCACATGTGGTGGTGTTTTTGTTAACAGAGTATTGACAAAGATTCATGAATTCCAATATAATTATGATGTCAAAGAAATTAAGTGAAACGCTACAATGTTTAAACTGAAAATATCAACATGAACTCATAATTTAAAAAAATATATATATATATGTATATATTAAAATGTATATATGTGTCCACTGAAATAATCTAAAAAAAAAATGACGGGCCAGGCGAGATGGCGCAGGGCTCTAATCTCAGCAGCTGGGGAGGCTGAGACAGGAGGATCGCGAATTCAAAGCCAATCTCAGCAATAGTGTGGTGCTAAGCAACTCAGTGAGACCCTGTCTCTAAATAAAATACAAAATAGGGCTGGGGATGTGACTCAGTAGTTGATGTGTCCCTGAGTTCAATCCCCAGTATCCCCTTACCCCTGCCAAAAAAAAAAAGAAAAAAGAAATGACAGGTTGGGATGTAGTTTAGTGGTAGAGGGCTTGCCTAGCACGTGCAAAGCCCTGGGTTCCATCCCTAGCACTGCCATAAAAAACAAAACAAAAAAAAAAAAAACGCATGACAACTCCATAACAGTGGGTACCCAAATTCTGGTCTCTAATTTCACCCCTCCTGAAAGGAACCAACATCCTTCAAGAAGTGGCTGATTCCACTTCTGTGGTAGGGAAAATATGAGGTGAGTGTAGGCCTCTTTTGGGTCCAGTGAATAAGGATACTTTCAAATGTAATGGGATGTGCCCAAAGGACACAAGAGCCACTTTAAGGTAGAGAATGGTCTGGATATAACTCTGAAATGTATCAAGAAGCACAATGAACCAATGAAAATTCCTAATACTCTACAGTATCTAAAACAGCAAAGCCTGAGAAAGCTCATATAATGTCACTGAGGCTGCTATTAAATCAATTCTTCACTTTGAAAATTGATTTAAGAGAAAGAAACAAATGTTTATCCTCCTTGTCCTATAGGATTTGGATTTCAAAATAACCAAATAGCTCCAGATGATAAAGGGAAATTTTGCTTCATAGAATTCCAGCTAATACTGTAGAAGAAATTATAAATTGGTAAATCATTCCACAACTCTAAGTAAAATCATTAACTGGTGTTTTTGTTTTTGTTCTTTTGGTGGTAGTGGTGGGGATTGAAACAAGGGCCTTGTGCATGCAAGGCAAGCACTCTGTCAACTGAGCTATGTCCCCAGCCCCCTAAAATTATTACTTCTTACATATTATCAATCACTGATAATATCTTTGAATGAAGAGTTGATGGGGAAAGGGGTCATTCTTGGATGCCAAAATTCTTTCACAAAAATTCCTTTCTTGTTACAAGGCAGCACCTTGATGTATACAATGGTGGAATTACATTATCATTACCCACAGAGAGAAATCTATCTTAACATCACAAATGATGGGCTGGGGATGTGGCTCAAGCGGTAGTGCGCTCGCCTGGCATGCCTGCAGCCCGGGTTTGATCCTCAGGACCACATACAAACAAAGATGTTGTGTCCACCGAAAACTAAAAAATAAATATTAAAGTCTCTCTCTCTCTTAAAAAAAAAAAAAGAAAAAATCACAAATGATGGGTCCACCAGACGTGTCTCTCCTAATGTAACAGATCATGAAATGTACAACTTTGCCCTTGATGTGTTCTAATTGAAAATGTTTAACTTGAATCCACTGGGACTTTAGATAAAACTTTTAGTTTATAGAAAATGCAAGGAGAATAATGGAACAAACTAAATGACACCATATGGAAGCAAGCAGACAAACCAGAGGGAGGGTGCTTTGAAGAACTACTGGCTGTCTTCAATAAGTCAGTGTTGGGGTAAGGGAGGGGTATGTGGGGGGGAAACTGTGCTAGATTAAAAATATACTTGAGGTGGAGCAAAGGTGCAGTAATAAAGCACATACTTAGGATGCGCTAGGCCCTGGGTGTGATCCCCAGCTACGACAAATAAAATAAAAGAAAAATATATTTAAGGGATTTAGCAGAGAGATGATACATGGTCTTAGACTGGATTCTGGCTTGGACAAACCAGCTCTATTTTGTTTTTTATGAGACATTTTAAGTGCTTGCCTTGCATGCACAAGGTCCTGGGTTCAATCCCCAGCACCGCAAAAAACAAACAAACAAATAAAAAAAAAACCCAAAACACAAATAAACAACGATTATTCACTAAAGAAAACAGGTTACAAAACAGCATGTACGATATGATCTCATTCGAAGCTAAAAAACAATTATATCCATAGAAGAAATTGTGGAAGACTATATAATAGAACTGTTAAGAATATTAAGAATAGTAACATTGGAGTGATAAAACATTTTTTGTTGTTGTTGTTTTCTTTCTTTATTTTTTTGGGGGGTGGAGTTATGGGGATTGAACTCAGTGGCACTGGACCACTGAGCCACATCCCATCCCTATTTTGTATTTTATTTAGAGACAGGGTCTCTCTCAATGAGTTGCTTAGCGCCTCACTTTTGCTGAGGCTGGCTTTGAACTCAGGATCATCCTGCCTCACTGCTGGATCATAGGGATGCGACATCAGGCCCGACTAGTTTCTTATTTTTTTATAATACATACCTATTGCTTTTGTAGTAATGAAAGATTGTTTATTACTATTATTATTTTCTTAAGTAACAGAGAATGAACCCAGGGGTGCTTGATGACTAAGCCACACATCCCCAGTCCATTTTTATTTTTTATTTTGAGACAGGTCTCACTGAGTTGCTTAGGGACTTGCTAAGTTGCTGAGGTTGGTGTTGAACTTGTGATCCTCCTGCCTCAGGATTACAGGCATGAGCCACCAAAAGCTTTTTAGTTTTTAAAACTCTAGTTCCATAAGGTTAACAAAGACAGAGATTTTGCCTGTATTTCTCATTGCTATCACTTAGAAAAGGAACTGGCATATACAGTGCTCTAAACATATTTGTTGAATAAATAATTATAAAGCAATGCATGATGCAATCACTGTAAGTGATCCATTGTCTTTTAAATTTAAAAAGAACGCTTGTAAATGGAACAGAAGCGTAAGTGACAGAACACATATTTTAGAAAAAAACTGTGTTGCCAAGATGAAGGGCAGAACAATTTCAATGTCACTATCTTATGAAACCCCCAGGGCATCAAAGAACAAATTCTCTGAATATTTTTTGACTGCTAACAGTCAATCCCTGACTGGAAGTGGCTTCCTTCCTTTAGAAGACTGGAGAGAAGCTGAAGGGAGACTAGAAAGGGGATGTAGTGGAGAGAGGTCGGCAACAAGACCAAGATACTACCAGACAGGATTCAGGAATCACTGGTAGATGCCAAATATGTGAAGTGGTGATTCTGACCTAGACATTTAAAACATTTGTACAGTTTGCATTATCTTTGTCTCTGAACACATCAACATATAAAAATATATTTGGTGTGAATTAAAAGAACTGTACTTAGAGGTCTCAAAGGAGACTAAAAGTATATATATATATATATATATATATATATATATATATATACACACACACACACACATACATACATATATACACACACACACATACATAAAATTATTATTTGGTGCATGACTTCGAATAATTTTTCCTATGGTAGAGTTATATGAAAAGATATGCCCCTAAACTGGATTACCCTAAAGCAGATAAATGCACATTGTCTCAAGAAGTAAAATGATGGAAGATCATATACATACTGTTCGGAAATGGCTACTTAGGTGGTCTAGCCTGCTAAACCTTTTTCCACACGCTTGACATGGATATGGCCTTTCTCCTGTATGACAGCGCAGGTGTCGCTTGAGGTCTGCTTTCCGCTTTACCACATGTGTGCAGTACGGGCACTTGAATCGCATCCTGGGCAGGTCATCTGTCACAAGACAGTTTTATTAAATCACTGGAGAGAGCATAACAATTCTACGAACATAAAGAATCCAAAAGGACTTGGTGAGTTCAATCTTGGAAAGGTAAATGGAAGGAGGAAGACATTCTATTAAGACCAGAATTGTCAATGTATTCCTATACAGAACTATAACTTTAGTATTTGATATATTTACAAAGTCCAGGTAAATTTAGACTATTACACGTGTCTTCATTTAACATAGTACAGTCATTACATTTTAAAAAAATTTTGTTTGTAGTTGTAAATGGATAGAATGTCTTTATTTGTTTATTTTTATGTGATGCTGGGGATCGAACCCAGTGCCCTGCACATGCTAGGCAAGTGCTCTGCCACTGAGTCACAGCCCCAACCCCAGTCATTACATTTTTTTAGTACTGTATTCTTTTTTTGGTACTAGGGATTGAACTCAGAGGTGCTTAACCACTGGGCCACATCCCCCACATCCCCAGCCCTTTCTATATTTTACTTTTTCTAAGACAGGGTCTCACTAAGTTGCTTAGGGTCTCCCTAAAATGCTGAGCCTGGTCTTGAACTTGCAATCCTCTTACCTCAGCCTCCTGAGTTGCTGGGATTACAGGCATGTGCCACTATGCCCTGCTAATACTGGATTTTAACACTATAAACAATGCAAAATTAAAACATTTAATATTCAGATTTTTGTTTGGTTGGTTTTTGTTGTTTTAGTAGTGGGGAATTACCTCAGGGGTGCTTAGCCACTGAGCCACATCTCCAGCCCTTTTTATATTTTATTTTGAGACAAGGTCTTACTAAGTTGCTTCTGGCCTTGTTAAGTTGCTGAGGTTGGCTTTGAATTCCTGTCAGCCTCCTGAGCTGCTGGGATCACAGGTGTGTGCCACCAAACCCAGCTAATATTCAAGTTTTTAAGCAATTTGTTTTATTTATGTTTTTTTATCACCTTGCCTTTACTTATCATGTACTTGTATTATTTCAAGGATCTTTAATATTTGGTTTTAAAGTACACATATAGTTATCTACAAAATGTTAGTTGTGGCCAGACACAATGATACATGCCTGTATTCCCAGTGACCCAGAAGAGTGAGGCAAGAGGATTGCAAATTCAAAGCTAGCCTCACCAACTTCGCAAGACTGTAGCCAAAAATCAAAACAAAAAAGGCATTCATGGGGTCAATCCTTAGTACCAAAAAAAAAAAAAAAAAGAAAAGAAAATTGTTAGTTATAATTGGAGGCAAACCTCAAAAATTTTTTTGTGGTGCTATGGATGGAACTCAGGGTCTCACACATGCTAGGTAAGTGCTCTGCTACTGGGCTACACCTCTAGCCCCAGACATTATTTCCAGGAAACACCCCTTTACCACCACCAGATACAAATCCACAGGTGCTCAAGAGACCTTAATAGAAATAATGTTGTATTTGCATATAATCTAAGCACATCCTCCCATACACTTTAAAACATCTCCATTATTTATAATACCTAATGCTATTTATATTTGTATAATATAAATGTTATATAAATGGTTGTGATACCATATTGTTAAGGAAATACAATGATAAGGAAAAAAGTGTACACATTCAGGCCACACACAAACTTGTTTCAAAGATACTTTTGTGTGTTTGAAATTTTTCTAAAATAAACATTTAAAATATATGTAATAGGGGCTGGGGATGTGGCTCAAGCAGTAGCGCGCTCGCCTGGTATGCGTGCGGCCCAGATTCGATCCTCAGCACCACATACAAACAAAGATGTTGTGTCTGCCGAAAACTAAAAAATAAATATTAAAAAACTCTCTCTCTCTCTCTCTCTCTCTCTCTCTCTTTTAAAAAAAAATATATATGTAATAGACCCTATAATCCTCAGGGACTTCTTTTTATTAAAATTTTGTTTGGAATTCACATATAAACAATTAAGCAAATCTGTTAACTAGTTCATTGGGGAAGAAGACTGGATGATATATATTTCTAATCCTTCTTTATTTCAGTCATATGGGAATAAGAGTAGTATACATACTCTATTTCTATATTTTATTACCATCATTAACAAAAACAAAAAACACAGCTGGGTGTGGTGGTGCATTCCTGTAATCCCAGGGACTTGAGAGGCTGGGACAGAAGGACCAAAAATTTGAGGCCAGCCTGGGCAATTTAGCAAGAATCTGTCTCAAAATTAAGAGAGAGAGAGGGATCTTTGTCTTGTCTTTTTTTTTTTTTTCTTTTTCTTTTCTTTTGGTACTGGGGATTAAACCCAGAGCCACATTCCTAGCCCTTTTTATTTTTTATCTCGAGTCAGGGTCTCAGTAAGTTGCTTAGAACCTTACTTATTTGCTAATGCTGGCCTCAAACTTGTAATCCTCCTGACTTGGCCTCCAGAGTCACTGGGATTACAGGCATATACCACCACACCTAGTGAGAAAGATATTTTATGTTGTTGCACACTGGTTCACTGAAGAATCACAGTAAAATTTTATGAGTTGTGTGTTACAAATTTAAAAAAAGAAAAGTATTATGGGACTGGGATTCTGGCTTAGTGGTAGAGCCTTTGCCTAGCAAGTTCAAGGCCCTGGGTTCCATCCTCAGCACCACACACACACAATTATATACTTATATCTTGATAAATACTCCTCCTGAGTGAAGACATTGGGGGGGGAATATGTAAAATACATATCTTAGAGACTGAACCATTGAGAAAAGACTTTAAACATTTAATAGTAATCCAAACATCCAGATATAGGTTTGAAAAATTATGTGGTTTTTTTTTTGTTGTTGTTTTAATATTTTTAGCTGTAGATGGACACAATACCTTTATTTTGTTTATTTAGTTTTATGTGGTGCTGAGGATTGAACACAGGGCCTCACACACGCTAGGTAAGCGACCTACCACTGAGCCGGCCACAACCCCAGCCCCAGAGAATTATGTTTTGACCATCAGTATTCTACTGACTGTCATTGAATGTATCCAATATTATTTTGAATTAAACATTTTAAATTCATGTTTTATAAAATCCATTTCATTATAAAAGTATGACTTAAAAAAAATTACTTGGTTTAACTACCTATGACACACCTAAAATTAGGGCATGTTGAGAAAGGATTTATATATAATAGCAGTTTGGAACCTGGTTGGGGAGTCATGCTCCTTTTGAATACCTGAAAAACTTCGGGATGTGACCTCAGATCCTTGACCATACTGATAGCCAACAGAAGCAGAGTCCATTTCTGTGTCAATTTGCGCTTGTTCTTCAGCCTGGGAAACATGGCTGGAAGAATCAGACGCTCGTGCTTCTCGTTTGCTTGACTTGTACTGAGCAGCTTCAGGAGGCTGTGACAGTCGCAGATGCTTGGTCTTTTTAATGGAATCTTTCCTCTGCTCATGCTTGGCCCCAGGGAGCTGAGTGCTCCGTTGGGAGGCTGGAGGGTAATTATACTTACCCCACGACTTTCCACCTATACCTGCTCCTTGATCTGGGCTGAGGTGAGAGTGTGGGGAACTGCTTTCTTCTTGCCAGCTGCCACCATAAAAAGCAGAACGCTCTATGCCATTAGAATTGGCATCCTTATCTGAGAGACTGAAGTAGCGATCTTTTTCCTTCTCACTAATGTCCAAGGAAGATTTGATAAAAGTCTTACATACACTAATGACATCAGTCATCTGAAGGAAGCTTGCAGCGGACATCACTTCTATGACATTCTGCCCAGTAAGAGAGAGTTTGCCTGAATAGACAAAGTCTAGGATAACTGTGAAAGTGTCCGGAGAGAAAGCCTGAAATGTAGCTGTGGTTGGCTGACTTGTCTCCTTGGAATTCTGAGAAAGAAGCATTTTGAAGTAGCCACTACTAGCAAATAATACATTTCGATGAGCTTTGAAGACCTTCCCTTCAACTAGAATACTGCAATCACAGAACACATCTTGCCTGCGCTGCTCATTTAGCTGTTGCAGGAGATGAGACTGATGGGTGGAAATCTCCATCCTGCAGGGAGAAGACACAGGGGGTTACCAAGAGCGGGACAGGAACCCCTTCTAGCATGAGTGCACTGAAATCAGGACCAGAAGCCTCTTTTTCCAACAAAACCACTTTTCTTCTTGAAGAATATAGTTCCAAGATATAGAAAATAATAGCCTTTGACATATTATTTAATACTATACTATGTTATTACATTTTTAGAAATTTTGTTTCACTGGGTGCAGTATCACACACCTATTATCCCAGTGGCTGGGGAGGCTAACGCAGGAGGATTAGCCTCAGCAACTTAGTGAGGCCCTCAGTGACTCAGTGAGACCCTATCTCAAAATAAAAAGCCAAAAGGCTGGGGATGTAGTTCAGTGGTAAAGCACCCCTGGGTTAAATCTCCAGCACCAAAAAAAAAAAAAAAATCATCTTAAAAAAAATTTTTTTTTGTTTCATCAGCAAACTTCACTAGGTCTTCTATCTATATGCTAAACTAAACACATTTGAATCCTACCCTCACATAGTTTTCAGTCTAGAGGAAGAATCAGGCATGAAGTAGTCAGAGGAAGTTCAATGGAAAGTCAAGTGCTTAAGGAAGGGTGCTATAAGTTATATAAAGGTTACACTAGTTTAGACTGGATGGAAAAGGTTAGGAAATACCTCCCTGAGAAGTGACATTTAAGCTGGGATCTCAAAGGTGACCAGAGGGGCTGGGGTTGTGGCTCAGCAGTAGAGTGCTTACCTAGCATGTGTGAGGCCCTGGGTTCGATCCTCAGCACCACATAAAATAAAATAAAGATAATGTGTCCATCTACAACTAAAAAAATTAAAAAAAAAAAAAAAAAAAAAGGTGACCAGGAATCAGCTAGCTGAAAAGCGAGGGGAAAGATTCTAGTTCCAACAAATGGTGGTGGAGAAAGTGCAGATGTTTCTCTGGCACAAATCCCTGAAGACGCTGACTAAAATATAACCCAAATTTGTTAAATGTGTTATGGTTGAGCTTGCAGGAAAGAATGTATGAGGTAGGAAGTTAGAACCCTCCCAGGGGTGCAACCTTCGTGAAAAGGGACTTAGTGAAAAGTTTTGTCCATAGTCTGGGGAAAAGAACAACAAAGTTTGTCTTTGTAGGGCCTTAAGGAAAAAACAAAAACAAAAACAAAAAACAAGATATTCAGATCTAAGATTGTACCTAATCTGATTCTAAAGTCCAAATTTATTTTATCTGCTTAGTGTGGGAAATCTCAACCTGAAGAATTAGCACAAAAATTAGCTCTGAGCTGGTGGGGCCCTGGGGCATCTTGCAAACAAATGGAAAATTGCTCAGGACTTATGCTCACAGAATTCAAGCCAGGCAGGAAGTAAGTTCTGAGTAAGCCGAACTCAAAATCATTTCCCCTTTTTAAGTGGATCATTTCTAATATTGTATAAACATGACATCTAATATTTCCTCTTACAAACAAGCAAGCAAACAAAAACCTCCCCTTGATTTCACATCTACTTCTGCCTACTACCCCATTTCTCTGCTCCTATACACAAAATTCATTGGAAGAATTTTATTTTGTTATTTGTATCTGCTGTCTTTACTTCTGTTCTCCCTTGAACCCATTCCAATCAGATTTTCATCCCCATCCATCAAAACCATCCTTTGTTTTTGTGTTTATTTTTATTGAGACAGGGTTTTGCTAACTTGCCCAGGCTGGCCTCAAACTTGCAATCCTATCCTCCTGCCTCCTGAATAGCTGAGATTACAGGCATTTGCCACTGCATCCGGCTTTAAAATAATTCTTTTTAAGGTCATTAGTAACTTGCCTATGGTCAAATACAACGGTCATTTCTTTGTCCTCATTTTACCAACACAGTTGATCACTTTCTTTATCCTAAAACACTTTTTGTCACTTGACTGCCAAGACACAATTCCTTCATGGTCCTCTTACCTTCCTGGTCACTCCTAGTCTCCTTTGCTAATTTTTCTCCATTTTCCTAATTTCTAAGTGATGGAACACTCCAGGCCTCAGACATTTTCTCTAGGGAATGACAGAGGTAGAGAAGATCCCTTGGGATCTCATTCAGTTTCATAATTTTAAATTCCATCTTTGAGTTTATGATTCCCAAATTTACATATCCAGCTCCTGGCTTCATTCCTGAACTTCAGACTTAGGACTCATATATGTGTTTACCAGCAACTCCACTTAAGATGTTTAATAGGCCTCTTAGCTTAACATGTCCAAAAACAGTCTTTGTACACCCCTGACCAGCCTGCCTTCCCTATAGTCTTATCCATTTCAGGAAATGGGTATCCCCATCCTACCACTTGGTCTGTTACTTTACCTTCAAAACAAATGGAAAATCCCACCATTTCTCTCCATGACTGCTACTATCACCTGGGGCACTTGGATTCAATCCCAATACCCCCCCCCCCAAAAAAAAAGTGCAAGTGTGTAAGTATACAAGATGTTGCTAAGTTACCTTGGCACAAATCTGTTAATGTGCTTTCTAAGAACTTCTAAGGCTAAATTAATTGATACAGGTGCAGTTACCAGCAATTCTGGACTTAATGTGTCAGTATGGGCACTTGGGAATGGCTCTAAAATTTTTTCACTGGCTGACTGAAACATGAAATGAAGGGTAGGCCATCTTTAATGAGGTCCAGACGCCTGAACTTCTGGCATGACGTGGAGGAAGAAACCACAGGACCTAGATGCCATTATGAGAGATGATACCCCAAGAGATTAGGTGCTGTTCCATAGGATGTGATATATGTATTTAAAAGCACTGACTAAAACATGATGCTACTTTTTTCCCCTGTAGTTAGAAATTAAGGGACTTGCGAGTGGTGATGGGGCTGAGGGTGGCTCAGTGGCACAGCACATGCTTAGCATTTATGAGGCCCTTAGTTCAATTCCTCAATCCCCAGCACCAAAAAATAAATGAGGTTCTCACTGTATGAGAGGTGAGCCTTTGACAATCACATAAGTCTAGAGCTGAAAAGGATATGTTCAATAAATGAGAAAGCTCACCTGGAATAATGCTAAAACAGAATAAAATCTGACAAAACTATTTATCTGTTGGTACTGGGGAATGAACCCAGGGACACTTTACCATTGAACTATATTCCCATCCTTACTTTTTAATTATTTTTTATTTTTTTTAAATATTTATGTTTTAGTTTTAGGTGGACACAATATCTTTATTTTATATTTATGTGGTGCTGAGGATCAAACCCAGTGCTTCATGCATGCTAGGAGAGCACTTACCACTGAGCCACAATCTCAGCTCCTATTTTTTTGAGACAAGTTTTTTTAAATTGCTGGCCTCAAATTTGTGATCCTCCTGCCTTAACTTTCTAAGTCACTGACAAAACTATTTATACAATGTCCTGATGCTATTCTTTTCTTTTCCTTTCCTTTTTTGGTGGCACTAGGGACTGAACTTGGGGGCATTATATCACTGAACTACATCCCAACCCTTTTTTATGTTTTGAGACAGGGTCTTGCTAAATTACCCAAGCTGGCCTCAGACATGTGCCACTCCTGCCTCACAGTCTTCTAAGTTGCTGGAATTTTAGATGAGTGCCACTGTGCCTGCCCCTGATAATATCATTTCAATTCCTGGATCCAGTTATGCCTGAAGCCAGTGTTGTCACTAGATTTTTAGTTACATGAACCAATGAATTTCCTTTAATGCTTAAATTTAAGCTGAATTTTTATGGTTTGTGGCCAACAGTCACATGCTGCTAATATGTGACCCCATACATGGTCCCAACTCACAGCCGATTCAAGAATACTCTAAGTCTTCAGTTCTTTCATAGTTGTGTCAGATAGTACTCCTCTTGAGTGCGTAGCAGAATTTAGAAAGAATGTGAGGAAAACCAACAATTTTTTAGCTTTTCTTGCCAACGTTCAGAAAGCTTTTACCACTATGGTTTATAATTAATGTATAAATAGTATATGAAACTATTGGATTTTTTTTTTCTGTCATGTCTTTTTATAAAAGAATGCCCATATGGGGCTGGGGTTGTGGCTCAATGGTAGAGCGCTCGCCAAGCATGGGTTCCATCCCCAGCACGAGGCACTGGGTTCGATCCTCAGCACCACATAAATGTAAAATAAAGATATTGTGTCCACCTAAAAAAAAAAAAAAAATTATTATTATTATTTTAAAGAATGCCCATCCATTGTCTGGCTATAAAAAAATATATATTTGGGGCTGGGGTTGTGGCTCAGTGGTAGCGCACTTGCCTAGCATGTGTGAGGCACTGAGTTCAATTATCAGCAACGCATATGAATAAGTAAAATAAAGGTCTATGAACAAATTTTAAAATAAAAAATCTTAAAAAAAATTCTACTTAGCAGGGAAAACAATTTTTATGAGGAAACACTGATGGAATCAGTGCAATCAAGTTTATCATATCACTAAATAGTAGAGTTCTAATATTGGTATAATGGCAGTTTTTTTCCCCTTTATATGCCCTAAAGTCCTGGAAGGCTTCCAGAAATTTCTTTCACCCATGTTCATTTTTAGTTGTGAGTCATTTCTTCCCAGGCTAAATAATTTTTTATGATACCTTTCATGATGTCAGAAGCTTTCCACCAATCTCTAATTAACAGCCAGCCAGTTTTATGAAGGTATTTTTCATAGTCCATTGTAAAATATCCATTTTAACATCTAAAGTAAGATTTCTGTGTAGCAGTTTTGCAGTAACTTTAATACTTCACACTCTGTGGTAAGTCATTATGGATCAAAATTATTCAGCAGAACATGGAATTTAGCAGAAAGTGAGACCGTGGCCTATAAATATGAATTGATTTGTGAGGACCCTTAATTTTCAGCAATATACAGTCTGTTAAGCCTGCTCTCATTAGTGTTAACCATACCAAAGTGGCTGAGAGGTATGTTAAAAATATATTAACCACAATTCAGTACTACATCAATTTTTTTATTTGTGAGTTTATTAAAAAAAAAAAAAAAAAGTTTAACCCCAGCGGAAAAATTGAGCATTCATTGGCCAGGAATCAAACCCAGGTCTCCCGCAGGGCAGGAAAGAATTCTACCATTGAACTACCAATGGTAGTACTATATCAAATTTATAAATACAAACATATACAGAGATGAAGAACAGTAAAATAAATTAGTGCTCAAGAACTTATGTCTATAATGCAGCTTATTCCACATTTGATGTAACTGAGGTTCTAGCTAATAGTGGGTTTCAAAATCACAAACCTCTCCAAACTTATTAGATAAAATAGACTGAGGCGGATTGGGGTTGGGGCTCAGTGGTAGAGTGCTCACCTAGAACACGCAACGCCCTTGGTTTGATCCTTAGCATCATGTAAAAATAAAATTAAGGTATTGTGTCCACCTACAACTAATATATATAAATTAAAAAAAAGATTGAGTCCCTTGGCTAGAGGTTAGGGACTTCACATATTCATTATATGCCCAAAGACCAGGATTTGCTGAGTCTCCAGAATGCGGATAAACTAGGCATTCTAGGCCAATGGAGGCAGAATTATTCAGGACCACGTCAGACAACTGCAGAAACAAGACACCTGGGAATATTACTGGAGAAGCACCAAATCAATACCCAGTCTTTCACTTTCATATCCTATCAGTGGAAATCTAATAATTTGTCTGTTCTCATTTGAAATGAGGTAGGTGGGTCATGACTTTACAATTTTCATTTTTTAAATTAAATTTATTTATTTATGTTTTGTGATGCTGGGGATTGCACCTAGGTTCTTGCACATGCTAGGCAAGCTAGGCAAGCATTCTATCACTGAGATATGACCTTGGCCCATAATTTTTTTATTTTATAAATAATGTTGTAACAAATACTTCTGCACATAGATCCCTGAGCATTTGTGAAATAGATTCCTAGAGGTAGAGTTTCTAATTGGATACTGCCAGATTATCTTCTCCAATCATTATATCCACCAATACCATTTGATAGTGTCCTTTCTCCCAACACAATCCTGACTATTATCTGTTTATTTATTTAGTCATTTTTTATTTTTTGGTACTGGAGATTTAACCCAGGGGCGTTTTACCACTGAGCTACACTCCAGGCTCCCCTACATCCCCGATTTTTTTTGAGACAGGGTCTCATTAAGTTGCTTAGGGCCTTGCTAAGTTACTGAGGCTGGCCTTAAACTTGCAATTCTCCTGCCTTAGCCTCCCAAAAGATTACAGGTGAGCCACTGTGCCTGGCTATTTATTTATTTATTTATTTATTTATTTTGCAGTGCTGGGTATTGAATCTGGGATCTTACACGTGATAGGCAAGTGCTCTACTACTGAGCCACATCCTCACCCCACTATTATCTTTTAAAAATGTTTTTCTGCTGGCTACAGTGGTATGTACTTATAATTCCAGTGGCTGTGGAGGCTGAAATAGAAGGACTTCAAGTCCAAGATTTCAAGTCTCATTAAGTTGATTAGGGCCTTGCTAAGTTGCTGAGGCTAGCCTTAAACTTGCAATTCTCCTGCCTTAGCCTCCCAAAAGATTACAGGTGTGAGCCACTATGCCTGGCTATTTATTTATTTATTTTGCAGTGCTGGGGATTGAACCTGGGATCTTACACATGATAGGCAAATGGTCTACCACTGAGCCACATCCTCACCCCACTATTATCTTTTAAAAATGTTTTTCTGCTGGCCACAGTGGTATATACTTATAATTCCAGAGGCTGTAGAGGCTGAAATAGAAGGATTTCAAGTCCAAGACCAGTCTAGGCAACTAAGTAAAATCCTGTCTCAAAATATAAAAAGGTCTAGGATGTAGCTCAATGGTACAGTGCCCCTGGGTTCAATCCTTAGTACTGCAAGAAAATAAATAAATAAAATGATTTCCTGCTGGGCGTGATGGTGCATGCCTATAATCCCAGCAGCTCAGGAGGCTGAGACAGAAAGATTGAGTTCAAAGCCAGCCTCAGTAAAAAGTGAGGCACTGAGCAACTCAGTGAGACCCTGTCTCTAAATAAGAAACAAAAAGGGTTGGGGTTATGGCTCAGTGATTGAGTGCCCCTGATACCCAAAACAAAAACAAAAGATTTCTCATCTATCCTTAGTGGAAAATACTAGGAAAACATCAATACTGTTATTTAACATTATGCTGAAAAATCTAGCCAATGAATTAGACAAGGAAATTAAATATGAATATTGAAAAGGATAAAGCAATTGTTGCAATTGATATTGTATACCTTTAAAATGCAAAAATAAGTTAGAAAACTGTTAAAGTAAGTTTCATGGGCCTTTGACATAATATTAGACTTGGTATTTATTCTACTATTAAAAAACTAGAAAACTGGGTAAAATACATGAAAAAATGTTTTTGGCAATGAAAAGGGAGTGTAACTCAGATCCCCAAGAGAAAGAAATCAAGTGGGGTAAGTCCCACCATCACTTTGGCTTCCTGAATTGGGTTACAAAAAGGGGAAATCGAACTGGATTTATCAGACAGCAATTATTATTCAGGAAGATGACACCCAGAAGTTATAGGGCAGAATACCAGAAAGGAGACAATGATGTAGGCAAAGAGATCAATAAATTTGCACAGGAGCTGGGCATAATGGCGCATGCCCGTAAACCCAGTGGCTTGGGAGGCTGAGGCTGGAAGATCTTGGGTTCAAAGCCAGCCTCAGCAATAGCTAAGCAACTCAGTGAGACCCCTTCTCTAAATAAAATACAAAATGGGGCTGGGGATGTGGCTCAGTGATCAAGTGCCCCTGAGCAAAAAAAAAAAAACTCTGCACAGGAGTCCCTAGAGCCTGTGCTGAACACAACCTATATACATGCAGGGTAAAACAGCAAGAGTCCTGCTGTATTAGTCCTTTCTCCCAACCTCCCAACACAATCCTGACTAGTCAGCTTTGCATTGCTGTGACAAAATAACCTTAGATACACAATTTAAAAGGAGGAAAGATTTATTTTGGCTTGTAGTTTAAGAGGTTTCAAAAGTCCATGGTCACTTGGCCCTGTGGCTTTAAGCCTGTGGCAAGGCAGGAAACACATGATAGAGCTTAGCTGCTTACCTCAAGATGACCAGGAAGCAGAGAGAGAGGGGAAGGGGTGGGAGTACCCTAATTCCCTTCAAGGGCACACCCTAATGACTTAACTTCCTTCCACTAGGCCTCACTTCTTAAAGGGTGCACCATCTCCCAACACCACCACAAGCTCTGCCATTGTAGCAAAAAAATCCTGCCATAAATGACATGCAATGAATGATCGTGGCTGTGTTCCAATAAAACTTCATTTACAAAAGCATAAAGCGATCCATATTTAGCCTGTAGGCTGTGAGTTGCCAGACCCACTACATGTGAAGCTATATAACATGTGATGTGTGACAAGTTATATGCATATTATGATGAGGGAAAGTGTATATTGTAACCCCTTGAGCAAGCACTAAAAGTATAATAGATTAAGCAGATGAGCTCATGGTGGAGACCAAATACTAAGAAATGCTCAATATTCTTTTACTGAAGTAAGGTATGGAAAAAAGGGAAAAGGAAGAAAAAAACTAATGGCATACATACAAAACAAATAGTAAGATAGTACTTTTATCTCTCTATATTAATACTTACTTTAAATGAAAATAGTCAAAACTCCATTTAAATAAATTATTAGGGGCTGGGACATAGCTTAGTGGTACAGTACGCATAGTTAGCATGCGTTAAGTTCCTAGGTTCAGTCCCCAGCCCACATGCAAACACACACATACAAGGTAACTGAAAAAGGAAAACTCAAATATTAAAAATATCAAATATCAAATATTCAGAAGTATACTATGAACACACTAATTGTAAGTGAACTGGGATGGCCAGTAATATTAATATCAGACAAAGCAGGCTTAAGAAAGAAATATTACCAGCCCTAAAAGATATAATTATGAAAGGATTAATTCATCAAGAAGATATAACAAAAAAAGGTATTTATGTATCAAATAACAAAGCTTCAAAAACTAGTAGAAATGAAAAAGAAAACAAGGAATTTCACAATTATAGTTTTGTATTTCAACACTCCTCTAAGTAATTAATAGAAAGAGAAGTTGGAAAATCAATAAGATTATAAAACATTTGAGCAATACTATCAACCAACTTGACTAAATTGACATTTAGAATATACACTACAGCAAAATATATGTTTTTAAAAAATGAACAGCAATCATTCACCAAGATAAATCATATGTTAGGCCATAAAACAAGTTTTAAATTAAAAAAACTAGGGATGAAGCCAGGTAGTAGAGTGCCCTTGGGATTCAATCCTCAGTACTGCAAAAAAAAAAAAAAAAAAATCAATGAGTTAAGTTTCAACTTAAGAGGGGCTGGGGTTGTAGCTCAGAGGGAGAGCGCTTGTCTGGCATGTGTGAGACACTGGGTTCGATCCTCAGCACCACTTAAAAATCAATAAATAAAATAAAGGTAGTGTGTCCATCTACAATTAAAAAAATATATATAAAAAAAGTTTCAACCTAAGAAGCTAGAAAAAAAGGAGGTAAACTCAATGCAAGCAGTGGGAAAGAAATAATAAAGACAAGATCAAAAATGAATGAAATGGGAATTGAACAAATGCTAGAGAAAAATCAATGAAACCCAAAACTCGTTTTCTATATCATTACCAATAAATTAATCAACATCAACAAAACTGATCAATCTCTAGCAAGATCAATCAAGAAAAAAAGAAAGAGACATAAATTAAAAATATCAGAGATGAAAGAGGGAAAACAGATCCTACATTAAAAGAATAAGAACTAGGGCTGGGGTTGTGGATCAGGGGTAGAGCGCTCACCTCACACGTGCACCACCCTGGGTTTGATCCTCAGCACCACATATAAATAAATAAATAAATAAAGGTACTGTGTGTCAACTACAACTAAAAAAAAAAAAATACTAAAAAAAAAAAATAAGAAGAACAAACCAGGTACAGTGGTGCATGCCTGTAATCCCAAGGCAAGACGATCACAAGTTCAAAGCCAGCCTCAGCAATTTAGTGAGGTGAGGACCTAAGCAATTTAGTGAGACTTTATCTAAAACTAAAAAGAACTAAGGATGTAGTTCAGCGGTAAAGCACCCTGGGTTAAATCCTCAATATCAAAAAGAAAAGAAAAAAAGAATAAAAATAAAATATTATAACCAAAAGAAAATAAACTTAATGAATCAAATGAAATGTAAAAATTCCTTAATCAAGATAATGATCAAGGAGTCCACCTCTTGGGTCCCCTTCTTCCTCCGGAGAAGTCTTTTCTGCTGTCCTTTAATAAACTTCTAATTTCTACTCTGAAAAAAAAAAAAAGATAATGATCAAAATACACGCTAGAAAAAAAAAATGGAAAATCTGAACTGCTATGTAAATTAAGGAAATCAAAGATATAATAAAAGAAATAAAAAATATGATTTATTTTAGTAGTGCTGGGGATTGAACCAGGGATGCTCTACCACTGATGCTCTACATCCCCACCCCTTTTTATTTTTAGACAGAGTCTCACTAAATTGCTGAGGCTGGCCTCAAACTTGCAATGCTGCCTCAGCCTCCTGACTAGCTGGGATTACAGGTGTGCACAACTTTATCTGGCTGAAAATGTTAAGTTTTAAAACTTTCCACAAAGATACTCCAGGCCCAAATGGCTTCAATGTTGACTTTTTTGGTGTGGGGGAGAGCAGAGCAGCACTGGGCATGGAACCCAGGGGCACTGGACCACCAAGCTGCATTCCCAGCCCTTCTTGTTTTTTATTTGGAGATAGAGTCTCTCATTAAATTGCTGAGGTTGGCCTAGAACTTGTCATCCTCCTACCTCAACCTCCAGAGTCCCAAGGGTGTGTCACTGTGCCCACTTCATTGTTGAACTCTGTCAAACCCTAAAAGAAGAGATAATACTAGTCTCCACTGTGATAATTTGAGAGGTGGTAGGTAGGACCTTCAGCAGGTAGAGCCTGAAGTGGGAAGTCATTAGGTCTCACTTGGGGTTGCAGCCCTGGGAAGAGATTAAAGTAGTTCTATGGCACTCCGGATGCAATTGCAAAAATGAATTGTTATAAAAGATCTCCTTTCTGCTTTCTGGTTTCCTGTTTTACCATGTGATCTCTCCCTCTTGCTCGTGTTCCCATCATGGTGCCATCTGCCAAGACATGATGCAGTCAAGGGGCCCTCAACAGAACTGGTGCTACACTGTCTGGACTTTCTAGTCTCCAAAACCATAATTGAAATAAATTTATTTTCCTTATAAAGTTCCCAGCCTCAGGTATTTTGTTATAGTAATGGAAAATGAACCTAATACAAACATATACAAAATTTAATTTGAAATGAATTATAAAACTAAATGTAAAAGTTAAATTTCTAGAAGAAAACATGAGAAAAATCTCTGATTTGCTTAGGGTAAGCAAAGTTGTTTTGTTTGTTTGTTTTGGGTATTAGGAATTGAACCCAGGGGCACTTTACCACTAAGCTACATCCCCCTATAGCTTCATGCATCTGAGGCAAACATTCTACCACTGAGGTACCTCTAGCCGCTATAAAATATTTCTTTTCTTTTGTTTTCTTTTTGGTACAGGGGATTGAACTGAGGGACATTAACCAATGAACCACATCCCCAGCCCTTTTTTGTATTTCATTTAGTGACAGGGTCTCACTGAGTTGCTTAGCACCTCACTACATTGCTGAGGCTGGTTTTGAACACTCGATCCTCCTGCCTCAGCCTCCTCAGCCACTGGGATTACAGGTGTGTGCTAAAATATATAATATTTTTTAGTTGTTGACGAACCTTTATTTCATTTATTTATTTATTTATTTAATTTATTTATTTGTATGCGGTTCTGAGAATCAAACCCAGTGTCCTACACATGGTAGACAAGTGCTCTGCCACTGAGCCACATCCCCAGTCCAAAATATATTTCTTAATGAGGATTTTGGTAAAAGAAAAGAAAAAAAAAAACTTTTTGAGAAACACTGGTTAAGCCATTCAACAACAGAACTGTCCCCTTTGCAAAGTGGCGAGTTCTATGCCACTACTGTGACACAGGTAGACTGTCACCAACTTAGGGTGAATGCATTTGGCAGGAGGTAGGACTGTGTGATCTGTGCAGAGTCTTCCAACTTCAATACTTTAAAAATTATTTTGTTGTAGTTATATATTATACTACATATGTTCATGCTTCTTACAATAAGAACCTAAAATAATCAATTTGTATTGTAAGATGCCAGCACAAGTTGCTAGGTTAGGTTTAGTATATTTGTTTTGCTTTCTTGGTATTGGGGATTGAACCCAGGGATGCTTAACCACTAAGCTACACCCCCAACTTCTTTATATTTTATTTTAAGACAGTCTCACTCAATTGCCCAGGCTGGCCTCAAACTTGTGATTCTCCTGCTTTAACCTCCCAGGGGTTATAGGCATAGGCCACTGAATCTGGCAGTGGTTGGGTTTTGTTTTGTTTTGTTTTTTTAAAGGAATGAAGTTCCTATTTATTTATTTATTTATTTTAATTTCAGTTGTAGATGGACACAATACCTTTATTTATTTATTTATTTATATGTGGTGCTAAGGATCAAATCCAGTGCTTCACACATTAGGCAAGCACTGTGCCACGGAGCTATAGCCCCAGCCCCACATTTTGGTTTTTTGTTTTTTTTTTTTAAAGTCCTCAAAACAACAGAAACTATTGGTTCCACAATGTATATTAATTGTTTTAGATATATTTTAATGTTGAGTATGTGTACTTATAATATTCAGTATTTTCTGGATGAGGACAGATAAACAAATCCATTCTCCTAAAGAGATATTGGTCAAAGGCCTGGTTGGGGGAGAATTTGTCAGATGTATATGGAAAAGAGCAGATAGGGAATTCCATCCTGCTTCTGAGTAATTCTGTCAAAAACAGGCAATTTGCCTCAATTACTCAAGACATTTATGTTACATCACCACTCAGCTAATACAGCCCCAGATATAAAGTGGCCAGAGTATTACATCACAGTTCACCAGAACATTTTTTTCTAGTACTGGGGATTAAACCCAGGGCCTCCCGCTTGCTCGGCAATTGCTCTACCACTGAGCTACACCCCTCCCCACTAAAAATTCTAATGTATCAATCAGTGAAGAACTTGGTACTGGAATGGAATAAGGATAGTAAAATACCATTTATCTAGAATTCCCAGGGATGAGTCATTCTGGTGGCACTTTTTTTTTTTTTTTAGGGATTAAGAACTATGCAAAGTAATTAAGGCCCTTTTGGCTCTCAACTACAGAAGTCATAGGAATCTGTGCTGTCACTCAATGCCATTCAAACCCTGCAGTGTCTTCAGGACAGTGCAAGTGTGCAGTCTGCTCACTGTGCCCATGGCTTCAAATTAGCAAATGCAAAACTGAGATAAAGGATTTTGTACAATGTCAGAACATGGAACTGGTATCAGCTGAGCACGGTGGTGTATGCCTACTCAGAAAGCTGAGGCAAGTGGATTGCAAGTTCAAGGCCAGCATGTGCAACTTAGTGAGACCTGTCACAAAATAAAAAATAAAAAGGATGGGGGATGTATCTCAGTGGTTAGCGTGCTTGTCTATCACATATGAGGCTCTGGGTTCAATCTCCTAAACTAATAAAACAAAACAAAACAAAACAAAATTAATAGATACCTTATAAGAATTTTTTCTTTTGCATGCTGGGCAAGTGCTCTACCACTGAGTTACACCCCAGTCCTGTAAGGATGTTAAAGAATGATGTAGTCAGTGGGGAATGAAATAAACAAATTATATGGTTATACTGTGTGCATATGCAAATTTCTAACAATGAATCTCACTATTATATATAATTATAATGCACCAATAAACACACACACACATACACACACACTCACACACAAATAATATAGTTAGTCTACCTGCTTTAAAAGTGTATCCTGTTGGGGCTGGGGTTGTAGGTCAGTGGTAGAGCACCTGTCTAGCATGTGTGAGGCACTGGGTTTGACTCTCAGCACTGCATATAAATAAATAAAATAAAGGTTCACCAACAACTTAAAAAATTTTTAAATTGTATATCTTGTTGGATATGAAACCTAAATGCAGTACATAACTCTCTAGGCATGTCTCAAAACACAAATTATTTACATCAGGAGACCCCAAATAACTATTTATACCTAAAAACATTTCAGTACTTAAAAACAGCCTGGGATTCAAGTATACCAGAATCCTGGACCACTAAAACCTTGTACTACAATTACATGCAATTCCAAACACTATCTGTATACTAAAAATCCCATATTATTCATGTCCACTATAGCCAATAACATACACCCAGGTGCCTCCTGGAGCACTCCACTTGCATTCATTCAATTAGTAACATACGCGCAATTTAAGAGGCTCTGGGCATCCTGACATGACTGAGACAAGCTCTCATTCTAAAAAAGGAAAACAAAGTTAAAACAAGTTGGTGCAACATCATGAATGGCACAGCTGAAGTGTTTAGGGAGCACAAAGAAGGGAAGGGGCAGAAAAGGTGTGGGTTGACTTGTAACCCCGGAAATGATATGCAAAAGTCCTAACCCCTGACACCTAGGAATATGAACTTATTTGTAAGTAAAGTCTCTGCAAATACAATTAAGTTCAGCTGGGTACAGGGGTGCACGCCTGTAATCCCAGCAGCTTGGGAGGCTGAGGCAGGAGGATTGCAAGTTAAAGCCAGCCTCGGCAATTTCGCGAGGACCTAAGCAACTCAGCAAGACCCTGTCTCTAAATAAAATACAAAATAAGGCTAGGGATGTGGCTCAGTGGTCTAGTGCCCCTGAGTTCAATCCCTGGTAACAACAACAACAAATATATATATATATATATATATATATATATGAAATCAAGTTCATATGGAACTCAATTAAGGTGGGCCGCTAAAGCCACCAACTAGGTCCTGGAGACATGAAGACATAGAGAAGACAACGGAGGGAGATGGCCGAATAAGACAGAAGCAGAGATTGGAGTGACACCGTAGAAAGGCAAGGAGCATCAAGAACAGCTGACAGCCACAGAAGCAGGCAGAGGCCAAGAGTCTCTCCAGAGCCCTCAGAAGGAGCACGGCCCCTGCTGACCTCTTGATTTCACACTTCTAGCCTCCAGAACTGAAGAAAAAATAAACTGATATTGTTTTAAGCCATCTGGTTTGTGATAATTTGTTACAGCAGCACTAGGAAACTAATACAGAAAGCTTCTAGGTGAGGTGAGCCTGGAGTTGAAGCTGGAAAGGCAAGCAGGTTTTCACCAAGAGAAAGGAACGACATTCTAGGCAGAGATCATTTGAGCAGAGGTGAGCAGTCATCAAACAGATGGGCGTGTTCAGAAAACAGAAAGTATGCTGCTCAGTGTGGCCAGGGCACCCAGTGCAAGAGATGGAGAAAGTGGAGATGATACAGTGTGTTTGCCTTGTTACAGAGTTTGGACTTAACCCTGTACATGCTGGGGGCCATTAAATGGTTTTTGTGTAGAGGAGAGAGGCAACTTGGTATTTGATCAGACAGCAGAGGAGTCAGAACACAGCAGTAAGACCCGGAAGAAGGCAGCTGTAATGCAGGTGAAAAAGGGAGGGTAGAAAGGAGTCAAGGAGGCAGAATGAGCAGGGCTTGGAAGTAATAGAAATAACAATGGACAAACAACAGGGGATATGAGATCAAATTAGTGGATTTAAACCCTGCTCTGCGGCAGTCTACACTACCATCTCCTCACTGGCAAGTAAGAGAGCTAAGACTACTGCGCCGGAGGGGACTAGAAAGACTCTAGGAGACATTGCAACTGCAAATAGGCAACAGGCACCTGGTTTAATGTAGCTGCCTGTGAGCTGCTGCCATTATTATGGATCACCAAAAGATGTGGAAGATATTTCAAACTCAATGTGTTCCTAACTTAGTATTGCTAAACATATTATTGCTGCCTTTTCTGATCCCTGAAATGACTTCTTCATATTTTTTTGTTTGTTTGTTTTGGTATTGGGAATTGAACCCAGAGGCACGTCACCACAGAGCTATATCCAACCCTTTTTTATTTTGAGACAAGGTCTAAGTTGCTGAGGTTCTCAGCAAAATTGCCCAGGCTAGCCTCAAACTTGTAATCTCCAACCTCAATCTCCTAAATGCTGGGATTACAGGTGTGTACCACCACGCCCAGCAGCTCAAAAGATTTTATTTTATTTTTTAAAAATCTTTTTAGTCATCGATGGACCTTTATTTATTTATTTATATGTGGTGCTGAGAATTAAACCCAGGGCCTCATATGTACCAGGCAAGCGCTCTGCCACTGAGCCACAACGCCAGCCCCTCAAAAGATTTTAATAAGTGATAATCTGAGTTTGGTGAGACAGCATTATCCTACAGCTAATAAGGAAGGGTGTCGTTGTTATATATCTAGAAGTTGTTTTGGTATTCCCATTTAAAGATCTATAAAAATATTTACATCCTTGGTCCAAAACTTCTAAATCTGGGAAATTATTTTAAGAAAACAGAAAGGCAGTCAAAGTATGTTTATTATAAAGTTATCTATAATCTCAAAAGTTAGGGAAATTCTGAATATTTATTGGGCATATACTTTTTTAAAAAATATTTAATTTTTTAGTTATAGGTGGACACAATATTTTTATTTTATATTTATGTGGTGCTGAGGATCGAACCCAGTGCCTCATACATGCTAGGCGAGCGCTCTTCCTCTGAGCCACACCTCAGCCCCTGGGCATATACTTTTTAAATTTTTTTTTTAAATTATAGATGGACACAACACCTTTATTTTATTATTTTTATGCAGCACTTAGGATCAAACCCAGTGCCTCACATGTGCTAGGCAAGAGCTCTACCACTGAGCCACATCCCCAGCTATTAAGCATATACTTAAGTACTTTAAGTAATCCCCTCAAGTCTCCCTACAACTATGAAGTACAGAGTAAGAATATCCCCATTTTTTTAAAAGAATTTTTTTAGTTGTAGATGGACACAATATCTTTATTTTATTTGTTCATTTTTTATGTGGTGTTGAGGATCGAACCCAGTGCCTCACATGTACGAGGCATGCACTCTACCACTGAGCTACAACCCCAGCCCACAATATCCCCATTTCACAGATGAAGAAGCAAAAGTTCAGAGGGTAAACTTGTCTGAGGACATCCAACCAACAGATAGTGAAGAAAAGATCCGAACCCAGGCAGTTTTACACCAGAATCTCACCATTTTTTCTTTCTTTCCTTTTGGTAGTACTGGGGATTAAATCCAGAGTCACTTTACCTCTTAGCTACAAACTCAGTTCCTCTTTTTCTTCTTCTTCTTTTTTTTTTTTTTTTGATACCAGGGATTGAACTCAGGGATGCTTAACCACTGAGTCACATCCCAGCCCTTTTTTGTATTTTATTTAAAGACAAGGTCTTGTTGAGTTGCTAAATTGCTGAGGTTGTCTTTGAACTTGTAATCCTTCTGCCTCAGACTCCTGAACCTCTGGGATTACAGATGTATGCCACTGCGGCCAGTTCTTATAAGCATTTTAAAGGCAGAAACAGTCACACTTACTTTATGTACTTATTTATTTATTTTTGCCGTACTAGGGATTGAACCCAGGGACATATTCTCATTGAGCTACAACCCTACCCTTTTTCAGTTTTTGAGATAGGGTCTCGCTACATTGCCCAGGGCTGGTCTCCAACTTCTCATCCTCCTGCCTCAGTTTCTGAGTAGCTAGGATTATAGGAGTGTGCCACTGCAACCAGATCATTTTATTTTTTAAATATTTACTCTAGGATATAGAATCTGTCTACAATCTGTTCTGAATAAAAGCTTATTGGTGATAAAACATGTCTATCTCAGCCCAAAGTCCAGCATCCTAATAGAAGCATTCCTAGTAAAGTCAGCAACAAGACAAGGAGGCCCACTGTCACCTATGCAGCACATTAGCCAATAGAATCAGGATAGAGAGAGAAATTGGAAAAAGGACCACTGGAAAGTAGATGGTACCCTTGTCATCATATACAGATAATAATAACAGACACCTGGACAATATCAAAGAATAAACTGCAAAACTATCACAACAAGAAGAGAATTCCCAAGAATAAAGTTATACAATATTAGAAATCAATGATTTTCATATACACAAAACCAGTACTAGATATAATGAGATATAGGACTCCCATTTACAGCAGCATCGACAATATGAAATGAGGTCTGGGGACGTGGCTTAAGTGCCCCTGGGTTCAATGCCATCCCCCCAGAAATCAATATATAAAAAAAAAAGTGGCTGGGCATGGTGGCTCACGCCTGTAATCCCATCAGCTCAGAAGGCTAAAACAGGAGGATTGAGTTCAAAGCCAGACTCGGCAACAGTGAGATGCTAAGCAACTTAGTGAAACCCTGTCTATAAATAAAATACAAAATAAGGCTGGGGATGTGGCTCACTGGCCAAGTACCCCTGAGTTCAATCCCTGGTACCCTCCCCCAAAAAAGTGCACATATACACACACATAAATATAAAATGAGGTGAGCAGGATGTAATTAAGGGGTAGAACACATGCTTAGCACACATGAAAAGTACTTAATCCCTAGCACCCCCCCCAAATATATGTATATAATTATAATATAAATATATGTATCTATACCACACACATATACATACCATGAATAAATTTATATAATAATAATAAAAGAAGTATTTGGGGCTTGAGGTTATTCACCTTCATGAAGGGATTAATGCCCGGACTGGTTAATTCTCTCAGAAGTGAGTGAGTTTTGCTCTCATTTTTGAAAATGAGTTTGGCTTCCTCAGTTCTCCCTTGCTTTCTCTCTCTCTACGTGACCCTCTACCCTTCTGTTATGTTATGACACAGAATAGGACCCTCACCACATGCCCTTTGACTTCCCAGACTCCAGAACTGTGAGTCAAAATTAACTTCTATTGTTCATAAATCATCTAGTCTCAGGTATTCTGTTACAGCAACAGAAAATAGACTAAGACATGTTAGAACAATTTTTAGCCTTCTGGGGAAAAAAAAGTATGCTTTATTTGCACGGCCAACCTTATAACAGGATAAATTCCATATGGCTCAAAGACTTAAGTATGAAAAAAAACCCACAAAAGTTCTCAAAGAAAATATGGAAGAATGTATAAACTTAGAGTATAAAAGGCCTTCATAAACCTGACTCAAAATACAGAAGATATAAAAGAAAGATATATATACACACACACACACACACACACACACACACACACACACACACATATTTGATTACAAAAAGATGAAACTTCTACAGGGTGGAAATTACCATAAGCAAAGGCAAAAGATAAATGACAAAATGCAAAAATGCAAGACAAGAGGGTAATCTATATAATATATATCAAGCTTTTAAGAAATTGATAAGAAAAATAATAATAATCTTAAAAAATAGGACAAAGGACAGTTTGCAGAAAAAAATACAAATGTCTCTTAATCCTATTATTAAAGGATGCTCAACCTCCCTCATAAAAATATAAACACAAATGAAAACTACACTGATGGGTCATTTTTCCCTCTATTCATTAAACATCTGAAAATTTGGCTGGGAAGAGAGCACTTGCCTAGCATGCATGCAGCTCTGGGTTTGATCCCCAGCAGTGCAAACAAACAAAATCCAAAATTTGATAATATTGACAAAGCTTTGGGAAAACACTCAGTCATTGCTCTCTATCTCTGGCACTCTCAGTCACTGATGTGGAAATACAAAGTGGTACAAGCCCAAGGAGAGCAATTTGGCAATAACTCTCAAAATTACAAATGCACATAATCTCTGACCCAGCAATTTCACTTCTGGGAATTTGTCTCTACAAGTATGCTACCACATGATCAAAATGACATATGAATATGGTTATTCACTGCAGCACTGTTTGTAATACCAAAACATCCATCAAGCTGGGCATGGTGGCACATGCCTGTAATCCTAGTGGCTAGTGGCTAAGAAAGATCACAAATTTGAGGCCAGCTTCAGCAACATGTCTCAAAATAAACAACAACAACAACACAAAAAGAAAGGGCTAGGGATGTAGCTCAGCGATAAAGCACCCCTGGTGCTTTCAATTTCTTGTACTGTGGAAAAAAAAAAGTGTCCATCAAAAGAGGATCGTTAAAACAATTATGCTACATCCATATGATGAAATATTAACAACTCTAAGTAAGGATAAAAAACACTACTGAGGGCTGGGGATGTGGCTCAAGCGGTAGCGCGCTTGCCTGGCATGCGTGCGGCCCGGGTTCGATCCTCAGCACCACATAAAACAAAGATGTTGTGTCCGCCGAAAACTAAAAAAAAAATAAATAAATATTTAAAAAAAAAAAAAAAAACACTACTGATATAGAAAGATGGCTATGATACATAATCTTTAAAAAGGCAAAGTATAAAACAATACATGTGTCTATGTATGTGTAAAATAAGGTTAAAAAAAATTGGGAGCTAGGGCTATAGCTCAGTGGCAGAGTGCTTACCTAGCATGCGTGAGGCATTGGGTTTGATCCTCAGCACCACATAAAAATAAAGAACAAATAAAATAAAGGCCTTCTGTCCATCTACAACTACAAAAAAATTTTTTTTTAAAAATTGGAAACTCTCCAAGGGTTAACCAAAAAACCCAGAATAGTAGCTGACTGTTGGGGCCTGGGAGACAGGAGATAAGAATGGGATAGAGACTTTATGCATTATTTTAAAAATATTTTTTGAGTTCTGAATCATATGAATATATTCAGAAATAAAGTATTTTAAGTTTGTCAAATAAATCAGTGAAGTATTAACTATCAGTCTCATACTTAACCAGATCCAGCCTACAATGCAAGATTAAAATATGTTACCAGCCATAACGGTGCATACCTGTAATCCCAGCAAATTCGGAGGATGAGGCAGGAGGATGGAAAATTCCAGCCCTGCCTCAGCAACTTAGCGAGGCCCCATCTTAAAATAAAATGAAGTAAATAAATAAAGGTCTGGGGATGTAGCTCAGTGTTAAAGTGCTGCTGGGTTCAATCCACAGTACCCAAAAGAAAAAAGAAAAAAAAAATTATTAAAATATCCTGTGAGCTCCCAGAGTGATACAAGTCTGTTTCTTTACTTAAATCAAGATTCATGCACTACATGAAAACAAGCTGACCTTCAGTTGTGAAAAGTAAAGAAGCTGTATTCCTATTGGGAGAGAGAGAGTAATGGGGTGGGGTCACAAGCAATGCGGGAGAACTAATTCCAGCTGAATAGCTCTTTTATTTTCTAGTGTGATTATCAATCTGGTTAATGGCCTGATGGTAGGCATGGAAAGGAAGAACAGTCACAAACAGTCAATGGTAAATAAATCCATGGGCTTTGATGGCTGGTTGGCTGTGGAAAGCTAAACAGATATAAAAAGACAATAGGGGCCAGGCATGTGGTGAACACCTGTCATCCCAGCAGCCTGGGGAGGCTGAGGCAGGGAATTTCGAGTTCAAAGCCAGCCTCAGCAATAGCGAGGCTCAGTAAGACCCTGTCTCTAAATAAAATACAAAATAGAGTTGGGGATGTGGCTCAGTGGTTGAGTGCCCCTGAGATCAATCCTCAGTGCCAAAAAAAAAAAGACAACAGGGGCTGTGGTTGTAGCTCAGTAGCAGAGCGCTTGCCTAGCACAGGTGAGGCTCCGGGTTCCACCCTTAGCACCACATAAAAAACAAATAAAACAAGACATTCTCTGAAATCTTGGACAATTAAAAATAAAAAGACAACAGTATCTTTTAAAGCCTAGGTGTTCAGTGGTAGCACTAAAAATCGGAAAGTCCAGAAGAAATGGCTTAGAGGAAAAGCAATGCCGGTTGTAAGTGCATTTGAGGTGAGAGGAAAATCAGTTTGAGGTGGCTGGAAAGCCACTGGAAATGCTGATCTGAAATTCAGAGGGACAGTCAGACTTGAAGACAGGTGCAAGAGACATCTACAGATAGTGATTGGGCTGTTAGCGGGGATGAAGGGGCTGAGTGGAAACAAGCGCTAAGATGAGAAACTGGAGGATCGCCCATGGCCACAGAGTAGGATGGGCAGGAGAAGCCAGCATCACAGAGAATTATAGGCAGAATTAGGAGAGCTTTGTGACATGTTAGTGAGGGGTGGGAGTTTTAAGAAAGACACAGTGTAAGGGCTAAAGGGTTGAGGGACAATAAAAACAGTAGCAGTGTTCATGGTCTCATTTAATCCTCACATATAGCAATGAGTCAGGTAGATGGTATTATCACCCCCTTGTTTTACAGAACAGGCCATTAACCCAGACAATGACTCCAAAGTTGCATGACATAACTTTGGGAGATCAGAATTCTGATGCTATTTCGCTATTTTTTACACTAACTTAGCTATATGTCTGTAAGGCAAGTAACTGCCTCTTAAGGCTTCATTTCCTTCCTGGCATATTGAAAGGATTGGTGTAGATCATCTTCAGTTCTTTGCAACGTGAGTCTTGAATTAAGACAGAATGAAAGAAGTTCATACACAAGAGACAGACCATGAATTAAAAATCTAGCCCACATTCAGAAAAATATGCTACTTTTTTTTTGGGGGGGGGATGGGTACTAGGGATTGAACACAGGTGCACTTAACCATTGAGCCACACCCCCAGCCCTTTTTATTTTTTATTTTGAGATAGGGTCTTGCTAAAATTGCTTAGGGCCTTGATACGTTGCTGAGGCTGGCTTTGAACTCACAATCCTCTTGCCCCAGCCTCCAAGCTTCTGGAATTATGGGTATAAACCATGGGGCCCAACATTATGCTACATCTCTTTTAAGAGATCAGTGACAGGCTGGGGATGTAGCTCAGTGGTAGAGCGCTTGTCCAGCATGCATAAACTCTGAGTTCAATTCCCAGTACCTGCCCCCACCCACTAAAAAAAAAAAGGAGGTTTATCAAACTGGGTTCAGGAAGCTGAAGCAGGAGGACTTCAAATTCAAGTCCAACCTGGAAAACTTAGCAAGACCCTGTCTCAAGAAAAAAAAAGTCCAGAGAACAGGGGAGCTGGTAGTGAAGGCTAGCAGGTATTAGGACTTGGGTGCATCCCCAGATCCATAAGAAGAGATTAAGAAGGGGCTGGGATTGTGGCTCAGCGGCAGAGCACTCGCCTAGCACGGGCGGAACCCGTGTTCGATCCTCTGAACCACATAAAAATAAAGGCATTGTTTTGTGTCCATCTACACTTAAAAAAAAATAAAATTAAAAAAAAAAATAAAATATATATATATATATATATATATATATATATTAAAAAAAGAGAGATATAAGACATTAGTCAAGATAAATTATCCTTTAAGGATAATTTTTTTACAATAAAATCAGCTTAGATTTTATTGTTAAATAAATCTGAATGATAAATATTCTAAGTTTTTTCTTCTTTTTTTGAGACAAAGTCTTGCCTAGTCTGTCTCAAACTTCCTGCCTCCACTGCCTGAGTAGCTGAGACTACAAGCATGCACCATCCCCACCCCCCGCTAGAATGCTGAATGTCTGATCCAGTGTATTTCCAAGCAATAAATTCATTTATATCTATAGTTACAAAAAAGTTGTGTATGTGTGTGAGGTGTAATATTTAATATTTAAGTGAGGTATAATAACAAGAATTATAAATTTTCATTTGTGGGTTGAAAATGCTGCAGCATGTCCTTAGCATACTCAAGACCTTGGGTTCAAACCCCAGCACCAAAAATTTATTTATATATATCTTTCTATATATATTTTCCCACATACCTGGAAATTTATGAATGCTGTTGTTGAACCCTGTTAAATCAGTCGAATGAAGTAAAAAAAGTAAAGATTCCAAGTGAAACAAAGTCTGTATGTGGAGAACTGTCCTGTAGAGAGAGAAAAGAGCTAGTTATAATGTACTTTTATAATAAGAGAAACATCTATTAAAATACATATTTATTTAAATAAATTATATGGGAGCATCTATAAGATCATTTTTCAGCATGTAAAAATAGATAATCTGGCATAGATTATTATTGGAAAATCATCTGGTCATCAATTTGTTCACTGAGATTAAACATATATATGTATGTGTATATTTACCCTCAATATTGAAGTATACAAAAGAGATATATACAATATTGAATAAATCATGACAAATTGAAAGCAAACGCTTTTTTAAATTTTTTTTTTTTTAGTGTCGATGGACATAAAACTTCATTTATTTATTTATTTACTTACTTATTTATTTTATGTGGTGCTGAGGATAGAACCCAGTGCCTCCTGCATGCAAGTCAAGCACTCAACCACTGAGCTACAAACCCAGCCCCTAAAGCACTTTTTAACTTTTACAATAAAATAAACTTCTTAAGATGACAGACTTTTCAAAGGCAGGACAGCAGACACCACCAAAACAAAACATTAAGTCCTCTTGCCCTTTTCCTTCAAGTGGCATCAGCATGATTTACAAGAGAACAGAATACAATAGCTTTAAGGATTCAACTTGAAAAATTCAACATATCTTAAAAGCAGTATAATTCTGAGGGAAGTAGGGAAAAAAAGTTCTATTCTATATGGTTCAGAATGCCTACAAGTCACTCAGATCTTTCATATAACTCTTTCAATTTGCCAGACTGTACCAGAGTGTACCACGTTTTGCAACTACAGATATGATAAGCAATGTTGTTTTAGAAAGCAGTTTCACCCAGGAAGGAGTTGTACACACCTGTAATCCCAGTGACTCCAGAGGCTGAGGCAGGAGGGCTGTAAATTTGAGGCCAGCCTGGGCAATTAAGCAAGGTTCTGTCTCAAAATAAAATAAAAAGGGATAGGGTATAGCTGAGTGGTTCTATCCAAACCTTTCCATAACAAAGAAAAAACATTCTAATTTTTGCATGGATCATTATGGTTTTGTTAATGTAGAGTTCTTTATTTCCATAAGCACTGGAAAAATGAATTTGATGTAAACCAATTAGTTAAGCTAAGAATTCTCACCAAAATAATGTTGACTGCATTCATAGAATCACTTTTTTTTTTTTTTTTTTGGTGGTAGGGAATGAACCCGTGGTGTTATACCAGTGAAAAACATCCTCACCCCCTTTTAAATTTTGAGACAGGATCTCACCAAGTTTCTGGGTTGGCCAGAACTTATGGTCCTCCTGCCTTCGCCTCCTGAGTCATTGGGATTACAGGTATCACTCTTTTTTTTTTTTTTAATACTTTTTTTTAGTTGTAGTTGAACAAAATACCTTTATTTTATTTATTTTTTTAATGTGGTGCTGAGGATCAAACTCAGCACCTCACACATGCTAGGCAAGTGCTCTACTGCTGAGCCACAACCCCCAGCCCCCAGGTATCACTTTTTATAATAATTTTTTCAAATTACAAAAATATTATGTGCTTATAAAAATACAGTCAAGTATTAAAAAAGCCAGTTGAAAATTTAAAATTTTTTGAAATTTTTAAATAAACAATTTATTTTTATTTTATTTTGGTACCAGAGATTGAATCCAGGGGTGCTTAACCACTGTGCCACATCCCTCAGCCCTTTTTTTTATTTTGGGACAGGGTCTCACTAAGTTGCATAGGGCTTCACTAAGTTGCTTAGGGTCTTGCTAAATTGCTGAGGCTGGCTTTGAATTTGCAATTTTCCTGTGTCAGTTTGCTAAGCCCCCTGGAATTACAAGCATGTGCCACTGTATCTGGTTGAAATAAACAATTTATAATGATAATTTTAAAATAATTTTACAAATAATTTATTACTTTATAATTTATAATTAGTTATAATTATTATTTATGGGGTATAAACTGATGTTATGTTTTTGCAATCACAGTTGTAACAAGTATTGTTATTTCAAAAAGCAGTTTCAGGGCTGGGGTTGTGGCTCAAGTGGAAGAGCGCTTGCCTAGCATGTGTGAGGCACTGGGTTCAATTCTCAGCACCACATACAAACAAATAAATAAATACATAAAGGTCCATCAATAACTAAAAAATAAAATAAAATAAAAAGGAATTTCAGCTAGGAAGGAGTTGTGGTGCATGCCTGTAATCCCAGTGACTGGGAAGGATGAGGCAGGAAGGATGAGGCTAGTCCTGAACTTGCAATCTTCCTGTCTCAGTCTCCCTGATTGCTGGGATTCCAGAGGTGCATCACCATGCCCCACAGAATCTGCCCCCCCCCCTTTTTTTAGTACCAAGGATTGAACTCAGGGGCAAATGAACCACATCCCCAGCCCTTTTTTGTATTTTATTTAGAGACAGGGTCTCACTAAGTTGCTTAGGACCTCACTAAATTGCTGAGGCTGGCTTTGAACTTACAATGCTCCTTGCCTCAGCCTCTTGAGCCACTGAGATTACAGGTGTGCACCACCATGCCCAGCCATTTCCCTCTTTTCAAAGGCTAAATAATATTTCATTGTGTACTCAATATCACATGTTCTTTATCCATTCAACTTTGATGGGCACTCAGGCCAACATGGGAATGCATGAAATGACTTTTAATTGAGATCCTGAAAACACCACCAGAGAAAAGTAGAACTATTCAAATATTTTTTCATCTACTTTCTCTAATAAAAACAAAGACACCAATTACCTATTCCTGAGGGAGTCTGAATTCTGGCAACTCAAAACTGTTCAAAACACTGCTGACACAGAGGTTTGGGAAACAATTTCTAAGTATCAACCAATAGAGAAAGTAGACAAGATGATCAGAGCATTCCATAAAACGTAATGGGATTTCTTCTTGGATTGGCAAAGGTTATTAGGGGAAAACAAACTAACAAAAACTCCATCAATGTCTCTACAGCTGGGAATAATATGAGAAACAAAATGAATCTTTTTTAAAATGTAGTGCTGGGGCTCGAACCCAGTACCTGCTAGGCAAGCACTATGACACAGAGCTACATTCCAGCCCCAAAAAGAACTTTAAATAAAAAGTCAAAAGCAGAGGGCTGGGGATATAGCTCAGTTGGTAGAGTGCTTGCCTCACAACACAAGGCCCTGGGTTCAATCTCCAACACCCTCAAGAAAGGGTTGAAGGGGCTGAGGTTGTGCCTTAGAGGTAGAGCACTGGCCTAGCATGTGTGAGGCACTAGGTTCAATCCTCAACACCACATAAATATAAAATAAAGATATTGTGTCCACCTATCACTAAAAAATAAATATTAAAAAAAAGGTTGAGAGGGCTGGGGTTGTGGCTGAGTAGTAAGTCGAGTGCTTGCTTAGTGTGAGGCACTGGGTTTGATCCTCAGAACACATAAAATAAATAAAGTTAAAAGAAAAAAAAAGCAAGCTGAGAGCAAAAGGTGGTAGAGGTGAGAAGCAACAAACCTCGGACATGGATTATCCACTGTGACATCAAGGTACAATAAGAAATAGAATTGGCTATGAAAGGGATTTTAGAAATCGCCAACAATTAAAACAGCAGGATTCAATTTAAGGATAAACCAGGATTCTGCGGTTTCGGGGAACAAAATTAATGTATTTTTTGGTGGTTGTTGTTCTGGGTTTTTGTTTTGGTTCCAGGGATTGAACCCAGGAGTCCTTAACCACCAAGCCACATCCCCAGCCCTTTTTAATATTTTATTAGAGACAGGGTCTGAGTTGCTTAGGGCCTTGTTAAGATGCTGAGGCTAAGTTTGAACTCGTGATTCTCCAGCCTCAGCTTCCCTAGTAGCTGGGATTACAGGCCACACCTTGCCATGCCAAAAGTTCATCTAATTAGAGTCCTAATTAGGCAAGAGGGCACTCAGAGAATGGTGTTACTTTGACAGCTCCACAACTTTGACAGTGTTACTTAAGAGCATATTAACTAGTTCGGTACTGGGTCTGCATGGTGCCCAGCAAAAACTAATTCTGTACCTTTTTAAGAGAACTGGTTGGGATTATGCATGCTAGGCCCTGGGTTCAATCCCCAGCACGGGATAGAGGGGGTGTAGAACTGCTTGTTGAACATTGTCTGTGCCCTTGACAGCTTTTACATGCTGGTGAAATTTCATTTTTAAGAATAATCACCAAGTTCTGCCCTGGAGGATATCAGAGTACCTTTGTGAATTCACACTAGCATCCTTTCTAACTTCCTATGGAAAGCTGAAAAGTACATTTCCCAGACTCCTTTGCAGTTAAGTTTTCCCATGTGAAATGGGGCCCATCAAGAAGAGTTATTCTGTTGCGATTTAGAAGACAAAAAAATCGAGGCAGGAACCATCTTTCCACAGTTGGGGCTGTCAATGCCAGCAAGCACATTTATGGAAATTTCATTGTCAAGAATTCCTTGGTTGTGAGGAGACAACTGTGACGAAGATGGCAATCACTATTTGGTGGGTGTTGAGGGGCAGCTGAGCAATAGCAGCTGATCCTCAACTGTTAGCAATGTCACTGACAGAATCCTGATTCCTTCCCTGGTGGGCCCATTAGGCAGTCTTGTTCTGGGATCATTTCTGAAGGCTTAACCTGGAGCCCCCTCTACACCAGGTCTTCTGATGATGTTATAAGCATCTAATTCTCTTTATCAAGTCCTCTTCTACTTAAGATACTAGAGTGGTTTCTGTTTTCTGCAGCTAGATCTAGACATTATATTGGTATCATCTACCTCAGTATTTAAGCAGGGGGGTGAGCGGTGACTGTGAGCTGCCAGTCAGGTAGCATACTCTGAGGTACACTTGGAATGAGACTGCCTGTGCGCAGATTCTGGCTCTCTAAGCACTAAAGGGGTGACCTGGAAGTTAGCTTTCCTGTGCCTTAGTTTCTTCATCTGTAAAATGGGGACAACTCAGAGATCTGTGAGACAGAGTAAATAAGAAGATAATCTAAATATAGTGCTTACAACAGTGCCCTGTTTATAACAAGCCCTAAATAAATGTTGGCTATTATCATCAGCATTATTATTATTAAATAAGCAAGCCACTTTAAAACACTGCTTTTACTTGGTAGAAAAGGCAAGCATTTTAGCATTTAAACACCACAAATTCCTTTTAGCTTTCAGAATGCTAATTTATACAGAGGTGAGCACAGCTGAGCACAGTAGCCTGCACCTGTAAACCCACTAGTCAGGAAGTTGAGGCAGGAGGATGGAAAGTTCAAGGCCTGGGTTGGTTTGCCAAAGTGTGCTCTGTTGATGAAAGGAAAATTGCAGATTCTGGAATAAAATTTTCCCCAACTATTCCGAAATTATAAGGATTTCATGTTGTACCTTATCCAACAGTGCCAGCAAGCAGGGGGATCTGAAGGTGACACAAAGCCTCTGCCAAACCCTCCATAATTCACATATGCAGCTGAGAGCCACAGAACTCAAAGCAGCAGGGATTTTCTGGAGATCGAGAAAAACAATTACAAAAAACCTATTTCATCTTTTGATTCAATAACTAATTTACACTGTTCCAAACTCCATACAGCTATACCCAATTTCTTTTCCTATATTTTTTTAAAGAAAAAAACTGTTTATTCTATTTTTATGATGAGGACAGATATCCAAACTGAAAGGTGAGATACATTCATTCAATTTGTATTTATCGCCCAGTGTGGTGATGCACACCTGTAGTCCCAGTGACTCTGGAGATTGAGGCAGAAGGACTATAATTTGAGTCCAGTCTCAGCAACTTAGTGAGTCCTTAAGCAAATTAGCAAGACTCTGACTCAAATTTTAAAAATAAATAAATAAAAAGAGTAAGGAGTGTAGTGTAGATCAATGGTAAAGTACCCCTGGGTTCAACCTCCTAGCACCAAAAAAAAAAAAATCAAGTATTTATTGGCTAGTGCACGCCTGTAGTATCAGTTAATTAGGAGACTGAGGCAGAAAGTTCAATGCCAGCCTCAACTACTTAGTGAGATAATGCCTTAAAATAAAAAATAAAAAGGGATGGGGATGTAACTCAGTGGTAGAGCACCCCTAAATTCTATCCCCAGTACCACACACACGTACATAAGTGGCTTCCACCACTTATTTATTTATTGTACTGGGGATTGAACCCTGGGGTACCAGAATACTCTAAACTGTTCACTTTTAAAGGCTGAGTTGTATAGTATGTGAGTTAGATCTCAAAATAAATAGCTAAGCACTTGACACTCATTATCTTACTTCAGTCCTCACAATGGCCTCATGAGGTAAACACTGCTGCGATTCCCCCTGTACAGGTAAAGAAATTAAGGCAGAGAAGATTAAAATGACATCTTCAAAACTACACAATGAGCAAGTGAGCAGACTAGAATACAGGTAGACTGCCCCAAAGTCAACAAGCCTAAGTCTCACTCTCCTCTGCCCACCATAACACGTGCAAACACCTCGCACACTGCCTGCCATGTAGTTAGGGCTCAATGAATCATAGGTATTACTGAAATGATGATCCACCTTGCACACCCAAAAGGACCTGAGAAATATGGGAGGATGGAACCAGGGGGAGAGGCAAGGACAAGAAATACCAACATATATATATGTGTGTGTATGTGTGTGTGTGTGTAATAAGAATTGTAATGCATTCCGCTGTCATTTTTTTTAATCAATTAAAAAAATAAAGAAATACCAACTTAAAGCCTAACGCAATTGTCGAAACAAGCAATGGTGAGGAATTTACTAAGACAATGGCAGTGAAGGCAGGAAAGCGCAAAAAGTAGGAAAAAAAAAATGAAGTGTCCTCTACATCGGCGTCAGCTACAACATTCATATCTACGGGACTTTAACATAAATTAGATGCATCAAGAAAAGCTGATTTTCAAGGCTGGGGTTGCGGCTCAGTGGTAGACCACTTGCTAGCATGTGTAAGGCCCTGGGTTCAATCCTTAGCGCCACATAAAAATAAATAAAATAAAGGAATCATGGGGGCTGGGGATGTGGCTCAAACGGTAACACGCTCGCCTGGTGTGCGCGGGGCACTGGGTTCGATCCTCAGCACCACATAAAAAATAAGATAAAGATGTTGGGTCCACCGAAAACTGAAAAATAAATATTAAAAATAAATAAATAAAGGAATCATGTTATTAAAAAAAAAGAAAGAAAGAGAGGCTTAATTTCAGAATACGTGACAGTCACAGAAATGGGTAATACATTTCAGATTTTGTTTCAGTTGATTTTATAAGTTGAAACAGCAGTTACGGGGCTGGGGATGTGGCTCAAGCGGTAGCGCGCTCGCCTGGCATTCGTGCGGCCCGGGTTCGATCCTCAGCACCACATACAAACAAAGATGTTGTGTCCGCCGAAAACTAAAAAATAAATATATAAAAAAAAAATTCTCTCTCACTCTCTCTCTCAAAAAAAAAAAAAAAAAAAAAAGAAACAGCAGTTAGACTAATTCACGTAAGACATCCGAAAGTCCAATGGAAACACTTTAAAGATCTCTAAGAGTTAAATATCTATTATAGATTTAAGAATATTACATAATTTAAGATTCCCATTAAGTTCAATGGCCTTTTAAAAGGTGGTTGGAAAAAACAATTACATATTTTAGGAACCATTAAGTTTGAAGGTCTTTGGAATAGAGAACAAAGACATGTTCTTCTCTGAGTAAACTGAAGAATTAAGTCTAGAAGACCACCTGTTTTTAGATAGACAGCATTAATCTAGAATTTACTGTGTCCCATCAGGGTCACTGAAATGAATCTCATTAGCCTCCTTAGCAAAAATTCCTGGATCAAAACTTTAGCTAATTGGAGCGGTCATTGTATTCTCTGGTGGATGAACATCTTTCGTAACTGGGAAGATTTAGAATTAAGTACTAAAACACTTAATAGCTATAGTTTACAAAATTCACATTACAACTTACTCCTCAATACAATAGTATTGAGGAGCCTTTAGAAGGTTGATAAGTCCTGGGGGTTGCCCTCATCTCATGGAGAGGAAGAATACCCTAATGAAAGGACTCAAGGACTCAGGAGTTAATTTGTCCCTTTTCATCCCTTCCCTCCCTTCTGCTATGTGAGGACACAGTATTCATCCTCTGGGAGAATGGAACAACAAGGTACCATTTTTGGAAGCAGAGGGCAGTCTTCACCTGACACAGATAGCACTGCCAAGGGCCTTGATCTTGAACTTCTGGGCATCCACAGCTGTTAAGTAATAAATTTCTCTTCCTTATAAATTACCTAGACTCAGGCATCTTATTGTAGCTGCACAAATGGACTAAGACAGGAAAGATCTAGAATTAAGTATAAAAACATTTAAAAGAATCAAAACCATAACTGGGAAAGCCTCGTTGAGATATTTGTCCAAAGCAGGTAACAGAGTCTCATGTGGGTGTCTGAGTGAAAAGTATTTCAAGCAAATGGAATGGCAAATGCAAAGGCCCTGAGGTGAACAGTTAAACATCAAAGGAGGGATGGAGAGAGCAATGGGAGATGGAGCCAAAAAGTGAGGGCAGATTATCAGAGGGTAGGACATGGTACAACCAGTTCCTGTAGGGCCTTGGAAACTATTAATGAGTCTTTGGCTTTTACTATGCATAAGATGGGGAGCAAATACTCAGTTTTGAGCAGAGAAGTAACAAAAACTTCCTTCCAGAGTTCAAAAAATTTATATCAAACCCTTTAAACATTAACGTACCATTATGTCACTGAAAGCGTTAAACCTGCTAGAAACTGTTATATCTATCTGGGGTGGCACAAACCTGTAACCCACTTGGGAGGCTGAGTCTGGAGGATTGCAACTTTAAGACCGGTCTAGCAAACTGGCAAGACCTACCTCAAAATAAAAATTTTAGGGCTGGGGCTGTAGCTAAGTGGCAGACTATTTGCCTAGCATGTGTGAGGCACTGGGTTTGATCCTTAGCACCACATAAAAAGAAATAAAATAAAGGTATGCTGTTCATATACAACTGCAAAAATTTTTTTTTAATGAAAAATAAAAAATAATGAAAAATTTTAAAAAGGGACAGTGGTAAGAGTGCTTGCTTAGCATGTTGGAGGCCCACGGGTTCAATGCCCAGTATTGGGGGAAAAAAGTTTTATCTTAAAATAAGATTTGAATGATAAAGATTAGTTGAGGTTTTTAGAGCTTGGGGAGAATGCTCCTCGAAATGCACAGCACTAAGGAGGCCTGGGGAGGCTCAGCTCCTGGCCTAGGGGTGAATCTCCACCCTTAGCATATATTTCTTCCCCAAATAGAATAACCAATAGCCTGATTGGGTCGTTGTTTTATGTGAAATTAAATGTAGATTCCGTATATGTGAAAGCAGTATGTTTACTACATAAAGTTCTGCAAATATAAAGGTTTATTAGGAATAGAGGTGATATTGGCGCGTGTGGTTTGGAGCCCACTAGGTGTGAATCCAATTCCAAACACGTCTTGGAAAGGTGTGGAATATGGCCACTGGTACAAAGATAAATAAGCACATCTGAACGGGAAGGGGGCCAAACCGCTAATTTACAAAAGAGGCAGTCTCCCCAGGTGGGAGACGCGTGGGTTCGGTTCAGTCACGACACAAATATTCGGGGCTCTGTACTTAGGAGATGTCGTGTTCTCCCTTCGGTTCTAAGCTCAGAACTGTCTTATCATGATATAAAACCACAGAATGGAGGACGCACGGAAAAACTCGGGCTGCCGCCCTGGCAGCTCTCTCTCCCGGCAGCGCCCAGCCTGGCGGCCGCCCGTCGCTGCGCCGGCAACCGGAGCCGGCCGCCGCTGACCCTCCGAGTGCGCGGCGCCCGACGGCTCCAGACACGCCCGGCACCGTCCCCGGCCGGCTTCCCGCCGCCACCGCCAGGAGGCTCCGCGCGCCTTCCCGCCTTTCCCCGGGGCCGGGCCAGGCCGGGCCGAGCCGGGCGGCGGGGCGGGCGCGGGCGGCGACGGTGCGGCCATTGTCCCGCAGCCCCTCCCGGGCGCGCGGGCGGGGGCCGGCCGGCGGGCGGGAGGCACGGGCGGGCGCGGGCAGGGGAGACTCGGAGCCGGTGCCCGCCGCCGCCGCCCGCCGCCCCTCGCGGGCCGGCCGGCCTCAGGCCGGGGCCGCCGCCGCTGCCCGCGTCTCCTTTGTGACGGTCCCCAGCCCTCGGAGCCGGCGCGCCACCGCCGCGCTGCGCCCCGGGCTGCAAATGGCGCCCGCTCGCCTCTGCGCCTCCAGCCGCTCTCGGGCCGGCGACGCCTGCAGGCGACGCGCCCGGGGCCGCGTCCCTGCGCCGCCCGCCGCAGCCGGCCGGGCCGTCCCAGCCCGCGCTGCCGCCGCCCGCGCCGCCGCCCGCAGCCAGGCTCGCGGGCCGGTCCGGCAGCCCCGACGCCCCGCCCGCCCTCCGCCCGCGCCGCGCGCAGCCACTTACCGCGGGCCGCGGCGCACCGGCCGGTCGCGCGCGCGGGCGGGGAAGGTTACTGGTTCTCGGCGGGGGAAAGACCCCCTTCCGAAGCCGTTCCTTTGCGCCCTAAAACAAGTAGCCCCAACGTGAGAGAAACAAAGGTATTTGCTGACGTGGGCGTTGGACAGAAACGCCCGAGGGCTGGGGACACAATTAAAGGGGCAACGCACAGATTTCAGGCACCAACCAGCAGCTTCGCCCACTCCCCCTGCCCTTGCCCACACCCCGCTGCACCCTCCAAAGGCTCTGGGGTGCCCAGATTCCCAGGCAATTGGCTGCGGATCATTATTTTAGACAAGAGCTTAATTTTAAAATTGTACTTTACGTTGGGAAAGGCGCCTCCGGAGGGCAGAAGGGCTGGATTTCTAGGATGTGGGGAAATTGGTTTAGGAAAGAGGGAGGGACTTAGGCGTGCCTACAATTACTGAATAAGTGCATGTGACATTATTGTACTTAAGTTTAGCAACGTCAAATGTAAGAAATTTCCACAGAATTTTCCCCGTTTATTGAAGCAGTTATTTTTGTCGGGGCTAACCTGTTCTAAACCTCTACAGCTCACAAGCATTTCTTTTGAACAAGAAAACCAGAGAGAGGCCGAGATAAAGAGAACATAATTCTTAATTAATATAAAATTCGTAGAAACAACAGATTTTGTATTTCCAAATACAAAAATTCATTGTACATCAAGCTTCTCTTTTGACGTCTCTAATATTTAGAATACCACATCAGGTACATTTGCTAAAATAGTAAATCACCAAATTTTCTTTTACACAAACAAAAATTCTATAAACTAAGTTTTTAGCTCCTTATGCTGGGGTCAGTTACTGAAAAGTACTGTATTTTAGTAAAACTAAAGAAAAAAAAAGATTCATTTTCAAAACCTACACTTATTCCTCTCCCGTGTCTTTAGCCAGTCATGTTAGACAAAGTTTATTACTTTGGTTTCATCAATAATTAGCTGTGCACTTTGAATATCACACTCTGTGAGAAGGATACAAAATATTTGCACTGTCTTTTTCTGTCCCTTCTATATTATTCTAGAGGTGCTTTGCTATTCATTTGTTTCCTGGAATTCTGAATAGGTAAATGGAAATACGTTGAAAACCACTAAGAATCAGTATCATTGAATGTGCTCAGCTGATCTGCTAGCACATTGAAGATTCCCTCAGAAAGATCTGGACATTGTTATAGCAAAAGTTTTGTTTGTTTTGGTGACAATTTCTGTGTTGACAATTTCAGGCTGGCCACTAACTTCCTGGGCTCAAGCCATCCTCCGACTCCCAAGCAGCTAGAACTATAGGCATTGGCACAAAAGGTTTTACCTTAGCCTAAGTGAAACAAAACATGCAAAAGAGTTCCACAAGTATGTTCTTCAAGAGAGTAAACTAGGTTGGTGATAAACGTTTTTTTTTTCCGATGAAGAAGTAATGGGAATTTTTTCCCTCACCTTCATCCTCCTAGCTTCAGGAGTTGGTGCTTCTCAACGCTGTTGCCCCTCCCTTAACCAGCAATTATTCTTTTAAACTCTGGGGTTATTTTTGAGGGGAATTGGAGAATCACCTCCAGTTCATATTCTTTTTTGGTGGTGTTGGAGATTGAACCCAGGGCCTTTCACACGCTAAACAAGTGCTCTACTACTGAGCTCTGCCCTGGGCCCCTTCAGTTAAAATTCTTAAGGGAGAGAATTCATTTTGATTTTATTTCAACACTCATTTTGGGTAAGGTGTTTGCTCTAGGTTCATGGAATGTAATGGTGATCTAAAAATCCATTTGACCCCTGCCTTCATGGAACTTGCAGTCTAGTTGGGAGACAGATGGTAATCAAATAAACATATAATTTGATCCCAGCTGCTTGGGAGGCTGAAGGCAGGAAGATCACAAGTTCCAGGTCAGCCTAGGCAGGGAGACCTGTTTCAAAAATTTGAAAAGGAATGGGGGCAGGGATATAGCTCTGAGGTAAAGTGTCCCTGGGTTCAGTACCCAGTACCCCTCTTCCATACATTGAAAGTATGATTCACAAATTGGATAAACCTGAAGGAAAGGTACCTAGTGCTATAGGAACATAGATGAAAGAGATCTGTCTTATGAGAGAGGGGACCTGTTTTGGGGAAGGCTTCCTGGAAGAAGTTATGTTGAGTAGAAATCTGGTGTAGAAATAAATAGGCAGAGGCATGAATGGTCAGGAGCATTCTGTCTAGAAGGAACAAAATGTACAAGAGTGCTTGGTGGGAAGGAATGTAGCATAAAAGGCTGACAATACCAGAATGCAGAGGGAGGGAAGGTGTCAGAGGATGAGGTGGGAGAAGTAAATAGGGATCAAACCAACATGGCTTTGTGGGCCATGTTAAGAACTTTGGAAGCCATTAATGTGTCTTAAGCTTGGCAGGGTGCATGTGACATGACGAGGTAAAGCATTTTGAAAAGATGACTATGTGGAGAATAAATTGGAAGGAAAGATGGATTACAGTGGTCCAGCTAAGAGATGATGGAATCTTGAACTATAGTGAAGACAGAGGAGATGGAGAGAGATGAAGAGATCAAGAGAAGTGGAGAGAGAACTATAAGAGATAATAAATAGGTTGACTGTGGGGAATGATGATGAGGCTAGTCAAAGACAACCCCTAGCCCCTTGGCTTATGGAACCTGATGGATGATGGCTCTGTTCACTGAGAGAGAAGACCAGAAGAAGATCAGATTTAAAAAGAATAGAAAAGCAACAAAGAAAATAAATCCAGCTTGGACATGTGAGATTGAGGTGTTCTTGGGCTACAGATTGGACATCTTCATTCTTTTTTATGCATGTCATCTGAAACTCATTTATATGTTTGGAGAATTCCTTAACCTTATGATTAATTGTTGGGAGGTAGTATCTGCCTTCTGCAGTAGAGTGTGAAAATGCCAATGACCTGCTTTCCCAGAGTCCCTTGCAGCTACAGACAAGAGCCAGGGTCTCCACTTTGACAATCAAAGATTTTTTTTTTTTTTTTTTTTTTTTTTTTGTGATGCTGGGATTGAACCCAGGACTTTGTGCATGCAAGCACTCTACTGACTGAGCTACATCCCCAGCCTGACAATCAAAGAATCTTTTCTGGCAATAGTGGCTGCAAGATAATATCCAGGTGCCACGATGCCAGGCTTCTAGTGGCAGTATCCACTGTTTAGCTCCAGTACTTTGGGATACAATCTTATGTTCTCAACACTGTGGAAAACAGTGTTGATTTTCCTCAATAGGCCAATTCTGTGATGTGCCTTTGGATACTCTTTCTGGCTGCTTGGCACAGTTTCCAACCCTTGTGCTCTGCCTCTTCCTGTGATTCTATGAACTTTGTTTTGTTTTGTTTTGTTTTGGGTACCAAGGATTGAACTCAGGGGCACTCAGCCACTGAGCCACATCCCCAGCCCAATTTGTATTTTATTTAGAAACAGGGTCTCTCTGGTTGCTTATTGCCTTGCTTTTGCTGAGGCTGGCTTTGAACTCTCAATCCTCCAGCCTTAGCCTCCTGAGCCACTAGGATTACAGGCGTGCACCACTGTGCCCATCCTGTGAACTTTTTTTTTTTTTTTTTGGTGGTTGTAGATGAACAGAATGCCTTTATTTTGTTTATTTTTATATGGTGCTGAGGATCAAACCTAGTGCCTCACACATGCCAGGTGGAGCGCTCTGCCATTGAGCTTCAGCCCCAGCCCCTGTGAACTTTTTTTTTTTTTAATATATTTTCAGTTGGTGACAGACCTTTATTTTTTATTCTTTTATTTATATGTGGTGCTGAGAATTGAACCCAGTGCCTCTCACATAAGAGGCAAGCACTCTACCACTGAGCCACAACCCCAGCCCTCCTGTGAACTTTTAATATATGCGTTTCTGCTTAAATCAGCCAAGGCCATCTGTGCACCTAAAAACCCTCATAAATACAAAATGGTAAGAAGGCAGATGAAAATATAGCTTGAAGCTTAATCAATAAAATTGAAGTAGTCTCTTTCTACTTCCAAGCTGTCATGAACTGAACAGTTTTCCTCACCATATCCTTCTGCCACGATGTTCTGTCTCACCTTGGGCCCAGAGCTCTAGAGTTGGCCAATCATGGATTGAACCTCTGAAACCATGAGACAAACTTTTTCTCCCCTAAAAAAATTGCTTGAGATAAAAATTTGTCACTGATATCAAGTAAATGATAAATTGCATAAATGGCAATAGGACTATGGATATGGACCAAAACTATAAAGTGAGGAGATGAAGGCTGTGGATCAAGCTGTGAGCAAGTCTACTGTTTAGTGCCTGGATAGAGGAAGGTGAAATTGCAAATGAACCTGAGAAGTGACTAAGAGTAAAGAAGAGAGTTAATGTGGTATCATAGAAGAGAAGAGAGTAATTTAAGAAGAAAAAATTATACAGCAGTTCAAACGAATACCCCTTTTGTACTGACCAATCACCCCTACCTAACTTGTTCCCGCCAGTGAATGTGCTAATCATGTTTTAGAGTTGTTGTTTGATTTTCCCGCAGCGTGAGGTGATTTGTTATGATGTATGTGAAGTCCCTGCCCTTTTCAAAGAATGTATATAAGCTCTGCTCAAGCTGTTCTGGGGCTCTTTGCTCTTTACCTCTTCGAGGTAGGCTTGGAGCCCCAGCATGCTGGACCCCCAATAAACCCTTTGCTGTTGCAAAAAAAAAAAATTGTACAGTAGAATTGTTAAATACAGCTAAAATAACAAGTCCAAGAGAAAATGTCTATTAGACTTAACAACTTAAAGATCTTTGGCTTCAGAGAACATTATTAATTTTGAAAGATGTGGGGGGTGGGGTCTGAGGATACAGTAAACAAACTCAGTTTCTTCTATACACTTAACAATTAACACAGAAGACTTCTAGGACCAGGTGTGTGTAGGATTTTACTCACACTAGCAGATTCCAGCTAGGTGTCCTCAACTCTGACACTATCAATCTGACACTATCTGCATGGAGATGGCATTAGATCCCACAGGTTGAGGGCTTAGTCCCAAGACTGTGCCCCACCTTCAGATGCCAATATGTTCTCTGAATTGGGGGAATGATGTAATGGTCATTGATTAATTTGAATTAGATTTGGCTGAAAGTGACATACCCCCTCCTATGAAGATTCAATTAATTCACTAGCTGGGCTCAGAGAACTTGGGGAAATACTTCAGTTTACTGATCCATTATGAAGGGTATTACAAAGGATATGATAAGCACCAGATTAAGACGTGGCTAAAGTATGGAGGAAGGGGCATAGAGCTTCCATGCCCTCTGGGTACACCACCTTCCAGGAACCTTCTTGTGTTTGTAATGGGTTCACTTGATGCTTTGACTATATCCCTTGTGGCTTTGAAATTTACATGTTTTTTTTTTCTTTTTCCCAACCTTCTCCCTGATTTTCTCTTCCCTGATCTTCTTTTCCCTGAACTTTTCCCTGATCATCTCTGATCTTCTTTTCCCCAACCTTCTCCTCCTTGATCTTCTTTTCCCTGATCTTCTCCTTCCTGATCTCTCCTCCCTAATCTAATTTTCTCTGAATCACCTCTATAAAAGTTCTCTGTTCCTGCTGATGGGCAGAATCATAGCCTTTGGAATTGGAGTCCCCTGTTTCTCCTTTACTAGTGAAGCAATAAACTTTCTTTTTCCTTTTTTTTTCAAACTGTGTCCTTATTATTGGATTGGCATCCAGGACAAGGACTAAGCTTTTGACAACATGTTCAGTTAGCTATTGGGAACTCTTTAGAAACCTGTCCTGTTGGTTTGTTTTAGATGGACACAATCCCATTATCTATTTGTTTGTGGTGCTGAGGATCGAACCCAGTATCTCACAAGTACTAAGCAAGCACTCTACCCCTAAGCTATACCCCTAGCCCCTCTTATTGCATTTTTATGGAGGGTTTCATTAAATAAGTATGATTATCGTTGACCAATATAACCTGGAGATTGGGGATAACTCTGAAAGTCCCAACTTTCTCACTTGCTATGGTCTTTCTGGTGACCAGCACTCTTCCTGAAGCTATCTAGGGGCTGCCAGCCATCAGTCATGCTATTAGCATACAAAAATATTCTTGTCACTTTGAAGATTCCAAGAATTTTATAATAGAAATTTATAATAGAGGAATATGCAGTGGATAAGAGACCCTGCCTCAAAATAAAAAACAAAAAGGGCTTGGGGGGGTTGGGGTTGTAGCTCAGCAGTACAGCTTTCACCTAGCACGTGCAAGGCCCGGGGTTCGATCCTCAGCACCACATAAAAATAAATAAATAAAATAAAGGCATTGTGCCCATCACAGTCTATGATGAAGAAAAGAGTGTGGCTATAAAATCGTTTAAGCTTTCAGAAGAATCTACATGGTACCTCAGAGTACTGTTCAATTAGACAAAAGGTTCTCTAGGGGTTTCAAACTATAGGGCTTTCCAGAAACTTCAGAGCAGAGGCCTGAGGTAGAAAAGGGCTTATCCTGAAAAGTCTTGAAAAGACTTTCTCTGATGCCTTAAACCCCAAGAAGATTCATAGGAGATCTACAACATTTTTAAAAGTGTTCAGGGGCTGGGGTTGTGGTTCTGTGGTAGAGCGCTTGCCTGGCATGTGTGAGGCACTGGGTTCAATTCTCAGCACCACATATAAATAAATGAAAATAAATAAAAAAATAAAGGTTCATCAACAACTAAAAAAACATATATATAAAAAAAAAAAAAAAGAGCATTCAGAGGAGCACTGCCAGCTTGGACTGGAAGAGTCAGAGCCAGGACCAAATGAAAAGATGTCTTCTGACCCTAAAAATTCTACTGGTAGGATACATTCTGTGCAGATTACACAATTGCAGGTATGGGGTTCCTTTCTTGCAAAAGGAAAGATGAATCTGAAGGCAGCACTAATAGGTCAGAGGGCAGAACTTAAAGTGTTGGATAATTAATCCCACGCCCTGAGTCCTAAGAAAGCAATTTCCATTTGCCAACTGGACTTCAGAATTGTTATGGACCAGTGAGTCATTTATGCCTGTATTTCCCCCTATTTTGAACAGGAACATCTACGGTAGTTATCCCGTCTGACCCATCATTGCATTTTGAGTGTGTAGGAAACAGATAACTTATATGTTTAGTTCATAGGACTTTGAATCAAGAGGAACTGTACATGAGAAGCTGCATGTAAGCAACTGCAGCTTTCGGAGCTGTTATCAGATTTGGGTGAGAATGGTCATAGGGTATTTAAACAATCCTTGACTAATGGATAAAGAGGAAAGACATATGTTCTCTGAATTGGGGGAATGATGTAATGGTCATTGATTAATTTGAATTAGATTTGGCTGAAAGTGACAGAAACCCCAGAGTACCAATGGTTTAAACAAGATGGAAGGTTTTTTGAGTACAGTGACACACACCTATAATCCTAGCAGCTCCCAAGGCTGGGACTGGAGGATTGCAAGTTCAAAGCCAGCCTCAGCAAAGGCAAGGCACTATGCAACTCAGTGAGACCCTGTCTAAATAAAATACAAAAAATAGGGCTGAGGATGTGGCTGAGTTCAATCCCTGGTACAAAAAACAAACAAACAACAACAACAAAAAAAACCAAGATGGATTTTTTTTTTTTGTTTCTGTTGTTTTTAATGTAAAAATCTAGAGGTATATGCTCCTGCACTGATATTGTAGCTCCATTCTACAAAGCCCTCAGGGAATCAGAGGACCACTTGGTAAGCTGTTACCAACTCTCTTCTCTGTCATGCTTAAGGTGTGACTCTCACAATTCTATTCTCCAATGGACCTCCAACCACACATCCCAACCAGAAGGATAGACAAAGGAGAAGAGGGGGAAAGGGACATGTGTCTGCTGCCTCTTAAAGAAGGTTATTGGAATCCACCACAGTAGACTTTGATTATGTCATTTTGGTCAGAACTTCATCATTTGACCACATCTAGCCACAAGAAAATCTGAGAAATATCATCTTTATACAAGGGGGTCATATGCGTAGCTAAAAATTCTGTTACTGAGTGAAAGCCCTGTCCCAGGAGGAGCAGTGGCAGAAAGGCAGTCTGGTAGGCTGGAGTGCAGGCAGCTGCTCAGAGCCCACCAAGCCGGCACAGGCCTGAGGCACAGTCATCCGGAGCCCAGGCAAACCAGGGTACACTCACTGTTGCACTGTGGCCCCCTGGCCCAACTAGTGAGAAAGCTTGCTCCACACAGCATCACAGTTCTGAACCTCAAGCATCCATGATCTGCTGACCTCAACCTCCTGGGAAGCTGGAACTGCAGGTCAGTAGCTGGAAATGGAAGTGGGGCAGACCTGAGTGGCAACTCAGACTCGAGGGTTAACCAATAGTGTTAGTATTTTTCCAAACCCTAATTAGCATAAATTTGCATCAACAGCATTGACCCCAGTGCTATATAATCCCTAGAATAGCACATTCAGAGGAAGGACTTTATTGGGTCCTCTCTGGCCCAACAGGAGTTCTGTTTCTATTCACACTTGAATACTCCTGTTCTTAAACTCACTCATCCTTGTCTGTGGATTTCATTCTTTGAATTCACAAGACAAGATCCCAGAAAGAAGAAGTTGGCGGCGAGCTTCTGGAGTCTGCTGCAACACTGGAGAGCGTAACCTATCCTTAAGAACTACAACATACCACTCGATGGTAGTGGGGACAAATCAGGCTTTTCCCACTGTGACTCTCAGAGCTGACAGGAGCAGGCATCACCGCTGCCTTGATTAGTTGCTAACACTACAACAGACTTATTTGGCGGTAGAGGCCTGAAGTATATCTAGACTCCACCCGCCAGCAGAAGCAGAGAATCTAGTTTCATCTCAAACTCTGGTTTCATTACTATGAAAGAAGGAGAGAAGAAATATTGAGGGACAGCTAACATTCTTCTATAGTCAATGTAGTTACTTTGAACCAGCCTCCAGAATTGTAAGAAATTAATGTTTTTAAATTTTTTTAGTTGGTGATGAACCTTTATTTAATTTATGTATTTATATGCATTGCTGAGAATCGAACCCAGCGTCTCATACATGCTAGGCAGGTGCTCTACCACTTGAGCTACAACCCCAGCTAGAGAAATTAATCTTTGTTGTTTAAAACTAATAGAGAGGAGCTGGGGTGGTGGCTCAGAGGAAAAGCACTCGCCTAACATGTGTGAGGCACTGAATTCGATCCTCAGCACCACATAAAAGTTAAATAAATATATTGTGTCCACCTACAATTAAAAAATAAATGTTAAAAAAAAAACAACTAATAGAGGGGCTGGGGTTGTTTCTCAGTGGTAGAACATATGCCTACCATGTGTGGGGTGCTGGGTTTAATTCTCAGCACCACATATAAATGAATGAATAAAGTAAAGAGGTCCATCAACAACTAAATATATATATATATATATATATATATATATATATATATATATATATATAAATAATAGTTCAAGACCAATTTCAGCAATTTAGAGAGACTCTAAGGACTTAGCAAAACCCTGTCTCAAAATAAAACATAAAAAAAGGGCCAAGGATGTGGTTCAGTTTTAATGATCCTGGGTCTGGTCCTTGGTCTCAAATCTTGGTCTCAAAAATAATATTAATAATAGAGCCAAGTACAATGGTATACATTTGTAATTCCAGGGACTTGGGAGACTGAGTTTTAGACCAGTTTGGGCAACTTAGCAGGACTCTTATCTCAAAATTTTAAAAATAAATAAATAAATAAATAAGAAAGTATATAGAGTAAGCCAATACATAGTATATGCTATAGTCCATCATTTTATAAATTATTAATCCATATGACCCTCTTCTCATACCTAAAAACAAAAACAAAACAAAACAAAACCAGCAGCAACAAAACATGCCTATGTTTTGAAGCTACTGCAATTCTTATTTCTGAAACTGGAAAAACAGTGTCTGCTCATAAGGAAACTGTTGGCATTTATCATTTCCTTCCTCTGTTCCTCATTTTATGTTCCATACTATCTTTAGTCTTGATCTATTTTTTATTTTTATTTATTTACTTATTTGGGTTCTGGGGATTGAACTTAGGGGCACTTGACCACTGAGCCACATCTCCAGCCTTTTTATGCATTTTATTCAGAGACAGGGTCTCACTGAGTTGCTTCGTGCCTTGCTTTTGGTGAGGCTGGCTTTGAACTATTGATCTTTCTAATGTAAGGGTCCCGCGAAACGTCGGAGAAAGAGACCACCAAGTGACCACTCATGCAATTGGCAGAAGGGGGATTTATTGAACCAGCATGCTGGGGCTCCGTCCCCACTCAAGAAGGGAAAGCAGCCCAGAGCCCCGAGCAGGGGCTGAGCACTGCTTAAGTACACTTTTTGGGGAGGGCGGAGGGCTTTGTATACATCAGAACAAATCATCATGAGGCACGGGAAAATTGAACAACAACTCCTAAACTTGATTAGTTCATTCATTGGCGGGAACAGGTCAGGCTGGAGTGATAGATAGGTTATTCCTAAGGAGGGGGTTACATTTAAACTGATTGGTCCAGGCCCTGCAATGCCTACGTGCGACCACACAGAGCCCTTATTAAACAACCAAATAGTCAGGGGAAATATTTACTGGGCAGTTCCAAGCATTGTCTTAACAGCTACAGAAATTTCAGGTTTTGCAGGTAGCATAGAAACCTAACAATACCTAATCCTTTACATTTTAACTCAGACCTTGCAGCTTAGAAACTTTACAACACCCGGTCTTTTACCCTTTAACTTTTACGCTTTAACTTCAATTTCTTTTACCCTTACATTGCCTCAGCCTCCTAAGTTACTGGGATCACAGATGTGTGCCACCACACCCAGCTCTATTTTTTTATTTTAAATTCCATTTTATTAAATATCAAGGTTGATTGTAATCTTTTGGATTCTTTTCCCTGTATGTTTGGTGTAGCTTTTCCTATTTTCAAGTTTTCTGTTCTTATTGCTTTTTTTTTTTTTGTAGTTTTTATTTTATTTATTTATTTTTATGTGGTGCTAAGAATTCAACCCAGGTCCCAGGACCTCGCATGTGCTAGGCAAGCGCTCCACTGCTGAGCCACAACTCCAGCCCTGTTTCTTATTGTTTTAAATAAGTTTTGATTAGTTATCTTTGGAATTTAAAAAAATCTAGTCTGTGACTGGGAATGTAGCTCAATGGTAGAACACTCACCTAGCGTTCATGAGACTTTGAGTTCCATCCCCAGCACTGTGAAAATATATAACTCATTAACTTAAAAAATTATAAATCTGGTCGGGTATGGTGACACATGACTGTAATCCCAGGAGCTCAGGAGAGAAGGTAGGAGGATCCTGAGTTTAAAGACAGGCTCAGCAACTTAGGGAGGCCCTGAGCAACTCAGAAAGACCCTGTCTGTAATAAAATATAAAAAAGGGCTAGGAATGTGGCTCATGGTTAAGTGCCCCTGGGTTCAATTCCTGGTACCACAAGGGAAAAAAAAAAGAAATCTTGTCTGAGAGTCTTTGCCTTTTAATTTTGAATTTAACCCAGCTGATTTTATTATATTTACAATTAAGATTTACTTCTGTGTATTATTTTATATTTTTAAGTGGTTGTTTTGTTAGACCAGGACGAAAGAAAAGACCACTGACTCCAATTAAAATCAAATTAAAGCATGCTTATTATTTCAACCTGCCGGGCTGCCTCTCCCTCCCAAAATGGCGGGAACAAGACAGCCCCCCCAGCTTTCCTGCAGCCCAGCTTTATAGCCTAGAAAGTTACACAAAGGGGGGTTACAGATAACAGAACTCTGACAAGCATCACACTAATGGTAGTTTACACTAATGGTAGTTTACATTTTTTTGCTGGCCCCAACATCAGAATTTATGAGGACCATTAGAGCCTCAGAGAGGGTCATTGTCTGGCCAGGGAAGGCCAAGATTTGTGAGGCGTCACTAAAGTTTCAGAGAGGGCTGCTCTCAGAGAGCAGGCATGGGTGAGTTCAAGGCATGGGCAAGCATTCCAAGCAGGTTCAGAATTTGCAGTAATTTATAGTAAAGCCGAAATTATTTTTTCATGGCTTTGTGGCGAGATGCCCAATTTTAAGAAAAGATCAGGTTGGGTCTATCAGTTTATCCCTATAGTCCATTGGTTACATTGTGTTTTTTTTTTTTTTCTGTTATATGTTATGGTTTGTTTTTGGTGATGTTGGGAATTGAACCAGGGCCTTGTGCATGCAAGGCAAACACTCTACCAACTGAGCTATATCCCAGCCCTGTTATGTGTATATTTTTAAAAATAATTTTAGTTGTTGTTGGACACAATACCTTTATTTTATTTATTTATTTTTATGTGGTGCTAAGGATGGAACCCAGTGCCTCATACGTTGCCAGGCAAGTGCCCTGCCACTGAGTCACAACCCCAGCCCCTTGCCTGCTATATATTTATACTTTGTTCTTATTGTGGTTGCCCATATTCTCATGTTTTTTGCTCCTATGGATATAATATTATTAATATATATTTCTTCCCCTTAATAAGAATACACTTACATATACCCTCTTTCTTTTCCACCCCCTCCAATATTGATATTATTCATTATGGATGTATTTTCTCTGATGTAAACCATTTTCTGTAAAGACAAAGGTAGACAAATACTAAGGCATTTGGACATTTATCTCCCTTATCTCTTGTAGCATCTCCTGGATTTGTTTCTCATCTTGAGTACTTTTGAAGCCAGAATTAGACTGGCAGTCAGCAGAGATAGGTAAATTGAGTCAGATTGGATCAAGGAGGCCAGTTTTGAGAAAGTCCAGCAAGTTGGAGACTGTCCCCTGAGGGACTGAAATGTTAATCCATTCAGAGCCCTTCCTCCACCCTTATCAAGAACCTCTGCTTGCTCCAACCCTTTGCTAAGGTAATCTGTCCCAGGAATTGCCCCTCCCTACAGGGAGCTATAAAATTGTTAATTAATGAGTCCTTGGCTGCTCCATCCTGCCCTTCCCTGTTCAACTCACCTGTTACCCACCTTTTGGCCATCCCGCTGAGCATTCCTGGGCCTAGTCAAATGCCTAGTCACCTACACTGGAAAGAGAAAGATAAGGGGAAGAGGGCAGGAGAACAAAGGAAGCCTAGGACATATAAAAGGGCAGAACACCTCACTTCTTGGGATACCAGGATACCAGCTATGGCCCCCTTCTCCCTCCTGGGAGAAGTCTATGTTACCCCTTTTTAAATAAATCCTGCTTTACATGCTTGCCTCAGTGGGCTTCTCTAATGTTCAAACTTCAACATGTGAGGAAGCAGGACTCCTCACCCATAACCCGCAGTATCACTTTCTAAAGATGTTTTCAGTGGTTTCTTTTTTCTTTTCTTTCTTTCTTTCTTTTTTTTTTTTGTGTGTGCAAAGTGTTTTTTGGTGTGCTGTTTTAGTCAGGTTTTCTGTCTCTGTGACCAAAGGCCTCACAAGAACAATTTTAAAGAAGGAAAAGTTTATTTGGGGCTTGTGGTTTCAGAGGTCTCAGTCCATTGACAGCTGACTCTGGGCTGTGAGGCAGAACATCATGACTGAAGGGTGTGGTTGAGGAAAGCAGCCCAAGACAGGAACTCTGCTCCTCAGGGACAAATTGTATACCCCAAAGATGTGCTCCCAGTGCTGTACCTTCTTCAGCCACACCCTCCCTGCCTATAGTTAACCCAACTAATCCATTCAAGCTGACGAATGCACTGATTGGGTTAATACTCTCCTAACCCAATCATTTTCACCTCTAAACTTTCTTGCTTGCATTGTCGACATCTTAAATCTAATCTGTCAGGGGCTAGAAGGAAATTCTCCTTTAAAGAATAGCCTGACATTTACAATAAACAGCCCCCTGGGAGACATCCTGCCTGGGAGACATCCTGCAGCTACCTATCTCCCTGGAACATCCTGCGGTTATCAGGATCATCAGACATCTTGCAGCTGGCAGTTTTACCACCCACATCCAGCAACTGCTGATTAGAGAGCTTCCCTACCCCCAGCATATAAATACCCCTGTGTGAACAATGAAAGTGTGCAGCTTGATCAGAACTCCTGTCTTGCTGTCATCCCTCCTGTCTCTTGTCCCTTCATTCCTCCCCACCTAGGTTCGCGGCCCTCGTTGATGTGTCCTGCCGGTCGGGACACTAATCCATAACATGTGCTGAAAAATATTTATACTGTAATATTCAAATGGCAATTTGAATAAATATAAAATTCTAGAGTCAAGGGCTGAGGTTGTGACTCATTGGCAGAGTACTTGCCTAGCACATATGAGGCACTGAGTTCAATCTTCAGCACTGCCCCCAAAAATAAATAAATAAAATAAAGTTATTAAAAAACTCTGAAGTCAGTGTTCTTTCCTTTGGTACTCTGTTTTTTACCTTGTGTCCAATGGTTCTATTGAGTGAGGTGGTATCAATTTGCTCTTCTAGTAAGCCTTTACAATTTTCTCTTTGTCTTTCTGATGTTTTTCATGGGCTGTTTTCCATTTTATTTATTTATTTATTATTATTTTTTGGCATGGGGATTGAACAACTGAGGGGCCCTTGCCGCACCCCCAGCACTATTTTGTATTTTGTTTAGAGACAGGGTCTTACTGAGTTGTTTAGTGCCTCACTTTTGCTGAGGCTGGCTTTGAACTCTCAATCCTCCTGCCTCAGTCTCCTGAGCTGCTGGTGTGCCAGTGAGCCCGACTTACATTTTATTTTAATGTGCTTAGGTATATATTCATTCCTAACTCTCCTGTTTGGCAGTCTATGGGTCCTTTTAATCTAAGACCCATCCTTCCTTTCTTCCCTAATTCCTTCCTTCTTTCCTTTCTTCCCCAGGGCCTCACACATGCTAGACAAGTGCTATACCACTGAGTTACATCCCCAGCCCTTTTATAAATTTTATTTTGAAACAGGGTCTCATTAAGTTGCCCAGGCTGGCTTCAAATTTGCCATCCCCCTGCCTTAGACCCCCTACTAATTGGGATTACAGTCATACATCATCGTGTCCAGATACCTAAGACCTTTCATTCTTTTTTAATTCTGGAAAGGTTCAATATTTAAAATATTATTTCTTCCTCTCAATTTTGTCCCTCTCCTTCTGGGACCCCTAATTTTTAAGATTTCCATGTTCTTAGCGCTCTCTCTCTCTCTCTCTCTCTTTCTCTCTCTCTCCACATGCGTGCATGTTTTGCTGGGAGTTGAACCTGGCCTCACATATGCTAGGCAAGCACTGTATTACTGAGCTACATCTCTAGCCTGACTTTTTACAATTATTATTATCTATTTTTTTAAATTTGTTCCTGCTGTTTTCTGGGAAAGTTCCTCAATCCAATCTTGAAATTTACTTTTTGATTTTTCTTAAACTGTATCCATTATGAAATTATTCTATTTCTTGTGTTCTTTCTTTCAATTACATTTTCAATTCTAAAATTTCTTCTATATTCTTTTTATGCTCTCTCATTATTTCCTCTGGGGATTGAACCCATGGGCACCTGATCACTAAGCTACATCTTCAGTCCTTTTTATTTTTTTATTTTGAGACCTGGTCTTAATATGTTGCTAAGGGCCTCATTTAGTTGCTGAGGCTGACCTCAAACATGTAATCCTGCCTCAGCCTCCTGAGTCTCTGGGATACAAGTAGACACCTATATCCAGCTTCCTTTTAAATGTTTGAGCTTTCTATTTCCAAAAATTCTTAGATCATACATACAGCTTATATGTATAACAATAGCAATTCACTAAATCACACACATACTGTGAGTGTTGGGGTATGTGTGTGTAATTTAGCTGATCATTTTTCTCATGGTGGTTGCATTTTGGCCTGTGAACTCATGTGCCTTATAGGTATGAGCTACTCCATCTTCTAATGAACTACTTCTCGAAGTATAGTGAAGAACCAGATTTTTGTTGTTGTTGTTGTTCTTAATCTGTTATGAGTCTATTAACTACAGCAACATCAAATTTCTATAAAACTTTTAGCTGGGGCGCAGTGGCACATGCCTGTAATCCCAGTGGCTTGGGAGGCTGAGAAAGGAGAATCATGAATTCAAAGCCAGCCTCAGCAATAGCGAGGCGCTAAGCAACTCAGTAAGACCCTGTCTCTAAATAAAAGACAAAAAAAAAGTCAAGGATCAAGGACTGATGTCCCTGAGCCACTGGAATTGAAGCCACTGTGCTTGGCTTGAACCATGTTTTGATAGCACTGTCCCATTGTGTGTTGGGAAGGGGTGTTGGTCAGATGGCATACTATGTTAGTCTATCCAACCATTGCCTTCCTTCACTTCAATAGGATTCCACATTCCAAGCCCATTGCCATGTGACTTTCAGTGCTTTTGTGTAGAGTGCTATTCCCTGCCTCATTATCTGACTTGGTCTTGTGACTTGCTTGGGCCAATGAAATGTAAGCAGTAGCAGCATTCCAGTTCTGAGGAGGAGCTTATAGAGGCATCATTCATTTCTATCAGTTTTCTTGTTATTTTCTGGTGCAAGAACAATGTAACCCAGGTAGGGGCTACTCCTGCAACACATCACTCATATTCACAGAAGCTAACCTGTGATCACCAGCATGTAATGTGAGCAAGAACTCTATGTTGATTTTTGTAATCAAGTGTTGGCAAATTACAGATTATGAGCCAAATCCAGCTCCTTGTCTGTTTTTTAAAGTCCAGGAGCTGAAAATGTTTTTTGTTTTGTTATTGCATTTTTGAAGGATTAAAAAGTAATCAAAAGAAAAATTACTATCTTGTGTCATGTGAAAAATATATGGAATTCAAATTTTTGTGTTGATAAGGTTTTATTGAAACACAGTCATGCTTATTTATTTACATATTGTCTATGGCTGCTTCCATGCTACAGTGACACAGCTGAGTGGTTGCAAGGGAAACCATAGGCTCTGAAAAACCAGCCTCTACCTCAGAGTAAAGCCTGTCCAAGGAAGGGGGTGTGACCCTTGTCCTTGGAAAGACCCACAGAGCACTCCTAGGCACATACCCTGCTGAGCTGTTTATGTACAAATAACAGGAGAGATCTTCGGAGCCAGGTGTCCCTGACTCAGGCTAGATGAGAACCCATAGAACCCCCTAGCAACCACCAATCAGCATGACAAGTGGGGGGGGATACCTGGGATGCCAGATGACCCTCCCAGTAGTTTATGGTGGTTGATAACATGTTGGAAAACCATGTAGTTTAGCACGTACACCCCTCGTGGCTTAAACCAATCAATTCAAAGGAATCCCCCTCTTGTACTAGCCAATCACCCTTACCCAATTTGTTCCAGCCAGTGAATGTGCTAATCATGATTTAGAGTTGTTTTATGATTTTCCCTCGGTGTGTGCTGATTTGCTAAGAGATGCTATGATGTATGTGAAGTCCCTGCCTTCCCCAAAGAGTGTATAAAACTGTTGCAAACCCTGGGCTCGGGGCCTCTCAGCATCACCACTTGCTGTGTGTGCAGAGGACCGAGCTAGCTCGAAATAAACACCTCTTTGCTCCTTACATCGATCTTGGTCTCTGGTGGTCTTTTGGGGGTCCCGAATTCGAGCATAACAGCCCATCCCTCAGAGCCCAAGATATTTACTACCTGGCCCTTTACAGAAAAGATTTGCTGGCCTCAGAGGTTCTGAGGTTGGTTGTTACCTTGGCAAAGATGACTAACATAGTCAAGATGAGGTCAGGAAGAGAGGGAGTAGATCCGGAGAAAGGAGTGCCAGGCACCAGGAACCCTCTGGGTCTCCCCCATGTGCTGTCACTGTGCAGAGGCTAGGGCCTTGCAACTCTTAGGAAGAAGCAGCATCAGGAGGAGGTGTGATTCCTTGGCCTCAGGTACTGGAGAAACTGCCAGAGTGAAGTCCACCTGCCCACCCCCACTTCCATCCCCAGCAGAACTTGGCATTTCCTGATTTTCCTTGGTCAGTGCTGGCTTTACTGGGCTTTTAAATCCTGGGCTTCACTCCCTCCCTCCCTTTCTTTCTTCCTCCTCCTCCTCCTTCTTTTTAGTTGTAGTTGGACACAATACCTTTATTTTTTTATATTTGTGTGGTGCTGAGGACTGAACCCCGGGCCTTGCAGCTGCTAGGCGAGTGCTCTACCACTGAACCGCAACCCCAGCCCTCTCTTTCCTTCTTTCTTTCTTGCTTTTTTCCATTGTAGAAAAGTTTATATAACATAAAATTTACCATCTTAACCATGTTCAGGTGTACCATTCGGTGGCATTAAGTACCTTTACAATATTTCGTAACCAACACCACTATTCACTTCCAGAACCCTTTCATTGTCAGAAGGATGAAACACAAAGTCTATACCCATTGAAGAGAAACCCACCCCCCAACCCTGGCTGTCAACCAATCTCTTTATTTTTGAATTTGCCTATTCTAATCATTTCCTCAGGCCCTTTAGAATTAGTGTGTGTGTGTGTGTGGTGTGTGTGTGTGTGTGTGTGGTGCTGGGGATTGAACCCAGGGCCTTGTGCCAATTACATCTCAATCCTTTTTTTAAAATTGTATTCTGAGTTAGGGTCTTATGTCTGGCTTTTAATTTAATTTAATTTTTTCCCTCTTTCTGGTATTGGGACTTGAACCCAGGGTGCCTTATCAGTGATCCACATCCCCAGTCCTTTTTTCTTTTTTTTGAGATGGAGTCTTGCTAAATTACTGAGGCTGGTCTTGGACCTTCCATTCTCCTGCCTCAGACTCCTGAAGCAGGCATCATGTACCTGACTTTTATTTTTATTTTTTTTTATTTTTTAAAGAGAGAGGAGAGAGAGAAAGAGAGAGAGAGAGAGAGAGAGAGAGAGAGAGAGAGAGAGAGAGAGAGAGAGAATTTTTTAATATTTATTTCTTTTAGTTATTAGCGGACACAACATCTTTGTTTGTATGTGGTGCTAAGGATCGAACCCGGGCCGCACTCATGCCAGGCGAGCGCGCTACTGCTTGAGCCACATCCCCAGCCCCGTACCTGAATTTTAAACCTATGCTTTGTATATTTATTATTCCAGTGACCATACCTCCCTCATGCCACAATTCAAAACACATCATCTAACAGTGAACTACTTTCCAATTTTGGATTTACTTTTCACAAAAACATTTACAAAGGGAATCAAAATTAACTCTAAATTTCATTTAATGTTTCTTTACTTAAAAGAATGTCTTACTAAAAGTTACTGGTTAATTTAATATTAAGCTAGAATTGCCACAATCGTTCTGTTTTCCTACCACATTGGTTAAAAATGTTACCCAGAATTATCATGTTTCTATTGAATTATTTTTGCTGTTTAATTACATAAGTAATATTTGAAAAGCAGTCTTATAAAAGATTTAAGCAATCCAGAAGTACACATCATTAAAAGTCAAAGTCCTCATTTATTGCAAGTAATTATGCTAGCCCCAAATTATCCATGGCCTTCAATTGGCTCGATGGTCTTTTCTTCCTGGTATTGAAGGCTTGCCAGGATGGACTGGTAGTAAGTACATTCCTCTGGGCGGCAGGAGGCTTGTTTGCCAAGCTCCTAAGGGCATCAGTTATATTGTTCTGGCGCTTCATCACTTTGTCAGGAGGGTTCATTGTAGGGGCCACTCTCAATCCACAAGTTGGTCACAGGCATGACCCACTCTTTCCTCTAGATCTGTTGTTGCTCAAGCACAACATTCCTCAAGACCCACTCAGCACCCACGCCTGCCAGGCTGGCTGGTCAGGCTGATTCCAGAAATGTGGGGGAGTTGATGTCTTTGGGGGAGTATTTTGTATCTTAGTCTGTTTCATGTTGCTATAATAATTACTTGAGGTTGGGATATTCATGAAGAAAAGAATTTTAAGCCAGGTGTGGTGGAGGCCCTGGGTTGGATCTGCAGCACCACATAAAAATAAATAAATAAAGATATTGTGTCCAACTAAAAAATAAATATTAAAAAATAAATAAAATAAAATGGGCTGGGGATGTAGCTCAGTGGTGAAGTGCCCCACAGTTAGATACCTAATCTCTCTCTCTCTCACACACACACACACACATACACCGAAGTTTATTAGGTTCACAATTCTGGTGGTTGGATGGTTCCAACAGCATGGTGCCTGTGAGAGACCCCTGGCTGCGTCATAACATGATGTGAAAAAAGAAGCTAAGGGATGCTTGCAGAAGGGGGCAAGCATGTGGCATGGCCTCGCTTTATAACAATGTGCTCTCGTGAAAGCAAACGCCTGTGAGATCTAGCATACTCCTCAAGACCAGCATTAATCCGTTCATAAGGATGGAGCCCCTACAACCTAGAGAGAGAGAGACAGAGACAGAGATACAGACAGAGGCAGAGGCAAAGAAAGAAAGAGACAGAGAGACAGAGACTGGGATTTGAACCCAGGGCCACTCTACCACTGAGCTATATTTCCAGCCCTTTAAATTTTTTTGTTTTGAAATATGGTCAAGTTGTCCAGGCTGGCCTCAACCTTTGATCCTCCTCCTCAGTCTTCCATGTAGCTTGGACTACAGGAGTGTAACACCATACCCAGTTTCATTTAATACTTTTATAACCTTTCTTAATGTTTAGAACTCTGATCCATTTAAATTTTTATTTTTAAGTGTAGCTTGGTAGCCAAGCCTTTAACATATGGACCTTTGGGAGACATTTATATTCAAAATATAGCACCTCTAATTCCATTCTTCTCCACAGTGGTTGCCATTGTTATCTGTCTAATCTGTATCCTCTATTAATTTACTCACATTGGTGAGATTTTTGTTCCTTGATATCCATGATAGTGTACTCTATCTTTTTCCCCCAGGCCCATTTTTTGTTGTTGTTGTTAATGGGGATTGAAGTCAGGGATACTCACTGAGCCACATCCCCAGTCCTATTTTGTATTTTATTTAGAGACAGGGTCTCACTGAGTTGCTTAGTGCCTTGCCATTGGCTGAGGCTGGCTTTGAACTCTCAATCCTCCTGTCTCCTCCTCCCAAGCCTCCGGGATTACAGGCATGCACCACTGGGCCCTGCTCTGAGGCTCATTTTTAAAAATTATGTTCTGGATATCTCTCCATGTCAGTACACACAAAATCAATCTATTATTTTCCCCAAATATTTTATTATAAAGATTTCCAATCCTACAAGAAGTTCAAAAAATTTTGCAGTGTTCAATACACAGTGGACACCTGTATCCTCAGCACCTAAACGCTTTGATTAATATTTTACTAGACTTGCTTTAGCTCATATCTATCTATCCCTCTGATTATCCATCCATTCATTTTCCTTTTGATGCTTTCCAGGGTAAATTGCAGGCATCAGTACACTTTCTCCTAAAAAAAAATCAGCATACAAATCATTGATTGAAGTTCATATTGTATATATTTTTTTTTTGTTTCAAGGTAAAATTTATATACAATGAAAGGCAAAAATCTTTTTTTTGTTGTTGTTCCAGGGATTGAATTCAGGGCCATGCGACAACTGAGCCACATCCCTAGCCCTATTCTGTATTTTATTTAGAGACAGGGTCTCACTGAATTAGCTTAGCACCTCACTTCTTAAGTCTGGCTTTGAACTCAGGATCCTCCTGTCTCAGCCTCCTGAGCCACTGAATGCATTGGTCTGGACAAGGGGCCCTGGATCTGCAAGAGGGCATAGCAGCAGTGAAAAGTGATGAGGTTCCAGCCCATCCTGTGGGATCCCAGGTCATGCTTGAGGGTTCCAGGTGCTCTGATCTGCCCACTTGCATCCATCATCCCTTCTCTTTTTCCTGCCTGCATTTCTGCAGAAGAGATTTGCGAAATAGAAATGCTATTTATTTCTATTTGACATACTAACCAATTGCCCTTCAAAACCTGACATATTGACCAATTGCCCTTCAAAAAGTCTACAAATTTGGGCTGGGGATATAGTTCAGTTGGTAGAGTGCCTGCCTCACATGCACAAGGCCCTGGGTTCAATCCCCAACGCCCGCCCCCCTCCCCCACACAAAGACTACAAATTTGCATCAGGTTTGAGACCAGACTGCACAACTTGAGACCAGACTGCACAACTTTGCAAGACTCTGCCTCAAAATAAAAAATAAAAGAGGGCTGAACCCTGGCTAGGTGGTGCATACCTGTAATCCCAGCAACTTGGGAGGCTGAAGCAGAAGGATCACAAGTTCAAAGCCAGCCTCAGCAATAGTGAGGTGCTAAGCAACTCAGTGAGACCCTGTTTCTAAATAAAAATACAAAATAGGGCTGGGGATGTTGTTCAGTGATTGAATATTCCTGAGTTCATTCCCCAGTACCAAAAAGAGAAAAAAAAAAGGGGGGGGGGGCTCAGCTGAGTATGTAGTCAATGATAGAGTACCCCTGGGTTCAATTACCAGTATGGGGAAAAAAAAAGCATGAAGTTACTTATTTTCCCAAAACCTCATCAAAACTGCACATAATGAATTATTTTAATTGTTGCCAATTTAATTGTTTAAAAAAATAATAATTATCTTTCTTTTTTTGATTTGTTTGTCTACTGACCATCTTACCATGAGGCTGAACATCTTTTTTTTAAGACTTGTTTTTAGTTGTATATGGGCACAATACCTTTATTTTATTTATTTATGCTGTGCTGAGGATGGAACCCAGTGCCCTACGCCTGCAAGACAAGTGCTCCATTACTGAGCCCCACCCCAGCCTGAGGCTGAACATCTTTGTTATAAAATGTTATATTTCTTCAGGTAAATATTTCTGTCCCCCACCACCACCCCACATTCTAATGAGAGATTCATATCTTTATTTTCCTTCTTTCCTTTCTTTCTTTGTTCATATGGGGAGACTGAACCAGGGCAAATTAATCACTGAGCCACATCTCCAGCCCTTTTTGTATTTTATTTTGAGACGGGGTCTCTCTAAGTTGCTTAGTGCCTCACTAAATTACTGAGGCTGTCTTTGAACGTGAGATCCTACTGCATCAGCTTCCTGAGCCCCTGGTATTACAGGTGTGCTCCATGGAGCCTGGCATGGACTTTTTCTTAAGAAGTTCTTTTTTTTTTTTAAATATTTATTTTTTTAGCTTTAGGTGGACACAATATCATTATTTTATTTTTATGTGGTGCTGAGAATCGAACCCAATGCCTCATGCATGCCAGGCAAGCGCGCTACCATTTGAGCCACATCCCCAGCCCAAGAAGTTCTTTATGTATTATTAATATTAATCTTTTTAAAAAATATTTATTTTTTTAGGTGTAGATGGACACAACACAATGCCTTTATTTTTATGTGGTGCTGAGGATCGAAACTGAGTCCCTCCCGTGCTAGGCGAGTGCTCCACCACTGAGTCACAATCCCAGCCCCAATATTAATCTTTTTTTAGTATTTATTTTTTAGCTGTAGTTGGACATGATACCTTTATTTATTTTTATGTGGTGCTGAGGATCGAACCCAGGGCCTCGCACATATTAGGTGAGCACTCTACCACTGAGCCACAACCCCAGCCCCAATATAAGTCTTTTTTTTTTTAATTTGTAGTTGTAGATGGACAGAAAGCCGGTATTTTATTTGTTTATTTTTATGTGGTGCTAAGGATTGAACCCAGTGCCTCACATACGCTAGGCAAGTGCTCTGCCACTGACCCATAGCCCCAGCCCAATCTTTTCTATTTTACATACTTGACAATATATGACTCCAATTTTTATCTTTAAACCTTATTTATAATATCTTTCACTTTATAAAAAATATTTTTGATAGAGTAAAATCTTTCTTTTTTTTTTAAAGGCCTTTAGAATTTATGTCCTTCTTTACAAAAGATTTTCTTAAATCAAGATTACAAACATCATATTTTATTTGTTTGTTTATTTTTTGGGATAGGGTTTTGCTATGTTGCCCAGGCTGGCCTGGAACCCCTGGGTACATGATCCTCTGCCTCAGCCTCTCAGTAACTGTAACTACAGGTGCATATCACCATGCCTGGATTTATTTTCTTTTAATATTTTAATAACTTTTAAAAATGTTTAGAACATTAAAAATGTTTAATTAAACTAAAAATGTTTCTGATCCATCAAAATTGTATTTTGATATGGGGGATCTAATTTTCTTTCCTAGTGTAGCTACCCAGTTTTCCAGCTATGTTTATGTAATAATCTAACCTTTCCTTACAGGTTGCAAAAGCCACTTTTTATCAAATATTGAATTATATATATTCAAGAGTCTTCTTCAGGATGTGCTATTCTGTTCTGTTCATCTATTCCTTGATGTGCTAGTATTATACTGCTTTTAATCATTATAGCCTCGGATTATATTACACAATGTAATTTTAAATAGAATGACCCTTTTTAAATCAAGGCGTAATGAGGTATACTTCCTTTTCTATCCATTTTGTTACTCATTTTTTCACTTAAATTTCATCAAAGTAATTTTATGCAAAAGCACCTAGAAAATATTTACAGTTGTCTTCATTTCATGCAGTCAATCAGCTTTGGTTCTTGAAGCAATTGTATGGGCTTTTCATACTAAGTCTCCCTGAATGAGTTTAAGACTAAAGTTCCTTGTCACTTGTTGGGGTTTTTTAGGAAGCAGAAGTTGACATAGATTTAGGAGTGTATAAGTATTGTTACCTAAAGCTGGGTCCTTATCGCCCATTCTTTTCATGCCAATTTAATAATGAGGACATGGTTTTGAGAAAAAGGAAAAAGAAGGTTTATTGCTTTGCTAGCAAAGGAGATGCAGAGGGGAAGCTCTACTATTAGGGAAAACAGGGCTTTTAGAGAAGCTATTCAAAGCCTGCATTCCAGATGTGCCTTCACGGGGTTCCCAAGGTGTTCCCTAATTGTATGTACTCACTTCCTAGATTTTCACATCTCCTTCCTGTCATGGGGGTGTACACCAGGACAGGGGAGGTAATCTTTTCCCCCACCCCCAGGTTAGGGAAGGGGAGAGGAAGAAGAGGAAAAGGAAAACATACCTCTTTTAAAATAAGCACTGGGGGCTATGTTCAAAAGGTGAAGTGGACCACTGTTGCAGTATTAATGGGAGGAACATCTGTGAAAGAAAAGAGGAGGAAGCAGGATTGAGCAAGAACATCAGACCCTCTCTGCCAGTCCATTGGGAAACTCCAGAGCAAACACTGCCAAAGAGAGGTGCCTCACGTTTTGGCTGGGCTTCTGGAAAGCCAAAGAGGCTGGAGGCAATAACAGATAGAGGTCAAGGGCAAGTTTTTTCCATGCCAGGCCTAACCCCATTAGTCTTATCAACTCATAGTGGTGAACACAGGGAAGTCTCTTGGTCATTCAACAAATGTTTATTAACTGATTGATGTTTTGACCGCAGCCCAGTTGTGCCAGGGCAGTGGGGCCAAAGAGGGTGCCCAGCAACAGCATGGGAGACATAGGTTTATCAGATGAAAGCTTTTAAATTTCTAGACAGGGTCTTGCTTCAAGAAGAGTGCCCCTGCCGGTCATGGTGGCCGCATGCCTGTAATCCCAGCAGCTTGGGAGGCTGAGGCAGGATGATTGAGCTCAATGTCAGCCTCAGCAATTTAGCAAGGCTCTAAGCAACTCAATGAGACCCTGGCTCTAAATAAAATATAAAAAGGACTGGGGATGTGGTTCAGTGCTTGAGTGCCCTAAATTCAATCTCTGGTACCAAAGAAAAAAAAAAAAGAGTGCCCTGGTGACAGGCTGACAGACAGCACCTCCATCCCTTTAGGTGTTTTGCAAAGCATAGGCTCCTCCTCCTCACTGTGTTTTGTCCAGTGGCAGCCGGCTGCAAGAATGACACATATCCTTTTGCACAGTGCCCTCAGTTCTGCCGAGGGTTTTATATGTTGGGCTGGAGAAGCAGTGACACCATCGCATTAGTTTGCTTCTCTGACCATCATTGCAAGAAGCAACTCTCCGGAGTATATGCAAGGAAGTAGCTTTCTACAGATGACACTTACTTGCCTCATCCCTTACACTTTCCTTAGTTCCCAGTGTGTACAAGAGCCAGAGTCCTTCAAGGTCATATGTGTCCTGACTTTCCAGCCCAAAGCTGCTGCTGAGAGTTTTGATTATTTTCCCTTAACTCAGTTGGGTTTTGGGGAATAGAAAGGCAGGGTGGTGGGCATTCAGGGACATGGTGTTTCACTGTCCCCCTTTTCTTTAGGGATGATACAATTTTTTTATTTAGTGGAGGCAATACTGGTGATTGAACTCAGGGGCACTCTACCATGAGCTCCCTAACCCTTTTTAAAAAAATTTCCAGACAGGGTTTTGCTAAGTTGCTGAGGCTGACCTTGAATTTGTGATCCTCCTGCCTCAGCCTCCCAAATTGCTGGGATTACAGTCATGTTCTGTTGTATCAGGCTGTACAGGCATTTATTAAGCATCTCTTATATCCCAAATATTAGGGCTACAAAGTTGACTGGAATATTTTCAGTAAGTTCTTTTTCTCAGATGAGACTCATCCTCATAGAGGTGGGATAGAAGCTCACCATTCAGTGGCGGAAAAGCAAGCGTTACCTGTGGGGTATTTTTAAAATCCATGAACTTCTATATACCATATTTTAAGGTAAAATGTACTAAATGCAAAAGATTCAAAAGTGCAACACCTAGAGGAGGATTGAGGGAATAGTAGGCACTGAGTAAGTATTGTAGACTGAAAGAATTCAGAGACAGGGAAAATAATTTTGTTCCGGGAACCCGATTTGTTTGTCATTAAAATGTCTAGATATCAGTTACAGTCTATTCAGCTGATATAAGAATTCAAATAAGACTGGCAAGTTTTTCTAGTTCTTCCATCCTCCTGCCTTTTTCAAGTCCCCCCCCCTCCCCTCCCCACCCAAATGCCTTTTGCTGCAAATTTATTTGCATTTTAGCCGGGCATGGTGGTCCACGCCTGTAGTCCCAGCGGCTGGGGAGGCTGAGACAGGAGGATTGCCACATTCAAAGTCAGCCTCAGCAAAAAGCAAGGAGCTAAGCAACTCAGTGAGACCCTGTCTCTAAATAAAATACAAAATAGGGCTGGGGATGTGGCTCAGAGGTTGTGTATCCTGAGTTCAATCCCTAGTACCCCCCAAAATAAATAACTAAATAAATAATAATAAAAAAAGAGGGGCTGGGGATGTGGCTCAAGCGGTAACGTGCTCGCCTGGCATGTGTGGGGTTCAGGGTTCGATCCTCAGCACCACATAAAATAAAGATGTTGTGTCCACTGAAAACTGAAAAATAAATATTAAAAAAAAATCTCTCTCTTCTCTCTCTCTCGCTTAAAAAAAAAGAGGATGTATTTAAACCCACATCATTGTAATTAGTAAAAAATTTTGGATTTGGTTTCTGGGATGATTTTGGATTGAGGTGCCCAGGAACCCAGGCATACTAAGTATGCACTTTTCCACTATGCTATAGCCCAGCCTGAGGAAGTGTTTTTGAGGAGCAGGATCGTGTTCTTTATTATTTTCTTTTATTTTTTTGGTACTGGGGATTGAACCCGGGTGCTTTACCACTGAGCTACATCACCAGCCCTTTTTATTTCTTTTTTTTTTTGAGACAGGGTCTAGCTAAATTGCTGAGAGTCTCCTAAAATGCGGAGGTTGACCTTCAACTTGTGATCCTCCCAAATCTCTGGGATTAAAGGTGTGTGACCTTGAAGGAGCAGTACTCTGGCTCACCACCAGAAACATTACTTTCTCCCCTCTTCAGAAACACCCTTTTTTCCTAGAAGATAGAAATAAAGTCTGCACAATTAGCTTTGCAGCCTCATCTCCTTGCTTCTCCTCATTTAAAAGAAAACAAAAACCAAAAACTCAGAAGAACATTGGAAGTACCACATCCTTGGCTCTTGGGGTTTGCAGCTACTGATTTCTGTGTACATTTTTGTGACTCAGGCTTCCCTGGGGAGTGACAGAACAGGCTGACCAGGGACCTGGCTCTCTGGTACTGCTACTTTGGGAGAATTGTCTCTTTGGAGTGGCACAGAAAAGAGTTTCCAATGGAGGATCCTACCAGGGAGTTTTCACCAAGGGACGAGACTGCTGGGGACACAGCCCCCAGGACTATAGTATATAATATAGTTCTATATTAGAACTTCTGTGATCACTAGGAGAGAAATCTCTAGTGAGAGTGATCTCTCTTCTTGTGTTCATAGATGATAGACACCTCCCTTTCCTCCACTTAAGTACCCCTCAATAAAACTGTCCACCTTTGGCTGGTGTAACCGAGTGTACACTTCTTCAGATTTTTTTAAAAAAGGAAAGCAGAAGGGCCTACCTCAGGGGTTATGCAGAGGAAGTTGACTTCCCCAGAGCTAGGTCTGCTTCCCCTGTTGTGCCACAGAGCACTCTGCTTTGGCACTTAGCAATAGGTGTGAAAGTGCCTGTAAGTCTGGGGGCCCTAGCAGACCACGAGATGATTAGAAACAGGGCTGTATCCCACTCACCCAGGTTCTCCTCGCACCCAGAGGTACTTAATAAACAGTAGAAGAAATATCAGTGTGCGGTGAGGGAGCCTTGGTTCCTGCCCTCAGGGGCGCGGGGATCTGGGGAAAGGAAGCCCACTGCAACTGGGTCATAAAGGGGAAGTAAGCTCTCACCAGGGTGAAGAGGTGTTCAGGGCATGTGGAGGGAGGGAGAGAGAGGAGAGCAGAAGAAAGTGAGGCCAGAGGCAACATAAAAGGGAATGGCTTTTCAGGGAGTGTTCTAGAAGAACAGGGAAGGGGCGAGGCCACCTTTGAAGATGATGCCAATTGGCAAGAAGATGCCTCCCTTGAGTGAATTCTTGACAACTTTTCATTATGATTGAAAATTCTTTTAGACTGATCATTTTAAGGAGTATGTTCTACTCAGTGCAAACATTCTGTTGACTTGATGGTGGCTGCTCTAGGCTGGAAACACATTATTTTTTTCTTTTTTAACTTTTTTTTTTTAGTTGTAGATGGACACAATAGCTTTATTTATTTTTATGTGGTGTGAGGATTGAACCCAGTGCCTCACAGCATCAGGCAAGTGCTCCACCACTGAGCAACAGCCCCAGCCACACCTTACTTTTTTCTCAGATCATGATATATCTGTAGTGTCTGTTGGGCAGTTTCCAGCTGCATATGACTACTGAGCACTTGAAATGTGGCTAGTGCAAATGAAGAGTGTCCTAGAAATATACCATACACACCAATTCTCTACATTAGGACAAAGGCATAGAGTTGTGTAACCAGTGCTACAATCAAGATATAGAACAGCTGGGTGTGGTGGCGCATTCCTGTAATCCCAGAAGTTTGGGAGGCTAAGGCAGGAGGATCATGACTTCAAAGCCAGGCTCAGCAACTTAGGAATGCCCTAAGCAACTCAGTGAGACCCTGTCTCTCAATAAAATATTTTTAAAAAGGGCTGGGGATGTGACTCAGAGGTTTAGCACCCATGGGTTCAATCCCTAGTACCAAAAAATTAAAAATAAATAAATAAATAAATAAAAATTTAAAAAATAGGGAAGAATCCTCTCACCTTCCCCTCATCAGTCTCACTTGTGCTGAACCTTCATAGTCAACCTTCATACTCCCCACTGGCAAGCACTGGTCTGTTCTCTGCTTCTGCTGTTTTGCTTTTCCCAGAATGATATTCAAATGGAGTTCTATATATACATAGTCTTTGTTTTTATTGTGATCAAGTAAATATAGCATAATATTTGCCATTTTAAGCACTAGCAGAGAGTCTTTTTTTTTTAATTTTTATTCATTATTGATGGACCTTTATTCATTTATTTGTTTATATGTGGTGCTGAGAATCGAACCCAGTGCCTCACACACGCCAGGCAAGCATTCTACCACTGAGCCACAACCCCAGTCCCTAGCAGAGAGTCTTTTGAGTTTGGTTTCTCTCACTGAACATAATGTATTGAAGATTCATCCATGTTGTTGCATATAACTATAGTTCTTTCCTTTTTTATTGCTGTGTAATATTCCGCCATATGGTTATACTATTCCTTCGTCCGTTCACCAGTTAAAGAATATTTAAGTTGTTTCCAATTAGGAGAATTTATGCAAAAAGCTGCAGTAAACATTCATATATAGATTTTTGTGTGAACTTAAGTTTTCATTTCTCTTGAGCAAACAGGAATGTCTGGGTCATCTGCTAAGTATGTTTTTAAATTTATAAGAAGGTGCCAGAAGTTTTCCAAGAAACCATACCATTTTGCATTCCTACCAGCAACCTGTGAGATTCCATTGCTCTGAATCCTGGCTGTGCTTGGTACTGTCTGGTTAAGTTTTTTTGTTTGTTTGTTTTTTGTTTTTTTTTAATGTCTCTAAGTCTTTCTTTTTTAGCTTTTCTAACAGGTGTGTGGTAGTTTACTCCATGGTTTCAATTTGCATTTCCCTATTGATTGATTCTTTGTGTGTGTGTGTGTGTGTGGTACTAGGGATTGAACCCAGTAACATATGCATGCAAGGGAAGCACTCTACTGACTGAGCTATTGATTAATTCTACTGAACATTTTTTTGTGTGCTTATTTGCCATCCATATTTTTTTTAATGAAGTCCAAAGTTTTTACTTGTTTTTTTAAGTTGAGGTATTTTTTTTAAATGAGTTTCCAAGATTTTTTTAAAACTATTTTTTTGTTTTTAAAGAGAGAGTGAGAGAATTTTTTTTTAACATTTATTTTTTAGTTTTCGGCGGACACAACATCTTTGTAGTGGTGCTGAGGATCAAACCCGGGCCGCACACATGCCAGGCGAGCGTATTTTTTTGGAGCCATATCCCCAGCCCTGAGCCTGGCTTTGAACTCAAGATCCTTCTGCCTCAGCCTCCTGAGCCTCTGGGATTACAGGCATGCACCACCGCACCCGGCTAAGATTATTTTTTTTTAAAGATAGTTTTAGTCTTGCCTTCAGTATGTCATTCCATTTCATGTTGAGATGTCATAGACATTGCCATCTTTTGTGTTTTAAAGCATGTAAGGGTCTGCTGTCAATCAACATCACAGAATTCCTACAATCCAGATATTCACCAGAAGTTGTTTTCTAATTAATAGGCTGATGACAAGCCCTTGCCCAAATCCTGATTGATATGATGGTTCAAAGGGTCAAAAGAATGTGCGAACCATTCTTTCCTCTAGATTTTACAAGTTCTCTTCCTAAATCAAAGTAGATTATCTAAAAGTCACATCCTCAGCACTGCAAATAAAAAAAGATTACTTTCAGAGTTTAGTGCCAGAAAAAAAAAAGTTCCTTCCTAACAGACATGTTTCCTATGATTTTGCAGTGAGTTTTTACATTTAGCCATCTTTTTTTGTTTTTCGTTTCTTTCTTGAAGCGGAGTTTCACTGTATTGCCCAGGTTGACCTCAAATTCCTAGGTTCAAGTGATTCTCCTGCCTTAGCTTCTCCAGTAGCTGGGACTATAGGTGTGGACCACCACACCCAGAAGAGTTAGCAATCTTTTTGCTTATACTTTTGTCTGTCAGAGAGCTCAAAACTTTACAGATGGTCTCCCACTTACGATGATTCCACTGAATGCTTTTTCAACTTTAGTGAAAGGTGCACCCATACAGCCATTCTGGTTTTTACTTTCAGTGTAGTACTTAATAAATCACATGAGATATTCAAGAATTTGTCACAGGCTTGGTGTTAGATGATTTTGCCCAACTGTAGGCTAATGTAAGTGTTCTGAGCACATTTAAGGTAAGCCCGGCTAAGTTATGTTGTTCTGTAGGTTAGGGGCATTAAGTGCTTATGTTTTTGATTTACTGTGGGTTTAATCAGGACACAACTCCATCAAAAGTCAGAGCATCTATATTTAATATTTAGTTATATTAACTACTGTTATGCTCAAATTCGGGTCCCCCAAAAGACCACCAGAGACCGAGATCAATGCAAGTAGCAAAGAGGTGTTTATTTCGAGCTAGCTTGGTCCTCCTCGTGCACACAGCAACTGGTGACACTGAGAGGCCCCAAGCCCAGGGTTTGCAGCAGTTTTATACACTCTTTGGGGAAGGCAGGGACCCCCATATACATCATAGTATCTATTAGCAAATCATCACACACCGCTGGAAAATCAAATAACAACTCTAAAACATGATTAGCACATACACTGGCGGGAACAAGTTGGGTAAGGGTGATTGGTTAGTACCAGAGGGGGATTCATTTGAACTGATTGGTTTAAGCCAAGGGGGGTATTCGTGCTGAACTACATGGTTTCCCAACACCATAAACTACTGGGAGGGTCATCTGGCATCCCAGGTATTTCCCTGTCTCATGCTGATTGGGGCTGCTGGGGGTTGGTATGGGTCCCCACCTAGCCTGAGACAGGGATACCTGGCGCAGCAGATCTCTCCTGTTATTTGTAGATAAACCACTTTGCAGGGTAGGAATGTGCCTAGGAGTGCTCTGTGGTTTTTTTCAAGGACAAAGGTCATGTCCCTTCCTTGGACAGGCTTTGCTCTGAGGTAGAGGCTGGTTTTTCACTACTTTTAGTCTTAATTATCCCTTCACTCTCCAGGCCTTTTATTATTACTTTTTTTTGGGAGGAGGGGTACCGAGGATTGAACTCTACCACTGAGCCACGTCCCCAGCCCTATTTTGTATTTTATTTAGAGACAGGGTCTCACTGAGTGCCGCAGTCCGGCTGGGCAAATAACTGGGAGGTGACAAGCAACTTGAAGGTTGAAGCGGGAACTGCTTTATTGTAGGGAAAACTTAGTGGGAACTGAGCGAGAACTCAAGGTAGTGGAACCCAAGGTAGCAGGAGCCGCCTTATTGCAAAACAGCAGAGGTATATAGACCTAACTGATTACACACAGCTAGACTCAATTAGCATCATCCAGTTATGGCATTCAGCCAATAAGGAATCTCCACCAACTTAATGGCACGGTGGCGTAGCTTCACAAACCACTCCTCCTGGCAAACTGCCAGGCGCCATCTTGACTTGATCTGTGGTCCCCAACAACTGAGTGCTAGTGCCTTGCTTTTGCTGAGGCTGGCTTTGAACTCATGATCTTCCTGCCACAGCCTCCCAAACTGCTGGGATTACAGGCATGCTCCACCTGGCCCGGCCTGAGGTTTATTTTATTTTTTATTTTTAGTTGTAGATGGACACAATACCTTCATTTAATTTAGCTTTTTTATGTAGTTTTGGGGATCGAACCCAGTGCCTCACATGTGCTAGGCAAGCGCTCTACCACTGAGCCACAAAATGGCTCCCAAAAAAGGAATATTTTGCTGGGCCCAGTGGCACATACTTGTAATCCCATTATCTCGGAATGCTGAGGCAGGAGGAGTTCAAAGCCAACCTCAGCAATTTAGCAAGGCCCTGTCTCTAAATAAAATATATATATATATATATATAAAAGGGTTGGGAATGTTGCTCAGTGGTTAAGTGACCTTGGGTTCAGTTCCTGGTACCAATCCCCCCCAAATATAAGTAAATATATACAAACATAAAAGGGACATTCTTTCCTTTTCCTTTTCTCCCTCTTCTCCCACCTAATCTGCCCCCTTCCCCACTCCCCCCCTCCCACAGGCAGGGCGGGGTGCAAGATTAACCTGAATTTTCTATGCTCCACATGAAGGAGATGTCAGCCAGAGGATCTAGGAAGTGACAATTCAATTAACAAGTGAATCTCAAAACACCCTGGGCTCCCTGTCAGGGCACACCTGGAATGTAGCCCTTGAAGAGCTCCTTTAAAATCTCCCTGTTCCTCCTGGTGGGGAGAGGCACAGCCTTTGGGACGGGAATCCCTTGTGTTTCTCTTTTGCTAGCAAAGCATTAAAACTTCTTTTTCCTTTTTCTCAAAACCATGTCTTCATTATTAAATTGACATTAATTGGCATTGGGGACAGGGACGGAGTTTTTGGTTAAGACTCTATTTATCATTTCTCTCTATCTACCTACCTATCTACCTACAAATGAAAAGTGTCTACTGAGAGGGCCTGAAAGCAGCCACAGGTCAAAAGCAACAAGCACTCCTAGTATCCAGATCTTGGTTTCTAAATTAACCACTTTCTATTAAATAGAACCGGGGCTCCTTGGAGAAGTAACTGATTCCAGGGCTGGACAGGAAAAAATAAAAGATGATCCTTGAGACACTGTGTATCAGGAAGGAAGGAAGTATTCGGAAAACCATAGGGACATGTGAAATGGACACAAAAGTTGGCTTGAATGGGCTTTTGTGGGCCAGATCTGTGACAATTCAAGCATTAAAATAAACAGCAGCTGGGGCTGGGGATGTGGCTCAAGCAGTAGCACGCTAGCCTGGCATGCATGCGGCCCAGGTTCGATCCTCAGCACCACATACAAACAAAGATGTTGTGTCCACCGAAAACTAAAAAATAAATATTAAAAAATTCTCTCTCTCTCTCTCTCTTTAAAAAATAAAAATGAAAAAAAATAAACGGCAGCAATGGATTACAAGCCAATGAATAAAACCATAAGTCCACATGATATAAAAAATAAATAAATGAATACAATTTTTAAAATTTGATGAAGAACAAAATTTATGTACAAAATACTTTTTAACTGCCAAGGGGAAAGGTGTTATTTTGTCTAGAAGGCTGGCAGACTTTTTTTTTTTTTTTTTTTTTATACCAGGGATTGAACCAGGGGGCGCTTGACCATTGAGTCACATTCTCAGCCCTTTTTATTTTTATTAGGGTGTCTCTAAGTTGCTTAGGGCCTTGCTAAATGGCTGAGGCTGGATTTGAACTTGCGATCCTCCTGCCTCAGCTTCCGAAGTTGCTAGGATTCCAGGCGTGCGCCACCGCTCCCGGCTCAGATGTCATCTTCATCAGGCATAAAAGCGAGCCATCAGCAATGAGTTGAAATGACAGACTGAAATTGCGCGCCACCTGACTCGGTGCGTTGCGAAGCCCGCAGCATCATTTCTGCGATAGTGCGGTCTGAGGTGCAGAACCCGATCTACTCGAGACCAACGCGACCAACGGAAGGAGATGCTACAAACTAGCTGACGCCCCGCGCCCCGATTGCAGCCCGAGCCCGGCTGCCGCCGACCCTCCGAGTGCGCGGCGCCGGACGGCTCCAGACACGCCCCGCGCCGTGCACGGTTCCCCGAAGCTGGCGCCGCTGCAGCCCTGAGGCTCCACGTGCCTTCCCGCCTTTCCCAGGGCCAGGCTGGGCCATGGTTCCACAGCTCCTCGCGGGCGTGGGCAGGGCCTCCCGGAACCGGTGCCCGCCGCCGCCCGCGCCTCCTTTGTGACCGTCCCCAGCCCTCGGAGCCAGCGCGCCATCGCCACGCTGCGCCCTCAGCTGCAAATGGCGCCCGCTATCTTCTTCGCCTCCCGCGGCTCTCGAGCCGGTGACGCCTGTGAGCGGCGCGTCACGACAGCTACTGATATATATCTGCCACCCTCCTGGGGTCCTGCTGGAATCCCGGCACCAAGAGCTGGATCACCGCGCTCCCGTGGTACTGGAGAACCCAGGGGCGTTTTGCCACTGAGCTACCTTGCCAGCCCTTTTTATTTTTTATTTTGAGACACGCTCTTGTTCAATCGCCCAGGCTGGTTACAATTTGCCATCCTTCTGCCTCAGATTCCCGAGTAGTTGGGATTACATTCGTGTGTGCCTCTGTGCGCCGCAAGACTTTTCCCCCCTTAGTGTGGTGAAATATGTATTCCCTAAAATTTTATTATTTTGAAGTATTCATTGGCATTAAATACATTCATAGTCTTGAGCAACCACCAACACTATCTAGTTCCAGAACTTTTCAACACTCAAAGGGAAACTGTTACCCACTAGCAGTCATTCTGTCGCAGGAGGGGGTCAGGAGGTCACCTCTCTAGGGGGTTCTATAGAGGGGATCTCAGCTCAGGAGAATGGGGTCCTTGACAGAGGTATAGGAAAATAATTTTAGCACGTGTCAGATATTGAGGTACAGATTTATTTAGGAAATTGAGGAATGTGCATTCACCAGAAGTAAGGAGCATGCCACGTCCAGAGTGAGATATGTTTTCGGAGTTTTCAGGCTGTTTTTTGAAGGGGAATTTGGTGAGGGGCGGGCATGTGAGGATGACGTCAGTCTGGCCAAGACAAGATGGTTTGTGGTTTGACAGTTCTCAGGCTTCTTAGGTTGACTTCTCGGTAATATGAGCAATAGGTAAAATTAGGAAAGTGCTTTATATAACATGTTTCATACCTCCTTTGCTTAATCTACCCGAAAAACACATGAATTAGGGGGTTAATTAACAGTGCATAGAACAAATTTTCATAAGCAAATGAAGTTTTAGTGACTTTAAGATTATGAATGAAGATTTATAGACTTCCCAGAAATTTGTGGTAGACAGGCCTGGGAAAGGGAATTGACTTGTGGAGGGAAGATATGAGAAACTTTCACAAGATTTTCATTTTCAAGTTACAGTCTCCTTTTCTTTTGTCTTCTTTCTACCTATCGTTTTTTTATATTTCTTCCATTTTATCTATTCCACAGTCTCTTCTCCCCTAGCTCCTAGTAGTCACCACTCTGCTTTTTTTGTGTGGGGGGGTACTGGGGATTGAACTCAGGAGTACACAACCACTGAGCCACATCCCCAGCCCTATTTTGTATTTTATTTAGAGACAGGGTCTCACTGAGCTGCTTAGTGCCTCGAAGTTGCTGAGGCTGGCTTTGAACTCACCATCCTCCTGCCTTAACCTCCCACTGCGCCTGGCTACCACTCTGCTTCTTGTTTCTATGAACTTGCCTATTCTGGATATTTCATATAAATGGAAATAAAGAATATATGGCCCTTTGAAAGCAGTTTCTTTCACATGAAACTTAGTTCATCTGTGATGTACTGTTGTATCAGCATTTCATTCTTTTGTTGACTGAATAATATTTCACTGTATGCATACATGACATTGGGTTTATCCATCCATCAGTTGATGGACATTGGGTTGTTTCACTTTTTAGCTCTTGTGAATAAAACTACTTTGGATTGTTTGCAGTATCCTGTTACCCTGCCTTGGTCTTGTACAGTCTGGGTGACCTTACTGAAATTTTACCCTGCCCTAATCTTTCTTGTCTTTGAGGACAAGATGCTTCAAGGCCAGAAGTTCCTTTTTAGGTGGACAAATTGGAACTAGTGTGTCTAAGATTGCTGCCAGGTGACCTCCAGACCACCTCTAACTTCATTAAAATAAAAGACATGAATATTCCTCCCCTTTATTATCCTATCCCTCCCTGCTCATTTTTTTTACCTTGTATTTCTAACCTTCTGACCCTCAAGGAGTGAGACATTGATCTGTGAGTTTACCTTCCATTTCTCCTATTCCTGGCCAAGAATAAAAATTCTCCTTCACTGCACTGCTCAATTGATGCTTGGGTCATGCCGAGAGGGAAAAAGAACCCAGTCTTTGAAGCCCAGCCAGTGGCACATGCCTGGAATTCCATCCCAGCAGCTCAGGAGGTAGAGGTAGGAGAATCAGGAGTTCAAAGCCAGCCTCAGCAATATAGCTAGGCACTAAGCAATGGCCCTGAATTCAATCCCTGGTACCCAAACAGACAAAAAACAGTCTTTGAGCTCTAAAATAAATATCTGCTGTGGCCCCCCCAAAACACGCTGCTTGCCATAATTTTCTTGATCTAGGCAACATAGAGGTCAACATTCTTGTCTCCTCCAGGCTCCTGCTCAGGGGACATATCCACCAACTTCTCTACTCAGCTCCAATTTCCAGGAATGCCCTGATCCCCATTTAGAGCCCCCAGCTGCCCGACCCAAGTGTGCTGTGTGATCTGAGGGAACCTCTTATTTTTTTAGGTAGAGATTAAGCTGTTTTCCTTTGGAAGATTTATTTTTTTATTTTTTGTAGTTGTAGATTTACAGCATACCTTTATTTTATTTGTTTATTTTTATGTGGTGCTGAGGATTGAACCCAGTGCCTCACACATGCTAAGCAAGCACTCTGTCACTGAGCCCCAGCCCCAGCCCCTCCTCTGGAAGATTTTAACTGAAGGACTGGGCAGTGGTCACATCAGGGCTGGGGCAGTCATTTGGAACTGGTGAATGGGCAGAACCATGCCAGTCTTTTGGAGCTGGTGAATGGGCAGAACCAAGCCAGTCTAAGAGCCGCATGAAAAGCAGACAAGGAAACTGGATAAAGAATATGACCCACCAGGAGCAGCCTTAGTCCTTCCTTTTTAATTTCAGATGATCTGGGATTTCCTGAGAAATTCATCAAGTTATGCATTTTTTTTTTTAGTTGTTGATAGGCCTTTATGTATTTTTATGGGATGCTGAGAATCGAACCTAGTGCCTCACACATGGTAGGCAATGCACTACCTCTGAGCCCCAGCCCCAGCCCAAGTTATGCATTTTTTAAAAAATATTTTTTAGTTGTGGTTGGACACAATACCTATATTTTGTTTATTTATTTTTATATGGTGCTGAGGATGGAACCCAGGGCCTCACATGTGCTAGGTGAGCACTAGGCGAGAGCTCTACTGCTGAGCCACAACCCCAACCCTAGTTATGCATTTTAATTTAAAATGAATCCTCGTAAAACTCCTCTCAAGGGGCTGGGGTTATAGCTCAGAGGTAGAGTGCTTGCCTAGCATGTGTGAGGCACTGGGTTCAATCCTCAGCACCATATATAAATAAATACAGTAAAGGTATTGTGTCCAACTTTTCTCTCTCTCTCTCTTTTTTTTAATTGCTTTCAAACTTTAGTTTGCCTAGGTATCCCCCAAGTGACACTGATGCTGTTGATTCTGAGACCACACTTGGAGATCCGTTGCCTTCAGCTTACTTTTGAGTGTCTGTTCCTGACAGCTGAAAGTGCCCCCACCAAGAGAGGTGCTCTGGAGTCCCTCAGGATGTCTGCTGGTGAGATGGAGGTGTCTGGGAAAGCTGAGAGCCTAGGTGTCTCCAGTATTAGAGCTCATCCAGCTGACTCGCCCTCCCTGCCACTGCCTGTGAGCCATAGGAGCACTGAGAACACACACAGAACACGTAGTGTTGGGAAGTGCAGCAGAGCGCCCCTAACCTCCTACCATTTTGAACCATCAGGTGTTCAAAGCTGTGGAGTTTGATTATATAGGTCATGTTCTTTCATTCTCTTCCTGTAGCTCTCACATTGAAGGCTCAGGTACGCTTCCTTGGAACAAAATCAAGTGACCATCCTTCTCCCCCCCCAAATTTCATACAGATCAGCAGTACCCTCCACTGACCCTCAAACCTACATACCAGGCATGCTTAAATCCTAGTGAAGCTCACAGATTGGTCCAAAATAGAAAACTACTTTACCTGCGAGTTCCTAGAGGAGTAACAGATCCCCTGTCCTTACCAACATTCTGGATCACAGGTGGGCAAACTCTTTTTAAGTAACATTTTAGTAAATATTTCAGGCTTTGTGTATAATAGATATCTGTCACAGTCACAGAACTTTGTCATTGCAATGTGAAAGCTGGCACAGATGATGTACCTGTTTTCCAATAAAACTTTATTTACAAAAAAAACCAAAAACAGGTATTAAGTATAACTTAGTCTAATCCCTGTTCTAGTTAGTAACTTTTTTTTTCTATTACTAAATGAAGTTAATGAGTCTTTAAACAGATGGAAAGTGTATTTAGTGTTAGCAGTTTTATATTGTTATGGGGAATCTTTTTTTAAAAAAATATACAGGCTATATATGTTTTTCTCAAGAGCAGGCAGAAAGCCCAGATAATCTCAAATAAACTCAGTCTCAACGTTTTAAAAAATGTAAAATTATATCAGTTACATTGCTGAAACTGAACCAACTTTCCATCTTCAAAAGAGAAATATTTGAACCTGTTGTTTAAGCAGTAATAATTTTTAAAACAAGTACACGGATGTTTTAAAGGCCGGGTGTGGTGGTGCATGCCTGTAATCCCCGTGGCTTGGGAGGCTGAGTCAGGAGTATCCTGAGTTCAAAGCCAGCCTCAGCAACAGCGAGGTGCTGAACAACTCAGTGAAACCCTGTTTCTAAATAAAATACAAAAAAAGGACTGAGGATGTGGCCCAGTGGTGAGTGATCCTGAGTTCAGTCCCAGGTACCAAAAAAAAAAAAAAAGCATGTTTTTTTTTTTAAAAAAAGCATGTTTCTATTAAAAAATGGAGTTTAATTTAAATTTATATTATATACACTAATTTATTACTTTATTCTTTCTCAATTTTAATATGTGTGTGTGTATATATACATACATACATATATACACACATACATACAGCAAAACAACCCACAACCTTGTCAGCACTGGACTATATAAACAGACCTGGTACGTAACTACTTGAATATGAAGACCAATACAGTTCTAAAAAGCATAATATTTTCTACTTCTTAAAAAAAGTATTGGGGGGCTGGGGATGTGGCTCAAGTGGTAGCGCACTTGCCTGGCATGCGCCGGGCGCTGGGTTCGATCCTCAGCACCACATACAAACAAAGATGTTGTGTCCGCCAAAAACTAAAAAATAAATATTTAAAAATTAAAAAAAAGTATTGGTATTATTGCCAATAATCTTGGCTTCTCTCTCTTTTTTTAATTTTTTTTTTTTAGTTGTAGATACACACAATACCTTTATTCTGTTTTTATGTGGTGCTGAGGATCAAACCGAGTGCCTCACAAATACTAGGCAAGCGCTCTGTCACTGAGCCACACTCCCAGCCCATCTCCTCTTGTTTTAATAACAGTTATGACAGGCGCCTTTATAAGGTGAACTGATCCATTTGGAAACTTGGCAGATCAGCTCCATCTCTGTTTTCTTTTTAAGAGTTGTTGGAAACCAGCTGCAGAACTCAGAATAGAATGGTTGCACCTACCGTGACTTTTGTGTTATCTGTCTTACCTTTCTTATGTTGTGTCCCACATTATCTATTATTCCTCAAGCAGTGGTCATCTTCCTTCACAGAATCTAAAATGTGCTGGTTAGGATATTCTGCCCAGAAACTTGTACAAAGAGAGTTGGTTGGTCCTAACACAGTGGAACAGAGGTGGGAGGTAATATTTGAGCTCTATTTAACAGTTCTCTTTATTTTGTGAGTTTTTTTCCCCCTTCACTAAAATCTTGTCCATAAAATTCCTCTTTAAGATTTCATGTAAAGTAATTGACCTGAGAAAAAGTTAAATTAGAAAGCATTAACAACTCATTCATGTGAAAAGATCAAACCTTAATTCCCTATTTTTATTCACTCTGCAGAAACTGGTATATGTATTTTGACCCTCCCCAAATTTGCAATTATCTAACTCAGGTCAGTTTCAAATTCTGGAAGGTCAGAAAATTTGTTTGTTTTTGAGGGCAACATGAGTAATAAAGGAACAAAAGACTTTTTCTTGAATCTGGCTGACACTGTTCCATTCTGAACTTGTCTCAATCTGGTCTTATACAAATCAAGATGAAAATTTAGCTCAAGACTATTTCCTGTTTATCCCCAGGTTGATTTACCCAAATTAGAAATGATTCGAATCTTTGATGACCCTAAATTAATTTTAATCTCAAACTTGGTAAATATTTCATTAATAGCCAGCAGCACTACTTCTAGGTATTTTTAGATTGGTTAAGTGGCTAATCTGTCTTGCTGATAACTGTTGTATATCATTGCAGATCTTTAACGAAAATGAGTTTTTGCAGATTTATTAAAATTCATTGAATCAAGATATACTTAAAATATGTTGTCACTCAATACCAAAAATAATATATGGGCTGCTGAACTAAAGATATGTGGTTTTGTTTCAAATAAGATTGTTCCTTGTCGAATTCCCAAAATCATGCACAAATTATGTTTCAAAAATCAGTTATAAACATAGCCTGTAATCGCAGCATCTCAGGAGATTGAGGCACAAGGATTGCTAGTCCAAAGCCAGCCTCAGCAAATGTGAGGCACTAAGCAACTCAGTGAGACCCTGTTTCTAAATAAAATACAAAATAAGGCTGGGGATGTGGCTCAGTGGTTGAGTATCCTTGAGTTCAATCCCTGGTATACCAAAAATCTTTTTTTTTTTTTTTTTTTTTTTTAATTTTTTATTGTGGGTTGTTCAAAACATTACAAATTTCTTGACATATCATATTCCACACTTTGATTCTAGTGGGTCCAAAAATCTTTTTTTTTTAATATTTATTTTTTAGTTGTAGTTGGACACAATACCTTTATTTTATTTATTTATTTTTATGTGGTGCTGAGGATGGAACCCAGGGCCTCACATTTGCTAGTCGGCGAGCACTCTACCACTGAGCCACAATCACAGTGCTTCCCATTTTTTTTTTTTTAAAGCAAAAAAGACTGGAAATGTAGTTCGTTGGTAAAGCACCCCTGGTTCAATCTTCAGTACTAGAATAAAATAAAATATAGAGATGTTGGGAAAAGTAATTTCAAGAAAATGCTGGATAGTTTTTACTTTTGGAAGTTTTTACAAATAAAGCAAATACATTAAAATCAAATGATAGGACTGGGGATGTGGCTCAAGAGGTAGCGCGTTTGCCTGGCATGTGTGCGGCCCGGGTTCAATCCTCAGCACCACATACAAAGATGTTGTGTCCGCCAAAAACTAAAAAATAAGTATTAAAAAATTCTCTCTCTCTCTAAAAAAAAATCAAATGATATATGTTAAAAAATAACCAGACAATGGAAATTTCCATTTGCATCATTTGTATGTTCAATTCTGGTTATGTTGTTGTAGATACTCGTGGGTATTATAGAACAAAAAGATTAGATTAACTATCCTATGTTCTATTTAAGACTCCCCCCTCCCTGTCTAAGCATCACAAGAATGCAGGCCCTGATCACACAAGGCATATTTGATCATATCAGGCCCAAACAGCATTTTTGTCTAATAGGTAACCAAAGAAAAAGTGCTGTCTGTGGATGTTCTCTCTTGTCTGTCCAGACATGCCTGCTATTGGCTTTGGCCTGTCAGGTCCTGGTTTCTGATCTTCACCAGGTGTGTAGGGACTAGAAACTAGTCATTTCATCTCCAGAGTAAAATGGAGTTGCAGGAGACCATCTCTAGGGTCCCTTCCAGCTCTCAGACCCTGTGACTGAATGGTCCTGTCCTACATCTATCCTAAGTTCTGCAGTATCAGCTAGTTCACAGCCAACCAAGACTCAATCCACCGGGATCTCTCCACGTGTCACAGCAATAATGTTTTTGTTTTATTACACTAGATCAATATAATGGAAAGTTATTTGTTGTTTTAATTTTATTTTTAATTGACAAATAATATATATATACACACATTATAGATAGTTTTTTTGAAATAAGAAAGCAATAGCATCTGGCGCATATTTTCTAAAGACTAGAGATATTCTGAAATGTGTATACAATTTTCATACATCTGAATAAAACAGGTTATTTAAACACTGTTAATGTCCAAAGCCACCAAGTTTAGAAAAGGCAGGGTATTTCAGAAACTGTTTAAATTGCTTATACATAGAAGTTTATGGAATGGGATGATCACAATTCAGCAGCAGCTTAGATAAGAAAGCCGTCTCCAAGGCTGTGAGACTGGGCTAGGAGTTCTAGGTGTCACGCCCCACACTACATTATAACTGCTTACCTGCTGGGCTCCTGATGGCACGCTGCAAGTTCCTTCCAGGCAGGGATTGGGCAGGCTCATTAAAGACACCATAGTGAATGGCCCACGGTTAGGACTCTATAAATAATTGTGGATAACTGTTGAATAAATAAACAGCTGTCCTCACTTATTGATGTGCCAGGAGCAATTGAAGGAGCCAAGAGTAGCAATATATGATGCAGCAGTGAGGGGGACCATGACCTGGAGCCCAGTGCTTGCTGGTTCCTGGCAGGGCTTGGATTCCCCTCGAAGTATGACTGATGTAACCCTCAGAAATTTCCATTAAATAATGTCCCTATAGTATGACATACTGTACTTGCCAACTACAAATAGCACCAAGGGATATATGACATTTTGATGGGGCCATTTTGACTGTTTAGCCAACTCTTCCACCTACCTCAGTAAAATTTATAAACAGTATATTAATCATAAACAGCTAAGCACAAAGAATGAATATTATTCAAATGAAGAAAAATGTTGGCTGCCTTCTCACAGGAAACTCCTCTGGCTCTATTTTATAAGAATTAAGTGGAGGAGCTGGGTGTGGTGGTGCATGCCTATAATCCCAGCAGCTCCGGAGGCTGAGGCAGGAGGATTGCGAATTCAAAGTCAGCCTCAGCATCAGCAAGGCCCTAAACAACTCAGTGAGACCCTGTCTCTAAATAAAATGCAAAATAGGGCTGAGGTATGACTCAGATGTGGCTCAGATGTGGCTCAGTCAAGTGCCCTGGGTTCAATTCCCAGTCCCCCCCCCCCACCCCCTGCAAAAAAGAATTACTTGGAGGACTGGGGTTGTGACTCAGCAATAGAGTGCTCACCTAGCACGTGTGGGGCCCTGGGTTGGATCCTCAGCACCATATAAAAATTAATTAATTAATTAACAAACTGGATGTTTGGAACACTGGGACCTGTTATATTAAAAAAAAAAAAAAAGATTAGGTGGAATATCTTTGTGCAGTTGCTTCACATACTGTTAGGTAAGGATTAACAAAATCTATTCCCCTTTTGCTGAGATTTTGACCTTTGGTTAAATTTTCTAGCTCTGTTCGCCTGGCAACATAATAGAGTCATCTATCAACTATGTTTCCAGGCAACATTACATATAGGAGAATGACCCCTACGTGGTAAATTGCATCTGGGCTGGGAGACTAGAAATGCCTGAGAAGAAGCCACAGCTTTGGGTTTCCCCAACTGGTGACTCTTAGAACAAGCTTGGAGACCCAGGAGGCTATGTCTAAGACATCTATGTTGTTCTAAGAGATAATTGCTCCCATGGGACAAGAAGCTTCTAAGCTAGGGCAGCCTCCACATTAATACCTGATCTGTCTCCCTGAACATGAGCTATGCTACATGGACAGCTGCAGGGACTCCCATAGAACGACAACAGCTGATCTGCCCTGCTGCCAAGCTGTACTTCCCACTCTATAGCCTTCTACGTGACACTGATGCCAAGGGTGGCAGCTTATGAGTCTGAATGTTTCTAAACATTCAGCTGAGCCTCAGTAGGCCCCTAGAAGGCACTGCAGTACTGTTTGCTTGGCTTCCTGGTAGAGTAGATGTTCCACAGGAGCTACAGACAATAGTAAAAGATGTGCAACTATCTGGTAGTTGTTTTCTGCTTCCAACAAAAATCCTGACCATACCTTTCACAGACTGCACGATATAATCCATCTCCATATCAAGTCACCAAGACATGTATCTCAAATGGATACTTCCCCTAAAAATCCCCAAGCTTGTCACTTCTAAACCTTCTTCCTCAAAGCACACAATCCCCACCATAACTTTCACTGACTTTACTTTTCTGACAAAGGTCAAAAAATTGAATGATGGGTATAAAAAGTACTTCCCTAAAACCACAGCTGTTAATGAAGAATTGGTAGTAGCAAAATTATCTCCCTGGAGGGTCAAAATGGATGTCTTCTTTCAGTACTAATGATTCTATGTCATCTAATCATGATGTGAGTTACTGTCACCTTTTAAAATAGAGACATTTTAGAAATCAACCAAACTACTCCTATCCACCCACCCCCACCAAAAGTTTCATTTTTCTCTACAGAAGCATCTTTAGAAGAAAACAATTCAAATTTCCAGCACTACAATGAAAGGTCTGAGAAACAGAGTAATACAGGGTAGAAAGATAGACATATAAAGGAGCAAAAGTCAACAAAATACTGTTCATTATAAGCAACCAAATAAAGGGCCCCTTTTTTTGGGTTAGAAGATCATGTGAGCAATCGCATGAAAGCACAAGGCAAGCCACACAGACCAATGACAACAGGAAGTACAGCAGCAATGCTCAAAACAGTGTGACAGGGACTTCTTACCCACCCAACCCTCTGCCCCTCCCTAGCCCCTTATGCTAGACTTCACATAGATAATTCTATTCTCAATGCACAAGGGACACACAAGCAAACCTAGGGAAGCTAATGAAAGTATGAATCCGTGGACCAAAGGCCACTGCAGTCTTGCCACTACTCTCAGAATTGGTGCACGTAGCCCCACCCATTGCCTTCCTCGAAGTGGGGTTTGTTGCAACATCAATTAACAACAAAAAAAACCCATCACAGTACCCTGAATCACCAGAACACTCAATTCCACAACATTCTGTAGATCGCTAGGTCAGCAGTTTCCTTAAAGAATCTGCAGAGACTAGTGGCCACCAAAATATTTGCATCCTTTTGCCAAATGATCAGAACCTATGATGTGCAGTGTCATTTCTTAAATATTATAGTTACAGGCCTTATTTACACTCTTTCCCAACACTTGACAAGGGGGACCCCCATCTCTCAAGAGAAACACCAATTTTGAATTCCATTATAAGAATCCTGTTCCCATTCATGCAAGGTATCTATTGTGAGACAAAAATATCCCTTTGTGAACTTAAACTGAATGTGCCAGAATGATGTCGGAATATAAACGAAATTACTAATAATCTGTTTGGGGCCCAACTATGAATTTACTTATTATAAAAATATCACTGTGGGCTGGGGATGTGATTCAGTGGCAGAGAACTGGCCTAGCACGTGTGAGGCACTGGGTTCCATCCCCAGTCCTGCAGAAAGGAAAAAAAAATCACCAACTCCATGAATGAAACCTCAAATTCATTACGATTATAAATATTGACCATCAAATATGATATAAATTTAAATGACAACCTGCTTATGATCCGAGGATCCAAAGGAAGTATCTCCTTTAAAAGTGAAAAAATTCAGCAATCCAGTTATACCCAATGACTGGTCATATCGTGTATCACACACAAACTCCAGACAGTCGACCAGGAATGTCACAACCTGAGATATCATGGAAGAAAGAAAATCTTTTCCATATTAAGCTTCACATTCTGTTTTGCTCCTAATGATTCTGCTACTTTAAAATTTAACAAAAATGAACAGAGACAATTGTTCCGGGTATAGGAATCAGAGTCAGGATTTCTAAGTTTCCGCATCATAAATGTAAACCAAGCTGTGAACCATCTGGCCTCAGTAACTGAACACAAAATTAAGTTCACACATTAAAGGTCATTTAAAAAAAATCTTACCATATCTTACAGCAGGGTGTTATGGCTTGGATCTGAAATGTCCCCCAAACGCTGGTGTGTTGAAGGCTTGGTCCCCAAGGCAAAGTGTTCAGAAGTGGGACCTTTGGAAGATGATTGGATCTAACTACCATAATTAGTTAATCCACTTGATGGATTGTGGGCTGTTGGGAAGTGGTTAAAAAAAAAAAACCCTAGGAGGTGGGGCCTAATTGGAGGAAGTAGGTCCTGGGGCGGGGGCATGCCCTTAAAGGCTACGTTTTTGTCCCCTGTACCTTCCTCTTCTCTTTGCTTCCTGGCAGCCCTGAGGTGAACAGTTTTGCTTCACTACACCCTCCCCACCATGACGTTCTGCCTCAACCCAGGCCCAGAAACAACGGAGTCAAGTGACCATGAACTAAAATCTCCAAATGTGAGCCAAGATAAATCTTTCCTCCTTTTAAGTTTTTTCTCAGGCATTGTATCACAGCAACAGCAAGCTGTCAAATACCCACAGTTTTTCAACCTTGACTACTGATGTCTTGAACTATATGATTCTTTGCTGTGAGGCCACTGTCCTACACATTGTAGAATGTTTATTAGCATTCCTAGTCTTTATCTATTAGATGCCAGCAGCACCCTGCCCCATGTCCTAACAACTGAAAACAACTCCAGACATTGCCAAATGTCCTCTGTGGGGCAAAATCACTCTCAATTGAAAATCAATGTCTTACAATGAAACTTTACCCAATGATATGAATAGGTTACAGGATCACTGAAGAGAATCAAGGCTCTCCCAGAAAAGGCAGACAGAAGTTGAACTGTGAGGTAGAAAAGTAGTATTTTTCAATACGTTTATTTTATTTATTTATATGTGGTATTGGGGATCGAACCCAGGGCGTCACATGTGCTAAGCAAGTGCTTTACTGCTGAGCCACAACCCCAGCCCAGAAAAGTATATTAAAACATTAGAAATTGCCGGGCATGTTGGCACATGCCTGTAATCCCAGCATCTCGGGAGGCTGAGACAGGAGTATCCCGAGTTCAAAGCCAGCCTCAGCAAAAGTGAGGTGCTAAGTAACTCTGTGAGACCCTGTCTCTAAATAAAATACAAAATAGGGCTGGGGATGTGGTTCAGTGGCCAAGTGCCCTTGAGTTCAATCCCCAGTACCCTCCAACAACAACAACAAAACATCAGAAATAAACTGGGTGTGATAGTACATATTAGTAATCCCAGTTTTGGGGGAGGCTAAGGCTGGAGGGTCCTGAGTTCAACGCCAGCCTGGACAAGATAGTGAGACCACCCCCATCTAAAAAAAAATCAGAAATAAATTAAAAAGAAAATAAAAATATTAAATATAAGTCCTTATAAAACAAGTCTAAACACTAAGTTTTCTTTTGCGGGACTGGGATTGTAGCTCAGCAGTAGAGTGCTCCCCTAGCACAGGCGGGACCCAGGTTCGATCCTCAGCACCACATAAAAATAAAGGCATTGTGTTGTGTCCATCTACACCTAAAAAAAAAAAATGTTTTCTTTTGCGAAAATCCTTTTTTTGAGGAGCTGGTGTTGTGGCTTAGTGGTAGACTGCTTGCATGGCCTAGTATCCAGTCTTTGTACAGTATGGCTCACAGCTGGCCATGCCTGAGCTGGCCCATACCCTGTTGAAGAATAGGCCACTGATCACATGTGTGGCTGTCACAAGACCAAAGTGTTATAAAAGTTTCTAACCCAGCATGGAGTTGCACATTTATAATCCCAGCAACTTGGAAGGCTGAGGCAGAAGGTTTTTTTGTGTGTGTGAGTTCAAAGCCAGCCTAAGCAATTTAGCGAGGCCCTAAGAAAATTATCAAGACCCTGTCCCAAAATAAAATATAAAAGGGCTGGGGACATGGCTCAGTGGTAAAGCACCCTGGGTTCAATCCCAGAACAAAAAAAAAAAAAATTTTTTTTTCTATATACTCTTAATTCCTGACTGTCCTGTCTGGTAGAGTGCTTGTTTAGCATGCAAGAGGCCCTGGATTCAATGCTCAGCACCACAAACAAACAAACAAGGACAATAAAAAAAGCCCTCTTTAACCCTTCAAGAACCAGACCAACACCTACAAGCCAATTTACAATTTACACTTGCTCTTGATTTTTTGTTTTTGTTCAAGAGGCAGAAAGAAAAGTTGATTTTACATCTTTTGAAACACACTGTATAAAAATTAAAGGTAAAGGGATTTTTAAAAAATCCATTTTGGATACTTTAAGACAAAATTTGAAAGTGCATTCAAGTACATCCTTTGTCCCTAATATCTCCTAAAGAGTATGCTCTTTAACCCTTTAAAGACATTCAGCCTCTTTTGTTAGAATGATTGTATAGCTGCAGTGTAGATGAAAAGCAGATTGGCTTCAAAACCTGTTCAATTAATATTCTCTTTCCTTTGAGAGGGTCTTTTAAAAGGTAAATGAGGGCTGGGGCTGAGGCTCAGTGTAGCACATTTGCCTGGCATGTGTGAGGCCCTGGGTTCGTTTCTCAGCAATGCAAATAAATAAATAAATAAATAAAAAGGTCTATCATATCAACAACTAAAAAAAAAGATAAATGATTCAGAAATAGAACTTGTTTAGATGGGCTTATAATTTCCTTCCAATTAAAGTTCTGGGCATAGACAAAGTTAAAGAATGAAAAATATGTCATGGGAAGCTTCATTTCTGTGTTACATAGAGATGTCCTTTGGAAATGGCTGGAACAAGTAGGGCAGCAATTTGAGTTTTGCCCAAGTAACTTGCTTTATGATCTCAGAACAGGTTATTTGTGTGTTTAGAATTGCTGAATACCAAACCAGACAGGGAAACCACCCAGCCCTGACTCACAGCTCCCTTCTTGGGAATTATAATATAATATTATAAAATATAATTCAACTGGGCACGTGGGATGCCCTAATGAACCTTTCAGTTCATTTCCAGGCTTTTCTGCACACAAATACTCCCAGTCTTTAAGACTATAGTTTTGGAGTACCTTTTATGATCATGCAGTCAGTCTGTTTTATATCAAAGAAACATTCCCTTTAATACATTGCCAGAAAATTAAAATGTGGAAATCTTTAGGACAGGCTTGACAAAGAGAAGACTGATCCCAAACTTAATGTCTTGCCTACTGGAGAAGAAGGATGTTTAAAAAGGGATGCAGAGGATTGGGACAATGTGAAAACAAGCATCTGGATTTTCTTATCTTCCTCTTAACCAGAGGGATGCACAGCAGGAAAAACAGGAAAACTTTGGGCTACCCTCCATTCACTCAGAATTAAGGAGTGGTCAGCAAAGCCCTCAGAAACGGAGGGTACCACACTAAAAAGTTATCAGTCTTGGGCTGGGGTTGTGGCTTAGTGGTAGAGCACTTGCCTCAAATATGTGAGGCACTGGGTTCAATTCTCAGCACCACATATAAATAAATGAATAAAATAAAAATAAATTTTTTAAAATTATCAGTCTTAAATCACAAAATTCGGCCTCTACTGGGTAGCCTAACAAAAATGCAATTATAATAACAATGAAAACAAAAAAAGTTCCTCCCAGGGTTGCACAATATTGAACCAATGGGGGCTTTTGCCGCAGAATGAGCAAGAGTGCATTCTAAGATGTCTTCCCCACCCATTTATTGCTATGTCAGTGTCTCCCGCTCTGATGCACTGGATCGAATTTGTGGTTTGTCATCAGAATCCTCTCCAGTGGGGTCATTCTCCTCGCCAGACTCTACATAGATTGGCCAGTCATTGTCTGTGTCACTCTTCTCTTGGCTTTCAGATGATGCCTCCACAAGGCTAAGGTTGATGGGCATCAAATCGTCATCGTCATCATGAGTGTCTGTAACACAGGTGCAGCTGTCACACAACCCGAAGCGCCGCAGCCCCTGAGAAAGGTGGCTCGTGAAGGTTCTTCTGCAGCCCTTGCAGATGATTGGGCGGTTAGATCTGTGTACCTATGATCACAAAAACACACAGTAAATATCACAGAAAAGGGGTTGAGCCAGGGTCCACAGGCCCCATGTGATCTGGCCTCTGCCTGACCCTCCAGCCTCACTTCATGTCCTCTCCCCCTTGCTTTCTCTGCAGAGTCTCAGTCTCACCGAGGTCCTTCCACCCCAGGATGTGTGTGGAGTGTTCCCCCTTCCCATCACCAGCTCCTCACCGTTCCCTGATGCCTTTCAAGAAAGTTGTCCCTGATGCTCTGAGCCAGCTTAGGGTCCCCAACTATATATTCTCACCTATGCTTCTTCCTTTGTTGTATGCCTCATAAATCATTGACAAAATTCAGTAGACTGTAGGCTCTAAGGGGCAGGGACAGAAGCTATCTCATTCATTACTGAATTCCTAGTCCTTGGCACATAAAGGGCATTCAATGAACTGATTAGGACTGATGCTAGGGATTGAACTCAGGGACTTGTATGTGCTGGGCAAACACTCCACCACTGAGCTGAACCCTTGGCTCTTTTTATTTATCTTTTAAAAATTTGAGACAGGGTTTTGCTAAGTTGCTCAGGGTGGCATTGAATTTGCCATCCTCCTGCCTCAGTTTCCCGAGGAGCTGGGATTACAGGTATGTGTCACTCCCTCTGTATAAGGAAATATCTTTTTTTTTTTTTTTTGGTGGTGCTGGAGATTGAACCCGGGACCTTGTACATTCGAGGCAAGCACTCTACCAACTGAAGTATATCCCCAGTCCCAGGTAATGTCCTTCTAATGTGTGCACTCTATAGGGACTCCAGGGTACAGCAGCTCTGAGAACCAGGATACATACAAGAGAGAGGGACAAGAAAGACTGATAAAGACAACCAACAATGATAGCATCTAGTGGGTGTAAAGTAGCATCTCACGTTGGCTTTGATTTGCATTTACCCTATAAGTAATAATGGTGAGCATCTTTACAGGTGCTCATCGGCCATTTGCATGTCTTTTTATTAGAGAAATACCTACTCAAATTCTTTGACCATGTTTAACTAAATTATGCCTTTTTTATTGTTTCACTGTAAGAGTTCTTTAAATTTTTCAGACCCTTATCAAACATTTGCCTTGCAGAGATTTTATCTCATTCTATGGGTTTTTACATTCTTTTTTTTTGGGGGGGGGCAGGGGTACCAGGGATTGAACTCAGGAGCACCCGACCACTGAGCCACATCCCCAGTCCTATTTTTTTTTTTTTTTTGAGAGAGAGAGAGAGAGAGAATTTTTTTAATATTTATTTTTTAGTTTTCGGCGGACACAACATCTTTGTTTGTATGTGGTGCTGAGGATCGAACCCGGGCCGCACGCATGCCAGGCGAGCGCGCTACCGCTTGAGCCACATCCCCAGCACCCCCAGTCCTATTTTGTATAATTTTTAGAGACAGGGTCTTACTGAGTTGCTTTAGCACCTCACCATTGCTGAAGCTGGCTTTGAACTCGCGATTCTCCCGTCTCAGCCTCCAAAGTCGCTAGGATTACAGGTGTGCACCACTGCACTTGGCTCACATTCTTTTTTTTTTGGTGGTGGGGGGGGGCGCAGTCCTGGGGATGGAATGCAGGGCCTCGTGCAAGCTAGGCAAGCGCTCTACCACTGAGTTACATTCCCTGGCCTTATTTTGGCTTTTCCAAAGATTAACTGCCTTGCTCAGAGATGACCATAAATGCAGAGTCTTTCTAAATGGCTGGAAGGTTCTGTGGCTGGTGGGAATCACCAGCTCACATGAAAATAGAATCCTAGGGGCAGCTAGATAGAAGAGAGGTACCTTTGGGTTAAAGCCCTCTTTGCTGCCTACAGGTAGCCTTATAAATGGTAACACACCCCTCCCCTACCCCCAGGGGAAACTGAGGATGCAGGTTATCTCTGGGATCACACCAGTGGGAAGATCCCCACTTCCCTGTCTAAGCCCTGTTGTTCTCTGCCTTTTGACAACCATTCCTAAGCAGGATCTAAAAGTCCTTGACTCTCTCTCTGTAGAAAACTAGTCTGTGTGGCAAGGCCCTAATGGGGATGTGGCTCAATGACAAAGTGCCCCTAGGTTCAGTTCCCAGCAGAAAGGGGTCTGGGGGGCAGGGGAGAGTGAAAGAAAGAGGAGGAAGGAAGAAAGGAAAGAAAACCAGTCTGATATCTGTGTTTTAGCTTTCTCTAAGCGCTACCAGCCCAGCTTTAATTCAGTAGGAGAAATAGGTTCAAAATTCTCTGACAATACCTCAGAGGGCAGAGAAGGGAAAGACAAGCTGCTTTACCCTTACATTACGTAATATCAGGAGCTGCCCCTGCCAGAAGAGCCACGGGGCGGGGCACTTACGCTCAGGGCGTGGCTCCGCAGGTGCTCCTGCCTGGTGAACCTCTTCCCGCAGGTCTCGCACGGGTAGGGCCGCTCGCCAGTGTGCGAGCGGATGTGCCGCTTGAGGATGCCCTTCTGTTTGGCAGTGTAAGGGCAGAAAGGACACTTGTGCAGCTTGATGGGGACGACCAACACGTCACCTGTAGAACCCAATGGATTGATTTAGCGTTACCGTAAGCCGTGGAAACCCTGGCCACCCTCTGATGGATGGGGTCCTGAGCTGGGGGATTCCACCAGCCCAGACACACAGGGAGGGTATCAAAAGACCAGCCTAACTCCAGCTCTGGCTCCCAGTCAGCCAGACGTAGAATGGGCTTCTGACACTAGGTTGCAGGAACCGCCACAGACATAGCTCTCACACTTCTCTGTGATTCACAGTCGAGAAATACATCCCAGGACACAGTATCTTCACATGGAGAGCTGGAGATGCTTCCTGAAACATACTCCCTCTGGTGTGTCTATTCTGTTTGATTTCATTTTGAGATGGTGAGAAATGAGACCTTGTTAGGGACTGAATTGTGTCCCCCTACAAATTCATACCTTAAAGGCTTAACCCCTAAACTGAGTGTATTTGGAGATAAGGCCTTTAAGGAGGTAATTCATGTTAAAAGAGCTCATAAGGGTGGTGCTTAAATGATAGGTCTGGAGGCCCTATAAGAGAAGACACTCCGAGGGGCTGAGGATGTGGCTCAAGCGGTAGCACGCTAGCCTGGCATGCGTGCGGCCCGGGTTCGATCCTCAGCACCACATACAAACAAAGATGTTGTGTCCGCTGAAAACTAAAAAATAAATATTAAAAAATTCTCTCTCTCACTCTCTCTTTAAGAAAAAAAAAAAAAAGAAGAAGAAGAAGACACTCGAAATGACTGATCTTTCAGTCTCTCTCTCCCCCTTATTCTGGTCTCCCCTCCCTACCCTAGAGCTCACACTGTGGGAACTACCATCTGCAAAACAGGAAGAGAGGCCTCACCAGAAACCAACCTTGCCTGCACCTCCACCTTGGACTTCAAGCCTTCCAACTGTGAGAAAATACATTTCTGTTATACTATAACTATACTTTGTTATAGTAGCTTGAGCAGAAGAAGACAGACTCTGAATTATCTCATTATCTTCAAAACTGAAAAAATCCTAAGGAGGAACAGACTTCTGGACCAGAATTCATGCCTGGACAACAGTTCCTAAGAATATCTTCCAGGAATATGGACAACAGTTCCTAAGGATATCTTCCAGGAATATGTAGAAGAGGTCTGCTATAATGCAGACCTTAAATTGTTTGAAATTCATATTAACTCAATATATCTGAAATCATCAAATACCCCGGAATACACTTAAACCTTGTTCCTACATTTTTTCCCCACCTTGCTTATACAACTAGTAAGGTGATGTCATGGTTGTCACCCACACATATAAAAACGGTTCTTCTCAGGTCTTCTGAGTTGCACTTACTGCAGTATTCTGAGATTTGTTCCTTCTATTTGTGCCCTTCAGGATTCACAACTTTGGTCATCATATCCATGGGGACACTAGGGACTCAAACCTTTTGGGTAGAGAAAACTGAGTTAAGTCCTGGTTCTATCAATTATTAGCTGTGTGCCCTTGGACTTCTCACTCAACTTCTCTGTGCCTTACTTTCCTCATCTGTAAAACAGGTTATGACTATCATTCCCGTCTCATTGGATTGTAATAAGAATGAAATGAAATTTAACACCTAAAGTGCAGCACCTGGCACATAGCAAGCACTCATAAATATTAGCCATTTTGCCATCATCATCATTTCTTTTTCTTAATAATTTTTATACCTTTATTTTATTTATTTATTTTTATGTGGTGCTGAGGATCGAACCCAGGGCCTCGCACGTGCTAGGCAAGCGCTTTACCGCTGAGCCACAACCCCAGTCCTATCATCATCATTTCTTTGGCTCTTGTGGTCTCTCTCAACACTGGAGTAACTTTCTCTCTGGGACCACCTCAAGACACCTAACTCTTTTCCAGCTGCCGCAAAAACATGGCAAGGGAATTCCAAGGGAGGGCCCAACATCTTTTGGAGGAGGGGTGGATATATTCTCTTCAGTTTCTGGTTCCCACCCTGATAATGCCTAACATTTTGCAAAAGGTATGGGGACTCTAAAATCTGTTTCCTAAGATAAAGCAGCACCTCATAGCTCAACACCATACACAGGGTGGACTATGATCTTTCTTACTGATTACACTGTAGGTCCTGAGATACCCGTGAAATAGGAATGATAATCTGTTTCCTGGGATGAAAGCAGCAGCTCATAGTTCATCTTTCTGCCAAATGCCTTTGGCGTTGTGCAGGCTTCCTGTCATTTACCCCCCTCAGCTTGGTCTTGGACTATACCCTTGATTATCTACAGGAACATAAAGTAAAATGGGCCCAGCATAAGCCCTGGGGGTGGAGTGGGAAACTGTTAACCATTTCTTCATCAGAAAGGTATGAATTATCTCAGTACTTTCCATTCTCATTCATAATCTAACTTCCCAGTGCAACAACAGTCCCCTTGAATGCATATTACGTCCTAGGTGCTGTGTTTGCAGACATGTGAATATACCTATACAATACCATGTAACACATGTAAAGTTCAAAGTGTTGAAGAAATATAGATAAGAAAGTCATGATTCTCTCTAGGAATTCAGAGGTGATTCCAGAGAAGAGGTGACCTTTGAGCAAAGTTTTGAAGGATGAATGAGTTCACCAGAAGTTCCAGATAAAGGGATCCCAGATAGAGGAACAACACATGCTCAAGCATAGAGATTAAAGATAATATGGAGTATGAGAAGGGGAATTAGGAATGAGGCTGAGGAAAAGGCAAGAGCCAGACTGTGATAGTTTCATTTATTTGTTTATTCAGGAAATTTACACTGAGCACCAACTATGTGTAAGGCTTTGTCTTAGGCCCTGGGGACACAACAGTGAACATTAAGAGACAAAACTACCTGTCCTGGTGGAGCTGACATGTTAAGGAACTGAAACTTTGCTCTATAAACATCTATGATTTTAGGCAGGGCAGGTATATGATCAGATTTTTCATGGTCAGATTTGACTTTTTTTTTTTTTTTTTTTTGAATCGGGAATTGAACCCAGGAACACTCAACCACATCCCCAGACCTTTTTTTTATATTGATTTAGAGACAGGGTTTCACTCAGTTGCTTAGGGCCTTGCTAAATGCCCGATACTGGCTTTGAATTTGCAATCCTCCTGCCTCAGCCTCTGGAGCTGCTGGGATTACAGGCATAGGACACTGTGTCTGGCCAGGTTTAATTTTAAAAGATCCCTCTGGAGACAGTTCAGAGGAAAGATTTAAGAGAGGCAAGATTAAAGGTAGGAATTCTAAGTGGGAGGGGATGCAGGTCTGCATGAGAGATGCCATGAACTAAAACAGTGGTCCTGGGGTGGACACACTGAGGAGAAGGAAAACCAGCAGCACTGATGACCACCTTGCAGGTGGGGATCAAGGAAAGAAAGGGCTCTAAATCATGACACAGATTGTGGGTTGGCGACTTGGTAGAAGATGGTGGACTTGGCAGGGAACACGGGAGGAGAGCAGGTGCAGGAGGAAGAGGTGTCTGCTTGGATTTCACTGTGTTTGAGGTGTGTGCAGAGTGTCCACATGGGGATGTCCAGGTCAGACAGGTAAATCTGGAGCTGGTGGGGAGGGGAAGGCACAGGTTGGAGAGTCCTCCAAGGATTGGAATGGCTGCCTGGGCTGAGCCCATGCTCCCCGCTGAGCACCTCCTGCCCCTGGGTCAGAGGCGGGGAGGGGCCTCCCTGTGCTTCACTGCCTTTTTCACACTGTCTCTGCCTCTTTCCTTAAGCCCTGAGACCTCTGAAACTCTTATCATCAGACGATCCCACTTCTGCCCCTCCCTTAGGGTCACCCCAGCCCTAGGCCATCCCATCCCTTAAAGATGCAATCACCCAGCCTTCAGCAACTCTTGGTTTAATCCTTGGCTGGAATACTGAAAACCACCCTTATAATACCCTGGCCTTTCTGTCCCTTGACTTCCTCTCCTCTTCTCCAGACCTTTGTTCTCTACCCACCTCAGCGCCCTGATCCTAGACAACCAACAGATCACAGGATGCAACTTACCTACGTATTACAATTACCTGGAACACTTAAAAATATACTGATGTCCAGGGGCTGGGGCTGGGGCTGGGACTCAGCAGTAGAGCACTTGCCTCACAGGTGAGGTACTGGGTTCGATCCTCAGCACCACATAAAAATAAATAAACAAAATAAAGGTATTGTGTCCATTTACAACATATGTGTGTGTGTGTGTGTGTGTGTGTGTGTGGTGTGCTAGGGATCAAACCCAGAGTTCACAGATACTAAGCAAGTGCTCTACTATTGAGTTACAAGTTCAGCATCTTTTTTTTGGGGGGGGGGTGTTACTGGGGATTGAATCCAGGGGTACTTAACCACTGAACTACAACCCCAGCTCTTTTTATTTTTTGATACAGGGCCTCACTAAGTTGCTAAAGCTGGCTCGCCCCAAACTTTCAATCCTCCTGCCTCACCACCACCCCAGGTCACTGGGATCACAGGCTTGCACCACTGAGCCTGGCTAGCATCATATTTTTAAAGTGCCCCTCCAAATCTAATGAACAGTCAATGATGAGAATCATGACCCCAGTGCTTTCTACCTAGTCCATACCTGAAACAAGGCAACTTAACACCAACAGAGAAAAATATACAACTGTGTATTCTGATCTCATTTTTTGTTGTTGTTGATTTGTTTGTTTTGTGGTACTGGGGATTGAATCCAGAGTCTATTGCAAGCAAGTGCTCTATCACCGAGCTACATCACCAACCCCTTTTTAAATTTTGAGGTAGCTTCTTGCTAAATTGCCAAGGCTGGCCTCAAACTTGCCATCCTTTTGTCTCAGCCTCCTAAGTAGCTGGGATAACAGGACTGGGCCATCCCTCCCACTTCTGATCTCATTTTAAATTCGTGACCACTAAACTCATAAGATCCATTGGTTCTGCCCAGGCATCCTGTTTCCTTGGTTCATTCACTCTTCCACTTTTCTCAGTGACTATTTTAATCCTTCCCTTTGCTCAAAAACTCAAACCCTAACTCCTACTCCTCAATTTCAGCAGCTGTTCTTACTTCTTAACTCATTGAGAAAAAGAGACATCAAAAGAGAACCTCCTGCCAGGCATGGTGGCACTGGCTCCCAGCAAACGGGAGTCTGAGACAAGAGGATCACAAGTTCAAAGTCAGCCTCAGCAACTTAAGTGAGGCAACTAAGCGATTCAGCAGACACTGTCTCCAAAGAAAGACTAAGAAGAGCCTGGGGATGTGGCTTAGTGCTTAAGTCCCTCTGGGTTCAATCCCTGGTACCAAAAAAAATCTAAAGGACTTCCCATGGCCTGCAAAGCCTGACCTGGTGGCTCTTACCTGGCCTCCTCATCTCTCTACACTCTCAGCCTTGCTCAGCCCACTAAAGTCACTCCAGTATCTGTGCTGTCCCTTTTGTTCACTCACAAGCATGATCATACACATGGGCCTTTGCACTTTGCTCTCCCTATCTGGAACATTCCCTGATATCTGTACAATTTCTAATCACTACATCCTCTTTCCAATTTACTTCCTAGGTGTCCTATCTTCACTAGGAAGCAAAACAATGCAGGCAACCAATGTAGGTGAACTTTCCAAGAAGAGGTGGGACATGCTGGAGCTGGGGTTGAAGAGAGTGGAGGAGATGAGATGACAGGAGGACCTTAGCTTTGACAGTGTCTGCTACATCAGGGATGACCAATGCAGATTTGTGATTATTGCAGCAACCTCCCAGGGTCCCTGCCCTATCTCATGCCATCTCGTGTTGAGGCCAAATTAATCTCCCTGAAGCATAGATCTGGTCTATTCCAAGCTCACAAATTACCCAAAACTCTTCTTCCTGCAGATGAAGCCTCACTAAGCACTGAAGATTTCCTGCAGTCTGACTCCAATCAATTTTTCCCTATGTCTCCTTCTCTTACTCTGGAATGCCATCTCTGTGGAATCTCCCAGAATTCCCAGTAAGAAATCATTCTCTTGGTAGATCACTATGAACACAGAACTCTGTCTCTCAGCATCAGGAAGAGATGACATCATTTCTTTTTTTTTTTTTTATAATTTTTATTGTTGGTTGTTCAAAACAATGACATCATTTCTAAACATGTCTTATCTCCTCTAAAGACACCATTGGGCCAGGTGTGGTGGCACACACCTATAATTCCAACAACTCAGGAGGCTGAGGCCAAAAGTAAAAGAGAGTTTAAAGCCAGCTTCAGGAACTGCAAGGCACTGAGCAACTCTGTGAGACCCTGTCTCTAAATAAAATACAAAACAGGGTTGGGGATGTGACTCAGTGGTCAAGTACCCCTGAGTTCAATTCCTGGTCCTCCACCCCTGCAAAAAGACACCATTGGTTCTTTGAGGGCTGCATTCATGTGGGACAGCTTTGTGCCTTCACAAGGAAAGAACTCAAATATTGGAGTAAATAAATGAATAACAAAACAAATCAATCCCACTGTGTGCCTTGGCACTTGGAATAAATTTACTCTGGAGCTGTGTTAATGAAATCAACACCTGGTAACAATAGGCACTGCTGAGGCCCAGGTAGCTCCTCGACACAGTACCCTGCAGTTATAAACCTGATTTTCCATACTGGTTAAGACCAGACTTGAATGAAGGTGGTGCAGAGCCAAATTACTATTTCTAGATACTCTTTGAGCTTATGGAAAGAAGGGCTAAAGGACAAAAAAATCTTGACACTGAAATCCTCTATCCCCTCAAGATACCTTCTTAGTCTCTTTAGTAAGTGGTGTAAAGCCAGCCCAGATTTCTTTCTTTCTTTCTTTTTTTTGGTACTGGGGATTGAACTCGGGGCTGCTCTACCACTAAGCAACATCCCCAGTCCTATTTTGTATTTTATTTAGAGACAGGGTCTCACTGAGTTGCTTAGCGTCTTGCTTTTGCTGAGACTGGCTTAGAACTCAAGGTCCTCCTGCCTTAGCTTCCTGAGCCCCAGGATTACAGGCATGCACCACCACACCCGGAGCCAGCCCAGGTTTCTAGTTGAAGCTCTGATGCTTGCTTACAGGTTCTGCATTTGGAAAGTTCACTAAACAGTCTCTGTTTCCCCACATTTCCTCTGCCAAATTCATGGGGGTTTATGAGGGTCTCATGGATGGTGAAATGCTAGTATCATGAGGAAACAGGAATTCCAACAAATCCCCACAGTATGTTCACTGAAACAGCCACTGCCTTAAACAAATGCTGGTTAAGCCACAGATGTGGAAGACCAGAGCAGCAAAAAAACATTTTCAAGTTTTGAAGTCTAGTTTTAATCAGACATGGTATTCTTGCTTTAAGAAAAAAAAAAAAGAAAGAAATTAACAAGTATCAAAATGGTCATTTAATAAGGAATAAATGTAATTGATTTCCTCTTTTTTTTTTTTTTTTTGGTACCAGGGATTGAACTCAGGGGTACTTGACCACTGAGCCATATCCCCAGCCCTGTTTTGTATTTTATTTAGAGACAGGGTTTCACTAAATTGCTTAGCACCTCACTTTTGCTAAGGCTGGCTTTGAACTTGCAATTCTCCTGCCTCAGCCTCCCAAGCTGCTGGGGTTACAGGTATGCGCCACTGTGCCTGGCCTGATTTCATTGTTTAATACTGAAGGTCGAACTAGAAGGTGATTCATTATTTCTTGAGGTTCTGAAGCCACCTTTCATCAGTAAAGTGGAAGCCCAGTTTGTTTCTGTCTCCCATAAGCTGGGTTGTGATTGCCCTACCTGTTAAGAAGAGTTGAACATGTGAACTCGTTTTTCAGAATTGCTCAAGAAAACAACCAAATTCTCTTAACACACAAATGGCATGAGGTTGGGGAATGCAGCTCAGTAATAGGGTACTTGCTTAGCATGCATAAGGCCCTGGGATCCAGCTCCAACACCGAAACACAGACACACCTACCAAAGGATGTGAGAAATTGACTCCCATGGAGCTAAACACTAGTTTTAAAATATTCTCAAGTAGACAGCACTTCAACCACTCATATATACTGAGTGCCTACTATGTGCCAGGTACCATATAAATCTCCTTTGCAATAGAACACAATATCCTATGTGAGGAAAAAATACTGACAACCTTCTCTTCTGATCCTCACAATAACCTTGTGGGAAAGGTAGGGTAGGAACGATTCTTTCCATTTTAAATATGGCAAAACAGCTCAGAGATTCAGTAATTTAACTAAGATCCCATTGCTGGATAGTGGAAAAGAGGGGCTTCTTCCCATATCTCCAAATTGCCCTCAACATGCTTCTATAGTCATCCTCATTATCCATGAATTCAACCAATCACTAACTGAAAATATTGGTGAAGAAAGTGTGTCTAGGGCTGGGGCTTTAGCTCAGTAGTAGAGTCTCTGCCTACCATGCATGAAGCACTGGGTTTGATCCTCAGCACCACATAAAAATAAACAAATAAAATAAAGGAATTCTGTCCAACTACAAAAAAATTTTAAAAAATAAAAAAAAGAAAGTGTGTCTATACTGAACAAGTGCAGATTTTTTTCATTGTTTTGTCATTGTTCCCCAAACAATGCATTATAACAACTATTCACATAGCATTTACATTGTATTAGATATTATTCATAATCTGGACAGGAGGATGTTTATAGGTGACAGGCAAATACTGCATCATTTTACATAAGGGACTTGAGCACCGGGTACTTATTATCTGAGGGGATCCTGGAACCAATCCCTCATGTATACCAAAAGAGAACTGTACTCTGGTTGTAGAGGTAAAACACAGATACGTGAAGAAACGATGTCCTGAATAGAGCAGGTGGTGGTGGTGGTGATGGTGACAGATGATGGCAGTGACAAACATCAATGGTGATGGTGACCACGATGATGGAAGAACACAAGGCACAGAAGGTGCATGCTAAATGACCAGCAGAGACGATGAATGTTAATGGAGCTCACCTGAGTCCTCTCCATACCAGTCAGTCTGGACATCCATCATGGAACTCATAGCTACCCCTGCACCTTCCGGTCTTCCCTCCAAACCCCGAGGGAAGTGATGGTCTGCCTCGTCTTTGCTCGGGACAGCACCGTTGCGCAAGAGCGCCTCTAGGAACTGCTTCACGTGGTAGTTACTGTAAGCCAAGTCCATGGCCTGGCCGCTGGGCAAGGCTTCCTCCATGTGGGCCAGACTCAGGGGGGCGGCATACTGCTGCAGCTGTTCACCCACCTCCACCTCAACTTCAGCGGCATCGAATTCTACCTTGGGCTCTACGCGTTTGGGCAGAGTGGCGAAGTCACTATCAGTCGAGCCTCCACTCTGGCTGTCTTTCACCACCAGTTCCAAGGGGTGGCAGTCCCCGCAGTCATCGCAAGGGGATTCTCTCATGTCCACACTCTCTTCTCCCTTGGCTGGAGAGGACACCAAGCTCTTGGTGCCACAGGAGGTCCCCTCCTTGCCTGAACTGGGGCTCTCACTGTCGACCTGATGAGCTGCTGCAGCTGCTGCCGCCGCTGCCGCAGCCGCGGCCACCGCTGCCGCCACTGCGGCCTCCTTCTCCATCTTTCGGCAAATATCAAGGGATGACCGGATATATGTCTTGCAGAAGTTCACCACGTCGTTCATCTGCAGGTAGCTGGCAGCTGACATGACTTCAATCACATTCTCCCCACATAAATCCAACTTCCCGGAATAAAGGAAATCTAAGATGGTGGAGAAGGCGTCGGAGGTGACGATGTCCAAGGAGGCAGTGCTGTGCCGCCCGCTGTCCTGGATATAGTGAATGAGCAGGGCTCGGAAGTAGCCGCTGTTAGCAAACAAGATGTTCCTGTGAGCCTTGAAGATGCGCCCTTCCACGATGATGCTGCAGTCACAGAAAAAGTCCCTCTTCCGCTGTTCATTCAGCTCCCCCAAGAGCTTGGCATAATAGGACTGCATCTCCATTTCGCCACCAGCTGCTGCGGCTGCTCTGAAGTGGCCTGTATCTCTGCCAAGATTTTTGTTTAAGTTAACTCATAAACTCCAACCTTACAAATAAGATGCTTACTATGTTTTGGCAGTCCGGGGAATTGAACCCAGGAACTGTCTACCACTGAGCTAAATCCTCAACCATTTTAATTTTTTTTTATTTTGAGACAGGGTCTTGCTAAGTTGCCCAGGTTGGACTGGAACTTGCAATCTGCCTGCCTCAGTCTTCCAAACAGCTGGCATTATAGGTGTGTACCACCACACCCGGCAAAATGCTCATTAAAAACATAAAATAAAATTCTTGTAGTTCAGCGTGGTGGTGCATGCCTGTAATCCCAGCAACTCAGGAGGTTAAGGCAAGGAAACCACAAGTTCAATGCCAGCCTCAGCAACTTGGTGAGGCCCTGAGAACTTAGAAAGTCCCTGTCTCGAAATAAAAAAATAAAACTAAAAAGGGATAGGGATGTGGCTCAGTGGTTAAGCACCTCTGGGTTCAATCCCTGGAACATCATCAACAACAACAAAAACACAACTTCTAAAACCACTGGTTCAATAGTGTCTTTATGACATGAACTATTTGGGATCTAATAAAAATCAGAGGTTATCCACGAGGCTGGGGTTGTGGCTCAGCGGTAGAGCGCTTGCCTCGCACGTACGAGACCCTGGGTTCGATCCTCAGCATCACATACAAAAATAAATAAATAAGTAAACAAGTGAAAAAAAATAATTAAAAAAATCAGAGGTTATCAGTTAGGCTAATTGATAAAAGAAGAAGAACAAAATTAATTATAGCTAACTACAAGTGAGCATGATACTTAAGTGTTTTAGGTGGATATTTTCTATAAATTTTTGTAAAAACCCTGTGAGTAAATAATGACATTGTCCCCATTTTTCCCAAAAGATAGTTGAGGACAGGAGATGCCCTAGCTATAACAAAGACAGGACCCAGAACTGTGTCTATGGTCCTCCAGAGTCAACGTTTTTATGCCCTACGTTCTCCTTTCTTTTTTTTTTTAATTTTTAATTTTTTTTTTGGCAGGGGCTACTGGGGATTGAATTCAGGGGCACTGGACCACTGAGCCACATCCCCAGCCCTATTTTGTATTTTATTTAGAGACAGGGTGTCACTGAGTTGCTTAGTGCCTTCCTGTTGCTGAGGCTGACTTTGAACTTGCGATCCTTCTGTCTCAGCCTCCCAAGCCTCTTTAATTACAGGCGTGCACCACTGCGCCCCAGCATTCTCCTTTCTTTAAGGCTCAAATTACAGAAAATATCCAAATTTATCTGGACATGGTGCACACAGCTGAAATCGCAGCGACTCAGGAGGCTCAGGCAAGAGGATTCCAAGTTTGAGGCTGGCCTCACCAATGCAATTAAGGAAGACTCTGTCTCAAAATAAAAATAAGAAAGGGCTGGGATTGTAGCTCTGTGGTAGCTGGATTCAATCCCGAGCACCACACACGAAAAACTACCCCAAACCTAAAAAGAACTGTTCAGTCTCTAATGTCTTAATATAGATTTTGAGATCGACAAGTACAATCTCAGCTCACACCTTTTATCTCCACTTTGTGGAAACATCTGGTGGCTTCCTGGGCAACTCAGTGTATGCTACCTATTCTAATGGTTCTGGTGTGGTTGTAGGCTCCTGGGGAACCATCCTTTCCCTGTTCTTGGCTAATGTGCTTTGCATAAAGATGTGTAAAATGCAATGCAGGCTGCTATGATCACTGCATCCCACCCTCTGATCAGAGTGGTTGACTCAGAGATGGCCATAAGGCTTGGCCAGAGCCAATGAAAAGAAATAAAACATTTGCTGGGTTTTTCGGAGGGGGGAAAAAAAGAGCACTCTGCTCTATGAGCATACAGGATGTAAGAGACCCTGCTACCATACCACCAGGGGAACTAGCCTGACAAAGACCACAGCCCAGTCAGCTGATGGAACCTGGGGACACCATCTGAGTCCCAGCTCAAGCTGTGCCAAGAGCCAATTAAGTCTCTTTTTGCTTTAGCTAGTCTGAGTTCGATTTTCTATTGCTTGCAACTAAAAGACTCATAATTGACAGAACTCCACTACCTTTGGTTGACTCGTTCCTATTCTTTCTTTCTTTCCTGGCCCTTCTCTGTCAGTGGACTACAAGCCCTTTGAAGGCATGTGCATGTCTTACTCACCATGACAGCCCCTCAGCACCTGGCATAGTGTTTTGGTTACAGTATGTTTGCTAAGTTAAAAGGAACTTAACTGCTAAGTAGAACAAGTATAAATCAAGTTTAAGTCCACCTGGTAATGAAGACAGAGATGCTGGCCCTCTTCCCTCAGCTCTCCCCTTCATCTTCTCTCATCACACAAACCACAGAACCACCATAACTGCCCCTTTACCCACTGACTCTCCAAGCTCAGAGAAGTTCCTACAATCAAGTACAGTCAGCCCTCTGTATCTGTGGGTCTTGCATCCATGTGTTCAACTAATTGCAGATTGAAAATATTCAGGGTGGGAGGGAGTTGTGTCTGTACTGAACATGTTCAGACCTTTTTCTTGTCAATATTCCCTAAACAATATCGTATAGCAATTATTTACACAGCATATACATTGAGGATTTAATGGATATGCATAGGTTATAGGCAAATGTTAGGCTTTTTTTTTTTTTTTTTTTTTTGATACTGGGGATTGAACTTGGGGGCATGTGAACACTGAGCCACATTCCCAGCCCTGTTTTGAATTTTATTTAAAGACAGGGTCTCACTGAGTTGCTTAGTGCCTCTCCATTGCTGAGGCTGGCTTTGAACTCATGATCCTCCTGCCTCAGCCTCCCAAGTCACTGGGATTACAGGCCATTTTATAGAAGGGATTTGGTATCCTTTGGGGTCCTGGGACCAATTGCCTATACATGCTAAGGGACAACTGTATATCATCTCCCTTTACTAGAGTCACAAAAGGCTACCTAGATCTGCTAACAACTCTTCAACCACACTACCTTTCTACAAATAGAGCTCAAAGTGTTTGTCCCCCAACCCAAAGACATGGCAACCCCTTCTTTCCAAAATGGTCTCTCCACCTGCAAATTAGGTCCCCTGAGGCCTACACATTAATTGCACAGACTTTACTCATAAAGACCCATCGCAACCTTCTTGAATAGCAATCTACATCTACTTTATGCGTATTTACAACAAGGGATGTAATAAATTTAGAAACCAGAGAACCAATTAGGAAGGTAAGGGAGAGGAACTTCTATAAACAGATCAAATGACAAACTTAAAAGTGAGAACTAACAGGGAAAATTCAAAAAATTACAAAAAGTTGAACAAGGAATATTTTAAAAATATTAGCCTAAGGCCATTTAGCTAAAGGTATTAACTGATCCTACACACTCAAAATGGCCTAAGGACATCAATAACTTATAGCCCAAGGCTATAATTGATGGATTTAAGGCATCAAGAAGATTCTCCTTTTTATATTCATTCTAAACTCAAAGAAATTATACCAAAATTTTGATAATTTTTTCATCCAAAGTAGTTAAAGTTAACATCTTGGTTCAAAAACAAAAACAAAAACAAAAAAAGGAAGAAAACTCTCAGATAGATGAAAAATTCTACTGTTCCCAAATAAATCAACCCTGAAAGTTATCACAGGATGCAGGGTCATTCTCACCTTTTCAAATGACCCAACCAGGCATTCTTAGCAGTTCTTGCTATTGCCTTTGACAATTAAAATATTAAGGTAAAATCAAGATACAGAAAAACACCACATTTAAATACTATATTTTATTCTTTCTCAGAACCGAGAAAAAACATTTCGGATTGATAAAATCACATTTTTCAATGTGCTAATTCCCAGTGTTGGTGAGGATATAATTTGGAGCATCATTTTAGAAAGGGATTTGGAAATATTTTTTTAAATTTTAAATGAAAGCTGGGCCAGGTATGCTGGCACACACCAGTAATCCCAGCAACCGGGAGGCTGAGGCAGGAGGATCACAAGTTGCAGAACAGGCTAGGGAACTTGAGACTCTGTCTCAAAATAAAATAATAATAATAAAAATAAATCCCCAATACTTGTCAAAGAAAAAAAAATGCAAGCTGGGCTGTTAGTGAGGGCCTATAGTTCCATCAACTCAGGAGGCTGAGACATCCAAGGATGATCACTTAAGCCCAGCAGTTCAAGGCTAGCCTGGGCAACATAACAAGGCCAGTCTCAAAGAAAAAGAAGAAAGGAAAAAAAAATCCTTAAAATACATACACTTTTTATCACAGCAAGTTCATTGCTATAAATTTACCTGTTGAGATGTAGACACCAAAATACATCAAATCATATATTCAGAGTTTTACGTATTATCACATTTTTGTACTATCACAAAAGTAGAAATAATTTGAACCTTCATTATTAGGAGAGAAGTTAAATCACTGATATTACAGTCACACCATAGAATAGTAAACAACTGTGAAATCTGACAGAATCAAAGTGGAGTCTTTGTGTGTGTGTGGAGGGGTGTGGGGGGGTGTGGGGGGTGTATTAGTGGAAACTGAACCCAGAGGTGCTCGATCACTGAGCCACATCCCCAGTCCTTTCTTTTCTTTTCTTTTCTTTCTTTTTTTTTTTTAAGAAAAGTTCTCACTAAATTGCAGAGGCTGACTTCAAACTTGCAATCCACTTATTTCAGACTCCTGAGTCATTGGGATTTCAGGTATGCACCACCATACCTGGCAAAGTTGAGTTAAACCTTAGCAAAATTAAACTAAATTAAGCCAGGAGAGTATGAAAGAGGGGACCTCCTGCTAATTCCTGATAACAAGAAGTATCTCAAAGACTTCTAGAACCACAATCTTGCACAAAGGTCACTGCTACCTTACCCCCAAAATGCCACAAGGACACATGCCCAACAACTGCCTGTTTAATATTAGACCAATGCAATCCTTGCAGCCAAGAATTATTGTTTCAAAATATGTAATTCTTCTCATTTTGTCTTTAAAAACTTCCCTTTGACTAATCTCATTGGTTATATCAAGTTTACTATGGCATGTACTTTGCCATTGCTATGCTATTCTATTCCCAAATAAACTTAATTAATCTCTAAAGAAGCTCTCTCGGATGGCTATTTAGGTTGACACAATCATTTAAGAACTATCTACATTTACATGAAAAGATCATCAAAATAAATTAAGACAAAAAATCAAACACAAAATGTATAGTTTATGCACACGTGTGTATATACACACATACACATATATGTATATTTGCATTTTCTAGCATACATGTAACTTTTTTCTGGAAAGTTATATGAGAAAGAGTTAAGAATGGATACCCTTGAGGAGAGGAACTAGGGATAAAAAGTGTGTCTGGCTGGGCTTGGAGGCGCACACCTATAATCTCAGTAACTCAGGAGGTTGAGGCAGGACAAATGCAAGTTTGAGGCCAGCCTCAGCAATACAGCAACTTTGTGAGACCCCATCTCAATATAAAAACTATAAAGAAATAGTGATGTGGCTTAGTGGTTAAGTGCTCCTGGTTCAATTAACAGTACAGGAAAGAAAAAAAGGAGAGAAGGAAAGTGGGAGGGAGAAAAGAGGGAGGGAGGGAGGGAAGAATGAATGAATGAATGTGGTCAGGGGACCTTCACTTTTCATTTTAAATCTTCCTGACTGGGGGTGTGTGGTGTGTAGGCCTGTAGTCTCAGCTGCTAGAGAGGCTGAGGCAGAAGGATTACTTGAGACCAGTCTGGTGACATAAAGAAACCCCCATCTCAAAATACAAAGCAAAACTTGAAGGGTGGTGGCACATGCTTTAATCCTAGTGACTTGAGAGGCTGAAGCAGGAGGATCCCAAGTTGTAGGCCAGCTTCCCAACTTACCAAGATCTTATCTCAAAAAAAGAACAAAAGCAATACATACAACATTGTAGAATATTCCAAATGTTCTACATTCCAAATGCACAGAAAGGTTTGGTTTGGGATTGAACCCAGGGGTGCTCTACCACTAAGCAACTTCCCTAGCCCTTTTTATTTTTTATTTTGAGACAGGGTCTCACTAAGTTATTAAGATTGGCCTCAAACTTGCATCCCTCCTGCCTCAGCCTCCCAAATTGATGGGATTACAGAAGTGTCCCACCATGACCAGATTCATTCTTTTTTAAAATTAAAAAAAAGGGGGTGGTGTGCTGGGGCTATGGCTCAGTGGTAGAGCGCTTGCCAAGCATGGGTGAGGCACCTGGGTTCCATCTTTGGTACCACATTAAAAAAATAAGTTAACTTATTTTAAAAAATAGGAAGAATGGGTATAGGGATAAGAAATTGGCAATCCTGGGAGCTAAATATGTAAGTATATACAGACTCTTTTTCCCCAGGACCTTATACATGGTAGGCAAGCATACTATCTCTGGGCTACATTCCACCAATTTTTTTTTTTTTTTTTTTTTGAGACAGGGTCTTGCTAAATTGCCCAGGCTGGTCTCAAACTTACATTCCTTCTGCCTCAGCCTCCCAAGTAGCTAGGATTATAAACATGCACCACCACACCAAGTTTACAATACTTGTTGTTGGTTTTTTTTTTTTTTTTTTTTTTTTTGGTACCAGGGATTGGACCCACAGGCATTTAACCACTAAGCCACATACCCAGCCCTTTTTTACTTTTTTTTTTGAGACAGGGTCTCACTAAGTTGCTGAGTTTGGCCTTGAATTTGCAATCCTTCTACCTCAGCTTCCCAATTCACTGGGATTACAGTTGTGCACCACCACTATAATACTTCTTAATTTGCAGAACAGTCTGATCTACAGGACTCCTTCCCAGGGTACTTCCTTCTTTCACTGGAAGATGCTCCTTTCAGAGTATCCCAAACCCATTTCTTTTGGCTTTCTTACTGTTAATATTCTTGATTTTTTTCCAAGACATTCAAATACTCCATGACTTTCAGAAAGACTAGTCACATATTTTTCCAAAGATTTCCCCAATTCTGCATTTGGTATGTACTTATGAAATATTTATTTATATCAACCCCACTTGCTCTGCATCCTTGGGACATGCTGAAGATCACCACTTCCCTTGGTAAAGCAGGTAAGGGTAAACTTCTCATTGACAACACTCTTAGAAGCACATTTACCCACACTCTGGCAGGGACCTTTCTAACCTTCTTTTTTTTTTTTTTGAATTTTTTTTTTTAATATTTATTTTTTAGTTTTCGGCGGACACAACATCTTTGTTTGTATGTGGTGCTGAAGATCAAACCCGGGCCGCACGCATGCCAGGCCAGCGCGCTACCGCTTGAACCACATCTCCAGCCCCTTTCTAACCTTCTCATGGTTCCAATTCAATTCAACAGTTACTAGCCAGGGGTACACTGCCTGACATAAGGATGATGTCAGGAATAGAAAAATTAATCAAGTAAAGTGCCTGGGCTCCATACCACCACCTGCAACACAAACTCCCATATGCCCTTGAGGGAATCCTAACCAGACACACATCTATCTTTGATCAGAGGCTAAAGCAACCTTGAATTCCAGCCCATTCCTGACAATACTCCTCCCGTCTCAGCAACCTGAGAGTAATAAAAACTTAAGTTGTTAGCATTGACTGTAAAGTGTTCAGTACAAAACATGATACCACTACTTTATAAGCGTATTAATCTTAACCTCACAATAATCCAGTACAGTAGATGTTATCATTACATCCTCTTTCTCAGAGAAGGAAATTGAGGTTCAAAGATACAGATAACACGTCCACGCTAGGAGGAACCCAAAAACCTGGAATCAATTGAATCCAGAACTGACATCCTTAACCACTATGTTAACCTATCTCCCCCAAATCCTCCTGGATATCCTGTGCTGGGTTGGGAAAGTCACTCCTTTCTCCGACACATGGAAAGGATGGGAACCACAGAGGAGAAGAGTTTTCATTTGCACAGGAAGAATTTCAGGGCCAACTGCATCTTTAGTTCACAGGCTAAATTACTCCAAGATAGGAGGACCCTCCCCTATCCAGAGCCTGACCGATGGAGACCTCCGGAACCACCTACTGGGCAGTCCAGGGCTCCCGAGGGTGGGGCCTCGAGGCCTTGCCCCTCCCGCAGCCTCCCCGACAAAGTGACCATAGCAGCGGCGGACACTGCCCCAGCCCGGCCAAGCATCATTCACCATCGTAATGAGTGGACGCCAGGACCCCGGCTGGACGACGCGAGGGACAGCCCAATGCCAAGGAGTGGGGTAGCTGTGCCGCCGCGCCCGCCTCTCCCCACACTGAAGGAGGGAGGGGATCGGCCACTGAGTGCCGGTTCGCGCCGCCGGGGTCCCAGGAGTTGCCAGGGCCAGGCGCTCGGAAGGAGGCTGACTGGATGGGAGCAACCCTGCCTGCAACCCACCCACCGGACTGGCCTCCCGGGGAGCCCCCAATATTCCCCAAACCAATGACTGAGGCAGCGCGAACCTGCTTCTCGGCTCTCACCTTCCACCGGGTTCCAGCAGCGCCGCCACCACCAAGCTACGCGCACCGACACGCCCCCCTTTCATTCACCTGGCGCCCACTCCGGTGAGAGGCGGGGCAGCTGGCCAATCGTACAAGCTATTGGGCTCTGGAAGGCGGGCCTTCGGCCAGCAGGTTAGTCAATGGCGCTGGCGCCCCCTCCAGAGGATGCGCTCTGAAGGCTCCAGGGCTCGCGGAGTGATGGGAGTTGTGGTCTCAGCTCTTGCTTTTCGGGGGAAGATATAGTGGACAAAACTACAAGTACCAAGATGCCAAAAGGGGCAAGAACCCGTGCTTGTAAAAAGCTGTCTCGGTTCTGTCTTTTGAGTCCCACTTGAGAGATCTGCCAAGTATCAGTCTCTTTGTCCCGAGATCTGAAAGCACGTCGTGGATAGTAAGGCAGCCTGGAGAATTAGAGCTTTGTCCTATCAGTCCGCTCGCATTTTACTTAGGGCGCTCTCCGCAGAATTCCAGAAATGAGGGAAATGGTTTAATTTACTCAACAGGTTTTTCTTGCACACCCGCCATCCACCTTCACCGAGTAGTAGTTACAAAAGATAAAGACACAACTCCTTTCTCTATTTCGACTTTCAGGTTCCTATACACCAGTGAAACAGCCGTACAAGGTGATAAATAGCAGTACTGGCACGTTCTGGGACAACTGTGAACAAGACAAGACCGGTTACAGCTCTCAGGAGCTTAGTTCTAATGGGCGCGCGGGGCGGGGTGGCATATTAGCTTGAGGGCTACTTGGAACGAGGTACCACCAATTGGGTGGTGTAAAGAGAAATGTATTGTCTCACGATTCTACTAGTCTGAAATCGAGGTAGCAGGGTTTGTTTGCTCCTTCTGAAGGCGGTGTGGGAAGCATCTGTTCCAAGGGCTATGTCCTTGGCTTGTAGATGATCATCTACATATTCATACAGCATTTTCCTTCACTGTCCAAATAAGGATACCAGTCATATTGGATTAGGGGTTCACTCTAAAACAATGTGAAGCCAGGCGTAGCGGCACATGCTTCTAGTCTCAGCTACTTTGGAGGCTGCGGCAAGAGAATCCAGAGTTTCAGGACAATCTGGGCAACATATTGAGACCCTGTCTCAAGGAAGAGAGAGCGCGCCAAACAGAAATTGGCGCTGGGGTTGTAGCTCAGTGGTAGGGCATTTAGGTAACACTTCCATAACTGTGGGTTCGATCCCCACTACCAAAAAGAAAAAAAAAGCTTTAATCCAATGTGACTCATACTAACTAATTACATCTACAATGACCTTATTTCCAAATAAGGTCACATTCTAAGAAACAGAGACAGGATTCAACGTAAGAATTTTGGTGGAGACACAATTTGAGCATAACAGGGGGGAATGGCCAGTAATTCAACACAACGAAATAAGTAAATAGATGAAGTGCATGGCAAAGTATTAAAACAAGCAACAACGGGGCTGGGATGTGGCTCAAGTGGTAGAGGGCTTGCCTGGGATGCACGGGGAGCTGGGTTCGATCTTCAGCACCACATAAAAATAAAATAAAAAGATGTTGTGTCCGCTGAGAACTACAAAATAAGTATTAAAACAAACCAAAAAACAAGCAACAACAAAGAGTGATTCAATGGCTACTTTAGGTTGAGGGTCAGGGATGGCCTCTCTCAGTTCTTGAGGTCAGCAGAGACCCTGATGAGGAGTAAGTCAAGCTCACATGAAACAGAAGAGCATCCCAGGCAGAAGGAGAGCTAAAACAAGCCAGGTGTGGTGGTAAATGCCTTTAATCTGAATAACTAGGGAGGCTGAAGCAGGAGGATCAAAAGTTCAAGGACAGCACTTAGCAATTTAGTGAGACACTGTCTCAAAATAAAAAATCAAAAGGGTCCTGAAGATATAGCTGAAGGGTAAAGCACCCCTGAGTTCAATCCCCAGTACCACAACACCAACAAAAAGGCTGAGGATGTAGCTCAATAGTAGTCACCCTGAGGGGCTGGGGATGTGGCTCAAGCGGTAGCGCGCTCGCCTGGCATGCGGCCCGGGTTGGATACTCAGCACCACATACCAACAAAGATGTTGTGTCCGCCGAGAACTAAAAATAAATAAATTTAAAAAAAAAAATAGTAGTCACCCTGAGTTCAATCCCCAATAGTAAGAACAAACAAGCATAAAACAAAGGCTCTAAAACAGATTGGAAAATGTCTAAGAAACAGGAGAGTGATTCTGAGGTGAGGGAGTGGATGATTTGCAGCCACATAGGGCCCCAGATTCAGAAAGAGGCCACATGGTTAAATATTGTACCATTGACCTCTTGCAATTCTTAACACTTTTTGAACAAGGAATCTTGAATTTTCATTTTGCACTAAGCCCACAAATTATGTAACCAGACCAGGTAACAGGAAATATGAATAGATAGTCCCCAGTTACATAGGGATTTGAGACCAAGTTAAGTTTGGATTTTGTTTCTTAAGTACAATTGAATAGCTTTGAAGAATGTTAATCAACAGAGAGATATGATGTGACTGTAGTGGTTTCACTCACTAAAAATTACTATTAGCTGGGGTTAGGATAGAGATGGTAGAGATGGAGAAGGCTGGTCTAGGTTATATTTTATGTATTTATTTATTTAATTTTTTTGAAAGTTTGTAGATGAGCACAATACCTTTCTTTTGTTTATTTATTTTTATGTGGTGCTGAGTATTGAACCCAGTGCCTCACACATGCTACGCAAGTGCTCTACCACTGAGCTACTGTTGTAGGGACAGATGAGGCAGGGCACCAAAGATAGCAGGAAACAGTTTTATTTGGCTGCAGCCAGGTTCAGAGGGTACAGCTTTTGGTGTATCAATTAATCCCCTAAACCCCAAGTTCAGGTAGTTTTAGAACTTGATACCCAGCATGTAAAGGGAGGAGCTCAGAAGTTCACAATCTGCAGTTCACATAAAAGCAGCTTTTTCTTTCACTGTTCTAGTCAAGTTACTCCTTCAAGGACAACACCTGAGAAGGGGAGAGTATCTTCTCCCTTTTCTTTCCTCTCCCTGCCAGCTCTTGCCATGGAGGCTAATTGGTAACTTCTCTTATCTTAGAAATGTAGACATCTCTGTGATGCTCCAGCTCAAGGCCAGAGGCCTTGTTAAAGGATCTATCTTAATATATATATATATATATATATATATATATATATATATATATATATATATATATATTACATATTGCATTTGCAAACACACTTCTACAAAGTACTATACTGGATAAATGTTTGTTGAACACTAGTAAAAAAGTGTTCAACACCTGGAATGCTGATTTCTTCCAGGCCAGTGGCCAAGTAAAATAAAGCAACAGGAAAATAGGAAGTTTACCTACACTGAACTCTTTTGTAGAGGCTCTTTTGCTGATAGTCCTAAAATCAATTATGGTGAAGATTTCTGGAGAAGCTTAGATAAGATTTTCTGTGGAGGAGGGGGGGCCACTACACCACAACCCCAGCCTGTGATATATTTTAAAGCACGTCAGAAGCTCAACAGCAACATGTAGCTCCATAGTAGAATGCTTAGCATGCGTGAAGCTCTGGATTTAATCCCCAGCATAAAAAAGAGAGGGCGAGAGGGAATGGGGGAAGGAGAGAAAACAAAAACAAAACAGAAAAATATGTACTTGGGGTTAGGGGTATAGCTCAGTAATTGAACACTTGCCTCGTACACACAAGACCCCAGATTTGACCCCCAGCACAGCAACAACAACAAAAAAGAAGAAAGAGGAAGAAACTAAACTCCAACTCAACTATAAAGATAGCTTATTAATTTTAGGTGGCAAAATGTCAGCCAAACCCCACTAAACTATTCCATTAAAGATGAGCAGCTTACTTATGTCTTGCCAAACCAGATACCAGAAAGAGACAGTAGCAGTTATATCTGCTATTTCAGTGTGGCTCTCCAGCCACACAGTTTCCAAAGGCTAGCTCAGTTCTCAAGACTTGTGGATCCTCAGAGCAGCAGAAAAGTCATCAGAAGTAAGAAACAATAAGCCTTTTGCATCTTCTAACCTGGGAAGTCATGTCATTGGGGCCTTTACGTAGAACACACCCTGCAGTATTAATTCCACACCTCCTACATCCAGGATCCAAATTTCATGTAACAAATTTTATGGCTATAACATTCCAGATTGCTAAAGAAAAGGGGCGTTTTGGAGTGGACTGAAGAGGCGATGCCCCTGGCAACTAGGCATAGAGGATATCTAGGGATCATAGAGTCCCTCAATCTGATTTGGTCTGTTATGGGGTTTATTATATCCACCTAGACAAACAAAACCTTTAGCATTACAAGTTCTGAACTTCAGTATTTTCAAGGTTCAGTTGTAATAAGCCACAACAACTATAACAAAACAAAATGAAACAAACAAACAAAAAATCACCCTGGCTAGTTTCAACAAAAAAGCATTCACATAAGAAATGAGGTTATGGCACTGGGGTTGTGGCTCAGTGGTAGAGCACTCTCCTAACATGTGCGAGGCCCTGGGTTCGATCCTCAGCGCCATATAATTATAAATAAAATAAAGGGGCTGGGGATGTGGCTCAAGCGGTAGCGCGCTCGCCTGGCATGCGTGCGGCCCAGGTTCGATCCTCAGCACCACATACAAACAAAGATGTTGTGTCCGCCGAGAAATAAAAAAATAAATAAAATATTAAAAAAAAATAAAAAATAAAATAAAGAGGTATTGTGTCCAACTGTAACTAAAAAATAAAATATTTTTTAAAAAGAAAAGAAAAGAAATGAGGTTATATACATTATCATGAGCTGGGAGAGGTTGACCCTGAAGAAATGACTCCAAACAGTCCTACCAGAGTGGCTACTATCTTTTCTGTAGTCAGGAAGGTGAGAAGTCAGGAAACTGTCACTGTACCTGATGAACTCAACAACTGCTGAGACTATGATTCCTGGGTCAGAAAGTCACTGCCCTGAAAGATCCTCTGAACCCTGAGACTAGTGACCAGACCCTGGAATCCTACTGCAGAAACTCTCCTCTCCTCTCCTCTCCTCTCCTCTCCTCTCCTCTCCTCTCCTCTCCTCTTCTCCAGAGGTTGTGCTTGCCATCAGCTGCAAGCAGTGGGAAAATGACCTCCTCTCACTTCTGCTTTCAAATCTTGCCCATAGAATTTCCAGTTTCTGCAGTACAGAGAGGAATACTAGAAGGTGGGGATGGAAGCTGAGTGTCAATCAACAATATCCAGCACACTCAGCCCATGAATGGCATAGCACTGTGACATTGAATCTAAAACCTAGGAGCTCCACAGAAAAAAGAAGTAAAAACTCACAAGGGATGATTTCCTGTATTCCCAAGGGGAATGAAAAAACCATTGCAGCAGGCACCATTGAAATGGGTTTTCCTTGCATGTTCCTTAATCATTTTGATTAAAACCATCAGAGAGGTTGGGGATGTAGCTCTGTGGTAGGGCACTTGCCTAGCATGCACAAGGCCCTGGGTTCCATCTCTAGCATCAGGAATGTAGGGCACAATGACCTCCCTCTGGAATGTAAAAATTATATATATATATATATGTATGTTAATGGATGGTTAGGGACAAATTGTGAATACCCATGAAGTGGCTTTTGCTCTATAATAAAGAAAAACTGAGGGGCTAGGTTTGTGGCTCAGTGATAAAGTGCTTGCCTGGCATATGTGAGGCACTGGGTTCAATCCTCAGCACCACATAAATAAATAAATAAATAAATAAAATAAAGATATGTGTCTATATATAACCAAAAATATTTTAATAATAATAAAAAAAGAAACATGGAATCCCCTTCCCCTGACATCAGGACATATTTATGCCTGATGAGGCCCTTAGAAGCACTTGCTGCCATGGGTAAAGCAACAGTGTTAATGATGCTGGCTGGCTCCAAGTTCCTAGTGGTTCAACTACTTGACCGGGATAGGACACTATAGACTTAGTCTTCACCAAACAACAAATATATACACAGGGATAAGATGACTAGGATGGGCTCCAAGTAGGGCAAGGAGCACACTCCTTCTCAAGGCCTGGCAATGCCTTGCATTAAAACACAGTAGGAAAGAAATGTGTGATGCCCATGGGCATTCCTCAGGTGATGCCTCCTTAGGAGCTAACAGCTAATAAAAACATGTTTTTTTCCATCTTAGGTGGCCCAATCCATAGGCTGTAAGAAAGAAGTTTCTAGGAAGAAATGTAAGGGTGACATCCTGTGAACTGTGAGCCAAAATAAATCTTTCCTCCTCTAAGTTGTTTTCTCAGGTATCTGTCACAGTGATGAAAGGCTGTCTAGTATAATCAGTACCCCCAGAGTTCAAGTACAATGGAATCATTGAACAGAGTAGTCACAGGACAATATATATGTCCCCCAAACTAATAAGGAATGACAACCATGCTGCATGTTCAGGGTCATGGAGCACATACAGACGTGTCCAGCTACCAGGTTGAACCCAGTGGTACTTTACCACCAAACTAAATCCCTAGTTCTTTTTATTTTTTATTTTGAGAGAAGGTCTTGCTAAATTGAGAAGACTAGCCTTGAACTTTTCATCCTCCTGCCTCAGCCTCCCGAGGTACTGGGATTACAAGCCTGTACCACCACACCCAGCACTTTCCATTTTGGACTACCATTTCTCCTCTCCTTGGAGCAATCATGAATTACTTACCACCAAACATGTTTCTCCTCAGTGGAAGCCAATATTTATTTAATTGTTTTTTGTTTTGTTTTGTCTTGTTTTTGTGGTGTGGGGTATTGAACTCAGGGCCTTCTGCCTGCTGGGCATGTGCTATACTAGTTAGGTACAGCCCTAGGGCCTGTCTTTTGTTTCTTAGTGTCAATTTAACCCAAAGTCAACTCTTGGTTGGATCTGCCAATATGGGAAGTTGGCTTTATTCTTAGGTAAACACATTTTCCCCTGACTAAATACTGCCTTCTGGGTCACATTCCAAATTGCCCCTCAGTCTATATTTTACTCCCAGTTGAAACTCTGACCTAGTCAGGCCCTGTTGCTCATACCTGTAATCCCAGCAACTCAGGAGGCTAAGAAAAGAGGATCACAAAATTGAGGCCAGCCTCAGCAATTTAGTAAGACCCTGCCTCAAATAAAAAAATAAAAAAGGACCAGGGATGTACCTCAAGGGTAAAACACTGGGTTCAATCTTCAGTACCAAAATAAAGGAAATACGAACAGAAACAGCCTTTCTGATGGGGTCACAGATGGCAGTGAAGAACAAAGTAGTGGAAACTGGAGGAAAGGCCATCCTTGTTAGGAAGTAACTGGCTGAGTTGTCTGTTCTAGGACTGTTCTAGAAAGCAGAACTTATAAACAGTAAAATAGAATTTTTTTTATTATTGCTTTTTTTAAAAAAAAACCAAGTTCTTTATTACTGTTTTCTAAACTTTTTCTAAAACATTTTTTATTACTAATTGACATAGTAATTATATATATCTATGGGGTGCAGAGTGACTGGATACATGTATAGAATCATCTGTAATGATCAAATCAGGGTAACTGGCACATATATCGTCTCAAACATTTATTATTTCTATGTGTTAGGAACAATAAAAATCACCTCTACTAGGTATTTTTAAAATGTTCAATTGATTGTCAACTATAATTATTCTACTATGCTATAGAATATTAGGAGTTATTCCTCTTGGAGTTGGGCTTGCAGCTCAGTGGGGGAGCGCTTGCCTCGCATATGTGGGGTACTGGGTTCCATCCTCAGCACCACAAAAAAATAAATAAGGCTTTTGTGTCCATCTACAACTAAATTTTTTTAAAGTTATTCCTTTTATCCAACTGTACCCCTGTACTCATTAACCATCCTCTCTTCATCTTTCCCTCCCCCACACCCTACCTAGGTTTAATAACCACTGTTCTCACATGAGATCGACATTTTAACTTTCACATATAAGTCAGAACATGCAGTATTTCTCTTTCTGTGCCTGACATATTCCACTTAACATAATATCCCCCCAGTTTCATTCATGTTGCTGGATATGACAGAATTTCATTCTTTAACGGCTAAATAATATGGTATAAATTATATAAGGAGATACATATATAGTGTGAGATTATATATGTACTTATATACATGCCATATATATAGGCCACATTTTTTCTATAAATTCATCTATTGATGGACACCTAAGTTGATTCCATATCTTGGCTACTGTGAATAGAGCCGCAATAAACATTTGAGTACAAACTGGGTGTGATGGCGCACGTCTATAATCTCAAAGGCTTGAGAGGCTAAGGCAGGAAGATGCAAGTTCAAAGTCAGCCTCAGCAATTTAGCAAAACCCTGTCTTTAAATAAAATATTAAAAAGGGGATGTGGCTCAGTGGTTCAGCGCCATGGATTCATTCAATCCCCAGTACAAAAATACAGACACACACACACACATACACAGGAGCACAGATATTTCTTCAACATACTGATTTAATTTCCTTTGAATATGTACCCAGTAGTGGGACTGCTGGTTCATACGACAGTTTCATTTCTAATATTTTTTAGGACCCTCCATACTGTTTTCCATAATAGCTGTACTCATTTGTGTTCCCATCAACAGTGTGTGAGAGTTTCCCCCTTTTCCCATATTTGCCAGCATTTATTTTTTTATATTATCCATTCTTACAAGGATGAGATTATATTCCATTGTCATTTTGAATTTCACTTCCCTGATAATTAGTGATATTTTTCATGTACTTGCTGGCCCTTTGTCTATTTTATTTACTTATTTGTTTGAGAAATATTGATTCAGGTCATTTTCCCCCTTTTATATTTTATTTTTTTGCAGCACTGGGGATTGAACCCAGGGCTTAACGCATGCTAGGAAAGTGCTCTACCCCCAGTACATTTGCTCATTTTTTTTTTCATGTTCTCAGAAATTTATTAGGTGGAGATTGGGCAGGAGAAAACCCTGAAACCATTGCCCACCTGGTTCAGGACAAGAGGAGTTTTTGCTTGGAGATGGGCTTTCCCTGAAGTGGAAGCAGATCTTAGATTTTTAAAAGGGAGCTGACAGGCTAAACATCTCTGAGAGCAGATTTTTTTTTTAAGTGGTCAGCCAGAAGGCAGCAAGTTTCTTGGGATAGGATGAGACCAGAAGAAGCCCCTGATCTACATGAAGACAGACAAGACCCAGGTTTACGTTGAGCAGTAGGATCATCCCTGCTATTCCCAGATCAAGATTCCCTGGAATGAGAGCATGACAAAGGACAAAAGGACCAGTCTTTCAAAAACAGGTATAAAGTAATTGTAAGTTGAAGAAAACTCAAATAATGGTTACAAGGGAGTGAGATAAGTCAGGATTCTTCATTGGTATCTGACCCCATTACACAATGTGCCTTGAACCAGTCCTTCCAGTGGCTGTCCCTAGCACCCCATGGGGTAGGGGACCCTGTGGGAAGCCTGAAGGCATCAGACTTGCAGGAGTCTTACTTGGCTACAGTGAAAAGGGGTTTGAATGGGGAAAGCAGAATTGGCTTCCTTCAGCAGCTATACCCCCACTCCCGGGCTTCTCTCACATTTACAAATTCACACATGAATTCACTACACACAATAGTGAGTCTGGGAGCTCCCCACTGAGGCTCAGCTGACTTGTCTCAGGAATTCTAGGGAAAGCCACCTAGCTGTCCTTGGTGTAGTCTCCTCCTGCTGTCCCCTGGGTCAGGTCATTATAACTGTGCTGTAGCTATTAGATATGGAAAAACTCCCAAAATAGTGAGACCTGGGAAAGGGGGAGTGAGAAGAAAAGCCATATACTGAAAGCATTGATCCTTTCCTAATACATTCTTTCCCAATGATAAAACAAACCCTGGGGAAGAGGTGTCCATCAAATCTGGAAAGGCAGTCTCTGGGAAGAGGCCAAAGCATTAATCCTTCCCTAAGTAAATCCTTTCCAGATACCAACCACTGACCCCAGGCCCTCCAGTAAGACAAATCCCAGACACTGACTGCTGACCCTAGACTCCCTCACATTTTGTGCAGTAAAACAGACCCCAAATTCCTGAAGGCCCAAGCTGACATGCTCATTAATTAAGTCATCTCTCAGTGTAACCTACATAATCCCAGTCCCTTTCTTTGTTCAGTGGCTCATTTTCCACCAGGAAAGTGGGTCCATTCCCACAGGTGTACTCCTGTTCCTGAATAAAGGCTGAAATAATCTGTTAAGTTTGCGCCCAGCCTGGTCTCTTTGTTTTAACAGAAGCTGTGCTGGCCATAACCACTGGCCTGTTGGAAAGCCATTCGCCCATTTTTAAAAAATATATTTTTAGTTGTAAATGGACACAATGTCTTTAATTGGTTTATTTATTTAATTTATGTGGTGCTGAAGATCAAACTCAGTGCCTCACTCATGCTAGGCAAGTGCTCTACTGCTGAGCCACAACTCCAGCCCAGCCATTCGCCCATTTTTAAGTTGAAATTTTTTTTCCTACTATTGACTTGTTGTACTCCTCATATAGTTGGGATATTAACTCCTTGTCAGATGAATAGCTTGCAAATATTTTCTCCCGTTCTATAGGTTGTCTCTTTACTCATTGATTATTTCTTTTTCTCTTTTTCTCTCTCTCTTTCTTTCTTTTTTTTTTTACTGGAAATTGAACCCAGGGGTGCTTAACCACTGAGCCATATCCCCAGCCCTTTTAAAATTTTTATTTAGAGACAGGGTCTCACTGAGTTACTAAGTGCCTCGCTAAGTTGCTGAGGCTGGCTTTAAACTCATGATCCTCCTGCTTCAGCCTCCCCAGCTGCTGGGATTACAGGGATGTGTCACTGAACCTGACTGATTATTTTTCTTTACTGTGTGGAAATTTGCTAATATGATGTAATTCCAGTTGTCAATTTTTGTTTTCATTACCTGTGTTTTTGGGGTTGTATCTCAAACAGTCTTTGCCTAAACTAATGTCTTCAAGTGTTTTCCTTGTGTTTTCTTCCATTATTTCATAACATGGTGTCTTTTTTAAATATTTTTTTTAGTTGTAGTTGGACACAATACCTTTATTTCACTTATTTATTTTTATGTGGTGCTGAGGATCAAACCCAGTGCCTCACACGTGCTAGGAGAGCGCTCTACCTCTGAGTCAATAACCCCAGCCCCTATTTATTCTTTTTTTTTTTTAATTTTTAGATGTTGATGGACTTTTTTTTATTCATTTATTTATATGTGGTGCTTAGAATCTAACCCAGTGTCTCACACATGCTAGGCAAGTGCTCTACCACTGAGCCTCAACTCCAGCCCCTCCAGCTTTATTCTTTTTGCTCAGGATTGCTTTGGCTATTGGGGTCTTTTGTGATCTAATATAAATTTTAGAAGTGTTCTTTTATGCGGTTAGGGTTATAGCTCAGTGGTAGAGCACTTGCCTTGTGTGAGGCACTGGGCACTACATAAACAGAAATAAATAAAATAAAGGTATTGTGCCATCTACAACTAAAAGTAAAAAAAAAAAAAAAACTTTTTTTTTTTTCCCATAAAGAATGTCATTGTTGGGGTTGGAGTTGTGGCTCAGTGGTAGAGCACTCGCCTAGCATGTGTGAGGCCGTGGGTTCGAGCCTCAGCACCACATATGAATAAACAAAGTTAAAAATCCATTGGCGGGGAAGGAAGGGGACATGCATGGGGTTATTAATGATGGTGGAGCGTGATGATCATTATTATCCAAAGTACAGGTATGAAGACACGAATTGGTGTGAATACACTATGTATACAACCAGAGATATGAAAAATTGTGCTCTATATGTATAATAAGAATTGTAATGCATTCCGCTGTCATATAATGTCATATAAATGGGGGGCCGGCAGTGGGCGGGGAGTGGCACACACCTGTAATCCCAGTGACTCACAGAGGAGGCTGAGGCAGGAGGCTTGCAGGTTCAAAACCAATCTCAGCAACTTAGTGAGGCCCTAAGCAATTTATGAAGATCCTGTCGGAAAATAAAAAATAAAAAGAGCTGAGGGTGTGGCTCAATGTTGAACTCTTAGGTTCAATCCTCTGTACAAAAAAAAAAAAAAAAAAAGAATTCATTGTTTTTGTTTGCATTTGCTTGTTTTTTTGTTTGTTTGTTTATTTGTTTTCTTTTGTGGTACTGGGAAATTAACCCAGGGGTGCTCTGCTCTGCCACTGACTACACCTGTAGCTCTTTTAAAAATTTCATTTGAGTTTCTGAGGCTGGCCTCTAATATGTGATCTTCCTGCCTCAGCCTCCCAAGTCTCTGAGATTACAGGTGTGCCCTACCACATCCAGCTGTCATTGATGGAAATTGTGTTGAATCTGCAGATCATTTTGGGTAGAATGGATATTTTAACAATATTAGTTCTTCCAATATATGAACATGGGTTTTTCTATATGTGAAATCATGCCATCTAAAAACAGGGATAATTTGGTCTTCTACTTTTTGCAACTGTATTTATTAGGGATATTGTTCTGCAGTTTTCGTTTTTGTTGTGTCCTTGTCTGGTTTTGGTATAGGGATAATGCTGGCCTGGGTAGGGGAAGTTTGGAAGGGTTCTGTCCCTTGCCATTCTTTGTTGCCTTGTTTTTTCATGCTACCCTGATACTTCTGCATCTGGTGAATCCATGGCCTCTACTGACTTTATAGGGTAACTTTGTAGTAAGACCTTCTTCTGGCAATGCACCCTAGGGTGTCAGATGGATAGGCTGTATTGGCTTTGGTTCTAGGTGGCATGTTTGTGAGTTTCTTCAGCTGTCATCAACATGTGCAACATCTGTGGGTGTGTCGGTGGTCTGTAAGACCCAGGCTATGGGACTGCAGCCTGGGATGCAGCTCTCTTACATGGAACAAGTTCACTGGCAACTCAGTATGGTCCGCCCAGCTGCAGGTTTGAGATGCCAGCAGTTTATGCAGGTTGTTGTGAGGGTGGGGCCCTCTGGCAGGCCCATGCAGGTGAGGCCTAGAGGCACAGCACAGAGGCATGGCTCTCGTCAGTTTCTGAGGACCAGTGGAAGTGGGGGTTACTCTGGTAGACCCAGGGGGGTGAGGAGCAACATGCCCTGGAGTGGGTGGGACACTGTTCAGTGCCTGAGGCCCACATGAAGACAGGCCATACTTCTGCTTCACAGACCTCAGCAAGGCAAGTCATGGAGGGCAGACTGCTCTGCTGCTTCTGGGCAGTAAGTGGAAAGGAGCGGCCACCCATTTGCCTTGCAGGGTGTGGATGGGTGAGCAGGGCCACCTGGCTGCTTCCACCATCCCTAGCTGAGTTTCTGAGAACTTGAGGGCAGTGGGAGGAAGGGTAGGGCTGCCTGCTGCTTCCTTGGGGCCTTGGTGGGCTGAGCCACTCAGCTGTTTGCTGAGGTGGCAGGTGGATGGGCAGGCTGCCCTTTGATTCCCAGGGCCCCTGTGGCCCAAGCTGCTCAGGGCTGGCTGCCAGGCTGTTTCCGGAATGAAGGTTGGTGGGTAAGGCCTCCTTTCTGCTTCCTGGGAGCCTCGGTAAGCCAAACCACTTAGAAAAGCCTGCCCTAATGCTGCTCTAGAAGGGTGGGGAAGGTCACCCAGCTTTTCCCAGAACTGGTCTGTAGAGGAAAGTGGAAAGGAAGGGCTACCCATCTGATTTGCTTTGCAGGGTGTGGATAGATGAGCATCTTTCACAAGACCCCAGATGGGGGAGTCTCAAGACAGCACTGCACATGCAGCAAGAACCCAGGGGGGTGGGGGTACAGCGTGGGTTGGGCTCCTTCTGTGGGGCAATGCAGTGTGGTAACCCAGCAGCTCCCCAAACTGGGCTCAGGGCCTGTGAGGACTTCAGGCTTCTCCAGCAGTAAATGTGCAAGTGTCCATGGTGTGAATGGAGACTGCTGGGAGCTTCCTGCTTACCTTTTCCCACCAAAGTCATTCATGGTTCAAGGTTGATCTCAAAGAATGGATGGTAGATGCTGTGTGCTTTGTTTACCCCCACCTTATTTGTTTGTTTGTTTGTTTGTTTTTGCTTTGTGGTGCTAGGGACTGGACCCAGGGCCTCGTGTATGCTAAGCAACCACTGTACCACGGATCTCCACCCCCAGCCTTAGTTCCTTTCTGTATCTCACTACATCCTCACTGTGCTCTGGTGCTCTGCCTCATACACTCCGGTGAAATTGCTGCTGTTGCCTCTTTCTTTTGGCCTTTTGTTATGGGGGAAGAGCACCAGGTACCTCTAGATAACTATCTTGTTCAAATTAAGATATTTGGCAGAGGAAATTTCTAAGCAGCACTGGTTAGAATGCTGCATGGCTTTTCTGGACAGCTTATGGTAAAATGTGAGAAGAGAGGGCCAATTTAAGGTGGAATTTATAATTAAAAGGGAAGCAGAAAGTAAATGTTCTCAGCCTGGACATGTAAAGAATAAAAAAGCATGTTCAGAACTGGGTGGGGTACATGCCTATAATCCCAGCAACTTGGCAGGCTGAGGCAGGAGGATGGGAAGTTGGAGGTTAGCCTCAGCAACTTAGCAAGACTCTGTCTCAAAATGAAAAATAAAAAGTTGGTGATGTAGCTCGGTGGTTGGGGTTCCATCCCCAGTACTGGAAAAGAAAAAGAAATCACATTTAGGAGAAAAAAATAGAGGTGTGACCAAATGGCACCCTTGATAGGGAGATTCGTGTGGCTAGAAGGAAGCCAAGGTGCTCTTCATCAAGACAATGGGAAAATGACCCCCAAAGTATTTAGGAGATATTGGGGCAGGGGGTGGGCAATGGGAGGGAATGGCTACCATGTCCATCACAGGCCCAAAGTGCTAGGGTCTCACAGACAGAATGGTTTTCCAGAAGGGGCTCTGGGCACCTATGGACCTTGGGGCTCATGGCAGAGGGCTACTTTGGGTCTTTGCTCCATGTTCTGGAGCAATAGTCCTCACCCACCCCAACTGTGGCTCAAGTGGGCAGCCAGGGACATCTCTCTGAAGCGCAATAATAAGTGGGGAGTCTTGGCAGCCTCCGTGTGGTACTAATTCCACTGATGTCCAAGAGGTGCAGAGGCGTGGCTACCTCCACCCAGATTTCTTTTTTTTTTTTCTCCACCCAAATTTCAAAGGACGCTTCAGATAGCCTGAGGACTCATCTGGAGACCTGTAGTAGGAGCAGGGCTGCTGCAGAGTCCTCACGAGGGCAATGTCCAGCAGAACTGCAGGGTCAGGACCACCAAAGACAACCTCCACCAGGGCAATGCTTAGTGGAGAAAGAAGGGGCAGTCATGGGGGCAGCCACCAACGTGCAGCACTAGTCTGGAAGAGTGGCAGGCACCCAGCTCCAACCACAAGAGCCGAAGCTCCACCCCTAGCAAGGCCATGGGGTGGAGGTGCCAGAAGCCATGCCCCACTCTGTCGGGATAGTAGAACATCAAAGGATATTCTCCAGCCTTAAGATATAATGTCTGCCAGGCAAGGTGGTGAACGCCTGTAATCCCAGTGGCTCCGGAGACTGAGGCAAGAAGATCACAAGTTCAAAACCAGCCTCAGCATAAGTGAAACCCTATCTCTAAATAAAATACACAAAGGGCTGGGGATGTGACTCGGTGGTTGAGTGCCCCTGAGCTCAATCCCCAGTAGCGCACCCCCCAAAAATAAAGATGTAATGTTGTTTGTCCTGTTGCATTTTGGACTTCCTTTAGACAAGTTAGTCCTTTCTTCTTTCCTATTTCTCCCATGTGGACTGGAAGTCTCTATCCCGTGCATGTCTTACCATGGCATTTTGGAGGCCCATATCTTAATTGATTTCAGTCTGACAGTGGGAGGGAAATTTGCCTCAGGAAGAATCATACCTTGAATCTCGCCCAATATGGTGTTTGGATGAGACTTTGGACTTAGATTTTAACGTAAAGATGCATGGGGTTTGGAGTGGAATATTTTGCATGTGAGAGGGACTGAATTTTGGGAAGCCAGAGCATAATGATATGGTTTGAATATTTTGTCCCCTTCAGAATTCATGTTGAAGGGCTGAAGTCATAGCTCCGTGGTAGAGCACATACTTAGCGTGTGCGAGGTCCTGGATTTGATCCCCAACACTAAAACCAAAGCAACAATGACAACAAAATTCATATTCAAACTTAGCCTCTGATGCAACAATATTGGTAAGAGTGGCTTTGGGGAGGTGACTGAATCATGAGTGAGATTAGGTGCCCTACTAAAAGGGGTCGATGGAGGGAGTCTGTCCCTTCATTCCCTCTGCCTCAGCCATGTAAGGACACAGCACTCCTCCCCTCAGGAGGGGCCATCTTGGAATCCTAGACGGGGCCCTCACCAGACAACGGAACATGCTGGTACCTTCATCCTGGACCTCCCAATCTCCAGAACCCTTAGAAATACATCTGTTCCTTATAAATTACCCAGTCAGTGCTATTCTGTTATAGCAGCACAAAACAGACTGAGACAGTACATTTACTATAAATATCCTGCATGAGATTAAAACACTCTCTTGTGGGAAGGATAGCGCTGGCAGAAGGCCTGCAACCTCGTCCCTCTTTCTCCTGGGGCCTGAGAAAAAAGAAATCACTCTGTTCAAATCTTATGAACACACTACTAACTATGCTTTTGATAAACACATGTTTGAACAATGAAAAACCAGAGCCCCTTATTAAAACATGATTGAGAGTTACAGCTGAGCAACAGCGGAGCATTCAACCAAACGCAGGCCCCTCTGAGTAAAGGCCATGTGGCTGCACGGCTGCATGCCCACAAAGCTGGACTGCCTGTGGTCCACCCCCTCGCCTCAGTAGCATCCCTGTTTCATAGACATGTTCCAATCTGTTTTAGAGCTTTGATATTAGCTCTTCCTCTGCCTGGACGCTTTTCTGTTTCATCTGAGTGTGGCTCACTCCTCCTTATTAGAGCCTCAGCTGGGAGGTCACTGCTACCATTTAGGTCTTTAATGCCCCTCAAAGACCACCTGGTGAAGGCTTGATCCCCAACCTGTGGCATACTGGGAGGCAGTGGCAGTGGAGCTTTTGGGAAGTGAGGCCTAGTGGCAGAAAGTTAAATCTCTGAGGGTATGCCTTTGCAGGAGAAATTGGAATCCTGGCCCCTTCCTTCCTCTCTTTGTTTCCTGGCCACCATGGGGTGAAGAGGCCTTTTTAACCACATGCTCCTGCTATGATATACTATGCCACTACAAGCCTAAAACAATAGGGCCAAATGACCAGGGACTGAAAACTCTGAAACCAGGAGCCAAAATAAGCCCTTCAATTCTTTGCTATATGTATTTTTTTTAAGAGAGAAAAAGAGAGAGAATTTTTTTAATATTTATTTTTTAAGTTTCAGCGGACATAACATCTTTGTTTGTATGTGGTGCTGAGGATCGAACCCGGGCCGCACGCATGCCAGGCAAGCGTGCTACCGCTTGAGCTACATCCCCAGCCCTTCTTCAATTCTTTTAAGTTGATTATCTCAGGTGTTTTGTCATAGTAGCAGAAAGCTGACGACTAATACTCAAGTCTCTGCCACTGTCCATTTCTTCCCAAATATAAAACATAATTTCCTTCTCCCTGAGAGACAATCTAAGGTCCCATACTCAAAGTCTCTATGATGTACATCTTCACCAACTTTAGATCTGGCAAAGTTTTATCTACTTATGATTCAATATTTCCAATATACAATGATAGAGAAGAAACAGGATAACTATAATCATAAAACCATCATTCACTGGGGCTGGGATTATGGCTTAGAGGGAGGGCACTTGCTTCTCATGCATGAGGCACTGGGTTCAATCTTCAGCACCACATAAAAATAAAATGAAGATATTGTGTCCACCTATAAATAAAGAAGAGATATAAAAAAAACTATAATTCACAAAACAGAAATTGTGACACTCCAGAAGTCATTATCCATGGCAGTTATCAAACATCTAGGACAGGAATAGCAAGGATTCTCGGTCCAGGTGGGATTGTGAATCTTTCTTCTTCCCCCTGGCACTGGGCCCAGAACTTCACACAGGCTAGGCAAGTACCGTACCACTGAGCCACACCCCAAAACCCAGGATTGTAAATTCTTGATTAGGCCAATTGGCCAGCCCTGAATCTTTTCTCTGGAAGGATCTTCCTAGTTTGTTGTTCTCTGTGTCCGCATCTCAGGGGAATATTAGAGAAGTATTCTCCTGGGCAGCTGTCCAGCCATGCCCGTCACTAATCTGTTGTCTCTGCTCAGCTTGGTGATTCAGAGCTCGACTCCAGAAACCATGATGCTGTTCGCAGCTGCCAAGGGAGGACATGAGAGGGAAGCTGCCAAGCTGGAGGAGGGAGAAGGGTACCCTTCTTCCCATCTACTTCCCATTCCTGTCCTTACCACCTCAGCAATGGCGCTCACCCTGTCAGCTACAGCTTGCTCCAGTATCCACAGGTGATTTGGGTTTGTCCTTCCTACCATTCATGGAATGAACTTTGCTGTGGCCCCTCAGAGACACCTGTCACCACCAAGCAGCCTCCTCTCCTCAGATGAGTGCAGCCGGGATCATCAGATTCCACAAAGGAAAACATGGGACACCAGTAAACTTGAATTTCAGGTAAACAATGAATGAATAATCTTTAAAAGTGCAGACATGTGGGCTCAGTGGTAGAGCGCTTGCCTCGCGTGTGTGAGGCCCTGGGTTTGATTCTCAGCACCACATGGACATAAGTAAAATAAAAGTCCATTGACAACTAAAAATATATTTTTAAAAAGCATAGGTATGGGGCTGGGGATGTGGCTCAAGTGGTAGCGCGCTTGCCTGGCATGCGTGCGACCCGGGTTGGATCCTCAGCACCACATACAAACAAAGATGTTGTGTCCACCGAAAAATAAATAAATAAATATTAAAAAAAAAAAAAAAAAAAGGGCTGGGGATGTGGCTCAAGCGGTAGCGCGCCCATCTGGCATGCGCGCTGCCCGGGTTCGAACCTCAGCACCACATACAAACAAAGATGTTGTGTCTACCGAAAACTAAGAAATAAAATATTAAAATTAAAAAAAAAAGTATAGGTATGTTCCAAATATCGTATCGTGCATACTAAGAATTATTCACAGTTTATCTGAAATGCACACTTAATGAGGTGTCCTATATTTTTCTTGGTAAATCTAGTTCTAGCTTCTAAACTGAAATAATTTCACTCTTTCCTTTCTTCCCACTGGGGTGGCAGCTACTTTTATTTTTGGTACAGGGGATTGAACCAGTACCTTTGGTACTGGTTCCCTTTACCACTGAACTATATCCCCTAGAGCTTTTTCTAGGGTCTTTTTCTAGGGTCTCACCAAGTTGCTTAGGGTCTCACTAAGTTGCTGAGGCTGACTTTGAACTTGTGATCCTCCTGCCTCAGCCTCCTGAGCAATGGGATTATAGGCATGTGCCACTATGCCCGGCTGGCAGCTACTTCTTGCAGATATTCCCTTTATGAATTTTTACTTTACCCTTTTGCATTTTTGGTGTTGTACCACCTGGTTAACAATTATTATATTAAATTCTCTCTCTTAAAATAATTGATTTCATTTCTATCTCTTAATTGAATCCAGGATGATAGATAGCACAGTTTACTTTTTGCTGCTGTGGACATCAGGGACCTAGGAATGGCTTAAAGGTTGAAATGTCACAGGCTTTCACCAGCCAGGCCCATAGTGTTTTGTTTTGTTTTGTTTTTCCCACACAGTTGCTCAAAAACTTAGTAGGCTTCTAGCCGGGTGCGGTGGTACACACCTGTCATCCCAGCAACTGGGGAAGCTGAGGCAGGAGGATCACAAATTCCTAGGCCAGCCTTAGCAACTTAGCAAGGCCCTGTCTTAAAATAAAAAATTAAAAGGACTGGGGATGTAGCTCAATGGTAAAGCAACCCTGAATTCAACCCCCTGTACCAAAAAAAAAAAAAAAAAAAGTCTTGGAGGTATAGTTTAAACTCCTTTCGAAGGCGGCCAAGTTTCCGTTATCATGAATAATGGTCCATCATGAATAACAGTGTCTTTTTCAGCTGTGAAGACTAAATGATGGGGTTCCAGTCAACTCGCAGTCTGGGCTTTAGCAGAATTCCTCCCTTCATAATGCTTTGCTCCTGGGGCTGGGGATGTGGCTCAAGCAGTAGCGCGCTTGCCTGTCATGAGTGCGGCCCGGGTTTGATCCTCAGTACTACATACAAACAAAGATGTTGTGTCTGCCGAGAACTAAAAAAATAAATAAATATTAAAAATTAAAAAAATAATAATAATGCTCTGCTCCTATTATCGCTCCTTGCAAACTGTCAAAGGACTTTGCTCAATGTAGCAAGAAGCAGTGGGGCTAGTTCACACCAGCAATCTGGATGTTCCTGCTGCTGCTCCAAAGCTACTGCCTCTGTTGGCTCGTGATCTGTTTTCTAAGATAAAACAGGCATCGTTCTTACTACATATTTAACTTCTCCACTCGAGGGATCACCTATTTTCTAACCAGCAAATTCTGTTTCTTCACTGATTCAAGTCCCACCTCCTCCGGGAGTCCACTTTTTAGATCCTGTTTCCTATGGTAACAGATATGAAATTCTAATTAAATTAGACATTGTAAGTCATAGAGACACAAAACACTGTAAATTAAATTCTGGATTTACTTTTCCTCATGAAATGAGAAGTCTGGAGATAGACAGCCAAGACTGTAGTTCTGTAAAATCATCAAGGAGCCAGGAGCCAGGTGGATTTTGCCGTCCAGTCCTGCTTTGTGTGTCACATAGCTTTCATACTCAAGTTTTCCTCGTGATCACCAGATGACTGCTAGAGCTCCAGTCATTAAGGCCAAGTTCCAGGAAGGAAGAAGAGGCCTGTAAAGGGATAGAAGGTATATACCATCTGAGATAGCCCATATTCTAAAGGCATTTTCCTAGAATAAATTCTATTTACAGTTTGTTCCAGAATGTAGTTACATGGCCACTCCTATCTGTAAGAGAAGCTACAATATGTAATTTTTTTTTTAAACTGGGCATATCGCTGTCCTAAACAAAACCAGAATTCTGTTAGTAAGAAGGAAAAGGAGAAATGAATATTGGTAAGCACATCTCAGCTGGTGGGATCAACATTATCAGCACGTGCTAACAGTGTGGCCCACTAAGCCAAAAGCATTCCACATGTTATGGGCATTAGTTGGCAGGCATGTTTAAAGAGGGCATGGATAACATGAAAATAGCTTTGCTTCTATATGTTGGCCTTGATCAATCTGAAAAGGAATTTAGGGAAACAGATCCAATTACAAAGGCATCTAAAAGAACAAAATATCTAGGAATAAATTTAGTTAAGGAGATGAAAGACATCTATTGAAGAGAAGCAAATAAAATTAAAGCTACTCTGATATTTAATCTTACACCAGTCAGAATGGCAATTATTGAGAATACAAATAACAATAAATGTTGATGAAGATGTGGGAAAAAAGGTTCACTCATATATTGCTCGTAGGAATTCAAGAGTTGGTGCAACCACTTTGGAAAGCAGTATGGAGATTCCTCAGAAAACTTGGAATGGAACCACTGTTTGACCCAGTTATCCCACTCTTTGGCAAAGAACTTAAAATCAGCATACTATAGTGACATGGCCACATCAGTGTTTATAGCAGCTCAATTCATAATAGCTAAGCTATGGGAAAAACCTAGGTGTCTTTCAACAGATGAATGGATAAAGAAAATGTGGTATATATAAACAATGGAATATTACTCAGCTATACAGAAGAATGATGGATGGAACCAGAGACACTCATGTTTAGTGAGATAAGCCAATCTCCCCAAACCAAAGGCTGAATGTTCTTTCTAATACGTGGATGCTAACTCACAATAAGGGAGTGAGGAGGGAAGAATAGAAGTTCTTTGGATTAGACAAAGGGGACTGAAGGGAAGGATGGGGATTGGGAATAGGAAAGACAGTAGAATGAATCAGACATAACTTTCCTATGTTCATATATTGTGGGAGACCAACCTTGCACTTGACTGAGTCATACTCCCTGGCTGGGTGCTGAGGCACTCAGTCGCAGAAATGTGGCAGAGCTTTCCCCACCCTTCTTGGGTTCGAGGGTTGGTGTCTCGTGCATGGATGTGTCTTCCTACAGCCCCATGGGTGAAGCTATGCTCACCTGTTCCTTTGTAATATAACCCCTTGCCCTGTTTAGGATAGAATCTTCCTTGGAAGTGCCTTTTGTGTGTCCCCTTCTTTTACTGTGCCCTTGGGTATGGCCTACCCAGGTGTCAGTCAACCTGCTGACAGTGGACATCATGAAGCTAGACTCAGCCCCCTGAAACCTGACCCCTTGCTTCATTTGAATAGCTTCTCCTCAATAAAAGGGGTCAGCGTGTGCTCTCGCTCTCTCTCTTCCTGAACTCTTAAGGTCAGAAAAGCCATCACAGCGACCCCAAATAAAAAGGTATCTGTGTCTCTTGTGTGGTTATTTCGTGCAGCCCAATTAGGCCAGTTTAACTGAAGTGAACCCTAAGCCTTTAGTCGAGAGAACAGAAACCCGGCAATATATGAATACAGAACCAATGTAACTCCACATCATGTATAACCATAAGAATGGGAAGTCATACTCCATGTATGTTTGGTATGTCGAAATACATTCCACTGTCATGCATAACTAAAAAGAATAAATTTTAAAAAAGAAAGAATAGAAACATGACTAAAACATTACTAAAATGAAAAGTAAAACATTACTAAAATGAAAGAAGGCCTAAATAGAAAGGTATTCAATGTTGATGGCCTGGAAGAAAATACTGTTAAGATGACAATACACAATTCTTTTTAAAACTCCAATGGCCTCTTTTACAGAAATGGAAAAACCAGTTTCCAAATCATATAGAACTGCAAGGGGACCCAAATAGCTCCAAAAGTGTCACAATAAAAAAATGAAGACTTACACATTTTTTTATATTTTTGAGACATGGTCTCACTATGTTGCTCAGGCTGGTCTGAAATTCCTGGAGTCAACAATCCTTCTACTTCAACCTCCCACGTAGCTGGTTCTACCGTTGTGTACCACTGTACCTGGTTCCAGAGAATTCAACACTCTTTGGTTCAAAACTTACCACGAAACTACTGTCATCAAAACAGAAGGTGCTGGTATGAAGAGGGACACATAAATTAATGGAATAGAATTTAGAGTCCAGAAATGAACCAAACATCTATGACCACTTGATTTTTCACAAAGGAGCCAAGAACAATGGGTCTTCAACAAATGGTGTTGAGACAGTGGATACCACATGCAAAAGAGGGAAGTTGGATGCCTACTTCATTCCATGTACAAAGATTCATTCAACCCAGTTGTGATGGCACATGCCTATAATCCCAGCTATTTAGGAGGCTGAGGCACGAGGATCGCAATTTTTTTTTTAAAGAGAGCGAGAGAGAATGAATTTTTTTTTAATATTTATTTTTTAGTTTTCGGCGGACACAACATCTTTGTTTGTATGTGGTACTGAGGATTGAACCCAGGCTGCACGCATGCCAGGCAAGTGCGCTACCGCTTGAGCCATATCCCCAGCCCCAGGAGGATCACAATTTTGAGGCCAACCCATACAACTTAGCAAAACCTTGTCTCAAAATTAAAAAAATAATAATAACAACAAAAAGGGCTGGGAACGTAGGTCAGTGGTACAGTGCTCCTGTGTTCAATCCCCAGTATTCTGCCCCCCAAAAAATACTCAAAATGGATCACTGACCTAAATAAAAGAACTAAAACTATGAAACTCTTAGAAGAAAATCTAGGGGTAAATCTTTAAGACCTCAGATCCAGATTTTTAGATTTGATGCCAAAAACAAAACCAACAGAATCATTGAAACATAGACTTTGACTCATTAAAATTTTTTATCAAGAATGTGAAAAGAGGGCTGGGGCTGTAGCTCAGTGGCAGAGAGCTTGCCTAGCATGTGTGAGGTGCTGGGTTCGATCCTCAGCACCATACAAAAATAAACAAATAAAATAAAGGCATTCTGTCCATCTACAACTACAAAAAAATTTTAAAAAATAATGTGAAAAGATAACTGACATATTGCCCAGGCTGGTCTGAAATTCCTGGACTCAACAATCCTTCTACCTCAACCACAGTTTGAGTTTAATTTTTTGTACAGAGGAATTAACCCACGTGCACTTATTAGGATTCTTGAGAGAAAGAGAACCAATAGGAGATAATTAGGAGTAATTCCTCAAAATAAATCTTTGAGGAGATGGGAGAAGGAGAGAGAGTGGTATTATGGGGATTTCTCATGGGATTTTTTAAATTTTTATTTTTTATTTTGATATTGGGAATAAAACCCAGGGGCACTTCACCTCTGAACCACATCCCGAGCTCTTTTTTGGGTCTCACTAAATTGCTTAGGGCCTTGCTAAGTTGCTGAGGCTGGCTTTGAACTCGTGATCCTCCTGCCTCAGCCTCCTCTCATGGATTTTGAAGACCAATAAGTCCTACAATCTTCCATCAAAAAGCTGGAGACCCAGGAAAGCCAGTGCTCCAATTCAAGTTCAAAGGCCTCAGAACCAGGAGAGCTAATGGTCTAAATCCCAGAATGAGGGCAGGATGAGCTGAGATCCCCCACTCCATCAGTGAAGCAGAAAAGAAGGGTTGAATTCATTCGTGTTCTGCCTTTTGTTCTCTTCAGGACTCAACTGATTAGATGATGCCCATCACCCCTGGGGAGATGATCTACTTTCTGAACACACCAATTCAATTGGGAATTTCATCCAGAAACATCCAGAAATAATGTTTAGCAAGCCTGGGCATTCCCTGATTCAGTCAAGTTGATATATAAAATTAAGTATTACATGTGATATAACCAAAATAGGCAAATGACTAGAAAACAAATTCATAGTTACCAGAGGGAGGAGAAATGAGGAATGGGTATTTCTAAGGTGATGACAAAGTCGAAACTAAAGAGAGCTGGTAGTTGCACAACATTGTAAGTACACTAAACACCATTGAATGGTATGTTAAGCTGGGTGCATGCCTGTAATCCCAGCAGCTCAGGAGGCTGAGGTAGGAGGATGGCAGTTTTGAAGTCACCCTTGTTAGGTGCAGGACAGGCTGAGTAAGCTGTCTGCAGGGCATGCCAAACAAAGTTAGCTGCAGGATGACCTGGCCACTCAAACCCTCTGTCTGGTTCTTTATCACCTATTTGCTTCAAGCCCAAACGCCCAAGCCCCCGCTCAAGGCTGAGCGCTTTGCCCCCCTGCTCAAGGCTGAACACTCAACCCCCTGCTCAAGGCCGAGCACTTAACCCCCTTGTGTGCCAACAAGGCAGCTTGCAGACCCAGAGACCCCATTAGATTTGGGCTATAAAAACTCCCTCCTGCCGGGCCCCTCTCTCTCTTCTCTCTTGCTCTCTCTGTCTCCTTTGTGCGTGTGCTCTCTCCTCTCTCTCTCTCTCTCTCTCTCTCTCTCTCTCTCTCTCTCTCTCTCTTTCTCTCTCTTCTCTTCTGTTGCACTGCTGCAATAAAGATCTCTTGGTTGCTCTGAGTTTGTGGTCACTTCCCTTTCAAACCTCAGCAACTTAGTGAGACCCAAAGCATTTTAGTGAGATGCTGTCTCAAAATACACACACACACACACACACACACATGAAAAAAAAGGGCTGGGGATATGGCTCAATGGTTAAGTGCACGTGAATTCAATCCTCTGTCCAAAAATTTAAAAATATATTACATGGATTTTACCTCCAATTTTTTAATTGTAGGGAAAAAAGTAGTCATGGGGTACATCAGCACGTCACTTAATCCAGAAAGTCATGTGTAGATCAATTAAGAGGGGTTTTTCTAATACATTTATTCCCAGCTATGAGGCCAGATTGAATTTCCCAGTGAGAGTGTAGAGAACTGTCTACTGAATCCCAAAGAAGTGTTTCCTCTCTTGCCTAAAGAATTTGATTCTCCCTTAATTGAGAAAATTATCCTCAATGTTGAAGAAAACAAGTCCCTTCCGACTCCTGGGCCAGAACCAGAATCCAAATCTAGCATGTCCTGGGGAGGGGGACAAAAAGTAGACAGAAATAGGGAAGAGTGGGTCTGCCTGAAGAAAAAAAAAATCGCAGGAAGTTGCTATTTTGTTTAGTGGAAAAACTGGGGACTATTTATGGAGGTGGATTCAGAGGGTACTTAACTAAGAAAAGCCTGGCTATAATTTTAGATCAAAATGGACTTATTGATTTGAGTATATTTACTGGCAATTCTGCCTCCAGTGTGGTTCCTCTGACAGCTGGCAGCTGTTATTCTAGCAATCTGAAGTGTGGGTTTATGCAAACCCGAATACCACACTGGCCCATTGTTAATCTGTACAACAGTAGAAGTCTCTTAATATAAATGAGAACAAGAAAAGTAAAGGTGTCAGGAGACAAGAATGATTTATTGAACCTATATATACATCTTGATGACCACTCCAATAATTGTATTCCTTGAAAAAGTCCCCGACTTCACTTCCATTACCAAAGTTAAAGGACAATTGATGAGGGAAGTGCCAAAAATCATTTAAAAGCACTTTACTTACCATCTTCACTAAGCCAGGAAATGTGGTGGACTGGTCTCCTCTGATCTCAAGGAGGATGGAAGAATTCTGGGTTGGTAGAGGCCAGGTGGTAGCAGTTCCCCACCAACTACAAACTGGGAAGAGATACCAATAAGCAGCAGGGTTGACATGAAATCAGAATGGTCTGATCTACAGAAATATTGGGAAACAATTAACTGATCATGTACAGCCTGCCAAGTTCCCATTTAACTTTTAAAACAACAGGGAAAAAAATATCTCTATAAGCAGTAAACCGAGGCCTGTTTTGACACAATGGATAATTTTTATCTCTCATGCAATTCCCATACATAAATCAATTCAGGGGTGACAGATCATTGAACAGCAGCAACAACAACAACAACAACAAAAAAAAAAATAGGACCCTTAAGGAAAGAGCTAATAATAACAAGTCCAAACTATGAATCTTTCTCTTGGTCTTCTCCCAAAGATGTATGTTCCAGCAAATACCTAAACCTTTTGGGGACAATCACAAGGTTGCAACACTAACTCCTAGAGACCACAAAAGTCTTTGTGCTGTACTGGAGTATAGGCTTGGCTTATGAAATGAATGATTTGGTGTCCAGAAAGAAAAACAGACCATTCTAAATATTTCAGGCACAAATTACAAATTTATTTAATGCAAGAACTTGCTTACAAAGACATTGGCAATACTGAAGGAGCTAAGGGTAAAATGTGACATGATCCAGAACCCAGCTGCCACCCTTGGGATGAAGCCTATAGAACCACTCTTGCTACCACCCATTGCTGTCTGAGCTGGACACCAGTCAAAGCACAAAGGTTCCTCCTTCTTCCCACCTTCAGATATAAACAAGTCCTTTTGATTGGCAGAACCTATCTGGGACCCAGCTATCAATGGATCTGGGAAGTGTTATTTGCTAGTTTCTGTCTCTGATAGTAGAGGGGATATCACAAAATGGCTAGTGAGAGGCTAAGTTACCAAGATAAAAGGCATTCAGAGTCAGGTGACAAGTGGAATTTTGATCAAAATCCACTTGAGGATGGATCTGGTTCCCAAATGCAAGAAGTGGTTTGGTCCTTATTTGTGTAATGGAAAAAAATATCTTAAACTACTGGCAGAATCCTATATTGGCTCCCAGACCATAGGTTAAAAACTATTATTATAAGAGAAGCAAAGAAGGGGGGCCTGGTGGCACACAGCTATAACTCCAGTGGCTCAGGAGGCTGAGGCAGGAGGATTACTAGTTCAAAGCCAACCTCAGCAGAAGCGAGGGGCTAAGCAACTAAGTCAGATCCTGTCTCTAAATGAAATGAAATACAAATAGGGCTGGGGATGTGGCTCAGTGGTCCAGTGCTCCTGAGTTCAATCCCTGGTACCGCTCCCCGCAAAAAAGAGAGAAGCAAAGTAGAATTCATTGAAGTTCCTTATTCCCACCAAAATGTCAATTAAATTTTAGAAATCCTGAAACATAGCAAAGATTAATGGCAACATCAGCTGGGCATGTTGGCACACATGCCTAAAATCCTAGTGGCTCTGGAGCCTGAGGCCAGAGGATCACAAGTTCAAAGTTCGCCTCAGCAACTTAGCAAGGCCATAAGCAACTCAGCAAGACCCTGTCTCTAAATAAAATATAAAAAAGGGTTGGGATATGGCTCAGTGGTTGAACACCCCTGAGTTCAATACCTGGTACCAAAAAAAAAAAAAAAAGATTAGAAAGTCTTTAATGCCAATATCAAAGACTTAAAACATAGAGGTGGTGAATTCTGTCACATCCATAATCAAGTCTTGGATTTGGACAGTGGAAATGACAGATGGTCCTGAAGAAGGCAGAGGAATATTAATCAAATCAAAGGTGATTGTAAAGTTAATCAAGTAGTGGCCCCAGTTGCAAATGGTATTATAGATGTGGTTTTTGGGTGGGAATAGCTCAGAAAACTTGATCAAGCAAATGGATTTTTCTCCATTATGACTGAGAATATAAGAAGCAATTCATTTCTAATTCGACCTCAAAACCATGCCAGCCCTTCTGCTCTGTGCTTTAATTTAGTCTTCAGGAATCTTGACTCTGCCACCATCTGTATCAGTCAGTTCAGGGCAGGAAACAGAAGCTGCTCTATGTATTTCTAGCAGACCTTGTGTGCCAGCAGTCATAGCTACAGAAAGGTGACATAAGCTGTTCCTCCAGATCTCATGTGGGTGTGTCTACTTAAAGGAACGTAATTCACTCTCAGAGCCACAGCTGCAAGGGAATCTGGAAAATACTGTTGGCTTCACAACTTTTTGGACAAGAGGGTGAGATAGAGGTCAAAAGTCAATCCAAGGGTACAACTTAATAGATAGGAATAAGTTCTGGTGTTCTATCGCATGGAAGGATGAATACAGTTCACAATAATGCATTGTATTATCTTTGTTGTGTGTATGTGGTGCTGGGGATTGAACCCAGAGCCTCAGATATACCAGGCAAGTGCTCTACTACTGAGCTTCAACCCCAGGCCTTTTTGTTTTGAGACAGTCTCACTAAATTGCCCAGGTTGGCCTCAAACTTGATATTTTCCTGCCTCAGCCACCTGAGTATCTGAGATAGGCAGTTGAGATTACAAGCATGCACCACCAGGTCTGGCCATTGTATATCTTAAGATAGCTGGTAGAGAGGATTTTGAATGAATTCACCATAAAGAAATGATAAAAGTTTAAGTTGATGGATATGCTACTTACCTAATTTGATCATTATCCAGTGTATGCATGATGAATCAATCACCTGGCACCTCCTGAATATGTATAATTGTTATATTGTGTGTATAATTGTTATTGATTTGGTGTCACACCAAATGCTTGGTAGCAGATGGATTACATAGGACTATGTTCCTTGAGAAAGAGGATAAATTTGTGTCCCTGGAAGAGGCACTGACTCTAGGTTCAGGTTTGCTTTCCCTGCCTCTCATTTATCTCTGCCAGAACCTTCATCGTGGACTTAGTCCACCATCTTAGTTCCCACACTATACCATTTCTGAATGGTATCCACTTCATGAGAAAGAAAGTGAAACAGTTAGCTGATACCACAAGATTCATTGCTTTAGCTTGTGTTCTATCAACCAGGCTTCTGGAATGGTGGAGAGGCGTATTAAAGGCCCAGGTAAGGTACTGACTTACACTTAGTACACAGGGTACCACAACATTGTGCGAGACTGAGTTGTCTATAAGAAGCAGTATATGTTCTCATTCTCCTTCAGTCAGACACATAGCTCGAAAACAAGCTGAATGAAGGATTCAATTATTTCGGGGTGATTCATGCCACCGAACAGAGAGGCAAAAAAAGAAATTAAGATATTTTTGAGAATTTTAAATTCAGATAATCAAGGGGAAACAGGTTGTTATGAAGGAGTGGACGCAGGGAGGAATCGTGGTAGACATTCCAGCACTCTGAAGGATTCTATTCCTACTGCAATAATCTGTGATCCAAGTCACTGTGAGCCTACAGGTCTCTACAAGAGAATTCCTAGGGCGGGATCTCTGAGGGATGAGGGGTTGGGTCTGTCCCATGGACAAAGAACTTGACCATCTGTTGCCACTGAGGGAGGATGGAATCTGGAATTACAGTGAAGAAGGGAAGTCATGAATGCAAATCAGCCTGAGAATGGATTGCAGAGGGAAGGATGACAGTCTCTACTTGAATTTCCTTTTTCCAAGTCTATATTTACATAATTTCCTCTTCTTCCTTCTCCCTTTCACCACTATTGACTCCAGGTAGTTGTACGGACAGATTACATTAGTTATGGGCTGCAGATTGTTGAGAAAGGATGGAGAGAGAGTAGGAGAAGTAGGTCAAGGCATTGGGGTCCCTTCCTTAGGGAGTAATTAAAAGTTTTTACTTACAGAAATGATAGCTGCTTTATGCTAATTGAGAAGTAAGTCCAAGCTTGGGACATGGAGTGTGCATCGTGCAGCAAGTGGGGTATATAAGATAGTTGATGTTTGGGCCATTGATAGTCAACCCACCTCCCTTTGGGGATAAACCTAACTGTTGTCATGAAGGAAATTCCAGTTCTCTCCTCCTGCTGCTGTGGCTTCTACAGAAACATAGGGTGAGAGATCTCTCCTCCCCACTCCCACATACAGCCAGAGAGCAGGCTAATGCCGTGTGAGTCCCCAAAAAAGGACACTTGAGGCAAGTGGGAAGACATTATTACAATAATGACTTTACCCATGCAGAGAAAGAAAAGGGTGGCTTGTACCCCTGAGCCAGTCCACAGCACCAGCTTCTGGGAGTGTTGCTGACAGAGTCAACCCCCAGAGCCAGTCTTCAGGTGTTTTTGAAGCAGCATCCTTTGCTCTTTGGGCCTCAATGATCTCCCTCCTGGTGGTTTAAGAGTTACACTCAGTGCCCACCCCACAAAGGAGGCTCACTTTTTGAGAGAACAATGTGATACATAAACATCTGGGAAGCTGGAAGAAACAGCTCCAAATCCCACTCCATGTTAGGAGTACCGCCAGGACCAGGGGTGTGCTACTAAAAGTTTAACAACTGGCTTGGGAGGAGAATGGGACATGATTTGTAGTTTTGTAGATTCAATGACATAAACACCTCAAAATAAATAGATGCTTTTCTTTCTCTCTCCTCTCCTTTTCTGCCACTATTGTCTCTAGATAGTTCTGTAGGGAGATTAACTTCACCATTTAGCCATTGTTTGCAGACTCCATCAATTCTAAGCTACCAATGTGATATCACTGAATGTGTGGCTGGGAAAAGATGTAGCAAGCAGCAGGCCATTATATAATATTTCTACCATATAGAAAAAAAAATGAATCTAAGTCACTTTAAGAGCACAGATGATAGTGAAGTATCTAAAAATAATTACAGGTTATAATTTCAGCTACTTGGGAGGCTAGTCAGGAGGATCATGAGTTCAAGGCCAGACTGGGTGACATATCAGGACCCCCCCCCAACACACACTCAAATTTTAATAACTGTGTAGTGAGGAGTTTTGGGGTTACTTAGCACCTTTGTTGATATAGTATTTATTAAGTATAAGTTTATATAATTTCTTTTTAATAATGATTATATTCAACAACCAATTCATAAAAGTCCTCAAATGTTAACATCAGCTCTAGAAGGCTGAACTAGAATCATTCTGCTGGCTTTAGGCATTTCCTATGCTGCCTCTACCAACTTGGGCAGATCATTTGGCATCTGGTTCCACAATATTCCATTCCTCCTGCCAGCTTTATGCTGAAATCTCCATGGCAGAACCAGAGTAGTTTTGGCCTTTGAAACTTCTAGAAGCGGGGCTGGGGTGGTGGCGCAGTGGTAGAGTGCTTGCCTAGCCTGTGTAAGGCACTGGGTTCAATTCTCAGCACCACATATACATAAATAAAATAAAGGCCCATAGACAACTAAAAAATATTGGAAAAGAAGAAGAAGGAGGAGGAGGAGGAGGAGGAGGAGGAGGAGGAGGAGGAGGAGGAGGAGGAGAAAGAAAGAAAAAAGAAACTTCTAGAAAGTTTAAAAAGCTTGAGTCATTCTTTCCAAAGTAGCCAGAAAGGCTCTCAGGACTACTCCTTACAGCCCTGCTTGGAGAGTAGAAGTAAGCTTTATGTGAATGAGTCAACAGCACCATCTGGTGGCTCCTACTGTCAGGGCTCCTTGAGAACCAGAGCCAGGATCCTGGGGCAAGAATCACCTACCAAAAGAGGTCTAGCAATGCTGAATGGGGGATTTGGGTCAAGGGAGGGTCAGAGGGTCAGGGATGGGTGAATTTGATACCTTGCCTAAGAACTACAAGAGATCGTAGGGACCCAAGGACGGTGAATAAATTGTTGCAGAGAGAAAAAGTGAGAAGTGCCCATAAACCAGTAATAAAACCTTGCCCTGCTGACTTCCAGACCAGTGTTCTTCCAACATACTGTTTAATTCAACAGCTGCTTATTAGCCCTTGAACTCAGAGCCTACTTTCTAGGTGCTGAGGACAGGAGTAAGGGGCTAAGAGAATAATGAATACCACATGTAGGACTTCATGCCATATGATGTGTTTTGATTATTTTCTTTAATCCTCACAGGAACCAGGATTAGTATCCCCATTTTAAGGATGAAGACACTAAAGCCTGAGGACGTCAACTTGCCCAAGCTCACATTGCTGCTAAGTGGCTAAGCTGGGATTTGAATCCAGATCCACTTGATGACAGAGGTTATTGCAATGAAGGGAGAGGGAGCCACACATCAGGGTATGGGGATGAACAAAGTAGGAAGAAAAAAAGAATTCCAAGGAGAGTCTTACAAAGTCCACCAGCACTAAGGAGCTCATGGGTGAGCACTGTGCTAGACTTGAGAGTGGAAGAATGAGGTAGGGTGCATATGGTGAAGGACAGGATGTAGTCCTGGACTGTCTGCAGTTTATCATTTGGGTGAGGTGTCGGGACATCGTGCTCAAAGAAGTTAAGACCTAACATGAGATGTGCAAACACTTGGTTTTACTAGTGGCCTTGGGTATAAAGCAGAGTTCTGTTATTTTCCATTTCTTGGAATCTCAGGTTCTTCATTTATAAAATGAAAATTAAAAAACAGTTCCTACCTCAGGTTGGGGTTGTGGCTCAATGGTAGAACGCTCACCTAGCACATGTGAGGCCCTGGGTCCAATCTTCAGCACCACATATAAATATATAAAACAAAGGTATTTTGTCCACCTACAACTAAAAAAAAATATTTAAAAAAAACATTTCCTACCTCATAGAACAACCGAGAAGTCATCCTGTTTAAAATGCTCACCTGTTTAATAAATGGCCCATTAGATCTGTCAATAGTGGAATGTGACAATTTGATCACATCTTCTCAGCACAAGTCATTTCCTGATTCAAAACCTTTGGTGAAGGACTGGGGGTGTAACTCAGTGTCAGACAACAAACACCTTTGGTGACTCTCCTTCATCCTTGAATTTTAAGTCCCTGAATACAGCCAGGAACCGTGGTGCACATCTGTAATCCCAGCTGCTCAGGAGGCTCAGGCAGGAAGATTATGAGTTCAAAGCCAGCCTCATCAAAAGCAAGGCCTAAGCAACTCAGTGAGACCCTGACTCTAAATAAAATACAAAATAGGGCTGGGGATGTGATTCAGTGGTCAAGTGCCCCTGAGTTCAATTCTTAGTACCCCCTCCAAAAAATAGTAATAATTAAGCCCTGAATACAAGGGATTCTGGAGTCCAGATGTTAATGACCTTTACAGCCTCACATCCACTCCTCTTTTTCCTTTTCATATTAGTTGTTCTATATTGCACCAAATAAGTGCTTGCTCTCCATGTACTTATTCTTTCATTCCCTTAACAAATACTGAGTGCGTGTTATCACCAGATGCTTCTAGGTGCTGGGAATAAATAGGTGAACAAAGCAAAAATTTTGCCTTCATGAAGGTCACATATCTGGTCAGAAGGAGGAAGGCAATTTAAAAAAATAAATATATGGTATGCTGGATGGTTATAAGTGGTATGAAGAAAAAAAATTGAGCAGGGAAGGGAGATGAGAGTGCTGGGAGCTCAAGATGCCAATTATTTTTTTTTTCCAGTACTGGGGATTGAACCCAGGGGCACTCTACCACTGAGCCATATCCCCAACCCTTTTATTTTTTGAGACAAGGTCTCACTTAAGTTGCTGATACTCAAACTTGCAATACTCCTGTCTTGGCTTCCAAAGTATCTGGTGTTACAAACACAGCCACAGCACCCAACTGCAAATTGCGATTTTAAATAATGTGGAAAGAATGGGTAAAAAGATTATGTTTGAGTAAAGATCTGTAAGAGGTAAAGTTAGAAGCACATGGATATCTGCAGTGAGAGCATTCTAAACAGAAAGAATAGCAAGTTCAAGTGCCCTGAGTCAAGGAAGATTCAGGAATTTTCAAGAAAAACAAAGTAATGAATGCGTTTGGAGTACAGCAGCCAGTAGTGCAAGGTCGTATCAACCATGTAGAACCTGATTCAAGGAGAATGTGTAGAGTTACTGGCTTTTCCTCTGAGTGAAATAAGAAGACATTGGAGAACATAGGAGAGTTGTGATAAGGTATATATCTTATTTGTGATGAAGTATATATAACACAATTTTACCCATTTTTGCTTAAATGGTTCATGAACTGAACCAATGAATAGTTCAGCATATTAAATATAGTCACATTATTGTGCAGCCAGCACAATCTTCCATCTCTCAAATTTGTTCATCTTCCCAAACTGAAATACTATACCCATTAAACAAAAATCTGTATTTCCAAGCTGAGGACATCATTGGCAGAACACTTGCCTAGCACACAGGAAGCTTTGGGTTCCATCCCCAGCACACACACACACACACACACACATACAAAATACAAATTTCCTATTCCCTTCTGTACCCAGTTCTTGGTAACCACCATTCTACTTTCTGCCTGTATGAATTTTACTTCTTTGGGTATCTCATATATATATATTAGTACTGGAGATTGAACTCAGGGGCACTTGACTGACCCCAGCTCCAACCCTATTTTGTATTTTGTTTAGAGATAAGGTCTCACTGAGTTTCTTAGTGCCTCACTTTTGCTGAGGCTGGCTTTGAACTTTAAACTTGCGATCCTCCTGCCTCAGCCTCCTGAGTCACTGGGATTATAGGCATGCACCATGGGCCGGGATTCAATATTTGTTCTTTCATCACTGTCTTATTTCAGTTAGCATAATGTTTTCAAGGTTGATCCATGTTGTAGCATGTGTCAGAATTATTTTAAGGTTGAATAATATTCCATTGTAAGTATGTTTCACATTTTGTTTATTCATCCATTAGTAGACATTTAGATTGCTTCCATCTTTTAGCTATTGTGCGTAACGCTACTACGAGCATGGTTGTATAAATATCTGTTCAAGTTTCTGCTTTTAGTTCTTTGGGGTATATATCCAGAAGTGGAATCACTGGATCACATGGTAATTCTAGGCTTAATTTTTTGAGGAAATGCCATACTGTATTCCAACTTAGGTTTTTTAAAAAGATTACTTTCAGGGAAAACTAAAACTAAACTTAAAAAAGCAAAGGTGGATGCAGCGATATCAGTTAAAGGTTCCTGCAGTTAAGCAGGTGACAGGTGATGATGGCTTGGATCTACAAGATAGCCATGGAGATGTTGAGAAGTGAGTAGATTCTGGTTTTCTTTTAAAGACAGAACTAACTGGATTTGCTGAGGGATTAATTTTGGATGAAAGGAGAGTAATCATAGATAACTCCCAGATTTTGGGCTTGAACAACAGAAGAAATAAGGTTGCCATTTATTTACAGATGTGGTAAAGTTTGCAGGAAATTTAAGTGGGCTACATCAGAAGTTTGGGGACATATTGAGTTCAATATGTCTATTATACATCAAAATAGACACAATGACCCTGGTATTCACAAATGTTTGAATTGGAGAAAAATTTGAGAGTTGCCAGGAAATTTATGACATTTAAAATCACAAGACTTGATGAGATCACTCGAGGAATGATTACAGACATGGAAAAGCAGAGGGCTGAGCTCTGGGAACATGCCAGCAACAAGAGTGTAAAGAACACTGAGAAGGACATGCCCTAGAGGTAGGAAGGGAGCGTTTTTGTTGGTGCTGGGGTTGCAACCCTAGGTCTCCCGTATGTGAGGCAAGGATTTTACCACTGTGTTACATCCCCAGCCTTGAAGAAAGCCTTTGAAGAGAAGAAAGTGGTCAACTGTGTCATGTAAGACGCTGATGATTCAAGTAAGATGAGAATTGAAAATTGGCCATTGCTCTGTGACCCTCAATAAATTATTTCAGTGGATTGAGGGGAGACAAAAACCCGACTAAAAGGAGTGCAATAGTGAATGAGGGAGAGAAATCGGAGACAGTGAGTATTGGCAATTCAAGAGTTTTTCAGTGAAGGGGAGTAGGTAAATCATGTGGGCTTAAGAGAGGTTTTTGTTTGTTTGTTTGTTTTGGGTTTTTTTTTTCCTGGCTGGTTTTTAAGATGAAATTAATAATAACATATATGATGATGACAGGAATAATCTCAGAGAGGGAAGAACAGGTGGGCAGGGTGAGGGAGAGTGGGGGAATTACTAGAGATCCATCATTAGGATGGACAAGAAGCAAGGAGATCAAGTGGAGGGGCTGACCTAGGCAAAGGTGCAGCCTTGCAGGAGGGAAGGCAAAGTATGGGGGTGCAAATGCAGGTAGTAGATGAGGCAGTGGGAGCTCCGGGCACTCTCCCACCCCATCCAACCTGCTAACTCAATGGAATTCAACCTCCTTCCTTGTGGCAGTCTCCTGATCACATTCAGCTCTTGTTGTTTTGAGCAGGGCAACCAAGAGTTGTGATAATTAAATATGTGTCTGCCTCTCCCAGGCTGCTTCCTTCACACTCGAAACTCTGGCCCAGAGTCTGGCAGTCTGAGCGTGTTGAATTAGCCCGAAGAGACAGCCAGCAGCTGCTACGCAGCTGGTTTCACAAAGGGGGGCGGTCCTAGCCGTGCGCTCTGGGATCCAGACGTTCGAGCCAGCCCCCTCCCTTCCTCCGTCTACTCTCAATTCGACGTCCAGCAAGTCGGGCGAACATGGCCCACAGAGGCCACCGTATCGGATGTCAGCGGATACCCACCAAAGAGTTAAGGTTTGTGGGGGCGGGACCTGAGGATGGGTCTGAATAAGGATTGAGCCTAGAGATCAGAGGCGGAGTTTAAAGGCAAACTCCGGACTGAAACTGGACAGAGCTCAGGGAGGCGGAGCCTAATGATGGAGCGGGGCGGGGATTAGGCTGAGGACGGGGCCGACGCGCGGATTGGGTCGCGCGCTCTGGGGCGGTGCTTGAGGGGGCGGTGCCGTGTCGGAAGTCAAAGGTCGGTAAATAGTGGTGATGTCATGCAGGCAAGATGGCGGAAGGGTGAGCCCGTCATTCCGCTCCCAGGCGTTGAGGCCTGAATTCTCTCAGGGTTGGGGTGCTGGGCCAGGGTCCCGGTGGGGAAGGAGAACAGCGCGGGCGAGGACGGAGATGAAAAGGCTGAGAGGAGTCGCGGTGTGAGGGGTGGGGAAGTGGCCTGCAAAGCCTGGGCCCGCCGGCCACATCGGAGGGGGAAACCGCAGATCACTGGGCGGGCAGGAGTCTCACCGCAGGACCACCAGATGTGTCTGTCTTCCACAGGGAGGACGTGGGGTGGTGGCGGAGCTGGCTGCAGCAGAGCTATCAGGCAGTCAAAGAGAAGGTAAGCCGGGATCCCCACCGCCTCGTTGCAACCTGTTCCAACCAACCCTGCCCGACTTTTGGGCCTGGGCCTCCCAGAGGTGGACCTGGGCCCTGCCTTTCAGCCTCTACCGGCCTACGGAAGGACCAGCCCTAATGCAAACCAGTGTGATACTAGTCACAGTGAAAATGACGATTGTGTTAAAGCTGGAGCGATCCTGTCCTAGGAATCCATAGGAGGGTGCAGTTTATTCCAACTTAGGAAATTATCAGCTTGCTCGTGGAAGAGAGAACATTTGATATAGACCTTGAAGAAAAAGAATCCTAGCAATGAAAAAACTTACTTTTAGAGTATATGCCACAACCGGCACTCTGACAGATCCTGAGGACACACACCTTAACCAAACAGATATAGTCCTGGTTCTCACAAAGCTCACAGTTTGGTGAGGAGGCATCATTAACCAAGTAATCAAACAGCTGTTTTAATTACTTCTGGTTAAGTGCTGTGAAAGGAAAGTACGCAGCACCCTGTCTAATCTAGTTCTTCTCTAGAACACACTAGGGAAGGTGTGGTAGGGAAGGAACCATATCAAAGCCAACCCTGACTAGACAGGATAACAAGCAGGAACCCAGGCCGGAGATAAGCATGTATCATACACACTGGTACCTGAGTTCTGTCTAAAACAGATTTCCAAAGAAGGGTAGAGAGAGAAAGAGAAGGGTGGCCAGAGTGTATAGAGGACCTTGAATTTCTTGCTGAATAATACCTCTGGGATGAACAATGTTTGTCCCTGCCACTGGCAATGCCACTGGATATTCCTGTTTTATTCCATGTTAGCTTGTTAAAGTCAGTCCAACTGAATTGTGGAAAAACTAATTACTATTTTCTTAAAGCAATTGAGGTGAGTCCTGCTTTGGGGCAGCAGAGTCCATGAGTCTTCTAATTTCAATTAAATTAGCCCCTTCCTTTGGGTACATTTGTTTTCCTGCTTTGGCCTGTGTACTCCTGTATAGCTTCTCAATTGCAGTCTGGCAAATCTCAGAAAGCCCTGAGTTGTTTATTTGTTGATGAGGATCAAGAGAGAGAACTTCACTCTTAAGATTTGATCTAAGAGACCTTAAAGTAGTGTACTTCCTGTTGAGCAAGTTCCTGAAGAAACATTCAGCAAGTGTTGTGGGAGGGTCTCCTGTATGTTTCCCTCAAGGGAAACCTTAACTTATGAAAAATAGGTAGAGAGTGGAATCACAGTGTGATCAGCCTTCCATCTTCGTTTTTGGTAATTAAAGCACTATTTCTGCCTTTTTGGAAAGGGAAGACTTAAATTTCCATCTTTAGGTATTAGGCAAGTTATTTAACCTCTTTAGACCTCAGTTCCTCAAGAGTAAAATGGAAATAATAATGCCTACCTAGTGGAATTATAATAAAGATTAAATGATAATGTATGTAGGCATTAAGAATAATGCCTAGCATATTCAGTATTATATAAGCATTAACTATTTTTATTAAGCACTGAGAGTGATGGGGACTTTAGGGACCACCTCCAGTCCATTTTTTCTTCCATTTTTTTTTTTGGTTTTTGGAGCTTTCCTGGCCTTGCTTCCCAACCTGGCCCCAGCGAAACCACTCTTTTCCCTGCTGCTTAGCATACATGCCTCAGAGCCAACACTTCTGAGAAGATACACTTTGTGCTATGTCCTGTGTGCTCTTATATGTGCACACATGAGTATACATATAGCTAGAGAAGGGCATATTGCTCTTTGGCTTCACCAAATTCCCCAACCTCTGGGCCTGAGTGCTCTCCAGCACTCAGTTTCTCTTCTCCTCCCGTTGACTTCAGAAACTTCTCCTTTAAGTCCTTGTTCAACCACTTTGTCTTGTCATTTCCAGAAGGCAACCTCACATGCTTTTTGTTTTTTGAGGTCAATAAGCATGATCTTGCTCAGTTCCCTCTCCACTTCTGAAGCCAGCACTGGTAAATTTATCTGTAGCCACACTCAACTTTACCTACTGCTTGCCAAATCCAGTGGGTGTTTTTTAGCTCTTATCTTCCTGGACCTTTCTGCTGCATTTGACACTAGTGAACGCTCCCTTTTCCATGAAACTTTGCTCTTTTGGCTTTTGCAACATGATTCTCAGTTCTCCACATACTTCTCTAGACTTTCTTTTCCTAACTGCTCATGAGCTCCTCTTCCTCTGCTCCCCTCTGTTAGGTGGTGTTCTGAGATCCTCAGAACACTGCTTCTGTTCACTCTTCCAACTCTTCCCGGGTGATCCCTTTATGTTAAGGTGATTACCAATTCTTTCCCCGATCTTCAGTGTTCAAGGCTAGCTCCTGCTAGACAACTATTCCAGATATCCCATGGTCTCCTCAAATTCTACATGCCCAAAGTCAGTTCCACAATCTTTTCTCTAAACTTGCTCCTCCTTTAATATTTTCTCACTTAGCCAACTGCACTGCATCTACACAGTCACCTATTTTTGTATTAGTCACTCTTCCCTGTCCTTTTTCTGCCCTCACTGAACATATCTATTTAATCACCAAATCTTCCTTTTTTGCCTAGTATTTCTTGAATTAATCCCATCTTTTCCATCCTTAGCAGCACTGTCCTTATTCATTTTCTTATATTTTTTTACTGGATGATTGCAGTGAAGAGCCTCCTGACTGTTCTTCCCTCTTCCAACTTATTTACTCTTGCACCCGTCCTCCATGTCAGTCACTAGAGTGGCCTGTTGAAAATAAAAATCAGGCCAGGCGGGTGGCGCATGCCTGTAATCCCAGCAGCTCGGGAGGATGAGACAGGAGGATTGCAGGTTCAAAGCCAGCCTCAGCAAAAGTGAGGCATTAAGCACTCAATGAGACCCTGTCTCTATATAAAATACAAAATAGGGCTGGGGATGTGGCTCAGTGGTCACATGCCTCTGAGTTCAATCTCTGGGACACCCCCACCCCCCACCCCCCGCCAAAAAAAAAGAAAAATCTCATCATGACTCACTCTCTTCAAACATTTGGTGGCTACTCATAGGTGTCCTTGGCAACCTTTCCAGCTTTATTCCTCACCGTTTCTGCTTCACATTTTATGTTCATTAGGACTAAAATGTTTATAGGCTTCTGTAAACCCCACATCCAGACTTTCTGGCTCCTAGTCATTCTTTTTTTTTAACCAGAGATTGAACCCAGAGGTATGTAACCACTAAGCCACATCCCCAGCCCTTTTTGTATTTTATTTCGAGACAGGATCTCACTGAGTTCCTTAAGGCCTTGCTGAATTGCTGAGGCTGGCTTTGAACTCATAATTCTCCTGCCTCAGCCTCCTGAGCCACTGAGATTATAGGCATGCACCACCACATCCGGCTCCTATTTATTTTTTTTAACTATTATTTTTAAAAAATATTTATTTTTTAGTTGTAGTTGGATACAATATTGTTAATTAGTTAATTTATTTTTATGTGATGCTGAGGATCAGACCCAGGGCCTCGCCTGTGCTAGGTGAGCACTCTACTGCTGAGCCACAACCCCAGCCCTAAACCATGATTTTTTAAATATTTTTAAAATTGTATTTATTTATATGCATTGCTGAGAATTGAATTCAGTGCATCACATATGCTAGGCAAGCTCTCTGCCACTGAGCCACAATCCCAGCCCTCCTATGGCCTACTTCAGGCTTCCCTTTACCAAATCTTCCCAAGTTCCCTATAATATACTGGTTACTGCTTTGCCATTGCATCAGCCTATGGAGTGAGCATTTTCCCAATAGACTGTAACTTTCTTGAGGGCAAGCAGCATGTCTGTTCATGTCTGTCCCCTCAGAGTTCAATCTTGTGGGTAAAACAACATCAAACAGTTGTACCTGTATAATTTAAATTGCGCCAGTGCACATACATTTAACAAACAACATTTTTTGAGTACCTCTGTATGCCAGGCTCTGTGTCAGACATCAGGAAAGCATCAGTGAACATGAAAACCTTGGGCTTTGTGTTCGTGGAACTTACAGTTCATCTAGGAAGATAGATACTGAACAGTAATCTGGAGTCTAAAATATGGCAGATTTTAAAGAAGTAAGGCCAGAGGAGCCAGCTGAACCTAAAGAGGAATCAGGGAAGCTTCTCTAGGGATGTAGCATAGAAGCATAGATCTGAATGATGAATAAGAGTTAACCAGTTTGGGGCTGGGGTTGTGGCTCAGCAGTAGAACGCTTGCCTAGCATGTGTGATGCTCTGGGTTCAATCCTCAGCACCAAATAAAAATAAATAAATAAAACAAAGGTTTAAAAAAAAAGTTAACCAAGTGAGAGAGTTCATTCATTGTTTGCTTACTTATTTGCTCTGGAAAATTAGAACTATGCTTCAGGGAAGGGAATAATGTATTCATACTTTTTGAGGTAAGGAGAATGCTAGGACATTTGAGAAATCTGAGGAAGGCCCTTTGGAGTTCAGCAAGGGTGTGCAGTGGTGATTGATCCTGTGTAAAATGAGGGGGCTTTGCAGGGTCGGGGAGGAGAGTCTGCCAGAGACTAGGATTTATAAGCCTCATAAATGAAGGTAAAGATTTTATAATTACTCTTAAGATGGTGTGTAAACATTGAAAAATGTAAAGCAGGGAGCACCTTGGTCTGCCCTGACCAATAAAGTGCCCACTGGGTGTCATAAGGAAAATGCAGTAGAGGAGTCCACATAAGAGTAGGATGATCTGAACTAAGGTGATGACACTGTGGATAGACAGAGTGAAGTAATAAATAACCTTTCTGACTTTGGGACTGAGACCACATGATAAACAAATGACCCCTCTGCCCCCAATTAAGGAATCTGATGTCTGATACTGAGGCATGATTCCTTTTCCCTAGAGAAGCCTCTAGCTCATGCATGAGACTGCCCCACTCACAGACTTCCCAGGCTGATGAAAGTTGGTGGGCCCTTCCCAGAAAAACTAACCACCACAACACTAAAAAACATGCTTTATAAAGTACAGGTGATTGATCCCATGTAAAAGGAGGGGGCTTGTAGGGTGGGGTAAGCACAGAGATGTTCCAGGAAGGCATCCTAGAGGTGGTGAGTATGGCACAAGTAAGGTAAAAGCAAAATGTAGAAAGAAGTGAAGGCCTGCTTTCTCAAGCTGGCTCCAAGTGCAAGGTAAGAAACAGATTGTTTGGTAAACAAAAGTATCAGGCCCAAAGGAGCTTTTTTTTTTTTTTTTTTTTTTTGAAGCTTTATGCATGTGGAATGGTACAGCCAAGGAGGCCTCAGAGAGAATCTTCTCTTACTTCCTTTGATTAAAAAAAATCACCCACCTGTCTCTTGTTACTTGAAATTTGAAACACATATAACTTAAAGCATATCAAAACAACTTATCAACATCTTTTTTCAGACTCAGTGGGTCCCCTTTCCCTAGTGTGCTCTTGTGAATTGCTGATCTGGTCTACTGTCCGTCCTCATTGTATAGGGGGAAACCAAGGACTGGGTGAGACTCAATTATGGCTACGTAGCTCAGTCCCTCTACTGAGTGGCAGGAATTCCCTTGCACTCTCTGCTGCCAGGTAATCCCAGGTCATGGAACTAGACAAATGGGCATTGTTTCCAAGCCCAGATTCTTACATCACTTGAGATTTCCATGTGTCTGGAACTGAAGAAGCACAGGTAATAGGAACAAGGACTGGTAGAATCTGCCAGCTCTGTCATCCTTCTCTGTCCTCCCATAGTCATCCGAAGCTTTGGAGTTCATGAAGCGAGACCTGACAGAGTTTACTCAGGTGGTACAGCATGACACAGCCTGTACCATCGCAGCCACGGCCAGTGTGGTCAAGGAGAAGCTGGCTGTGAGTACTGCCCATACTTCAAGGACTTGCCCCGGGATCCTGGTGGGGACTCCCAACATTCCTATCATTAGGTGATTATTTTCCCTCCTATAGGGGGGATATACGGGGATTATTTTTCCTCCTATTTTGAAAGAATTATGTTCATCAAGCAAGTATAGTAATAATTAATTTCCAACTTCTGTATTCTTTTAGCAAGGTTTCATTAGCAAAGTCTCATTGTAAAAAACTTAGAAAATATGGAAGCAGAAAAACAGGAGAGTAAAAGAAAAGACAGGACCAACCTAGAAACACCCATAATTCTATCTTGCAAAGATAACTATTGTTAATTTATGTTTTGGGGACCTATCCCTATGTTCACTTTCTTTAAAACTGTGATCAACTGAATACCATGTTTTGTTTGTTTGGGGGGAGGTACCAGGGAATGAACCCAAAAGTACTTAACCACTGAGCTACATCTCCATCCCTTTTTATTTTTTATTTTGACACAGGGTCTCACTAAATCAAGTAGGGCCTCACTTAGTTGCTGAGGCTGAATTTGAATTTGTGATCCTCTTGCTTTAGCCTCGCCAGCTGTTGGGATTACAGGCTTGTGCCAGAGTGCCTGGCCAATACCATGCTTTTTAATCTACTTTTTTTTTTAATATTTATTTTTTAGTTTTAGGTGGACACAGTATCTTTATTTTACTTTTATCTGGTGCTGAGGATCGAACCCAGTGCCTTGCACATGCTAGGGAAGCACTCTACCACTGAGCCACAAACCCAGCCCTTTTTAATATTTTTTAAGTTGTAGATGGACACAACACCTTTACTTATTTTTATGTGGTGCTGAGGATCAAATCCCGTGCCTCACACATGCTAGACAGGCACTCTACCACTGAACTACACCTGCCATATTTTCTTTTTTTCGTATTTTCTTATTAATAAAATATTGGAAAGAACCAGAGGGTGAGTATGGTTTTTAATATATATTGCAAGACTGCCCACAAGAAAACATTTTTACATATTTTGGGCCAACAAATATTCTCACTGGACCTATTTTTATTAATCAGAGATATACAATGGAATCCTTTTGTGAGATAGGAGTTAAGATTCTGCTCTTTGTTTGTTTGTATGTTTTGTTTTCATAGTACTGGGGATTGAACCCAGGGTTGCTCTACCACTGAGCTACATCCCTACCCCTTTTCACTTTATTTATAGACAGGATCTTGCTAAATTTGTGAGATTGAACTTGAACTTGAGATCTTCCTGCCTCAGCCTCCTGAGTAGCTGGGATTATAGTCATGCTCTGCTGTATCAGCTAAGAGTTATAGTCTTTAAAAAAAAAAAAAGAAGTATTTTGTTTATTCATATGCAGTGCTAGGAATCAAACCCAGTACCTCCTCACATATGCCAAGCAAATGCTCTACTACTGAGCCACCACCCAAGCCCTAGGAGTTAGATTCTAAAGTCAGTGTGAAAAGCAAAAATTGTGTACGTCTCTTAAATTTTTTTCTTTTTCTTTTTCTTTTTTTTTTTTTTGGTGCTGGGGTTTGAACCCAGGGCTTGTGCATGCAAGGTAAGCACTCTACCAACTGAGCTATATCCCCAGCCCTTAAATTTCTAGTGAAGTACAGTATACTTTTTTAAAAAAATATTTTTATTATTAGTTGTTGATGAATTTTTAAATTTTATTTATTTATTGGTATGTGGTGCTGAGAATCAAACCCAGTGCCTCACACATGCTAGGCAAGCGCTCTACCACAGAGCCACAATTCCAGTCCAAAATACTGGTTTTTAAATTCCAATTTTTCCATTAGCATTGGAACACGTTGCAATTTCCTCATTTGATCACCAGCTTAGTCAGTGACCTTAAGGACTAGAGGTTATGTTCTGAAAATCAAGTTTGAAATTGGGTATGGCGGCATGTGTCTGTAGTCCCAAATACTCAGGAGACTGAAGCAGATCTCTTGAGACCAGCCTGGGCAACATAAGCAAGGCCCCATTTAAAAAAAAAAAAAAAAGAAAAACAAATTTGGGGGTTTTCTTGGCCAACCTTATTTTATTGAATCCTCTGATAAAATACTGTCTGCTTGCTAAACACAACTACTGATGAGCATGAATGGTAGATGGTAACCTTCCTGAATGGCTCTAGGTCTAGCTATTACCACAGACACCACTTATTTATTTTATTCATTTATTCCTTTCTTTCATTTAACAAATATAATTGTATGCCTGTGCCCAGGCTCTACGATAGGTTCTAGATTTAAAATGCTTGAACACCTTAATCTAGAGGAAGGGGTAAAGGGTTGTGAGCACTTCCCTGATGCCTGCACATAGTATACCTTTGCCCCTGATGCTTCACCCCTTACTCCAGATTTCAGCCTGTTCCTGGGGCACTTGCTTCCTCTATCGGTTCTCTCTGCAGACTGAAGGCTCCTCAGGGGCGACAGAAAAAATGAAGAAGGGATTGTCTGACTTCCTAGGGGTGATCTCAGACACCTTTGCACCCTCGCCGGACAAAACCATTGACTGTGATGTCATCACCCTGATGGGTACACCCTCTGGCACAGCTGAGCTCTATGATGGCACCAAGGTATTCCCTGAGCTTCCCATACAGGTGCTGGGCTTTAGCCTCCAACCTCTACCTGCAAAAGCAAAACATACTCAGGCCAAAAAACAAATGAGTGTATATAGCTAAATTGAAGAGCACCAATAAGGAAAAGATAATTATTGTTTTTCTAAACCCATAATTCCATCACCCAAAGAGAACTCTGATTTCTTGCTGGTATATAACCTTCCTTTTCTTATTTGTAGGTAAAGATAGTTTGGGCTTTTTCTTTTCAACAAAATACACACTTTATACAAGCAGTTTTGTTACCTGCTTTTAAAAAAGTATACAACACACTATTAGCATTTTTCCTAATCACTATTGCTTTTTTTTTTAGTTGTAGATGAACACAATATCTGTATTTTATTAATTTATGTGGTGCTAAGTATCGAACCCAGTGCCCCACACATGCGAGGCAAGCGCTCTACCACTAAGCCACAACCCCAGCCCCATCACCATTGCTTTTAATGTCTTTAAATTCTTACAAATGAATATCGCATTGCTTATTCTGTCATCTCCCAAGTATGTACTTTTGAATTCCTTTCAACTTTCACACTTAATAAAGACACTTTGGAGAACATCTTTGGGGGGCATGATTTTCTCCACATTTAGGTTATTTAAGACTAATTTCCATTAGGAATAAATTTCCTGTCTTCAGAACACTTACATCAACAACCATGGTAGTGTATTTGTGCTATATTTTATTTTCTCATTATGGCTTTTCCTGTTTCATGAATTGCTTTCTGCTAAACTCACAGTGTGGCATCATGACTGATGGGCCTTCTTTCTAGTTTTTTTATATTGAATTTCCATTTCAAAGATACTAATTTTTCAAGAATGTTTTTCAGCACTGACATTAGTGCCACCCACCACTTAGTGAATGTGTGAGCAGAATTGTGAAAATCATTCAATAGTGAGATTTTAAGTTATAGTAACGGTGACTCACTACCAAAACCATTTGTTGAAGTTCTGGTACAGACTGACTCTTCCCTAAGGAGAACATAGCTTATAGTTCATTTGGCAGATGGTTATAAAATTAAGAGATTCTTTTTTCCCCCCAATGCTGGGGATTGAATCCAAGGCCTTACACAACCTAGACAAGACATTATCACAGAGCTACATCCCCAGCCCAAGAAACTTTTTTATTTTTTATACAGTGCTAGGGATCAAACCCCTGGCCTCATACATGCTAAACAAGTGCTCACTAAGCTATACTCTCAGCCCATGAAATTCTTGATGAATGATTATAATTTTGGAATAGTTACATTATTTTGCAATTTTCCCTCAAAGTTGGACTTTATTAATACATTTATATTTCACATTTTCCACATTCACATATTTCAGAAGCATTGTATACATATAATTTTGTAGACTGATTACACTATATTTTCAGTTCCCAAGAGTAATACTGTGAGACAGACCATTTTTCTGGAAACCCCAGTTTGGGATTTTAGCCTAGTGATAACAGTTTTTATGGATAGTGCTCTATAGGTTTGGTAATCAAATCAATAGGAAAAGAAGCTTGAGTTGTAGTTGTTTGGGTATGTTGCAAAGGGGGTGCTTTCTCTGCCCAGTATCCACCCCAGAATTTCTGTTCTCTGTTCTCTTTTGCTTACAGGCTCGCCTCTATAGCCTGCAGTCCGATCCAGCAACCTACTGCAATGAACCTGATGGTGAGGGGGTAGCAGTGAGGGAGGGCTTATTGGAAAGGTAGACTAAGAATAGAGGGTGTGGTCTTTGAACCCTTTTTGTCTCCGATAGCAGAGGCCAAGTACCTGTTATATAGAGGGACCAGAGTAGTGCCTTGTGAGATGGGTTGATGGTCCCTTTTCTTCCCTGAACCCCAGCTCTCTTCACTGCAGCTTTGTCCTATACAGAGACTTCACTCCTCTGGTCCCTCATTCTCTCTGTTTGGCCTCCCTTCTAGCCCTTATTCCCTGCCTGCCTGCCTTCAGCTCCTGTTCTCCTATTTGCTAAGCCCCTATGTCTGTGCTGGGAACTGGAGACTAGAAATAAGTCAAACCTTCAACCCAGCCCAGCAGGCCCAGGACCACACTGTTGGAGGGAGAAATAGGAAGAATGAAAGAAAGCAGAGATAGTAGAAGTAGAGTGACAGTTTCCTCAGAAAGACAGGGACAGTGAGAGCTCAAGGAATGACACCTAAGGTACTTCGAGAACATAGGAAGTGACACTTGAATTGAGGTTTTAAGTATGGGTTAGAAGTAAACTGATTTTACTCTTAGAAGCGGAAAAGGATATTCAAGTAAAAGCAACAGTATATTTGATGATCCAGAAAGAACAGGGAGCCCCTAACTTTTGGTCACACTGGATTAAAGAGCCCTTGTGAGGGAATAAAGGCAACCATTCTGCTGGTGGCGCTTGATTACCCAGTTTGAATTTTGTCCTACAAGGTTCGAAGTAGTGTTCTTTTTAGTCACAAAGGCCTTAAAATTATTGAAAATAATAAGCCTTCTCTCTGCAATATTTTGTGTACAGTATGGGAATTCTTCAACCCTTTGAAGACCCTAGCTTTAAAAAGCCCTTCCACAGAAAACTACTAAAGAGTTTTGAGCCCTGGGATTATCAGACTTCATTTTATAAAGCAACACTTGAGGCAGTACTATGAGAGACAAAATAGAGACAAAGACTGGAAATCCAGCTAGGATGCTTCATAGGAATTCTCATCTCAGAGATAAGGCCAGGTCTTAGAAAGAGGCAGATGGAACGAAGAGGAAGGTATGCATGTAGGAGATGGGGGAGGAAGTGGAGTCAACCAGAGGATAAGAGAGGTGTCTGGGGAGATCTAGGATGGCTCCTGGATTTCCAGTGGATACCTGGAAGGGAAGAAAATAAACATGTTGTGTTTGCAATTGAATCTGGAGGCCAGGAGGGTAGTCCAGGTTGCAAAGAGAGAGAAATTTTCAGTGGGAGAAGAAGGTTGGAATTCATGGTTTAGTGGAGATAGACTATTTTGGTAGAAAATAGAAAGTGGGGGCTGGGGATGTGGCTCAAGCGGTAGCGCGCTCGCCTGGCATGCGTGCGGCCCGGGTTCGATCCTCAGCACCACATACAAACAAAGATGTTGTGCCTGCCGAAAACTAAAAAATAAATAAATAAGTAAATATTAAAAAAAAGAAAATAGAAAGTGAAGACGGGTAAGGAGAGAAAAGGAAAACTAGAAGCCCATAAAGATTCAGATGGAATAACCAGAGAGCGGGAGGAAAAGAACAAGAGTGAGAAGCCAGAGGGACAAGGGCTTTCAGGGAAGAAAGTGGCCCTCATGGCATAAACAGTGGTATAGCCACGTGAGGGAAAACAGAAGCAACCAACGGCTCTGGCAATATGATTCCACTAGTGAAGTGACCTCAGACAGCTATTTCAGAGGGAGATTCAGTAGCCAGCAGAAATAGGAGAAAATAGAGAATACAGCCTTTTCTGAAGTTCACTTAGCTGCCGCATTCTGATCCCAGTAGCGCCTGTATACCTCTTCACCCTGCCTGATCTCCCACTTTGGGCCAAATGGTTTTGAAAAAGCCCATAAACTTTTCTCATTGTCCAAATCCAAGCTTAAGTATGTTCTATAGGCCCAGGGTTCTTTCCCCAGACCCAGGGAACTGACCATCAGTGTCTGCCCCTCTGCAGGGCCCCCGGAAATGTTTGACGCCTGGCTTTCCCAGTTCTGCTTGGAAGAGAAGAAGGGGGAGATCTCAGAGCTCCTTGTAGGCAGCCCCTCCATCCGGGCCCTCTACACCAAGATGGTGAGTTCCCAGCCAGTAGGACCTCACCTGGCTCCAGGCTTGAGGTTTCGGCAGGTGGGAGGGACCTATGCAGTGGGAGGCAGTGGGAGACCTTATAGAGCCAAACTAGCCTTGTCCTGAGCCAACAATCTGCACGGAAGAGACTGATTGGCTAGGCTTCTTGCAGTTAGAGCATGGTGAGAAATGGAAGGGCCAGCACAGCCTGATGGGAGTTCTTTTCTCCTTCCTTGGCCAAGCTGGGTCAGGAGGTTAGGTCTGGCTGAAAATGAGGGTAGGCTTTGACAATCAATGCAAAGCCAATTCCTGTGTCTGAAATCCAGAGCAATTGGGAACAGACTGATGAGACTGGGGACAGAGACTCTGTATACCATTTCAAAATCCTCACCTCCACCTTCCTCTCCCTCCAGGTTCCAGCAGCTGTTTCCCATTCAGAATTCTGGCACCGATATTTCTATAAAGTCTATCAACTAGAGCAGGTATGCTGGTCTTGCCTGGGGAGGTCCCTGCTCAATCCTGGGGAACATAGGCTGGATTTTGTTGAGACAAGAAAGGGAGACAGGGTGCCAAGAGTTCTGGGGTCAGGACCAGGAGCTGGGAATAGAGTCCCCTGACCATTTCTGGCCATTGCTTCCCCATCCTCAGGAGCAGGCCCGGAGGGATGCCCTGAAGCAGCGGGCAGAACAGAGCATCTCTGAAGAGCCTGGCTGGGAGGAAGAAGAAGGTAAGAGGTGTTTAGATATAATAGGCAAGTGACAGGCTTGTCTCTGGGACTCTGAGGTCTGGAGAGTCGTGGTGCCCCAGAGGAGAGTAAAGAATAAACAGTGTATGTGCTGAGCATAGATGGAGCTAACAAGGGAATATCGAACAAGGTTGGTGAAACCCCAAGTTTTTGGTGTTTTGTTTTTTTTTTTTTTTTTTTTTTAATTTTTTAGTTTTTGGCAGACACAAGATCTTTGTTTTTTTTTTTTTTGTATGTGGTGCTAAGGATCAAACCCGGGCCACACGCATGCCAGGCGAGCGCGCTACAGCTTGAGCCATATCCCCAGCCCCAAAACCCGAAGTTTATATTCAGAAATCACAGGTATCAGGTGAAACAGACTGCCTTGCCAGCCGTGGACCAGCTGCTTCATAGACACTAGGGAACACATTGAAAATCCAGATTCCTTCCTAACCTTCTAAATAAGACTGTAGGAATGTGGCCAAAGGTATATTTTTAGCAGCCTCCTGTGGTGATACTAATGCCTAGACAGATTAGAAAGGGAGCTGAGCATCCTCTACCTGGTAGTTCAGTTTAGAATGGCATGTTGGAGCCACCCTGATGACATGATTATTACACTTTTAGTTAGTGCTTATACTACATGCCTACTCTACACTAGAGGCTTTACATGTGTAGTCCTTACCACAGTACCATTATTCCTCATTCCCAAATGAGGCAGGTAAGTTAAAAGTGAAGTGGCTTGGGGCTGGGGTTGTGGCTCAGTGGTAGAGCACTCGCCTAGCATGTGTGAGGCCCTGGGTTCGATCCTCGGCACCACATAAAAATAAGTAAAATAAAGGTATTGTGTCCAACTACAACTAAAAAATAAATATTAAAAAAAAAGTGGGGCCAGCCATGTGGGGCGGGCTTCTGTGGGGCGCTGGCCAGGCTGTTGGTGCAGCCCGTGGGTCCCTAAGCTACAGTAGCCCGCCACTGGAGGAGCTGGTTGCCCGTGGTAGGCCTTTACGGACCTTCCTCCAGCACCAAGCAGGGTCAGAAGCCCAGAAGTTCAGGAGGCTGGATTTGGTAGTGGTCACCAAACTCCTGAGCTGTGGGAGACCGAGCACTTGCTGCACGATGAAAATGAAGATTTAAGGAAACTTGCAGAGAATGAAATAACTTTGTGTCAAAAAGAAATAACTCAGTTGAAGCATCAGAAGAAACTGATGAGGGGCTAGGGATGTGGCTCAATCGGTAGCGTGCTCGCCTAGCATGCGTGCGGCCCGGGTTCGATCCTCAGCACCACGTACGAACAAAGATGGTGTGTCCGCGGAAAACTGAAAAATAAATAAATAAATAAATATTTTAAAATTCTCTCTCTCAAAAAAAAAGAAAGAAACTGATGAAAGTGATTTGATCCTGGAGGTAACTGCAGGGGGTCAGGAGGCCATGTTGTTTACTTCTAAGATATTCGATATGTATCAGCAATATGCTGCATTTAAAAGATGGCATTTTGAAACCTTAGAATACTTTCCAAGTGAAATAAGTGGCCTTAGATATGCATCTGCCAGCATTGGCGGTTCAGAAGCCTATAAACACATGAAATTTGAAGGGGGAGTGCATAGAGTACAGAGAGTGCCAGGGACAGAAAAGCAAGGCCGCATCCATATTAGCACCATGACAGTGGCAATATTATCCCAGCCCACTGAGATTAATCTGGTGATTAATCCAAAAGATTTGAGAATTGATACTAAGCGAGCTAGTGGAGTTGGGGGTCAGCATGTAAATACCACGGATAGTGCTGTCCGGATTGTTCATCTTCCAACAGGTGTTGTTTCTGAATGCCAACAAGAGAGGTCTCAACTGAAAAATAGAAATGGCTATGAAAAAGTTTGCGTGCAAAGCTGTACAATATGCGTCTAGAGGAAGAAACAAGTAAAAGATTACAGTGCTAGGAAGATTTAGGTTGGAACTAAAGGAAGATCAGAGAAAATAAGAACATATGATTTTCCACAGAACCGGGTCACAGATCACAGAATAACAAGTCACTGCATGGTCTTGAGACTTTTATGCAAGGAGATTATCTACTGGATGAACTTATACAGTCACTGAAGAACTGTGCTGATTATGAATCTTTATTAGAAATTGTTTCCAAAAAAGCTTAGGTTGATTTGTTATTAAAGTATTTCATGCACTCAGGAAAATACTATAGCACATCAGTTGTGCATACTCATGAGTATTCTCTTTAAAAAAGTGTTTATAATGAGAAGCAATATACATATTCATAATGCATAATTAATGTAGAGTTCCCTCAATGCATTAGTAAAACATTCATAATATGACTGCTATAAATCTTGCGCTCTTCTGTACAAGAAGCAGATTAACTCATTTGTTTTCTGTAAAGTCCTTAAAATTAAATATTTTAATATTAAAAAAAAAGTGAATTGGCTTGCTCAGTCATAGACCTAGTATGTGGCAGAGCCTGACCTGAACCCTGAAACTGACCCACTTTCAAGTCTTGGCTTTCCAACTTTTACATTACCTTAAGCCACATTGCTGGCAGGTCCCGGAGGGGCATGTGGGACTGACTAGTATGGAGTGTCAGCAGAAGTACCAGAGGGTGGGATGGAGAGAAGTGGCATTTGTCTTCATTGGAGTAAACTTGGGTTGAACTTGAGAGTTCCAGGGTTGTCGTGAGGCTAGTTAGAGTATAATACCATTTTCTCCTACCTTTCTCTACAGAAGAACTTGTGAGCAATTCACCCATATCTCCAAAAGAGGCAAAGATTCCTGTGACCATAACTTCCACACCTCCTGAAGGAAGACCTGCCCCCCAGAGCTCCTGTGAAGAGACTCCTGTGATCCCAGTTGAGCCCCAAGCAGAGGTGACTCCATCAGAGAGCAGTGAGAGCATCTCCCTGGTGACACAGATTGCCAATCCTGCCTGTACACCTGAGGCACCAGTGCTTCCCAAAGACCTGTCCCAAAAGCTGCTTGAGGCATCTTTGGAGGAACAGGGCCAGGCTGTGGATGAGGGCGAGACTGGTCCCCCACCCCCAGTTACCTCCAAGCCCCTAACTCCTGCTGGCCGCCCCAGTGTTCCAGAGCCCAGGCCTCCAGCCAGAGTAGAGACTCTGAGGGAGGAGGTGCCCACAGACTTACGGGTGTTTGAGCTGAATTCGGATAGTGGGAAGTCTACACCCTCCAACAATGGCAAAAAAGGTAGGTCTGGAGGCTCAAGGCGGAGTGGGGAGGTGGTGATGTCTGGGCAGGGCAGGCAAGAATTGCCACTTAATAAGGCAGATGTGTCTCTTTGTCCCTTGTCATGATCCTAGTAGCAAATTTCCTTCATTTGTGATACCTGAGGAGGAGGAGGACAGCTGCTATCGATTGTTTATTAACATATTTCATATTCCAAATATGTTTATTAACATATTTCATATTTCATCAAGTCTTAACATGCACATTTTATAATAGTCAGGATTTTTATAATAGTCAGGATTATTTTATAATAGTCAGGATTTTTTTTGGTACTGGGATTTGATACTGGGGTGCTCAACAATTGAGCCACATCACCATCCCTTTTTATATTTTATTTTGAGACAAGGTCTTTCTAAGTTGCTTAGGGCCTTGCTAATTTGCTAAGCCTGGCTTTGAACTTGTGATCTCCTGCCCCAGCAGAGCTGTTGGGATTACAGGTGTGTATCACCACACCAACTCCAATAGTTAGTATCTTAGAATCCACAAAATAAGGTTTAGGTTAGGTCCTGTGCTAAATATGTTATATGGCATTTAATTTGTCACTTACATCTCACAAAACAGTGAGGACGGTATTAAAATTGTCCTTTTAAAAATGATGAAAGTGAGGTCCAGAAATGTTAAGTAATTTGTTCAAATTCTCATGACTAGGAATTGGCAAGATCAGATTTAGACCCAAGCCTGTCTGACTCCAAGGCCATGTTCTTAACTACCATACTGCTGATTTCTATCTTTTGGATAATTCAGTCTTGCCCTGAGTTAAGAATCCCTGTATGTTAATGTCAAGGGTCTTCTCTCCTGTGGAACCTTAGAAAAGTTGTTCAACTTTCCAAGGCTTTTGTTTTAAAGAATGAAATGAATACTCATGAACTTGAAAACTTGAACTTAGGGTGCACCAGCTTTAGTGACAGGGCTTCAGTTTCTTTTTTTCCTTTCTGTACTGGGAACTGAACCCACAGACGCTTTACCACTGAGTCACATACCCAGCCCTTTTTTTTTCTCTTAATTTTATTTAGAGAAAAGGTCTCACTGAGTTGCTTAGCGCCTCGCCATTGCTGAGGCTGGCTTTGAACTCGTGATCCCCTCCAGAGCCACTGGGATTACAGGTATGAATCACAGCGCCCAGCTTAAATTTTATTTTTTAGTTTGAGTGAGCGTCTTGCAAAGTTGTTAAGGCTGGCCTTAACTTTGCAAACTTCCTGCCTTGGTTTCCCAAGACTGGGATTACAGGTGTGCATCATCAGGCCTGGCAAGCTTCAGTATCTCTGTAATTGAGTTTTAGACCAGAGACTCTGAGTTTATATCAAAAAGCAACCATTTTAACTCCAGGAATTAAAGGACAAGAACAGCCCTGCTGTCAGCCTTTTTGCCTTTTTCAAAATCCCTTTCCATAGACTGCTGATCATCAGCAAAACTGTCCTTCATCCCTTGACACACATATATGCTGTCATCACTAACACTTAGTACCAGTCACAGCCACAAAGCTTAGCCAGCAAGTGAGGGCTGGCCTGCTGGGCAGTGAGGGACTGGTTTGCTACATTGGATGGGGAATGGGCCCCACCCAAGTCCTACTCGGCTCCCCGATGGAAAGCTTCAGTGTTTCCAGTCTCCAAAACAGTGCTTTCCTTCTGACTGACTCAGTGAGGTCATACATTGAGCTCCTACCTGCTCTTTATGAGACACTGAGGGGGGAGGGGCAGAAGTGGCAGTCTTTATGATGAAGCATGAAGCAGTCTGGGACAGGCTTGGTCCCGAAGGAGTTCAGAGAAAGAAGGAATCTCTGAGCATCAGCAGATGTTCACCGAGGAGACAGGCATTGTGTAGGAGATCTGGAGAGTTTGGGACAGGTGTGGGGAATGGTGGTCCAGTCTAAGGGCACATTTCTGTATTGTCTCCCAGGATAGGGAGGTACAACAAGAGTGGGTTGGTTGGCTCAAAAATAGAACTTAAGAATTTAACAACTTAAATTGGAGCCAGATTGGGCTTGGTACCCTAAAGCAGCACAGCAGTTAAGGGCTTAGCCAGTTCTGGGTTCAAAGCCCAGCTAGCTCTCAAGCCTTGTAGCTTCAGAAAAGTTAAGCCTCTGTTTACTTGTCTATAAGTTGGAGGTAATTATTTTGCAATAGATCTTGATCAGAAAAAAATTGGGGTAGAGCCCTGCTTTGGGGAAGGTAACATTCTCTGAGCATTTTCTGTGTCTACGTCTATGCTAAGCCCTTGATATGTTTGTCAGTCTTCACAAAAGCCTTCTGAGATCTGTGCAGTTTCTCCCCTTTTTCTACTGGTAGGAAACTGAGATCAATCACTGATCCAATAAATATTTAGAAGAGTGGGAAGTGGTCTTATGGAAGTAAGGTGATGGGCCTGACAAGTGCAGTGGGGTTGGTAGACATGGATATTAAGTGAGACTGTCAACCCTGTTGTATTTTGCCTAGCCATACTCAGTTGCTCGGTTACGGCACAGAGCAGACGGGAGTTGGATTTAACCAGAGTTCAAGTTTAATGAGATGTAAAAAAGAAAGAATAAACAGGAAAAGAAAAAAGTCCAACTATATGCAAGAATTGATCAGTGATGATTCCTGAAATCTTAGCTGGGTAAAAATGAGTAGTTTGCTTCTTTCTGATAACTTTCACATGTGTTTTTAAAATATTGCATATAAGAAGTCACCCAAAAGAAATGGTTAGAATAGTGGTTGTGAGAAAATGAGGGATAGTGAAACAGGGTTAAAGAGTTATGGGTTCCATTTGGAATTGGGTGGCAAAGAGGGTGATCAGAAAAAATTAGTCATGTTTGGAAACTGGATGAAACTGGGATTATGGAGGAAGTACAGTGAGAGCTCTTTACTACTCTGCTGTGCTCCCTCCAATCCACTAGGGCTTGTGAAAGGAGGAGCTGGGTATACCATGCAGAAGACCCCTGAAAGCAACTGTAATCAGTCAGATAGGGGGAAGCCAGGGTCTTGGACTAGGCTAAAATAGTGGGAACATAGTAGAGTGAGTAAATTTTAAAGGAACAGAGGCTTGGAGACAGAGTGACTCCTATGCCCACATCCTAGGAAGGCATTAGGCTTAGTCCTTGGGTGTAGCAGAGTCTCTTTGAGTTGCCTAGCCATAGGGTCTCCCAGGATGATTCCTGTCATTGCAGAGTTGCTCCCACCAGTATTTTGTCCCTAGGACCTATCAAATCTAAAAGACTGCACCTACTTTGCTCAGCTTCTCAGCAAGGGCAGAAAAGAGGAGTTTGGGGCAAACCTATGGCTTGTGGCCCTGGGTTGAAGGCCCCACTTCAACATTGACTATGAGACCTGAGAGCTGTTTTTGTGTCCATTTCTTATCTGAGGAAGCAGACAGCCAGTTAAACAGAATAAAATCAGCTGTGAGTGACAGCACTTTGAAATAGTTTTAATAGCAAAACAAAGATGATGGTCCTGGCAGGTTAGTGGTCATGGATTTTATGACCTGAAAACAAAACAAAAAGCAGTCAAACTCCATTATGAAGCCTTAAATTGCATAGATCATGTCTCTGCCACATGCACAGTGGAGATTTATTTATGTGTTTTTATGTGATGCTGAAGATTGAACCCAGTGCCTCACATGTGCAAGGCAAGGGTGTACCACTAAGCTACAAAAAGTATGCTTTTTGTGTGACAAAGGGAGGAGGAGGCCAGGGGCAGGGAGCACCCCTGTTCCCATCTCTGCCACCAAAGCTTTCATTTTCTCATCTGAGAATTGATACTGTCGCCCACCCCAGGGGGTGGATGTGAAATGCTCTAGAAATGTTAGCTTATACTCTTTTCTACCACTAGAAGGGTTTGCCATGGCATTCAAGCCTAAAGAGGGAGTTTCAAGTTCTAGAGGTTAGGGGAAATTGTCATGGCCACAGCCACAGTTCTGAAGTGAGAAATCAGTCAGCAGTCTGACCCACAGGAAGCTGCATTGACAGGTAGGCAAGTGCCACCCAAGCAGCCTAAAGGCAAGGGAAACTTAGGTGCAAGGTCAGAAGAATTTAGTCTTGGTTACAGATCTGCTTTGACTTGGCTGTGTTTCCTTGTGCAAAATTGTTTAGTTCTGAGATGAGACCTTTAGAACAAATAGAGCTCCATTCCATTTATTAAATATCCACTATTTCTGTATGTAACCAGCACTTTACACTCATATTTCTTTCTTTCTCTTTCTCTTTTTTTTTTTTTTTTTTTGTGTGTAGTGCTGGGGATTCCCAGGGCCTTGTGCATGTGAGGCAAGCACTCTACCAATTGAGCTATATCCCTAGCCTACACTCATATTTCTAATTCTTTTTTTTTTTTTTTTTTTTTTAGTGCCAGGGATTAACCCCAGGGATGCTTAGCCACTGAGCTGCATCCCCAGTCCTTTTTATGTTTTATTTTGAGAGAGGCTCTTCCTAAGTCGCTTAGGGCCTCACTAAGTTGCTGAGGCTGGCTTTGAACTTGCAATCCTCCTGCCTCAGCCTCCCAAGTCGCTGGGATTACAGATGTGCACCACCATGTCCAGCTCATATTTCTAATTATTTTTTCTTTTCTTAACCTTTATTTTTTAAAATTTATTTTTATGTGGTGCTGAGAATCGAACCCTGCCTCATACGTGTGAGGAAAGCACTCTGCCACTGAGCTACAATCCCAGCCACTCATATTTCTAATTCTGATGCCATTATTTCTCAAACTGCAGGCCTGGGTCTCCATGGAATCACCCAGGCAAAATCCCAAGCCACCAAGTAGACCTGATGAAGCTCAAGACAGGTGGAAGAGGTTGGGAGTCTGCTTTCTATAAGCTTCCCAGTGGCTCTTTGAAAAAAGGATGTTGTTTTTTTTTAAGTTTTTTTGTTTGTTTTTGTTTTTGTCATGCTGGGGATCAAACCCAGGGCCTTGTGTATGTGAGGCAAGCACTGTACCACCTGAGCTGTATCCCCAGCCCTGGAAAAAGGGTAGTTTTATCTTATTTTGTAAATAAACTGAAGGCCAGGATAATCTGCCCAGGGTATACAATAAATAAAGGAATAAGTTTTCAACCCTGGTCTGCCTGACTCCAGAGCCCATGCATACACTACACCACTTGTGGCAAAGAAGAGAGGGTAGTGTGGAATACCTTGTGTGTGTGGTATGTAGGCCTGGGCAACTATTTATGTAGTTTGCTTCTTTCTGATAACTTTCACATGTGTTTTTAAAATATTGCATATAAGAAGTCACCCAAAAGAAATGGTTAGAATAGTGGTTGTTACGTTGTGACAGGCATTAGAATCACTTAGAGCAGGAGTTGTGGTAAAATTGGTCTGTGTGGGGCCAGATCGTATATACTGTAGACTTCTTGGGCCATACAGTCTGTTTTAACACTACTAAACTCAGCTATTACCACATTAGAGCAGCCACAGGCAACTTATAAACAAATGGATATGGCTGTGTTCCAAAATTTTATTTCCAGAAATAGATTATAGGATTTGATTACAGACTATAATTTGCCAACCACTGGTTTAGAGAAAGGGTCTGTGAATATCTATTAGATGCTGGCTATGTGCTGTAGACACTAGGAGTGCATATGAAAATAAAGAGCCAGTGAGGGTGGCACACACCTGACATCCCACTTACTTGGGGGCTGAGGCAGGAGGATCACAAGCGCAAGGCCAGCCTCAGTGACTTAGCAAAACCCCATAGAAAAATGAAAAATAAAAGGGCTAGGATGTAGCTAGTGGTAAAATACCACTAGGTTCAATTCCCAGTACCAAAAGAAAAAGAAAAAAAAAAACAAGACTCCTGCCCTTGTGGAGCTAGCCCCTCTATTATTAGACAATAAGCATAGTGTGTCTGATAATGTTTTAGAAAATTACAAAAAAAAAAAAAAAAACCTGAAAAAACAACAAAAAAGCATAATGAGAGTGATGGGTTGTAAAATATGCCAGTCAGGGTAGGCCACCTGTAGAAGGTAAAACATGAAAAGAGGTGTAAAGTGGGTGAGGAAGTTGGCTCTATATAGGTATCTGAAGAGGAGTACAGTATAGGGGACAGCTACTTAAAGGCCCTAAGGTGGGGATGACCCTGGTGTGTCAGGAAGAGTCAGGTCAGCTGAGTAGAACTGAAGGAAGAAGGAGAAAGACACACATTGTTTATTCTGGTAGATTTCTGTGGCTCCCTGGGAGCCTGTGGGCCAAAGTGCTTCTCCACTCTTTAGTAACCTTTTTTTTTTTTTTTTAAAGTTGTAGATGGATATATAATAGCTTTATTTTACTTTTTTATTTTTATTTGGTGCTGAAGTTCAAACCCACTGCCTCACATGTGCTAGGAAAGCACTCTACCATTGAGCTATAATCTGATCCCTAGTAATTAGCTTTTTCTCAAAGAGTTTTAAGAATGTTTTGTCATGCGTATAAAATTCTTCAGCCTAACTTAAAAGCCATATCATTTTCCAACATGTATCTATACCATTTCTTTTTCTTTCTCTTTATTCTTTTTTTGGTATTGGGGCTTGAACTTGGAGGCACTTTACCACTGAGTTATATCCCAGCCCTTTTTATTTTTTATTTGGAGAAAGGGTCTTGCTAAGTTGTTAAGGCCTGAGGCTGGCCTAAAACCTGTGATCCTCCTGCCTCAGCCTCCTGAGTTGCTGGGATTACAGATATGCGCTACCACACCCGGCTATTTTTCTAATTCTCTGTTAGTGGACTTTTAGATTGTTTCTAAGTTTTCATCACTATACAACAGTACTATAATGTACATCCTTTTGGCTAAATTTTTTACTGAATCCAGGATTTTTCCTGATTCCTAAAAGTCAGATTGCTGAGCCAACGTGAAAGTAGATTGTAAAGGTTTGTATTGTGTATTGCCAACCTTTTTAAAGATTGCCATCACACCCAGCTAAACCTCATTAGGTACCCACCTACCCCGCACTTCTGCCTTTCACACTGTCCCTCCTGGTTCCAGGCTCAAGCACAGACATCAGTGAGGATTGGGAGAAGGACTTTGACTTGGACATGACCGAAGAAGAAGTGCAAATGGCACTTTCCAAAGTGGATGCCTCCGGTGAGGTGAGTGGGTGTGATTGGCCACAGGCAAGCCAGCCTAGTGATGTCAGGGTCTGAGAACTCTCCTCATCAAGCTCGCTGTCCTGTCAAAGTAGATCCCTGGACCTAGCTGAGGTGGCAGGCTATAGGAAGAGAGCTGGGACCTCCCACTCAGGTCCATGACTATCAGCAGCAGCAGGTTCTGCTTCCCATCAGTTTTAGGGTGGATGGAGGGAGAGTTCTTAACCATTGCTCTGAATCACACTCACCTCAGGAACTACTTAGAAATAATAGATGCTGGGCTGGGTATGTAGCTCAGTGATAGAGCACTTTCCTAGCATGCCAGAGACTCTGGATTCAAGACCCAGTACAAAGAAAAAAAAAAAAGAAAGAAAGAAAAAAAAAATGTGGGCAGATTAGAGAGACATATGAAGGCTTTGATTTTTCATGTTGGGAAACTGAAGCCTCAGGGCAGGTAGTAACTTATAAGAATATTTTGCACCAGTTGACTTCACTATACTTAGGACATAGAAGGCCCATGGTACCCTGTCATGCCACGGAGACTTACTAGCTTTTTTGTGTTTTCACAGTCTTCTTTAAAACCTGACATGCAGGCTGGGCATGGTGGCACATTCCTGTAATCCCATTGGGTGGGGGAGGCTGAGGCAGGAGGATTGCAAGTTCAAAGCCAGCCTCAGCAACTTAATGAGGCTCTAAGCAACTTAGTGAGACCCTGCCTCTAAATAAAAACTAAATAGGGCTGGTGATGTGGCTCAGTGTTTAAGTGACCCTGGGTTCAATCCCTGATACCAAAAAACAAAAAAATAAAACCTGACAAGTAGCCTGGACATGGTGGCACATTCCTATAATCCCATCTACTCAGGAGACTAAGGCAGAAGAATCACAAGACCCTTTCTCAAAATACTTTTTTTTCTGGGTGCAGTGGTACACACCTGTAGTCCCAATAACTCTGGAGGCTGAGGCAGGAGGATCACAAGTTTGAGGCCAGCTTTAGCAACTTAGCAAGGCCTTAAGCAACTTTAATGAAACCCTTTCTGAAAATAAAAAATAAAAAGGGCTATGGATATGGCTTAGTGGTAAAGTACCTCTGGGTTCAATCCCAGTACCAAGGCAAAAAAAAAAAAAGAACTGGGGATATAGCTCAGTGGCAGGGCACCACTGGGCTCAATCCCCAGTACTGTGAGAAAAAAAAAAAAATCCTGATGTGCAGCTTTGAGCAGAGTCATTCTATAAAGCCATCATTTCAAACAGCAGGTGACAGTAGGCCTAAGAGCAACAAGGCAAGAGAAAGTTCCCTGGGGAGACTTGAGCTGGGAGTTAGGATGCTGAGCCCTTAGTGAAGATCTCCTGAGCACCTATAATCCACTGCTACCCTGCTTTCAGTCACAGGACCACTCTGAAGTTTTCTGCCTTTCTGAGGCATGGCCTTAATTAAGCTCACAGGAGACAAGGTTTCCTTAAGGGGTGGGCTTACTGGTTTCTTAGGCAAGGTGCACCCCTTCAGTGTCCTCCATTGACTATGGTGGAAGCATTTCTGATGGGTCTGAAACAATCCGAGCAGCAGGCCTGTCCCTCAGGCGGAGGGCAGCTCTTCGACCCAGACATATCCCAACTTACTCCTTAAGACTAAGGGTTTACTCTTACAGGATCAGGGTATGGCTCAGGGTTGGGATAGAGGGCAGCTATCCAGAAATGGAGGCAGCTTTGCTCAGCAGGAGTCTGGGCTTGACAAAAAGGAGTAAATGTATGTTTGTGCTCTTCATTATTCCCTCCCATTTGCAGCTAGAAGATGTAGAGTGGGAGGACTGGGAATGAGGGGAACCAGAGCACACAGCTCCCCCACTCACGGCACCTCCCACCTCCCTCGCTCATCTCAGCCCAGCCCTGGATGACACTGACTGAGAATGTCCCCCAAATGGCCTCTGCCATCCAGACCTCTGGTGGCTCCCTGCTGGTCCTTTGAGCCTCTGCTCACACCTGGGAAGGGGCTGTCTAAATCCACGCCCAGGACTCTGACTCCTGCCAACCTTAGGATAACCTAAGGGTAGGACACCACCCCTCACCGGAGAGCCTACATTTCCCTGCTGAACACTCACTGCTCCTGGGGCCTCCTGCTGGGAAGCCCCAAGGGGCAGCTCCAACCCTTCTGTGAGCTGACAAGCTGAAGCTGAACCACCCTGAACCACCGGTCTCTGGGAGGAAGCCACAGCCGCACATGCTGTCCACCCACAAGCAGACAAGGAAGGCAGTGCCACCTGCCCTTGGCTAAACAGGGACAGCAAGCACATGTTGGTTCCTATGCCAGTGGATAAAAGGCACTCATCTCTGGGAAATTTGCCTATCTTGGGAATCTTCCCCTCCCAGGCATTTTCCATTCCTGGAAAGGTTCCTTGGGATTCAGAATCTAGAGACCAAACCCTAACCCACCTCCTTCCTTTCCTCCAGACCCCACTGGGATGTCCCTGTATTTTTCCAGGGCGGCTTCATGTCAAATGCACCCAAGTCCTTAGCCCAGCTGTGCCAATGCAAGGGTACACTCTTGCATTTCCTCCTCTCCTCAAGAAGGGAGGGGGCCACTTCAGGCCCCTCTGTGCATTGCCTGGCAGGACACCTGGTCCAAGCAGCTACCCACCTCTACTTCCCTGTAGCTTAGGACACAAGCCAACTACCAGCGGTACAGAGCAGTGAACACAGGTGAGGTAAGACCAGCTCCTCCCGCCTCAGCCCTCTGCTTCCAAAGGGATGTGCCGGGGCAAATGTCCTGAGATTCCCTGGGCTTCTGCAGAGGCTCTCCTCCTGGAAGACGGAGCCAACCTGTGGCTCCCACCCTCCACTTTGGTGAAGCCACATCTCTTATGGGGGGTAGTGAGGGCTGCAGGGATTCCTGGAGACCCTGGTGCTTCACGATGCAGCTCTCGTGATTCTTGTACATAAGCTGGTGTGTCCACCAGTGATTTAAAGGGATTGTGGTCAGGGATGCCAAGAGTGGGGCACTGTGCATCAAATGTTGAGTGAGGGGGTGGGATGAAGAGAATACTGATTCCTTTTTTTTTTTTTTTTGATGGGATGGGGTTTTTCTCTTTGTAATTATTTCTTTAGTTTAATTAACCTTTTGGTTGTTTGTGCAATATTATATATTTTAAATTATAATGCATCTCCCCAGAGTATTTTGTAGCCAGGAAAAGAAAAAAAGGAAAAAAAAAAAAAAAAGATTCTAACAGCTGTTAGTTTTGTAATTAAAAAGGAAAGAACTTTGTCCTGAACCTTTTACAGAATTGCCGTTAACAGCATTAAAGAAATTCAACAGAAGCCAGAAGGTGTCTGGGGATCTGTTTCTGTCCCCCAAGGCAGCTGCACTGGAGCCCAGGCAGGACCCACACACTGCAGAGTGGCTTCCTGCTTGGAGCTGAGACAGAGGCATTGGGGGTTTGGTCTGGGTCCTAAGGAAATCAGTCCCTTGACCCCATGTCAGACTTAGCTTGGTCTCTGGGATGAAGAAGGGATGGGGCCCCGACTGGCTTCTCACCAAGACAAGGAGCCAGGAGGCCATTTCTGCATTCCCAACGCTTCTGCTTTTATTTGTAAAGGAAGTTGCAGCAACAGTGGTTCCAATCACTCTTGTCATTTTTGTTTTCCTCTCCTCTCCTCCCCCTGTGTGTGGATGATTCTGGGGTCTAATTTAATTAACTTTGGTTAAACACCTGTATGAAAATCACTTGTCAGCCATAACAAAAGGGAATGAGGCCCTTGGTTCCATGGCCCTTGTGAGGGAAAGAGTCGTCTAGGGAGGGTGTAGGTAAGCTTTAGTATAACTAAACAAAGTGTAAAATATATATCACCATTTTAGAAGCAGGTTTTGGATTTGCTTTCTCCCCCTACTTTATTGGGGAGGACTTGCCATTGCTTTTATCAAGTGCTTGCTAGCCATGGGTGCCAACTAACTTCTTCGATTGAAGGCCGGAGGATCATGTCTGGTTCCAGGAGCCACTTGAGCAGGTCCTGGCATTCGGTCGAGATGCCCAGATGAGTGGGGAAGGACACCCCCTTCTGCTGCTGCCACAGCATCTTGGGGATGTCTGTGTCATCAAAAGGTAGGCTGGCACAGAGCATGACATAGAGGACCACGCCCATGCTCCAGATGTCACCCTTCTTGCTGTCGTGGGGAATACCCTGCAGCACCTCAGGGGCGGCATAGGCTGTACTGCCGCAGAAGGTCTGGCTCAGCTCCCGGCGTGACTTGGGTAATACCTTGGCAAAGCCAAAGTCGGTCAGCTTGAGGTTGAAGCCCTGCAACAAGGCGTTCTCACATTTGAGGTCCCGGTGGGCCACGCCACAGCCATGGCAGTAGCGGATGGCCTCGACCATCTGGCGGAAGAGGGCCTTGGCCTGGCTCTCAGGCAGTGGTCCCCCATTCAGCACGCAGTCAAAGACATCCCCTCCCTCAGCCAGTTCCATCACCAGGTAGATTTTCCCATCTGCAGACTCCAGCATCTCATACACCCGGATGATGTTTTTGTGGTCCAGGGTTCGGACAATCTGGAGCTCCCGAGGCAGGAATCTCTGGATAAACTCTGAGGAAACAGAGAGATGTACATCAAGATCAGAAGGGCCTAACTCCTTACTCCTGACTCTACCCACCATGACTGGGTCTTATTCCTGGGTTAAATAGTTTTAGATATGTCTAGTGGCTTAAACATTGCAAAGTATATTCACTTATTATCTTTTTAATACATTATTCAGAGGAACTACTCTCTGCCAAACTCAGGGACTACTGTGAGACCACAGATATTAAGCTGCTTTGGGGACTTTAGAGGAAGCCACTGAATCTCAGGAGACCTGATTTGCCCACAGGGTGGAGAACCACCTCCTCCTACCCCTACCTTCTGACCCACAGTTCTTTCCAGAAGCCCAGTCTTCCTTTTTCCAGCCTCCACCTGCCTTGGAACCAGCTCCTGCCCTCTGTTAGCCCTGGCTGTGGCGTCTCACAGTCTCTGTTCCCCTCCTGGAATAGGAAAAGCCCCAGGACTCTTCACTTTGTGCCAATTTTATCTTGGATTTGAGGTGTGATGTTCTTGGAATCCCAGCATCACTGTCCCCCACTGACCTACCCCAGGGCCATAATCCTCCTCGGTTCCGACTAAAAGGAAGGAGGGAGATTTCAGTGACTGGAGGAAGTACCCACCCACCTCAGCCAGCCCTCCCTTGCTCCAAAGGGGCCCCAGCTCACCTTCTGGCCCTCCCATCTTGTCTATAATTTTAATTGCCACTTTTCTTTGGTGTTTTTTGGAAAATGCTTCTTTGACTTTTGAGTAGGTCCCTTCCCCAATGGTCTTGCCCAGCTGGTACCCATTGGAGAGCAGAAAGTCCTCCATGCTGTCTAGCGCCTCCTTCCTTCCTGTCACCCTCTCAGCTTATGCTGCCTCCGCGAGGCAGCTCTACTCCACCATCGCCCTTGGCCTGCTCCTTTTCCCCCCAAGGACTTCATCCACAGCCGCCCCCAGCGCTAGAACATTCTCCGTCTGGACACAGCCGCGGGTGGTGGGGAGGGAGAGGGTGAGACATTTTTAAACTACGGACCAATTGTGATGTAAATGCTGTGTGACCCTTGGCCAAAATGGGCAATGGCCCTACCTGCCCTCACCACCACCACCACCACCACCAAACCCAACATCAGTTAAGTCGCCGCCACCGCCTTGCCCGCATGCCAGTCAGTGAGTGGCAGCCTGGTCGCGGAGGGCGCCCGGGGCGTCTGCATGGGCCTGGGATGCCCAGCTCCTCCTCGTGGAGGCTGCCTGTCCGTAGGTAGCCCTTGTCGCCTGCGCCCCCACCCGGCCGCCGGGGGTTCTGCGCGACCCGTTCTCCAAACACCATGCTCTTATAGTTCCCGGCTGGGGCCCGAGCTAAGTGCTGGGCGGCCCGGGGCGACAGGGGGTTCTCCGGCGGGAGGAACAGGCTCTGTGAGGTCAGCACGCCACGACCCGGGTCACAATGCAGCCCTCCCCCTCGACGCCCGGCCTCGGGCGCACCGCAGACACCTGCCCGGCTCCCCCTGGACCGGAGCGTCCTCCCGCGGCCAGGGCTCCGGCAGCTGCTTCCAGCCTGGGACCGGCCTCGGTCTCGGCCTCCGGCAGGTGAGCAACGGCCAGCGGGGCGGGCGCGGGCAGGGGGCGCACGGCGGCTGGAGAGCGGCCTGACCACCACTCCCCGCGCAGAGCGCCCCGGGGCCTGGACATGAGTGCCCAGGAGCCGCCCCAGGGTCGGAGATTCCCCATTGAGGCCGGAGACTCCCCTGGCCTTGCTGCCGCCCCCGAGTCCCAGGACAGCCCGGAGCCAGTAGCTACGGAGCACAACCCGGTCAGGTGAGACCGGCACCGCGCCCCGCCCCGCGGCCCCTCCTCCGGGCTCCGCCCTCCGCCGCATTGCCCATCCCCCGGGCCCTGCATCCACGCCCCAACCCCACAGGAGCCCGGGGGTGCCCCAAAAGTGTAGGCCGGGCCTCAGCGCCCCTGGTCTCGCGCCGCTTTCCCCAGGCCGCTTCGACGCTGCCCCGGCTGCCACTGTCTGACGCTGCTACACGTGCCCATCGACGTCTACCTGGCCATGGGCGGGAGCCCCCGGGCCCGCGCCACCTGAGTGCGCCTGCGCAAGGGGGCTCCGCGGGAGCCGGGCGGGACGAGGCCAGCCGCGGGCCACCACGCTGAGGTCGCACGCGCCGAGCACGAGACAATGATGCACATTTTAAAATAAAAGAATGATGCACATTTTAATAAAGCACAGCATAAACTGTTCTTTCCATTCCGGGCTGGCCGTGTATGTCTGTCCGTCTGATGGGCTGCTTGCCTCCTCCCGCGGATCTGACCCTAGGGGCCCGCCCTTCCACGTCTGCCTTTTTCTGGCCCGACGCCACCCTTCTCCCTCCATTTCTTGTTGGTCATGTTCCCCAGGGTCCTGTCATCGTCCATCTTTCTATCTCTGTCCTTGGGTCACCAGTGAAATTCAGATTACTACGCTGGACGATGGCGACCTACTGAATCCAGGGAGGGACAGGTGGGCAAACGGAACTTAGAAAAAAGACTGGCCACACCAGGCTCATGTCATTCTCCCAAACTGGAATTAGGTTTTGCTGTCTGCCACTTTGTGATCACGGGCACCTCTGGCTCTATTAGAGGGGTTAGGGTCTGAACCAGTTCATTTTGAGTAAGATTCTCCTAGGACTGGCGGGATCACAGAGAGCCTGGGAAAGAGATGGTTTGGAAAACTGATTTCTTCCTTATTTTACAGGTGAAGGAATTGAGTGATGCTGGCACACTCCTCAGTGTCCTCAGGCTAAATGCCTTTAAATCCATCCGTAGGAGGAGCCCATGACTCGAAGGCTGCCCAAAGCTGAACAAGTATTTTCTGCTTTCCAATTTTGCTTTAATGAACCTTATTATTTTTATTTGGGGGGGGGGGAATGTAACCCAAAGATCAGGTTAGTCTCCTGTCCCCAGAGATCTAAGCACAATTGACTCAATAGGCCTCCCCTAGAAGTCCAAGCCTCTCCCAAGAGCACTTCAGATCCCACTTCACCTGAAGGGGACACCCTTCTTGGTTTCCATGCAAAATGCTCTCCCAGGCCCTTCCAAACTGCCATGCCCCAAAGGTGAATCCTTTCCATGCTTCCTTTTTGTTTTCTCATCTTCCTTACTTCTTAAAAAAAAAATTGTAGTAATAGATGGACAGAATGTCTATTTTTATGTGGCTAAGGATCAAACCCAGCAGTGCCTCACACATGCTAGGCAAGCACTCTGCTACAGCCTTAGTCCTCCTTCCTTACTTCTTTCAACCCCTCTTCTCAATTCTCTTTTCCTTGAAAAACACAGCCAGGTGTAGTGGCACATGCTTGTAATCCCAACAATTCAGGAGATTGAGGCAAAGGACTTAAAGTTGAAGGGCCAGCCTAAGCAACCTAGTGAGACACCGTCTCAAAAATTAAGCCAAGCATGGTGGCGGGTGCCTGTAATCCCAGTGACTCGGAGGCTGAGGCAGGAGGATCACAAGTTTGAGGCCAGTAGTGAGACCCTAAGCAACATATGGAAACCCTGTCTCAAAAAGTTTAAAAAAGGGCTGGGGATGTGGCTCAAGCGGTAGCGCGCTCGCCTGGCATGCGTGCGGCCCGGGTTCAATCCTCAGCACCACATACAAACAAAAATGTTGTGTCGGCCGAAAACTAAAAATAAATAAATATTAAAAAAAAAAAAAGTTTAAAAAAGGGGCTGGGGATGTGGCTCAAGTGGTAGCGCGCTCCTGGCATGCGTGTGGCCCGGGTTCGATCCTCAGCACCACATACAAAGATGTTGTATCCGCCGAAAACTAAAAAATAAATATTAAAATTCTCTCTCTCTCTCTCTCTTAAAAAAAAAAAAAAGTTTAAAAAAAGAAAGGCCTAGGGATGTGGCTTAGTGGTTAAGCACCCCTGGGTTCAATCCCTGGTACCAAAATAAATAAATAAAAAGTCTAGGGATGTAACTCAGTAGCAGAGAGCCCCTAGGTTCAATCCCCAATACCAAAAAAAAAAAAAAAAAAAAAAAAAAGCAAAACATTTACTACTGCTACCTTCCACGAGCTTGGTTTGTGAGGGATGTCAAGATTCCAGACACTGATTGACCTTGCCAGTGGTCCAGATCTTGGGGGGCTAGTTAGCTCTAATATATTCATGAGCAAGGGGAAAGGGGTATTCCAGGTGGAGAAAACATTGTGGGCAAAGGCCTAGAAGCAGGAAGGAGAGAGGGTCAAGTTCAAGAAATTCAGTTCAGTGTTCACCAACACCTACTTGGGCCATGCTATGTGCTGAGAGTTCATGCCTCATGCAGGGAATCCAGGGATGGGTTAGTGAAGCTGAGTTAGGAGTCCTCCTAATACCAGGCTGAGGAGTTTGAACTTTGATTTGTAGGTGACAGGGAGTATAACAGGCTCCAACCAAGGTCACTTCATTCTCTCATTTATCTTCTCCATGTCCATCTTGTTCTGTTCTTTCTCTTTTGCACTGGAAATGTCTCTGGCCTAAACTCTAGTCCTGAATTCGAGTCCTGCCTCTGCCACTTACTGACTGTATGAACTTAGACTTCTAAGCCTCTCTTAGCCTCCATTTCCAAATCTGGAAAATGGGGTTAATGACCCCTGCTGCAAAACTTCCATAGGTCATGCTTGTACAGTCCCAGGCAGCACATGAGCAGGCCACAACTGCTGCTGTTCCAACCTTGACTTCCAGGGGCAACAGAGAGACAGAGAGCCAAGGACAATGTCTCCAGGGGCTGGGTAGCCAGCCCTGCAGGGGGTTGGGAAAACCCTCTTGCCAACTTCCCTGCAGTTCTGCTATGGAGTCTAAGAATGGGGTGGGGTTGGGGGGCATTTGCAGAAGATTCCCCAGGTGGGAAGGGCAGAGCTGCTTTCTTCACCCTCAGGGGTAAAGCTTTTCCTGGACCCCAGTGCAGGACCTCTGGGTCCCAGCCTTTTTCTCTGGGTCTGAGCAATGAGGAGGGACTCGGGGAAGGGATATGTTCAAATCACTTCCTTTCCTGACTTCTCTCTCAGACACCTTATTAGCTGGCCCCTCCCTAAGGAACCCCCTTTTAGAAGGAGGGGGCGAACTACAGATGGACCCCCCAGGTTACCATAGAAACGGCAGGAAAAGGGTTGCTGTATCGTCATGGTAACAATTGACGTCAGCACTACCCTTTCCTATCGCTTGATATGAGAGGGGGGCAGCCACCCCAACCACAAGCAAATCCCCCACAAAGCCTCCTCCCCATGCTGAGCCAATCAACCAAGGGTCGACAGGCTTAATATAGCACAGAGTTAAAAGCACAGACTCTGATGTCAGTCAAACCTCAGTTCAAATCCTCTCCCAGCCTCATCCTAGCTGTGTGAATTTGAGCAAGTTCCTTAACCCCTTGAAGTCTCATAGGTGCAATGGAGATAAATGAGCCTCCACAGGTTTATGATGAGAATTGTCCTGGGCCACGCAGGTATCAGGTGTGGGGACTAGTCCACAGGAAGGGCATGCAGACATTAGTTTATCATCTTGGGACCTGTCAGGGGTTGTGGTTTCTAGAGGGACCCCAAGGACTGGGCTAGGTTTGAAAATCTCAGGATTTGGGGTATTGTGTTAGAACCAAAGATAGTGGAATTTCCAGGCTCTCAGGAAACCCCAGATGCCACTTTCCCTGAAACCCCATCATATCCGGGTTCTGACCCAACTTCCTCTTTCTGCTCCCAGCTGTCTTGTACTATGTCTTATCAGCAGACTTCTACATCTCTTCCTTCCCCCACCCACATTGGTACCAAGAATTGAACCCAGGGACATTTAATCATTGAGCCACATCCCCAGCCCTTTTTATATTTTATTTAGAGACAGAGTCTTGCTAAGTTGCTGAGGCTGGCTTTGAACTCCCAATCCTCCTGCCTCAGCTTCCCAAGCTGCTGGGATTACAGCTGTGTGCCAATGAACTAGGCAGCTCTCTCTCTCTCTCTCTCTCTCTCTCTCTCTCTCTCTCTCTCTCTCTCTCTCTTCTCTCTCTTTTAAGAGAGAGAGAAGAGAGAGAATTTTTAAATATTTTTCAGTTTTCAGTGGACACAACATCTTTATTTTATTTTTATGTGGTGCTGAGGATTGAACCCAGTGCCTTGTGCATGCCAGGTGAGCGTGTTATTGCTTGAGCCACATCCCCAGCCCCAGCCTTCTCTCTCTTGAGCTTCCATCTGCGTCTGCTTTATAGGGGAAAAGGATGGGTGACAAACATCACCCATGGGCAACCCCATGCCAGGTGGAACCTTGGATGGACACAGGGAGATGGGTGTCCCAGTTCCTACTGTCCTCTCCCCACCCACCTTTCAGGTACAAGGACCAGAGACTTTCTCATTCCCTCCCTTTTCCCCACCCCCCAGCCCAGGCAACAATAGTTCATTCTGCCCCATTTTCACTGCCAACATCATGAGGGAGGCCCCCATCTCTAGCCATCTGGATTCCTCCAGCATCCCCCAACCAATCCCCCTACTTCCTTCCTTGTTTATTCCTCCAGTGCAGAATTAGTTTATAAAGACCACAATCTCAGGAAGGGCATGATGGTGCACACCTGTAATCCCAGCAACTCTGGAGGCCAAGACAGGAGGATCACAAGTTCAAAGCCAGCGTCAATAACTAAGCAAGGTCCTAAGCAACTTAATGAGACCCAGACTCAAAATAAAAAATAAAAAGGTTGGGGGTGTGGCTCAGTGAGTTCAATCCACTGTACCCAAAACAAAAACAAATGAATAAAAAACCACAATCCCAGCTATATCATTTCTATTTAAATCTCATTAATGACTTCATGTCTTTTGTCAGGCCACAATGGACACACTCAGCTCCTCACAAAAATCTCTTCCCACTTTTAAGCACATGTACCTTCTGCCTGCAATAACTTCCCTCAAAACCCCACTTTCCCTTCAGGTTCACCCATTGTTACTTCTCAGAGAAGGCTCCTCACAGCCATCCATCTCCTCCCATAGTAACTGCTTGTCCCAGTGTCGATGATCCCAGTTTCATGCCCCTATGGACTCACGAAGGGCTGGGACTGTGTTTTATGCATCTTGACATTCCCAGGTCTATGATGGGAGGGCTCAGCAGTCTGCAGCTTAGACCAGCTGGTGAATGACTGCTTGATTAGTCCACAGGGGTGAGGCTAGGTCCTGGTTAGGAGCTACCTGAACTGGCCCAATGGTGGGAATGGCTCTCATAAGGAACTGAAACTTGGACTGAAGGGTGAGAAGCAGTTACCCAGGCAAAGGTATGGAGGTGGGAAATGTCCTGGCACTGAGATTGGCAAGTGATGTCTGTGAACTTGGTGTTATGCAGGGGGATGGTCATATTCATGTTTGGAAGGGCAACCCTGACTGCCCTGTGGGGACAGATCATATGGGGGTGTAGGATGCAGCAGAGAAAAGGGGGGCTGTTGTAGTCCCCAGGTATAAGGTAAAGGGACCTTCACTGGGCCAGGTGTGGATAGTGAAAATGGAAACAATGGGGTTTTGTTTCATTTTTTCTTTCTTTGTGGGTGGGTTTATGTGTCACTGGAAATTGAATTGAGGAGCATTCTGCCTCTAAGATATGTCCCCAGCCCCTTTTATAAAATTTGAGACAGTGTCCTGCTAAGTTGCCGAAGCTGGCCTTGAGCTTGCAATCCTCCTGCCTCAGCCTCTTGAGTAGTTGGGATACAAGCATGCACCACTACACCTGGCTAGCAATGGGGTTTTAGATATGTCCTGGAGAGGACAAGATTTCATAACTTCTTCAATAAGAAAAGGAAGAAACAAGACAGTCAATCTAGAACCAAGCTCAGATTTTAGATTCAGACAAATGGAAAATGGCCAAGCTGGGGATGTGGAATGGAAAGCAGATGTGGGACATGTTTGCTATGAGGCGGGACATCCATTGGAGGGCTCCAGGAGAAGGGTGGGCTGAAGAACAGAAGTGTCTGACCTAGGCTGAATGCAGAACAAGTGGGAAGGAATAGGACTCCAGACACAGGTTGTAGAGGGCCCAGGAACAACTGTGATTAGGTGGTGAGCAGAGGATGAGAAACTTGCCATGGAGCAGCAGCAGCTGGTGAGATAGTGAGAAAATCAAGAGTGCACAGTGTCCTGAGAAAATCAAAAGTGTACGGTGTCCTGAAAACCAGGGCCCAGCAGTATCTCAATAAGAGGGAGTATTTTTGACTGTGTTGAAGTCAGCCACTGCTAAGAGGTCAAGTCAGATAAAGACTTGCAAGCATCCTTTGGATTTATGCAACCAAGAGGTCAGTAGTGACCTTGAAGAGCTGTCCTGTCCAATGCTGGGGGAGGAAGCCAGATTGCAGGGGTGGGAGGAGGAAGTGGAAATAACTTGTGCACACAACTCTTTGAAGAATGTTGGCTGTGAAGTGGGGGCTGGAGAAGGGTGTGGTTGAAGGAGGGCTTTCTGTTTTTTCAAAGATAGGAAAGACTAGAACCTGTTTGCTTGCTGATGGGAAGGAGCCATCAGGGAGGGAGAGGTTGAAGATGGGGAAAAAGAAAGGGATTGGAGGAGGGAGATTCCCCAAGGAGGGAAAAGAGATTAGTTCCCCAAATATGGCTGCACAATTGGAGGGGGCAAGCCAGGGCCTGTGCTGGGCTCTGGGGGCTCAAAACAGCTGCCCACTCTCCCAGGCAGCCAGTGTGAGTCACTAGGGGGGAAATAGCCCAAACTGGCAGTGTGGGAAAGGGAACTGGGCCAGTGAGTTCCTCTGGATCCCCAGGGCGTCAGGAGCAGGGCCCAGCCTGGGCTCCAAGCCCTGAGCCCTGAACCCCATGCTCTAAGCTAGACAAGGGCACAGAAAGATTGTCTCACCCTTTATAGGAGCAGGAACAGTCAAGGAAGCTAGAGTTTACTTTTGTTTTTGTCTACCCAGCTCTGAGCCTGTTTCTTCTTCAGCCCCAAAGTGAGCCCAGCTCAAGGATTTTTAACTTTTGGGGGGTAGGTGTGAGGATCCTTTCTATTCTTTAAAGACTGATGTGTTGGGAATTGTGCAGATCCTTACCACCCGGGCCCTCTGAGGTGTGGGTTCCCTATGAGCACAACATCCCACTAAGGAACAGAGGCTGAAGGTCCTGGGGGGGGGCGGTGGAAAATCGTTTCTCCAACACACACAGCTGGTCTTCCTTGCCTTTGGATCCCTCTGCCTGTCCTTGTGCTTTTGTCTTTGGCCTAAGGGTACACATCTCTAGGGAACCTGAAGATCTGATGACTACCCCCTCTGTTGAAGCTGCTGGAGAGGGCATAACACGGACTAGGCCCCGCTGGAGAGACCAGCTCGGCCCCCAACTTCACCTGACAGCTGACGCCTCTTGCTAAAAACAGCCGGCCCTGGGGGAATATGGGCTTTCAAGCCTCCCCGCCCCCCATGCTCAGGAAGGTATTAAAAAGGCCAAAACCGGGGCAGGCGGGTTGGACACCATGCTATTCACCGAGACTGCCCACTTCGTGGTGGATTTTCTTCTGTCCCGGTGAGGGGAACCAAGGGAGGGCAGTGGCGGGATAGAGTCCTGGCCTGGCAGCACGGTTGGGGGTTGGAGGGAGGGGGTGCCCAGTCCGGAAAGGTTCCGGGGATCTTGGTGGGGAGGAATCTCTGAACCCGCTTCCAGTCCCTCTAAATCGACCAGGAGTGATTCCGACCCACGCCTCGTCTCCTCCGATCCGAGTTGGCTCCCTCCTCCGGTCAGTCGTGCCCTCCCTGGGTGACACTGTCCGGCTCCCCCGCAGGCGGCCCCGGGCCACGCCCCCGCACCGCCTGGACCAGGATCTGTGTTTCTGGGGCAGCCGGGGCCCCACCTTGCCAGAGCCGGCCGCCCGCCGCAGCCTGGGCGACTACTGGCTGAGCCCGCAGCGCCATCGTCTGCCGGGCGCTGCCTGGCGCTGGCCCGCGCGCAACCTGACGCTGCTGCCGGGCTCCACGGGTCTGGCGGACGTGCCGTCGGCTCGCTGGCCTTGCTGCTACGGCGCGCGCCCGCGCCTCACGTGAGCGCCCGCGGGAACTGGCCCTGAGAAGGGGCGGGGCGAGGCCTGAACGGGGGCGGGGACTGAGGAAGGGGCGGATCCCCAAAGTTATGGACCACCAACTAGGAGGGGCGGGGCTGTTGGGGAAGGGCGGGGCTGTTGGGGAAGGGCGGGGCTGTTGGGGAAGGGCGGGGCTGTTGGGAAGGGCGGGGTTGTAAGTGAGGGGCGAGGCTAAGGGGAGGGGAGGGGCCCAGGGGAGGGGGCGGGCCCTGAGGGCGTCAGGAAGGGGCGGGGCCGGGAGGACTGAGCCAAGACCCGCATTGTCCCTATCCTGTCTTATGTTCCCGCCCTCTAGGTGGAAACACCGTTGGCAGAACATTAACTACCAGTTCTTGGGCAAGAGGAAGAGACACCTAGTTCCCCTGCGTCCGTGAGAACTGGTGAGGTACAGGGCCAGAAGGGTGTGGTCTGTGGGCGGGACCTTGTGGAGGATGGGGTCGTGGGCGGGGCTTAGCTGGATGTGGGGAAGAGCAAGGCAAAGCATCACATGGGGCCCAGCCACCTTTAGCCTTGAGGTTGGAGGATATGAAGGTGTCAAGGTGCGTGGGAGGGTTCCCACAGGCTGGATGTGAGTCCCTGCAGAGTTATCCTTTCTTGTCCTTTTGCAACCACCACATATTTTTAAAAAGATTGACAGATATGACATTGAAATATCTAATCATCAGAAGACACTCAAAAAAGTAGAGTCCCAAACCTAATGCCAGTTCTGTGCCCATCATAGGAAGTTTTGGGGACCAGGATAAGTTGTTTTCTGAGTACCAGCTCAATCAGCCTCAGAGCAAGAGTGACTCCACCCCAAGGCCTAGTGATCAAACAGAATGAACAATGGGAAGGAAGACTGGGGATCTGGGAATCAGCTTGAAGGGTGCTGTCAAGGCAGTCATCTTGTGTGTGTCTGCATTCTTCACATTTCTATGCATCTCTAAAGTCAGTGCCCACCTCTAAGTACAATTGTTTATCTGTGTGTCCATTTATTTACTCAATAAGGGCTTATTTATCAAGGGCCTATTTTGTAGTTTGTGCTTGGTTTATACAATGTGTTAATCACTGGGTTCACATTGGTGAAATAAATGGTTGGGGCCCCTGCCCTTGTAGAGCTTACACTTTGGTAAGGAGGTGAACCATAAAGAAGAGTTAAACAGTGTGCTGTGTTGGAGACTAGGAGTGGGCCATCTCATGTGGCTACTTCATATGAGATGGGTGGGGACTCTGTCTTGCTTACAAATCCAGAATAGTGCCTGACACATAGTGGAACTCAAAAATGTTGAAGGAATGCCTGGGCTGGTCAGGAGTTCCTCTCTGTGGAGGTACATCTTAAATTAACCTTGAAGGATGAGGATCCAGCCATTTCCAGCCCCTAAGAAAAGTATTTTGGGTGGAGGAAGCAGCTCATATCTGGTTGCTGACCTCTTGTCTACTATCATGGAGAATTCATGTTACAGAGCCTTTGTTCCTGTCTGTTGTCTGTATGATCTTGGATGCCCTCGGGCAGGTTTAGACAGGGCCCCTCCAGGGTCCCTAAAGGTGAGGTTATTGCTGAGCTGATTCACTCCACTGGGCAACTCTGGCCTAACCAGCCCAGCCTGGCCTGGTCATTTCCCTGAAAACAATCTTTCCCTCAATGGCATCAGTCCCATGATTTCTGGCTCCCTCCCAGGGCATCATCCTGTGGCCTGTAAGGAAGTCCTTCACCCTGGCTAACCACAGTCCCTGCTGAGGTAACCTTGGCCTTGTCCTCTCATTTGGCCTCATGGAAGAGGGGTAAGATGGGCTAGGCCTGTAGCAGCAGGTCCTGCCTAGATAGAGAACACAATAAAAACCTGACAGAATGAGGGTGACAAAACCTGGCAACCCCAGGCAAGTGAACCTCAAAAGACAAAGATAATCACTCATCTTAGGATCCTCTGTCACATCCATAATCTCATTTAATCCTTCAACACCCCACTTTATAGGCAGAGAGGAAAATAGTGGCAGATCTGGGACCAGCACCCAAGCGCTTGATAAAATAGTAATAAGAACTACTGTTCATTGCACGTTCCTCTCTGCCAGGTACTATGCTAAAACTCTGCATACATTTTCTTCTTTAAGCCTAATCACAATGCTGTGAAGTGTTGTCCTCAGACGAGGAGACTGGGGCTCACAGCCATTGAGTGACTTGTCCAAATACGCCAGCTAGTTCTCAACTGGACCAGTTTGGGCTCAGGGAGTTAATGTACTCGTGCGATACTTCCTGTGCCCTCGGGTTTCCATAGTAGCATCACAGATACCTGTTTTCCAGGGATTTGGGGACACAGGCTTCAGGCTTTTCACATGATGATCCCAAAGCAGACTTGTACAGGTTGAGCAGAAAGCTGGCCTGGGACTGGCAGTACTGCGTGATCCACTGTCCCCTCTCTATGGATGAAGAATATCTACCTTTCCTCTCCCTCCTGGAGTCTCTGAGTTCCTGTCCTTCATGCCCCCAATAAAACACCTTCTGTCTCTCTTGGGCACTTTCCACTTTTTTGGGAGGAGGATGACCTGAGTTCTTTCTGGGGACATACAGGAGTTTACTGAACCCACAGGAGTGGGGGGCATCCTCCATTGCCTCACACTAAGTGCATCCCACCTCCAGTAGAGTAGATTGAATGAACCAGACCAGCTCCTGCTCCCCAGACTCTCCCCCTGCCACACAAAGGCAGAGACATACACTAGCTGACTAAAAGGTCTGAGGTGTGGGTGACAGAGTTTGTTTGGGGCACAGTGGGTCCTCTGATGGGTCAGCAAAGACTTCTAGGAGATCCCTGGAGCTGGTCTTGACAGGTGGGCAGGCACTGGGTGGGCATGCCCAGGAAGAAGGGCAGTGCAGAGGAAGGCTTGGCGATTTGTAGATTGAAGTGTTTGTCCCACTGAGGGAACCATGGGACTGGCAGCCAGGTGAGCCCTGCCTGAACTAAGGCAGTGGACCAGAGCTTCAGTGACTCAAAGGCCAGAACAAGGGATGATTGAACACTATGCAGGAGGAAACGAGGAACCATGATCTGGTTGAAGCAGGGGAGGGACATGGCTCAAGGAGTGGTCTCTGCCTCTTCATCGGGTTCAAGGCCTCAGGCTGTCTGTCCCTGTGGTTTCTCTTAAACACTGTCTCAGGTCCTGTCTGGGCAGTGGTCCTACCTGAGCCTCCCTGAAAGGTCTGGTGGGAGGTGCTGATGGCTAGAGGAAGAAGTCTTAGGGCTGTTCCCAGGAGCACCAGCTCTTGGGAACAGCAGACTCCCAATACCCCTCCCTCAGTGGAGCCCCGTCCCTGTGCTCCCCTGAACTTCTCCCCTGCCCTCTGCCCTCACCTAGATCATGCCACCATTGCCTTTGTTTGGAGCAGTCCAGTTGACTCTTCCCTGGGTTTCTTGTCTCCAGCTCTGTCTGCTCCTATCTGTGTCCACCAGAGCCTGTTTGTCTGTGTCTTATGGGTGCCTGTGGGACACCAGGGTGACCTCCAAGAGCTGCTGGAGTTCTAGACAGACATCCGGGTTAGAGATCCAGACTTCGGTTATTAGCATATAGATTCTCTCAGATACACATGGGGGGAGGCAGAGATCTTTTTTTCTCTGTCCAACACAAATTTCTCTCTAGATACAGAGATCTAAATGACATCCCAAAGGCACCTTAAGTCATCCTGACCCAAACAAACCACTCTTTCCACATGTAACCCTCTGATCTTGGTCTAGGTTTCCTGTGTGGGGTTCCTCACTCCTCAACCCAGTCACCCATGCCAGACGCTTAGTACCATCTTCAGCCTTTCTTCCTCCTCATCCTAACCTCCTTTCCCACATCCTGTCCTTCTGCCCCTGAACATCTCCTTATCTCTCTCCACCTTCCTCCACCTTTTGGTGCCATTTAAGAAGGTAAATCACTCATTTCCTTTGCAAACCATTTCTTCCTTCAGCCTTGAAGACACCCCTGCTTCTTATTTGTTCCCTCTTTATTGGCCACTACCAAATCTCCCTGCAGACTCCCCTCCCAGAGTATGAATATTGGAGAGTCCTGGTTCTGTCTTCTTGAGCCAAGTTTTTTCTCTAGTGGGACCTGATGGGGTCCTCATGGCTTCAAGCATGTTACCTCAAGAAGGGGCCTCTCCTCTGAAAAAAATAGGCTTCCCTGTACATTAACTGCTAGTCTGCCATCTCCATGGGTCTCCCAGGCATCTCCACCTTGAATTCCAAGGGCACACTCTTAAGCCCAGCACAGAGAGCAGCAGGAACAGGGATCTCAAGCGTTGCTAATATTGGCTGCTGTCCCTATTGCCCTTCCTGCAGGCCACATCATCTCTAGCCTGCAACAAGCCTGTCTTGTTTCCCTGCTGCACAGTAGGGAAGGAGGATAATCAGGTAGAGGGGACTCTGCCTGCACAAAGCAGAAAAAGCAGGAAGGAGAGTGAGGTGTGAGTGGCTGGGGTCCCAGATTATGTGACAGGGCTGGGTAGTGAAGACTTTAGTGCAAGGTGCAGGCTTGGTCCTGAGAGCAGGAGGGAACAGACAAAAACCAAGAGGAGTATGTTAGATTTCACATTTCTTTATCCCCTTCATTCATTCCTTCACTCATTTACTCCATTTATCAACAAATATTGGCAGAGAGTGTTGCTGAGTGGTAGAGCACATGAGGTTCTGGTTTTGATACCAGCACTGGGGGGATGGGGGGGGAGAGAGAGAGAGAGAGAAATTTATTGAGAGCCTTCTATTGGACAGTGACTCTGAGATAGTGGAGAACAGCTAGAGAGGCAGGAGTAGTGGCAGAGAGACCAGTGAAAAATGATACAGTTCAGCCTGGGTGAAAGAAGGGTCTTGCTTAGGGCATTGCTCCTGGAGGTGGAGATGGGGCAAATAACAAGCTGAGATGGCAGCGTGGTAGATCAACCCTGATTCCTGGCTTGGGAAACACAGTGGGAAGTGCTAGTGGGAGGCCTGTACCCAGAGGCAGGGAATGTGCTTTAGGGAATCTAGAAATGGTCTCAGGAGTGGTTTGATATGAGTAAATGGCAAGTAAATGGCTTCTAGACTAAAAGAATGGCATGTTCAAAGGCCTTGAAGTTGAAGGAAGCCCAGTTCTGAGGAACTGAAAGGCTAGTAGTTCCGTGGGACAAGAAGAAATGAGGGGGATGGGACTGGGAGCTTGATCTTCAGTCTGAGGAGCAAACTGGGAATGGATCACCAGGAATGTGAGGCCTCCCTTCACAGAAGGTGGAAAGGAGAATTTAAGAAGGGCTGGGAGGGGACACAGATGAAGTGTGTCTTGTGGGGAGGCACTGAAGCATGTCTCTCTGGGAAAAGTCACAAAGAACGCCCAGCCGGATACTTTGGGGTTGTAAGAGGAGAAGGAGAGTGTCTTTTTTCAGGGTTCTGGGGAAGAGACATATTTCTTTAGCATTTAAGGAATTAATTGAAGCCAAATAAATCCTACCCCACCCTCCAAACAATTCAGCAACCTTAGAACAGCCTGATCAGTCCCTCTACCACCTAGCCTAGAAAGAAGGTGCTGGAAGAGCCGCAGGGCTGTCTCAGGCTGTCCAGGTCCCCACCTTCTCCCTCTGGGTCACACAAGAAAGAGAAGGGAAGGCAATCGTCCTCTGGCCCAGAATTTCCCACAATGGCACCCTGTAACATTACTTAATGCCTCTGGGCACCCTGTGCCTTCAGGGCTGGGTTTTAGGGCTTCCTTTGATCATGTTAACCCCTTTATCTCACAATAATCCTACAGAATTGGTACTGTGGTCATTTTATAGTTGAGGGGATTGAGGTTTGGAAAGGACCTAAGACCACACAGTGAAGGAGCAACCAGAAGTGACCCAAGTGACTCCCAGGGTGCTCACTATACAGAGTGGTTAGAGCGAGGCTTAAGGGGAAGGGCTTTTCCAGGGTCTCTGGAGGTAGGAGAATGTGGTCCAAATTACTCTGGGCAAGAGGCTGAATGGGAAAGTGAGGGGATGAGGCTGGAGCTCATGGGGGAAGGAGTGGGATTGGAGCCTGAACTGGGGGGAAGTTTCAGTTTCCTTTCCCCTTTTTTTTTTTTTTTTTGAGGATTGAACTCAGGGGCACTCAACCCCTAATCCACATCCCCAGCCCTTTTTTGTATTTTATTTAGAGACAAGGTCTCACTGAGTTGCTTAGCACCTCGCTGTTGCTGAGGCTGGCTTTGAACTCAGGATCCTCCTATCTCAGCCTCCCAAACCACTGGGATTACAGGCTGGTGCCACTGTGCCCAGCTCAGTTTCCTTTTTGAAGCGACTTCCCCTAAGATGGGGATTTTGGTTGGAAAGTTGTAAGCAATACACATTCTACTGGTTTGGCCATTCCTTTCTCAAAGACACCCATGATCTGAAAAGAAACTAAAAGTCAGGAAGAGGTGAGGAGTGAGTCAGGAAAGTCTCATTGTGGCCCAGATAAACTGGGTTGAATTTCTGTTTACCTCATCAGGCCTTGGATAGGTAAGCAGGTGAGCTGGGAGCACATGCCTTTTTGCTAATGGGAAAGCTGCACCCCAGAGACAGCTCTCTTGGGTAGTGACTGGCACCACTGGTTTAGGCAGCCCCCACCAACATCCTCCCCTCCACACACATCTCTCTCCCTCTTCAGGGGAAGGAAGAGGAAAGAGAGAAACCAAAGTTCTGGGAGGCCTTAAATTCTGAAAGGGATTTTTCAGAATTCCTGTCCTTGTGATTTGGTGACTGGATAGTGTGTCCCAGTGAAGGACCCTTGAGGAGGCCCAAGGACCATACCAGGGTTCAAGGCCTATAATTAGCAGGTGGGCTGTGGACAACCAAGCCAGAGTCAAGGGAGCCCGGGCCCATGGGGAGCAGCCCTGGTTCTGGGAGTTGTGCCCTGGAGGCCTGGCCCTGTGCCTTGCCCACCACCACCACTGCTCTTCTCAACCTGAAGCACCTCTAGTTGCCTCCAGCCGAGCTGAATGCTTAGGGCTCCTAAAAACCACTTTTCTCCAGTCCTGCCCTCCTCCTTTTATCTTTCTTTCTTTCTTTTTTTTTGGTACCAGGGATTGAACCAGAGGTGCTTAACCACTGAGCTGCATCCTAGACCTTTCTTATATTTTATTAGAGACTCAACTCACTGAGTTGCTTAGGGCCTCGTTAAGTTGCTGAGGCTGAGTTTGAACTTAAGTTCTCTTGCCACAGCCTCCCAAATCACATGCACCACTGGGCCCAGCTTTATCCTTTTATCTCGCTCACATCCACATCCGTCTCATCAAGATTTGGTTTCCTCCTGTGAATGGGAACCATGATGGTGCACATCTCACTGGGTCCTGAGGTCATGTATGGAGAGCTGTCAGTACATGGCTGTGCATACAGCAAGCACATCACCAGTGCTAACAGTCATGACCAGTATTACTGTTGATTTTTCCTGCCTTTCTATAAATCTCCCCAATGCTTGGGAATCCCCATGATTCTCTACTCCAGGGTTCTTCCTATTCCAATCTATGACTCCTCCTAGGTCCTTTCCTGCTGCCTGCCTCACCCATGCAGAGCTCCCGCTGCATAGATACTTCCTGGGTGACCTCATCCAGCTCTTGGCTACAGGTGTCTCTTATTGGCAGTGATCAGAGGCCAGATTTCCTGGGATCAGTATTGATTTAAAACCTCTGCCTGGGCTGGAGATGTAGCTCAATGGTAGAGTGCTTGCCTAGCATGCATAAGGCCATGGGTTCAGTCCCCAGTACCACAACCCAAACAAACAAAAACCCCTCTGGGTGTTGTCTCTGTAAGGACACCAACCAGACTTTGGGCACTGGCTTTTAGCTCAGGAAATGTGTTTGGATGTGTGTACTTAAGCCTAAAGACTTCAGGCTGCTTCCTGATGTCCTCCTGAATTTTCCTTGGGTCTTTTGAATTCAGCAAGTTGAGACTCAGCAACTCCCCCACCAAGTCTTTTTCCCACTGATGCCCTGTCCCAGGCAATGGGTCACCTAAAACAGAAAATCGGGTGGCCCAGCATCACTCCCCTGTCCCCATTGTTTCTGCACCCAGCCAGTCTCTGAATCCTAGGATCTCATCTTCCAAACTTTGGCCCAGACTTGGCCCTTCCTCCGCCCACACCTGCACAGACTTCAGTGCTCCTGCATTGCTTCTCTCTAGGTTCTCCCTCCTTGGGCCTCTCCTCTGTCCCCTTAAGGCATTGCCTGTCTTTCCTACTAGATGGGAAATCCCTGAGGGCAAGGACCCACATGACTCACCACTTACCCTTTCTACACTTGAGCAGAAGGAGGGACTCTGGGAAGTCTTTGTGACTATGAATCAGGAGGCCCACCCTCTCACTGTACAGATGAGCAGACTGAAGCCCAAGAGGAAGGATGGGCTAACAGTCACATCAGGAGAAGGCCCACCTGGGCCAGAACTGAGGTCTCCAGGTCAAGCTGATGCCCCCAGGAGAGGATGGGGACTCTGGGGCTGGGAATTGGGCTTTGCCAAGCCACATCCTTTAGGGCCTCCAGCAGGACCTCCCATACTCTGATGTCTCTTCCTGAGGCTGTATATATGCGGGGCCAGGATCTGAGCCCTTACCGGAGAACTGGAACAGATAGGGAATGTGTGTCTGTGGGGTGTCTGGTCCCTGTAGCTCCTCTTCCACCTCCATCCCAGGTATCCTGTCCTTCGTATTCCTCCTTTCGCTGTCACTCCATCCTGGCAAAGGCTCACCTCTCAAAGGTTTTGACCCACCACAGCCTCAGTGACCCAGTGAGGCACACCTAAGCCCTTTGGGAACACTCACACAGTCACTCTTCTACCCCCACACTCACACTCATAGTCACACACCCAATCACAGACACAGTCACCAACACACAGTCTCAAGGAAAGAGGTACACACCCAGAAAGTCTCAGAGACTCACCAGGTATCACCAAAGTTCTCCCTCCCCCTTGAATACACAGAGCCAAAGAAAGATGCAGACTTGTACAACCACAAATATACACACCTGGTCTCTCTCTCTCTCTCTCTCTCTCTCTCTCTCTCTCACACACACACACACACACACACACACACAGAGTCACAAAGTCTCAACACAGACACAGAGTAATACATAGTCACACACAGAGAAAAACAGACACACACAGTTGCACACAGGCTCCCCCAGACACAGAACAATGGGCACATTGTCTGGGTTGGCAGCAGCTGGGAAGGAAGGAGCGGCAGTGTGGACGGGAGGAGTCCATAGGGCTGCTGTAGGACACCCACCCCCAAGCATACTAAGTCTCCTCCCTCTTCAAGAAGTTGGATTCTACTGGGACCTGGATTTTCTACGGGCTTGGGCTCCCAGGCACCTCCTCCCCAGCCTCCTGATTGTCTGGTGGGATGCAGTCCCCCCTCCACCATGGACCAGGCTCTCTAGCCACTCAAGATCTTTTAGCCCTGTTGCTCCTTCCTGCTTCTGGAATCCTCTGAAAAATGTGCCTCTCACCTCTACCAGGCAGCACCTGGAGATTAGGAATCCTGGGATCCCATCTTAACCTCTGACCCCACCCAACCCCTCCAAGACTCACACATCCTTCATCTAAGCCCTGCCAGCCGGTGCGGGCAGCGCCTGGCAGCATTGTGGGTTCCCTATTGTGGTGAAGACAGAGAGCAGGTCACGATGTCCATCCCTGAGTGGTAGCGGGTGCAGGAGTCACTGTACTGTCAGTGAGCTGCAGTGGGGGTATGGGGCTTTGTCCCCAAACTAGGTCTTCTTGCCTCCACTCTGACCAGGGAGATCCAGATTTCAACAGGAAATTCCTCCAAGGATTTTTAGCCTCCAGTCTCGATCTTTCCACACCCTTTCTCACCCTTCACTACTGTGTGCCCTTGAGCATGTCAGTTTCCCATTCTGAACTTCAGTGTTCTGGTCTGTAAAATGAGGGGCAGTGTTAATGAAGCTGAGAGTATTCTACAATCTCAGAATTGGGGTGGGGATGAGGATACAGGAGTGAATGTAGAATGTTGAAGCCACCTCAGCTTTCCCCACCCCTCTGTAGCCAGATCTGTGGGGAATTCCCAATTTCTCAGGCCCTGGGGTGTTTCCATACCTCACAGCCTCAGGCCTCCCAGGAGGTCTTACCAGTAAGAGGGAGGGAGGGACCGGCTGAGCTGTAGCACCACTTTGCTTCCTCCAGCCCCCATCCCTTTCCTCCTGGGGACTGAGGGTAGGCGGCCAGACAGACACATCCTGGGCTAGCCAGGACTCTGGGGAAGGAGAAGTGAAGAGAACCAAGGTCTCCAGCCACCTCCACCCTGCTCCTGCCTCCAGGCTCCCCACTCTCAGGCAGGGTCAGAGGTTGGGCTGGGCAACCTTAGGGGCTGTCTCCAAAGGACTCTCAAAGGTGCTGAGGGACCTTTGGTGGCATCCCATCCCTTCCCTTCAAACTGGAGTGTTTAAGGTCTGTTGAGCCCCTCACTGGGGTTCTGTTGCCTGTATGAGGTGGGGAGCAGAGCAGAAAGTGGGGGACACCAAACTCAAGGCAGACGGGTTACTTCAACGTCTCTGCGCCTCAGGCCCATCGGCCTCACATGGGGAGATGCCCGTTAAGATCACAGATCCCTCCACCCCACCCCCACCACACACACAGGAACTTTGTAGTGGGTTCAGGTCGAGGGCCAGAGAGAGGTGAATTTCTCTGTCCTGGCTGACGGACTGAGAGGAGGGACGAGAGACTGATGGACAAGCCTCACAAGTCTCTGACTGGAGTGACCGCGCGTTAAGTCACATCTCCCCTCCCGCCCCCAGGCTGGTAGCGGCAAGCAGGTAGGGAAGTGGATGGGACCTTTGACAGGTCTCCAGACCTTCGTGGCGCCGACCCAGCGCGGGGCCCCAAGGCTGCTATGATCATATTTTCTGGAGCATAACTCAGGACCAGCCGTCTGACGAGTCTGGGCATGTGAGCCCTTCGAAGAGTTCAAGGGGAGACTGACAAGGGCTGCAGTGCAGGACCAAGGAGATGGGGGCCACCCCACTGTGCGCGGACGCCCACCCTGAGAGGGAGGCGGTGAGAAGACGAACAGACTGCGCGCTTCTCTTTCCTCGAGGATGCCCTCTGTGTTCAGCTCGCTGAAGGACCGCTGCCTCTTCTTCCCACGACCGTCCCTACCTGCTCCTGGTAGTCGGGAGGGACTGGGGGAGACTGGACCGCCAGCGTCGCCCACTGCGCAAGTGGGGCCCGCGACCGACCCCGCCTCCGCCCCTCGATTGGGTGCTCATTTAAATGTCCGGCTCCGCCCCGAGCTCTGGGCGCATATATATAAGCGGCTCGGCGGGCGGCGGGCGGCATTCTGGCGCGGAGCGCGGCGGCGGCGGGCGCAGCTAGCGGGTCGGCCGCGGAAAGGGGGTGCAGCTCGCTTTCCCCCCGATACCCCTCCCCCTCAGGCGCCAGCCCCACCCCTCCGCCCGCCGGGCCGACCCCGCCGGACTATCCCCTGCGGCGCGAGCCCGGGGCGGCTCCGGGCGCCCCCCAGCAGACCCCCCCCCACACTATGGGCAGCCAGAGCTCCAAGGCTCCCCGGGGCGACGTGACCGCCGAGGAGGCAGCAGGCGCTTCCCCCGCGAAGGCCAACGGACAGGTGGGTGCGCTCTGCACTGCCGGCCCCAGCCCCCTCCTCTCGCGCCTCGCCCCCTTTAGGGCCCTGGGCCGGGGCCGCGCGCTTTGTCCGGCCCGGGACACGCGGCGCCCCCTCCCCCGCCCGGTCCCTTTGTTCTCGGCGCCGCAGCCCCCGCGGGCGAAGCAAGGGGAGGGGCGGGGAGGGGGCGCCGGCCGGGCCCCGCCGCCTTCTTTGTTCACGGTCCCGGCCCCCGGCGCTGTCCCCTGGCCGGCCCGAGTGCCGCGCGGGGAACAAAGGCGCTGGTGGGCCGCGCCAAGGGGGCGCCCAGGGGCTGCGGGGCGGGTGCCTGGAGGGGAGGGCATGCACCCGCACACACGACCTCGGTGGCCCGCGGTCTTTTTTGAAGGGGGGAGCCGAGAGGTGGGGAGAGCCTGGGGTGGGTGGGGGCCGTTTACACAAAGCAGGAGGCTGGGAAAATAGGCCGTCCAGGTGTAGAGAGGCAGCGCCCCGGGGCGGCTTCCCGCCCAATATCGCCTGGCAGGCTCACCCCTTGGCCCGGGATCCGCGGCCCGCAGCGGTTCCGTGCGGAATGGAGAGCGCGCCCCGGGGGAGGGGGGTGGGGGCCCCGGTGCCCAGCGCCTCCTGCCGGTGGTGGCCTCCGCGGCTGTCCCAGCGCGCCTGAGAGAGACGAAGGCGACGTTTGACGGGATTCCGGGTGTGGGGTGAGGCTGAAGCCAGACATGGGTCGCAGTGGATCCGAGTGGTGGACCCCGTTACCTGGAAAGGTCCAGAAGCGGGTTGGGGGAGGGGGAAAATAACGCCGGCCCTCACTGCTGTCTCCTCTGTCCTGCAGGAGAATGGCCACGTGAAAAGCAATGGAGACTTATCCCCCAAGGGTGAAGGGGAGTCGCCCCCCGTGAACGGAACAGATGAGGCCGCGGGGGCCACTGGTGATGCCATCGAGCCAGCACCCCCTGGCCAGGGCGCTGAGGCCAAGGGGGAGACCGCTCCCAAGGAGACCCCTAAGAAGAAGAAGAAATTCTCTTTCAAGAAGCCTTTTAAATTGAGTGGCCTGTCCTTCAAGAGAAATCGGAAGGAGGGTGGGGGGGATTCTTCTGCCTCCTCACCCACAGAGGAAGAGCAGGAGCAGGGGGAGATCGGTGCCTGCAGCGAGGAGGGCACTGCCCAGGAAGGGAAGGCTGCTGCCACCCCCGAGAGCCAGGAGCCCCAGGCCAAAGGGGCAGAGGCCAGTGCTGCCTCCAAGGGAGGAGACACAGAAGAGGAGGCAGGGCCCCAGGCTGCAGAGCCATCCACTCCCTTGGGGTCAGAAAGTGGCCCTGCATCAGCCAGCATTGAGCAGAATGAGTAGCTGGGTGGGGACAGGTGGGTGATCTCTAAGCTGCAAAAACTGTGCTGTCCTTGTGAGGTCACTGCCTGGACCTGGTGCCCTGGCTGCCTTCCTGTGCCCAGAAAGGAAGGGGCTTGTTGCCCCCTCCCAGCCACGTTCCCTTTTCTCCTCTCCCTCCTGTGGATTCTCCCATCAGCCATCTGGTTTTTCTCTTAAGGCCAGTTGAAGATGGTCCCTTACAATTTCCCAAGTTAGGTTAGTGATGTGAAATGCTCCTGTCCCTGACCCTACCTCCTTCCCTGTCCCCAGCCCTGCAGAAGGCAATTGCTGGTTTTCTCTCCCAGTTCTTTTCCAAGTAGGTTTTGTTTATCCCACTCCCCAATCCCTGAGCCAGAAGTGGGGTGCTTGTACTCCCAAACCCTGAGTGTCCAGCCTTCCCCCTGTTGAGTTTTTAGTCTTTTGTGCTGTGCCTAGTGGCACCTGGGCTGGGGAGGACACCGCCCCTGTCTAGGTTTTTATAAATGTCTTACTCAAGTTCAAACCTCCAGCTTGTGAATCAACTGTGTCTCTTTTTTGACTTGGTAAGCAAGTATTAGGCTTTGGGGTGGGAGGGAGGTCTGTAATGTGAAACAACTTCTTGTTGTCTTTTTTTCTCCCATTGTTGTAAATAACTTTTAATGGCCAAACCCCAGATTTGTACTTTTTTTTTTTTTTCTAATTGCTAAAACCATTCTCTTCCACCTGGTTTTACTGTAACATTTGGAAAAGGAATAAATGTCATCCCTTTAGTGGTGCTTTAATGAGTGGTCTTCTGGGGGTAAGGTGAGGAAACTGGTTGATAACTTAAGGAAAGCATTTTGAAAAGACAGGTAAGTTCGGGTTTTTTTTGTGGACCAGGTATCCAGAAGGCACACCAATGAATAGGAAGAACTGAAATCAACCCAGGGACACTGTCAGGAAACAAAAGCTCAGGAGGGTATAGAAATGTACCATTTTATTACAAAGTCTCACAAAAAATGAAAATAGTATCTTAGAAAGGAAGCTAGACTACCAACCTTCACCTGTGGAACTGGGGGGAAGACAGGGCAGTGTGAGTTTCTTGGCTCTCTTGAGGCCAGTGGGAAGATAAGAAAACAACCAATGGCTGATGTTAGGAGTTTGAAAAGTATAGGGGGGTCCCTGAAGACCCACCCATCCCTTCTAGAACACTTGGTAAGGGCACCTTTCCAAAGCTACTAAACAGACCCTTGTCATTTTAGGATTTTTCTTATGGTTACATCCTTTCCACCCAGATCTGCACTGTAGATGGTTCAAAAGACTTAAAGAGGGATGGGGAACAAGGCAACTGCTGGAAGTTTCCTCAACACAGCTGCCTTGGGATCAGGGCCCTGGTTCCTATCTAGTCCCTGGGGACATTTATATTTAATATATTTTATATAAATACACAGAGAAATAGAAAATATAAAAATCTGAGGGATTGGAGGAAAAAGGTGGGGAACTTGGCCAGAAGCCAAAGCTGGAGAAGTCTGCTCAGGCCAACTTGACCTCCTCTTTGACCCTGTGGAGAAAGCAGAGACTGGCATGAGATAAACCACCCTGAGACAAAAGTGTGGATACAATGCATTTCCACAGGACCCTGGCTGCCCAGGTGACTGCTGGGGGCTGGGACTTCCTAGCTCTGCCTAGAACTGCAGAGATAGACTGGTCCCTGAAAGAGGCCTTTGTAAGTGAGATCAGCTGTCCCTGTGCCTTCCCTCAGAATGGTGGGACAAAGGGGCTGATGCTCCAATGCCAGGGAGATGGCTGACAGCTTCTTCCTCACCCTTTGGCTTCTGGCTTCTCCTCCTTGGTTTTCTCCTCTTCTGTGACTTCTAGAATATAAGAGTGCAGAGATGGTCAAGGGTAGCCCCTCTGGAAAGACCCAGGGGGTCTTCACTTACCTAAAACCCCTTTCCCAATAGTACAGCTCATTGGACATAGAAAAGCCCATCCCAGGTCCTCCCAGTGAGCTCTGTTAAAAACAAACAGGTTGGACCGGTTTCCCAGCCTGCTAGAGTCAGAACCCAGTAGGCGGAGGCAGCCCCCTGGGAAAATGGGGTGAAGTGCTGAGAAAAGGGCTTGGGTGGTATGTGAAAGCCAGGCTCAGTCAGGCAGTAGAGATGACGGAGTATTTCATTGTTTCAGGGTTCTGCCACTTCTGGGAGCCACTAAAAGACCAAGGAGTTGAGTGGCCCCTAGGAGCTGGCAGGGCCTTAGTCATCTCCCTCCTCCTGGTGCCCTACATAGACTGATCCTCCTCCAGGGCTTAAGACCCAAGACTGGCCCAACCCAAACCCACCTTTCTTCTCCTCTGGGTCTTTCTCTTTTTCATCCTCTGTTTTGACTCTCTTGGCTTTTTTGAAGTTGGAAGAGTTTTTGCGGCCACCCTCTCCTTCCTCATCCGAGTCAGAGAATTCTTCCTCACAGGCAATTCGTTTGTCAGAGGAACAGACTTGGGAGACAGTGGATGGAAAGAATGGGTAAGGGAGCCAGGGGCAGTTTATCTCAGGATCTATGCCCAATACTCTCCTGTGTGTCCTCCAAGAGACTAGGGAAAGGGACCAAGAGAAGGAAAAGAGGGGACTCGGACTCCCTAACCTGTACCTAAAGGCACTTAAACTTGAAACAGGTGTCTCCACAGGCTGTAGCCTGGGGGAAATGAGTGGAGGGAAGTCAGCTTCCTACTGAATGGAAAGGTACAGGGCCCTGGGTCTGGGTCTTACTTGAGATTCGCTTGTCAGGGTCTTCTTCGTCCTCATCACCACTCTCCTCTGGGATGGCATCCTCAGGAATGGCCTGCATTTGGACCCCAGGTGCATGGGGCAGCATTCTCAGGTTCTCAAAGAGCCGCTGTCTATGACCAATGGGAGAAAGGGTGGCTGGGCTTTGGTTAGAGACAAACCAGAGCCTGGAATCCTCAATCAAAAGGCAGCCGGGGATATACTCACTTTATCTTCTCCAGGTACTCATTCGTGTTCTGGTTAGTCATGTTGGAAGGACTGATGTGAAGCTTGAAATCTGGTCCAAAGTACTCGAAGTAGTCATTGTATGGAAGCTCTGGTTGGGGCAGGGAGAAGACAGTCAGAGACCTAGCTGCCACAGGACCCTGAGAAAATCATCTCGGTTTCTCTGGGTCTGTTCACCCATCAATAAAAGAGAGAAGATGCCTCTGAGGTAGGGTGAAACTTGGGTGCCTCCAGGATTTTAATCTCTGTAACACCATTCTCCAATGTACATGCTGTGGCATATGTGTCACTAGGAGAGGAAGGCCCAAACCAGTGGTTTAGGACACTCATTATGAGCATTCCTTTAGCTCATAAACCCAGTTACCCTATTGAGTAGGGTATTCCAAAGCTGTAAATAATTACTGATAATTTCTGCCCACACCCAAAGCAGGAGGGTGACCATCAAAAAGGACTAGTGAGAAAAAACCCATGGCTATGGTCTTGTCACAAGAAGTGTCAGAGGAGAGGTCCTGTGACCAATGGGTATAAGCTTGTGACCCTAAGGGCACATGAGCACCAGCTCCTGCCCGGTACAACCTGGCCCTGGAACTAGTACCATTGGGGATCTCTGTGTCCAGAGCCACAGCTGTTTCGTATGTCCAGCACCGGGCCACATTACGAATGGTGTAACCACCTCCTCCCAGCATCAGCATAGGCAGGTTGAAGCTCTTGACAAATTCCACACACTTGGCATGCCCTTTGGAGGAAAAAGGGGTTCTGGGTTACCGGAGCACTCAGCAGGACCCTGCCCACCCATGTTTGTACTACCTGCTCTCACCTTTGATGGTCAGATTGAAGCAACCTAACCGATCCCCAGATAGGGAATCTGAGCCACATTGTAAGACCACCGCACTAGGCTGGAACATCTCCATTACTTTGGACATGACCTAAAAGGACACATCCTGGTCACCATCAACCTCAAGAAAAGCTATATGAGGTTCAGGGGTAGAAAGTGTGGGTAAAGCACTTTGTTTCTTATCACTCACTCATATCTTTCTACTGTCCCTCATGCTGTGGGGTAGAGAAGTGGGAGTTTTCTATTTGAAAGGATCTCTAAGACACTTCTAGCTCTAATAACTGAACCTCGAATGGCCTCGCTGTCACCTCCCTAATCTTTATGTCATTGCCCAAGCTCTAGTGCCACTTCCTTTAGGAAGCTTCCTAACCATTAACTACATCCGCTTTCCTCATTTGGTCCTACAGTCTTTGAGCCTCATATGGCAAGGAGGCACTTTACTTTTGTCTATCTTGTTCTCACTAGAGTCTAATGTTACACAGGACTGAAACCATAACTCAGAAACTTCTGTCACCCTTACTACTAGTTAGGCACATAGTAGATTACTCCTTAGGCCACACTCAACAGTTTCCTGTTCCTTGTAAATAAAAACTGGACTTCATATGCATGGCACTCAACGCTGCCTTTGAAATGCAGACTCCAACATCCATTTCCAACCCTCTGCCTACACATCTGTCTACAAGCTGCTCTATACTGGTACTTCTGTACTTGGGCAGGTGCTGTTCCTTCTACCAAATGCCATTTCTTCAGCCCCCACCTCCTTCTTTACATGGGCACCTCCTTGTTTTTCAAAGTTCAGCTCAAATGTAACCACCTCCATGGAACTCATCCTGGACTACCTTCTTCCCAGCCCAGGCAGCAGTTTATCTCACTCCTCTGTTCATCCCTCAGAAACACAGGCACTAGGCCAGCCTGCCTGAGGACTCCTGCTGCAAGCCTGGCCCCAGAATCCTGAATGGGCTTTCCCAGACAAAGCCAGTCTGCAAGGACTGGAGTAAGTCTCTTCTTCAAATATGCAGACATCAATGTAAAGCAACAAGAAACAAAAAAATCCAGGAAGCACAGCACCACCAAAAAAATAATAATTTCCCAGGAGCTGATTCCACAGAAATGGAGATATAAAACAAATATTTGGATGATTTCTGTTGCCCTAACTGATCACACTACAATGGGTTGAAACACCTCTCACTTCCCAATTAGCTGTGGGAAGGGAAGCCTAAGATATGGTGGGGTGCTTTGCTACCCTTCCCCTAGACCAATCCCACCTGTACCCAAAGGGGAGGATTAAGTCACTTACCGGCTTGAAAATGGCCTCATAGGACTCGTCATCAATCCCATCTCGGAGTGGGTAGTTAACAGCATAATACTTGCCTTTGCCAGCCCCAATATCCTAATCAAGAGGGACATTAAAGGAAAACTGAAAGATGAAGCTAAGAAGGAGTTCAGGATGGGGCTGAAAGGCTAAGGAAAAAGGTGACAGTTCTAAGAGAGTCAAGCTGGGCCATTAGGTGGCCAAGACAGGGCAGAGTACCTTGGGTAGTGTCCTTTCCTTCACTGGCAAGCCCAGCTCTCATCTCTGGACATACCACTGAGCCTGCACCAAGACTGGGAGCTAATTATGGGGCCAGAGATTGAATATCCTACCCCACAGCAAAGAGTTCTGCCTTCAGATTGGGTTAGACTGGCCAGCAGTTGGATCATAGAAATAACACCCACCCCAAATAACCCTTTCTTTTCCAGTTTCACTGCACACTCCTCTACCCTTGTTCTCTCCTAGATCTCTAGGAAGGTATGCAAGGGCAAAGAGTAGAGAAAAGATCTTTCAATTAATTTAAGAATAGTAAATGCTCACTTATCCTAATGCTTGCCATAGCAAACTGAATTAGAGCCACTTTTTTACCCAAGGACTACTAGCACAGAAAGTGGCCGATCTCAGTGTAGGTGAACAGAAGCAAATAGAACAGTTCTATGGAGGAGCTTCAGCAGGGACATGTCTATTAACCATTCCACGTCAGATGCAAAGTTGCACATACTTTTCTGGGTCGAGTCATTCGCTTTTAGCCAGATGATCAAAGGAGGAAGGTGATGTTAAAATGTTAAGAACCCTTGAGATGATCCATAAAAGTCCTAATTCCTAGCCTCAAACTCAAGCCTATGGCACAATAGAATAGTGTGATACAACCCAGTGACCACGAGGAAAGTACAGTGAGCCAGGAGACCCCGATCCTCCTTTGACCCCTTGTCTCATCATTCCCTTCCTTCAGAAAGGGAGGAAAAGTGACTGTGGCAGGCAGCCCAGACTGGAGTGCAATGTTCTAAATGGCAGAAGAGGGGGGAATGGTTTTTAGTGGCACAGAAAAGGAGAGTTAGAGCTGGTAGCTGAGGGTGAGCTGGTTGGCCCCTAAAGGGAGTTCTCACCCGTAGGTCCCCAGTTCCTGGGAAGTACTCTCCATATTTATGAAAGGACACAGTCATGACCCGGTCTGTGGTATAGAAGGCCTCTTCCACGCCATCGCCATGGTGAATATCAATGTCAATATACAGCACCCTCTGGTGATACCTAGGATCAGAAGTGGGTCAGGGGTCTGCGGGCTCTTTGGGGATGGGACGCGCCAAGGGCGCCAGGTCCCAGCTTACCGGCCTGGCTGCCTCCCTCAGGTATCTCTAAGCACCAGAGACGTGGAAACTGGCTGAAGGAAGGTGGAAGAGCGGCCGGGTGTCTCCAGAGGCCTGACCAATCCGACCAAGTCCGATCTTCCTACTCTACAGCCAGGGTCAACTCCAGCCACACAGGGAAACTCTGGAGGCAGGATCTGAGCAGTGCCTGCCCCTGATCTTGCCGTGGGCTCAGATCAAATCAAGACCCCGTCAAGGAGAGAATGGCCAGAGACACTGAACACATCCTAGCCAGCATACCATAGGAAAAGCAAACTAGGGAGGCAAGCCCAAGGGGAGAGGGAAGTGGGAACCTGGCCTAAGGTGCTCCTCCAAGAGACAAGGCCAGGCAGGCATACTTTAGCAGTTCCAGGATGGCCAAGACGATATCATTGACGTAACAGAAGCCTGATGCCTCGGACTTCTTTGCATGGTGCAGGCCCCCAGCCCAATTCACAGCAATGTCTGTCTGCTGCTTATTAAGTTTCACAGCACTTGCTGGGTGTAAGAAGAGAGAACATAAGCTTGTTACTAAGCTGCACTCCCCTTCCCCCAAGAAGCCCAAAGAACCCGAGTGAGAGATAGGACTTGCCTATTCAATAGCTGTATTGTACAACTCACAAGGTAGCTCCCTCTCTCCTACCATAATTTCAACAGGGAATAAACAGGACACTGGCTACTCTTTTTTTTTTCCCCCCTTTGGTACTGGAATTGAACCCAGAGGCACTTTACCCCTGAACCATACCCCCCTCCAGACTTTAATTTTTTTTTTGAGACAGAGCCAGGTGCAATGGTGCATGCCTATAATCCCAGCAGCTTGGGAGGTTGAGGGAGGAGAATCATGAGTTCAAAGTTGGCCTCAGCAATTTAGTAAGACCCTAAGCAACTCAGCAAGACCCTGTCTCTAAATAAAATACAAAAAAAGGTTGGTGATATGGCTCAGTGGTTAAGAGCCTCTGAGTTCAATGCCTGGTACAAAAAAAAGAAAAAGAAAAGAGAATTTAAGTTGCCAAGTCCAACCCCAAACTTTTGATCCTCCTGTCTCAGCTCCTGAGTCACTGGTATTATAGGATTACACCACAGTTTCCAGTGACACTGGCTACACTTTATAAACTATCTTCCAAACCAAGGATGGTAAATCATTAGTAGGCATTAGAACTGATTTAGAGGGTCATGACTAGTGTGTGTGTATATACATTTTTGGTACTGGGGATTGAACCGAGAGGTGCTTTATCACTGAGCCACATCCCCAATCCCTTTTGTTTTCTGAGACAGGGTCTCAAGTTCCTTAGGGCTTTGCTAAATTGTTGAGGGTAGCCTGTAACCTGTGATCCTATAATCTCTGGGATTATAGGCATGTGCCATTGCACCCAGCTCTAAATATTCTTAGAGATAGACTAGAATAAAAATATAACAGTAAGGGTAACAGTAACTGCTCTTCTGTGAAAACTTTGGCATTAGAGTGAATGAATGTGTGTGCAAATGCACACACACACTCATAACTATCCTGGACTGCATGTGTAAAGGTACTTCTTACTGTAGTTCATAGTAAAAATTTTGGAAAAAATAGTAAAAATAGTGTAAGTCCAAAGTAGAAATAGATCCAAAATGAAGTGAGAAACACACACCCATGAGTATCTGTGGCAGTGTTGACTTTTGAGCAACAATAAAAGCATAGAACAATCCAAATAATCTAACAAGAAATGACAGAATATATCAAATAAAGTAGTACATAATCATGCAGCCACTGTAGAATACTACAGAAACAGTGTGAATATGGGTCATTTTTTTTTCTGTGCATATCTTTGTTTTCTGAGGTTATGTTAAGGGAAGGATCATAGAAAATGATCATAGAAAAATAAAGTCATGTACTACATAACATTTGGCTCAACAACAGACCACACAGACAACAGTAGTTCCAAAAGATTAGGAATGAGCTGAAACACTACTACCTAAGTGAAGTTATAGACCTGTGTTTTTTTTTCCCCCCACAATAGTGGGAATCAAACCCAGGGGCTCACAGATACTAGGCAAGCACTCTACTACTGAGCTACACCCCCAGCCCTTTTTTATTTTGACACAGGGTCTCACTAAGTTGCTGTGGCTGGCCTCAAACTTGTAAACCTTCTGTCTTAGCCTCCTGAGTAGCTGAGATTACAGGCATACACTGTCATGCCCAGCAAGCTGTAGCCTTCCTAACATTGTAGTACAGCTCATTACTCACATGTCTGTGGTGATACTGGTATAAACAAACCCATAGCACTGCCAGGCATATAAAAGTATAGCACATACAATCATGTACAATACGTAATACTTGATAATAAGTGATCATGTTACTGGTTTATGTATTTACATTCTAGTTATTTTAGAAAGTACTTCTACTTATAATAAAAAAAAGTTCGCTGTAAAATGGTATGCTGTGTTAGCAGCAGCCTCATGTTTACTGCATTTCTTGATTACGTCATTTCCTCTGGTGCTTGATCTAATCTCACACTGTTTTGTACATCATGACCTAGGAACAATAGGCTACACCGTACGCATCCTATATAGCTTAGGTATGTAGTAGGCTATATCATTTAGGTTTGTCTAAACACACTCTATAATGTTCATACAACAAAACTGCCTTAACAACACACTTCTCAGAATGTGTGCCCATCATTAAGCAACACATGATTGTTTGCTAAGAAAGGATTTAGAGTAATCCTACAGGTAACCCAAGTAGAAGTGGGAGACACATGGGGAATATTTATGACCTCTGAAGGTAATTACCATATTCTTCCATAAGATACCGATGACGACACTTCCATTTTTATAGCACTTTGCAATTCACAAGTGCTTTCACATATAGTGTTTGAACAACCCCTTGAGGTCTGCAGGGAATTTCTTTTCTTTTTTTTTTTTAATTCTTTTAGTTGTTGATAGACATTTATTTTATTTATTTATTTTTATGTGGCGCTGAGGATCGAACCCAGTGCCTCACACATGCTAGGCAAGCGCTCTACTACTGAGCCACAATCCCAGCCCGAAATTTCTGTATATAAGATCTCTTGGTAGGAGAGGGCAGGGAAGAACACCTTTTAGTATCATGTTGGAAAATAAATGTAGGTTAGGATCAAACCAAAAGGAAAATTCAGAGCTAAAACAAAAACCCACAGGACCATTCTCCATGGCTACAGATTAGCCCTACCAGGATATTTTTGGTACTGGGGATTGAACCCAGGGCGCTTAACCATAGAGCCACATCTCCAGCCTTTTTAATTTTTTGAGACAGGGTCTCACTAAGTGTCTTAGGGCCTCACTAAATTGCTAAAGCTGGCTTTGATCCTCCTGCCTCAGCCTCCTGAGTTGCTGGGCTTATAGACATACACCACCATGCCCAGCCCTACTGGGATTATGGCCTAGAAGAGCCCAGCACAACCCTTGGGGAGGGGATGTATATTCCTTACCGACAGAGCCACCAGTAGACAACTGACAGAATTCAAACAGGCCATCGAATACTGGACAGTCCTCACCAACATTGACTTGAAAGAAATAAGCAAAAGGTTAGTTTCCATAATTTCCTTCAGGTTTTGTTTAGATATTTATAAAATCAAAAGGTCTGTGTTCTAGTCCAGGTTCTATCACTTACTAAGTTGTTTCAATTCTTTGTACTTTAGCCCATTTCCTATAATAAACAATAATGATAACCACCTCACACAACTGTTGAGATAATTAACAGAAATCTTTTTCTTTGCTTTTTTAAATTTTATTTTGAGATGGGGGGGGTGGTGTCTCACTATCTTGCCCAGGCTGGCCTCCAAAAGCTGGGCTCAAGTAATCATTCGGTCTCAGCCTTCCCAAGAGCTGGGACTATGTCACATGCTCAGCATGAGAAATCTTACATGGAAAAGCATCTAACAACTTGGAAAACACAAGTTCATTCCTTGAAGAAGAAAAATTTAGCTTCTTCCAGTCTTGAGTTTGTTCCTATACTTCACTCCAGCTGACCAACAAGGAAGTGAAGAACACAGACCTGCCTACCTATCATTCACTAAGGGCCTACAATGTGCCAGACACTGTTAAATGCTTTAAATGCCTGATACATTTATCCTCACACAATCTTCTGGGAGAAACAAGCTCAGAGAGATGAACTGCTAACAAATGGTAGAGGCAGTGTTCAAGCCTCAAGCTTTGGTTTGTCTGTTCTAAAAGTCTGTGAAGACAACCCTATGAGCCAAACAAGACAGATATCGACCCCACTGTGCAGAGGAACAAAGAGAAGTTGAGCGACTTGCCCAAGGTTATAAAACCAGGTAGTGGCAGAACCAGAATCAGCATCCAGGTGTCTTGTCTCCCACAGTCCAGTGCTCTTTTTTCACTACACCCACAAGTGAGTAAAATTATTTCAGGCCTACAGAGGTAAAAGTACAACCTTGTACATAATGTGGAAACACATGCAAACACTGATGCAAATAAAGTGAAAAAGACAGGAAGGAAAGCACACCTGGAGGTTGTAGACTCCTAGAGCTAGAGAGAAACCCTAGGGCTCCAAGTCTCTCACATGAAAGGAAACTGCTGAGACATCAATGATATACAGGAAGTTAAAGGAGGAGTGGGATAGATCCTTATTCTCTTGACCCAGCCTTTTTACTGCACCTGCTGTGGTCAACATTGGTTCCCAAAGTAGAGCAAGGAGGGGTCCTGGGATGAGGAGGTTAGGAAGGGCCAGCTTGGATTATGACACAGCCAAAGCTCAGCATTTCCAATAACCACAAGAGTTACCAACGCTGGCACTGCCCTAACTTGGAGGGTGCCCAAGTTCGGGTGCTCTGAGAAACAGCGGCTACATAAGGAAGCCAGCAGTGGGTAGCTCTTCCTCGCTTCCTGGGTAAATACTGAAAGGCTGTTTTGTCAATAAGAACTTTGGTCCATGCGAGCAGGCTATTTATCCACTGGCACCTGTTTTTCCCCTTTGCAGTGGGTTCTGCCTACTTGGGTTTCCAAAGTTTTGTTTATATTCTCATTTGGGATGTGAAGTCCTCATAGAACATGAGATGTTTTACATATGAAAAAATATATATATTTCCCTTCAGGGCTCGAATCTAAAACATGGCTCAAACAGCCAGCCCATTTATTCTTAGCTCATTGGGTTAAAGGTGGAAAGGAGGCAAGTGGGAGAGCAGACTGTCACTTGAGCTATTTCTGTAGGATTTCCCTCTATCCACTATAAACACTTTTCTCATTCTTAAGTTAGCTTTATACCAAAGAAAGATAGTTAATGAAGGCATATGCTTTTTAAGAGATGCATAGGATTAAACATTGACTTTCAAATAGAGTTTATACCTTGATGATGGTGGTCATGGAATGGGGCCAGTGGAAGAGAAAGGGTATGTGGACCCAGGAGACTTCAATCCATCAATCATATTTTCTTAAGCTGACCACTGAGTACCTGGATGTTCATTATTATTTTTTTCTACCCAACATGTATGTGACCAAGTGCCCTAGCTGCTATTTGGGTGTAACAGAAAGGTATAGGTAAGAAGAAACCACAACTTTATTTTGAGCAGGGGGAATAATACAGCACTTAACAGCTATATTCTAGTCTGAATCCTGCTCTATTCATGAATTTTTATGTGTTTTGTATGTCCAAAATATTTTATATGCATAACATTTAGAAGTACAACCAGTCATCCTTCCATCTCTAGGGGGATTGGTTTCAGGATCCTCCTCAAATACCAAAATCTGTTGGATAGTCAAGTCTCATATAAAAAGGCATCATATAATCATATAAAATCATATAAAAAGGCATCACGAATAATCTATGCAGGTCCTCCCATATACTTTTTTTCTTTTTTTTGAAACAGTGTCTTGCTAAAATTGCCAAAGCTGAACTCGAACTCCTGGACTCAAGCAACCGTTTGCCTTGCCTTCCAAGTAGATGGGGCTACAGGTATGCACTATATCCAGCTCCTCCCATATACTTTATTTTATTTAATTTTGGGGGGGACATGCTGGGGATTAAACTCTAGGGCTCTCAACCACTCAGCCACATCCCCAGCCCTATTTTGTATTTTATTTAGACACAGGGTCTCACTGAGTTGCTTACACCTCACATTGCTGAGGCTAACTTTGAACCTGCAACCCTCCTGTTTCAGCCTCTAGAGCCCCTGGGATTACAGGCATGAGCCACCACACCCAGCTCCTCCCAAATACTTTAAATAATCTTTAGATTATTTATAATACTTAATACAATGTCAATTTTATAATATGCTGTTTAGGAAATGACAAGAACAAAGTTTGTGCATGTTTAATACAATTTTTTTTTTTTTTAATCTACAGTTGGCCGAATCCACTGATGCAGAACTCAGGGATATGGAGGGCTGACCATACTCCAGAATGTGCAATGTTCCATTCTCTTGTCTACTAACACTTTGCTATGTAACTCTTAGACAAATCATTTCAACTCCCTGGGTCTCAGTTTATGTCCACAGAATGAACAAGAATGTCATACAATATTTTATCTCCACAAATTCCTTCTATCATGTTTTCACTATGAGCCCTATGTTCTAATTATCTGCTCCAAAACTTGCATTGACTCATGTTTTCATTTTTACTAATTAAATATTAGGTCAGAACTCGTGATCAAGGCTTTCAAAATCTCAGTTTTCAAAATCTATAGTTTATAACATTCGAGCCAAGAGTAAAGAAACCAGTCTTATTTGGTCTTACCAAAAGAGTCAATACTGTGAGAGATGGAGGAGGAAATTAGAAATAAATAAATATTAATATTAAATAGATTAGGTATTAATGAATGTTTTTAAACATAGTTCTTATATTTCTATTACTGTCTTGATTATAAAGCACTGCGCTGAGTGACAGCAAGTCTTTGCCTATTTTGATCCTCTAAAAATGCTATAAATCAAGTCAGTAAGGTATCCTGAAGTCCTCAGACATTCCCACCACTTATCCTTTGCACCTCTATTTCCAATGAAAGAAAAATCCCAGACCTAACTTTTTTATTTTTTTGAGATGGGGTTTATGCTGCCCAGGCTGGCCTCATCATCCTCCTGCCTCCACCTTACAAGTAGCTGGAATTACAAGCACATGCCATTGCACCCAGTCCAGACCTAATTTTTGTGAGGGGGAGGGAGTAGTACTAGGGGTTGAACCAAGGAGTGCTCTATCATTGAGCTATACCCCCAGCCCTTTTTTTTTTTTATTTTGAAACAGGTCTTGGTGCATTAACCAGGATGGCCTCGAACTTGTAATCCTCCTGCCTCAGCTCCCTGACTCACTGGGATTACTGGCATGCACCATTGCACCTGGCTATTGTATTCCTCTTAAAGAGGAAAATAACACTTTTAGGGAGACTAGGAGACTTACTTAAAAACACATACCTAAGTGGGAGAACAAGCATCAAAATAAGCATGAAAAGTTCATTTTCTTGCTTCAATACCAATCTGCTTCTCCAATGAGAATCTATTCTGCTGACCCTTGCCCTAAAGAGTCCAGCAAAGGAATTTTCTCACCATGAAAGCAAAACACCTAAAAAATCTGAGTGGAAGTGACTTGTCTGGTCAGTTAAGAGTCAGACCTGGGCCCTATTATCTATTGTCCACTTCCCAGCTCAGGGCTTTTCCCATTACAATTATAGGAGGCAAAAGCTTCTGGGGTTGTGGTTAGCAAAGAAATTTAATACTTCAAGAAAGGTCACTGTAGTTCTGTCATTGTTACCACTGTGCAGTTATTACAACTAATAAGTAACATTCTTCCTTTCAATCAGGCTACCTTGTGACCAGTATTAATAAACAAGTACCACAGATTTCCTGATATCACAATACAAACTATCATAAATTAATCAAAATTTCTGGACAATACTGTTATAGTATATTGTGTGAGGCCTTAGGTGCTAAAAAGATAATTTCTAAAATATCTCAAGGGAAAATTTGGGTATTTAGCTCAGTGGTAGAGCACTTGCTTAGCATGTGCAAAGCCCTGGGTTCAATCCTTGATACTGTAAAACAACAACAAAAACTAAATAAAAATAAATAATTTTTAAAAAGCAAATAAATAAATAACACAAGGGAGACGTCAAATGTGACAGTTTAGTCCCAAATTCAACAATTCTCCCCCCACAGCTAAAGTAATCCCCACAATTCCTCCAAACAGGACTTGAAACTCCCAAATAGGGGCTGGGGATGTGGTTCAAGTGGTAGCGCGCTCGCCTGGCATGCGTGCGGCCTGGGTTCAATCCTCAGCACCACATACAAACAAAACAAAGATGTTGTGTCCGCTGATAACTAAAAAAAAAAAAAAAGAGAGAAACTCCCAAATAGGTCCAAACCTGTTTCTGAGATGGGACCTGTTCTGGAGTTTCAAGTCCCAGACAATAGGGTAGAATCACCTCATCTCCAAGATCACGTCATCTAGAGTCTATCCTGAGTGGTCCCTAAATTCTGAATTAATACTCACAAAGTCAGAGCATTTATAGGCCTATGGAAATCAGAGATCACGTGGCTCAGTTCATTTCACAAAAGAAAAATCTGATGGGAAGGGACTTGTTCGGACAGTTAAAGAGTTAGACCTGGGCCCATGTCTATTGTCCACTTCCCAGCTCTGTGCTTTTCCCATTACAATTATAGTACTCTTGGTACAGAGTGTTATAAACCTAATTGGAAAAAATCCAACATCTATTATTTACAATTAGGAAATAAGGAAAACCAGACCTGAGAAAAAAGAAGTACTTGGGCACCCTTGAGGGGTAAGGGAAATCAGCCGTCAGTGGAATGGGAGGTGCAAGGAAGGTAGGGCAGGCCTCTCTAATGGAACGTGAGATCTGACTGGGGGCCCGAGAGTGGGAAGGAACAGAATGGACTTACATCTCTGCATCTGCTTGCTATACTCAGACATGTTATCTGGACGAATGGAGCGCAAGAATTTGATGTAGTCATCACTGTGGTACTTGGTCATCTCCTCAGCATTGGCTTTGTGAGGGCGCTAGAGGGCAGAAGGGAGAGAGGGCAAGTTATTCTTTATTTACCCCCAAACAAAACTGTTATTTACTTTCTCAGATTTTTAATTTTTTTTCTTTTTTTGACCATTTCCAGGCGTCACTCTAGTTGAACACCTATATTTTTGCCCAGCACTGAGCTAGGTGCTGGACAAAAAGAAATAACTGATTAGACTCAGACTTTAAGAAACCTACAATCTAATTAGGTAAACAAGATTATCAAAGACCAGGACTGCAGCTCAAGTTCTGTTTCTTAGGCAAGTTACTATCTCAGAAGTCACAATTTCTCATTTACTAAGTAGGGACAACAACTACTAACTATTATGAGAATCAGATGAGATCATTAAATCTCTATTTGTAAACTATAAAGTGCTTTATAAATTCGTACTTCTTTTTTTTTTTGTTTTGTTTTTTTGATGCTGGGGATTGAACCCAGGGCCTTGTGCATGTCAGGCGAGCACTCTACCAACTGAGCTATATCCCCAGCCCCAGTACTTCTTTTCTTTTTTTTTTTTTTTTTGGTCGTGCTGGGGATTTGAGGATTGAACCCAGGGCAGTGAGCATGCAAGGCAGGCACTCTACCAACTGAGCTACATCCCCAGCCCTCCCAGTACTTCTTACTATTAGATATAACAATATATAATTATGGTCCAAGTGGTTCCAAAAACTTAAGAAAAAGGGATGACTAAGGACAACTGAAATGGATGAGCAATCCTTTATAAATCATCACACCAAAAATTCTGATCACCAGCTGGGGAAGTGGCTCAAGCAGTAGTGCGCTCGCCTGGCATGCGCAGGGCGCTAGGTTCGATCCTCAGCACCACATAAAAATAAAATAAAGACGTTGTGTCCACCAAAAACTAAAAATAAAAAGTAAAAAAAAAAAATTCTGATCACATCCACCCAAAACTTCTTTGACATGATAATTTCCTGGTCATCCTAACATTCTGATTCCTCCTTCCCAACACTCTCTTTTCTTCCTCCCATCACTTAAAGATTATTAAAAACATCCACAGGGAAAGTAGTAAGAATTGGCTCTAAATATCAAGTTGTTTGTCCTACACTAACTCCTTTATTCTCCTTGACAAATGCGACCCTAACTCTAACTCCATCTTAGTCTATATTCTGTACTCTGGATTCAAAATTCCAATAGATTTCCAGTGAGCTCCACACAGGCCTTTAAATTCAACTGGACTCAACAATTTGTGACTGACGATGTAGAAGCACTCAAATTCAACGTTCCAGAACTTTTACTATTTCTATTAATAAATCCAACATACACTCAGGCTGAAAACTTAAGTATCACTTTAAACTCTGCCCTTTTTTGCTTTACTATCGCAAACCAATGCCAGTCCCTCTCACTATACTTCCATAATCTTTTAATAGTTCTTATTTTGGGAGGAGGGGATTGAACCCAGGGCCCTGCACTTGCTAAACATGTACTCTATTACTGAGCCACTCTCCCAACCCCAATACTTGTATAATCTTGACTGCATCCACCACCCCTATTTCTTCTATCGCTCTTTCCCAGATGTCTTGTTCTCACCACCATTCACCCAGTTGCTTAAGACAGAAGCCAGAGTATCACCTTTAATTCTTCTCTTTCCTCAACCACTACATTAGACTTCGCTTAAACTACACCAATATATCTGTCAAGTCTGTCCACTTCCATCCTCAGGCCATCACCTTTTGGGCTTGGCTTGGATTCTGGCAGCAATCTCCCACCTGGTATTGGACCCAATTGCCAGATTCTTTTATTTTTAAGTACTAGGGATTAAACCCAAGGGCACTTTACCATTGAGCTACATCCCCAGCCCTTTTTATTTTTAATCTTGATTTAGGGTTGCTAAGGTTGCCTCAAACTTGCTATCTTCCTGCCTCAGCTGGGATTAAAGGTATGCGTTATCACCCCAACAACCACCAGATTTTTTTCAAGTCAAACTTTATTTTTTTATAAAGGTTGCCCACTAACAAAAGTTATTAAAAATATTTTGTGGGAGTTGTGCATAATTCCAGTGATGAGGAGGTTGAGGCAGGAGAATCCCAAGTTTGATACCAGCCTCTGCCATGTAAAATTAAGATTTTTAAAAAAGGATTTAGGGATGTGGCTTGGTAGTAGAGTGTCCCTGGGTTTAATCCAAGTACCACAGGCAGGGAAAAAAAAAAATTGTGGGTTAAACAAAACATGTTTGAGGGACTGAATTTATCTTGTGCTGTACCAATCTGCCAAGGACTGTTTCATTTGCAATTCCCCAAGGGGATTATCTTGCACCTTTAGGCCTCTGCACATGCTATGACCTAAAATAGAACACTGTTGTCTTCACACCTTCTATTCAACCTTTAGGTTGCAACCAAAAAGTCAATTCCCCCACAATGCTAACCTTGACCTACGGAGTCTCATTTAAGAAACTCTTTGAAGTACTCCTCTGAGAATCCGGTACTTCCTTTATCACACTCATCAAACCATAGAAACTGCATGTGTGCTTGATCTACTCTGGGAGAACAGGAGCAGGTCAAACTTTATTCTAAGCAATATGCATGGTCCCTGGTGTATAACTCAATAAATATCTGTTGACCTAATAAATTAATTCACTTGGATTATTTCTGGCATCCTTAATGGTCCCATTTATATTGAGCCTCATCCTCTTCCATCTTGCATGTTAGTATCACAAAAATCTTAAAGTCAATCCCCTGTCCTTAATCATTACAAAAGATTCTAAACTCTTTGACATGGCAATTAGGGAATTTCACAAAGTTCCTTTCCTAGCCTAATTTCCTCTGCCTTCTTGATAAATACTATACTTCAAACAAACAGCTTTTCCTCCACGACACCTGCACAGCTTCCCACCACAGGATCAGTGTTTGTATTCTTTCTATTGAAAACTCATCCTTTATTCCAAATCTCTGAGGACACAGCCCATCTCAAATGCCTCTCTCACAAAATAAAAGCAAATCTAGAAACCTATCTTCACCCCAGGCCTCAAAGTTCCAGAAGAGATGACATTACAGTCAAAGAAAAAAAAAATCACAAAATAGGCAGCCTGGGTGACACAGAGTTGTAATCTCAGCTCCTTGAGAGGCTGAGGCAGGAGGATTTCAAAGCCAAAGTCAGCCTGGGCAATTTAGTGACAGTCTGCCTCAAAATAAAAAGGGGACATTTTTTCAGACATTTTTTTCAGTGGTAAGGTGCCCTGGGTTCAATCCCTGGTATAAATAAATAAATAAATAAGGCTTGAAATCAATTCTAGATGTTAGTAAAGACCAATATGTGAAAAGTAAGTAAGCCTTTAATAGGTAGGTATCATAGAAACTGTAATAATACAGCATTTGCACAGTATGTGCAAGTCCTAGGTTTGATCCCCAGTACTGAAACAAGAAAAAAAAAGAGAAAGAAAACAGGAAAAAAAAATCTACCAAAATTAAATTTAAAAGTAAATAAATAAAAAGTAACAGGGCCATATGCAGAGGCATACGCCCATAATCCCAGCTACTTGGGAGGCTAAGACAGGAAAATTGCAAGTTCCAGGCCAGCCTGGGCACCTCAGGGAGACCCTATGTCAAAATAAAATTTAAAAGTATGGGGATACAACTCATTGGTAAGAGTACCCTGTGTTCAATCCTCAGTACCACAAAGAATAAAAATAAAATTAAAAACATTCTAGATGTTGTAAACACCTATATGAAAGGCAATTAACCTTACCTATCCTAGCATGTGTGAGGCCCTGGGTCACCACATAATATAGAAGAATAAAATATCAATAATATAGAAGAATCTTAAAAGCTGAAAAGAAATTTTTCGGACATAAAAGACTTATAATGGAAAAATAAGATTACATTAAAACTAGGAACTTTTGCTCATTAAAGTGAAAAGACAAAGGGCTGGGATAGAGCTCAGTTGGAAGAGTGCTTGCCTCACATGCACAAGGCCCTGGGTTCAATCCCCAGCACCACACACACACACACACACACACAAAGTAAAAAGACAAAAACAAGATAGAAGATATTTATAGTAACAACCAATATACTAACAGTGGATTATATAAACCAGAATATATAAAGAATACTATATATTGCTAAGAAGAAAACAAACATCCCAAGAGAAAAATGATGAAAACAATTAAAAAACCTTTCTTTATAGTAGAGTAGTTGCTCAGTGTCACTGATCATGAGCAAAATGCTAATCAAAATCACAAAAATTGTTCTATACCTGTTTAAATGGGAACGTTCTAAAAATCTAATTCAAGTATGGGAGGGAATATGACTTAAATATCTCTTATACATTACTGTGGAAGTATAAATCCATCTAACCACACTGGAAAGCAACTTAGCATTTTATATTCAAAACCTATAATCCAATAATTCTGTTCATAAAGGTATAGCCAAAGAAATTATTGCACATATATACTAGAAGACATGTACAAGAATGTTAAGTGATACTGTTTCTTTCTTTTTTTAATAACTTTATTTTATTTGTTTATTCTTTATTTTTTTTAATATGGTGCTGAGGCTCGAACCCAGGGCCTCACATTTGCTAGGCAAGCACTCCACCACTGACCCACAATCCCAGCCCTTAGAGTGGTACTGTTTTTTTTTTTTTTTTTAAAACAAGATTTGTGGGCTTTATTTTATTTTATTTTTTTAAAGAGAGAGTGTGTGTGTGTGGGGAGAGAGAGAGAGAGAGAGAGAGAATTTTTTAATATTCATTTTTTAGTTCTTGGCGGACACAACATCTTTGTTTGTATGTGGTGTTGAGGATCCAACCCGGGCCGCACAGGCGAGCGCGCTACCGCTTGAGCCACATCCCCAGCCCAGTACTGTTTCTAACAATAAAAAATTAGATACAAATTAAGACTGTGGGAGAATGAATAAATTACAGTATACTGACATGATAGAATATTATTCACCAAAGAAAAACTAAAGAACTCTAGCTTCATGTAACAAAATGGATAGATTTTACCTATATATTATATGAGAAAACAAACCCCAGGAGGCTATACACAGATACCTTTTTTTGTGAAGTTCAAAAACAAATAAATGAATACTATATATTTCTTAGGTGCATACACACATATGGGCACACTAAAGTTTTTAAAAAGCAGGAGAATGATAAAATTCAAAACACTGATTAGGGGGCTGGGTTATGGATTAGTGGTAGAGTGCTTGCCTGGCAAGTGTGAGGCACTGGGTTTGATCCTCAGCACCACATAAAAATAAATAAAATAAAGGTGCATCAACAACTAAAAAAAAAAAATCTTAAAGAAAAAACACTGATTAGATTACAGGAATATGAATGTTTGTTGTATTATTAAAAATTTTAAGTAAATAAATAACAAGATAATTTTTTTGGAAAAAGAATGCCAAGCACTAGCAATGTACCCCAGAGAGTAGAATATTTGCCTTGCTCTAGATTCAATCCCCAGTAACATTAAAAAAAAAAAAAAAAAAGCCCAAAATAGGGCTCAGTGGTGTGCACCTATAATCCAGCTACTTGGGAGGCTAGGGCAAGAGGATAACATGTTCAAGGCCACCTAGGCAACACAGTAAGAGTCTGTCTTAACAATAACAACAACAACAATAAAAAAAAAAAAACGGGCAGGACTGGGGTTGTGGCTCAGTGATAGAGCACTTCCTTAGCATGTGTGAGGCAGTGGGTTCAATCCTTAGCACAACATATAAATAAATTAAATAAAGATATTGTGGGGCTGGGGTTGTGGCTCAATGGCAGAGTGCTCGCCTACCACATGCGAGGCCCTGGGTTGGATCCTCAGCACCATATAAAAATAAATAAATAAATAAATAAACAAAGGTATTATGTCCATGTACAACTAAAAAAATTTAAAAAATAAAAAATAAAGACAGCTGGGCATGGACCAATGATGCTGATGAGCCAACGATCATAATTAACCAAATTCTGTGTATTTGTGGTCTAATTTAAAAAAAAAAAAGACAACCAGTAGGGCATAGTGGCACATGCCTGTAATCCCAGTGACTCAGGAGGCTGAGGCAGGAGGATCATAAGTTCAAGGCCAGCCTCAGGAACTTAGTGAGGCCTTAAGCAACTTAGGGAGACACTGTCTCAAAAACAAAAGTAAAAAGTGCTGGGGATATGGCTAAGCAGTAAAGCATGCCGGGGTTAAATCCCTGGTATTAAAAAAAAAGAGAGAGAACCAAATAGAAAAACGAAGGAAAGGCTTGAACAGGTATTTCAAAGGGAAATGCGAATTAAAACAACAGAAAGATAGCATTTGACATCTACCTAAATTGGGCAAGAAAAATGGAATCTATCAAAATCAAGTATAGGCAGGGACTTAGAGCAGCTGTAATTGTATGCTGTGGGCAACTGAGATCATTTTGGCTTTATCTTATACCAGTGAGCATGTACATACACCCTAACTCAGCAATTCCACTCCTTGTGTATCCCCTAGTGAAACTCTAGTATAAGTGCTCTAAGAGATGTTCAGAATGTTCACAATATCAGTATTTATAAAAGTAAAAAACCAGAAACAAATCAAATGCTCACTAGTAATAAAACAAATTATAGTACATTACTTCAACAGAGTACAGTAAAATCAAATATAGCTACATGCATCAACATGAATGACTTGAGAACTTGTTGAGCAAAAGAGCAAGTCATATAATTCCTATACCGTATGGCACTGGAAACAGTGGCATACACCTACAACTCCAGCTACTCAGAAGAATAAGGCAGAAGGATCACCAAGCTAAAGACCAACAGAGCAACTTAGCAAGACCTCTCTCAAAATAAAAAAATGAAAAGAGCTGGGGATGTAGCTCAGTCATACAATACTTGCCTAGCATGCAAGAGGTCATACATAGGTATTATGTGGCTCCATTCATATAACAAATGTGTATAACTAAAACATGCACTGTTTAAGAACACATATTGATAATATTATAAAGAAAAGGAAGGAAATAATATCCCCAAATTCAGGACAGAACAAACTCTGTGAGAGAAAAAAGGTCAGTAAAGGGCACAAAAAGGGTTTCAGCAATAGCAGAAATGTTCTTTTTCTTATGCTAGGTGGTATTAACTGTGATTCTTTATACTTTACATATGTTTCACAAAAATTCTTTAATAACAACTAAACATTTAATGATAAAATTTTTTGTAGGGGATGGGTACTGGAGATAAAACCAAGGGCTTTCATCACTGAACTACATCCCAAACCTTTTATTTTTTATTTTGGGACAGGGTCTCACTAATTTGCCCAGGTTGGCCTCAAATTTTTGATCTTCCTGTCTCAGCCTCCCAAGTCACTGGAATTATAGGCATGTGTCACCATGTTCAGCTGAAAACAATTTTTAAAAAAAGAACCAGGAAGCGGGGCATGGTGCTACACGCCTTTAATCCCAGCATCTCAGGAGGCTGGGGCAAGAAGATTGCAGGTTCAGGCAGCTTCAGCAATTTAGTGAGGCCCTAAGCAACTTAGTAAAACCTTGTTTCAAAAGAGAAAATAAAAAGGTTTGGGGATGTAACTCAGTGGTAAAGTGCCCCTGGGTTCAGTCTCCAGTACCAAAATAAATAAATAAATAAACTAACTTAAAAAATAAAAAAAGAACAAGGGATAATGGGGATGTAGCTCAATGGTAATGCTTGCCTAGCATGTGGGAAGCCCAGCATCACTCACACACACACACACAGAACAGAGGGCAGGGGTTGAGGATTTAGCTCAGTGGCAGAGCACTTGCCTAGCACATGCAAGGTCCTAGGTTTGGTCCTCAGCCCTGGGGGAGGGGGGGGGGGACACACAGAGGGCAACAAATAAGAAACCTGAAAATACTCAAAATTAGCATTCCAACACAAGAAAAAAAAACTTGATTATGTAAACAGGAAGGTAACTGATAAGGATGGAGATCCCAGGAGAAATTAATTACATGTGTGGAGACAGGATAAAGGAAGGCACCAGAAAGAAAAAATTATATGAAAAAGACTCATGACTCCTTCAGGTACAGAACAGAAGTACTTCATCCATTTCTTTCTTTTTTGGGGGGTGGGGCGGGGGTGGCAGACTGGGGATTGAACCCAGGAGCACTTCACCACTGAGTTACATCCCCAGTCCTTTATTATTTTTTATTTTGAGACAGGGTCTTGTTAAGTTGCTGAGGGGCTCACTAAATTACTGAGGCTGGTCTTGAACTTGTGATCGTCCTGCCTCAGCCTCTAAATTGCTGGGGTTACAGGTGTACACATCACAGTGCTAACTACTATAGCAACTTCTATGGGAAATCTAAGGAGCTTCTTTCAGGAATGATGCCCAAAAGCCATCAATCTTAGGACAGGTACTAAAATGGATACCTGTGCTTTGAGAAAGGGATGCAAAGGTCACATTGCAGAGAAAGGACAGAAGGGATAGAGAAAATCGAAGATTCACACTCAATGAAGCAACACCAGAGGAGGAAAAAGGTCATATTAAGTAGAACAAGGTCTAGAGATTTGAGGAGAGATTATACTGGGGTTTTGTTTTATGAGTTAACAATAAGAACACCACACAGATGAAGTCATCTCCAGTAAAGTATCAACTCCAATGGCAGTCATTCTTGGTTGCCTCCCCAAAAGCCAATCCCAATTTGGCTGGGTGTTGATAAACCCAGTCATAGAGATCAAATCATAAACAGTCTAAGCCAGTTCTAGTAATCCTATACATTTACACTAGTGATGGTCTGAAGTTGGCAAATAACCCAAAAAATTTAAGGGGAAGTCTACTGGGAAACTTCTGGGAAGGGTTTTCTTTAGCAAAAAAGGACAGGATATCCCTGAAAACTTCTATGCTTTTCACTCCCAGCTGCCCTTCAAGCTTAAGAAAGATCACTGGTCCCAAGGCCTACTGACTCCTCTATTTTCCTCCTTGCTTCTCTAGGTGCCTCTGTTGGCTCCAGAGCTATGACAAGGCCCTCTGGGACAGAAGACTCATCTCCTTCCAGTCTCTGGAATGCTAAGAAGGATGATGCTGTTGCTAGGTTACTCGAGCTATTGGCACAGATTTTTACAACACATTCTTATTCCATAAGGCAACACGGGCCCCCAGACCCTCTTTATTTTATCATTTGAACTCTTGCAACAGTTTCCTAAATGGCCTCACTGCTTCTAAAAGGCATGCATGTTCCTATTTCTTTTTCATTTAAAACACTTTACTTGTTCCTATTTGCCTCTAGAAGAGGTTAAACTGGGAACTGTTTAATTTGATCCACAAATGTACTGATGTTTTGTCACACACGTGTTAAAATACAAAAACCTTCATTCACCATTTTAAATCTGGCAGATTTTATGAGCAAGATTTCTAGATTCTCTTTAAAAACTGGAAAATCAAGCAAAAATTAGCTGAAGAAGTCGTCTCGAAGTTGGTAAGACTCTGTAGCAACTAGAGATCTGGCATCTAGTTCTACATAGTCTTAATCTTTTCTTTTGAGCCAGGCATAGTAACCCATGCTTGTAACTCCAGCAACTTGGGACGCTGAGGTAGGACTGCAAGTTGGATGCCAGTCTGCACAACTTAGTGAGACCCTGTCTTAAAATAAAATATAAAGGACTCAGTAAAGCTCAGTAGTAGAATGTTCCTGAGTTCAATCCCCAGTACAACAAAAAACAAAATAAAACAACAACAAAGCATCACATTTTTTTGGCCCTGACCCACCAGTTTCTTAGTACAGCCCATCCAACCCTTGCTGACCTCTCCAGCTCTATCTCCCATCACTCACACCACAAACTCACACTGGGTACCTGCTTACTGACCTACTTATATTTTCCCCAAACGTTATATTTTCCTTACTTTTGCCTCTTTGCCTTTGTTTTTCCCTTGGCCAGAAATGTCGGTCCCTTCTAAGCTAAACTTTATAAATAAATAGTTAAAACCCTGCTTAGGCCGGGCGAAGTGGCCCACAGCTATAATCTGAGCAACTTGGGATGCTGAGACAAGAGGATCACAAGTTCAAGGTCAGCCTCAGCAAAAAAAAGGACTAGGGATGAAGCTCAGTGGTAAAGCATCCCTGGGTTCAATCCCCAGTGCCAAAAAGATAGACAAAAAATAAAATAAAACCCTGTTTAGACATCACCTCTAGGAAACATTCCATGGCTCCCTTCTTCCTTCATTCCTCATTATTTCTGCATCTTCTATGTTCTTTAACTATGGTACATACACATAGTTTATTTGTTTACCTGTAGATCTCAGAACTGGAGAAAATATCTCAAAACCCAGAATTTCTATCATGTACAATACCTGCTACATAATAGTTACTCAACACGTTTATTAACAAATGAATGAGTAGTTGAGAAAATGAGATAATCAATGACATATGGGAATCAGAGCCAAGGAGGTTAGACAGGGATAGTGCTCCCAGGAACTCACATAAATTTCCATTTTTCGGTAGAGACCATAGTTGAGCAGCAAATTGTGAGTCATGCGGATTCGGTGAGGCTTCATTGGGTGGCCTTGTCCATAATAGTAATTTCCAACATCCCCTGAAGAAGAGTGACAACTTCAGTAAAACACACACACACACTCCCAGGAGGAAAAGCTAGGAATTTTTACAGCAAACTCTCAAACTCTCTTTCTGGTTCATTTCGAGTTTCCAAGATTCTCTGCCACCTTGAGGAAGGGGAATTCCAAAAGAAACAAAAAAAAAGCAGGGGACCCTGGTAAGGTCAGCACTTAAAGATGAATCTAGCCCGCTTTCTTCTTCTGGAACCCATTAGCACTAGAGTTCATTCTAAAGCTACTGGGGAAAAAAAAATAAAAAAATAAAAAATAAAGCTACTGGGGAACAGCAGCCAGTGTGGCAACTCACTTCACGACTCTAAGGAATTCCCTCCTATAACAGAAAATTAACCATCACTTACTTAGAATTATTATAAGCCACAATTCACCTCTTATATTGTGACACTTTATAGTGTCAAAGCACATTCATTTTACTTTCTCACTAGATTCTTATAAGTTGGTTGTGGCGTATCCTTCCTGCTTAATAGATAAAACCCTTATTGCCTTCTAATTGGTCCCTCTATGTTCCGTCCAAACTATCTAACTCTATTTTCAGTCCAGACCATCTACTACACTGTCACCAGAGTTATCTTCCTAATCCAAAGTTCTAATAACTCCACTCTCATACTCAAAATCCTTAATGGCTCCCCATCTCCTACAGGATAAAAAGTAAAGCCAGGGATGATGGCACATGCCTATGATCCCAGCTACTTGGGAGGCAGGAGGATCATGAAAGGCCAGCCTAGACAACTTAGTGAGACCCTGTCTCAAAACGAAAAGGACTAAGAGTATGGCTCAGTGGTGGAACACCCCAGGATTCAATCCCCAGAACCACAAAAAAATTAAATGCACTGAATTGAGACTCAAAGAAATTAAGTGCCTAGGGCTGAGGTTGTGGCTCAGTGGTAGAGTGCCGGCTTAGCATGTGCAAAGCCTTGGGTTCGATCTTCAGCAACACATAAAAATAAATTAATTAATTAAAGGTATTATGTCCAACTACAACTAAAAATTTTAAAGAAAAAAAAGAAAGAAAGAAAGAAAGAATTTAAGTGCCTGTCCAAAAACACACAGGTAATGAGGGATCTGGAAGTCAACTCTCTGACTCCAAATTCAGTATGCAAAAAGCTACACTGGGTTTCCCAGGTATCTAATTCAGTGTGCATATAATCTAAAGGGTCCTATAGGTAGAAAGTTCCTTGAACAATACAATACTCCAAAATTGAGTGAACTTTACATTCAAAGATCTCTAATTAGATGGCCTTTGGGATAAGGCAGAGCTTTCAGTACCCAGGGGCCTTGGTTCCTAGCAACTCTTTCACCTATCAAGCCTAGATCCAGCCAAGGCTCAGACCTGGAGAACTAAGATACCATATCTAAAGAGTACCTGAAGGTGGTGCCCAGAGGCACCGTCTTTTTTTAACAGTTTTTAATCAAGTTCCTGAGACTTTTAAAGAAATAATTATTTTTATTTACATACTACTTTAAACAATTTTTTTTTGGGGGGGGGCTGGTGTAGGGATGGAAGCCAGGGCCTCTTGCATGCTAGGCAAGTAAGTACTCTACCACTGAACTATACCTCCAGCTCACTACTTTAAAAAGCTGGGCATGGTGGAGCACACCTGTAATCCCAGCAGCTCAGGAGGCTGAGGCAGGAGGATTGCAAGTTCAAAAACAGCCTCAGCAAAAGCGGGGTGCTAAGCAACTCAGTGAGACCCTGTCTCTGAATATAATAGGGCTAGGGATGTGGCTCAATGGTCATGTGCCCCTGAGTTCAATTCAGGCACCTCAAATAGATAGATAGATAGATAGATAGATAGATAGATAGATAGACAGACAGATAGATAGATAGATAGATAAATGTTTTAAAGAGCTTTGCTATCACAGTTCTTATAATGAAAACTATCATTTTCATTTTACAGGAAAGTAACCTGAAAGGTAAAGTGACTTGTCCAATATTGCAAAACTTCTGAGTGGCAGAGTCAAAGAAATCTGAGTCCCAACCAAGAGACCACACTGCAAAACTCTTAAGTTTCTCAAGTTCAGTCCCCTTTCTGAAGACTGAGTCCTTTCTTCTTTTCTTCTTTTAAACTGAGAATGTCAAGACCATAAAACTATGCAAAACGATATAGCTACAGAATCATAGGTTCCAGCTTCAAATGGACCCTCTACTGCTCAGCAATCCTTCCAAATTTATTTCCCTGGTTCTTTCTTTCAAAACAGTTAATCTCTCTTTAAGACTCCTACTGTAGCAATCACCCTCCCCCACTCTCTCAAAGAAAGGATATTCTCTTCCTCCAGCTTGAGAACTCCTCAACTTTCTCTTCATCTTCTCTCCTTCAAACTTACTTACATTTGAACTTTTCCTTGCCACTTACCCTCTCATCACAAAGGAACTTCTTGAAGGCTAGTGTCCCTACCTGGGCTCTGGTTTCCTTCTCACCTGGTCTCCTCAGGAATCTCCATCACTACCAGACCCTTTCCTGTGTCTTCAACTTCTCCCTCTCTTCTGGCTGTTTTCTATAAGAATTTAAATATATCCAACTCTCAGTTACTACATCTCCCCTTTGTCAACAACCCTCTCTCCTTGCCTCACACAAGCTTCCCTTTAAAAGTTTTCAGCCTTGGCCAGCAAGTGGTGGCACGCACCTGAAACCCCAGTGACCCAGAAGACTGAAGCAGGAGGTTTACAAGTTTGAGGCCAGCCTGGGCAATTTTACTTTCAACCAGTCTTTTTTTTTTTTTTTTAATATTTATTTTTTAGTTGTAGTTGGACACAATACCTTTATTTTATTTATTTATTCTTAGGTGGTGCTGAGGATCGAACCCAGGGCCTCCCACGTGCTAGGCAAGCGCTCTACTGCTGAGCCACAACCCCAGCCCTTGAACCAGTCTTAAAATAAAATGAAATAAAAAGGGGTAGGGAGGTAACTCAGTTATAGAATGCTCCTGGATTCTATCCCCAGTATGAAAAGAAGAAAGTTTTCAGCCTCAGAACACTTACCTTAAAAATAAAAACAAGGTCTGGGGTTGTGGCTCAGTGGTAGAGCGCTTGCCTAGCATGTGTGAGGCACTGGGTTCAAACCTCAGCACCACATAAAAATAAATGAACAAAATAAAGGCATTGTGTCCATGTGCAACAAAAGAAAAATAAATAAATAAATAAAAACAAAAAGACTTGCCTATATAAGGCCCTGATTCAATATCCAGTACAGCAAAAGGCAGGGCGGGGGGGGGGGGGGTTCTCAATCTAATGTCTCTTTTTCACCTATCCATTCCTGAATCTACCAAAATCCATATCTCTGTATCCTTCCTTCATTTAATCAACAAGTATTTATTGATTCTACTGTGATCTACACACTGTTTTGGGGGCTAGGGAAGTAGACAAGGCACAATCCTTTCCCAAGAGAGCTTACTGACTACAAGAAATGTGACCAAGCAAACAGGCGATTTATTTCTCTTTCCTTTTTTTTTTTTTTTTGGTGGTATGGGGATTGAACCCAAGCGCTCTACCGCTGAGCTATATCCCCAGCCTCTTTTAATACAGGATCTAAGTTGCTGAGGCTGCTCTCAAACTTATGATCCTCCTACCTCAGTCTCCCAAGTCACTGGGATTATAGGCATGCACCACCATGCCCCACTCAAATGGGCAATGTGGATACACAGTCAGAAGTACTGATGGGAATACAGACCATGAGGACCACTAGACTGGTTCTCAGTCCAGTCCATTAGAATTTCACCCTGGATCCTTTTCATCCTATACAATTTCCTGAGTAACTACATCCCCTTCTAAATAACTAAGATTACTCTCTATACTAACATCTACCAAAAGCTTCTATCTTCTCATTTCTGTCTTTTACATAGCAGATGTAAATGGTCAACTGCTTACTGGATAGCCTCTAGTTGGATGTCCCCTAAATACCTCAATCATTTTGTTGTTGTTTTGCAGCACTAGACTAGAACCAGTTCCTTGCACATGGTATGCAAGTGCTCTACACTGAGCTACATCCCACGCCCTTTTTTTATTTTGAGACAGGGTCTCACTATGATTCCCAGGCTGGTCTCAATTTGCAATCCTCCTGCCTCAACCTCCCAAACTGTTGGGATTACAGGCATTACATAGTCAGTTCTAAAAAATAAAAATAAAATCCAAAGTTATTAACTGACATGGTTCTTGGCAAAAATCTATTATCTATTATGCAAGAAACTTGTGAACAAGCCTTCCTTTTTTACCCGAACATCCAATAATTTCTGACCCAGAGATATTTCTAACATATAACCCTTAGGACTTTAATGATTCACAAGTGTCCTCAGAATAAAGTCCAACTTTCTCAGGATTGCATGCCCAGCCCTTCACAATCTGGTCCCTATTTATTTCCCAAGCTTCCTCACTTACAATTCCTCCCTCTGTCCTGCCCTGCTCCCCACCTTCTACGCTATACCCCCAAATCTATGCATCAGCCATACTGTCTAAATGCCTTCTGTTTTTCAAAGGTACTGTCTTCTGCTTGCCTCTAACCTTGCCTTCCCTATACCTGGCTAATAACTTCTATTCTTCAGGTCCTAAGTGAGATGCCACCTCCTTCCCTGACCCCTCAAGCTGCGTGGGGTGCCTCTTTTCTCTGCTCCCCAACACTCTTGAGACCTCCCTCACCCAGCACCATAATGGGGTGACCCTTCTGACACTGTCTAGCTCCCCCTTTAGACTGAGCTGAAGATGGGAAGTGACTTGATGAACCCCCCCCCACCATCGCGCCCCGGCCCCGGCGCCCAAACACTTAACTAGAACAGAATGAGCTGCTCCATAGATTTTTGTTCAATGAAAAGTCTGTTTTAACAGGGTGCATCCTTCTCCTTCCAACCCCTGGGGCCCCACTTCCCAGCAGGACTGCAGGCCCGGCTCAGAGGCTGGGGGAGGGGAAGCGGGTGACCCGAGCTGCAGGACTTTCACCAAAAAACCATGAGCAAGGATCGGGACAGCGAAAGATCTTTGTATTCTCGGTAGGAAAATATATCCTTGCAACCGTCTCCATCAGACTCCGTCTCCCCCCTCGGACTGAGCCTCCCCCTCCGGGAGTCCCGCCCAAACTCTCCACATCAAACTCCTTCGGAATCTTCCACCAAGTTACCTCCTGCTTCCCCCGCCCGCCCCCCTCGGCCTTGGCCTCCTCTCTCAGCCTCGACCTCCTCTCTCAGCCTCCTCCCTCAGCCTCGACCTCCTTTCTTCTCAGCCTCCTCCCTCAGCCCTGCCCCAACCCTCAGCCTCCCCTCTCGGGGCTCTTCAGCCTGCAATCCCCGGTCCCGCCGGCCCGGCCCCGCCCCCGCCGCCAGGACGATGCTCACCGTCGTAGTAGTAACAGACTTTCCTCCTGGTGCCCTGAGTCTGCGCCATCTTGCTGCCTCCTGTCCCTCCCGTCAGTCGGTCCGTCAGCCCTCCCGCCCGCGGCTCCGCACGGCGTCCGACCAGGAGGAGGGGCGGTTCTCCAGCCCGCCCCGCCCGTCCCCTCCTGGGCTCACCTATAGCCGCGCAGCCCGGGCACGGCTCCAGCCAATCAGCTAGCGCAAGGTCGGGCCCGGAACTCTGCAGGGGGCAAGGGCAGCCCAGAGAGGCCGCCTGGGGCCCCCTGGGCCTGTACCAAGGTCTGCGACGGAGGGGTGAGGGAGCTGCCCGGGGACCGTACCATCAGTCCCGGGGGAGGAAAGCAGCTCGGTAAAGTGCACAGTCCCATTTCTTCGTTGGGAGCGCGCTTGGAGAGCAGAGGCCAACTTTCTAATTTTACAAAGAATAAATCAAGGCCCACAGAAGAAAAGTGACTTGTACAAGGTCACTCAGCTAATGAATAGGCTGATCCTGGATTAGAATGAGGAAAAAAAATGACAAGAAAAAGAAAGTAAACTAATATTTCTCAAGGGACTTCTGTGGGCCAAGAACTGTGCAAGAGCTTCGCAAAGCCCCGCCCTTGCTAGGCAAGCCCTTTATCACTGAACTGCCCTCCCCACACCCCACCCCTGCGGTCTTTTAATTTTGTTTGGAGCTGAGAGTTTCCCTAAATTGCTCTGGGCATGCAATTCTCCTTGAATTTGCAATCCTCCTGCCTCAGCCTCCCAAGTAGCTGGGGTTAAAAGTATACCCACCCAAGTAGCTGGGATTACAGTCTTGCGCCACCCATCCATGGTAATTGTACAGATTTTTTTTTTTAATTGCCTACTATGCACAAGAAGCACTGTAACAAAGTGGCAGAACCCAGCCTTTCTAATTCCAAAGCTTGCCCACCCTGATTCAATCACTGCAGATGACTGAGGAGTCTTAAAAAAATAAATTTGAAGCTGAGCTGGTGGTGCACGCCTATAAATACAGCAACTAGGGAGATTGAGGCAGGAGGATTGCAAGTTAGATATCAACTTCAGCAACTTAATGAGATCCTATCTCAAAATAAAAAATGGCTAGGGATATGGTTCAGTAGTTACAGGGCCTTGGATTCAATCTCTTGACACACACACACAAAAAAGGGGGGGGGGGGGTTGATCATCTTTATTAGGAAAGCAGGTTTTTCGGCTTTGATGCTATTGACTTTTGGAGCTGCATAATAATAATTAGTATTTTTTAATGGATCACCTGTAAGACTGATGAGATGGGACTCTTAGAGGAGATATCAAAGAACAGCGATGGGATGCAAGTTCCTGGGTAAATTACAGAACTGAGACAATAAAACATTAGGGAGTAGGGTCTGCAGGGACTGTCAAGGCACTGGGATTGCCAGGAATAAGAGGAATTCTGGAGATAACGGGGGTCTGAGATCAGAAGGGGACAACAGAAGCTATTGGGGGACTTCAGAAATCGAGGGTCGTCGAAAGTGGGGACAGAGTCAGGTCACGGCTTGGCTTTTACCTAGATAATTCTTTATTTCAAGGGTTGTCCTATGCATTGTAGATACTTAGCATGCTGACCTCCAACCATCTGATGCCAATGGCACCCCACACATACTTTGACAATCCAAATTGTCTCCAGACATTGCCAAATATCTGGGGAGGGGGAAAACAAGATGGGGTGTAAAATCACCCCACTAGATCCTAGATTGATCTAGTCATTAACAGCTCACTACTGAAAACTGAAAGACCAAAAAGCACTGTGCATAGCTATTAAATTAACAGCTACCATAGCCTTAATATGTGCTAAACATTGTACTAAGTTACTTATTTATGGTTCTGCTCTAATAAGATAGATATTTATGCCTCTTTATTTATTTATTTTTAATTTGTTTTTGTAGTTGCAGATGCACAGCACATTTTTATTATTTTGTTTATTTCTATACCATGCCAAGGATCAAACCCAGTGCCTCACATATGCTAGGCAAGCACTCTGCCACTGAGCTACAGCCCCAGCCCCTCTTTATGTATTTTTATTTTTACTTTTTTTTTTTTTTTTTTTGCAGTCCTGGGGATTGAAACTTAGGGTCCTCTACCAGTGACCTCCATCTCCAGATTTATTTATTTTTTTTTTTGAGAGTGTCTCACTAAATTGCCCAGGATGGCCTTGAACTTGCAATCCTCCTGCTTCAGCCTCCAGAGTAGTGGGCATTATAGAAGTATACCTCCACACCTGACTTTTGCCTCTTTAAATAGTGCTTGAGGGGACTTGTGCTGGGAACTGCATGTGGGCCTTTAGTTATAAGGTAACAGAAAATCTAAGACCCATTGGTTTTTTTTTTTTTTTTTTTAGAGAGAGAATCTTTTAATATTTATTTTTTAGCGGACACAACATCTTTGTTTGTATGTGGTGCTGAGGATCGAACCCGGGCCGTACGCATGCCAGGCGAGCGCGCTACCGCTTGAGCCACATCCCCAGCCCCAACCCATTGGTTTTTTTTCATAGACATAGCAATTGGCCTGAAATAAACCCTGTTTCCCATTCTGTCACCGCTTCCCAGCTGGCCTCGAATGGCTTTACTTAACCTTTCTAGGCCTTCATTTCCCTCTCTGCAAAACTGGGAGGAGAAGAAAACAAAGTTCAAGGACTCTATGGCTGTATTCAGTATCCAAAAGAGGAATCCTTTGAGCTCATGGGTGTGGCAGCACTTTATAAAACACAGAAGGCATATCATAACCTCAGATGCCTACAGCGGTCAAGCAGGTGATATAAGTGAAGGAGTTTATGTTATTATGACTCACGTTCTTTGCATATTTTAAAAATTGGATTTTTCACTTTCATGCAGCCAAATATGGTGGTGCATTCCTGTAATCCCAGTGATTTAGGAGACCAAGACAAGAGGATCACAAATTTGAGGTCAGCATGGGCAACTTAGCAAGACTCTGTCTCAAAATAAAAAAATTTAAAAGCTGGGCATGTAGCTCAGTGGTCAAGCAGAGAGGTTCAATCCTTTGTCTCACACACACACACACACACACACATACACATAGTAAAAAGAAGAGAGAGAAATATTACTTTTTCTTCTATCTTCCCATCTTTCATCAAACACACTGCCATGTTCAGATATCTTTTAAAATATATATATATATATATATATAATTTTTTTAGTTATAGATGGATACAATATCTTTATTTTGTTTATTTATTTTTATGTGGTGCTGATGATTGAACCCAGCGCCTCACATGTGCGGGGCAAACACTCTGCCACTGAGCCACAATCCCAGCCCATGTTTGCAGCTGCCAAAAAACCAGTTCATTTTCTCCCTTATTGTAAGAATAACAGTGCAAGATTGATGAGAAATAGTTACTGCCGCAGTCCAGCTGCAGCAAAATAAGCGGGGGGGGGGGGGGGGGGGGGGGGTGACGAACAACTTGTGTACGTTGATACAGCAGGAGAGGGAGCCATTTATTGTAGGACAGGAGCGGTATTTATACATTCCACACAGCTTATCTAATTAACATAAACTAGATACAGCAGTCAACCAATCAGGAATCTCCACACTTAATGGCTCACTTTTGTTATTTCTCAAACCACTCCCTCTGGCATTTTGCCAGGCACCATCCAGACTTGTTTTCCAACTCTAACATTCCCCTGGCAAAATGCCAGGTGTTATTTTGACTTGTTTACAGACTCTAACAAGTTACTAACACTCTGTTTCACTATTTGAATGAGGCTTTGTCAAAGGGAGAGTCCATGACTCACCTGAATGGGGATGGCCACTACTCCACCCCATGAGGACCAGTAAGTCCAGTGTAGCCAAGTCTTCCATTTTTCAAGAGAAGGCAGAATCTACACTTTTATACAAATATCTCCCTAGTTGTATAAATTGGTTAACCCAGTCTTTCTTTCTTTCTTTTTTTTTTTTAAGAGAGAGAGAACTTTTTAATATTTATTTATTTTTTTAGGTTTTTTGGCGGACACAACATCTTTGTTTGTATGTGGTACTGAGGATCCAACCTGGGCGGGCCGCATGCATGCCAGGCGAGCGCGCTACCGCTTGAGCCACATCCCCAGCACCCCCAGTCTTTCTTTAAGATAGCAGTAAGCACCATCCTTTTATTTTTATTTATTTATTTTTTTAGGGGATCTTTTCATTTGTTGGTTGGTTGGTGCAGGGGATTGAGCCCAGGGCTTCCTGCATGCCAGATAAGCCTACTACCACTAAGCTACAGCCCTATTCCCAAGAGACTTTCTTTTAAAATGTAAGTCAAGCTGGGCATGTGGTGGTAGCAACTACCTGTAATCCCAGGAACTGGGAGGCTGAGGCAGGAGGATCACAAGTTCAAAGCCAGCCTCAGCAAATTAGCAAGGCCATCAGCAACTTATTGAGACCCTGTCTCAATAAGTTGATGTAGCTCAGTTGGTAGAGTGCTTGCCTTACATGCACAAGGCGCTGGGTTCAATCCCCAGTACCACAAAATAAATGAATAAAATAAAAATAAAAAGGGCTGGGGATGTAGCTCAGTCATAAAGTACCCTTGGGTTCAATTTTCATTACTAACAAAGGTATTTAAAATAAACAAAATAAACAAAGGTATTGTGTCCAATAAACAAAGGTATTGTGTCCATCTACAACTAAAAAAAAAAATTGTTTTTAAATGTAAATCTGGCTGGGGATGTGGCTCAAGCGGTAATGCACTCACCTGGCATGCATGGGGCGCTGGGTTCGATCCTCAGCACCACATAAAATAAAATAAAGATGTTGTGTCCACTGAAAACTGAAAAATAAATATTAAAAAAAATGTAAATCAAGAACCAAGCATAATGGTGCAGCTACTCCAGAGGGTAAGTGTTCAAAGCCAGTCTCAGCAAAAGCCAGGCACTAAGTAACTCAGTGAGACTCTGTCTCTGAATAAAATACAAAGTAGGGCTGGAAGTAGGGCTGGGATGTGGCTCAGTGGTAAAGTGTTCCTGAGTTCAATCTCTGGTACCAAAAAAAAAAAAAAACAAACAAAAAAAACCCAGGACCCTGTCTCAAAATAAAGAATAAAAAGGGCTGTGGATGTTGCTCAGTGGTAGAGCACCCTTGGCTTCAGTCCCCCATGTAGAAAAAATAAAAATAAAACGATCATGTCAGGGATTCACAAAAATCCCTGTTAAGTCTCCTCAAAATAATTTCTGCAAGGGACACAGGTCCCCAGCCCCATCGGATCTACTCCCTCTCAGGCTAGCATTACCTCCCAGAGCCAGCTAAGCTCTTACCTCACCTTCATTTTATGTGGTTCTTTCTTCACCTTCAAAGCTTTGCTTAAGTCACTTTCTTCCACTAGGGTGACAGTAGTAGAGCATTTGCCTAGCATGTGCAAGGGCGTGGGTTTGATCCCTAGCACCCAAAAAACAACAATAAAAAAAGTTGCCTTCTCAGTGAGGCCTTTCCTGACAACCTTTAACATTGCAAACCTCCCCAAAATATAGCATTCCTAACTCCCCTTACCCTGCCCTCATTTTGCCTTAGCACTCATCATCTACAACATTCTATATAATTTTACTTCTTTGTGATGTTTATTGCATGTTTTCCCTTGCTAGAATGTAAATGTCATGAAATAGAGGTTTGTGTGTGTATTGCCTACTGCATAGCCTATGAGCCTCAAACAGTGCCTGGCACACAGTAGAGGTCCAATAAATATTTGTTAAATGAGTGAATTAAAAAATCAATATTTTAAAACACCCTTTGCTGGAAACGGTGTCAGTCACCTGTAATCCCAGTAACACTGGAGGCTGAGACAGGAGAATCACAAGTCAAAGTCCAGCCTGGGCAACTCAGTGAGACACTATCTCAAAATGAAGTTTACAAAAGGGCTGGGGATGTAGCTCAGTGGCAAAGTACTTGCTAGAATGTGTGGAGCCCTGGGCTGGGGTTGTGTCTCAGTGGTAGAGTGCTTGCCTAGCACGTGCGGGACCCTGTGTTCAATCCTCAGCACCACGTATAAATCAACAAAATAAAGGTTTTGTGTCCAACTACAACTAATAAAAAATATTTTTAAAAAGTATGTGTGGAGCACTGAGTTCAGTTCCACAATCCCGATAATGCGCGCGCGCACACACACACACACACACATACACAGATCCTGAAGGTGAAATAACTTTTAAATAAGTAGCTATAAGAAAAAAATGCTATTGCTCTTAATATAAAGCAGAGGAAGGTCATATGGCATGCCCAGTCCCTAGGAGGTTCTCCTCCTTTGGGAAGAGGGTGAGGAACGCTGTCCCATTTGAAGAGGTTTGTAGAGGCCCATATAGCACAGTTGTAGGGCCCTCCCTTGGCCCCCAGCATCACCAGGGCTGAAAAAGTTCAAATATCCACTCATCCCATACCTCTCTCTCTCTCTTTTTCTCTCTCTCTTTGGTATTAGGGATGGAACTCAGGGGCACTTAACCACTGAACCACATCCCCATCCCATTTTCGTATTTTATTTAGAGACAGAGTCTCACTGAGTCACTTAGGACCTTGATGACTTTCTGAGGCTGGGTTTGAACTTGCAATCCTCCTGACTCAACCTCCCAAGCCTCTGGGACTACAGGCATGTGCCACCACACCCGGCTACTCATCCCATCTCTTAATCCAACTCAGGGTGACCTAGTTTCCATCTTCCAAATCCCTAGTATCTCCCCACAAGGAAAGAAGGTGGTGCACAGCAGAGAGATATACAACCTTCATCAACTGAGATTTATTGAGCTCCTGATGTGTGCCAGGCCCTGAGGAGGAGTACAAAAGGTATCAGATAAGGTCCCAGGCTGCAAGGAACTTCTGGACCAGAGAAAGAAAAGAGGTAGACAGAAGCAGGTGTCAATCATAAGCTTCTTTTCCCCCTCTGTGGTCTCAGAAAATGGGAGTGTCTAGAAAGAGACCTTTAGATCATCGTCTCCAAAACATATGTGCACAGATTATACATGTACAAGACATATGTAGAACCCACACAACTATGGGATATGCATATGACACACAATACACATGTGTCACATGTGGGTGAGATTCATGTATAAAGTCCATAAGTGCATAGGTCATGTGAACGTGGCACAAGAACCCCAACTTCCCAAGCCAGCGTGGCCAGATGGGGAAAAGCCTCAAGCCAGGTAGGCCTATCAATATCAAGGTTGGGGCTGGTACTGGCCCTCTGTGGCCGTGAAGAAGTCCTCCAGTACACTGCGTAGGTAGTCAAAGGTGGGTCGGTCCTCTGGATGCTCCTTCCAGCACAGCATCATGAGGTGGTACAACTCCTCTGGACAGTTGTCAGGCCTAACCATGCGATAGCCTCGTTCCAGATTCTGAATCACCTCAGGATTGGTCATCCCTGGAGATCAATAGGAAACAAGGACATCAAACCTCCAGGCTTTGAAAGCCCACAGGCAGGGCTGATGCTAGAGTTAGGATCTTAAATATTCCCCAAAGATCCATGTGTTGAAGGCTTGGTCCTCAGCCTGTGACACTTATGGGAGGTGGTTGAACTTTTAGGAGGTGGGGCCTAGCGAGGAAGTGAGATCATTGGAAGCCTGCCTTTGATGGAGTATTGGACCCCGACCCCTCCTTTTCCTCTTTGCTTCCTGACCTCCATGAAGTATTTCCTTACAGTAACAGAAAACTGACAAATACAGGCGATGTTCAGAATATTTAAATGGTGTGGTGTGAGTACCAATCCAAAAGGTTTTCATCAGTGGTAGGCCACACTAATGGTACCTGCTAAATATCAGTGAGACCACTGGGAGTTCCTGTTACAGATTACACACTCAGTGACACACTTGTTAGCTGTGGGACCTTGAGTAAGCCACCTCTTTGAACCTCAGTTTCCTCACCTGGAAAATGAAGTAAATAGTTGTTCCTACCTCACAGAGTTCTTAAGGGGACTTAGTGAGTTAGTGCATATAAAGCACCAGGTTTAGTGCTTGAACAGGAGAGGCTTCGTAAAGGGCACCTGAGGTTGTTATGATTTGGTGAGAATGATATGGTGGTCTGGACCCAGGGCAGGAGGAGGCATCTCTAGCTTTGGGACAAGGCACATGAGGAGAGCAGATGGACCCCCAGACTCCAGCAAAACAGACTCTGCCCCTCACTGAGAAGGCTCACCAGGCCTCTCCATGACCCATATGAAATAGTCATTGGGCTGGTAACCTTCTTTTGTGCTGCTCCTGGTCCCCATGGTAGCTTCTGGCCCCCATGGCAGCTTCTGGCATGTACCTTTTCTCAAGAGGAGGTGCTCTGGAGACCTGCATGCTCACAGCTAATTTGTGGTGCTGGGGATTGAACCCAGGGCCTTGTGCATGCGAGGCAAGCACTCTACCAACTGAGCTATATCCCCAGACCCACAGCTCCCTATTTCTACAATACCCACGCAGCCTCTGTTTTCTTCTTCAGTCTCTTGAGAGAAGACAATTAATCCCCAAAGACCAAACCCTTCTAGAAAAATAGAAGTTTTGTTTTTGTTTTTGAGACGGGGGTCTCGCTATGTTACCCAGACTGACCCAAGCAATCCTCCTGCTTCAGCCGCCTGAGTAGAATAAACTATAGGCATGCACTGTGAATGCTTGGCAAAATAAAAGTTTTGCTCCTGCAGAGTTTGGGCCTGGTCAAGAGTGAAAAAAAGTTTTGCCCACATCTTGCTCTGGGAGGCCTTTACCTTTTACAGGTCCCTCACATTTTAAAATCAGGACACAGGAAAATGTAAACCAGGGAACCAAACACCCATGAAGAGTGGAGGGTGCCAACCCACAGACAAAAGCCAGCCTAAATATAGCTCACAGGCCCACTTTGGTTTGTTCCATATGGTGTTTTAAACAATTTGAATCAATCACCTATATTTGGAAATAAGCAGGTTTTCCTAAAACTCCAAGTTTGAGCTTCTCTTGAAAAAAAAAAAAAAAAAGATTTCCAGGCTCAGTTGCCCGTGCCTGAAATCCCAGCCACTTGGGAAGCTGAAGCAGGAGAAATCTAAGTTTGAGAGCAACTTGGGCAATTTAGCAAGACCCTGTCTCAAAATAGAAAATAAAATGAGCTGGAGATGTGACTCAGTAATAGAATGTCCTTGGGTTCCATCCCCAGCACTGTTAAAACAAACAAACAAACAACAACAACAACAAAAAAAAAAAAACCTCCTTCCACTGGAGCAGATGCAAATTCACCAAGGTCCCTGTTGCTTCCCATTGTCTCTCTGACCTTAATGCCACCTGTCAGTTCCTGTTCATCATCATTTTCTTTTCTGTGGTGCTGGGGATTAGACCCAGGGCCTTCAGCTTGCTAGGCAAGTGCTCTGCCACTGTCTATATCCCCAAGACCTGTCATCCTACTTTCACTACCTTTTCTTCTAATGGAGACATTCTCTATGGGTTTGCCTCCATAGGCACAGTGGAGGATGGGAAGGACTGTAGGCAGAACACCTGGAGTGTGGTCTAGGTCCAGCAATGGCCCTGGACTGTGTGAGGGTAAAGCCCAGGGCAGGGAGCCCACCTCTCATCTGAACACAGGGTGCCTTTACCTTCCTAGGAGTAAAGTTCTTTTCACATTTTACTGGGAATGTGGGAAGCCTCTGCAAATCCAGCCACTATGTTCCATAACCTCCCTGCTCCCAATTTCCTTTTCCATTTCCTTTCCCTAGAGTTTCTTAGTGAGTTCCTTTCAAAAAAAAAAAAAAACAAATTATACCACTGGGGCCAAGCGTGATGATGCACCCTGTAATCTCAGTGGCTCAGGAGGTTGAGGCAGGAGGATCACAAGTCCAAAACCAGCCTCATCAACTTGACAAGCCCTAAGTAATTTAGTGAGACCCTGTCTCTAAATTAATTTTTTTTTTAAATGGCTGGAGATATGGCTCAGTTTTTAAGCACCCATGGGTTCAATCTCTGGTACCAATAAAAAAAAAAATTCCACCCCTGTCTTGGATGAATTTAGGGTTAAGAATGTTGTTCTAGACATGGAGGATGTGGGGGTAGTATCTGTTTCTCCCTCTTTAGATGAAAAGCTTCAGAGGGAAGAGAAACCAGTATTTAGTGAGCACCTACTATGAGTCAGGCTCTTTCACAGAATCTCTTTTTTCTAATATCAGGAAATTGAGGCTGAGAGAAATGACGTTACTTGCCCAAAGTAATGATTAATAATATCTTAGTATGAGCTAAGCAGTATTTTTAACTTTTTTTTTCTTTTCTTTCCTTTCTTTCTTTGTTTCTTTCTTTTCTTCTTCTTCTTCTTTTTTTTTTTTTTGTAGGTATATGTAGAGGATTGAACTCAGGGGTGGCTTTGGCTTTACTACCGAGCTACTTCCCCCACCCTTTTTACTTTTTATTATTTTGAGAGAGGGTCTTCCTGGGTTACTGAAGCTGTCCTGGAATTTGCAATCCTCCTGCCTCAGCCTCCCTTGTCACAGAGCCCAGCCTATTTTGATCTTATATTTAATAGATATGAAAAGATAGAATGGGGGCTGGGGATGTGGCTCAAGCGGTAGCGCGCGCGCCTGGCATGTGTGCGGCCCGGGTTCGATCCTCAGCACCACATACAAACAAAGATGTTGTGTCTGTCAAAAAAATAAATATTAAAAAAAAAAAGAAAGAAAAAATAGAATGATCTGATCAAAGCCAAACAGAAAGTTAGAATCAATGACCAATCTGGTTTAAAAAAAAAAAAAAAAAGATCTTTTGACTCCCAGGCTAGATCCACTTCTACCATACTAGGCTGCCCATGCCAGAATTAAAGAAAGGATCTGGAAAAGAAGAACAAGATCCAGAGACAGTGATGAAAGCCAGTGCTGGGATCTGCTTAGGATCGTTGGAGTCACACTCCTCAGAGGATACAGGATAAGCAGCCAAAAGTTTCAAATTCTGAACCTGGAAAGCAGTGAGTAAGAAGACAAAGATTTTCTGCCCTTCCCTATAACCCTGTGGTTCCTACCCTTGGCACTGACCTGGGTAAGGGATACGGCCATGGGTAACAATTTCCGTCAATAGAATCCCGAAAGACCACACATCTGACTTGATGGTGAATGTCCCGTAGTTGATGGCCTCTGGTGCTGTCCACTTAATGGGAAATTTGGCCCCTGTAGGGAGGTGGGGAAAGAGTGAGGTCACCCGTGTCTGCCTGGCCAGACCCTGCAGACCCCAGAACTCCCTCATGTCCCACACCTACCCTCCCTGGCTGTGTACTCATTGTCCTCAATGAGCCGTGCTAGGCCAAAGTCTGCAATCTTGCAGCTCAGGGTGTCAGACACCAGGATGTTTGCAGCTCGCAGGTCACGGTGGATGTAATTCCGCTCTTCAATGAATGCCATGCCCTCTGCAATCTGTTGGCCAGGTACAGGTCATCAGCCCTGGGCTGGATATCCTCACCCCACGGGTCTGTACCCATGCCAAACTGCTCCCCAATCTCCTTACTTGGGCTGCCATGTCCAAGAGTTTGTTGATGGTCAATTTGATGCCCGAGGAGGTCTTGAGAAAATCCACCAGGCTCCCTGTGGGCAGAAGCAAGAGTTGCTGACCAAATTGCCCGAAAGGGTCCCAGACTCTCCTCTCCTAACTGGAGTCTAGAGGCAGTGTCTGACACGTGGAAAGGAAGAATTAGGAGAATGGAGGAGTTCAAGGTGAGTATGCTCAGAGTATAGGGTATGGTTGGAGGGGTCTGTAAGCTCCTTGTCAGAATAAAGTAGGCCCCGACAACTCAGCTGGGCATCCAAAACCCTGCCTGCTCCACTTTGTGGTTGCTCTGCCCACGCCACTTCTCTCACTGCCCCCACTATGGACAATTTTCAGATTCTTCACACAGACCACTAGATTCTCATCTCAACCTTTCTTTGTTTTATCTCTGCCTGCTAAAAAAATTCTACTCTTGTTTCGCAGTCCACTAGATTATTCTTCTAGGAAGCCTTTCTAGATCCTACCAGGTTTAATAAGTTACATCATCATCTACATTCCTCTGGCATGCTGGAACTTCCCCCATGGCATAAACTTTGGTTTTCCCATTGCCCAAAGTTAAAATCAAGTTTCCCTTACAGTAGAAATCTTGTTTGATTCATCCATGTCCAAGCATCAATGTTTTCAGTGCCCAGTGCTGAATGTATTGAATGAGAAGTAGGGAAAATGGTCCCTGGAGGCCTGAGGGACCACCTCTCTGGTAGTAGAGGGCATCTGGGAGGACACCATGGATGTGAGTTGTTGGGAAGAGTTAGTGACCACTTGCCCTATCCAAGAGATTAAAACCCCATGTGAAGGGCTGGTGATATAGCTCATTTGGTAGAGTACTTGCCTTGCATGCACAAGGCCCTGGGTTCAATCCCCAGCACCATTAAAAAAAAAAAAAAAAAACCATGTGAGAATGACAACAACCTGTCCCCACTATAAGTGCTGAATTATTCAGCAAAGATAAAAACCTCACTCAGACACAGTAAATATGTGGCCATGTGCTGCCATTCAAGTATTAGGGGCAGATGCATCAATTCCAATGTTCATTTCCAATGAGCCTCAGAATCCTTCTCAACTCAGCACTCTAAGCAACTATAAAAGTTATTACTCAAGACAAAACCTCTTTGCCACTTCCAGAACCCAGTAGCTAATTATTTTATTTTTTTTTAAATAATTTTTTATACTTTATTTTTTTTCTTATATGGTACTGAGGATCGAACTCAGGACCTCAAATGTGCTAGGTGAGCACTCTACCGTTGAGCCACAACCCCACCCCCCCCAGTAGCTAATTAATAGTTTATTTCTCTCCCTGAAAGAGAGACATGTCTTGTACTCCCAAACAATCAGAGCCAGATAACAGCAACAAATTTATGGCAGAGATTGTTCTAACTCTTATCCTCACAAAGACCTCATGAGTGAGTGCTTATTGCATTAGTACCACTATTTTACAGATGAGAACCATGGCAGAAATAAGTGATGTGATCTGCCCAAAGCTACATAATCATGAAGCCAAGACTAATCCAGGCAGTCAGACTCTAGGTCCTTAATGGACATTGCATATATTTTTGGATGAGCTTTTTTAGATTTTTGCTGTTGGACTTAGGGGAGCTGAATACCACGGACAGTACAGGGAGTTGGCCTATACCACACATGGCAAATCAGTGGCTTCAAAGCTGAGCCTAGAAACTCATATCCCTCTTCATAGGATTCTCACTCTGTCCAACAGCAGTCCCAGAGAGGCGTCGGGCTCACCCAGAACTGAAAAGGAGGCTTTGGAGCAAATCCATCCTCCCAAGTTTCCAGGGAAGAAAGGAGAGAAACAGAACTAGGGACCTACTCATTTTCTGAGGTCAAGCATCCTGAGATGCTTTGACTGAAAAAAATGCAAAAGGGACTGACTGCAGGTCAGGAAAGATGGGGATGAACATTCTTCCAAAGGCTGCCACCTCAGGCTGGGTCGTAGACAGACTCAGATGACACAGCTTCTTCTCACCCCTGTAGGTGGGTCTTTAGATGCCCAGGAAAACCCTCAGTGTTTGGCCGGAGCAAAAGGGGTATGCCCCCGCCCCACTCCAGTAGAATAGGGGTAGAGTAGAGGTAGGAAGGGGTGGGAGACAGCAGTGTCCTCCAGCGTCCAGGTATGGCTGTAGCACCCACCATTCTCCATGTATTCGGTGATGATGTAGATTGGCTCCTGGGTGACCACCGCGTAGAGCCGGACCAGCCGCGGGTGCTGCAGCTGCTTCATGAGGTTGGCCTCAGCGAGGAAGGCGTCAGGGGACATGCTGCCTTGCTTCAGGCTCTTCACTGCCACCTTCGTGTGCCCGTTGTAGTACCCTGGATAGGGAACAGGAGGGAGTGAAGGAGTTGTGGAACTCCTGCTCCCAGAGCCAAGCAACTGCCCTGAAAGTGGACGCCTCCCTCTCCCCTCTTTCCCAGCAGTCTTGGAAGCCCGTACTCACCCATCCACACCTCCCCGAACTGGCCGGCCCCCAGTCGCTCCACCAGCTTCAGCGTCTCCCTGGGAACCTCCCACTCGTCCTCCCACCACGGCTTCTGGGGCTTCTGGGTCTGGCAGGGGCGGCTCAACCTAGTGCACAGCCCATCAGAAGTATCTGCAAGGGCAAGGGCAAGGGAGAGGGAGGGGGTTGTCAATATGTGAGGCCTTGGGTGCTTTCCCCAACCCCCAGCTCTCCAAGTTCCCTTCTAGAGGAATGTAATGAAGCGGGGTGAAGGTCGATCACCCTACATCTGGGCTGTAGGGTCAGGTACCACATCTCACCCACTTGGTAATGAAGGAGTACCCTGAAAGATGGTTGAAGGGTACCCCTGAGAAGGACTAGGGGGAGACAAGCTGATAGGGCACAGGTGAGGGGTCCTGCTGGGGCTCACTGGTGTAATGGCGGACCAGTTCATGCAATCCGGGAAAAGTGATGCGAGGGGAGATGTAGAACCCGCCGTTGTCTAGGTTACGGATCTTGTAATGTTTCACCACCTCTCCCTGATTCTGGTCGAAGTCCCGGACCGACAGTGAAAATGATCCTGAATGAATGAACAAACCAAAAAAAAAACGCAAAGGAGAAGGGGTGGCCTCCTGCTAGCCGCGCGGTCATTGCAGCCCTGGTCTAGGGCTCAAACCCAGCTCCTCCGGCACCTACTCGCCCGCGGCCCCGCCCACTCCTCCGAGGCCCCGCCCTCAGGCCCCGCCCAGTGGCTCACCAGCTGTGCTCTCGCTTTCTCGGATCAGGAAGGAACCGTGCGTGTTCCCGGGCGCCAGGAGCTGCCGCTCAGCGTCCTTGCGGCTTAGGTTCTTGAAGAACCAGCTGCGCACGGAAGAAGCAAGCGAAGGCCGTTGGCTGTTGGTCCTTTTTAACTCCATCATCCTCAACCATTCGCCACCACCCCCAGGACCACTCCCCGTTCCGAGATCCCTAGATCCGTTCCCACCCACACCCACCAGGTCCCCACTCACGGTTCGGGTTCCAGACTGTTCGCTTTGGCCACGAAGTTGAAAGGGATGAAACCTTCCAGGCCTGTGGTGAGGGACTGCGCCTTCCACCACTCGCCGCTCCTGCGCCACAGGGGCAGTCAGCTGGAGACCCTCGATCAGGGTCCCCAGTAACTCAGGCCACCGCGACCCCTGGATCAGCATTCTGGAGCCTCGCATTTTGTCCCAAAGGAACCCACTTCGAGCCAGTCAAGGACCCCAGGAGGGATGCAGTACCCGGGACAACGCTTTCTCACAGAATCCACAGTGCAGGGTGGGTGGGTGGAGGGGCACTCACTGTTCCAGGATACGGAGCTGTTCACCCTTCTCGAAGCCCAGGTCTCCGTCGTGAGAGGGCTCATAGCTGTGCAGGGCGATAACCAGGTTATCTGTAAAGACAGGGGGCGTCAGGAGAATAGAGTTCTGGAGTCACAGCTGGAACAAGACTTGGACCAAGAAAGGACAGAGTATGACGTAGAAGGGAGGAGAAGGCCAACAGCCAAGGATCCACAGACTTTATTTTCCCGGCTCTGCTGGTTGGGGTCACCTTGCAGTGGAGAGGCTGGTGGGTTGGAGCCCTCATAGGTGACAAGTGGGTCCCGTACTTCAGAGCCATTCCTCATGAGCAACTGTGGGATGGGAAATGAGGGTGGGTAAGAGAAAGATGACAGGATCAGATCCTGGCTCCCCTCCTTTCTGCCTACTCTCCTCCATTTCTCCCACCTGATTTCTTATCTCTGAATTTGCCCACTATGTATTTACTATGTGACCTCAGGAGGGTCCCTTCCCATCTCTGGGCCTCTTTTTCCTTCTGTATTCCAGGATCTGCTGTGTTATTTCAAGGGCCTCTAGTAGTGAGCTCTTTCCTTCTCCTGGGCTGCACACCCACCTGGCTCCCTCACCAACCCCCATCTTGCCCCTTACCGTGCCCTTGCCATCCAGAGGGACTATGGGATAATGGCAGTTCTCACACACATCGATGTTTTCCATCCAGTCATCTTCAGGGTTTGAGCTGCAGGTACAGCCCATGGTCCCTGAGGAAATGGAGAGGGGGCTGAAGGAGTTCCCCCTAGATCTGTTCCCCCCGGACATCAGGCGTCTTAGGGTGTTGCCCTGGGAGTTTCCGAAAGTACCTGAGACAGTCGACGGCCGCCGGACCCCCATTCACCAGCCACAGAAGAGCTGAAATGAGGGTTCCTGACTGGTGTCCCCTCAGAGCCCTCAGGCCACAAGTACATTGACACCAGGCCTATGCCTCGCCTGTGCTCCGCCCCCCACCTGGGATGGGCAAACCGCCACAAGCACCTTTGTCAGTCTAGTTACCCACTTCCTGCCTCCCCACCCTCTGCCAGTCTCCAAGTTGGAGGACTACCTCCCAGAGGTCACACACTTTACCAAGCCTTGAGGGAGACCTAAGTTTTTGATCAGATTCTCCTCTGTCAGAGAAGATGATGCCCCTCTCCTAATCACAATTTTCCTCCCAACTAAGGAAGCTGGTGAGAGAACTTGGCTTCCAAAAGTCACCCTCAGGCCTCTGCCCTCCCCCATACCCACACCCACACAATCTCCTTCAGAGGGTTCCTTCTAATAGGGTTTTTCTTCTCACCAGCAGAGAACCCTTCAGCGGCCTTGTTGGCCAGAACTTTTTTGTTTGTTTGCCTGTTTTAGCAGCGGAAACTTTTTGTCAGATGAAATCAAGCAGAACTACATAGACACAGCAGGTAAAAGAAGAGCTGTCTGCCCAAGTCAGAGTGGGAGCCTCCCTCTGAAGATGACTGGATGGAAAACATCCTTCCCCAGGGACTGCTCCTCAGAACTGCTTGGAAAACACTAGTCCTCCGATAAAGTATAATTTACCTTGCATTCAAGACCGTTTAATATCAAGAACAACTCCACCTTCTCAATCTGTTTAGCTACACACACACACACACACACACACACACAGCCTGTCTACCTGCTGAACTTGAACTTCACCTCCAAGGTTCAACTCAAAAGTCACCTACTCTGTGGAGCCCTTCCATTGTTCTTTGTTCTCCTATCCCCCCAGGCCCCTGGATCATTCTACTCAGACCACGGTCTCAGTGCATCATTCTACTCAGTGCTCAGGCACTGAGTTCCATGATTACTGATTTATGCATGAGTCCTACTGCCTCTTCCACCCCTTTGATGAAGGGTGCTTTATTTGCCTGAAAGCCACTCAGCACTGAGAGCTAGTTATTATTAATAAATGTCAACTAATATGCAGAAGATCAGTGCACAGATTCTCCCACCTGTAAAGGTCTTAGAAACTATCAGATTAGCCTCTGAGTTTATTTATTTATTCATTTATTGGAGAGAGAGTCTAACCCCTGGGCTCAAGCAACCCTCCTGCCTCAGCCTCCCAAGGAGCTGGGATTACAGGCCAGAGCCACCAGACCTGGATTTAACCTCTTATTTGAGATAAGCGAAGTGAGGCCCAGGGAAGCCTGCCAAAAGTCACGTAGCCTCTTTGAGGTAGAGCAAAGCTAGAGTGGCTGATCTATACCAGGTAGAAGCGGAGATGGGAGCCGTGGAGGTTTCTGGTTAGCAAGACAGAAGACAGACCCTGGAGTCTGAAAGACCTATGTTCAAAAACTGGTTGTGACACTGTGACTTTACTGAAATCATTCTTTGAAGCCTGACTTTTCCTCTTCTGTCATGTGGGGATCATCATCCCTTTCTTGTCATCTTATATAACTGTCATTTTAGTATAGACTTTGGAAAGACTTCTACCAGGTCCCATTCTGCCCCATCAGCCCCTGCTCTGGAAGGTGGGAAAGTGGGACTTTTTGCTTCAGGCTCATGTTTCTCCAACTGAGATACTCAGAGCCTCCTGCAGATACCGGAAGTCATGGCGTGCACATCTTCCTGTAACATGAATGTTGCTTGATCTTATTCATATGAGTTAAACAATAAGGACCTCTTGTGCAGGAAAACACAAAATGCTCATGGAATATTAAGTCAAACCAAAAGACTTTCAGAAAAAAAAAAGTAGCAGAATCACTCTTCTTCCTACCCCAAGGACTCCTGTCAGTAGGGCAGGAGGACATTTGAGAAATCCTGCCAGGTCAGAGTTCACTCATTGTGACTGTGTGGCTTTTAGGATGCTCATTTGATTGTAACCAGGAAGTGATGAGCAGTAAAAGCTCCCCAAAAAGGATTGATAGAAACCTGGAACATACCAAGAGCTGAGCTCTCTAGTAAGGTAGACTAGACATGTTGTTTGTGATTTAACACGCCTCAGAAAAGCACAGGTTGGTTATGCTAGGAGAGAATACCAGTATCAGATGGGCTGCAGGCCTAGATAAGTAATGTCCTTTATTAGCTTGACAGTTTGGGAGACTTTGGAAAGAGGCAGGAAAAAGTTTGGGGTTAAAAAGAGGGGGTGGAAAAAAAAGAGGGGGTAGATGAGGGCTGGGGTTGTAGCTCAGTGATAGAGTGGTTGCCTTGCATGTGTGAGGCACTGGATTCTATCCTTAGCACCACATAAAAAAGTAATTAAATAAAATAAAAGTATTGTGTCATGTACAACTAAAAAAAATAAAAAAATAAAAAAAGAAGAGGGGATGAACTGGGTTATAGAAGTGAGGAGAAGCTAGTGGAAGGGGCAGAAGGAATCTAGGATGGAGATCCCACCTGGTCCAGGCTGAGGTCAGGTGGGGAGAGAAGAGAAGCCACAGAGCCTCAGGGAGAGTCCAAGAGAGCATGCAGGGAGGATCTATGTCTTGGACTGAATCTTGATCCACCAGAAAGTATCTAATATCCTTTAAGACTGGGGACAGTGTGGGGCTCAGTGGCAAACACCTTTTAGTATGTGTAAAACCCTGGGTCACATCCCCAGGAAGAGAGGAGTCTGTAGGGAAATTAGTTCTTGGCTTGACTAATTGTATTATTATCTTTTCAGTGCATACTTAGTTAAATCTCTGTTTAAAATTTGAACTATACACATGCTGAGCATGGACAAGGATCTGGGTTCAATCTCCAGCAAACACACACACACACACACACACACAAAGTTTTTAAACTAGAAAACAAAAAACAAAAAAATTAGTAGCTAAGTGAAGCTTGTTAGTAGGCAAAAACTTCTAAACCATGAGAGAGCCATTGGGTCGGGGAATGTAGGACAAGAAGTGGCAATAGTCCTTGGGAGGGAAGAGTTTAGGAAGCACTCATGTAATTTGCCAATCTTGTTTTAAAGAAGAGAGGGAGTAAGGCTCCAGGTGCCCTGGTGCACCCCTATAATCCCAGTGACTTAGTAGGCTGAGGCAGGAGGATTGTAAGTTCAAGACCAGCCTCAGCAACTTAGCAAGAACCTGTCTCAAATTAAAAAAATAGGGCTGGGGCTGTAGCTCAGTGGCAAAGCGCTTGCCTAGCATGCATGAGGCACTGGGTTCGATCCTAAACACCATATAAAAATTAACAATAAAATAAAGGCATTCTGTCCATCTACAACTATAAAAAAATTTTTTTAATTAAATAAAATAAAAAAAATAGATAAAAAGGGCTGGGTGACAGAGTTCAGTGGTTGAGTGCCCTGAGTTCAATTCCTACTACCTCAAAACAACAATAACAAGTTAAAGAGATGAAATGATAATAATAATTAATAAGAAGAAAAATAAAGCTGGGGAAGTTGGGAGATCAAAGAGGTTAGGTGATTTTCCCAGTAACACACTAAGGGTTCCTGTTAGAAGCAAACTCAAATCAGATCCGGTGGGAGGCTGTCACCTCTTGTGACCAGTGTTTTTCCCTCCTGATCAGTTGAGGCACTGCGGGTCATCCCCCCAATGATCTGGCTACTCTTAAGTTGCTGAAGACGGTAGCCCGATCTTGAGGGTAGAAATAATGCCACCAAATGTGTCTTCATGCGTAGGCCCACTTTCCTGCAGCTCCATGGGTCAAGCTATGCTTACCTGTTCCCCTTGCCCTGTTTGGGATAGAATGTTCCATGGAAACGCCCTTTGTGTGTCCCCTTCTCTTACTCTGCCCTTGGGTGTGGCCTTCCTAGATGTCAGCCAACCTGCTGACAGCAGACATTGTGAAGCTTGACTCAGCCCCTTGAAACCTGACCCTTTGCCTCATTTGAATGTCTTCTCAATAAAAAGGGTCAGCACGTGTGGGCTCTCTTTCTTCAGACCCTTAAGGTCAGAGGAACCGTCACAGTACCCCCAAAGAAAAAGGTATTTCTGTCTTATGTGTGGTTATTTCACGAAGCCCAGTTCCCCCTGAAGTGACCCTGAGTGTTTTAGTCGCGAGCAACGCAGCAAGATCCCATGTTCTCTATCAAGGTATTTTCCTCTATTTTTCATCCCATGGGCAGCCTACAGAGGAAGGGGTGTCCTGACAGGTCACAGAGGAAGAGAGACACGTCTGAAGGTGTGGACCACTCCCCACCCAGGACTTGACCATTGTGCTAACAAAGGCTTTTCTCTTGGACAATTTGCCTTCTACCTAGAATGCATGTTTCAGGATCTACATTTTCCTCACTGGTGAATGCAGGTCTGCACAGGATTTAGGAGTGTTGTGCTTCTGTGTGTAAATCCATGTTCTGCATGAGTCTGTGCATACAGAGGGATGCATAATAGATGTAGGTATGTACAGCAGGGCCCGTCCCTGTGTCACTGTGAGGCCATAGATACATACATCTGTTTATAAAAATGTAGGTCTCATCTTTCTGGTCTTAGTTTGACAAAAATTGCTGGGTAGCCAAAGTGATCTAACCAGGTTAATAATGAGGTCAGTAAAAAGAAGTCAAAATTAAAGCTTAATATAAATTTCTCATTGTCTGAAAGAAAGAAGAAAGAAATCTAAGGAATCCCCAGGGCTCCCAGAGCTGGCAATGAGGACGAATTCTGGAGTGAATGAAGGAGGACATTCTCTTCTCCCAACTCAGGAACTCAAGGCCAAGAGTGAGAATTGTGTAGATTCTAGACTATCTCTGACTAGGGTCTACAATGTTCTTGGCTTCCCATGAGGCACAGGGAACTTTTTGCCCATTATTAGAGGTCCACCCAACCCTGGCATGTTAATCTTGAAAAGTGGAGTAGAAGCTGGATTCCAGTGCCTGCCCTTCTAGCCCCTCAGCCATGTGCTCACCCTGCCCAACACACACATCAGCCCTGCACACATGGTATGTTTAATTGATTCAAAAGATCTCAGGCTGTGTGCACACCTGTGACCCCAGCAACTCGGGAGGCTTGGGCAGGAGGATCATAAGTTCCAGTCCAGCCTCAGCAACTTAGCAAGGCCCTAAGCAATTTACTGAGACCCTGTCGCAAAATCAAAAATAAAAAGGGCTGGGGATCTGATTCAGTGATTAAGCACCCCTGTATTCAATCCCCGATACCAAAGAAAAAAATCTCAGGCTGTGTGAATCTTCTGAACTAGGCTTTCTGGTCCCAGGGTTGTTGAGGAATTGTAGCTGTGGATTTCTGATTCTTGTAGATTCATTAAATTTTTTTTTTCCTTCAGTACTGGGGTTTGAAATAGGGCTTTACACATGCTGTACAAGCACTCTACCACCAAGCTACATGCCCCATCCCCAGCCTCCTTTTATATTCTACTTTATTTTTTGTAGTACTGGAAGTGAAAAACAAGAGTATCCCACCTCTGACCTACATTCCCAACTCTTTGTTTTCAAAAATTTTTTAATTTTTTTTTTTTTAGTACAGGGGATTGAACCCTCAATTTAAACATTGAGCCACATCCTCAGCTCTTTTTTGTGTTTTATTTCGGGACAGGGTCTCATAGAGTTTCTTAGGGCCTTGCTAAGTTGCAGAGGCTGACTTTGAACATTCGATCCTCCTGCCTCAGACTACCAAGTAGCTGGGGTTACAGGTGCTTACCATCACACCTGGCTAAAGCATCATCTTATTTTATTTTATTAAGTAGACAAAACACATTCTAGATTAATGTGTTTTTTAGTATTCATTTTTTAGTTGTAGTGGGACACAATATCATATATATATATATATATATATATATATATATATATATATATATGATTTATTTATTTATTTACTTATTTATTTATTTTATGTGGTGCTGAGGATCAAACCCAGGGCCTTGCACATGCGAGGCGAGCACTCTACTGCTGAGCCATAACCCCAGCCCCTGGACGCAATATCTTTATTTATTTATTTTTGTGTGGTGCTGGGGCTCACCCATAATAGGGGAGTGCTCTACCGATGAGCCACAACTCCAGCCCCTAGATTAATGTTTTTTAAGTCAATGTATGTAAAGCTCATAAAAGTGAATGAGCCAGACTTGGAGGTGTGTATTATTATCCCAACTATCTGGGAGGCTGAGGCAGGAGCAACTGAAGTTCAAACCCAGCCTGGGCAACCTAGAAAGATCTGTCTCAAAACAACAAACATCAACAACAAGAAAGGACTGGGGATACAGTTCAGTGGTACAGCTCTTGCCTAGCATGTGTGAGACCCTGGGTTCACTCTCTAGTATCTCCCCACAAAAAAGATGACATTCTCCCAACTCACCAACCAGGTTGATTTTTAAAATATCTTGTCTAAATTGTGTGCCAACTTCTTGCCTGAGTTATATGGGCCAATGCTTTACATGAAGACCAGGTAGGCTCTTCTACTTTAGATCATTAGTGTACATAGGCCATTTTGTGGCAAAATCTGTCATAAATCATTTAAAACATTTTAAATACTTGATCTTTGTGTCTCACCGATATTTGGTTATTGGCAAAGTTGCATATGTTTGGTGAAGAGCCTTGGATATACGGATACCTACATAAACCTCATCATGATACCCAAAAATCAGAATTGCAAGCTGGGTAAGTGGTACATGCCTACAATCGCAGCAGCTCAGGAGGATGGCAGTTCGAAGCCAACCTCAGCAACTTAGTGAGGCTCTAAGCAACTCAGTGAGATCCTGTTTCTAAATAAAATACAAAAAAAAAAAGGTTGGGGATGTGGCTTAGAGGTTAAGCGCCCTTGGGTTCAATTCCTGGTACCAAGGGGGGAAAAAAATCAGGATTGCAGGCATAGTAAATAATTGCTAGTGGGTAAATCAGCAATGTGCTTAGGATTGCTTCTTTTTTACATGTTCCTTTTTTATATAATACTATTTTCTTTCTTTCTGTTTTTTTTTTTTGTGTGTGTGTGTGCTGAATTGAACTGACAGCCTCATACATGAGCATGTGCTGTACCACTGAGCTATACCCCCAACTACAAGATGTGTTTCTTTTCAGAAATTAGGAGTGGTTTAAACATAAAACTTATTCTGCTAGTTAGTTACTGTCATCAATAAGAACTATAAAGCAATTATTCTAATTGGTATTTGAGTAGAGGCCTCCTAACCAGTAATTCACCCCTTTTAGCGAGTTCCTGCCCTGGGGTTACTTGCGTGTGCATTTGCATCTTGGGAGTTTTATTTGGATGCAACCTTATTTATAGTGTGGCAATCCATATAATTTTTAAAATATGTATTGTTTCAGTTGTTGTTGGACACAATACCTTTATTTTATTTGTTTATTTTTATGTGATGCTGAGGATCAAACCCAGGGTCTTGCACAGGCTAGGCGAGTGCTCTACCACTGAGCCACAATCCCAGCCCTCCATAACATTTTATGAAAGTTTCTACAGGTTATGGAAGCTCAGCTCACTATGTCCATTTCATAGTGACTCAAGTTCAATCTCATGATCTCTCAATTACTCACTGGCAAAGGGCCTTTGGATAGATTACTAAACCTTTTAAGCCTCCCTCAGTTCCTCCATCTGCAAAATGGGAATAAAAATAGTAACTGCATCTGGGGACCGTTATGAGCATTTTAGGTGATGTATAGATGATCCCATATAATAAAATACTTAACCTGGTGATTTGTACGTAATAAGGACTAAAAAATAAGAATAGGGCTAGGGGTGCAGCTCAGTTGTATTTAATTTAAATATGAGAATGATTTGGGGCTAAGCACGGGCATCTTATGATACCAGACTTAAATGTCTTCCAGACTAAAATGATCTCTACCATTTTCATTTTCCTTTGTGATTTTTGGCACTCCCACACACCACCTTTTCACCTTTAATATGTTTACCCGAAATGAAAACTTTACCTCCTCCAATGAAAAACCAAGTATCACCAGCCATAAGTAAACAGAAGTTACACATTAGTGCACAATGAAATAAGCATACATATTCACATTTGTAAATGTTCATCCATCATCCACTGAAATTATTCACACACATCGGTGATGTAACAGGCTATAATGTGGGAAATGCTGCTCTGTGGGAGAGATCTTTGGGTTTAGGGCCTCTGTCAGTGGCTTAAAGGAGCCACCTCCTTTTTTTGCAGGTATGATGTCAGGAACTAGGCAAGCGCCCTACCACAGAGCTACATCCCCAGCCACATCTTCCTTAATTGGTCAGCCTATTGATAAAAAAACTAACAGGCATCTCCTGTGTGCCAGGCTCTGATCTAGTGCCGGGGACACAGAGGTAAGCAAACAGAGAGAGTGTTATCACTTGGCCTTGCCCTCTGTGACAGAGAGGGTGTCCCTCTGATGGGTCACTTCATTTCACAGGAGGCCGTCATCAGCTGGCTGAAAGGTAATCTTTCTGATGCCTGACAACATAGCAACACAAGACAGCAAAACTGGCCAGGAAATAACATCTCAAAATCACCATTACTCTTTTACCAAAGTACCATTTAGCTAAAGTCGATAAGGGTGTTGGTAGAGCTCTGTGACAAGGAAAAGCTCCTAGAATCAACCGGGCAAGCAAGCTGCCAAACAAAATGGAGAGTGTAAGCCAATTTGCATTTAAATATACGTATGTGGGGGATTCTTTCAAGCCAGGCTTTATGCTAAGCCTTTATTTGCATTATTTCATGTGATTCTTATGATAATTCTATGATACAAGTGCTATTATTATCTCCATTTTACAGATGCAAAAACTGAGGCATCAACTGGGTACAGCATTTGTCTGAGGCCACATAACAAACAAATGAGTGGTGGAGTTTCGAGTTGAACCCTGGTCTGCCTGCCTCTGGGGACCAGGATCTTCATTGTGATGTCTCGCATCATTTATATGTGGAAAAATCTGGAAGGACACACACCAATATATTCCCAGTGAGTACATCCCAGAAGTAGAATTGGAGGGGGCTGCATTTCTGGTATTTCTTTTTATGACTCTATTCTAATTTTTTAAAAAAACAAGTATGTGCTAATTTTACAATCGAAAAACAAAAACAACAAAACCACCACCCACACAAAAACTCTGTCAGAGGCACAATCCTTTGAGGAGTGTCAAGTACAGTGTCGTATCCTTCAACTTCCATCCTTGTCTCAAAAGGTGTAGACATGGAACTGGCAGGCAGCACAGGAAAAAGAGGTCGTGTGGCCCAGCAAATTTGGGAGACACTGGATGGGACAAAATGAATTAAGGCTTCTTCTCTGGAGAGACTTGCAGAGCTTTTAACAAGCTAGCACTGACTGTGAAACTCCTGGGGGAACACAGCTTGTAGAAGAGGCCATGTTGATTGGGCCCTTTTCTTTCCAGGTGCCTCTCTCGGAACTAGTGTTCTTTAGCACAAGCGTTGGAGATAGAACTCCAGACACTTTAAAATGCACACTGAGGTGGATTTTTAAAGACCACATTCCAGGCAGGCATGGTGGCCCACACCTGTAATCCCTGCGACTCAGAAGAATGAAGCAGGTTCAAGGTCAGCCTAGCAACTTTGGGAGATTCTGTCTCAAAACAAAAAATAAAAAGGGCTGGGGATGTAGCTCAGTGGTCCTAGGTTAAATTCCCTGGTACCACCAAAAAAAAAAAAAAAAAAAGACCACATTCCAGAGCTGGGGGTGTAGCTCATTGTAGAACTTGTATTTAGCGGTATTTAGCTTGCAAGAGCAGAAAAAGGACAAAAGGGAAAAGCAAAACATTCCTGGATGATATCTTGGTTCCACCTGCCCTTACCTCACCTCCCCTCAGAAATGCTTTCATAAATTGAGCCTGATCTTGAAGCACTAGTTGTAGGTGTTTTATGGATTTGTAAGATCCAGCCTGTCGTGTATGTGTAGCCCCTGCCTCTAACTCTGAGCAGACCTGCATACTTCAGTTTTCTTAGGATGATATTAATTGTAGTGTTTTACAGAGAGGGAGAGGAGCAGGAGAGAGAGAGAGAGGGAGAGGGAGAGAGAGAGAGAGAGAGAGAGAGAGAGAGAGAGAGAGAGAGAGAGACTCTGACTATATAAGGGGCCCTCTTCTAAGGCAAACCCTATAGCCTATCTCAAAATCCAGTGTGCCTTCGTTCTCACACTCCACTACACACAGGAAACAAGCTCAGCTTGTTTGCAAAGCCACACCACAAGTGTGAGGGAATGGGCGGTTCATTGCCTTGCCAAGGCCAAGCGCTGAGTAGGTGTGATTCTGGGTGTGGACAGCCCTTCCAACCCTTAGTGCATCATTTGCAGGGAAGGAAGTGCCTGGCTTCCCCTAAGCACCTACTATGTGTCAGGTACTACCCAGGGCACATCACAGTCATTATTTTCTCTTTGACCTCCTGCAAGTACCCTGTAAGGGAGAGATCTATTATTGCTCTTTACAGATAAGTAAACTAAAGTTTGGAGCTATGAAGCTACTCAAGGAAATGGCAAAGCCGGAATTCTACTTGGGTCTTTCTGACCCTGAAATGCACATTCTTCACACTACACCACACTTCTAGGCTCTCTTACCTTTACTCTGAGGACTTTGTCTTTATGGTCCCAAGGAACAGAACCCAGGAATAATGAATGACCTTGGCTTCACTCTCCAAAATGGGCCTCTGTTCTAAAACTTCCTTGACTCTTCAGGAAGCTTTTCAGATCCCCTTGAGGGAGGTCTTCTCCCTCCTCTGAACCCTCAGCTCATTCTCTGCCCCTGTCCTTGGCCCTTTCTCCCTTTGAGAGAGACTGTCCCTGAGCCCCAAAAGCTAGGGACACTGTCTGATGGGTCCACCAGCACAGGACTCAGTGCAGGGGACTGCTCTTGCCTTTCCGGGAGTAGATGAGCCCTGTTGGAGCTCAGGGAGAGCTTCAGCATGTTTCCAGTCCCCACAACAGGTGACAGGCCTTGGGGCAGGAGATAGGAGAAAGGCTGGGACATGCTGACTAGGTGGAAAATATGTGACAAGAAAAACTCCAGTGAGGCAGGGGAAACCTGGAAAGTCTGGCTGAGGTGGGGACTACCCCCAGAAGCTGAAGGCTCCGAGTTAGTCTCTCCGAAGACCGGAGGTAGCTTTCGGCGCTGTTCTGAGCTCCCCCACCCCGGGTTTGGAGCCGCAATACGGAGGACAAACTGACCTATACATGCAGCTGGGGCTGAGCAGGAGGGGACAGGGCAGAGGGGAGGACATCCTGCTGTGACATTTGGCAAGGCAGGAAAGGCAACTTTCCAGATGGAAGTTCAGAAGTTCCTTGCCTAGGGCCAGCTGTACTCCTGTCCGGGATAAAAATAGCCCTTCCTCTTTCCTCTCTCATCGTTCTCTTTCTGAGACTTCCCAGAGTCAGAGCAGATGTGTCCGCCCAAGGACTCCATCCCTGATGACAAATATCCCCTCACAAACCCATTCGCTCCCCTTGGTAGTCTCCTCCCTCTCTCAAACAATGCTGGTCACTTAGGCTAAGGTCACTTCTCACACCTCCATCTGGATCCTCTGGGTAACTCTCTGTCTCTTTCAAGAGGTTCTTGTCTGGCCTAGGGACCAGAAGTATTGATTCCTGGGTCTTCTGACTCAAGACTGTCCTATGACCCTTTTCCATTGTGGAGCAAAAAGGTGTCCCAGCCTAGGCCACTACTCTCCAGGGTTTAGCTCAGCCACCGCTTTACTGGTGGGTCTTAAATGCCTCATTCTCATGGGATGAGGAACTGGACGTGGTGATTTCTGAAGGCCTTTTTAATACCTGATGTCCATGTGCCAGGTCTCCAAGAAGCGATAATCTCCTCGTCAGATGGTGGCAGAGGCAAGAGCCATCAATTTCACAGGAAAGGGGAGATCCAGCTGACCTCCAGTGATGTGTTTCTCTCAGCCTGAAGGGTTGCTGCAGATGTGGCCCTACACATAGCTGCAGCCCTCTGGGCTTGGCTCCCTACCACAGTCCCTGGACCCTGGTTCCCAGTACTCCTTACCTGTCCGGCCCAGGAGCCCTCTGGCCCATTCACATGGTCCTCCTGGCCTTGCTCGGCTGCCCAGATACAGTCTCAGCTCCCCTTGCCGTCGCAGTCACCACCTGTCTCCCTGCGCCCACGTTCCACCCTGACTTCCTGCCTCCTCCTGAGGACTCTGCAGCCAACCAGGCCCCAGCAGCCCAACCACAAGCCTGTAGCACCCCAAGCTTCCTGTCAAAATAGCCCCCCGCCCCTCAGCCTCTAGGGGTCCTAGACATCTCCAGGCCGGACCCTACTCATTCTGAGGATGGTATTTGGAAGTTTAAAGTGCAGGGGAGGATGTTTGATAGACCCTCCCTCCTGCCCTCCAGACTCTATCAGGGCAAGTGATTCATGGGCAGCCCTTGACCCCAGTGAGTGCAGGCGAGCACATACCTGCTCAGCTTACACAGAAAGGCAAATGGCACCACTATCACAGTGTGATTGCTGAGTGGCCCCCTTGTTTCAGTCTGACAGCAAAGGTAACATCATTTGCCAGGTTCAGTAGCACACACATATAATCCCAGCTACTCATGAGACTGAGGCAGGAGGACTGAAAGTTCAAGGCCAGCCTAGGCAACTTGGTGAGATTTTTGTCTCAAAGTAAAAAATAAAAAGGATTGGGGGTGCTGGGGTTGTAGCTCAGTGGTAGAGTACTTGCCTCACATGTGCGAGGTGCTGGGTTCGATCCTCAGCACCACATAAAAAATAGATGAATGGGGCTGGGGATGTGGCTCAAGCGGTAGCGTGCTCGCCTGGCATGCATGCGGCCCAGGTTCGATCCTCAGCACCACATACAAACAAAGATGTTGTGTCCACAAAAACTGAAAAATAAATTAAAAAAAAAATAGATGAATGAAGTAAAGGTATGTGTCCATCTACAACTAAAAAAAGAAGGACTGGGGGAATGTAGCTTAGTGCTAAAGTGCCTTTGGGTTCAATCCCCAATACCAAAAAAAAAAAAAGTTCTCATTGGCAGTCAGAGGATAGAACAATATGACTGTTAAATAGTTAGAGAGAAGACCACATGTGTTACAGTCACACTTGAGGCTGAAACAGTTGCTATAGATAGGACAGAACAGTACTCATGTCATTGCAGGGCTTGGACAATAACTTTATTAGAATCACAGGATAGACTAAGGCCGGGCAAAACCCTTCTACAGACAGAACACTCACAACATCCTGTGTTGGGAGTCAGGATGGACAACCTTCAAGAGGAGATGGTGACAGCTCCTGCTATAGACAGAGGGCAGGATAATGCTCATTAATGATGGCTGACAAGTGGGGCAGCACTGCTAATGCAGGCAGAGGCGAGGCCACAGCCCCTGGTAGAAGAGCACGGCCTGGCACCATCTCCTGCACTGGTGGAAGGCCAAGAAAATGCACTGCTCCAGGCACACAAGGGCTTTGGTCAGACTGTCAGCACTTTCTGTTATCAGCAGGAGGCAAGAAACTTGCCACAAACAGCAGGCAGGCCAAATTCAATTTCCTGCATCCAGGCTGGAAATGGCACCCATCATAAGCTGAGGACCAGGTCATCAGTGAGTGATATATGAGGAGCTCTGGTGGCCCCTCTCAGGCCCAAGAATTGAGCCTGGACCCCACTAGGAGGAAAGTGTAAGTTCATGGCCTCCTGAGCTCCACTGAGCGAGCAGTGGGGGTGGGGAGAAAGGGAGCCCACAGAGCATTGTTGGGGTTTGTGAGGTGGAAGCTGATGCTGTCTGTGTGCACCTCAGCGGTGGAGGGAAGGGGGACAGGAAATGGGTGGGGGGAGGAGGAAGCCTGAGTTGGAAAGTCAAAGAGAGTAAAACAGAAACAAAGGCTGAGAAACACAAAAGTAAAAAACCAGGGTGATAACAGAGCCCCAGGCCTGGTGCAAGGTCCAGCTGCCCTTGCCAGGTAAACCTGAGCACTTCATAGTCCATCTCTGGGCCTCTGTGCAAGAGTAACAATGTGATGGTAATGATAAGCAATACATCGGCTGGGTATTTACTGTGCACTCCCTCAGTTGAGCCATAGTCAGTTACCTGTCCAATGAGAATTAGTATCTTCATTTTAGAAGAAGACAGATTCAGGGAGTAATTAGGGACCTCCTAAATGTCTAACAAATAAATGGGGGAGCTGGCTTTAAACCCAGGCTTATCAGATTCTGCATTCTTTTTCAGTACTGGGACCAAACCCAGGGCCCTGTGCATGCTAAACAAGTGCTGTCCCACAGAACTACATGGCCAGCCCAGATTTGGCATTCTTCAGTCACCCACTGAACCTAAATCACCTCTTGTGGGTAGGATTTCAAGTTTTTTACCACTTCTGATCATGAGCTGTGGGGAGATGGGGCTGCAATAGTCCTCTCCACCCACAACCAGACCTTCTCTTCTCCCTCGAAACTCCTGGTCCCAGTGACTGACAGAGGCCTTGGGCCTAAATGAAAAACTGCAGAGACCTTGATGGGAGGCAGAGGGCTTTATTGAGGAGATTGGGGTGGGGTCTAAGAGACCTGAATGTGCCCCCACCACACCAGGTGCTGGCCCTCTGGGATACCCCTCCCATCTGTCTTCCCAGGTCGCCCTCAGCAGAGGGTGAAGCGCCGGGTGCTGATGTTCATACGCGTGAGGCCCAAGTGCCTTAGCGACGGGGCTAGGGCCAGGCCGGCCCCGGGCTCCAGCTCCAGCTCCAGCTCGGCCTCGTCCAGCAGTTCCTGGTGCTGGTGACAAGCTTGGTCCACCTTCAGCCGGTGCAGCTGGGCCCGCAGCCTCAACAGCTGCCCTGCCAGCTGGCGGTCCTGAGCCTGCATTTCCCGCTGCGGCCGAGAGGGGGCGTGAGCCTGCGAGGCCTGCTCCAGTGTCACCTGCCTTTCTTACTTTCCTGTCAACACTCTGGGCCTTTCTTTGCACTGGTTTGTCCCTGGCGCCCACTCACCCTAGCTTCATCCTTCCCCATCACTCAGATCTTGCTCCACACTAGGAGTTCTCAGCGCTAAGAGCCATTATTATGCAAATACAGATGCCTGGGACCCCATCCCAGATAAACTAAGTAAAATCTCCAAGTTGGAGCAGAGCACCGTGGCACATGCCTGTAATCCCAGCGGTTTGGGAGGCTAAGCCAGCCTCAGCAAAAGCAAGGCACTAAGCAACTCAGTGAGACCCTGTCTCTAAATAAAATACAAAAAAGGTCTGGGGATGTGACTCAGTGGCCGAGTGTCCCTGAGTGAAATCCTTGGTAACCCCCCTACTCCCACCCCCCAAAAAAATCTCCAAGTTGGAGCCTGGACACCTTTATATGTGCACATGTTGGCTTGACAGCTAATATTCAACACTCTCCTCTTCAGATTCTGCCTACAACATGATCAGTACCTTCTTTTGTATACTTCACTGTGTTTCTCTGAGGGCATAGCAGTTCCCAAAGTAGGGGAGGCCATGTCTTTCTCTATAACTGATGGTCCCCCAAGGGCAGGGCTCTCTCCCCTGAGCCACACGAGCATAAGCTCTGTAGATTGATGTAATCCTTCTTCAGCAAGACTTTCCACATAAAATAGTAAACAAGGATATTTCTGGCTCCTGAGCCCCAGAGACACAGGAGCTGGCAGTTGCTGGAGTTAGGGGATCTGTTCTCATCCCCTCCCCACACCCATGGTCTTGGGTCCTAAGGAGGATTGGCCTGAAGACCCCATGTAAGGCAATCTAAGCCACCAGACTCACCAGCTCCTGCCGGAGCCACTCAAGCGCAGAGTCCATTGAGTCAAAGCCGCAGATGGCTCCAGGTCCACCGGCCCCAGGTTTGGCTTGGGCCCTGTGCCAGGCCTGGCTCTGGACCCTAGCGGTCCACTCCAGATATGAGGGTCGCCGAGTCTGTAGCTGCAGCTTGGCTGTCAGTGCCTTCACAGAGTCCAGGCTCTCCACCTCCTCTTCCTCATCCTCCTCATCCACTGCCTGGAATTTCGGTGGCCCCAGGGACATGGTGGGTTTGCAGTGAGTGACAAGGCAGGGCTGCTGCTCTGGGATGAGGGAAAGGCCTGCAATATGGCTCTGGGAGAGGTGGTAGAAGCTAAGAGTAAAAAGAGTGTGCCAGAGAGTGGGTGACGGTGAATGTTCAAGGTGGGATAGAGAGTCTGAGTGTGCCAGGCTGGGTGAGCATATGGGTGTGTGAAGCTAAGTGTGCAAGGACTGGAATTTTCCTGGAATCCTAACCAGGAGCCACGTGATGCCCATCCGGTGGGGGTAGGAGGAGCCCTGCTTTTCTAGTTCTTTAGATGAAATTTATTGTCTTTGCCCAGAAGGAGACTCCCAGTTCCCAGAAAGGAAGTTGCTCCAGGATAAGAAAAGCATCATTCACACCAGTCTTGGCTCTCTTCCCAAGACCCAAGACCAGAAGTTGAGAGGGGGAGGAGGTTGACAAGCTGCCCCATCCTCATTCATAGCTCTAGCCCATCAGCCAAGGAATAGGGCCCAGAGGCCCCATCTGGCAGTAAGGAGACCAGGTTGCAGTGCTGGTTCAGTGAGGCTTGGGGCAAGTCCCTATCCCTCTGTGAGCCTCTACTGGGACAGATCAATAACTTTGGAAGTATTATAAGTACAGTACTCCTGGCCTGTCATATTTTTTTCTTCTTCTCTTTCTTCCTCTTTTTTTTTTTTTTTTTTTTTTGGTGGCTGGTGTTGGGGATTGAATCCAGAGCTTTGTGTGTACTAGGCAAGTGCTCTACCAGTTAGCTACAGTCCCAGCTCTACCCTAACTTCTGACAGCTTAAATTAGTTTTGCCTATTTGTATACATTCTAGTGATTCTCAAACTTGAGCATGCATTAGAATTACCTGGAAAGCTTCACTCACAAAGTTTCAGATTCAGTATATCTGGAGTGGGACCTGAGAATTTGCATGTCTATCAAATTCCCACCATAACTGCTGCTGTTGGACTGAAATTTTATAATTTGAACTCTTTATCTGGTTCTTGATAAAACAGCTCCAATTTTATGGTTTCATTATAGGAGTCCACCTATGATTTCACTTTTTTCATTAAAAGAAGGGTTACCTAGTGAATTATTCTTAATCAGATTCAGCATAGTGCAGACATCAATAAGAAATTTTAAAAAATTACTTAGGTGGGTGGATGGATAGATGATGAATCAGACTGAAAATTCTATGAATAGAATCTTCATCAGTCATCCCTGCCCCTCAGCACCGAACACATGGCCTCGATCATTGTCTGGGCAGTAGGCACCTGGGGAAAGGATGAAGCATAAGCTGTGAGTAATAGAGGATCAGCAACAGCTAGAATTGGCCACTTTCCAGGGCGCCCTCAGGCAGGGACTTCCAGCTGTGGAGCGGGAGGGGCGCCAGCTACACAGCTGCATGCATTTAAGGTGGACCAAGGGATTTCCCCCACTCAAGCTTCAGAGGTATGGGAGGAAGTAGGTAGTTCCCAGTTTCACACTTTCCAACCCATCCACCACAGTGCAGAAGAATAGATGGTTATTTTTCTTTCTTTCAAAAGGCAGCAGGGGTGCCAGCACCCCCAAAATAAAAAGCCCCAAATATCGAGTGCCTCTTGAGACCCAAACAAGGGCTTCAGGCAAGATTATTCTCCCCATTTCCCAGATGAGGAAATTTGAGGTTTCCTTAACAGACTTTGGCCGGGGTCCTCGCTGATGTTGGCAGTAGAAGAAAATCCCTGTGGAACTGTACGTTCCCTTCCTTTGAGGGGCCTCCTTAACAGCTGTCCTGCCGGCGTCGCCAGCTGCCCAGCCAGTTCCTGTCCCTTTTGGAGCCCGCGTTCGCCCCGCCCGACGCTACCAGAGCCTGTCCCGCTGGGCCCCAGGGCCCCCGCTGGTAGAATGGAGTTCTCAGAGCTGATCCGCACCGGCCGGGCTCAAGCCGAGCTACTCCCCGGCCCGGAGGAGCCCCCGTTGCGCGGCACGCTGTGCGTCACCGGCCACCACCTGCTGCTGTCTCCAGGGCCCCCATCGACTGCAGACCTGTGGCTACTGCTGTTGCGTAGTGTCGACTCCATCGAGAAGCGGTGAGACGTGGCTGGGACGTCCCACAAGTTGGGGAGCGCGCGACGCTATGGGGAGAGGGGGAAGGGCCAGCGCACTTGGAGCTGGCGCCCTCCTGCATAACGTCCAATTGTATGAAACTCGTTCTCTTCCCCTGATGGAGGGCGGGGTATACTGAGCCTGGGTCTGTCCACCCCTAGGGTGGCGGGTGACTCCGGCACAATCACCCTACGCTGTAAGGACCTGAGGGTGCTGCAGCTGGATATAGAGGGCGTGGAAGCGACCCTGGACATCGCCCGTTCCATCGAGGTATTCAGGGGGCGCACCCGAGGTCCTTAAGCTATCCCTATCCAGTACTGGGGGGAGCAAAAAGGGGGTTACTAGTGCAAAGGGGCTCTGTACCCAGTGTTGTCCCGAGGCTCAGCTAAATGGCATGACATGCAAGATGGCTTGGGGTACAAGGAGAGTTGGGAGTTGAGGAGAGGAGGAGCTGGAATGTACTCAATTGAGATAAATCCTACTGCCCCTGACGTTCGTCCCCAGGCGCTGTCCTCTCTGGAATCGGTCATCACCTCCTTTCCGTTCTTCTACCGTCCCAAGGGCCTGAGATTGGGCGACGCCTGGCACTTCCATCCGCCCGAATGCTACTACAAGCGAGTAGCTCGCGAGGTGGGCGCGGTCATGAGGGCCTGGGGATGAGGAAGCACCGGGTCTAGCAGGGGCACGCCGGCTGGGCACTCATTGGGTGCCTTAGACCTAGCCTTCGACCCTCTCTATGCTGCAGACCAACGCGTGGCGGCTGAGCGAGGTGAACCAGGACTTTAGTTTGTGCCCCAGTTACCCTCGAGCGGTAATCGTGCCTCGAGCGGTGGACGACGATGCCCTGGCGCGGAGCGCCCGCTTCCGCCAGGGAGGCCGCTTCCCAGTGCTCTGCTACCACCACGCACCCAGTGGAACCGTGAGCCAGCCCCTCCCCAGGCTCCGCCCTGAGATCCAAAAGCCCTTTTCCGCCCTGGAGGAGCCAATTAGCGTCTGGCTGCTGCCTGGGACTCCTGCCCCATTCAGGCCCCGCCTCGCTCTGCCTCCAACAAGCCCCGCCTCCTGGAAATCCTGAGGTCCGGACTCGGGCCCCGCCCCTCCCGCTTTTCTGGATTTCACCTTTCTCGGTCCGGTCCCCACCCCTTGAAGCTTAGTTCCTTTGTCAACTCAGATCTGGTGTCTGCTCGTAGGGACCCTCCTACCTCTGGCCTCAGACAGCCATGACCTTCGCAGAGCCCATCTGAAGCCTTGTGAATTCCGCACCTAAGGCCCCAGCGCCACAGTCAGCCTTTTCCTAGTGTAGGCGGCTCCTGAGTGTAGGCCTAGCCGAGAAGATCCCCAAGCCCAGAGCCCAATTCCTGAACCTGAGCTGGGTCCCTGTCCACAGGTTCTGCTACGCTCCAGTCAGCCACTGACTGGTCCCCAGAAGAGGCGCTGCGCTGAGGATGAGGACTTGCTTCGAGCTGTACTGGCAGGGGCTCACCCTGGGGCTCGGGGCTTCATAGTGGACACACGATCTGCCCAGGCTGCTAAACAGGCCCGGATGACTGGAGGGGGCACAGAGGCCAAGGCCGCCTACCCTGGCTGGAAACGACTGCACCGACCCCTGGAGAGGTAGGAGGCCTCCCATCTTCTCCCAGGCTTTGCCACAGAAGATGCTTTGTTGCATAACCATGGTTATAAGCTTAGACTTTATCCTAAAAGCTGTAGGAACCACTGAAAACGCTAAACAGGGCTGAAAAATCTGTTAGAATTTCTGGTGGGGTTCACTGATGGCGTTAGATTTCCTTCATGAATGTGTGTGTGGGAGGGGAAGAAGAGCCAGGGCTCTGGAAAACTCTTAGACCTTTCCTGGCAGCCATCCTGGCAGCTGGCCATCCCCACTTTCACACCCACAAATGAGAGAGCTCATCACTGAGTACCCCAACTCTGCCTGGAAAGAAAATGAACCTTTTTTACATTAAGTTGAAATTAGTCTTCCTGGAAAAACCTGCACACACACACACACATACACACACACCCCTCCCTGAAGGCTGTACCTGCACAGATATAGATGTATCTGTTGCTTTGGGGAGAGTAGACTGCTTTCCTATCCAATATGTAAAACTCTTATTAATTTATTCACCCAACATTGAGCATAGGGGCTGCCATGGTGAGTAGTCTCGACTTGACAGAGCTCAGTAGTAAATGGGCAATTAGAACTCAGTGAAATAAGTAGTAGCAAGAGGAGGCAACCTGTCTTAGTAATTTGAAGGTTTCCCTGAGAACAGGATGCTTTTGGTGAGACCTGAAAGAGGCAGAAGAGTTAGTTAGGAGGGAGAAGGTCATTTCAGGTAGAGGGAACTGAAGAGAGAAGGAACTGCAAAGAGAGCCTGGTCATTTGTCCTATTGGGGAGCTGCAAGCAACTTCACGGTGTTAGAAGTGTAGGGTAGGAAGTGGGAGAGATGCTGCTAAAGGGAGAATGGGGTCCAGAGAAAAACCATGAAAAACTTGAACACCATGGTTATGAATTTAGACTTTATCCTCAAGCCAGTGGGAATCCACTGAAGATGTTGAAGAGGGTGGAAAAATCTGTTAAATTTTCTGGTAGAGGGCCACTAATGGCATTAGATTTTCTGGTGTGTGGTGTGGGGTCACTGATGTCCTTGAGCAGAGTGGTTTCTAGAGGTAGGAGCAGGTGCAGAATCCCGAAAGTACTGTGTTTCTTTCATTGGATGGGGATTCCCCAAGGAGAACTGTGTTGTTTTCATCAGATTGGGGTACTTCAAGGATAACTGGGGGTTTCCTGGGGTATTGTAATACAGTGGTTCCCTCCAACAGACTAGCACTCCCCTAAGAGTCTTAGTTTGCCCTATAAGATGGAGGGTTTCTCAAAGATATGACATATTTTCATGAGATTAGGGCTCTTCCATGGGTTTTATACCCCATGAGACTGGACTCCCCAAAGGGTTCTATGCCCCTCCTATCAAATGGGCTCCTCAGAAAGTTCTATTTCCCTCCCTCATTGGGATGAAGCACTTGCTTCCAATCTGGGCTCACCCAGAGCTTGGACTGGGGAAAGGATGACCAGATTCCCTTTTGCCTAGGGGACGGGCTCTCCAGGAGAGCTTTGTGCGCCTAGTAGAGGCTTGTGGGGACCCAGAGCAGAGCATGGACCGCTGGCTTAGTCGGCTGGAGGGCTGCCGCTGGCTGGCACATGTGAAGGAGGCACTGAGCACCGCCTGCCTGGCAGCCCAAGGAATGGAAAGGTAAAGTTCCTACCCTGTGAGACAGAATGGATATGGTGGGATGAGCAGGGCTCTCAAAACCATGATTCATAAGGAAATACAGTCTAGAACTGGGCACAGCCTATTCCTGGTCTTGCCACCCCAGGCAGGGAAAAAGTTGCCATTGTTCATGGGCCCTTCCCATGATAGGGAAGGAGCCTGCATCCTGGTACATGGGGCTGAAGGCAGAGATAGCACTCTGCTTGTGACTTCACTGGCCCAACTCATCTTGGACCCCTTGAGCCGGACCATAACTGGATTCCAGGAACTGGTGGAACGGGAGTGGATCCAGGTAGGTGGCTACCCTGTCCCAGCCCTGCCCCTCCCTCCAGAAACCCTGCTTCCCTTGCCCATGGCTCTGCCCCCTCCCCAGGCTGGCCACCCCTTCCAGCTGCGCTGTGCCCACTCGGCCTTCTCCCACGCCCGCCCCAAGCACGAGGCACCCACCTTTCTCCTCTTCCTGGACTGCGTGTGGCAGCTGGGCCGCCAGTTCCCGCTGTCGCTGGAGTTTGGGGAGGGGCTGCTGTTGGCACTGTTTGAACACGCCTATGCCTCCCCTTTTGGCACCTTCCTCTGCAACAGTGAAAAGGAGAGGTGAGCTAATCGTGTGTTAAGGTGGGTTGGGGCAGATGCCCGTTGCTTTCTTAGAGGGCATCTTTCCCTTTCAATGAGTTTTTCCTTTTAGGAAAACTCTTTGTGGCCTTCCCTTCTTCCCTCCTAATCTCACACTTCCCTCTAACATCTGCAAACCCAAAGATAGACAAATCTAAGACCAACCCTTTACATCTACCCATTCTGTTATTGCCAAGAACAAGTGCACTCCTGCCTTGAAATAAGGACTGTACTAAGTTTCAGTTAGATAGAAACAAAAAGTTCTGGGGTACTATTGCACAGTAGAATGAATATAGATAATAATAATAAGCGTATATTTAGGAAAGCCAGGAGGAGAGGACTGGAGAGGTAGCTCAGTGGGTAGAGTACTTGTCTAGTACACACAAGGAAAAAAAAAAAGTTGGAAGAGGAAAAAAGTATTTTGAAAGTTTTCACCATAAAGAAATGATAAGTGGCTGAGGACAGTGGCTAGGCAGGCGTGTAATCCCAGTGACTCAGGATGCTGAGGCAGGAGGATTGCAAGTTTGAGGCCAGCTTCAGCAACTTAGCTGAAACAACTTATTGAGACCCTCAAAAGAAAAATTAAAAGGGCTGTGGATGTGGCTCAGTGGTCAAACACCTGTGGGTTCAATCCCCAGTACCAAAAAGAAAGAAAGAAAGAAATGGTAAATGTTTAAGGCAGCGAATATTTAACTTGATTAAAATATTACATAATGTTTACATGTATTGAAATATCACATTACCCTATAACATTTACAACTTTTGTTTTTATGTATCAGTTAAAAATAAAATTAAAATAATAAATTAAAAATATATCGAAAAAAGAAATTGAGGGGCCTGGAGCAGTGGCACACATCTATAATCCCAGTGGCTCAGGAGGCTGAGGCAGGAGGATCACAAATTCAAAGCCAGTTTACATAATTTAGTGAGACCCTAAGTAAATTAGCTAGACCCTGTCTCAAAAAAGGGTTGTGAATGTGGTTCAATGGTTAAGTGCCCCTAGGTTCAATCCCCTGCCAACCCCACAACCCCCCAAAAAAGAAAAGAAAATGAGGACTAAAGGGGAAAGTGTTTTTGTTTTGGTACTGGGGATTGAATGGGGGGGTGCTTTACCACTGAGCTTTTTTTATTTTTTGAGACAGAGTCTTGCTAAATTGCTGAATCTGGCCTCAAATTTGTGATCCTCCTGCATCAGCTCCCTGAGTTGCTGGGATTACAGGCCTGCATCAGTGCACTCAGCAAAAAGATTTTGCAGAAATAAATGATTGCTGGGGCCTCTGTTAACTTTGCAAAGTAGATTCTAGTGGAACCTTAGAATAGAGGTTGAAAGTGGACTTAAATTATGCAGGCTCTAATTCCAGCACCACCACTCACCTGTTGAGTGATCATGAGCAAACCTCTTTGAATCTTTGTTTCCTCATCAGTAGCACAGAGAGGATAACAGTAGCTGTAATCCATAGAGGGGCTGCGAGGATTAACTGAGTTGAAGCATGGAGTGTTTAGCACAGTGCCTGGCACATAATAGGCACACAAAAGTGGTAACTTTTATCATTGGTCGGCTTCTTGCATCCCAATCAGCTCCATAAGCCCTTTGTCTGATCAATGAGAGAGGGAGGAGGGAGTTTCTCAAGGTGGAGATAATATTTATTCATCTTCACCCACATCCTAGCTTGTTTTACCAACTCCACTCATGATTCATCCAGGTTAGAAACTGTTATCTTTATCTCCCTTTCCCCATCCCTCATCTTTAGCCTTTCTCCTAAACATTTAGCTTGTTTCTTTCTTGCCAGAGGTCCTTCCCATTACCCTTATCCAGACTCATTTCTTTCCATCTGGAATATTCAGCAGCCTTCCTATGATTCCCCTGCCTCCACTTTTATCAGGTTTTTTTTTTTTTTTTTTTTTTTTTGGTACCAGGGATTGAACTCAGGGACACTTGACCACTGAGCCACATCCCCAGCCCTGCTTTATTTATTTATTTAATTGTATTTAGAGACAGGGTCTCGCTGAATGGCTTAGTGCCTCACTTTTGCTGAGGCTGCCTTTGAACTTTTGATCCTCCTGCCTCAGCCTCCTGAGCTGCTGGGATCACAGGCATTTCCACCACAGCTGGCACTTTCTTTAGTTTTTAAATAACTCGTTAGACCTACAAATATTTTCATTGGTTCATTTTCCACTTCTTCCTTGGTTCATGCAGCACCCCCTGCACCCCTGCCAAGTTTTAACAAAATACCTGAGAGATGGGCTGGGGCTGTAGCTCAGTGGCAAAGCACTTGCCTAGCATGTGTGAGGCACTGGATTCGATCCTCAGCACCACACATAAAAATTAACAAATAAAAAGAATGCATTCTGTCCATCTACAACTACAAAAAAATTTTTTAAAAAATACCTGAGATAAAAATTTACATAAGTTTTGGGTTGGGGTTGGGGTTCAGTGGTAGAGTGCTTACCTAGCACATAGGAGGTACTGGGTTCAATCCTCAGCACCACATAAAAATAAATAAAATAAAGGTATTGTGTCCATCTACAACCAAAAAAAATTATATATATAAATTATAGATATAATTATATACATATATATATATATATATATATATATATATATATATATATAAAGCTTTTATTTTGGCTCAGTTTTGGATATATATAACATGTATGTTTGTATGTGTATATATATACACACATACATACACACACACACACACAGACATCTATAAAACTTTTATTTTGGCTCAGTTTTGGCAGGGTTTTGGTCCATGATTCGTTGGTCTGGTTGCTTTTGGTCCTGAGTGTATGGCAGAGGAAAACCACTCACCTCATCTCATCTCATGGCCAGGACTCAGTAAAGAACAAAGGGGCTTGGGTCCCACTATAACCTTCAAAGACATGCCCACAATGACCTGAAGACTTCCCACTAGGCCCCACTTCTTAGTTTCTGTCACCTCCCAAGAACATTAAGGTGGAAACCTAGAACTTTAGCATATAGGCCTTTAAGGGAAATTCCAGACCTAAACCATAGCATTGTCTTTGTAGATGTGAACTTCTAGTCTTCTAGTGATACTCAGCTCAAAGTAGCACACTTTTTTTTTTCAATTGTAGATGGACACATCTTTGTTTATTAATTTATTTTATATGGGGTGCTGAGGATCAAACCACTGCCTCACATGTGCTATAGGTAATCATTCTGCCACTGCGCTACAGCCCCAGGCCCTCAAGTAACATATTCTTAATTATCCTTCCCTGACAATTAGGCAAAACTAAATTGGTTTCTCCCTCTAAACAGAACTCCATAGGGTTTTGTCTTATTCCTGTTTTATTCTAGAGTCCAATAGATCGATCAAGATAATTTGCAGAAAAAGGTGGTTAATCACTGCCCCAGAGTAACTGTCACCTTACTAACCAGGGTTGTACCCCCAGAATCCCAGAGGGCACAGCTGGAACTCACCCTCTCATTCTCTACAGATGCCTCTGTGAAGTGAGGACTCGAACACACTCCCTGTGGTCTGGGCTCAACCAGCTAAAGGAACAACGAAAACTCCGGAACCCACTCTATGTGCTCAATCCCTTGGCCATTTGGCCTTCTGTGGAGCCCCAGAGCCTGCGGCTATGGCAAGGTGACTGCTCCCCTCCCCTGGGTAGTTAGCTTCTCTTTTCAGCTTCCTTACCTGTTTTCCTCTTCCTCAGGCCTGTTTCTGCGCTGGACCCGCCCACCTGAGTCTTCAGAAGTAGCATGGGAGAAGGTGTGGCAAATAGTGACAGAAAGGGAGAAGACAAAAGGCTCTCAGCCCACAGCTTCTACTTGAGCCCCTAACCTAAGTGATGACTTCTTGAATAGTGGTGAAGTGTCCCTGAAACCTTTCCAGGCCCCTCAGGACCTCTGACTTTGGATGAGCATGCCTACAACCTAGGCCAGCCCAGAATACTGAAGTCCTAATTTGCAAGTGTCTGAAGTATAGGGAAAAGGCCTAAATAATAAAGGTGTTCATGATTGGCATCGGCTTGCTGAGGTATTAGTGAGGAGGGAAAATGATGAGACAGACCCCACAAAATGTCTAACCAGAAACCATTTATTACCAAACTAATTTATTTCTCAGAGTCCAAAACTTTCTGTAAGCAGCCTCCCTGGCCTGGATGAAGATCCAGCTTCTTAAGCTTCAAACTCAAATTCGAAATACTGTGGGTCGAAGTAGTGGATGCGGACATATCCATCTTCACCACCGCTGCTATAGCTGGAAAAAGATGGGCAAGGTCCAGTCAAATGGCTGTGGCAGAGGCAGGCCTGTGGGGCCTGGCATGGAAAGTGGGTGGAGACCCAACCCGGGCTAAGTTCACTCCCTTCACTGAGGCCCTACCTCTTGCCATCAGGATGGAAGGCAACACTGTTGATAGGTCCAAAGTGGCCCTTGACTCTTCCAAACTCTTCTTCAAAGGCCAAATGGAAGAACCTGGAGGAAAGAAAGGGGAAAGAAGAGATTCCATTAATTCATTCTCCATCTCCTTCCAAAACCCATCTAAGGTAGCATTCCCCAAAATGCAAATTATATAAAAAAAGTTAATAAAGCAGGGAGATTACAGTAAGTGAAAATGAATAAACAAAGTAAGATGAAGTCAGGGGAAGAAGGGACCCAAATGTCTGCCTGAACATAGCTAAAACTTAATGAGTGCTTATTATTGCTGGACAATGCTGTAACAAATATTGGCTCATTTATTTAATCAGCAAAATTTCATGAAATATATTATTACTGTCCCATTATATGGCCAAGAAGCATAGCTGGGTGCAGTGTTGCAATCCCAGAGACTTGGGAGGCTGAGGTAGGAGCATTGCAAGCTGGAGACCAGCCTGCACCAGTGATGGTGCAGGCTTGTAATCCCAAAAGCATGGGAGGCTGAGGCAGGAGGATCACAAGTTCAAAGCCAGCTTCAGCAACTTAGCAAGGCCCTAAGCAATTTAGCGAAACCCTATCTCAAAAGAAAAAAAAAAAAAGGGCTGGGGATGGGCTCTGAAATTAAGTGCCACTAGATTCAATCCCTGGTATGGTGGGGAGGGATGGCTCAGTGGTTAAGTGACCCTGGGTTCAATCCCTGGTTAAAAAAAAAAAAAAAGCATGGTCACAGAGAAATATAATGGTATGCATAATGGTATGTCTGTCAAATTCATGATTTATTTTTGGTACTAGGAATTGAATGCAGGGGCACTTAATCACTGAGTTATATCACCAACCATTTTTATTTTTTTATTTAGAGACAAGTTGCTTGGAGCCTCACTAAGTCACTGAGGCTGCAGGTGCAAGGCCCTGGGTTCGATCCAGCACCACATAAAAATAAGTAAATAAAATAAAGGCACTGTGTCCAACCACACCTAAAAAATAAACATTAAAACAAAAACAAAACAAAAAATACTGCACATGGTTTCCATTTGGAAGAAGGCCCCTCCCCTTTACCTGGCCTCAAACTTGCCAATCCTGGTGGAGGTTGTGGTTACATCCATGGCTTCCTGACCACCACCCAGCACCACCTAAAGGGAAGAAGAAAGTCCACATGGGCCCAAAGGGCAGATGGGTCTATTTTTTTTTGTTTTGTTTTTCTCCTGTCCTGTAAGTTCTTAACCTCTCTCATATCACAACAGGGGGATGCCAAGGGCAGGGATAAATAGACACTTCAGCTGCCCAGTCCCCTGTGGCTACTCAGATGTTCAGCGTTATTACTGCTCCTCCTCTGTGTTTGACACCATATTTGTAGCCTACTTGCTAAACAAACATCCTGATCCAAGAAGCTTTCTGAGACTTGGCCTGAGTGGGGGTTCCCTTACATGGTCATAGTTGGGAGACAAGGCAGCTGAATTGACAGGACGTTCTGTCCGGAAAGTCTTCTGATGTTCAAGGGTTGTAGAGTCAAAGAGCTGGAGAGACAAGGAAAGGAGAAACATATAAAAAGTACCTTCTTGGGGGCAGCCAAAGGATGAGTACAGTCCTACCAGATCTCTTGCCCAGGCTTACCTTGGCTGTGTTGTCTTTGGATGCCGTGACAAACATGGTCATGTCCCTGGATAACTGGATATCATTGATCTGCCGGGAGTGCTCCTTAACATTCACCAACACATCTCCAGACTGAGGAAGGAGGGAACTATGAGACTGACCAGCTCTGATTCTTACTAGCCCACTATTCCTCAGAAACCAATACAACCTGGACTGTCCCCTTTATTCACTCCCTCAACCTAATCAGTTACCCCTAAATCTCTTTCTTTCTATACCAGGGATTGAACCACTGAGCTATGTCCCCAGTCCTTTTTGTAATAGGGTCTCACTAAGTTTCTAAGACTGGCCTCAATCTTGCAGTCCGTCTGCGTCAGTCTCCCAAACTGCTGGGATTACAGGTGTGTAAGGCAATGCCTAACTGCTGCTGCAGCTTTTTTTTTTTTTTGGTACAGGGGATTGAATTCAGGTCACTGTATCCCTGAACTACAACTAGCTCATTACTTTTTATTTTGGAGAGGTCTCACTAAATTGCCCAGGTTGGCCTTGAATTTGGGATCCTCCTACCTCAGCACCCTGAATCACTGGGATGATAGGCATAAAGCACTGCACCAAATACCAATAACCCTTTAAAGATTCCCTACTGCTTAGAGGAAAATCAACTCCTTACCTCTAAACACAATGGACCTTAAAAATATAGGCCCTGTCCAGTTCTCCTACACGAGTGATTCCCTAAGAATCCATGTACTTCCTTAACTCTGGGCCTTTGTTCTTGCCACTTCTTTTGTCTTTGGAATAGTCTATGCTTCCTGTTTGAAGTTCCTCTTATTCTTCACAAGGTAGTGTATGTGCCACCTCCTCTGTGACACAGTACACCTTCCATACTTGGTTGAAACCTTTATGATGGCACAATTCAATCTAACTCATATGCCAGATGATTGCAAGTTTCTGTCCCCCTGGAGTAGAGACAATGACTGACTCACTTCTTTGCCTAGGAGTCTAGCATAGGGCCTAGCTCTGTGGTGGCAGGAAAATACTTATTTGTCATCATTATTAACATGTCCTGAGTACTCTGACAACTTTTTCAAAACCTGATGTAATTTGATCCTTGAGACATTTAAGATAAATAGACTCAGGGAAGTTATGTAAATTGCCCAAGACCACCCAACTAGAAAGTGATGAATTCTATATCTGTATCCAGCCCTTGCTCTTAATCATTGTGCTAACCTCCTCTTTTTTTTTTTTTTTTTGGGGGGGGGGGTGCTGGGGATTGAACCCAGGGTCTTGTGCATGCAAGGCAAACACTCTACCAACTGAGCCATATCCCTAGCCCTGACTTCCTCTTGAAGAAATAATTCTGGTGGGCTCAGGCTCCACTTGACCTCTTACCTTGGCACTATACTGGTTGAGCTCTCCACTTTCATGGCCTGCAATGATGCACTCTCCCAGAGGTCCCCAAACTGCACTGGTGATCTTGGAGTCATTGCAAGGGATCTTCATGTAGGGCTCATTGTTGTCTGTAGGGGGCAGCAGATGTCCAGCTCCAGCCTCAGGAGCTGGCCTTTCACCTCAAACCAACCCAGGCCCCCAGCTGAGCCCGAGCCCTCACCAATCTGGCTTGGATCCCGCAGGTCAAAGAAGCTCACAAAGCACTGATAGCCCATCTGCTTGTCCGTGGAGAACATGATGATGTTGCCCCCAAAGTCAAAACCACAGGTGCGAACGGCTGAGTTGGTCTTGAGTAGGGCCAGCTGCTTCCCTGGAGAGAGGCAGGGTCTGGGCTACAACTTGTCCATTATCACTGCAGGGAGGACCTGTCTATCATCTATCTGCCTGCCTGTCATCATGCCTCACTGTTGCTCCTGCTCTGGTGACCCTATTCTCACTGCTCTCTTCTTCACTGCTGTGCTTTTGTTCAAATCTTTACACTTCTTCCTTACACATCCTGCTAACGTGGCACTGCTCATAATGGTTTACAGTCTATCTGTCTCCCCCACAAACTTTGCTACTCCACAGAATGGACCTGGTCTGATTCTCTGGATCTCCCTAGTGCCCAGCATAGAACTGGATGCCAGTATATACATACATTGAAGCTGGACCCTTCACCGCAACCCCAGCCCTGGGCCCAGCTCTTACCTACCTGGCTTGGATAACTTAAATATGAATGAGTTGAATATGCTCCCCTATCTTCAGGGTCAGCTTTCCCACTGCTCCAGGACCCTGCTAAAACTAACCAGACTGCCACTCTTCCCTGCAATGGCCTCCGCAGCAGGCCAAATTCCTCCCAAGCCCCATAGAACAAAGCTAAGCTCCTGAATTTGGCACCCAAGGACTCTTTTGGCCTAAATTGCCTCTCCAGCCTCATCTTCTCTCCTGCCTATCTATTCCACTCACCCAAAACAGGACATCAACCAGATCAAATGACATGACAGTCTCCATGCTTTCATTCCTGCATGTGCCAAAGTGATGTTGTCTTTCTCTTCCTTTAAGCCCCAGCTCACATGTCACTTACCTTGGGAGACCTTGCAGGGCTCCCACCCTTGCTCTAGGCAGTCAGCTGCTCCCCTTGGCCTTCCACAGTAGTTTATTTCCTCTCTCATGGCTTATTACATTGCTGTAATACTTCTTGCTCCTCTACCTTTCTTATTGTCTTATTCTCCAGACTGGGAACCATCTCTAGATTTATTTTGCATTCTCCTAGAATCTCTGTTTACTTACAGAGGTACACTAAAGGTGGTCAATTTTTGCTGAAAAGAGTAAATGACTGAAGCTTACCTGTTTCACAGTCCCAGAGACGACAGCTGTTGTCAGCTGAGCCAGTGAGGACATGTTTGGTGTCCCCTGAAGAGGATGTTAAGAAACTTGACTGAGTTTACCGGAGCCCTTGGGAAGCCAACCGAATCATCTCCAAGTTCAGTCCCAAAGAGCCTTTCTTCCTCTTAACTCAGGGCACTCTAACCTCCTCATCCAGAAGTGGAACTTGTCCTAAATGTTTCCCCAACCAGTGAAGAGACTGGGAGCAGGAGGTATTATTCTACAGACCCACACCAGCACCCCAAACTCCCACCTTCAACTCAGCAACTCTTCTGCTGGCAGAGCCTGAAGCACAGCCTCAGAGTAAAACAAGGATACAGTCAGCATCTACGCACCACACAGCACCAGTATGGCCCATGTAGGTGCCCAGTCTCTCCCCGTTCACAGAGTACCATACATTGACAATCTGGAGGAGCCAAATGACAGGATGGTTCACACCCCAGGAATAGCAATGGCCTTCTATTTTGCCCCAGGAACCCTCCTCAATCTCTAGCCTGCCGATTTCTTGGGCAAGAAAGTGGTAAAACTCCTAGATTCTCCTCCCTACCCGAATGTAAATAGCAGGGAAGTCAAATTTGGAAAAGCATCCTTATTTGCTGGGCCTGTCCTCTCCTGGATTCAGAATCTCTTAGAAGAATAAAAGATTAAGTTGTACTCCAGTCCAAATAAATAGTAGCTCTGGTGATCTGTCCAAGTGGGAGGAATTTGTAGTAGGGAAGTCTGGATTCCAGTGCCTGCTCTGTCACTATCTCATGGTATGATCTCAAATATGGTGCTTCATCCCTCTTAACTTTAGCTTCTCCATCTTTAAAACAGTCAGAACAATAATGCCTTCTTTAAAGAGGAGACTCCAATGAAATGATATCTATGGAACTTATATGTAAGTGATAATATTAATTAGGTACTCCTATGCGCGAAGAACTGTGCCAAGCTCTTTATGAGAACGATCTCATCTGGTTAAGGAGGTACTATAAGTCCCCATATTTATATATTTTTTTCTTTTCTTTTTTGGAACAGGAGGGGTGTGTGAACCCAGGGCTTCCCATATGGGAGACTTTGCTGTGTTGAGCTAGATCCCAGCCCTAAAGGTCCCCATACTTTATAAGAAGGAAAACTTGTTTAGAATGATTAACTGACATGCATAAAGTAACACTGCTAGTAGATGCAGGGATTAGTATTCAAATTAAATCAGTTTGACTTCAATGCCCTCACTGTTAACTGCCTGTATATGTAGATGGCAGTACTGTGAGATTGTACACTGAGTAGCAGATGGGACTGATTGGATTGAGACTAGGGGCATCTTCATTAAGACCCGTGTCTTTTTAAAATTTCTTCTTCTTCTTCGTTAATTTTCGTGATACTGGGGATTGAAGCCAGCATCTTATGCTAAGCACTAATTCTACCACTGAGATACATTCCATGATTCTTTATCCTACTGGACGTGACTTGTTCTATCAAGTTGATCCTTGTCCCTGTTCCCCATCCACAGTGGTCTCTTGTTTTTCTTCTCCCCAGTTATTCATCTCTACCAAGAGTCGAATTCCTTCCTACCTTCCTAGATAGAATGCCCTCATCAACCTACCCCGGGATGGCATCTCCCTACTTTTTAGAATGGGACGTTCTTAGGTTCCCGTCTGGCAGTAAAACTGGATCGTCCACCCAGGGTCCGGGCAGAAGGAATTCGCCCTTGGGGGGGCCCCCTCCGCCTGTCCCGCCCGCCCGGACGCCGGCTCTCACAGGGTCCTTGGCCACGGTGAAGAGGAGGTCTCCCTCGCGGTTGTACTTAATCTGCGTAATGGACCGCTCATGGCCCTGCAGCAGGATCGGCTTCTGCAGGGACAGGACAAGAGTGTCAGCGCCCGGAACCGGACCTCTTCCGGGCCCGGGACCCCCACCACAACACCCCCAACTCTGCGGAACTCACCATCCCGGCGGTGACGCGAGGAGAGCGAGGCGTGAGCAGGACCGGAAGAGGCTTGGAACCAGTTCCGTTCTCTCGTCTCCACCCCCTCGCTCCCGGAAGTAGATGAGAGCGGCGTTGCCATGGCGGCGTCTCTGGGTGGGTAGTGGGCTCCGCGCGTCAACGCACTTTCTGATCCCCACCCGCAGTTTATTTCCTACTCCCCTCCACCCCGAACCCTGCTACGACTCCAGTCCTCGGGCTCCTGAGTCCATCTCCCCCGCTTCCCAAGGCCTGTCCTCCCCGTCGAGCGCAGCCCGGGGCGTCGGAGAGCCAAGGAGCGGTGCGGAAGGCTATCTGGGGCTAGGAGCCTAGAGGAGGGCGAGGCCCAGCGGGCAGCCTGTGGGGCTGGCGGTCAGGGTGACTCTCCGTCCATCTGTATTTAGGGCAGGTGCTGGCTCTGGTGCTCGTGGCCGCTTTGTGGGGTGGCACGCAGCCGCTGCTGAAGCGGGCCTCCGCCGGCCTTCAGCAGGTTCATGAGCGGACCTGGGTCCGGCAGTTGCTGCAGGAGATGAAGACCCTTTTCTTGAATTTTGAGGTGCGTCTCTGAACAGCCCCTCTCACGGAAGAGTGGCCGCTAAATATTTGGTCTCTGGAGTCAAATAGGTCTGGGTGAGAATCCCAGCCCCATCACTCCCAAGCAGCTCTTGGAGGAGTCACTTGTCCTCTGTGAGCCTCAGTTTTGTCATCTGTAAAATGGAAATTATGATAGTCATAGGGCAGTTATGAGGATTGAAGTAAGACACACTTAGCATTGGACCTAGTACATCAAAAGTGTTCCATCCATGGATGCTGTTAGTATTGTATTATTGTGTTCTCTCCAATTATATGAAGAACTTGCAAGTCTTTCCAGAGGGAGAGCTTGGGGCTCAAATTGGCCCTTGGGGTGGAAAACAAAAAGGGATATGGCGAACTACTTCTGACCCCAAGTCTGCTAGTCAAGGCTACTGGGACACCACCAATTCTCAGGGTTAAGGGCCAGGAGAGGGATACAGATAAAAGTGTTGCATAAGTTCAGAGGAGGGAGACTGCAGATGGGAGACTTATGGTAGGCTTTCTGAAGGGGGTAATATTGGCACTAAAGACCTTACAGAATGGAGCCGTGATGGTGGCTCACGCCTGTAATCCCAGCAGCTCAGGAGGCTGAGGCAGGAGGATCACAAGTTCAAAGCCAGCCTCAGCAAAAGTGAGGCTCAGTGAGACCTTGTCTCTAAATATAATAGAAAATAGGGCTGGGGATGTGGCTCAGTGACCCAGTGCCCCTGAGTTCAATCCCTAGTACCAAAAAAAAAAAAAAAAAAAAAAAAAAATACCGGATGGGAAGTAGTCAAGCTAAAGGAAAGGGCATTTAAGAGCAAAGATGTGGAGTTCAGTTTATGTCTGTCTTTGCCCTGGGTCCTTCTCAGAGTGCTTAGTGTTCCTTGGATATTTCTAGAAGCTCAAAGAAGGCAGTGCTACTCAGGCAATTACACTGATGTCAGTTTTCTCCTATTTCCAGTACCTGGTGCCCTTTCTCCTCAACCAGTGTGGCTCCCTTCTCTACTACTTCACCCTGGCATCAACAGGTGGGTCTCTAGTGTACGGCTGCCCTGCTTAGTGGTGGAGGCCACCTGGGAAAGTTGTTTTGGGGAGGGAACCTGAAACACCTTGTTTCCCTTCAGCGAGGGAGAGCATGTTACTGTTCCCTTCTTGGTAGCCTCCCCTGAGGGCAGAGGCACAGTGGACTGGTTGAGAAATGGCCAGGCACTGAGGTGGATCTGGAGCCTGGCAGTCTTGTGCAATAGCAGAGGAAGATGGAAAATTCATTTTGTTGTGCCAAATGCTGACTATGTCCTTTTTGCTTCCAGTGTGTGCTACCTGCCTGACCTAGAACAAGTCCCTTATTTGAACCTTGGTGTTTTATAGCTGGATTCCTAGCAATGTGAAGATTAAATTCGATATATGAGAAACATAGCAGAGTGCCTGGCACAATAAATACAAATTTCCTTTCTCCCAACATTTGTTGACTGCCCTCTACTGCATCAGATACTTTACTGGTGTTGCATATTTCATTTAAGTCCCATCATCACCCTGTGAAGCAGACATGATTGTCATCATATAGAATATTACAAAACTTTGAACAATTTACTTCACCCCTCTTAGTCTCACAGCATGACAGTGCAAAAGGATTTGTAGCTACATATTAAAATTTATGCTTTTGAATTTTACTTCTGTGGGTTTCCTCCCCTGGAGTCAAGACCCTCCAGGGACTCCAGGAAAGATTAGGCCCCAATTAGTTCCAGGGAACCCCTCAAGGGCCATGGGAAGATGAGGGACAAGGTAGCCACTTTCCTGCCACACGGTTTCAACTTGTCATTCCACTTTGATCTATTTTACATTTAGGAATAGCTGCTCATAAGACTATTTAAGCCTCTGGCCTGATGTATTCATTGCTGCAAAACAGTGTTGAACCTTATGCCACCTGGCATGCAGTTCACCAAGTTTTGAGCAAATTATAATTTTAGAATTTTATTATCTTGTCACCTACTCTGTATCCATCCTTTAATATCCACCTATTCTAATAATCAAAATAGTAGTGACTATTTTTATTAAGCATCCACTTCAGCCAGGGACTATATGTGCATTATCATAGTTTATCTTACAATATCCCTGCAAAAAAATACCAACAGTGGTATCTTGCTATCACTGTTTTACATGTGGAAAATAGGCTCAGAGGGTTTAAATATATAACCAAGATTATACTGAGAACCAAGGTCTGCCTCCCTCAACACCCTTGGTCTTCAATTGCACTAAGCTTCTTGCTCCCCCGTCCCCCCACTTTTTTGTCCCTAATGTGATAAGACATTTTGCATCTCAGCACTTCTTCTCATTTTGACTACCCAGATCTGACCCTAGCTGTGCCCATCTGTAACTCTCTGGCCATTGTCTTCACGCTGATTGTTGGGAAGGTCCTTGGAGAAGATATTGGTGGAAAAGGTAAGTCATGCTATTGGGAATGTAGGAAGCAGCTGCTTGGGCCTTGATGTACCTGGGTCAGTTCTTTCCCAGTCCATCTCCCATGGGTTAGAGAGGAGGGCTTTCCCCCATCATGCCTTTTCTTCGCAGCTCTCCTACTTCCTTGTGGCCATCAGTTGTTTCCTAACCCTAAGTAGTCTGGAGACAAGAGGCTGGGGGTGGCAGCTGGGACTGGGCCCCATATGAACCCTTTCCCCAGCCCTGTACCAGCTCCTTCTTGCTAGCATGCTAGGCTCAGAGCCCCTTGATTTCTGCCACTATCCTAGGAGCAGTCGCTGGCATGGTGCTCACCATGACAGGAATTGCACTTTGTATCACAAGCTCAGTGAACAAGACCCAGAGGCCACCATCTACCTTTTGAGTGGACCAACCCCAGCTTCCAGCTCTGCTATCTCCAGGAAACCCCTGGGCCAAGGTGCAGGCAATGAGCAGATGGACCAAGAACTTGCCCTCTCTGAGCCTCAGTTTCCTCATCTCTTATGGGGATAATAGCTACCTCGTGGATCACAGTAAGAGAACAGCAGTAAAAGGGTTTTGTAATCTTCAAGTGGTGTTCAGCTGTTGGGATTTTGCATGGGACACTTCATACTCACCCTCAGCAGCTCTCTGCATCAACAGCTCTTCTGCTAAAATCTCAGGTCATTATTACCCAACCACTGTTACCCTGGCCTGCTCTGGACCATCATGGTGGCAGATTACATGGACTGCAGAGGCCCAGCTACATGGAAAAGACCAGCTGCCGTGATGCAGTCTTGAAGCCAAAAATGTGACTGGGATACCTCCAGCGCTCAGTGCCTTGGTGACTTGGGGGAGCAACTGAGGAGAAGAGGGTGCATCAGAATGTAGATATAGGACGTATGAACTCCGTTAGCCTTGCCTTTCCCACCTATGAGGTGGGCAGAAATGCTTACCTGCCAGCCCCTCTCAAGACAGGTAGACAACTGAGCCCCAGCATCACCTAACTGTAGTATCCAGTACAATACCTGGCCAGTAGCAGCCTTCAATAAATCTGTACTAAACAGGTTAGTTAAATATTCTTTTATTGTGACAAATCTACTCTCACATTTGTGGTTGCTTGCCAAGCTCAATCAGCTACTCCTTTCTCTGGACAGAGAATCCCATAAGAAAACAGCCTCCACAGCTAGGGCTGCTCTGCTGAGGAGAAAGAAGACTGGGCTATAAGCTTAGAAGAAGAATGGGAAGGGGTTGAGGAAACCACATCCCTATAAAGCACAGGGGAGACGTTGATTATCAGGAACAGGCTGAAGACAAAAGGTGTCTACCCAACTGCTGTCTTCCTGTTTCTCTTTAGAGCTTTGGCTCTCAAGATGGTGCAATGGCTAAGGCTGAGGATGCAGTCTAGCCCCAGACTTGTGTTCCAAGGACAGGGCCTCCTCCACTGTTTGTGCTGCTCTCTGGAGGAAATGATGATAAGTACAGAATGGAGCCATGCAATGTGTCCAGCCTCTAGCCCCCTGCAGGAAACCCCCCTCCCCAGAAAAGACTAGAAATTAAGAACTCCACGGGCTGGGGATGTGGCTCAAGCGGTAGCGCGCTCGCCTGGCATGCGTGTGGCCCGGGTTCGATTCTCAGCACCACATACAAACAAAGATGTTGTGTCCGCCAAATACTAAAAAATAAATGTTAAAAAAAAAAAAAAAAAAAGAACTCCAGCTAGGCATGGTGGCACAAGCCTGTAATCCCTGCAGACTGGAGGCTGAGGCAGGAGGATTCCCACTTCAAAGGCAGCCTCAAGCTTAGTAAGAACCTGTCTCCAAATCAGAAATTAAAAAGGGTTGGGGATGTGGCTCAGTGGTTAAGCACCCCTGGGTTCAATTCCGGGTAGCAAAAACAAAAAAAGAACAATTTTTTATTTTTGGTACTGGGGATTGAACCCAGGGACACTCAACCATTGAGCCACATTCCCAGCCCTTTTTTGAATTTTATTTGGAAACGGTCTCACTGAGTTGCTTGGGCCTTGCTAAGTTGATAAGGCTGGCTTTGAACTTCCGATCCTCCTGCCTTAGCCTCTTGAGCTGCTGGGATTACAGGCATGTGCCACCATGCCCAGCTTCTTCGTTTAATGAGGGAGAAAGTCAAGCTTTAGGATATTAGAAGGTCTTACAGTCACAAAGGGAGGACCTGTTCCTGGGACTCAGAACTGCCAGTTTCTAGCTCTAAACGCCCATCTCCAAGTATGGCTTTCTGATCCTGGAGTTTACCTGGTCCAAGGGCCGCTCTGTCCAGGTGTCTTCATCGTCTGCTACGTCCTGGGCCCCTGTTGTCTCCCTCCTTGGGTGAGGAGCCCTGTATATTCCCTTAACTCCTAATGAGGGAGGTAAAATTGACTGATGCCCAGACTTCAGAGTCCTTGGCCTTCTTTCCCTTGACCTCTATACTCTTTCCCCTCCCCTGCTTGCTCCACATTCCCCACTACTTCAGAGGATGGCAGGGAAGTTGAGAAGCAGGCTTATAATCCCAGCCCCAGCCCTTGTAAAGCCCACCCCTGAATCATTTTGAGATAAGCATTGCCCTTTCCATGTGCTTCTTTTCATATGATAAGTCCCTAAGAAAAAGCAAGAGACTGGACATGCAAATGGGAGAGTAGAAGACAATTATGCTGAGGTCAGAGCCAGCTCTATACCTGGGCATTCTGCCCCAACAGATATCCCCAACAATAGCAGGTACCATCCTGTGTCACTGTCAAAGGGTGGCTGCGTAAAGTGTCTGCCTAGAATGCTTAAGACTCATTGAATGGGTTTCAATCCCCAGTACTGGCTGGGCACAGTGGCTGGCACACACCTGTAATCCTAGCGACTCAGGAGGTTGAGGAAGGAAGATTGCAAGTTCAAGGCCAGCCTCAGCAATTTAGAGAGGCCCTAAGCAACTGTAGGCCCAGGGGCCTGTCTCAAAAAATAAAAATAATAAAAGAGCTCGGTTATTGCTCAGTAGTTAAGCACCCCTGGGTTTAGTCCCCATTACCAAAATCAAAACCACAACATCAGTCCCCAGCACGGGAAAAAAAGAGGGGTGATTGGCTGAGAAAGGCTTGGTCCACAGAGGCCCCTCACCTGATGGAAACAAGAGAGTGGGGAGCTTGCTTCTTGGCTGAATGTTCTGCTGGGGTCTGGCATAGAAAACAGATGGTTCAATTTGTGCTGGTTCCTTTGGAAAGGGAAGAGTGACCTGTGTCCTGAGGCCCTGGTCCTACAGAAAGAACACTGGGCTCAGACCCTGGTTTCTGGCTTGTCTCACCTTTCTTATTCCCCAGTCTAGGCTTCAGCATGTCATGAGGCCTGTGGGAGCTTGGGAGAGGCAGTGCCATCTACCTTCACAGTCTGCATCCTCCCTTCCTGCCCCTTCTTCCCACCAGACTGCCTATCCAGGAACAGAACAGCTGGTGCCTAGCACTCGAAGATACCCAGTGAAACCAAACTATACTTGGACTTCATGCTCACTGGCTCATATCTTCGGAGGACTCGGACCTGTAATAGGATGGGGAGCTGAGGTTCCCAGGGCACTGCTATGCAAAGAATGCCAATTCTGTCTCCCAGCATCCAACCTATCAAGAAGGCATCAGGCCCTTCAATAGATGAATGGATTAAAAAAATGTGGCATTTATACACAATGGAATATTACTCAGCACTAAAAAATAACAAGATCATGGCATTTGCAGGCAAATGGATGGGATTAGAGCAGATTATGCTAAGTGAAGTTAGCCAATCCCTAAAAAAACAAATGCCGAATGTCTTCTCTGATATAAGGGGGGTGACTCAAAATGGGATAGAGAGGAAGAGCATGAGAAGAAGACTACCACTAAATAGGGAAGAGAGGTGGGAGGGGAAAAAGAGGGAGAAGGGGAGTTGCACGGAAGATGGAAGGAGAACCTCATTGTTATACAGAATATATATATGATGTTGTGACACATTAGAGAGAAAGGATGGGAGAGGAGGGGAGGAGTAGGGAGGATAGGAAGGGCAGCAGAATAGAATAGACAATATGATTGATGTATGTACATACCATGTATGTATTATAAGTCAAAATACATTCCGCTGTCATGTATGACTAAAAAAAAATAATTTGTATGGTTAAAAAAAAAAAAGAAGGCATTAGGTCTACAACTTCACCTTGAAGATCAGTTCTGGTCTGGCCTGTGCCACTTAATAACTGTGTCACCCTGAACAAATCATTTTACTCCTATGAACTTCAGTTTCCACCTCTGGAAAAAGGTGATAATCTGTTTCACGAGATTATTGAAAGGATGCAGTGACATAAGGTCAGAGTTCAAATTTATCAGAGTTCTCCACTTCATTCCCACCCCCATGCCCTGTGGATCACCTACCCTCTGCCTGTGGGGTCTATACTTCAGGCCTGGAGGATACCTACAATGAAAGAAGGAAAAGGCTTGTGTGGGCAGAGGACATGGAGTCAGCACGCTCACCAGAGGGCACCTTTCTCTGCTGCAACCACATACATACCAGCAGCCCCTGGGCAGGGAGGGACTGGGCACCAGCAGCTCCAGATAGGGAAGGGCCTTGAATTCATCCTTTCCAACAGCCACATAGTAATGGCCATTCACCAGAGCCTCCACCGATGACAGTGTGAACCCCTCCAGGGTGCAGAGTCTGGGGGAGAGGTGAGCAGGATAAGGACCTGCAGACAGACTGCCTCTTCACAGTCAGCAGGCAGTGAGGGGGCAGGTACCCTCTGGCCTCTGGCCCTCAGACCTAGGCTCTGCCTTGGTTCTGAGGGCTGGGCCAGAGAGACCACTTCTTATGGCACAGGAGGAAGTCCTGCTGGAGGGAACATTCTCCTTTTGCCGTTTCATCCTCAGGAACAGCTGAACTCAGTAAGGAGACTCTCATGAGACTTTTGGGTTTCCCCAGGCGCCATACTCACTTATGCACAGCCCCATTCTGTAACTTGGCCTTGTCAGTCAGGAGCTTCAACATAGTTTCCCAGTCCTGAATGGCAGCCTGGGACACCTTCAGATTGAATGGAGGACTTAGCAGATCCCCATTCCTAAACACACTGAGACAAAGAACCACCTGGTGAGAGGGAGGGACCTGGGACTCCCTTCATGTGAGAAGGATGGCACAGATGCCAGAAGATGGTTTGAGAACCACTGTACTGATCCAATTCCACCCATCAAACATGTTGGACATTTTTTTTTTTTTTTTGTATCCAGGATTGACCCGGGGTGCTTAACCATGGGGCAGCATCCCCAGCCCTTTTTTGTATTTTATTTAGAGACAGATGAGTTGCTTAGGGCCTGGCTTTAAACTCATGATCTCCTGCCATGGCTTCCCAAGCTACTGAGATTACCACACCTGGCATGTTGGACCTTTTATTCTTCCACTGGTAATCAAAAGCTCCTGGAACAGACATACCCATTTTCTCTATACCCCTGCTCTCTGATGCTGGACTCACTGGATATAGAAGGGAATGCCTGCAGGCAGCCACTGTCCAAGGGCCCAGTCACACGGGTGGCCAGTCATGAGAGGATCCTGAAACCCAAGTCAGATCCCCAAATCAGGAGAGAGGTATTTGGTTAGGGATGAGTCAGCCCAAGAACAGTGTAGTGAGCAGGAAGGAAACAGACTCCTACAGGGAAGGAGGCAAGGAGGGGGCCCTTTCACTAAAGGGTGCTTTTAGATCCCCTAAGTCACTCTAACCATCCCCTACCCCCATGTGTATTTCACAGTTTCCTCTTTCCTTTGGGAACCACACAGGACCAGGGGATAGTGTCTTGAAATTCCATACCCCAAGGAGAGCAGCAAGCTCCAGAGTGGGAGTGGAGAGTGTCCCCCAAGGAACCTGCAGCTCTTGCTGTTTCCAGGGTCTCTGACTTCCCAGAGCAATTTGGAGCAATCCCAAATCCTACCTAGGAGGGCTGGGAGGGCAGAGGGGCTGGGGGACAGCCTCCCCCAGTACTCACTTGTAGTCTGCTGCTCTTCCCACCTGGATCCTTCCCTCCAGGGGGTAAATAGCTGAAAAGACATTGGATGAAGGTCATCTTGGGGAGTCTGGTGCTTCAACAACCCAGTAACTGCCAGAGCATGGGCTGGGGCACAGCTCACCAGGTACCTCTTCCCACAAGGGCAGTTTCTCAGCGTACTCAGGTCAGAAACAGATGCTGGTACTTGAACCTACCTTAGAATCCTTTAAATGCCAAGTCAGGCTGGAAATTCAGACTAGGATTATTGGCAATAGCGTTAAAGATTGAGAGAAAAGAGGACATTAAATATCCTACTATATCAGGAATTTTTACATTCATGAAGTAGATGGCTTAATCTACATTTTGTATGAATTCAAGAGAAGCTAAGTGACTTACCCAAGGTTACACAGGAAGTGACTAAGACTCTGTCTAGCTCCCAAACCCTTGTTCTCTCCATTGTAGTAAGCAACCTCAGCTAAGAGCTCAGAGTAGGATGTGGAAGCCAGATCTGGACTGGAAAGTCAGATAACTTAAAATTCTTTTCCCACCTTGGAAGGTGGCCCACTCTGCAGAGAGGGATGATCCTAGCCTACCTGAAAGGTTGGGATACATAGCAGGGAGAGAGGAAGTGTCATCAGATTTAGAGTAATGGTGATGGTGGTGGGAGGGGATCTAATCAAGATCTTTTCAAAAAAGTTCAAATTGCAGAATAGTCTCCTTCCCATGGTCCTGATTGTGGTGGGCATGGGCCCTAGTACCAGACAAAATCCAATCTAAATTATAGCTCAACCACTTGTTGCTCACGTACTTAGGCAGATGTTCACTATTTCTCCCCTCCCTGTTTAAGTAACAAAATACATAAAGCTGGTAACTACATAGTAAATACCAGACTCACTATTGTTCCTGCTACTGCCTCTCTCCTAGGCTCTTTGACCAGGCTCAGCCTACTTACTGGAGTTTGCGAAATCTTTCAAAGCCAGCAGCCACATACTGCCCTCCATTTTGCAGTTCTGCCAGGTCGGTGACAGGGTGGCCATGAAAAGGTGTATAGAGGGCACGCACAGCTAGTGGGGCCTGCACGGCTGATGTCACCTCATAAAAGAAGGCCTCCATGGTGGGGAAACGGCGTTGGGTCACCACCAGCTGGCGGCCTGGGGAGTGGGGATCCCCATTTCGGTATACCACTATCCTCTTGGCTCCTGAACTTCCACCTGCCATAGTGTGTCCTCCGTCAAGAGACACAGAACTGTTGCCAGGCAACTAAGAGCCACGCCAATGAGAGGTGGAGTCCTGCCCTTTCAGGGAGAGCCTCTGGTAGGGGCATTTTTCTGCATTCACAATCTTAGCCAATCTCACTGATAGGCCCTCACAAGAATAGGACAGGTATGATCAATGTGTGAAAAAAGACCCTGGGGCTCAGCTCAGTAAGAGAGGACAGCAGAGATCCTACTTAAATACAGTGTTCCAGTACTTTCCAGAGCCTTTTCCACTCTGAAGCCTAACAGTTGAGCTCAAGTGAGGATCAGGTTGGGAACTATTCCCCAAGGAAGATCTGCCCTCAGATCTGCCCCTGGGCTGAGGCTCCCAGCTGGTTCTGGGATTGACACTCACCCCATGACAGGAAGTGAACAGGAGGGATGAAAGCAGCCAGGCTCAAAATCCAAGAAAAATTTTTATTCTCTTCCAGGCCTCCCACTTATCTTTCCCCATATAACTAATCCTTAACCTGAAATTTGGATTGAGCCAAAAGCTCAGGATGAAAAGGTGTCCTTTGCCCTGCACTATGCCTCTAGTCTCTGCTCCAATCTCCGTTGGCCCCACTAGCCATTGATGGCTGGGGACGAGGGCAGGGGAGGCAGATGAAGGCCTGTCTTCACCACAGCCTTGTCATAGCAAACCTCTTTGGAAACTGTTCCTCTTCTAGCTCCTCAGGATCTAGCTCGGTGGTCCTGCCTTCCATAGCCTGTCCCTCCACTGGTCCTCTCCTTTCTGGTCTAGTCTTGTGGAAGATAGGGTCTCAGGTGTCCTTGAGCTCCACAGTACAGTCCTCTAGCTTTTCCAGCCTTCGTGACTAGGCTTATTGGAGGTTCCAACTATGGAACTTCTGCCATGGGGCCCTGGCCCTTTGACATTTGAATCCTCCTGAAATATAGGGCACCATGCTTTGGTCCTGCCATGGTCCCATAACAAATGATGTGTGTGGTCCTTGGAGAGGTCATAGCTTGTGGCCTGCTGTTTGGTAGTCAGGTTTTTTTTGTGGTTTGGTCTCTGGGAGACTTGTTCTCAATATCTGGGTCCTCACAATGCGGGCAGCTGTCTTCTGGCCTTCCCAGAACTGGGGCTCCTAGGTTTGAGGCCCCTCAGGATCTGGTCCTCTAGGAATTTTGTCTGCTGTAGGCAGGCCCCTTTAAAGCTCTGTCCTTCATGGTTTTGTCCTTTGGTGAACCTGTCCCTTCCAGCCTGGCTGTCTGATGGCGTAGGCAGCTGTGGTCCAACCCTCCTATAGCACAATTCCCTGCCCTTAGCCCCAGCAGTGATTTTGTCTACAGTGGCCAGACTTTCTGGGTACTTAAGGAGTTGTGATTTGCCTTTTTGGCAGGAATCATCTGCATGGTCCAGCTCTCCAGCAGTCCTCTCTCTGCAGAACTGGTCCTTCAGCAGTGGGTTTGGTTGTGACCAGGCTTTCTCACAGGCCAGTCCCCCATGGTCTGTGCACATGCTGGGCTCATCTGTGGTCTGGCCTGCTTCTGGGGATCTCAGTGTTTGTTTGAGAATTAGGTACTGTTGGGAGAGAACAATACTGTAACATGTTGGCCTGCTTACACAGGCCCTAACTCCTAACCCTTCGTCTGTTCCAAAAGTTAGTGCCTACCTCCTTGCGACTGTTGATGGCCTGTTGTATCCACAGCAGTTCCATGGCCAAATGGCTGCGGTGATACTGGAGCTCTTGGATCTCATGCTGGCTATGGGATGGTCCTGGACCTGTGGCTTCTTTGAAGGAGGCAAGACAGGAAGGAGAATGCATTGAGCTATAGACACTGGAAGCTGGTTTAGCCCCAGACCTTGGCAACCCCTCACTGCTCATGTGTTTCCTTCAACTAGGCAGGGGAGGGAGGGAGAAAAGGGTTGCAGCTAATCTAGCACATCCCTTTTACTTTTTAGATTGGGAGGCTAAGGCCCTGAGAGATCAGGGACTTTTCCTGATCTAGGCAGAGAGGTACCTGAGTTCTTCATCCTTGATGTATTTGTTTCCTCTTGGCTGGATTTCCTGCTCTGCTCAACCTGAAGCCAGAGGTTGTCATCTCTGCAGGGAAGTCTTCCTGGGTTTATTGAACTCTCTCCTGACTTCTTCAGCACCATCTCCTCCCAGAGGGCCTCTTTCACAGACTCTTTATATGGAAAGTGGCTGCATAGTTTCTTCTCTGGACTTGGTATCCTCTTTCCTGCTTTCCAGGAGAGTTGAGATTTTGCCTTCTGCGAAACCAGAAAGGTATGATAGTCCCAGGGCTAAACCCCTGGCACCATGATCTTAATTAAGGACTGGGGTGTGAGGAACAGTCTGCTGTATCTTCCAAAGGTAGAGGCCTGTCACCTGGAAGAGTAGGTTCTATCACTCCTTTGAATTCCCTGCCAGGTCTTCCTTACTCTCCCTTCTCCCCCTGGGGTGTGTACTACCTCTGGGAGAAACAGAGGCCTGGGAATTCTGCCGGCAGTCCACTGAAGCGTGCCCAAGTCGCCTTCTATTTCTTGTACAATTGCCTCATACTCAGCTCGCAGGCTCTGGAACTGGCGTCGAACCAAGAAGCCCCTGACACAGGCCTGGTGTGGAGAACGAGAGTTAGAACGCCCTTGGAAGTTTATTTTTTAATTTTGCTAATATATTTTGCTTAAAAGTCCTTGGTACATTAGAAGAGGGAATATATCTTGGGGTATTCTCTGGAGAGGTTATCCCGGGGACTGCAAAAATGGACATGGCGACGGGGAAAGGACAGGTGACAGTGGGCGCTGGGCTGTACTCTCCTCCTCGCTTTTAGACGCTTCCGGATCTTCCCCTGACCCACACGCTCGTGCGGGTCAGGGGTGCGGGCTTAGGGAAGTCCATGGATCTCCGCATTCTTCGTGAATTGCAGAGGTGGGCTGGCATCTCCAGAGGTTGGGTAGGGACTGACCGTGACAGCCTCACCCTACTGAAAGTAGGAGACCCTAGGTGCAACCCCGACCACCCCTCTGCCCCGAACCTGCAAGGCCGACACTTTCCGAAGTAACAATTCAGTCTCCATCAGGACGCTAACGTCCCCGCCGAGCGCATGCGCAGTTTAAGGCATGGAGGCCCCGCCCCGCTGCCTCCAAGGCAACCTTCACCTAGCCTGCTTTAGATTCGTCTGGCTGCCAAGCGCTCTGGCTGGCCTTTCATTCTCTTGGAGCCACTAGCTTCATCCCAATTCCCGCCGGAGCGGGGACTCCAAGCCCTCTGTGCTGCGCAGGATTGTTTTATTCTGAGAAGAAAGGTGCAAGGAGGGGAAGGAAGACACGGAGCCACTTTTTTACTTTTTATTTTTGGTTTAATTCCATCCAATGTCCCCAACTTCATAGCACCTGGGGAGCTGCGTAAAGTCATTTTTTTTTTCCCGGTCCTGGGGCTGAAACCTAGGGCCTTGCACATGCTAGGCGAGCGCTCTGCCACTGACCTACACCCCCATTCCTTTATTAAAAATTTAATTTTGAGCCAGGGTCTAAATGTAACAGGCTGGTCTTGAACTTGAGATCCTCCTGCCTCAGTCTCTCATGTAGCTGGAATTATAGGCGTGCACCACCACGAAGGGAAGTCACAGTTTGAAGAGAATGAAAGAGGCAGTGTGGGCCTGGGTACTACACCTATGCAGCTGACTGCTCCTCAGGCTCAGCATTCTCTGCCAGGTGCAGTTTCTGTCTGTGCCAGTCAAGGATTGTGATGCTTTCGACTTCAGTCGTTCCTCTCATCAGTCTAAACATCCCCTACGGGTCTATTTTCCCCATCTGTGCAAAGAGCTGTCCATGGTCTGAGGTTTCAGTCCCCACCTGCCCTTCTTTTTCTGAATGGTGTTGGGGACTGAACCCAGGAGCTCATGCATGCCAAACATGTGATCTATCCTGAGATATCCTTGCAGCCCATCCTGCCTACCCTTCTTGCTAGGTCACTTATCCCTTTTTCTTTTCTTCCAGATCATGCAGGTCAGAAGAACCGGAGGACCTGTGGGGTGTGTGTGTGTGTGTGTGTGTCTGCCTTCATGTGGACGCATGCACACTCTGCAGAGCTAAATGAGGATTAGTCTAAATTAATACATTGTTCAATATCGAAAGGGCAGGAGGACATCAGACACACTTTGCCATCATTGGTGTCAGCTGAAGTACTTGCAAAGATTTTGATTGGTAAAAAAATAATCCCTGCATTCACCTTTCTCCTGATATTTGGGTTGGGAAATTCTTTTTACATTGCCCCCAGGTAGGGGCTGTTTGTGGCTAATTCTGATTCAGTAGGACTGCAAAGGGGTGGGGATATTTGGTTATGTGTGCACACTCCGGGAGGGAGGTGAGGAGGAGGAACCTGACCTCACCTCATCCCTTCCTCATCTGCAAGACATGTACACTGTGGAGTCTTAGAAAGGATACATAGAATTACTAAGATCTTCCAGCTGTCGATAGAGAAAAGAAGGTTTCTATAAGGAATGGGACTAGAACAAAGTCTGAATGCTCTGGGGACCCTCATCTAATAGAAACTGAGGGGCTTATTGCTGTTGGATTCATGCACCCCCATCTTTTCACCAGGGACCTTGGGAGCAGATATCTTCCCCACCCTTGATGTCCCCAGGATCCAAGGTGCCCAACTCACATTGCTAAGCAGCTGGTCCAGGTTGCGGTCCGCCATGGTCTTCTTCTGCTCCTCAGGCAACCCCTCCGTGACTCCGTCCTCTTCCTCTTCCTCATCCTCCTCTTCCCCACACACATCCAGGCTGAAGTGCAGCCGGGCCAGCTTCTCCTGCATCTCTCGAACATGTTCCAATTGCTCGAAGGAGCATTCCTTCCCTGGAATGGGAGCAATCCTCATTCTCAGGAACCCTGACAGTAAGCCTGGGACCTTGTTCCAGCCCCACCACAGAGACCAGGACCACCCTCCCCACCCACAGCCCCTCTCTGCACAGCCTCCAGGACTCACCGAAGGCTTGCAGCCTGCCGGAGTGGAAATCATTGAGCAGATTCAGCAGACCCCCCTCCATCTCATAGACATCAGTCACCTCGGTCAGGAAGGAGTGCTGCAAGGGCGTGCCTGCAGAGCCGCCCCCACCTCCAGCCAGTACTGGGCGGCATTTCTCTTTGCCTACTCTGTATGGAGTGTACATTACCATGAATGGGGGACAGCCAGGCGCTCCTGGATCTTCTGTGCCATCTATCTAAACCATCTGCCCATTCATTCATCAACACAAATAGAAGTTTTTTGTTCTGGCCCTGCTTGGACACTGGGATGGATAGAAGGAAGGGAATAAGTGAGGAGGGAGAAGGTAAGAGGTCAAAAAAGAAGTCTTTCTACCAATGACATAGCCAGAGGCATGCCTGCAAGGGACTCCTGGATTTCTGTCGGAGAGCTTCAGTTACCCTCCTGTCTCCTGTGATTCTGAACGTGTTACTTGTTCCCTTTGGCTTTCAGTAATTTGGGGTGTAACTTTTCCTTTATCGCCACCAGACTGTCTTACCCCCCACCCCCACTTCTTCTGCCCTCTTCTATAAACTGTTTTTTTTTTTAATTTTTTTTTTTTTAGTACAAGGGATTAAACTCATAGGTGCTTAACCACTGAGCCACATCCCCAGCCCCTTTTTATTTTTTATTTTGAGACAGGATCTCTCTAAGTCTTAGGACAACGAGTCTTAGGATCTCATTAAGTTGCTGAGGCTGGCTTTGAATTTTCGATCCTCCTGCTTCAACCTCCGGAGCCACTGGGATTACAGATGCGCACCACCATTCCTGGCTACAAACTGTTTTGAATTTTTTGTTTCCTTGGGATAATACTGAATGTCCTTGCCAACCTGGCCTTCCTTCCTCTCAAGGCTGCATTTCCTATTATTCTCAGTCCAGTCCTGAGCTTCAGCTATAGCCCACTGTAGCTGTTCCCAAACATGCCTCTCAAGCAGGAGGTATGCAAAGCCACAGGGGAACACAGTGATTTTGATTTGAACATTTGGAGAAAGAACACATTGTATTTGGTGCGAACAAACACGGACACTTTATAAGGTAGGAAACAAATTCCCAATCATTTTTAAAAATTCAGCAGAGAATTCAAATTGGGCACCCTGGTATCCCCTCACCATTTCTTGTTCCCTGACACTCCATGGCCCCCAAAGAACCTGTGGTTCTTGGAACCTTCTAGGCAATCTCCCCCCACTCACAAACACTGGGAATGGAACCCAGGCTCTTGCATATGCTTAGGCAAGCACTCTACTACTGAGCTAAATTCACAGTCTGTGGCAATATCTTTCTCTCATTTTTAGGCCAAGCAAGCTTTCAGCTAGAATATTCTTCCCTCTTCAGTGTATCCAGCAACTTCCTCTGACTCTCTGGCAGGTTGCTCCCTCCCTCCCAAGAAGTACAGCCTCATAATATGTGATCTCAGTTATCCATCTGGCCTTTTTGCCATATGCACTTGAGGATAGGTACTGGATCTAAGTCATCTCTGAGTAATCAGGGGTCAGCGGGAGCCAGCCCCAAGGAAGGCACCCATTATTGCTTAGTGGCTAAAGGTTGATGGCCCCCTTTGCCTTCCTCCCCCACAGGGCTCAAACCAGAGTTGAGAGTCCTTCTTCCTTGCCCTGCATCCCTTCTGTACCCACCTCTTGAACTTGGCCCGCTGCTTGGGGGATGGTAGATGAGGGAGTCCTAGGGCCAAAGAGCCACTGTGGCTAGTTGGCACAGGGACCCTGCGTAGTGTGCCTGGGGCCTGGGCTGCCTGGGTCAGGCAGGGCTTGGGACTCCTTTTCTTCTTTTTGTCATCCATTGGGTGCTGGTAAGCCTCAGGCCTGGGAAGGAAGCAACCTCATTGAGATTCTGAGGGTCAAAGTCATCCCTTCACCCAGCAACCCCTGAGAGGTGCAAAGGAAGGGCCCTGGGACCTTCCAACTTGTTTTCTCACAAATGTCAGAGTCTTTGTTCCCTTGTCTGTGCAGGGTCAGGTGCCACTGCCTGTTGCTGGGATCCTGGATGTGCATTTTAAGGACCTTCCAAGGCCCATAAGACCCTTTCTGCCTGGGCCCTGTCTGAAGGGGCTAAACCGGGAAGCTATCCTGTGCTGTTGGAGTTTCCTGTCCCTCTGGCTAAAAGGGTGGGGCTGGAGAGGAAAGACAGGGTGGACGTGAGATGGCAGGAGTACAGCAAAAGACTAGGAGTGTCCTAGCTGGGCCCCTGTTTATCAGGCGCTGACTAACCCGGTAGGCCTGAGAGGTGACCAAGGTGGGGGCGGGGACACCTGGGAAGGCCCTAGTTAGTGTCAAGCAGCAGTGACCCTGGATGGGTATGGGCAGAAGTCCGGGCCCACGGGGCGGGGCTCGCTGTGCTCCCGCTTTATACTGGCATCCCTCCTCTTCCACCCCACGCCCAACCGCAAGTGCCAGGGACTCCAGAAGTTCCCAGGGACCGCTTCCAGCTGCTCCTCCTTCTCCAAGTCCCTGTGGTGGGTGGTCAGGCAGCGGGCAGCCTGGGCCTCCAACAATGGCCGCGCGAGTGGCCGACACCGCTCAGCCGCGGAGTCCGGCCCACCACCTGAGCCTCCGCTCTAGGGGTCCTCTGGCGGCGGCTCCCTCCACGCTGCTGCCACCCGCCTGACTCCTCTCTCTGGGGCGGTGAGGCGAGGTCACAGCACTGAGGCTGGCGGGGCGCCGAATGGGTCTGGGCGTGGTGGAGGGAAGACCAGCGCAGGGTCCGCCTCTTGCTGCGGCGGGGTGACCCCGTGAGGGACAGGAGAGGTCGGAAGCTGGAGCCCCCGTACCCGGGAGCGGCCGGGGCAACCCCGGCTCCGTTTCCCACGCTCGGCCTCCGAAGCCAGCCCCAAACGCAGCTGCAGCCCGCGGCGCCCGCCCTGCACGCCCGCACCTCCTCGAAGGCGACCGACCTGGAGGCTTGGGGTCCCAAGCGTTGCCGGAGGGCCGGTGCCCGGCGCCCTCCGCACGCTCCTCCCGGGAACGCCAGCGGGTGGGAGCTAAGCTGGCGGGAGTGATTTGCATTTAAAGAGAAAGTGACCTTCTCGGGCTTGGGTTGGAGCAAGTTGGGAGGAGCGTCCCCAAATTGACTGAGCTCAATTCTCTCACTCACCTGACCTCCTGCCCGAATTAAGGCGACCCTGTTGATTGTGTGATAACGGTTTAATAAATACTTTTCTGTCAGTTTTGGAGGGAAGGTACAGTCTCTTACAAAATGGTGGTGGCTTTGTCAGGAGAGGGGGAAGGGGGACGGAAAGTAAAGAGGAGGCAGGGAGGGCTTGGAAGAGGGAGAACGTGTTAGTATCCAAGAATCTTGAAGCATTTTCTGTCTATTCAATACTCCTAACAACCCTGCGCTATCATTGCCACTGTCCACACTGTAGGGAAAGTAAACACTAGTCATTTCCAGGGCAATAGCACTCTCCCCACCACACCCAGATCCTGCTGGGTGGTGAGCAGTGGGGCTATATTCTGGCACCGACAAGTGCCAGGTCCCCTCCTCATCCCTCAGCCTTAGGAGATATGTGTGGGGAGCCCCAGGTCCGAGAGAAGCCCACTCCATTCCCTGGCATCTGACTTCAATGCTCAGAAGGGAAACCTGAGCACCTGGAGGAGCCTGCATCAATGGGGCAACTATTTAAAGTCCTGGCAGAGGATCCTGGCTCAGGTCCCCAGGGCAGCATCTGATGCCACATGGGAGAGGCTCATTCTTGTTAGGCTGCCCAGCAGGCTCAAATCAACTGGCCCAAGGCAGTGCACACAGCCACCATGTCCATTTCCCCCTCACACTGGGCAAGAGCAGCTGCCCTGGGCCAGGCATCTGGCTGAGTTAAAGAGAGAGGCCCTGCTTCTGCAGGCACCTGTGGAAGGCTCATTCCCAGATGTATGCACTCTGAAGACTACTCTAGAAAGGGAGTCATTACTTCAGGGATTTTTCAATAATTGGGAGTCAGAGGGAGAGAGGACAACATGAAGTCCTTTTCCTCCCTTACCAGAGCTGCCAAGAGTGGTGCTAGGGCTACTCCAGGAAAGTGTAGAGGGTAGGAGCTCCCCTGCAGTTCCCACCCTCAGAAGCCTCAATTATAGCAGAGATGCTTTGCAGCAGCATTCCCTCATCCCTTCCAGAGATCTTTGGAACCAATGTGGCCAGCACAGAACATTTATCAAGACCTTGGCTGGGCTGGGGATGTGGCTCAAGCGGTAGCGCGCTTGCCTGGCATGCGTGCGGCCCGGGTTCGATCCTCAGCACCACATACAAACAAAGATGTTGTGTCCGCCGAAAACTAAAAAAAATAAATATTAAAATTCTCTCTCTCTTTCTTAAAAAAAAAAAAAAGACCTTGGCTAGAAGGGAAAGAGGCTCTGTTCCTCTAGCTTGGACTGTCACAGCCAGTGGGTGGTCTACTTGTATAAGTGCAAAGCAAAGGGCCCTTGAGTTGCTTCTGCCATTTGTTGGGCATACATCACGTACCATGTACCACTTTTTGTACATAACTAACCCAGGTCCCTGAAGTAATAGGGTTTTGGATGAGGCCACCAGTAGGATGTCTCAAGCTTCATTCCCAGTGAATAAACAGGGGTTAAGAAATCAGCTGAATGATCTGGGGCATGGTAGCATATGCCTATAATCTATAACTCAGGAGGCTGAGACAAAAGGACCAAAAGTCTGAGGCTAGCCTGGACAACTTAGACTCAGTCTGAAAATTTAAAAAAGAGCTGGGGGGCTGAGGATGTAGCGTTTGCCTAGCATGTGTGAGGCACTGGGTTTGATTCTCATCACCACATATAAATAAACAAAATAAAGGTCTATCAACAACTTAAAAAAAAGGGGGGGGGGGCTGGGGACATAATTCAGTGGTAATGTGCACCAGGGTTCAATCCCCAGTACAAGGAAAACAATAATGGAAAATATGGCCTTGTCAAGGAATGCTTAAAAATCAAAAGGAAGCTGGTGGTTTACATCCTCTTGGGTAGGCCACTGCTAGGGATGCTGCCTTGACTTTTGCTTCACTCATGGACCCTACAAATTACTGGGGACTAAATTCAGGGGTACTTTATCACTAAGCCTTTTTATTTTTTCAGGCTGAGTCTTGCTAAATTGCCCAGGCTGGCCTTGAATTTGCAATCCTCCTGCCTCAGCCTCTGGAATCATCGGGATTACAAGTATGTATGTGCTGGTTTCCACTTGAACATTCAGTGGTTCTTCCCTGCCCTTTAGATTTGACCTAAATTCCTTAGCCTGGTGCACAAGCTTGAGCCCCTAGCCTCATTTCCCTTACCCTCTAATAAGTTCACCTGGACTTCCAGGTTAATTGCCTAATTACCACATGAAGTTGTCAATCATTTGCCTGCCATTCAGGTCAGAAGGCCCTTCTAGATATCCACCCCTCTCCCTTGCCAAAGAGGGCAAGGACCTCCTCTCTGCTCCCATGTAGTACCATTGGCCTTTCCATACCTAAAAGGACCTTTTCCCTTCTTTAGTCTGTGAGCCCCCAGACGCCAGGGACAATCTTTTTTTTTTTTTAAACCCAGGGGTGTTTAACCACTGAGCAACATCCCCAGCCTTTTTTTTTTTTTTTTAAAGACTACTGGGTCTCACTAAGTTGCTGAGGCTGGTCTCAATTTGTGATCCTCCTGCCTCAGGCTCCCAAAGCTGCTGGGATTAACAGGTATGCACCACTGTGCCTGGCTCAGGGAGATTTTTTGAGTGGAAAAAAAAAAAATCATCTCACATGCTAACTTTGCCAAGGGCAAAGGCAGCTTAAGTAAATGTCAGTGTCCTGAATCTGTGGTGACTGCCAAAAGGCAAGAGGAAACACTGGAAGGTAAAGGATGCTAGGCATAGCCATAGCCACTTTGCAGTAGATCCAGACATCAGTGATGATGGCAGGGACCAGATGTATCCAAAAACATCAAATGACCACAAGGCAAGAGAGGAATAAGTAAGGCAACAGACTCTTTATTTAATGTGGTTTAAAATACATCAATATCAAGTCCCTGGCTGTTGTGAATACCAAAAGGAGATTAACTCCCCCCCTCCCCAAAAAGCTGTCAGCACAACTTCAGACAAGTCTGGGTGGCCAGGATGGACCATAAGGAAAGCAGTTATAGGAACACAGGCAGCTCCCTCCCTAGGCAGAGTGAGAGGAGCGGGCAAATGCCTGGCTGTCCCAAGTGATCAACCCTGTGCCGTGCAAGGTGAGGGCTGGAGCAGCAGTTCAGCAGGCTTCAGCCTCCCCGCACAGGGCAGCTCCACTGGCCTCTCAGTCAGTCCTTGGCAGGGCCAACATGGTGGGAATGGAGGAGGCTTAAATAACCGTCTTTACAGAAATAACATTCGTACACAAAGTGCCTGAGCTCAGCCCATGGTCCAAAAATCTCATGGAAAACAAACAACAAACAAACAAAAAGTGCTGCTGACACCTCTCAAAATCTGGTGTGCATGAAGCTCTCAGCTGGACAAGGTCCTGAACATGAGTTACACATGTTCGCACAGCCAACAGCTAGGCTCTAAGCCTCACCTACTGTGGTCCCCTGGAGGGAAAACTAACAATCTAAGAAACCAACACAGCTCTTGGTCCTAAAACTGAGGTTATGTGCATGGGACTCACCTGGGTGAGGAAGGCACTGGCCCTCACTCATGGACAGGCCACCTCCCCCACATCTGGCCCAGACTCCTGGCCAGTTAGAGTGGCACCCAGGCTGACTTTGGAAAGCAGAGTGAGCAGAGCAGCTGTAGTGATTGGTAAGATTTGGTCAATGGAGAGGAAGAAAAAGAAATCCCCATCTACAGATTGATCTGGGTGCCTAGAAATGTGTGGAGCTGAGAGCCAAGGTTCCACCTGGTCCTGACCTGGAGGAGTCCAGCTGGGGCCACCTACACACTGTAGCCTCCCATCCCATCACACTGGGATCCAACAGACCTAACCCCCCATGGGCTTTAAGAGGTAGCTGAAGTGAGGCAGGCAATTATGTAGGCCATTGTAGGCCTTTCCACTTTCTCCAAGGGGGAAGGCAGCTCTGACTCCTCTCGGCACCTCTGTAATCTAGCACACCCTCTGTGGAGTTGGCAGTTCCACACCTCAGCCTGGCACAGGGGCCGGGGAAGGGAGGCCTTATTGGGGCCAGCAGAGGCATGGAACACACCAAACACAGGGACTTCAAAGAAGGGAAGGAAAAGATCTTGGGAAAACACTTCTCCACAGGAGAGCAGATCTCAGCCAAGGATGGCAAAGACTTACTTACATTGTTGCTGGGGTATATTGAGTGAATTAAGAATATACTATGGTTTAGCAGAACACACTGTGAAGTGGATCAGTGATACCCAAGGGAAAGAGGGGTGGGATTCATTTGCCATCTCTTAAGTCTCAACATGATTCAGGACTATATAACACTCTTCATGAACCTATTTATCTGGGGGAATTTAAGTTAAGGGCTAGGGGAAGATGAAGGGACCTGTGGAATAATAAACTAGTTCAAAGAAGTATATCAAGAAGCAAAACCCTACCCATCCTATCTTAGTCTGAGGCTCTTAGCTCACTAGAGACCCAGCAGAGCCCTGCTTCCAAGACTCATTCTGTTGCCCCAAGAAACTGCTCTGTACAAAGAGTGGCAAATACCCTGGCAGGTGTACAACAAGAACTTTCATCATACAAACTTGCTACACAGTACTATATACTGGGCAGTGGTGGTAAACACCCATCTCCAGCCATTTTATGGATTTCCAGGGCTCAGTCTATTGTTGAATCTCATTCTTTACCTATCAGACAATAACTGGGGGCTCCCACACAGAAGAGGTGGAATCCCAAGGACTCATTTCTTGGGCAAGGAGGTGTCAGGGAATCTTCAAGGACTGCACAGTTGGGGTGTGAGGAAAGCAGAAACAGACCCGTAAAGCCAAGAGGGCAGCTGGCCCTTGGGCCCAGCTGCTGCTGCATGGAGACAATGGTGGTAGGAACCAGTGGCAGCCTCCCAAGATTGAAACCCATAGGCAAGCTTGTGGCAAAGCCATAAGAAGCTCTTTCATTTCTCTTAAATAATCTGATCTTACCAAACAGGAAACCTCAGCACCAACATGGCAAGGGAGCCAGGTGGGATGGTGAAGGGTGGGACGATGGAGGCCAGGCACCCAGTACCACTGCTACAGCACCCTCCCTCTTCCTTCCTCAGAAGATCCTCAGTATGAAGTATCAACATGCAAAACAAAAAACCTTCAGAAAGAATCCTTTGGGTGATCTCTTGTCAATCATCTGTGCAGGCTAGAGAGGCACCTGTGAATGATAAGGCTACTGAGAAGCAACATTGGCCTGGTCCTGGCACTATCAGAGGGCAGGGGAAGCAGTGCCCAAGGGGCTCCCAAACAGCACATCATCCCACAGAGAAACATTCTCCAGGTGCCTCGTCCTAGGCAGGAAAGCAGCTCAACCACCAACTCCAAGTGCCCTGCCAAGACTCTTGAGCATGGGCACCATTCCCGGGCTACAAAAAGCAATGGAGCCTCCAGGGGAGCTACGAGAACCCAGGCCGCCCAAGCCTTGCTCACAAAGAATGCAGACTGGCCTGGGTGTTGTCACCTGTCATGAGCTCTGAAGGGCTGGGAGGGGTATGAGCCTCAAATTAGGCAGGGAAACACTCATGTCACTTGTCTTGCCAGCTTACTGTGATGGCAGCTACAGATGACACTGCCTCTATGAGATTCACTAGCTCACAATGAACCTGGCAGGTGTACAACAAGAACTTTCATCATACAAACTTGCTACACAGTACTATGTACTGGGTAGTGGCGGTAAACACCTGTCTGCAGCCATTTTGTGGATTTCCAGGGCTCTGGAAAGCCACTGACTTCATCCGTACACCCCACCCTCAATGCAAGCCCAATGTACACGTACAGACATAAATGCATGAGGTCTTGCACTTATGTCATATATATGTAAAACTGACCCACAAAATCCAAAATTGCCAAGTATCAGATGCCAGCCAGGTCAGAACACCCTGACCTCAGCACTGGGCTGCTTAGCATGGGAGCCTTGTATGGACCAGGCCTGGCTGAGCTGCTGCTCCCTTCCCAGCACACCCCAAGCACCAGGCTCTCTAAGCGGTGGCAGAGGTGGGCTCCTGGGGCCCTGTATGGACTGATCCTTCTGTGGATGGTGTTCCTGAGCAGCCAGGAACTTCTGTGGCCCTTGGGGAGTTGGGTGCTTGAACCCCAGGCCCCTCGCCAACCTGCTCTTTGCAGACAGGGGCTGCCTCTGGCCTCCGCTCAGGGCCACTGTCAGTGAGGAGGCTCTGGCCACCAGCACTCAGGTCCTGTACCCTTTTGTTCAGGTCATTGCGCTCTGTCTGAAGTGCCCGGCATAGCTTCTCAAGCCGCTGGATTTTCACCTGCAGGCCCTCCAGCTCTTTGTCCCGAAGTGTTTTCTATGGAGAGAAATGGGTTCTTCAGTACCAACCAGCAATCTCTCACCTCACTACCACTTAGTCAAAAGCCGGCCCCTTACAGTAAACAGCCCTGGTTATGCTATGGCTTGGCTATCACCTGGGGGTAGTATGGTACAGAGAAGGGGCATGGCTTTGTTAGACAATGTATTCCTCCAGTTTCTACCAGATGACCTTGGCAAAACACTTATTTTTTGAGCTTATCTCATCTGTAAACAGGACTCTTAACACCAACCTTAGGTCTCAAGAGAGGGTTCAGTGAACTGGCATATCTAAAACATTCAGCTAGGGTTGGCGTTGTGGCTCAGCAGTAGAGCACTCGCCTAGCGCATGTGAGGCCCTGGGTTCAATCCTCGGCACCACATAAAAATAAATTAATAAAATAGAGGTATTGTGTCCAACTACAACTAAAAAATAAATATTAAAAAAAAAAAAAGGTAAAAAACAAAACATTCAGCAAGTCTGGTCTACAGTAAGTGTTTCATCAGAGTTAGCTCCTTTCTTTAATACCATAAGCCACAAAGTAAAATTATCTGGGCTGCTCTGTATGCAAACCACATGAATCACTGACACCCCTAATTTTTCTGCTTCTTCAACCTATTTTTCCACTTGCTCCCTGGGGTTCAACTGCAGACTTACCATGGGGCTCACCACCTCCCTTTGGGAATAGGAATACTGCCTTTGAACTTGGAGAGACATACACAGGAATACAGTTCCACTTCACACTAGCAGTCACCGACCGGCAGAATATAAAAGAGCCTAATACACTGCATCCCTGCCCCGAGCTCCAGTCACCCTCTACCTACCTCCTCAGCCATCTCAAGCAGGGCCTTGTTGCTACTCTCCCATCGGGACCGGTACATGGTAGTTTCTTTCTCCAGCTTCTTGATCTTCTTAGTCATCTGAGTTACATGATAGATGGAAGGAAATGGTCAGAGCTGGGCTATCTATGAATCTGTCTCCAAAGTGGGGAAAGATCATAACATCTGTGCCACCTCGCAGTTAGGAAATCTCAAGTTAAATGTCTATTGCTGGGGGTATATTCAGTGGTAGAATGCATGCTTAACACATACAAGGCCCAGGATAAAAAGGTCCATTATCAGGGCTGGTGATGTAGCTCAGCAGTAGAGAGCTTGCCTATTACATTCAAGCCTTGGGTTCCATCCTCACCATCCCCAGGACAACACATATAAGGTCAGAGTACCCCTCCTCCAGAGTGAAAAGGCTGTGATAGCTCCCTATAGATATCAATCACAGTAACTATGAACAGCTTCCCAGGAGGCCCCATGGAGTGGGGGCTTTCTGACGGCAGATTCCATGTTCAATTCAGCAGCCACACCTGGTCTAGACTATCATTACCTTTTCCATTTCCTGTTTGAACGTGGTGAATACCTCACTGCTTTTGGAAAGTGTGTTCTGGAACTCCTCAAACTTCTCTGTGTACAGGGCAAGCTGGTGAGAAAGAAACCCACATGTAAGACTGGGCTTCTCTGGAAGGTACCTCTGGTCAATATACTCAGACCTCTCTGGCCCTTTGACCCAATAACTGCATTCAGATATCATTTTCCAGTAAAACAAATAAACAAACAAAACAAACATGTATTTGGAAGGATAAATACAAAATGCTAAATTTGGAAACTAAGATTTGGAGTGATTTCAAAATATCAAGATCCCCCCACTTTTGACAAACTTCTGTCCCCATCTCCTCTCAAAAGCAACACAACTTTCAAGCTAGGAATGAAGTCCTGAGTTCATTTAGCTACCTGGTCACCACCACAGAGGTGCAATCAAGAACAAAGGTTCAGTCAAGGTCACATAGCAATCTAGGCAGAGCTACTTCTAGAATGAAGGTCCCATTTCACTACCCCCAGGATGGGGCCCAGGGTCAGGTTCCACTATCTTACCTGCTGTTTCAGGTGGGTCTCCTGCTGCTTCATCAGCTCACACATCCTCTGGGATTCCACTGCCTCTTTCAGGAGCTATTTCCAAGACAGAATCCCAGACATTGTCAGAAGCTCCAGGGGCTGTTCAGCCTTCTTTTCTACAAGCACTGACCTCACTGAGGCTACCTGCTCTTAGATTGTTGTATGGGCAACTGACTGGACTAGCAGGCAACAATTTGCCATCAATACAAAGTCGATTCCAAGCTGCACCAGAACCTATCCCACCACCTTATACCCTCCCCCCACCCCAGTCCTGGGACCTGAGCCTCACAAAATCCTTCTCCCGCTGGTGCCGCTCCTCTGCCTCCTTCAGCATCTCCTGAGCCTGCTGGAGCTTGGCATCCACCAGCTGCTGCTGCAGGTCCTTGTGTTTGAAGACTTTGTCAATATGCTGCAGGTAAGATGGTGAGAGGGTTCTGCACATTAGGAGCTCCCTTTCTCAAGGAGGCCCCATCCATAGACCAGGCATACTGCCTAACCTCCATCATGATCTGACACACTGGACTTCAACAACATGTACAAGATGTGGGCCCCATGTACCAAGATTATGGTCAACATCCCAACTTCACCTGGTTTCTCTTCCATTGAGATTGACTAGGGCAAGCTTAGGGGTTAATGACTGGAATTAATTCCAGGAAGCCAAGCAATTAATACACTCAAACCTCTGGCTCCAAGACTGACCACCTCATGGAGCCAGCAGTCTTCACGTTTGTAGTCCCTGACTCTCTTGTAAGTGGGAAGAAAGGGCAAAGTAGCACTTCTACGAACAGTCTAGCTCATTTGGCAGAGAACTGCCATTTCTATAGACAAAGACTAGACCATGCATCTCAAGGAATGGCTGTCTTAACTGTTGGAGGAGCTCTGGGGACCTCAGTTCAGAGAAGGATGGAGAAGGTGATACACTCAAAGGTTACTTTGAAGGTAAAATCCCCTGGACTTACTGAAAAAAGGGATGTAGGGAATCTATTTTTCAGATGGAGAAGGGAAGGTATCTTGAGGACAGGTCCAGTATGGGAAAGGATGAGTTCCAGTCACCTGTGATCTAAAATTCAGAGGCTCAGAAGGAGCAGGTGGGAATACTCGAACCTAGGGAGGGCAGTGAGAAGCTGCAGGGCCTGATTGACCTGCATCTCCTCCTCCATAGGCAACATTAAGTCCTTCAGCCTTGGGGGAAGGAAGGAGAGAGGATCCTCAGATTCTTGGGAGGTGGTACTTCACTCTAGTGGCCCAGAAAGACTTCATGTCTCTCGGAGCTCAGGGCCTAAACCAGACTAACTCCCCTCAAACTACAAGCAGCCTTTCCCCCAAGGAACAAAGAATTAAGGGGTGGGTCAAGGATTCCCCTCTAGGTCCTGTACAACACAATCACAATACTGACAAGCAATCTCAAGAGAGCAGGTCCTGCCTATATCCCCCTAGGCACCTGGTTCAGAGAAGGTCCCCAGCCAGGCCTGTAAGGTAGCTGCACATTTCCCTTCTCATGACCAGAAAACACATGACTGGCAAAAGGGACTGAATGTCTCAAGTGCCTGCTACAGCAGCCAATGTTAGCCAAGGTAGGGACACCCTGACCTTCCAAGTGGCAGGGGCAGCCAAGCAGCACGCAAATCAGTGGATATATCCCCTGGATTCCATACCTACTACAGGTCCAGCACTTCCCCTGGAATTCCAAATTCCAAAAAGCCTTAAAAAAAAACTGGGGATGTAGCTCAGGTGTAGAGCTCTTACCTAGCATGTGGGATCCTTGGGTTCAATCTCCACTAACACAAAAAATAAAAATGAAATAAAAAGTTCTGAAAACTGAAATACCAAAATCTGCCAGTCAAACTTCAAATGTACCACTGTAAACCTATTTATAATCTAGGGAAGTATCTAGAAGTTTCAATGCTAAAGTGTCTGATTTGGAGGTGCTGCCTCAAGCTTTGCTGGAGGTATACCACACACCTCCATTTTAAAATGTGGATAGTTTTAACTCAAACAGATACGTGGCCTTGTTCTTTAAAACAGGAACTGTGAACTGTGTGGTTGTAGGCTGGTCTCTTCTCCAACCTAAGTTTATCATCTATGAGGAATACCATTCCCCTTTTCAAGGAAGGAGGAAGATTGGAATGAAGACTGAAGTGTGCTGCTTTAGTACCCAGCATACACCAAGAGCCTCACAATCTGATGGTCACCACTGTTATCCATGACAACCTCACCTCCTCTCGAAGTTCATACTGCTCAATTAGTTTCTTAAGCCTCTCAGCCAACTCCATATTCTCCTGGCGCAGTTTGGAGTTACGTTCGTTATGCTGTTCCATCTGCAGCTGAATGTCATTCAGTGTCACTTGGAAATGTGAAGTCACCTCCTTGCGCTTCTCCTCTTCCTCTCGGGCACGCTGCACACCTTCTTCCTGGGCAGAGAAGCCAGCCCAGCATCATCATCCACTGTTCCCTAGCCAGCAACACAAGGCTCCCACAACTATCCCACAGGGATCTGTGCCAAGAGCCCTCTCTGCCACCAAGCCTGGAGCCAGGCTGCAGGATGTCATTCAATGATGTTTCCTAATGTACCCCTCCGTAAATCAATTAATATCCAATGAAATTCCCTGAAAAAATGCAGCTACATTTTGAAACAGCTTAGACCTCCTAAATTCTCCAGAGAAAGTATTTTAGATATTCTTTTTGTTGGCAGTACTGGGGATTGAAGCAGGTCTTCATGAAGGCTAGATAAAACCTCTACCACTGAGCTATATCCCCAGCACCCTCTAACTCTCTTAAATTTTTGAGACTGAGTTGCTCAAAAAGGCCTTGAACCTGTGATACTCCTGACTCAGCCTCCTAAGTAGATGAGATTACAACTATGTGCTACTCCACCTGGCTCCAGATTAAGTATTCCTGTTTTAATGTGCTTCTGTCTTCCCTGAAACCCCAGAAAGCAAGTTGTTAAAAGTTAATAATACCCGGGGTAATAGAGTAGTATAAAATTAGACAATCAGACATTGCTGGTTGGGATATACTGCCACCTCATTAGAAGGCAATCTAAACTGGGCAGTGGGGCATGCTTGTAATCCCAGTGGCCCAGGAGGCTGAGGCAGGAGGATTGCAACTTCAAAGCCAGCCTCAGCAATGGCAAGGCACTAAGCAACTCAAGGAGACCTTGTCTTTAAATAAAATACAAAATAGGACCAAGGATGTGGCTTAGTGGCCGAATGCCTGAGTTCAATCCCTGGTACCCTCCCTGCTCCCAAAAAGGCAATCTAGAAAAATCTATTAAAATTTAAAATGTGCATAGTCTTTGACCCAGCCATTTCACTTATGCAATTTATCCTACAAATTCTACATAAATTGCTATGGATATATACAATAAGAATTTTCGGGGGCTGGGGATGTGGCTCAAGCGGTAGCGCGCTCGTCTGGCATGCGTGCGGCCCGGGTTCGATCCTCAGCACCACATACCAACAAAGATGTTGTGTCCACCGAAAACTAAAAAATAAATATTAAAAAATTAAAAAAAAAAAAAAAGAATTTTCATTGTAGCTCTCTATGTAATCATGAAAAATTGGAAGCCGGATGTGATAGTGCATGCCTGTAATCCCTGGGGCTCAGGAGACTGAGGCAGGAGAATCGAAAGGTCAAGGCCAGCCTCAGCAACTCAGCCAGGCCCTAAGGAACTTGGCAATACCCTGACTCTAAATAAAATACAAAACAAAAGGGCTGAGGATGTGGCTTGGTGGTTAAGGCCCCTTAAAAAACAAGTTGGAAACAACTCTAGCCTCAGCAACTTTATGATGCCCTAAGCAACTTAGTGAGACCCCGTCTCAAAAAAAAAAAAAAAAAAAACAAAAAAGGAAAAAAAACAAAACAGGGCTAGGGATGTGCCTTAGTAGTAAAGCACCCTTGGGTTCGAATCCCAGTACCAAAAAGAAAAGCACACATGGGGCTGGGGATGTGGCTCAAGTGGTAGCACGCTCGCCTGGCATGCGTGCGGCCCGGGTTCGATCCTCAGCACCACATACAAACAAAGATGTTGTGTCCGCCGAAAACTAAAAAATAAATATTAAAAAAAAAAAAATTCTCCCTCTCTCTGTCTCTCTCTCCCTCTCTCTTTAAAAAAAAAAAGAAAAGAAAAGCACACATATATCCACCCAACAATGCTATAAAAAAGAATGATATTGCTGCATGAACCGAGAGGAAAAAAATAAGACATTATATAAAGTGACAAAAAAAAAAGAATGGTATATGCTGGGAGCAGTGGCACACATGCCTGTGATCCCAGCAGCTCAGGAAGCTGAGGCAGGAGGATTGCAAGTTCAAAGCCAGCCTCAGCAAAAGCGATGTACTAAGCAACTCAGGGAGACCCTGTCTCTAAACAAAATATAAAATAGGGCTGGAGATGTTACTTAGTGGTAACATGCCCCTAAGTTTAATCCCCAGCACTAAAAAAAAAATAAAAATAAAAATTATCTATCTATCTATCTATCTATCTATCTCCTATAGGTAAAACTTTACTTTTGTCACCTTTAATAAATTTATATTATTTTACTTTTTGCTGCAGTACTGGAGACCAAAGCCCGTGTACTCTACTATTGAACTACAACCTAAGCCCTTTTTATTTTTTTTGAGACAAGGTCTTGCAAGTTGCACAGGCTGTCCTCAAACTTGTGATCCTCTTGCCTCAGGTTCTCGAGTAGCTGGAATAACAGGTGTGCAACACTGTAAATTCAGTGGCCCATGCCTATAATCCTGGCAACTCAGGAGGACGAAGCAGGAGGATTCTGAATTTAAGGAGGATTCTGAATTCTGAATTACATGAATTTAAGGCTAGCCTGAGCAACTTGGCAGGCTGTCCCAAAATAAAATTCAATATAAAGTGCTGGGAATATATTTTAGTGGCAGAGTGCTTACTTAACATGCTTAATCCCCTGGATTCAATCCTAGAATGGACAAAGAAAAACAAGTTGCAAAACACTGTATATTCACATTCAAATTCTATAAGAAATATAAAAACTTGGGAGGATATATGCACAAAACCTATTTTGCTGCCGGGTGTGATGCCACATGCCTATAATCCCAGCAGCTCAGGAGGTTGAGGCAGGAGGATCATGAGTTCAAAGCCAGCCTCAGCAATGGCAAGGTATTAAGCAACTCAGTGAGACCCTGTCTCTAAATAAAATATAAATTAGGGCTGGCGATGTGGCTCAGTGGTAGAGTGTCCCTGAGTTCAATTCCCAGTACAAAAACAACCAACCAACCCCCTATCTTGCTGACATGGTAGTAACAAGGCTTTAACCACAGTGACTCCAGGATCCTAATAATCTCTGAGATAAGCACTGGATATCTGCTTAGTAGTTGCTATAGTTTAGATTTTTGTCCCCTGTAAAGATTTATGTAGTAAAGGCTTGGTCCCCAGTGTGGCACTAGTAGAAAGAGATGGGGACCTAGCCAGATGCTGTGACACATGGCTATAATCCTAGCTACTCAAGGGGTTGAAGCAGGAGGATCCCAAATTTGAGGCCAGTGTGGGCAACTTAGTGAGACTCTCTCTCAAAATTAAAAAAAATAAATAAATAAAATAAAAAGGGCTGGGGGTATAGCTCAGTGGAAGAGTGCTTGCCCAGTATGCATAAGACCATTCTTATGTTCCATTCCCAGTTCTATCAAAAAAAAAAAAAAAAGAGGTGGGGCCTACTGAATTATCTTTAGGTCATTGGAAGTATGTCCCAAAAGGGGTTGGTGGGACCAGAGGCCTCTTCCCAGCACTGAGGTGAGCAGTTTTGTTCTGCCCTGCCTTCCCCTCAGGCCTAAGTTGATTATCTCAGGTATTTGTTATAAAAAGGGAAAGGTGACTAACACAGGATGGGACTGCCATCTAATTGAGAAATACTAAGGCCACTGCATTTGGAGTTGTCTTAACCTTTACCTTATTCAAGACAAGTACATGTCAATGGTTGCAGTTCTCTTGAAGGTGGGGCATTACTGGATGTGACGTGTTTGTACAATGTGAACCTACACTACTTTTTGAGGGGAAAGCCAATCAAAGACCAGTGATCAGAGAGAGGCCCCTGGCCTACCTTGAGGGAGCGATTGTGCCGCTGCAGCTCACGGCACAGACTCTCAAGCTTGCTGCGGGCCAGGACAGCCTTGCTATGCTCCCCGCGCAGGTGGTCCTTCTCTTGTACCAGTTGGCTCTGTTTCTTCTGCAGGAGCTTCATCTGCTTCTGTGAATTCCGATGTTCTTCCAGCTGGGGATAGGGAGGACACTGAACACCTGGGGCAGGGGGGAGGTGTCTCCTTATGGGGATTATTATGTAGCTCCAAGAACTCCTGAGCTGAGCACTGGCCTATCCCCAGACACCAGATGAAGGAGCTCAGGCCAGGAGAACTCTTATCTTATAGGCCCACAATGTTGGTGATTTACATGTTCCTCCTGTGAATTCCTCACATTAACTCAAGGGTCCATCTTAGGAATATAGGAATGCACACTCACTAGGACCAATAAGGTCACACAACCAGCAGATCAGCTTCTATCCTAGCTCTGACTTTAGATACAGAATTCTCAAGATACGTCAGACCACTGCATGGCCCCAACTTGCTGGACACTCTCCCAGTATGATGAAATTACCAGCTACCCCACCTCAGACACATTCACAGACCCTATTGCTGCCTCTAATTCCTCCCAGACTTCAGTTCTGGTTCACTCCTGTTCTCTACACAATTCCTATTCTCATTTTTGGTTATTTCAGTATCAACAGACAACTGTGATTCCTGGGCCTGACAGTCCTTAACCTCTTTCCCTGGCCAGATTATCCAAAACGGAGGTTATTTTCTTCTTTTTACTCTGTGATGCTGGGCATCAAGTAGGCCAGGCCAAGTGCTCTACTACTGCGCTACATACCCAGCCCAAGGTGATTTCCTTTATATCTTTATTTTAGTTATTAAAATAATCCCATTAGTCAGGTTATGATTGCCCCCATTTTCCAGACAAATTTCTTCCAGAACAGAATAACCAGTTATATGTGGATGGAGGGACTGGGGTTGTGGCTCAGTGGTAAGGCGCTCGCCTACCAAGTACGAGACCCTGGGTTTAATCCTTAGCACCACTTAGAAATAAATAAGTAAAATCAAGGTTAAAAAATTTTTCTTTACAAGAAATGTGGATGGAATTAAAGAATTCTAAAATAGAATTTTTTCTAAAATAGAATTTTAGAATTCTAAAATTCTAAAATAATAATAATAATTAAATAAAATAAATAGGTAATGACCATTAACAGATGAACCTGTTAATTCAAATTCTGATGGGAAACCTGTCCAGAGGGATTTGGCTGACCCCCTTGAATATAGTCAACACTTTCAATACCAAATGAGGGAAGACCACACTTGGTATTTCTTGTGATGCTACAAGAAACAGAGTATACTACCTAAGAATAATTATTTTTGCAAATGTTGAACCTCAATTGAATCAAATTTTTAGAGCTAACTTCCATCTTACTTAGTGGAACTACGAAGGTAAAGGGACAAGTTAAATGCTACTACAAAGACAATAAAGGTAGAAATAATGCCTCATACAGGACAATTAAACTGGTTCTGCAATACATTGATTTCATAAAGAAAAAAAAAAAAAAAAAACAAGAGGCAGTGAGATGAAAAACTGCTCTGGAGGAAAAAGGGAAATAAATAGCAAATGACTAGCATTAATTTTGTTAATGTGATAATGGCCCTGTGCATCTCCTTATTTTAGGAAGATGTATCCAAAAGCACACTATGGCAAGATCACATAGAATTTGACAAACTAGGAGCTAGGTAGGGCTCTACCACCTGGGAATTGCTCTTTCAGAAATTTCTTTTAAGCCAGGCATGGTGGTGCACGCCTATAATCCCAGCAGCTTGGGAAGCTGAGGCAGGAGGATCTCAAGTTCAAAGGCCAGTCTCAGCAACTTAGCAACTCAGCAAGACCCTGTCTCTAAATAAAATATAAAAAAGGGCTGGGGATGTGGCTCAGTGGTTAAGCACCCTGGGTTCAATCCTTAATAACCCCCCGCCCCCCAAAAAAAATTTCTTTCAAGAAATGCAAAATTTGCCAGGCATGGTAGTACACTCCTGTAATCCCAGTGGATCGGGAGGCTGAGGCAGGAGCATCAGGAGTTCAAAGCCAGCCTCAGCAAAAGTGAGGTGCTAAGCAATTCAGTGAGAACCTGCCTCTAAATAAAATACAATAAGGCTGGGGTTGGCTCAGTGGTTGAGTACCCTTAAGTTCAATTCTCAGTACAATGTAAGTTTTACCTCATTGTTAGCACTAAAGTGGGAGGATGGGAATTGACTCCCATTTAATAGATGAGGGAAAGGTTCAGAGAAAGGTTGAACAGGTATTAAGCTAGTCACTTGCCCCACATAGCCCTATGCCAGGTGGTCTGTTGACTTTACAAAGGCAGGGGGATGCCAGTGGAAGGGGCAAACTGACCAGTTCAGCATACTTCTTGCACAGTGCTGCCAGCTTCTCCTCTGGGGTGCTTAGTGTGTTCAGTGTCTGCATCAGCAATGTGATCTCCTTCCCTATAAAGCAAAAGGAGCAAAGGTAGATAGCCCCTTCTCAGGGCTCACCTCCCCTCACCCACTCTCAGGCTCACACTCATGAGCACTGAGGTAACCCTCCCCTATCACACTTTCTGTTTTGCCTGTTGAACTGGCCACATTCCCTACTAGACTAGGTGCTTCAACAAGGTTAGAACCAACTGAATCCTGCACATCATTGCAGCACCAGTAGTGTCCATAGTGCCACCACAAAGCATGTGTTCATTAATGAATGCTTATTAAATAAAGGACTGAATTTTTGTGGAATTTCCTTGGTTGAGTAGCACTAGGAGGAGGAAAAAACTGCGTTCTCTACCAAATGACAAAAGGTGACCTAATGCTACTGTTTCAGTGCAAGGAAGGCCTTTCTGACAGAGGTAGGAATAAGAGTCCTGGCCTCCTTGAGAAATTAACTCTGCCAACAAATGTAGCCAAATGGTGAATTTTAAAATGAATATCCTTTCCATATATGTGGTCCTAAGTGTTTAAAAAAAAAAAAAAAAGTTAGGGAAACAGGGACTAGTACAGGGACCTAACCTAGATTTTTAAACACATACGCACAGCTATTGAACTGTCACTGCTTTTTCCTTACTGTCTTGTGCCTGAATTATGGAGCCTTCCATCTGCCTCCCCTGAAGGCCTCCTCTGTACACAGCACAGACCAGGCTCCTGAAGTGTTAGCCTTGGAAGGCCTGAAGAAATCATCATGAAAACTGCTAACCAGTGACAGAGGCCCAATTCAACCCACAGATGGGTTTTATTTGGTTTCTACTACTTTAGTTGCCTTTCGTTAAGCTATTCAGTTTAGTGCATGCAATTGTGGCTGAATCAGGTTGAATCAGGCCCACTCTTGGTCCTCATAAGGCCTCCTGTCTAATTTGGCTTATCCAGACAACTGGGTTTTGGTTTTCAACCCTTGTTTAGTCCAATTCTCTTAATGTAGACGTGGATATTAAAATCCAAAGAGATAAAGGACATGCCCAAGGTCACATAGCAGGTTAGAAGTGGTGCTCAAGAGTCTATCTAGGACCGGGTGTGGTGGCGCACGCCCATGATCCCAGTGGCTAAGGAGGCTGAGGCAGGAGGATCTCGAGTTCCAAGTGAGGCACTAAGCAACTTAGTCAGACCCTGTCTCTAAATAAAATAGAAAATAAGGCTGGGGATGTTGCTCAGTGGTTGAGTGCCCTTTAGTTCAATCCCCAGTTCCATCCCCTTCCCCCTCAAAAGTCTATCAAAGGCTCCTGCTCTTCATTTTCTCAGCAAGAGAACCAGATGGATTTCAGCCCCACTTGCTCCTAAGACCAGGAGGCTTTGAATAGAGAATATCCAGCATCCCCTGCCTTGATTAAACTATGGAAACCAGCTGCTCTGAGAAGTAAACTTTCCTCTGAATTCTAGCAGGGCAGGCTAGTCCATGGAATGCCAGAACCAAACTCCCTCCCCTCACTAGCATTCCAAAAAGCTGCCCTTTCTCACCCAGACCCTTGGCTTTCTTCTTCTCCTGTGGCCTTCGGTGGTCCCGGTCTCCAACCTCATCATTTGCACGGATTTCTTCTGTGCATGGCTCTCCCTTGGAGGTTTCCTTCTCGCCATTGACTACAGGGGTTCCTGGCTCAGGCTCCCCATTCCTTGCTGCATATGTCCTGGACTTCTCTGCATCTTCAGGTTCAGCTGGCTCACCCTGTGCTCCATCCTCCCCTGGGCCCCCCTGATTGTTGTCCACACAGTATGTACTCAGAATATCCTCCAACTGGCGGCTCAACTCCTCTGAGACATCACGGAGAGCCCCAGACTGAACTGCTTTGGCTTGAGCCCCTTCAGCAAGAAAAAACAAGAGGTAGAGAAGTAAGATGGTTATACTATGGGTTGGCATTTTTTTCAGACCCAAACTCACTAGTTTGGGTTAAATGTTGTCTAACTTCTTTAAACCTCAGTTTATTAACTTATAAAATGATTTACGTATTTCTTACTACCACCCAAATATGTCATGAGCACAGGAGAAATCAAACATTAAGTATCCAGCACGTAGGGCAGGGCTGGCATAGAGCAGGAGCTTAACTTCTAATCCATCTCCTTCCCTTCAAAAGCTAGGTCTTGTTATTCAAATAGTTCTAGAAATGCCTCCAATATGAAGGACAACTACCCACTGGTGACTGAGGTATATCTAGTGGGGACACTGCTTTGCTGACGGGTGTCTCATTTGGACGCCACCTGATTAAATCCTGCCAGAACCTACTCCCAAGAGTTCTGTTCCAGGTCTTAAGAGGGGAGGCTCTACCATGTCCCCAGGAGACGTGGGGCTCGCACAGAAGGGGCACTATCTCCTCCCACTCGGTATTTCCTCCTTTCTGGGTAAACAGTGGCCTCAACCTCTAACTCCTGGAGCAAGGCTGGTACCATAAACCCCTCCCCCTGCCCACGGAAAAGCAGAGCTGGCACACACCCTCCGTTTTCCCAGGCGCCTGGCCGGTGGAACCTTCAGCTTCTGTCGCAGGTGCCGACTGGCTGGGCCGCCCCTGGGGTCCCTCTGGTCCCGTTTCCGGTTGCCCAGAGCTGCTTTTTGGGTTGGACTGTTTGGCAGCCCCATTCTTTTTGTCTTGGTTCTTCATTGTGATTTATAATGCTAGGTTAGAGGCAGATCCTTTAGAAACACACACACTTGCTATTTTCCAGACTTCCAAATTCTTCACAGCTTGGACCAGAAATTCCAACACCAGGCGCACAAAGCTTCTTCCAACAAACAACCTGGCCGGACTTCGCCAGAGGGAGTCAATGGTACTCGGTTTCTGGCCAGTCAGGGGGCCCTGGCAGGCTGTCGGGGCGCTGCTCCTGAAGGGGGTGAGGAAAGAGGCCTTTTTTCTCCCAGAGCCACTTCCCGGCACGAACACGGCCCCCTCACCGCAAGCTGAGCGCGGGATTGGTTCCCGGCCGCAGACTGACGTGGCGGGACGCTCGAGTCCAGACCCCTCCCCCGCCCCCCAGGCCCCACGTGGGCCTCGCGGGCGCGCGCGCGTAGCCACCCACGCCCCGCGCGCCCTTCAGCCGCGCCGAACGCCCGCGCATGCGCAAGACGACCGCCTCGCTACAGCCCACGCACGGAATTGACGCGATTCCCCCAGTAGCCGATGTGTCCGGGCCCACAGGCCCTCTGACACTCTCGTCCTACCGACCGCAGCTGTACTCACCTCACCGCGGACGTCGGACGGCGTTCCCCGCTCTGGCCTAGTACCGGAAACCCCGGGTAACCGCTGCCGGCAGGCTGCCTGCTCTTACTGCAGCCAATCAGCGGCTGGCGCTGGCGCGGAGCTTGCTGGGAAAGATGGACGAAGGCGGCCTTTGAGGCGGGAGCGTAGCGGAAGCAGGGGAGGGAAAGACTACCCGTCCCTCCATGCGTCGGGGTTAGCCACAGCTCCCAAGATGCAATAGAAAGGGCTTTTCGTCCTGGGAGGCAGAATACCTTGGAAGTCCGAAAGGCGCCAGTCATTCTCAACGGGTGCCCACTCAGCCTCATTTCTATCGCTCAGATACTGTGATTCGGCCCCCAAACACTTGCGCCTGCCTTTTGTTTTCTGCATGCCTCCATCAGCCCTTCTTCCTTGGCCACACACATCCTTGACTACCCAGGAAATCTGTGAGCTTGAGGGAGAGTTCCGCGCGGGGAATCAGATCTGCAGTCCAGGGTTAATCACTAGTTTGCTGTGGGCATTCTTTTTCTTTTCCTTACCCCACCGGAGGCTTTATAATAGCAGTTCTTTGGGCGCCGATAGTGTGCTTTCCCAGTATCTCAGCCTCCTATTTGGCTGGCATTACAGTGGCTGGAATCACAGGCTGCACCTGGCTAAGATTCACTTTTACCAGTAGCTCCATCCCCAATTATTTGAGATAAATAATATTTGTCCTGTAATGTGGGGGTGGGGGACAGTAAGATAAAAGCTAGAAAACTTTTCCAAGGTCACATAAATATTGACTGGCCAAAGCAGGGATTCAAACCAGGAAGTCTGACACCCATCTTAGCTACTCGCTACCCTGCCTTTTACTCAGAGAAGAAATAACCACCATGGCCGTCTTTCCCTAAAGTGAAGTTCAGGTAACTTGTAAAAGTACATTATTTTTTTCCTGTCTCCATCACCAGCTTGGCAGCGAATCAATTAGGAAGGGGTCCTTGCATGGGCATTTTGGCCTCAGGTAGATTCATGAGGCTTTTCTTTGGCTCACTCTACAAAGTTCAGGTTGCACATGAACTAACGCTGAAAAAGGCCAAACATTCTTTCCAAAGAAAGATCCATTCTTTATTCTCACTGTCTATAGATAACGTAATGAAGCCCAAAAATCTTACACCTGCAATTTGAACTTAAGTGCTGTTTGGTTTCTGTTTCCAGTCAGTTCTCTCCATCCCCTGTCGTTTTTGCTGCAACTTTCACTGTTTCCAGGGTGTTTCAGGTTTTTGCAGGTGTTCTTCCAAAATGCCCTTGTGGAAAAAGAGAATCTTTATGAGGCCCAGCTCAAAGGTCACTTCAGAGCCTTCCCAGTGCTGTGTAATCTCTCCTAGCTCCCTACCTCTGTATAGAGTTCTATTACAGCATCGGTAGTGGTGTTGAAATTACTGTTTACTTACAAGTCAGTGAACTTTGCAAGAACTGTGGCTAAATGCTTTAGTCCCAGAGGTTCTCACCAGGCTTCGGGTAGAGTATGTTGTAAATTGTGCCAAATAGTCATTGTTTTAGAACTTTTTTAAAAACATATTTTTAATATGTTCTCATTAGTTATACTTGACAGTAGAATGCATTTTGACACATTGTACACAAATGGAGTACAGCTTCTCCTTCCTCTACCTGAATATGGTGCAGAGTTGTTTTAGGTCCAATGTTCTATAGAATCTTCAAGTTTTTGGCAGCTCCAAGATGCTTCCCCCCCCCCCCCTTTGTAAGGCAGGGGGCAGGTTGTCTCTCCCTATGTTGCCCAGGCTCTCCTGGAACTTGAGATACTCCTCAGCCTCCCAATTGACTGGCATTACAGTGGCTGGGATCACAGGTATGCAACGCTGCACCTGACTAAGATTCACTTTTACCAGGAGATGAGAAGCAACATGGTATAACAGTGTAATGATGGAACCTAGGCTCAGAAAGATTTGGAATCCAGGTCTGTTAAAACCAAGTCCCTGATTACTTCCAGAAAAAAGTATGGGAAATTCCTCCCCATGGCAAGGCAATGCTGGGGATCAAACCCAGGGCCTTATGCATACTAGACAAACACTCTACAAGTCTGGAAATGTCCTGAAGGGGCAACATATAAATCAGGCCCTGATGAGTTTCCATAGGAAGTAGGTGTTACAGACCAGATAATCTAGTAAAAGCTGAGTGTGGTGGTGCAGGCCTGTAATCCCAGCTCCTTGGGGAGGCTGAGGCAGGAGGATCCAAGTTTGAGGCCAGCCACAATAACTTTCAGACCCTGTCTCAAAATGAAAGATCAAAGGCTGGGTGTGGTGGGGCAGTCCTGAAATCCCAGCAGCTCCAGAGGCTGAGACAGGAGGATGGTGAGTTCAAAGCCAGCTTCATCAAAAAGCGAGGCACTGGGGGCTGGGGTTGTGGCTCAGAGTTTTAGAGTGCTTGCCTAGCATGCATGAGGCACTGGGTTTGATACCCAGCTACCACATAAAAATAAAGATATTGTGTCCACCTATAATTAAAAATTTAAAACAAAACAAACAAAAAAGCAAGGTGCTAAGCAACTCAGTGAAACCCTGTTTCTAAATAAAATACAAAATAGGGCTGGGGAGTGGCTCAGTGGTTAAGTGCCCCTGAGTTCAATCTGCCCTTACCGCCCCTCCCCCTAAACAAAAGAAAAATCAGGACAGCTGGGGATGCATTTCAGTGGCATCCCCCTCCCAAACAAAAGTCATTTTCTCCTATTAAGCAATATATATGCACAACGTTAGCACCTGCTAGACTTAGGGAACCAGTTGGCAGTGGACTTGATTATAGTAAAACAAAACAGCTCTTGCAGGTTTTGCTGAGCAGGAACTCAGGCCAGTACTGCCAGGTAGTACTTTTCCAAGACTTATTTGGGCATGGTGTAGATTATTGGTGGGAGCACTTGCCTAGCATGAGAGTCCCTGGGTTCAATCTCCAGCGCAGAAAACAACAACAAAAAAATGTTGGCAACTAATCACTTTATCTGCCATTCAGAATCTTCCTTGTGAGTTCAATCAATTTTCTGGTTGCTTGACTGTAATCTCTGCTTTAGGAATTGATCTAAACCAAAGGGAGGAATTTGTGAACTTTTAACAGTCTTAAAAGAAGTGTAGAGTGGTGCTGAATTTGGAGTGGTCAGAATACTTTAGTTTGCATTTTCTGGGATTTCTTTAAACTACAGTGACAGAACACAGATCAGTGATTGCTTGGGGTGGTGTAAGAAGCAGAAATTCCCAAGGGGCATGCTTTAGTCAGCTTTTTTGTTGCTGTGACTAAATGACCTGACCAGCACAACGGTAGTGGAAGAAAAGTTTACTTGAGGGCTCAGAGTTTCAGAGGTCTTAGTCCACGGAAGGCCAGCCTCTATTCCTGGGGCTTGAGGTGAGACAGAACATCATGGTGGAAGAATGTGGCAGAGGGAAGCAGCTCACATCACCATGAAGCAAGAGAGCGAACTCCACTCTCCAGGTACAAAATATATGCCCCCAGAGCCACACCCCTAAAGCCCACCTCCTTCAACCACAATTTACCAGCCTTCAGCAATCAGTTAATGCCTCATGGGATTAAATCACTGATTGGGTTAAAGCTCTCACAACCCAATCATTTCTCCTCTGAAACTTCTTGCATTGTCTTACATGTGAGCCTTTGGAGGACGCCACATCTAAACTGGGCACATAAAAATTTTTAGAAATTATGGATATGGGGGGAGGTCATGGAGGTGTTTATCTTGATTGTACTGATGGTTTCATGAGCACAAGTATCTCTTGTCAAATCACACACTTTAAATGTACAATTTATGAGTTCATTAAATTTCAATAAAGCCAATTAAATATAGTTGGAGCAGGTTGGTGTCTTTTTTGAGCTATATCTCCTAAGCTCAAGCTTTTCTCCTGTCTGAGCCTCTGAGGAGATTCACCTATACATGCATACCATTTCACCCAAGTTGGTATAATTCTTATTTCCACTGCTGAGTTACAAATGAGAACGTATTCTCCTTGTTCACTTCTAGGATCACTCAAACCAAAGAAGACAATTTAGAACTTTGCAACAGGTTTTTATTTTTGCTTTATATCTATTACAGTGTTTGTTTGAAACCTAAAGAAATACATTTTCTCTTCAAATTTGGATGTGTATATAAATATCATTTGTCTGGGCTCAGCACACTCAATGCCATGGTTTCTTGGCCTATGTCTGCTCTGAAGTTATGAAGCTTTTTCTGTCTACCCAGGGGCCCTGAGAATGTGGAAAATGGCCAGAGTTTACAGTTCTTAGAAAAATAAAAGCAAATGAGTTTTTTGGAAAGAAAAACAGGAGGGTCCTTAGCTAGAAACCCAAGCTGTACCTTAGGGGTTATCTTTTTGTTGGGTGGCTGAGACCTCATGTCCCCTTCCCTTGTTTTGTAAGGCAGTTCCCACAAAAGCTGGCTAAAAAAGGCAATACCCCAAACTTGGGCCTGAGGGTTTACATAGTGTGGGCTCTTTAAGAACATACAGAGTCAGAGATTCCCACAGTCTCAGGATCTGAGCTCCAACTTCTTTCAGAGACCTGAGCATGGCTTCCAGGTTTCTCTAAATCAGCGCTGAAAAGTGAATCTACACAAACAGGCAGGGCTAGTGTGTAACAGAAGGATTCTGGTATGTGCTAATGTGGGCATCAGAAGTCATGCTGGCCCAAAAGTAGGCAGTAGGCCTAAGTCCCTGCAGAGAAACCACACAAACCTTTCTCCCAGGGTGTTTCTGGGCCCTCAAATTTAATTCTGCTGCTTTTTTCAGTGCCAGCTTTGGTCCTGCATGTAGTTCAGACCTGAAGCAAAATTCCCTCTCAGAGGAAAATGAGTTTTACTTCACAGATTTGGTTGTTCTTGACATCAAATTCTTCTGTTGTCTTGGTATTGGTGTTTTACTGGGGTCAGAACTCAGGAGTTCATACCACCAGCCCTTTTTTGGTCTTTGAGACAGGGTCCCTTTAAGTTGCCCAGGCTGGACTCAAATTTGAGATCCTCCTGCTTCAGCCTCCACTGCACCCAGCTCTTGCTATGGTCTTATTCAGGGGTGGGGCTATCAGATAGATAATAGGATGACTACATCATTTACAAAGGTGTTGGCCACAGAACAGCTAATGCACACCCATTCACAGATCCATTCATACAGTGCCCAAATCTCAGCTTGTTTAACAAAACAATCAATCCAAAAGGTAAAATACTGGACAAGGTTGGTCTAGAATGTACAATCTTAAATGGCCTTGAGAAATCATAAGTCTTAGCCTTACCCTCAATACCAAGGTGTTACTACCTGGAAGAATCTGCTGGTGGTTATGAGCATTTCCTTTGGTTCAGTGCACTAAATCTTGCACCCTTCTCCAGCCTTCCAGGGAACCCTCAGCTAGCCTGTCCTTCCTCTTGAATCTCTGTGGAGTGCCTAGAGCAACTTGGAGAAGCTGGCTCCCTGCCTTCAACAGAAAATCTAGAATCTGAACCCACAAAATGAATCTACTGAGGGATTGCAAGACAATGGATACAAAGTTGAGTGAGCCTAGGGGAAAAGAGATGAGGCCTGAACAAAAGAGCTGGGGCCTTCAAAGAGGGGCACGTGGGGTGATTTTCATGGGTAGTTTCCTGCTTTCCAGGCAGGTAGACATGAGAAAATGAAAATACAGTACAGTCTGCTGAACAGTTTTCATTTTGAACTGGTTTGGCTTGAGAGAAACAGGGTCTGTGCCTAAGAGTCCTTTTCCTCTCCCTTAACTAAGAACAATAGCAGCTATAATCTGTGCAGTTTAGCTTTCTGGGACATGGCTTCCAGGGCAAAGAGGGTTGAAGCAGTAGATCTCCCAGGTAAGGGGAAACCCCAACGGTCTCTGAAAGCTGAAGTTACCTGCTCCTTGGAAGGTTCATTTATGCCCAGAGACACAAGTAACCAGGCTGGCAAGCTGAGGGTGGAACCCATATGGTTCTGTCAGAAAGCTGCAGCCATTATGAAGTCCAGACAGGGATGGCTGGCAACTGAAGACAGACTTCTAAGACCATACACCCTATACCAGAAAAGATGGGGATGGGATGCCTAGAGGGGGTGGCAATAAAGAATAGCTGGCATTATTCAAAATAGTATCTGAATACATGGACTAAGATCTTAAAATGGATATATGAACCATGTGCCAACATACAAGGATTCCAAAAACATGCCTTGGCTTTTCTAGCTTCTACAGTGGTCTGGGGAGCCCCTTCATCCTGGTAATAACATTCAGAAATTTGAAAGAAAGTTTTGCCCTCACTTATGTCAAGGGCTAGAGTCCAGATGGGGGTTGTCCACAAGGAGTGGCTCTCTAAAGATGACCAAAGGAGAGGAGGAGATACAAAAGATGATGTAACTGCTTCTGTGGACAGAAAGGAAGACTAAGGAGAAAACATGGTTCAGGGAAGACACAAGGTGCTTAGAGTTCACTTTTCTCTGAAATCTGTCCTCGAGTTGTGCCCCCAATAGAATTCAGTCTTTGAAGTCTTTGGAGAAAACTGGTTTTAAGCAGGAGACAGATGACCAACAAAGTCTTCATCTGGTACAGAAGAATCCAGATCTGAAGCTAAAATAAATTTGAAGGAACAGTTGGGAAAGCAGGACATTTATGTCTCACAATAAGACTGTAGCTTCGACGCCAAGGACTTAACCGTTGAGAGGTACAAAGTAGATCCTACTAAAATTGCTCTGCCCTTTGGACAAAGCCAATGGTGGTGGTAGGCTTTTCTTTCTTTTTTTCTTTTGTGGTGCTGGGGATTGAACCCAGGGCCTTGTGCATGTAAGGCAAGTACTCTACGACTGGTAGGCTTTTCTGTTAACTATAGAACAGTTTTGTAATGGAGGCAGCAGGGTAAATGGAAAAGGTCCTGCCTTTTGCCTTCCTAGGAGATTGGGGGTTGGCAGCAATTTCTGCTAAGCTGATGAATGATATCTGCCTCAAAGCAGTATAACATTGGTATAATTTTTTCCGTATCAACTACCAACCCTAAACCACCTTTCTCTAGAGTGAGACCTCAAAGATAGAAGCCAAGGACAAATTCAACACCAATGGTTGACAATAAGAACCTGAACTTTAGATCTATAAGCAGAGGGGTATAGTGTTTTACCTGAGCCAAAAGGGGATAAGAAGTGCAGTGCCGGGCAGGACACTTCTGACTAACCACAGTGAGGATGCAGGGGCAGGGCAGATTGTACCATCAGCACCATAGCTGGTCTACACTAAGCTGACAACTTCCTACACCCCCAACCTCAACAGCCAGGGATTACTATCATGTATTCAGGAAAGTCACTGAGGCACTGCACTAGCTTTACTCTGAGAGAAAGAAAAGGCATGTGTATTAAAATTGTCACAAAGAAGGGCAAACTCAAACCAGATACAAGGATCCCAAACAGGGAAGGTTACAACAGATCTCACACACACACACAAAAAAACATAAGGCTGCTAAGTTTCTATGATAATAGGAGAGGCAGCCATGTGTGGACAATAGCCTTTATTGATTTTGAAAAGGTAAGACTACTTTCTGGATTTCCTGATGGTAGACTTCACCAGCCTTGAGGCTGTCTTTGCTCTTTTTAGGTACTGGGACAATCAAACCATACTGACCTGCTTTATAAAGGTTCTAGAGCTGAGGGCTGGTCCCAGCTGGTGGCCCAGACTATAACCAGAGAGGAAAAGGACCAAGTTCAGACCTTCTACATGGGAGAGCCTCCACATTTCTTTTTTTTTGGTCTTTCTTACAGTATATTCCTACTCACAGAAGTTACAGACAGTTCCTCCTAAGACCAATTAAGATTGACCTACCTAATTATATAGAATATAAAAAAATACAGAACATTTTAACATTCTCTCCTTTGGAAGTAAAATATACATGATCCAACTATGGAAGAGGAAGAAGAAAGGCTAAGGGCAGGGATCCCTGACTATCCCAATACATGACACTCTCACTCCAATCTCCTCTGCAACTTATGGGTCACCAGAGCAAGGACTTTCTCCTCAGGAGAAAGGAAGGACCACAGCCCCCTGTCTTGAGCTTAGAAGAAAATACAGTCACCTCAGAGGTTCACTCAACTCTGAGGGGAATTTTCAAGTAAACAAATGAAGTTGGGTTGCACCATTCAGAAGGTGGGTAGGAAACATGGGGGTCAGTAGCTACACAGGAGAAGCCCTGTCTGAAGGCCTGTGCTCCTTCCCTCTACTCCCACTGTGTACTTGCCCCAGGGGAGTGAGGGGGTCTCCCAAATTAAAGAGGTCTGGGCAAATGTTCAGAGGAGAGAGGGGCCTATATCTCATGATGGCCTCCCCATCAGCCTCTAGTCCCAGACAATGCTGGCAGCTGGGATTCCTAAAATCAGGAACTCATGGTCTTAGGAAGAGCAACCTTAATACAAGAAAAATGTGCAAAAGAAAAAAAAATTAAATAACTCAATCCAAGCATATAAGATTAATATTCTGTCAGAGCAAGAACACTTTGTTTTGGATTTCTCCCTTCCCCTCCCACCTCCCACCTCTGGAATATTCCATCTGCTCAAGTACCCAAGATAAGAATTACACAGATAAGGGCAGAGGACTGGGAAAGATGAAGGAAGATAAAAGGAAGGAAGTCACCACTAAGATAAAAAAAAAAAAAAAAAAGGTGCAAAATGATTACCTCAGTCCTCCTTTGTCTACCCCTGGGCTCATGGGTTAAAGACATGTGTGCAGCCAAAATATAGTGTAAGGAAGAAAAACCCAACACGTCCCCTTCTTGTCACAAAACCCAAATGTGAGCCTCAGATGGTTCTGTCAGTCCAGAGGGTGCTCCCTCCAGGGAAGGGGGCGGAGCAGGTCAAGAGCACAGTCTCCAGGGCAGCAGGTGTGTGGTGGCTGATGGTGGGGGGGCTGTTTTCCCGCCCACCAGAGGGCTGCTCCTCTGCTGGTTGGTGGTGCTTCCCATTCCCTCCCCTCCCCGGAGGCAGACATTATAGCTGGAAGCCCTCCATGGGGGCCTCAGGCTGCTGGAAGATGAACTGCTGTTGCGTTTCATCCACTTGGGGAGCCAGGCTGCTATCATCATCTTCTACACCAAAGTAGTGCTCAATAAGATCGAAGGCCTTCTGGTAGATCTCCTGGTTCTCGTGGCTCTGGAGAAACTCAATTTTATCCAAGCCTATGGTGGCACGAAGGAAGGAGGGAGAGGGAAGTATAAGTACTTTTCTTTGGGTCTACGAACATTTGTGAACTTTTCCTTCATGAGGCATTTAATGTTAACAAACACAAAAAGATATGATTGCTCTTTAACCTAAAAGAGTCAAGCTCTCTTGCCCAAACTACAGAATCCCATAGGAATGAGACCAAAATATCACTTAAAAACCAGATATTCTAGTCCTGATTCTGCTTTAAACTAGATTGGGCAAATCATTATTTGCTTCTCTTATCATGGATGCATGATGAGTCAATCCAGCACTCTTATGGGAATGTACTAGAAATTCTGCTGGAAACACATACCTTCTAGCTCCTGGTACTATTATCAGTTTTGGATCTTTATCTTCCCATCTGTACCACACCTAGTTATCAGGTGGAGCCAATAAGAAAAAGAAATTATCTACTGCTCCCCAGAGGGAGAAGGGACTGGTGGGATAAAACGCTGGATTTGATGGGGCTGTAGCTGTGGCTCAGTGGCAGAGCACTTGCCTAGCACATGTGAGGCACTGGGTTTGATCCTTAGAAACAAATATAAATAAAATAAAGGTATTTTGTCCACCTGCAACTAAAAAAATATTAAAAGAAAAAAAAAACACAAAAAACCCCCAACAACAATTAAATGAAACTCTGGATTTGAAACATGATACAGATCTTAGCTCTATCCCGTTACTTAGTACATGCCTGCTTCTTTGGGAATATCTGAAACCCCGTGGATGGCAGAACTTGGCTAGCATAGGAGTTCTTCACTGGTTTTGGATACAGACAAGGCTCACGTAAGCTATGGATGCTTGCTAACCCCTCTCCCCCTCAACATACATATTTGTCTTTGGCTTTGGAGGCCTACAGTCCCAGGTTCTAACTTAGAATATTTCCACTTAAGGGAGAGGTGAGGTCAGAAAAAGGGAACATACCATAGGCTTCTTCAATGAGGCCACAGTAGGGATTGACCCCTGAGCCACTGCGCTTGCCCTCTTGCTCTCCAAGCCGAAGAATGTTCTCTAGTCCATTGAGGGCCACTTGCACAATCTTTGAATCCATCACAGTCAGCAAGTCACACAGCGGTTTGATACAGCCCAGTGACACCAGGTACCTAGGGGCCAGAGATGACGCAAGTTTAAAATTAGGGCAGAGCAAGTGAAGTGCTGGGCAAGTGTTTGTCTTGTGGGTTTCTGTCATACATGTCAACATTCTCAGCAATCTACACCCCGCCCCCTTTTTTCTGGATAGCATGTTTTTGTTTATTTTTATGTGGTGCTAAGGATTGAACCCAGTGCCTCACATGGGCTAGGCAAGCACTCTTCCACTGAGCTACAGCCCCAGTGCCCAGCAATCCACACTTACTGAGTTATCCATCCCTTCTCTGAGTCATCCATCTCTCTATCCTGCCAGTTATTGGTCTAGTTCATTTTGTCTAGTTCATTTAGGTGTATGAATAATGGAAACTACACTGATTTCAGATAGGGGAAGGATGGTTGTATCTCTGCCACAGGTTTCTATTCTCAGGGAGGGAAAAGAGGCACTATAAGTCATGGTCTATAGGAATCTATTCCAAATTCCATTATCACTGTAGCAGCTTACCATTTAAAACTTATTGCAGCTGCACCCAGCGGCAAAACTATCCTAGTAAAAGCAGTTTATAGGATATTTGTAAACTATAAGCAAAGAAGGAGAAAACACATATCATTCAAGAGAGAAATATAATACCTGATCTGCTCAGGGGTTCCTCCTGATGTGGCATTGGTGATGGCCCAGGCTGCTTCTTTCCTTGTACGAAATTCTGCTTTCTGAAGGATTTCAATCAACACAGGGAAGATGTTTGCATCTATGACAGCCTTGAAAGAGAATTGAGGGAAGGGGCATGCAGGGAGATAGTCAGCTCAAGGAGAGAAAGAAAATCCAGCTAAAAAATGAGTTAAGAATTAGGTATCATCCTCTGCCTAGGAGATCTTTGTTTTCCCACATATGAGATAACCTAGCTTCCACTACACAGGATCTTTGACCAATAAATAGCACACTGACTACAATTTCTGGGTTTACTTATTATTATTATTTGCAGGGGAAGGTTGCTGGGATCTAATACAAGATTTTGTGCATGCTAGGCAGGAGGACCACTGCTGAGCTCCACTCCTAGGACCTTGAACCCAATTTCTAAAAGAAAAAACATTCTTTTTCTGGAAGTAAAAAACCCAGTTTTCCATATCTTGATGCATCCCCAGATCCCTCAATTTCTCTGTTTGTTCTACCTGTATTTGAGCCCTGTTGCCAGCAGTGATATTTGAAATGGTCCAGCAAGCTTCCTTCCGGATTGACTCCTTGGAGCTGCTCAGCAAATGGAGGAGGCAAGGGAGGGCTGAACAGTTAAGAATGACCTAGAACACGTAAGAATAGAAAATGGAACAAAAATCAGATATTTGAACTTAATAAAAATTAAAAAGGTTGTGTACGGAGACTTATAAACAAGCCAGGCACAGTGGTGCATACCTGTAATCCCAGCTACTTGGGAAGCTGGGGCAGAAGGATTTGCAAATTCATGGCCATTTTGGGCAACTTAGGCAATTTTTGCCTCAAAATAAAAAATAAAAAGGGCTGGGAATGTAGCACACAGTGATTGAGTGAGTGTCCCTGGGTTTAATCCCCAGTACCAAAACAACCACAGAGAGAAAATACTTATCTGATAATTAATATCCAGTACAAAAAAGAACTTACAACTAAATAACAAAATAACCTCCTAAATAACCAATTAAAAAATAAAAGTGGGGCTGGGATTGTAGCTCAGTGGTAGAGTACTTGCCTAGCATGTGTGAGACCCTGGGTTTGATCCCCAGCAGTATATAAAACTAAATAAACAAAATAAAGGTATTATATCCATCTACAACTAAAAATATGAAAAAGAAATAAAATGAAAGTGGTGGTGTATGCTTCCAATCCCAGTAACTTGGGAGGCTGAGGTAAGACTGCTAGTTTGAGGCCAACCTCAGCACATTTAGTGAGAACCTCAGCAACTTAGCAAAAACCTGTCTCAAAATAAAAAATAAAAAGGACTAAATATATAGATCAGTGGTAAAGCACCCTTAGGGTCAACCCCCAAGTACCTCCCCAAAAGAACAACAAAAAAGGCAAAGGAGGGCTGGGGTTGTTGCTCAGCAGTAGAGCGCTCACCTAGCAAGTGCGAGGCCCTTGGTTTGATCCTCAGCACCACATAAAAATAAATAAAGATTATATTGTGTTCAACTTAAAAAAAAAAATGGCAAAAGGCTTGAATAGACTTCTCTCCAAGAAAGATATTTAGATGGTCAAATAAGCACACAAAAAGATGCTCAACATCACTAATTAGGGACATGCAAATCTAGCCACAATGAGATATCACTTTATACCCATTAGGATAGTTGTTATAAAAACAACAAAAAACCCCAGAAATAACAAGTGTTGGAAGGATGTAGAAAAGCTGGTACACACTGGAATCTGGAATACAAAATGATGTAGCAGCTAAAAAAGCAATATGATGGTTCCTCAAAAAAATTAAACATAGATGGGTGTAGTGCTCCATGCTCATAATCCTAGCTATTCAGGAGGCTGAAGCAGCAGGATCAAGACCAAACTGGGCATTTAGTGAGACTCTCTCTCAAAAAATTAAAAGGACGGGAATGTAATACAGAGAGAGTACTCCTGGGCACAATCCCTAGCATTGCAAAACAAACAAACAAATAAACAATAAATATGAAACATAAAACCATCCAATAATTACACTGGTGGGTGTATACCCACAGAAGCAAAAACATGAACCTGAACAAATATTTGTACAATAATAATGTTTGTAACAGCATTATTCATAGAAGCTTCAAGGGTAGAAACAACCCAAATGTCCACAGACAATGGATTTGAAAAATGTGGTATATACATATAATGGAATATTATTTCACCTTACAAAGGAAATTGACACGTGGTACATGGATGAACCCGGAAGGAGTAACTTATTATGCTAAGTGAAATAATCCAAACAAAATAAGTTCCATTTATATGAGGTAGTTACAGAAGTCAAAGTCACACAGACAGTAGAATGGTGGTTACTAGAGTACAGACGATAGAAGAATGGGGAGTTATTGTGTAATGGGTATAGAGTTTCAGTCTGAGATAATGAAAAGTTCTATAGATGGATGGTAGTGATGACTGAATAACAATGTGACTATATTTAATGTCACTGAACTATATACTTGGAAATGGCTAAAATAATAAATTTTGTTATATTTTAATGTTTGAGTACAGCATGCAAATACATGGATGCACATACCTACATCTCACACACATACACAAAATGATTTAGAAAATGAGGGTATGGGTGTTGAGTGAGAGATTCCTTACTTATAAAATCAAAAAGGTCTGGAGATGTGGATCAGTGGTTAAGCAAATCTGGGTTCAATCCCCAGTACCATTAAAAAAAAAAAAAGGAATCCCACAAAATTATGCCAACTATAAGAATACCCATCTTTTTTTTTTTTTTGACGGCGAAGTACCAGGGATTGAACTTGGGCACTCAATCACTGACCCACATCCCCAGCCCTATTTTGTATCTTATTTAGAGTCAGGGTCTCACTGAGTTGCTTAGTGCCTCGCCATTGCTAAAGCTGGCTTTGAACTTGCGATTCTCCTCTCTCAGCCTTTGGAGCCTCTGTGGAATACCTATACCTCTAGCCAGGGGAAACTGGCTACTGTGTCCTCACTGGAGAGGTTATTATTTATTTATTTAGGCATTGGGGATTAAACACAGGGGCACCACTGAGCTACATTCCCAATTCTTTATTTACTGAGACAGATTCTCACTAAATTACTTAAGGCAGGGGCTGGGTTTGCAGCTCAGTGGCAGAGCACTTACCTCACACATGTGAGGTACTGAGTTCGATTCTCAGCACCACATAAAAATAAACAAAATAAAGAAATTGTGTCCATCTATAACTAAAATTTTTTTTTTTTTTAAATCACTTAAGGCAGAAGAAGTTGCTGAGGCAGCCCTCAAATTTATGATTCTCCTGTTTCAGCCTCCAGAGTCACTGGGATTATAGGCATGTACCATCATGACCACCTAGAGGTTATTTTTTTGGAAACGAGATCTCACTATGTTGCCCAGGGTAGTCCCAAACTCAGGCTTGGGTTGAGGATGTAGCCCAGTTAGAGTACTTGCCTATATGGCAAGGCCCTGGATTCAATCCCTAGTACCAGAAAAACAACAACAAAACAAAATTAAAGAAAGAATAGTGTAATGATGTCAAACTCCTGGGCTGAAGCAATTCTCCTGTCCCAGCTTCTACAGTCAGTGGGATTATACCCACGCCTGGCTTGGTGCTTATATTAACATGAGGTAATGTCAATGGGTTCTTAAAGGTCTAGGATAGAGGGGTGTAGGTTTCCATATCTCAAAAGGATCACAGCTCAGACTTAACGACTTTATAATATCCCACTCAGTGCAGTTATTGTATTTTGTTTTCTTTCACAAGAACTAATTGGATGATGATGATCAGATTCTGATTTGTAGAAGAAATGAAGAAACCAATCGACTGTGATTATATAGTGCTGGCAGAGCTGGAATTGTTTTACTCAAGACTATGCTTTCTCTGCTATGCCATGCCACCTTCCATCAGGCAGGAAAGCATTGTATGCTCTCCCACAGCTGGCCTGAATTGACTGAGGATGTAGTTCAGTGGTAGAGTACCTGCCCAGCACATAAGAGACCCTAGATTCAATCCCTAGAACCACCAAAAAAAACCTCCAAAAACAAAAAACCAAAATATTATAATTAGTTTTAGTTAGGATACTAGACATTCCTTTTCCTTACCTGGGTCTGGATGTCATCCCCAGTGACAATGTTACCCACAGCTCTCAGGGCAGGAGAAGCCACTTTGTTATCGTTGTGCCTACAGAGGAGAAGATCTGATCAGTGGAGAGCCAGCATACCATATTCAGCACTGCTGACCACCAGGGCTGGCAACAGCCTCATGCCTCCACACCTGAGTAGGACAACAAAGTGCTAGCTGCAGCTCTTTGGCATGAGCTTGGAGAACCTTTGGGAACCTTTACCCTGAAACCACTCACATCAAAAGCTCTACCAATCTCCGGCAGACTCCAGAGTCTATGACTGCTTGGATCTTCTCATTGGGGCCATCAGACAGGTAAGAGAGAGCCCAGCAAGCATCTGCCAGTAAGTCTGAGTCACTGCTGAAGAGTAGGCGAGATAGTACAGGCAAACAAGGAGAGACCTGTTGGAAGCAGAGTGAGAAGGACTCACACGGGGACAGGGTTACATCAGTTCTATTACTAACACTAACATTGCTAACCCCTGCCCCAAGAAGTAATTCTAGATCCTGGGGAATCTCTATTATTAAACCTCAGGCCTACTTTTCACTTTTACCATCTAGGCATGCAAGATCACCTACTTTACTAACAACTGACTCCTGAGATTTGAGACTCAAAGGGAAACCTAAAGACGTTAAAAACTCCACATGATGAATCAACTATCCTCAGGGACTGAGAAGCAGCTCTCTCACCTTTGCGAACTCTGGGGGTGGATTCTTCCCTCGGCAGAGATTTGACAGGGCCCAGACTGCATTCCGTGTCATTGTCAGTCGTGTGGACTTGGTGAGGAGTCTGAAGGAAAGAGCAAAGCCAGATCCTAAGCACTGATGCCCTGGCATAGATGCTCAAATCCCAGAGGAAGGGGGGAAATCCAATCAGACCCTAAGACTCTAGCAGCTACTTTCTCAAAGAACTAAACTAATAGAGTAATTTGGCTGGCTTCTGCAGAGGACCAGCTGTGGCTAGTTAACACCATAGATAACAGGGACCAAATAGAGGACAGACTTTAAGTAAGCCTGAAAGATTTTAAGTAAAACTCATTGTGCCCCTAAGTCTGTGCACAATTCCTGTACAAAGAGTAGGAGGGTGTTAGGCAGTAATGGAATGATTTCTTATCACTTTCCATTCTCAAGAAAGTGACACTGGTAGTCTATGAGCAAGAGAAGTTCATTCATATCTTTTGGTTTAGATGTAGTTTACTCTAATATGGGGTGGAGAAGGGAATGAGAGAGGGGCTTAGATGACTTTTCATGGGGCCTTTGATCTATGATTTACAACAAAATTATCCAATGTATCTATGAATAACCCTACAGCAAATCAATACATTTTAGAGAAGGTTGGATTTATTTTCTCCTTGGTTCAATGAAGCAGATATGACAAACATAAGGTTCTGTAGAATTACGAGGTTAAGGAACATGGCATTCCTTACACAGACCAGAGGCAAAAGTTTCTTAGTCTCAAAATATATCTTTTATGTAAAGTAAAAGATAAAATTTTTGAGGATCGGAATGCACTTCTAAGGTTTTTGTATTTATCTGTTATCTTTAGAGATCAAGTAAATTGTTCCCAAATGACCTGGCACAAGGCCATCTATAGATGCCCCAGGTGCAAATAATTTTAATTACTCACGTTAACAAAGGATTAAGGATGGAACAGTTCAAGACGTAATCTCGGCAAATGGAACTATCTCCAGCTATGTTTCCTAGAGCCCAGACTGCCTGAAAAGGGGATAATAAAACTGTCATCAACAGAGCCTGGTACCTTCTGTAATAACCTTGCATTCAGTCCTGCAGAATACCCAGTAGGCTGAGAACAATGTCAATCAAGGCCTGAGACATACTAAACAAGCTCAGGAAACCTCCCTGTGAAAGTCCTTATTGAGCACATGTTCTACAAGGAATTTTCCCTTAGGAAGTCATGGTTCAGTAGAGGAAGACAGTACTGCTGTCTCCAGAGAAACCAAATCCAGAACCCAACCCACCATCCTGACACCCCAGGAAAATAAGTGACCAGAAAGTTGCATTCTAATAGCCATCCTGGAAGCCAATTCTATACATAGCAATGGAGGAAAGATCCCATTAACTACTCTTCCATTTCCATTCAACTAGCAAAAATTCAGTGAGGGAAATGGAAGTTCTTTTTATTTTTGATACTAAAGATTGAAGCCAGTGGTGCTTAACTACTGAGCCACATTCCCAGCCCATTTTATTTTGGGATGGTCTCACTAAACTGCTTAGAGCCTTGCTAAATTGCTGAGGCTGGTTTTGAATTTGTGATCCTCTGGCCTCAGCCTCCTAAATCGCTGGGATTACAGGCTTGAGCCACTATGCTCAGCCTGGAAGTCCTACCTATATCTCCATAATCTGTGAGTACTGAATTACTGTTGTGTCTCTTCCAACATTACTTCTGACACAAAATATATGGAATTCTTCCCACACTAACAATTATCTGACTCTATGTGTCCAATAATTTCATTCTGACACTAACTCTTGAAGTTAGCAAATGCCACAGGTCAGTTCCAGAAGACGCCCCCCACTTCAGATACCAGTCACAAGCCCTAGGGACCACCTGTACTTCTGACTGATCAACTATAAAACTGGGGATTCCTACATTTCTTTCTCAGATTTGATAATTAACTAGAATGACACAGAGAATTCAAGAAAACATCACATTTACCCAGTTTATAATAAAAGATAAGGCTCAGGAACAGCCAAATGGAAGAGATGCATGGGGAAAGGTATGGAGTAGGAGAGAGTGGAGATGCAAAGCCTCCGTGCCCTCTGACACTTTTCTAGCACATGGATGTGCTTGCCAACCCAAGAAGTTCCATTGTTCAAGAGTTCTTATAATCCCATCTCCAGACTCCTTCATACCACTTCCTGGGGATATGTGTGGGAGGTGGGGTTGAGTTCCCACCCTTTAATCCTACATTTCGTCTTTCTGGTGACCAAAATCATCTGAAGGCTACCAAGAGGTTCCCCTCTAAGTCACTCATCGCATATATTCAGGTGTGTTCCAAAGGAGCTCTATAAGCAACAAAAGATGTTTATCACTCAGAAAATTCCCACCAATTTAAGAGCACTACACCAAGAACTGGGACAAAGATACACACACACACTTTTTATATTATTGATGCCATTAAGAATTTAACCAAATGTGAGCATTACCTGTTCCTGTACATCCTCAAAGTCCGAGTTAAGCAGCTCTATAAAAATGGGAACAGCCCCTGCTTCAATGACAATTTTGGTCTGCTGAGAGGTTCCAGAGGCAATGTTTGTTAGAGCCCAGGCAGCTTCAAACTGAAAGTGAGATTAAGCCATGATTGAGAGGTCTGAGCCTACCAGATGGTTCAAAACACTAAGCCTCTTGCCCATAAGTGAAAACAAAAATCAAACACAAGTCTCTCCCTTCCCCACTTTAAATTGGGGGAAGAGCACTGATATGACACTGACACATGGTAAAGATGGAACTGGGAAATGGGCTTTATTTAATCCTGCACCACCATACCACCATGGGTCACTTTGAAGTACATATACACTGGGAAATGCTTAAATCTAGCTAATGTGAGGCTAATGTTACCTCACATTAGCTAAGTTTAAGAGAATTTTTTTTTCCTACTAGGGTTCAGACCCAGGATCTCATGCATGCTAATTAAGTATTCTATCATGAGTATGTCTCCAGCCCTTTTTATTTTTGGCTCTCTTCTTTGAAGCCAAGACCTCTGAGGGAAACTGACAATTCCCTTAAATGTTTCTTCATATTACTATTGTCTATTTCCTGAGAGATGCAGAAACATCTCACTGTAATTTCTTGGATGAAGGGCTTTCATCTGGTCATGCATTCCCCTAGGCTTTACCTGTAATGTACAATTCTCATTCCTCTTCAGAAACTCTACAAACCGATCAACTACTCCTGGAGTGTTGATAACTTCATCTATTGGTGGACTAGGTTCTGAAAGAGTTAAGAGGGGGAAAGATGAAAAGTAAGGAGAGGCTTTGGCTAATCTGTTTACTGGGGTGAATTCACAGTCTTTCTTAGATATTTCTGACCACCCTTACAAACATTCCCAAATACTCTTTTGGTAAGATTGTTTTAAAAATACCTTCTCATTTCTGAACTGCATAATATAGGTGTCATGCTGAAGTATACAATCATTCCTAATTTAGATATGCTTACTTTGATCTACTGAATGAATGAATGTAAGTGCAAAATGATAAGGGAAAGAGGAAAGTCCAAAGGATGAGCACATTTCCCTTCTAAGACCAGTAGTCTTTTCTTGGGAGGAATGCTTAATATACTGGAGTAAGAAGTATTTTTCCTATCATACATCATATATATACATACTATTATTAGTTTTTTTTCCTTTGGTACTGGGGCAGGCTGCCCCCCCCTTTTTTTGTGAGGGTGGGGGTAATGAAGATTATAGGCATGTACCACTGTGTGCCCAGCTCACCAACCAATATTTTTTAAAATATTTTTTTAGATGTTGATGGACCTTTATTTTATTCATTTATTTATATGCAGTGCTAAGAATCGAACCCAGTGCCTCACACATGCTAGGCAAGCGCTCTACCACAGAGTCACAATCCCAGCTCACACAACAAATTCTTTTAGAGTAACTATGTGCCATGCAGTTCTATACTAGTGAACAAAACCCAAAGTCTCTACCTTCACAGAACTTACATCCTAGTGGGGAAGAGAGTTTCTCTTATTAGAAGAAGTATATTTGGGCTGGGATTGTGGCTCAGCAGTAGAGGGCTTGCCTAGCGCATGCGGGGCCCTGGGTTCGATCCTTAGCACCACCACATAAAAATATATAAATAAAGGTATTGTGTCCAACAAAAACTAAAAAATAAATATTAAAAATGGAAGTATATTTACCCTCTGCGTCTGTATATCCAACCAAATGTCTGTCAAAAATATTTGCAAACCCTGGGATATAGTTCAGTGGTAGAGCACCATGAATTTGATCCCCAGTACCAAAAGGGGAAAAAAAAAAATCTATATAGACTTTTCCCTGTTTGTCATTATTTCCTAGATAACGTAACAGTTATTTACATAGCATTTACACTGTATTAGGTATTTAATAATCTGGGGATGAACCTAGAGTATACCAGAGGATAGGTATAGGTTAATACTATGCTATTTTATGTAAGAAATCCCAATTGCCTGTAGAGATTGAGGGGGGGAAAAAAGAAGGACATAAGTAAGGAGATTAAAAACTGCTGAGTATAGGGGATAGCGTGACATTTTTAGATAGAAGTAAAGGGTGAAATAAAAATGTAGGTAGGGGGCTGGGGTTGTAGCTCAGTGGTACAGCGTTTGCCTTGCAAGCATGAGGCCCTGGGTTTGATCCTCAGCACCACATAAAATAAACATGAAGATATTATGTCCACCTATAATTTAAAAAATAAATATTGAAAAAAAAAAAAAAAAGAGAGATGCCAAAGCCAGAAGGGTTAGAGCAGAATAATCAAGAGGCAGAACAGTTGATACTAGTGAAAGGAAAGAAGCTAAATCATATAGGGTTTCTTCAAAAATGACTGACTTTATACCTTTGGAGAGCAGTTTCCGGAATTTCTGTGTGGTTGCTAATTGCAAGTCAGAATCATCAGAAAAGAGCATCTCCACCATCTCTCTTGTGATCACACTCTCCTAGAATATAAAACAAGTTTAGGACTTTGCAAACCAACACCAGAACCAAATGTGAACACAGATATAAACACACTTTTTTTTTTTCTTTTGGTACTAGGAATTGAACTCAGGGGCACTTGACCACTGAGCCACATACCCAGTCCTATTTTGTATTTTATTTGCCTCCTGTCTCAGCCTCCCGAGCCGTTGGGATTATAGGCATATGCCACCACACCCGGCTGTGAGCACACACTCTTGCTTGGCATCCTTCTTTATAAAATTTTAGGGTAAGAGGATGGCATAGTAGCTTAGGAGAAAGCGTTCGTTTAACCCATGGCTGCTTCAAGTTGGAACATTTAGAAGTGATTCCTAATCTCTGAAGCAAAAAATGGCTTCTCTTATGTTTCCTCAGGTGTTTCTATCAGAGATAAATCCTTTTTGACTCTTTAAACTGACCAGGTGGAGCATGCCTGTAACCCCAGTGACTTGGGAGGCTGAGACAGGAGGATTGCGAGTTCAAAGCCAGCCTCAGCAAAAAGCGAGGCACTAAGCAACTCAATGAGACCCTGTCTCTAAATAAAATACAAAATAGGGCCGGGGATGTGGTTCAATGGTCAAGTACCCCTGAGTTCAATCCCCAGTACCAAAAAAAAACCAAAAAAAAAAAAAACAACAACAAAAAGAACAAACCCTGACCATCTATAAAATGGCCCATGGAAGAAAGAGCTTAGCATTATTGGCAAAGCTACTAAATGACATGAACCATCCAATTTCTATTCTGTAGAAGCAAATATGTCCCTGGTCCGCATCAGGCACATACAAGGGCCTTACCCCAGTTGTAGAGCTCACATAGGAGTCCATGAGGAGACTATCAAACATGGCGGCTTCTTCATTAATCAGCTCCACATTTCTTCGTTTAAAAAGCTAAAAGTAAAGTGAAGAAAAATGGTAAGACTACTCATTGAAACAAACCAAATCAAAACACCAATAATCCAATGTTAAATTATGGCATAACTGACAAGCAAATGGTAAAGTAACTGAGAAAAGGATGCCAAGCTTTAAATATTGACATGGAATAATACCACAAAAAAGCTTTATTCTTTCTTTTATTTAAACCATTATTTTATTTATTTATCCTGATGTGGTGCTGAGGATCGAACCCAGGATCTCACATGTGCTAGGTGTGCACTCTACTGCTAAGCCACAACCTCAGCCCCACATATAGCTTTATTTTTATGTTACATCAATAGAATTGTTCACTTTTCAAAAAAATTTTTTTTACTGCCTGGCCTGGTGGCAGACACATATAATTTCAGTGGCTCAGGAAGCTGAGGCAGGAGGATCTCGAGTTCAAAGCCAGCCTCAGCAACTTAGCAAGGCCCTAAGCAACTCAGAGACACCTTGTCTCTAAATAAAATATAAAAAAGGGTGGGGATGGGGCTTAGTCAGTGGCTAGCACCCCTGGGTTAAATTCCTGGCAATTAAAAAAAAAAAAAAAAGTTGGTTCTGGGTATTGAACCTGAGACATATTAACCATTGAATCATATCCCTAGATCTTTTCAAATTTTTATTTTGAAATAGGTTCTCACTAAATTGCTGAGGCTGACTTTGAACTTGTGATCCTCCTGCCTCAGGCTTCTGGGCTGCTAGGATTACAGGCATGTGCCACCACACCTGGCTAATTGTTCACATTTTTTCTTTTTTAAGTTGTAGTTGGACACAATACCTTTATTTTTAAATTTATTTTTATGTAGTGCTGAGGATTGAACCCAGAGCCTTGCACTGTGCTAGGCGAGAGCTCTGCTGCTGAGCCACAACCCCAACCAGTTTACATTTTTATAAGCAAACAGAACAAAACAAAAAACAAATAACGCTATTTCTTTGCCTTTTATATAAAAGATGATAGGTATGAAAGATTTTGAAGGCGCTGGGTCTGGTGATGCTTGCTTGTAATCCCAGCAACTCAGGAAGCTAAAGCAGAGAGATTGCCAAGTTTGAAGACAGCCTCAGCGACTTAGTAGGACCAACTCTGTCTAGAAACAATAAAAATAAATAAAAGAACAAAAAGTGCTAGGGATATAGCTCAATGGTAGAGTGCCCCTGGTTTCAATTCCCAGTATTGGAGGTGAGGGGACAAAGGGCTTTAAAGGAAAGGAATAACAGTATAGCAAGAAGGTGGGCAAAAGCAGGTTAGGTAACTAAATCTAGATCTAAGCAAGGCACCAATGTGGCAGTGGTAAGGTAAAGCAATAGTATAGTCTCAGTCTGAGGGACACTTACAAAGAATAAACTCAAGTAGAAGACAGCCCAGAATGGCTGATAAGCCTCTTAAAGGACGAGTCTGGGAGCTGGGCCTTCAAGGACACTGACCCTACACTGACAGCAGTGTGACAAAGACAAGGGGCACATGGAGGTATAACTTGAAGGCTAAAAGACACAAATTAGGGATTGGTTCTCCCTTTCTTAAAGCTTCCAACACTTCTTCACAAAAGCAGACTGGAAGGTGGATACTGTTTTGCACACCTGTCATCCCACTGACTGAATGCTGAGGAAGAACACCACAAGTTTAAGGCTATAAGGCCAGCTTAAGCAACTAACTTAGTGACATGTCTTAAAAAAAAAAAAAAGAAAGAAATTAAAAGGGCTAGGAATGACTGGCCCACTAAGTGGCTAAGCTAAACATTCCTAAGGGAAAGTTGAGTTTCAAGGTAAAGGCTAACCATAGCGATTAAACCGTTTCCCTGATAAAATGTTTGAGAATATTCTGGTTAACCCACTTGCTGCTCGCGCTTCTGCTTCCGGAGCTGAATGCCCTCTTCCTCTCTTCTTCGCCTCATTTCCTCGGGGTTCAAGGCATTGTTCTTATAGCTCTTCATTCGATAATTGTCTTTTCCTGGGCTCGCCATGGTCTCTAGAAAGGAAAATATAAACACAGTGTCAAAGACTCTCAAGTAGACAGCATTTCTTTTTCACTGTGCTCTTGTTCCTAACCATGCTCTATCCTCCCCTATTCCAGTAGGACCAATGCTTCTCAGGGAGGCCCAATAATCCAATAACTGTACCTAAAATCTCCTGTGCCATGCCTACAAACATGGCAGGTGAACACATACTCAACAGTCTCCTTTAATCATAATAAGCTTGTTACATAGGTGGTATCACAGCAATTGGTATACATATAGTAGTTAAAAAGGTATGGGCCCAGGGACCAGATTGTCTGGGTTCAAATCCTGGTTCTTGAACTTGTTAGTCGAGCAACCTGAACAAATTCCTTTAATCTTTTTCCTTCAGGATCTTCTTCTTCTTTTTTTTTTTTTTGCGGGGGGGCGGGTGCCAGGGAATCAAACCCAGGGCCTTGTGCAGACAAGGCAAGCACTCTACCAACTGAGCTCTATCCCCAGCCCAGGATCTTCTCTTTAAAACAGGGTCGCAACTGGGTACAGTGGTACACAGCTGAAATCCCAGCAGCTTAGGAGGCTGAGGCAGAAAGATAGCAAGTCTGAAGCCAGCCTCAACAACTTAGTGAGGGCTTAAGCAACTTAGTGAGACCCTGTCTCAAAATAAGAAATAAAAAGAGTTGTGGATGTAATTCAGTTGGTTAAATGTCATTGGGTTCAATCCCTGGTATAAACAAACAAACGAAAAACAGGATCATGATCGTTCCTATTTTACTGAGTTATTACAGGCTGAGTACTCCTTACCATAAATACTTAAGATCAAAAGTGCTTGGGATTTCAAATTTTCAATGCTCAACCTGTATAAGGATTAAATAGTTTAATGCATGTGAAATGGGCTGGGGATATTGCTCAGTGGTAGCACTTGCCTAGCATGGACAAGGCTCATGGTTCAATCCCTGGCACTGAAAAAAAAAAAAAAAAAGTTGACTGTGAGTACTTCTCAGAACAATGCCAGGGCAAATGATCACAAGTTATGATCAAGCCATTCCACAAAAAAGAAAAGAGCCATATGATTTGTCCAATAAACTCAGATATTACCAAGCAAAATAATACAATACATATCTGCAAACCTATCACCCAACCTAAGAACATTATCAATATGCTTAAAATTAGTCGTCCTGGGCTCTTCCCCTATTCTAGAATCCCTCATCTCCAACAACAACAACAAAGCCCCGTTATCATGAATTTTTATCATTTTTACTTTTGTCTTTGCTATTAATCACACATATATATGTCCCTAAACAATCTGTTTTGTCTTCTGAAAGTGATTTCACCCCCATTTTCTGGGTTTCTAAGATTCACTCATGTTTCTGCATGTAGCTATATTTCATTATTTTTTCCTATTTTATTATTTCACAGTTTAACTATATCACACTTTATCTATTTTTCTGTGAGTCTTTTCCCTCTAGCTCTTTCCTGTTACAAATCTATGGGGAATGCTGGGCGCAGTGGCACATGCCTGTAATCCCAGTGGCTTGAGAGACCGAGACAGGAGAATCGCAAGTTCAAAGCCAACCTCTGCAATTGCAAGGCACTAAGCAACTCAGTGAGACCCCGTCTCTAATGAGTTCAATCCCCAGTACCAAAACAACAACAACAAAAAAAAACAAACCCACGAATCTATGGGGAAGCTACTGAGGAATCAGTGATAGATACACTTTCTGAAATTCTAAATTTTGGGGGTAAGGATAGTACTGAAGATTGAATTCAGTGTCATTCTACCACTGAGCTACCTACATCCCTTGCCCTTTTAATTTTTTTTAGACAGGGTGTCACAAAATTGCTGAGGCCAGGGCTCAGGATATAGCTAAGTTGATAGAGTGCCTGCCTCTCATGCACAAGGCCTTGGGTTCAATCCCCAGAACCCCCACCCCCCCACACACACTGATCTTCCTGAGTTGCTGGATTAATTATAGGTGTGCACTACCACACCCGCACACTCAGCTGAAATTCTGCTTAAAAGCTAAAATTGGATTATTGGCAAATACTGACTCATTTTATGAAAATCCCTAATATCCAAGCCTGAATAACCATAGTTTGTCTGATATTCATTCTTCCAAGTAAAAATAGTGTAAAAAAAAAAAAAAATGTCAGAGGGCTGGGGTTGTGGCTCAGCTGAGCATTCATCTAGCAAGTGCAAGGTCCAGGGTTCAATCCTCAGCATCACATAAAAATAAGTAAAATAAAGGTATGGCATCCAACTACAACTAAAAAGTAAATATTTTAAAAAAAAAAGATTCATTAAAAAAAGGGGGGAAGAGGCTGGGGAGGTGGCTCAGTGGCAGAGCACATGTGGCAGAGCACATGTGGCCTTGCAATGTGAGGCACTGGGTTCGATCCTCAGCACCACTTAAAAATAAATAAACAATAACAACAACAAAAATAATAATTTAAAAAATTAAAAAATAATTATTATTTTATTTTTTTTAAAAAAGGTCAGACTGGAGTTGTGGCTCATTGGTAAAAGTGCTTGCCTGGCATGTGTGGGGCACTGGATTTGATTCTCAGCACTGCATATAAATAAGTGAATAAAATAAAGGTTCATCAACAACTAAAAATAAATACTTAAAAAAAAAAGGCTAGTTTAGCTAGGTTCAGTGATGCATGCCTATAATCCCATTGGCTCCGGAGGCTGAGGCAGGAGGATTGGGAGTTCAAAGCCAACCTCAGCAATTTATCAAGGTCCTAAGCAACTCATAGAGACCCTGTCTCTAATAAAATATACAGCTAAAAAAAGGGGCTAGAAATGTGTTTCAGTGGTTAAGCTTCCCTGGGTTCAATCACCAGTACCCTCCCTCCCCCCATCAAGTCTAGTTTATAGTTAACAATTTGAGCTCACAGGTGATTTTTCCCCAGATATTTTTCAAGGGTTGAATTTGTATGGCTTCATTGGGGATAGTCTTCTTTTGATTTATAGTGCTAGGGACAGAACCCAGAAGCTTGCACATACTAAGCAACCACTCTACCACTGAGATACATGCCCAGATCAATCACTAAGGATATACTTTTATTTATTTATTTATGGTGGCACTGGGAATTATATCACTGAGCTACACTCTGAGCCTTTTTGTATTTTGAGAAGGGTCTCACTAAGTTGCTGAAACTAGCTTCAAACTTGGGATCCTCCTGTCTTAGTCTCCCAAGTCACTGGGATTACAGCTATGGGCCACTGAGCCTGGCCTCACCAAGGATATTATTTTAAAAAAAATACAGTTGATGGTAAAGAATACAAAGATTACTAGTATTCTTTGATACCACTGCCTTGATTTGAGCTAAAGCATTAAGTACAGATATCAATACAGTGAAAATGGCAAACAACATTTTAGTCTTTACTTCAAAAACCCTCTGAAGTGGTGGTCACAAGGATACACTGGGGTCTGCAGACCATGTTTTGAGAATTGATGCTCTAAGGAATGAGTTGTAATGTCAAAGTTGTCTTCCAGTATGTTGCTAATTTAACTAGCTAAGCAATACACAAAAGGTTCCCACTGATATATAATCTTTTTTTTAATACATAGTTTTGTTCTTTTAAAAATATTTTTTTAGTTGACAATGGATTTTATTTATTTATATATGGTGCTAAGAATCAAACCCAGTGCCTCACACATGCTAGGCAAGTGCTCTACCACTGAGCCACAACCTCAGCTCCTGATATATTATCTTGAACAACACTTAGAATTATCACTTTTCAGTACACTAGGTGTGATACAATATTCCACTGAGGTATAAGTACTTGCATTATTCCACATTACTAATGAGGTTAGATTTCATATGATTTACTAGCCATATTTCTCCTTTTGTGCAAACAAACCATGTTTTAAAATATTTTATTTAGAGACAGGGTCTCACTGAGTTACTTAGAGCCTCACTAAGTTGCTAAGGCTGGCTATGAACTCATGATCCTCCTGCCTCAGCCTCCTGAGCCACTGGGATTACAGGCACGAGCCACCACACCCATAAGTTCTTAACTTTAATGTAGTTAAAATTTTTGTGTGCTTTTTCTATATGTGTATTGTTAAACAAACCTTTCCATACTTATTTTTTTTTCCTTTGGGGGAGTGCTGGGATTCAATCCAGGGACAATTAGCACTGAGCTGCATTCCCAACCTTCTTTGTATAATTTCTTTAAAAATATTTTTAAATTGTAGATGGACATAATACCTTTATTTTATTTATTTATGTAGTGCTGAGAATTGAACCTAGTGCCTCACACATGCTAGGCAAAGTGCTCTACCACTGAGCCACAACCCCAGCCCTACTGTAAGATTTCTATCTTCTTTGTACTTATCCTGTTATTCTAAACTGTATACTTAATTATGTAATTAATGTGTACTTAAATTATGTCATTAATGTAATGACCTTATGATACAATTTAATACCTAAGACTTGTAAATTTTCTCCAAATTAAAATAATTATAATGCAGTTATGAATAGCTAATATCCATGGATTTTATTTAAAAATCAGTAATGTTGGGCTGGGGATGTGGCTCAAGCGGCAGCGCGCTTGCCTGGCATGCGTGCGGCCCGGGTTCGATCCTCAGCACCACATACAAATAAAGATGTTGTGTCCGCCGAAAACTAAAAAATAAATATTAAAAAAATTTTCTCTCTCTCTCTTAAAAAAAAAATCAGTAATGCTTGGGAACTTTATTATTTCTAATAAATGACACTATAGTCCAAGTCCTTTTTTTTTGAAGTATTTTTTTAGTCATTGATAGACCTTTATTTTATTTATTTATATGTGGTGCTGATAATTGAACCCAGTGCCTCACACATGCCAGTCAAGTGTGGTACCACTGAGCCACAACCCCAGCCCCTATAGTCCAAGTAAGTCTTAAGCAAAAAAAAAGAAAACAATCTCCGTGTTTAATGTGCGTTTAAGGAGAATGTGTACTTTTCCATTATTGTGTATGGCATTCTATATGTCATGTGTCTAATGAATTAAGTGGTTCATCACATCGTTCAACTCTTCTTCTTTTGGGGGGGTCACAGTACTGGGGATTGAATCTAGGGACACTGTACCACTGAGCCATATTACCAGCTATTTTTCATTATGAGAAAGGGTCTTGCTAAGTTGGCCTCAAACTTGCGATCCTCCTGTCCCAGCTTCCCATGTAGCTGGGAATACAGGTGTCTGCCAGTGTTAACCACTTACATTGTTCAACTCTTCTATTGCTTTACTGATTTTTTTCAATACTGAATGTATCTATTTTACCTGTAATTTCATTTTTCTTTAAATATTTTAACACTATTTCATTAGGGGTATACACACTTGGAACTGTTTTATTATTATTGGTAATAGTAGTAGTAGTAGTAGTAGTACTGGGGATTTAACCTAGAGGTGTCTTACCACTAAGTCCTATCTCCAGCCCTTTTTATTTTTTGACACAGGGTCTTGCTAAGGTGCTTAGGGCCTCACTAAGATGCTGAGACAAGGGCTGGGGTTGTGGCTCAGCAGTAGAGCACTCACCTAGCATGTGTGGGGCGATGGGCTCGAACCTCAGCACCACATAAAAATAAATAAATAAAATAAAATAAAGATATTTATTTTTTAAAAAAGAGATGCTGAGACTCAAACTTGTGATTTTCCTTTGCCCTTTGACTGATAAAAAACTTTTATCAATCAAAACTTTTATCAGGAGGATCTCAAGTTCAAAGCCAGCCTGAGCAAAATCGAGGTGCTAAGCAACTCAGTGAGACCCTGTCACTAAATAAAATACAAAATAGAGTTGGGGATGTGGCTTAGTGGTTGAGTACCCCTGAATTCAATTCCTGGCACCCCCCAAATTACTAGACATGCCAAGAACTAGGAAAATTTTGACTCATAAAGAGGATAAAATCAGTTAACACAGGCAGACCTATAAATGATACTTCAGGGGCCTGTGTGAAAGTATCATATGTTCTAATATATTTGTAACTGGTTTCACAGGAGAAAATGAGGGGGAAGGATTATGAATGAAGATTAAAAAAATTTCAAACTTGATGGTATACTGCCTAAAAGGTATGATAAAAACAGAGACGACAACAAGGCAAATTATGGTCAAAACCCTGAAGGGGCTGTGGTAGAGTGCTTGCCCAGAATGCATGAAGCACTGGGTTTGATTCTCAGCACCATATATAAATAAATAAAAGTCCATTGACAACTAAACAAAGCAAAACCAAACAAAACACCTGAAAACCAGCAATAACGAAAAGAAAAACAGTCAAGGACCATTTACATAAAGATCAAAGATAAGAATGGATGACTTGGTTAGGCACAGTGGTGCATCCCTGTAATCCCAGTGACTTGGGAGGCTGAGGGAGGAGAATTGAAAGTTCAAGGCCAATCTCAACAATTTAGCAAGACCTGTCTTAAAAAAAAAAAAGGCCTGACTTTTTGTCAGAAACTATACCATAAGTATATTAAAAGAAGAAAATCTTTCAAACTAGAACTCTATATCCAATTGCTAAGGTTTGGATGTGTATTCTCCCTTAATGTTTCATGTGTTGGAAGTCTGGTCATCAGTGTGACAGGTGGTGAGAAGTTTAGGAAGGTGGGATCTAAAAAGAGGTCATAGATCACAGGGGGCATTGGTTTTAAAAGGAACTAAGGTAGTTCTCTGGGGACCCATAAATTATTTTTCATGAGTGAACTGTTAGTAGGTTGTTATGACAGTCTAAGCTTGGTCATATGTCTCTCTCATAACATTATTGTAATGCCATCCCATACGGTATTCACTAGAACAGAGCTGATGTCAGTAATATACTCTTGAATTTTCAGAACTATGAACTAAATAAAAAACTTATTTATAAAATTACATAGCCTCAGGTATTTCACCATAATAGAAAACTGACTGATATAACAATAAAAATATTTTAAAAAAATGATTGGCCAAGTGTGGTGGCGCAGCCTGTAATCCCAATGGCTCGGCAGGCAAGGCAGGAAGATCGCGAGTCCAAAGCCAGCCTCAGCAGTTCAGGGAGGCGCTAAGCAAGACCCTGTCTCTAATGAAATACAATACAGGGCTGGGGATGTGGCTCAGTGGTCAAGTGCCCCTGAGTTCAATCCCTGGTACCAAAAAAAAAAAAAAAGCTGGTGGAAGGACGCTGGGGTTGTGGCTTAGCGGTAGGGCAATCACCTAGAATGTGCGAGGCCTTGGGTTCAATCCTCAGTACCACATAAAAATAAATAAATAAAACAAAGGGATTGTGTCCAACTACAACTATATATATATATATATATATTTAAAAAAAAAAAAAAAACACCAAAAGTACGACTGGGCGAGGTGGCACACACTTGTAACCCTAGTGGCTCAGGAAATTGTGAGTTCAAAGCCAGCCTCAGCAACTAAGTGAGACCCTGTCTCTAAACAAAATACAAAAAAGGGCTGGGATGTGGCTCCATGGGTAAGTGCCCCTGGGTTAAATCCCAGGGAGGAAGGAAGGAAGGAAGGAAGGGAGGGAGGGAGGGAGGAAAAAAAAGATTTGTCCATAGAAATAAAAGCTGAAAAACTGTTTCTGGTAGACCTGCATCAAAAAAAATTTTAAAGTTCTTCATGCAGAAGGAAAATGACACTTGATGGAAACTCACATTTCCACAAAATGAAGAACACTAGAAATGATAAATACTTTAAGTAAATTTATAACCCCACACACACACCTAAAAATTGTCTTTACGCCAGGTTCGATGGTATATGCCTGTAATCCCAGGTACTCATGAGAATACAAGTTCAAGGCCAGCCTCAGCAATCTGGCAAGACCCTGTCTCAAAAAATAAAAAGGGCTTAAGATGGGGCTGGGGATGTAGCTCAATTGATAGAGTGCTTGCCTCACATGCACAAGGCCCTGGGTTTGATCCCCAGCACACCCCACCACCACCACTAAAAAGGCCTTAAGATGTAGCTCAGTGTAAGTGTCCCTCAATTCAATCACCATCACTGGGGCAATAATTCTTTAAAACAAATTAACCAATAATGAAGCTAAAGTGAAATTACTCTTTTTTTTGGGGGGGATGGGGTATCAGGGATTAAACCCAGGGTTCTTAACCACTGAACCCCACCTCAAACCCCATTTTTATATTTTATTTAGAAACAGGGTCTCGCTGAGTTGCATAGGACCTCACTAAATTGCTGAGGCTGATCCTCCTGCCTCTACTTCCTGAGCTGCAGGGATTATAGAAATGTGCATGTGCCAGTGCACCCAGCTTGTGAAATTACTTTTAAAAACTCCAAGAGGGCTAGGATTGTGGCTCAGTGGTGGAGCACTTGCATGGCTTGTGTGGGGCACTGGGTTTGAGTCTCAGCACTGCATATAAATAAATAAAATAGAGGTCCATTGACAACTAAAAAGTTAAAAAAATAATTCCAAAAGAAAGCAGGTAAGGGGAAGGGTGGGTTAGAGCCAAAAACAGATGGGACAAATAGAAAACCAAAATAATTTCCAGAGTTACCACATTATAATGTTCAAATATCCATTTAAAAATTACAAGGCATACAAAGAGATAGGTAATAGCCTAATCCAGAAATAAAATGATAGAAACCATTTTTTACACGTATAATTTTTTTAGTTGTAGATGGACACAATGCCTTTATTTTTATGTGGTACTAAGGATTGAACCCAGGGCCTCACACATGCTAGGCAAGTGCTCTACCACTGAGCCACAACCCCAGCACTAGAAACCATTCTTGAGGAAACCCAAATACTGAACTTACTAGACAAAGACTTTAAAACAGCTATCTTAAATATGCTCAAAAAGCTTAAGAAAAAAGACAAAAAACTGAAGAACATCAGGAAAACAATATATGATCAAAATGAGAATGTCAATAAGTAGAAAGAAATTATAAAATGTAGCCAAACATGTTCTAAATCTGAAAATTACAATTATTGAAATGAAAAATTTACTACAAGGGTTCAATAGCAGATTTGAAAAAGGAGAAAAGTGGTAGTAGACTTGAAGACAGAACAATTGAAATTACCTAATCTGAGGAGCACAAAAACAAAAGAATGAAGAAAATAAACAATCTAATGGACCCATGGAACACCACTTATAAGGACTAATATTATACACTGTGGAATTACCAAAAAGAAAACAAAAGGGGGCAGAAATAACATTTAAGGAAATAATGGTTATAAACTTCTCAAATTTAATGAAAGACATGAATCTATACATGAAGAAGTTCAATGAGCCTTAAAGAGAATAAACTAAAAGAGATCTAGAATGAGACATGTGCTCAAACTGTTAAAAGACAAAGAGAGAATCTACAAATTAGAGAAAAAAGTGACTCACCACATACAAAGGATCTCCCTCAATAGCTAATTGATCTTCGGAAACCATATCAGAAGGCAATGAGATAACAAAATGATGAAAGAAAAAACTTTTATCAGTCAAAAACTCTGTAAATGGACTGGGGTTGTGGTTCAGTAGAAGAGTGCTCACTTACCACGTGCCAGGCTCTGGCCAGGCACAGTGGTGAACTCCTATAATTCTAGCTACTCGGGAGGCTGAGGTCGGAGGATTGCAAGCTCAGGAGAACACAGCCTTGTCAACTTAATTGGACCCTGTCTCAAAAAGTAAAAAGGGCTGAAGACGCAGATCAGTGGTATAGAACCACTGGGTTCAATTCTTGGTTCAAAAAAACACAAAGACTTCAATATACTACTTCCAATAACGAACAGAACACCTAAATAGAAGATCAATAAGAGAGGACTTGAACATTATAAACAAACTTGATCTAACAGATATATAAAAAAACATTCCACCCAAAAATAAAAGAGTACATATTCTCCTCAAGTGTATATGGAACATTCTTCATGACAGAGCACATTAAGCCCCACACAAAAAAGTCTCAATACATTTAAAAAGATGACTCTGCCAGGCATGGTGGTGCATGCCTATGATCCCTGAGACTTGGGAGGCTGAGGCATGAATACTGCAGGTTTGAGGCCAGCTTTAGCAACTTAGCAAGACCTTTTCTCCAAAAAAGGAAAAAAAAAAGGGGGGGGGCAGGCTATTACTTAAGGGTAAAGTGCCCCTGGATTCAATTCCTAATACCAAAAAAAAAAAAAAAAGATCGAAGATTATAATCATACTGACTGCATGGAATGAAGCTCGAAAGCAATACCGGAAGAATTGGAAAATTAATAAATATGTGGAAATTAAACAACAGACTCTTAAAATAGGACTCACATTTTCTAATTTCATAAGTTATTACAGGTTGAGTATCCCTTATCCAAAATGCTTGGTATCAGAAGTATTCTGGATTTTGGAATACACACAAAATTTACAAATAAACACATACTGTATTTGCATATATGCAATGAGATATCTTCGGTACCCAAGTACAAACACAAAATTCACTTATGTTTCACATAACACACCTTGTACGCATAGCCTGAAAGAAATTGAAAAGATCCTTCAGAATGGGAGAACATTTTCTTAAAAAAAATTTTTTTTAGATGTTGATGGACCTTTATTTTATTCATTTATTTATATGTGGTGCTGAGAATTGAACCCAGTGCCTCACACATGCTAAGCAAGCACTCTACCACTGAGCCACAACCCCAGCCCCCTGAAGGTACTTTTATACAATATTTTTAGTTCCTCTACATCTTGTGTGTGTATGTGTATATGTTTTGTGGGTGTGTGTGGTCATGGTGACTAAACACAGGGGTGCTCTACTCATGAACTACATCCCCAATCCATTTTATTTGTATTTTGGAACAAGGTGTCAATTGCCTAGGTTGGCCTTGAACATCTAGTCCTCCTGACTCAGCCTCCCAAAACTGCTGTGACTACAAGCATGTGCCACTTAAACAGTGGTCCACTTTATGTTTTAAACTTATTTTTAAAATGGACATGTGTCTTTCTCTTCCTCTCTCCCTGATTCTCCATAATCTCGGGGGAAAGGATTACCTTTCTTCCTCATTCTAGGCAGATTTATCTGTTCCTAAGTATATAACCACCATAGGAACAAAATAATCCAGACTTTGGGGGATGGTACCCCCAAAAATCAGAAGATTTCAGAAATTATTATCTCCCAAATTTCAAGTGAATTCCAACTCCAGACAGAGAACATGTGGCATGTAGCCTTTTACTTACCTCTTTTAAAGCCCCTGTTCCTGCTGATGGGCAGAATCACAGCCTCTAGGACAGGAGTCCCCTGTGTTTTTCCTTTGCTAGCAAAGCAATAAACTTTTTTTCCCTTTTTCTCAAAACCATGTCCTCATTATTAGATTGGCACCAGGGACAAGGACCCAGTTTTTGGCAAAACCACCACACCATATTTCTACTTGTACTTTGACTTGTCACAAGGTCAGGTATAAAATTTTCTAATGGTGGTATGACATCAGAGCTCAAAAAGTTTTGGATTCCACATTTTTGGGGGTGGAATAATCTATATAAAGCCACAGTAACCAAAAGTGTGGTAATGACATAAGGATAGATATATAGACCAATTAAACAGAACTGTGAGTTCAGACAAAACCCACACAGCTGGGTGTGGTAGTACATGCCTGTAATTCCAGTAACTCAGATGAGGCAAGAGAATAGAAAGTTCAAGGACAGCCTGGACAACTTATTGAGACCCTGCCTCAAAACAAAAACTTAAAAAAAGGATTAGCTCTGTGGTTCAGTGGTAGAGCAATCCAGAATGTGCTCGTGGACACAAACAATAAAAAAAACAACAACCACATCTGTGGCCTGCCAAATGATTTTCAGGTAAGGGTATCAAGTCCACTCAATGGGGAAAGAACTGTCTTTTCACTAAATAGCACCAGACAACTAGATTTCCAGATTGCCAAAGAATGAAGTTGGACTTGCTCATATCATATTAAAAAATCAACTCAATAAATTGGGAACGTCAACACAGCTGCAATCTCTGTTACCCAGGAAACTGAACCAGGAGGATCAGAAGTTCCAGGCTACCCTTAGTTGAGTAAGATCTTGTCTCAAAATAAAATTTAAAAAAGGCTGGGGATGTAGACTGCTTGCCCAGCATGTGCAAAGCCCTGAGTTCCATTCCTGATACTGCTAAAACCAACAGTCTTAGAGAAAACCATAGGAGGTAAATTTTTATGACCCTGGATTTGAAGATATATTCTTAGGTATGACACCAAAAGCACAAACAACAAAAGAAACAAAAAAGAAATTGAAAAGATCCTTCAGAATGGGAGAACATATTTCTAACAGTTTAAAATGTGGATTATATAAAGAACTTCTAAAATTCAACACACATACCACCTAATTTAAAAATAGGCAAAGAGAATTCAAAATATTTTTCCAAAGAATATATACAAATGGCCAATATACAAATAAAAGGATGATTAACAGGGGCTGGGATTGTGGCTCAGCAGTAGAGCACTCACCTAGCACATTTGAGGCACTGGGTTCGATCCTCAGTACCACGTAACAAGCGTCCAGTTACAACTAAAAAAATATATATATATATTAAAAAAAAAAAAGATGCTCAACATTTTTAATCATTAAGGAAAGGCAAATCAAAACTAAGATATATCATTTCACAACTACAAGTCTGGAATTATAAAAACAAGTGTTAGCAAGGATGTGGATAAACTGGAATCTGGACACTGCTGGTAAGAATATAAAATGGTGCTGTTGCTGTGGAAAAAACAATGTTGGTTCCTCAAAAAATTAAACATAGATTTACCATATGACCCAGCAATTCTACTCTTGGGTATATACTCAAAAAAGACTGAAAAAAGGTACTCAAAATAGACTTGCAGCCAATATTCATTTTAGCATTATTCAAAATAGCCAAAAAGTGGATGAACCTTAAAGATAGTATGCAAAGGGAAATAAGTAAAATAGGATAAATTATATGATTCTTCTCATATGAGATACCTAGAATAGGCAAATTCATGGAGACAGTAGATTAGCAGTTAGTAGGTCCTGAGAGGGGGGGAATGGGCAGTTATTTCTTAACAGGTACAGATTCTGTTGGGGATGATAAAAACCTGAAAATGGTATTGATGGTTATGTAACATAAATATTATGGATATTAATATTATACTGAATTGTATACTTAAACACATTTTACCACAAAAAGTTTTTTTTTTTTTTTTAAATGGCAGAGTATGGCTGAGGGTGTGGCTCAGTGGTAGAGCACTTGCCTAGCATGTGTGAGGAACTGGGTTCAATTCTCAGCACCACTATATAAATAAATAAAATCAATAAAGGGCCATCGACAACTAAGAATATATTTTTTAAAAATGGCAGAGTACTTGTTCCAATTAAATCTGACATAGAATCCCAATGTTTAAAAAACTGATAAAAGTGAAGTTGAGCTGAGGCAGGAGGATCTCAAGTTCAAAGCCAGTCTTAGCAGCTTAGCGGGGCCCTAAGCAACTTGAACAAGACCCTACCTCTAAATAAATAAAATATGAAAATATGAGTAAAATATATAAAAGGGCTGGGGATGTGGCTCAGTGGTCGAGTACCAAGGGAGATAAAAAAGTGAAGCTGACTATACTGATGTAGGTACAACGGCCTGAAGCCTTAACATCCTACTTTTCCCTTACAGGTTATCTCTCATTTTCTCCATTTCTAATCTGAAAAAGAGACTAACAGTATTGGAAAAGGGATAAAAAAATAAGTTTTACAGACACACAGATGGGGACAACTAATTCTATTATTCCATTTATCTGAAGGAATTGGGGCAATTGATAATAGAATTTAAAAGAAATCTTTCAAAGATGGATTTGAGCAGATAGATAAGATTTGAGCTGGTTCTTCAGCAGGAATAGGAATGAAATGAAGTACATTAATGGATGATGGAAGGAGTAGTCTGCAAGGGAACCTAATTGAAAGAGAAGTGAAAATGGATGTTGAGGGGAGAGAGCTGATTCTAGAACTATAGCTACCGAGGAAATGAAACTTTAGAAGGTGCCTCTGATCATTCTAGAAAGTAGTTTAGGGAACCTACAGTAGCAGTAAGGTCTTAAAACGTGCAAATCTTCACATCCACTTGGCAAGATCAGGTAAACTTACTGTGTTAAAAAAAAAAAAAAAAAATTCTAAGGAACTGCAATGGCTTCTCCATGGGGTCGCTAGTTACCCCTGTGCCTGAATATAAGTAGAAGAAAGACTCCTTAAGGCAAGACTGGAATTCTGTCGCCTATTACCTGATACATGGTTTTTCATGACTGAGCCTGGGCTCTCCTAGAGGCTGTCCCCTCCTTTGAGCAGAGTTGACAGTGAAGCTGGAAGGGGACATAGACTCTGTTTCTTTAGTCACCATGGTGATAAGAAACTATCACAAATATTTGCTTATGACTTCACTGGAGAAGCAGGCAGGGAAGCTTAAATTGGAAGGATGAATATTTACCTGCAGACGCACATATGCAATCAGTAACCAAAAGAAGACTAGGTTACCACTCAAAGACACAAAAGGCCAGGAGGCTTTTTTGTCATGCATTCAATTACTTGCTCAGGCAAGATCAAGAAAATCCACAATAAAAATAAAACTTTTGGGGCTGGGGATATAGCTCAGTTAGTAGAATGCTTGCCTCGCATGCACAAGACCCTGGGTTCAATCCCCAGCATCACACACACACACACACACACACACACACACACACACACACACACCAAAACAACAACAACAAAAAACCACCTTTTCTAGCACCTGACTGTTGCAGAAAACCTTGGGGTTTTCTTAGCCCACCGAGTCCCAAGTTTTCAATTCTGTGACCATAGTAATGATTTTAAAATTAGCACATTGTACATTTTTTCCTCAACTCTTTAAATTTTGGTGGTACTAGGGTTTGAACTCAGGGGCACTTTACCACTGTGTCACACTCCCAGTCTTTTTAATTTTCATTTTGAGACAAGGTCTTGCTAAATTACCCAGGCTACCCCTGAGTTTGAGCTCCTCCTTCCTGAGCCTTTGGGATTATGTGTGTGGTTGGCTTTAAATTTTTATAGGTATTCCACATCTGGGACAATTGTATAGGTCCCTAAAATTACACCTTCTATTTCTAAGGAATAAACACCTAATGTTGCCACGTATTTTCTAAGGGTTTAGAACCAAAGGGCAAGCAACAATACAAAATAGGTATGAATCCTCTAACAGCTGAAATGTACTCCTCAAAATTCATAGGCGGAAATCTTAACCCCCAGTCCCTCAGAATGTGATTATATTTGGAAATGGAGTCCTACAGAGGTAATTAAGGTTAAGTAAGGTTTTGCTAATTCAATAACTGATGTCCTTATAAGAAAGTGAGAATACAATGAAAACAGAAGTCACAGAAAGGTCTCAGAAAAAGCCAAACCTGTCAGATACAGTGGCATATGCCTGTAATCCCAGTGATTTGGGAGGCTGAATAAGGAGGATTGCAAATTGGAGCCCAGCCTCATCAACTTAGCGAGACCCTAAGTAAATCGATGAGACTTGTCTCAAAATAAATAAATTAATTAAATAAAAGGGGGTGGGTGAGCGTGTGGGGGGGCCTGAGAATGTAGTTCAGCGATTAGTTCAATCCCAGTACAAAAAAAAAAAAAGAAAAAGAAAAACCAACATTGCTGACCTTTTAATCTTGGATTTCTACTTCCCAGACTGTGAGAAAACATATTTCTGTTATTTAAGTCTGTGATAGTTTGCTAGCAATTGATAGATTAAAAAACAGAGGCTTAGGGGCTAGAGTTGTAGCTCAGTGGTAGAGCGCTTGCCAAGCACATGTGAAACCCTAGGTTTGATCCCCAACACCACATACAAATAAATAAATAAGATAAAGGTAGTGTTTCCATCTATAACTAAAAAAAAATATTTAAAGAAAAACTGAGGCTCAGGTCATACACAAGTAAGTAGCAAGATTTCTATAGTGTTCCACTTAATCACAGGTATAATTTATTTATTTATTTTGTGGTAGTGGGGATGAAACCCAGGGACTCCCACACAGAGCTATATCCCCAGCTTTTTTTTTTTTTTTTTTTTTTGGTACTAGGGATTGAACCCAAGGGCGCTTCACCACTGACCCACATCTCCAGCCTTTCTAATTTTTTTTTAAATTTGTTCTTTTTTAGGTTTATGTAACAGAATATATTTTGACAAATTATACATACCTGGAGTATAGCTTATTGTAATTAGTATCCCATTCTTGTGGAGTTATACATTATGTAGAGTGTCACTTGTCGTGTATTCATATATGAACACAGGAAAGTTACATATGATTTATTCTACTTTCTTTCCTAATCCTTCCCTGCAATTTCCCTTCATTCCTCTTTGTCTAATCCAATGCACTTCTATTCTGACAACCCCACACATACCTTATTGTATGTTAGCATCTTTCCAATAAGAAAGAACATTTGGCCTTTGGTTTTTTGGGACTGACTTACTTAACTTAGCATGATGGTCTCCAGTTCCATCCATTTATCGGAAAATCTCATAATTTCATTTTTCTTTATGGCTGAGTAATATTCCACTGTGTATATATTCCACATTTTCTTTATCCATTCATCTGTTGAAGGGCACCTAGGTTGGTTCTGTAGCTTTGCTATTGGGAACTGAGTTACTATAAACATTGATGTGGCTGTGTCACTTTAGTATGCTAAGTTGCTTAGGGCCTTGCTAAATTGTCAAAACTGCTTTGAATATGGAATCCTCCTGCCTCAGCCTCCTGAACTGCTAGGATTATAGGTATGCACCATCACATTTGGCCCCAGGCTTTTTTATTTTTATTTTGAGATGGTCTTGCTGAATTGTTCAAGTTGGCTTTCAATTTGTGATCCTCTTGCCTCAGCCTCCTGAGTAGCTGGGATTATAGGTGTATGCCAATGTCCCTACCCATTTACAACTATTTAAACATTTTAAATAATGCATATTTTGTCAGAGAAACTATTGCATATCGGGCCGGGGATGTGGCTCAAGCGGTAGCGCGCTCGCCTGGCGAGCGTGCGGCCTGGGTTCGATCCTCAGCACCACATACAAACAAAGATGTTGTGTCCACCGAAAACTAAAAAAAATAAATATTAAAAAAAAAAAAGAAACTACTGCATATAACCAGCTGTTCCATGTATGAGATGAAAACATCATTATACCCTCAAGCTCACAAATATGGGTTTAAAGTATCCTGGATAACTGTTTGCTTTCAGACTTTCCAAATCAAAGTCTATATTCATAGTCTATGCTTCAAAAGGTATACCAAGATTACCAAGTGATCACTTTAAGGAACTTGTCTAAAAGAACCCAAAAGTGCTCCATGAAAGAAATTAGGGAACTAGCTTATATTTTCTAGGTAATAATGTGACACACTTCAAAGGAGATAGACCCTGGAACTCCAAGAAACAATCAACCTTTTCAAATTATGACCTTTGTCTTGGTACTTAACAGAGTGGTCACTCTTTTAAAAGGAAGGCCTTCTAATGAAACATTATTATAACTGCCCCTGTCACTGAGATGTTCAGGCTTTAAATGAGGCAAACTGACTGTTAGACATACCACACAGTTTGTAAGCTTGTAATTCATCATAATGCACTAAAGGTTACTTAGTGGCACTGGGAAAAAAATAAGAGAAATAAAAATAAATTGCTCTTGGTGAGACCCTGTCTGCAAAAAAAAAAAAAGCTGGGGCTGTTGCTCAGTGGTAAAGCGCCTTTGGATTCATTCCTAGTCCCAAATTCAATAAATAAATAGTCATCCTTGGTATGTGGCCTCTTTCTTCATGAATATAAGAAACCTACCTCCTCCCAGGCTGAACTAGCTTGCTTCAGCAGGCCTCTCCATGGACTCTTCACTAGGAATCTTACACAAATAAGTATTAATAGAAGATTCTTGGGTTAAAAGCTACTTACTAGTAAATTGAAAAGAAAGGGTTAGCTCCCTAATTCCTGGCCTCCATGAAGTAATCAGCTTTCTTCTTCCACACCCTTCCACTATGATGTTCGGCCTTACCACAAACCCAAAAACAACGGGACCAGACAACCATGGACTGAAACCTCTGACATCATGAACCAAAATAATTCTTTCCTACTTCACATAGAAAAAGAAAAAAGAAAGATGGGAGGGCTAGGCCAGAAATGGTGAAACACGCCTATAAGCCTAGCAACTCATAAGACTGAGGCAGGAGTTCCAGACAAACCCGGGCAACATTGTAAGGCCTTGTCTCAAAATAAAATAAAAAGGGCTGGGGCAGGGTGTGGTGGCACACATCTGTAATCCCAGCAGCTTGGGAGGCTGAGGCAGGAGGATCCCAAATTTAAGGACAGCCTCAACAATTTAGCAAGACCCTGTCTCAAAATAAAAAAAATTAAAAGGGATGATGAAGTGGCTCAGTGGTAAAGCACTCTTGGGTTTAATCCCAGGTGCCAAACAAATAAATACAATAAATAAAAAGGGCTGGGATGTAGCTCAATACTGAAGTGCTTGCCTAGCATGCAAGAGACTCTGGGTTTGATTCAAGGAAGGAAGGAAGGAAGGAAGGAAGGAAGGAAGGAAGGAGGGAGGGAGGGAGGGAGGGAGGGAGGAAGGAAGGGAGAAGGAGGAGGAAGAAGGAAGAAAAGGGGGAGGGAAGAAGGAGGAAGTGTTGGTTAAGAAGAATACACTGGTGTTTAGAGCTCAGAGCCTTAGCAAGTGAATAAGTTTGTATAATGTGCCAAGGTTTTTTGTAGATGTAATTAATCTCTAATCTTCAAAACAATCCTAAGAAGTGGGCATGATTCCTAATCTACAGATGATAAAAATGAGATTCAGAGGTTAAGTGACAAGTCAGGAAGCTAATTAAAGTCAGCTCTGATTTGTTTGGTGCCAAACTAGGGGTTCTGTTCATTTTGCGAAAAAGGAAACTATTGGTGACACTAAAATCATAAGAATTCTGGGGTGCAGTTTGCTCTATCACTGATAAAGGGAATAAAAATAAAATAAAAACAAATTCACACCCCAGAATTTCAGATAACAATAAAGTGTAATGCCCTAAAGTGTAAAGAAACCAATGAATTTTAAAAGGACATTTAAGAGTCTGGTAATGGTATAGACAGCACTCATACTAAATATTTAAAACACCAAGCCAAACAAAACTAGACAAGACTATGATGAATCAGCTATTTTAAGTCCCTGGTTTAAGGACAATAATTTAAATGTTTTCACACAATATCTAACTCCTATTAATCGATGAGAAAGTCAATTAGTGGCATAACAGTTAAGAAACCAAGTTCAGAGGTGCTGAGACTTGAACAGTATCATTCAAATCACGCAGGCACTATGGTGCATGCCTGTAATCCCAGAGTTGGATTGGCTGAGGCAGGAGGATTGGAGACTGGCCCCAGCAATTTAATGAGGCTATAAACAACATAGGGAGATCCTGTCTAAAAATAAAAAGGAATAGGGATGTGGCTCAGTGATTAAGCAACCCTGAGTTCAATTCTTGGTACCAAGTAACACTAATGATGATGATGATGATTTTTTTTTAATATTTATTAAAAAAATTAAAAGGGTTGAAAGTGTAGCTCAGTGGTAGGGTGTCCTTAAATTCAATACCCAGTACTGGAGTGAAAGGGGGGGAAAAAACTCAAAGAGATTCTGTTTATTTTCCCTTGCTTAAGAGCATCACACTTAAGACTGGGGATGTAGCTCAGTGGCTGAGTACTTGCCCAGCAAGTGTGAGGCCCTGGGTTCAATCTCTAGTACTGCAATAAAATAAAATATGCCACATTACAATTATCATACCTGATTTTCAGGAACTCATATTTACAGTATAAATTTTTCTTTTACATCGAGTTTTCTCTCTAGAACACAAATCTAACCAGCCACAAAACTGAAGTACAATTGTAGGTCAACACCTATATTGGACTTGATTAAATCAAAATTCTCCCAAAGTAAGTCAGCCACAATGCTGAGATTTGGAAGATAATACACAATACACAAGAGATACTAAGAGATTAATAAATCCAAACATTTAGAAGATATTCTTCTAAAACTTGTTTGGCTCAGTTTCTTATCAAAGATATCACAACAAAACAAAACAGGGGCTGGGGTTGTGGCTCAGTGGTAGAATGCTTGCCTAGTATGTGTGAGGCACTGAGTCTGAGCCTCAGCACCACATAAAAATAAATTAAATAAAGGTATTGTGTCCATTATGACTAAAAATACTCATTCACTAAGTAGATAATTACTGCAAATGAATACAAAATTGGTAGTAAAATTTTGGTATTGCTGATTCACAATTTTGCTAGCTAAAAACAATACTGCAGAAGTAGTTCCAGGAATCTCACCATCTCCAATTCTTCATACTGACCATCAGCCATACACTTGTGAGTGCTGCTTTTTATTCATCCCCCGCCCTAGCAACTGCCCCATTTCTCAGTTCTCACGAAGAACAAAACAATTTTTCTCCTCTTTTTTTTTTTTATCATGAACTATTTAAACACTGAAAGTGTGGTTTAGGGGGCGGGGTTGTGGCTCAGTAGTAGCATGCTTGCCTGGCATGCATGAGGCACTGGGTTCAATTCTCAGCACCATATACAAATAAATAAAATAAAGGTCCATCAACAACTTAAAAATTATATATATATGAATAAAAGAAAGAGTGGTTTAGGAGAATAAACATCTATAAATTTGCCACTAAAATTCAACAAAAACTTTTAACAATGCCACCACCTCAGAGATGAAGTAGGACAACAAAGGAATGACTACAATTAGAGAGTGACCGGGGAACAATGGAACTCAGTGAGGAAGTAAAGAGAACCCTAAACAGCACGGAGACTAGAGATGGCAGGGAAACAAAGTCAAAGCAACTGCAACCCCAGCTCCCCAACTGAGGTCAGGGATAGGGAACCACATTTTGTTTTTATTTTTTATTTTTTAATATTTATTTTTTAGTTTTGGGTGGACACAATATCTTTATTTTACATTTATGTGGTGCTGAGGATTGAACCCAGTGCCTCATGCATGCTAGGCCAGCGCTCTACCACTGAGCCACAACCCCAGCCCCTAGGGAACCACATTTTGCATGGGGAGTGGGATTAAACAGGAAAGCCCAAGCAACTACTACCACCACCACCACTACAAACAGGCAGTCCTAATCACAGAGCTCCATAGAACTCACAGGTGTTAAACCTAGTTTGGGAGCTGCCTGGGGTCAGTGTGACTGTTATATTCCAGAGAAGGAACTCACATTGTCTTCTATCGTTCGAGCCCAAGCTGCTACAGCACAGCAGCAGCTTGAGAATGGAACCATTTTTAGAGTCTACCCTGCCTTAAGGACCTGAGGATAGGCCTTTCTACAGACCGGGACTCTTGGATCACAGAAGCCTCTGCCAAAAGCCCTAGTTACAGAAGTACTCAACTTGAAGTGCCTAATGATAGACCCTTTGAGGCCTGCAGCTCTGAGATTGCAACTACTAGTTGCAGAAGCCCCAGCACCATCTATGATCTCCCTAAGAGGCCAGAGAACATGCCCCTCTGTACCACTTGCCCTTGGAATTGTGGCTGCCATCACCACTTGCCTTACTGGTGCCTGTAGTTAAGTACCTTTGGAAGTCCATGTCAATTGCAAAGTTGTACCGCTACCTGAACATTACCTGTAGTCCAGACCACTGTGGCATGCCCAGACACTGCTGATGTTGATTACTGCTGAAACCACACAAAGACTACATTTCTGTGCTCTATAAAGTCCCTACCCAACCAAAAACCCACATCCCATGTTAATGAAAAACTCTTCCCCTCTTAAGGTTACTCAATAAATGAAATATGTGAAAAGAAAATAAAAATAATGATCCCAAGGAAATAGTGAGTTACAAGAGAATATAGATAATTCAGTGAAATAAGGAAACCAATTCATAATCTGAATGAGAAATTCAACAAATAGTAAATCACAGCTGAAGAATATAATCAGTGAAACAACAACAAAAAATACAACTGAGGGGGCTGGGGATAGCTGAGTTGGTAAAGTGCTTGCCTCACATGCACAAGGCCCTGGGTCCAATCCCCAGCACAACAACAACAACAAAAAAGTTGAGAACCTTAACAACAGATTAGACCAAGCGGAATAAAGAATTTCTGAACCTGAAGACAGGTCTTTTGAAACGACCCTGTCAGAAAAATTTAAAATAAAATAGAAGAATGAAGAAAGCCTACAAAACTTATGGGATATCATTAATACTTTCATTTAAAGCAAATACTTGCATTACAGGGGTTGTGAAAAGGCACTGCAAACTTGAAATAATAGCTAAAAATTTGTCAAGTCTTGAAAGAAACATGAACATGCATGTATTTTGTCTAACCACAATAAAATAAAAGTAGAAAACAACAGTGACTCAGGAAGCTGAGGCCCTAAGCAATTTAGTGAGACCCTATCTCAAAATAAAATATTAAATGGCAGGTGGAGTGGCGCACACCTGTAATCCTAGCTGCTTGGAAGGCTGAGGCAGGAGGATCTTGAGTTTAAATAGAGCCAGCCTCAGGAACTTAGTGAGAGTGTGAGCAACTCAGTGAGACCCTACCTCCAAATAAAAATACAAAAAGGGCTGCAGATGTGGCTCAGGAGTTAAGCACTCCTGGGTCCAATCCCCAGTATCTAAATAAATAAATTAATTAAATTAAAAATTGAAGAAGAGTTGGGGATGTGGCTCAGTGGTTAAGTATCTGGGTTCAATTTCCAGTACCAAGGAAAAGATACGGAAAGCAAGCAAAACATCAGGCTGGAGGTATAGCTTAGTGGTAAAGTGCTTGTTTGGCAAGTGTGAGGTGCTGGGTTCAATCCTCAGAACTGCAACAAACAAAACCTAGACATCAGGAACAAAAAAAGAAAAAGGAAAAAATATTCAAATATATGGAACCTGAACAAATGTTCCTGAAAAACTACTTGCACCACTTTTATTCAACATAGTACTTGGAGTTTAATAACAGCAAAACCTATGGGATAAAGCAAAATCAGTCCTAAAAATATATAAATTTATTATTTATAATAATAAATGCATACATAAAAAATAAAAGATCTCAAATAAACAACCTAATGTTGTACCTCAAGGACCTAGGAAAGCAAGAGGGTTTTTTTTTTTTTTCTTTTAATGTGGTGCTGGAGATCGAACCCAGTGCCTCATGTGTGCTCCATGCTAGGCAAGTTGTCTAACACTGAGCCACAACCCCAGTCCACCAAACCTCATATTTAGTAGAAGAAGAAAAATAACAAAGGTTGGGAATATAGCTCAGTTGGTAGGGTGCTTGCCTAGTATGCATAAGGTCCTGTGTTTGATCCCCAGGGCTGCAAAACAAAACAAAAACCCCCAAAGAGCAGAAATAAATAAAATAGAGATTAAAAAAATACAAGAGATCAAGGAAATGAGAAGTTTTTTTATTTTTTTATTTTTTATTTTTTTTAAGGAGAGAGAGAGAGAGAAATTTTTAATATTTATTTTTTAGTTTTCGGCGGACACAACATCTTTGTTTGTATATGGTGTTGAGGATCGAACCCGGGCCGCACGCATGCCAGGCGAGCACGCTACCACTTGAGCCACATCCCCAGCCCCAGAAGTTTTTTTAAATACATAAACAAAACAAACAAATCTTTAGGTAGACTAACAAAGAGAGAGAGAGAGAGAGAGAGAGAGAGAGAGAATTCAAATAAGTAAAATTAGAGATGAAAGGGAGACATTACAACTGATACCAAAGAAATACAAAGAATCATTAGGGACAATCATGAATTATCTGCCAACAAATTGGAAAACCTAGAGGAAATGGATAAATTTCAGGATACATACTAAAATTGACCCATGAAGACACAGAAAACCCCAACAAAACAGCAGCAAGTAATAAGACTGAATCAGTAATAAGGTCTCCAAACATTGAAAAGCCCTGAAACAGATGGCTTCACTGTTGAATTTTACCAAACATTTAGAAAAATAACACCAATTCTCCTCAAATTATTTTGAAGAGTTAAGAGAAAAAGTCCTTCCAAATTAATTGCATAAGACCAGCACTACCCTGATATCAAACCAGACAAGGACACAACAACAAATAAGAAAACTACAGACAATTATTCCTATGGACAGAGTTGTAAAAATTCTCAATCACAGCAGAAATATTATACAACATGATCAAGTATGATTTATCCCAGAAATGCAAGGATGATTCAACATACACAAATTAATAAGTGTAATATATAATATCAACAAAAATGAAAGACAAAAATCTTATGATCATCTCAACAGATGTAGAAAATGCATTTGATAAGATTTGACATCCATTCAGGATAAAAACTGTCAATAAATTAGGCAAAGTAGGAAAGACTATATATGACAAACCTACAACAAACAACACACTAAAATGGAGAAAAACTGAAATGTTTCCTTTATAATCTGAAGCAAGACCAGGATGTCCACTTTCACCACTTTTATTCAACATAGTACTTGGAGTTTAGTAAGAGCAATTAGGCAAGAAAAAGAAATAAAGGGCATCAAAATTGGAAAGGAGAAAATTAAATTATTCCAGTTTGCAGATGACATGATTTTGTATACGGAAAAACCTAGATTCTACCATGAAACTGTTAGAACTGATAAACAAATTTAGTTAAGTTGCAGGATGCAAAATCCACAGACAGAAAATAGCATCACTTTTATATACCAACAACACATTTGCTGACAAAGAAGTTAGTTAAAAAAGCAATCCCATTTTCACAATAACTCCAAAAAAAAGGACTGGCGCCAGGTGCAGTGCCACACACCTGTAATCCCAACAGCTCAGTAGTCTTAGGAGGATCGTAAGTTCAAAGCCAGACCAGCAATTTAGTGAGGCCCTAAAAAAACTTAGACAGACCCTGCCTCTAAATTAAAAAAATTTTTAAAAGAACTGGGGATATGACTCAGGTTAAGCAGCCCATGGGTTCAATTCCCAGTACAAAAAAGAAAAAAGGACTAGGGACGATGTAGTTCAAAATATCAGAAAATCAAACCCAACAGCACAACAAAAATATCATACACCTAGCATGTACAAGGCCTACCACACATAAAAGGGCAAATGATCTGAATAAACACTTTATTCAGGGGGTGATAATGAGGATTAAACCTTGAATCCAGGAGTGCTCTAACACTGAGTTACATATGTCCCCAATCCTTTTCTTATTTTTTATTTTGAGACACGGTCTCACTAAATTGCCCAAGGTTGCCTTGAATTTTGGATCCTCCTACCTTAGCCTTCTGAGTCACTAAAATTACAGGCATGCGCCAATGTACCCAGCTTGAAGAGCCATTTCTTAAAAAAAGTCATTTAAATGGTCAGCAAATATAAAGGATGTTCAATATTAGGTATAAGGAAAATGCAAACCAAAAATCACAATGAGATACCATCTCATCCCATTTAGAGTAACAATTACAGAAACAAATAACAAATGCTGGTGAGGGTGCAGAAAATAACAGTGTTACATATTGTTGGGAATGTAAATTAGAACATTCACTATCGAAAACAGTATGGTGGCTCCTCAAAACACTAAAAGTTGAGCCAGACGTGGTAGTACACACCTGTAATCCCATTGGATAGGGAAGCTGAAACAGGAAGATCAGGAGTTCAAAGTAAGTCTTAGCAATTTCGAGAGGCCCTAAACAACTCAGCAAGACCCTGTCTCTAAAACAATCCTAAAAGTTGAACTACCACAAAATCCAACAATCCCACAACTTGGTATTATAATCAAAGGAAATGAAATTGTAATGTCAAATGAGATTCCTGCACTTCTTACTACAGCATTATTTACTACAGCCAAGATCTGAAACAAACCAAGGTGTGCATCAACAGATGAATGAATAAAGGAAATGAGATATGTATATAATGCACTATTATTCAGCCATAAAAAATAATGAAATCAGGGCTGGGTTGTGGCTCAGCGGTGGAGGGCTTGCCTAGAATATACAGGGCCCTGGATTCGATCCTCAGCACCACATAAAATAAATAAATAAAAAAATAAAGGTATTGTGTCCAACTACAACTGAAAAATAAATGTTAAAAAAAAAAAAGAATGAAATCATGCCATTTGTGGCAATGTGGATGAAACTGGATGTTAAGTGCTATGAGCCATACACAGAAAGAAAGACACTGCATGTTCTATTCATTTGTGGAAGTTTAAAAAAAAAAAAATGATCTCATAAAGAAGAAAAATATAAAAGTTGTCACTAGAGACTGGGAAAAGTAGAATATCGGGGATTAGATAACAGGCAGCAAAATGTAGTTAGGAACAATTAGTTCTATAGCAGAGTAGGGCAACAATCTAATCTACAACAATTTATAATATATTTCAAAATTACTAGAAGAGTCCAAAGACTTCCAACACATTAAAAAATAATGGAAGACAAAGAAATGCTGACTACCCTGGGTTGATCATTATACATCACATACATTTACTGAATAAGCATAAAGAATTATCATACTAGAGGAGCTGGGAATATAGGTCGGTTGGTAGAGTCACAAGGCCCTGAGTTCAATCCCTAGTACCACACACACACAATTAATTAATTAAAAAATTAAAAATGTGTAACTAATTAAAACAAATAAAAAAGAATCATACAGAACCCCAGAAGTATATACAAAAATTGTGTCAATTTTAAAAATTAAAAGAAAATATTTGAAATATTTGCCTATCCTACTTGAGGCCCTGTGCTCAACTCCCTGCATCACTGACATAATAAGGGATTAAGGATTGATATCGATATGGTCTCAGCTTTTCAAACCAGAAACTTGAGTCCTCCTTGAAGTGTCGAGGATGCGTGAATTGCCATTTCACTTATCCCTGTCTTTATGTCTAATCACTGAGATGTCCAGGCCTACTTCCTAATTATTCCTGGACTCTGTCTCTTTTTCTTCATTCCAATTGCTATTGCCCTAATTCAGGACCTTACAAGCTTTTATTTGGATATTACAAGACTCATCAACTTGCTTACTCTCTCCTTACACCCAAATATTTCTGAGCATGTGTATGTGGTACTTGGATTGAACCCCATGCCTCACAATGCTCTACCACTGAGCTAAACCCCCAGCCCTTATTTTAGTATTTTACCCTTGAGACAGGGTCTCACTAAAGCCCAGGCTGCCCTCAAACTTGAGATACCCCTGCCTCAGACTTCCAAGTAGTTGGGATTACAAGTGTGTACCATCACATTGGCTATTCTCAAACTTCTTATAACAGTTTGCCTCTCCTCTCTCATCTGTGCCAATCTATTGTAAAGGCTGATGACCAACTACATGATGACAAATTATTTTTTGTTTGTTTGACCTCTTGGCAGCACTTAATTCTGATAGCCACTTCCTTCTTGAAATACCCTCTTTCCTCTGGTCTTTGAGAGTTCCATTACTCCTATTTTCTACCTCCAATTCTGGTTGCTGTTTCTTTTCTTCTTGCACATCAAAACTGATGAACCTTGAGGTTCTCTTTTTCTCCCCACTTTTTTTTTTTTAAAGAGAGAGTGAGAGAGACAGAGAGAATTTTTTAATATTTATTTTTTAGTTTTCAGCAGACACAACATCATTGTTTGTATGTGGTACTGAGGATCGAACCTGGGCCACACGCATTCCAGGCGAGTGCGCTACCGCTTGAGCCACATCCCCAGCCCTCTCCCCACTTTTTTCCTTTTTTTTGCTACTGGGGGTTGAATCCAGGGCTTTGTACATACTAAGCATGTGCTCTGACACTGACCTTTATCCCCAGCCCCGCTCTCTCCTTCTACCTCAACTCCTACCATAGAGAGCGAGATGAATTATATAGATGATCAAACTCTATCTCCACTCCAAGACCTTACTTTTGAGATAGACTTCTATATTCCAGTGCTTAGATCAGACATCCCCAAATATCCAAGTTTAAAATCATCCTAGTGAACAGCATCTCTATCCATTCTGCTACTCAAATCAAGAAATCTAGGAGTCCTGTCTGATCCCTACACGCACTCAGCTTCCACCACTAGATGAAATTAATAATCAAGTCTTGCATATTCAAATCCCTACTATTATCACTTCAGTCACTGCAATCATCATCTCTTGTTAGGACTACTACACTACTTAAAAGAATCTCCTAGTTTTAACTGGGTACAGTGGCACACATCTATAATCCCAGTGACTCAGGAGGCTGAGACAGGAATATCACAAATTTGAGGCCAGTCTCAGCAACTTAGCAAGACTGTCTCAAAATAAAAATTTCAAAGGGCTGAAGAAGTAGCTCAATCGCAGAGCATCCCTGGTTCAATCCTAGTATTTGGGGGGAAGGAGACTCTCCTAGTTGAAATCTTACTGCACTCTCACTCATTCTCTCCAGAGCAGTCCAATGTATAATTAAATATATATGTATACATATCTTAAAATTAATATATTAATATTTATACAGAAATAAATAAGATCATAAGCTGGATGCATTGGCACACACCTGTAATCCCTGCAATTTAGGTGGCTGAGGCAGAAGGATCACAAATTCAAGGCCAGCCTCAGCAATTTAGCAAGACCCTGTCACAAAATAAAAATAAAAATAACAAGGGTTGGGAATGTAGCTCAGTGGTAGTACCCTGGGTTCAATCCTTAGCACTGTGAAAACTAATAAGATCATGTCACTTCCGAGATTAAAACCCTTCAATTGCATTTTGCAGCCTTCAGGATAAAGTCCAAACATCATTCCCTTATGTTATCAACACAGCTAACCAATCAATCTTTGCTTCTGAAATACTCTATACCTATTAACCTATTAATGCTACCAACTTTTATCTACTGATCAGATAGCCAAGTTTTTCTGAAACAAGTTATAATAAGGACTGGGGTTGTGGTTCAGCAGTACAGCACTCGCCTAGCATGTGTGAGGCCCTGGGTACTATCCTTGGCACCACATAATAAAGGTAATGTGTCCAACTACAACTAAAAAATAAATATAAAAAAAAGTTATAACAAGCAGGTGATATTAGTTCATTTACATTTAACATACCACTGAGTCCTGTAGTCTGCCTAGTTAAGTGGATTTACAAGATATCTAGTTTTAACTAAATTAACACACAAAATGGGTAAGTGGCTTAGAGTCCTACCAAGAAAATGACTGGAGCCTGGTATGGTAGTGCACTCTTGTAATCCTAGCAGTTCAGGAGGCTGAGGCAGGAGGATCTCAAGTTCAAAGCCAGCAACACTGAGGTGCTAAGCAATCTTGTCTCTAAATAAAATACAAAATAGGGCTGGGCATGTGGCTCAGTGGTTGAGTGCCCATGGTTTAATCCCGGTTCCAAAAAAAAAAAAAAGATAATACTAACAATGTAAGCACAAGAGGAACAAAAAAATTGTAGAGTTGATGCCACCAAAAGTATAAGATGTTAAGTACCAAAATTAAGTAAATAACACATTACAGTAAAATAAAACAAGCTGGATATGGTGGTGAATACTTGTAATCCAAGTCACTCAGAAGGCTGTGGTGGGAGGATCTCAAATTCAAGGCTAGCCTCAGCAACTTAGTGAGGCCCTAAGCAACACAGTGAGACTGTCTAAAAATAAAACAGGGCTGGGGATGAGGCTTAGTGGTTAAGCACCCCTGGGTTCAATCCTTATATCACAATAAATGAATGAATAAATTATTTCAAATACACATAATTTTGTAAAACAGAGTATTATAAAACAGATCAATCTAGGCAAATAAGACAAGCAATTCTTTTTTTTTTTTTAAAGAGAGAGGTGAGAGAGAGAGAGAGAGAGAGAGAGAAATTTTAATATTTGTTTTTTAGTTTTTGGCGGACACACATCTTTGTTTTTTTTGTATGTGGTGCCGAGGATCGAACCTGGGCCACACGCATGCCAGGTGAGCGCGCTACCACTTGAGCAACATCCCCAGCCCAAGACAAGCAATTCTTGAGCTACATTTGGCCTTAAGTATCGTATCTTTTAGGCAGGCGTGGTGTCGCACACCTGTAATCCCAGCAGCTCAGGAGGCTCAGGCAGATGGATTGTGAGTTCAAAGCCAGCTTCAGCAATTTAGCGAGGCCCTAAGCAACTTGGTAAGACCCTATCTCTAAATAAATTATAAAAGGGCTGGGGATGTGGCTCAAGTGGTAGCACGCTTGCCTAGCATGCGTGAGGCACTGGGTTCGATTCTTAGCACCACATAAATGTAAAATAAAGATACTGTGTTCACCTAAAAAAACTTTAAAAATTAATATTTTTAAATAAATAAATAAATAAACTATAAAAGAAGGCTGGGGATATGGCTCAGTAGTTAAGCACTACTGGGTTCAATCCCCAATACCAAAAAAAAAAAAAATCCTATCTTTGGTTAACTTTATGTTTTTACATTTTAAAAGTTAATAAGTATCATTTAGAAAGTACTTAACACACAAAAAAAACAGATTAACAGCTTCAAGAGGGAGAGTATTATGGAAAGAAATGGAAAACTACGCAATAAGGCAACATTAAGCCCACAATAGGCTGGAACTTGGTAGACACAGAATGAAGCTCTCTAGTTTATCTGCCAGTCCCATTTGACTTATTTTATTCAATTATCCTCTAGAATGTAAACTCTGGGATTTCACCACAAAGACAGCTTTTTGTCTATTTTGTTTACCACTGCTTTTCTAGAGCCTAGAACAGTCTCTGGCACATGGTGCACAAACATTAGCTGAAAATTTAATGAATTACTGTGGTCTACTTAGCTTCTAAAAATAGAAGCTTCAGACAAGTATTCATCATGTTTTTATTTTCCCCCCAAAACAAAGACCAGCTGATTTTTACCTTTAGGTTTATTACAGGACCTAGCACACAGAAAACACTATTTACTAAGTGACTAACAGCTATTAGTTGTTTACTACGTGCTATGCAACATGCTGAAATGCTTTACAGACATATCTCATTCGATTCCCATATAACAATCCTATTATCACAATTTTAAAGACCAAGAAATGAGGTTCTGAAGATTGACTGGTCAAACAACTATTTATTCAGAATGAAATAACTATATAGAAAAAAAAATTAAAAGGGCTATATGAAAGGTAAGAACCAATACCGCAGAATTCAGGAAAGCTGCCAGGCACAGTGGCGCATGCCTATAATCCCAGCTGGGGAGGTTGAGGCAAAAGGAACATGAGTTCAAAGCCAGCTTCAGCAACTTAGCAAGGCCCTAAGCAACTCAATGAGACCTTGTCTCTAAATAAAACACAGAAAAGGAGCCAAGTGCAGTAGTGCATGCTTGTAATCCCAACAGAGGAAGCTGAGGCAGGATAATTGCAAGTTTGAAGCCAGCTTCAGCAACTTAGTGAGGCACTAAGAAACTTCGTGAGACCCTGTCTCAAAAATAAAAAATAAAAAGAGGCTGGAGATAGATGTGGCTCAGTGGTTAAGTGCCCCTGGGCTCACAATTCCTAGACCCCCCCCCCCAAATATTCAAGAGAGTTCACTTCCAATTTAGAAGACATGAAGTATTTGTGAAAGGTAGCTGGTATTTAAAGTATATGTTTTAAAACAAGATTTTCATAGGAAAGGATGGGTGGGAAGGGATTTTTTTTTTCCTTTTTAGTACCAGGGATTGAACTCAGGGGCACTCAACAACTAAGTCACATCCCCAGCCCTATTTTGTATTTTATTTAGAGTCAGGGTCTCACTGAGTTGCTTAGTGCTAAAGCTGGCTTTGAACTTTTGATTCTCCTGCCTCAGCTTTTTTCCGCTGGCAAAGGATTGCTTTCGCTTTTGCCACTTTCTCCACCAGGAATGCTTATGTATAAAGAAGAAACTCCTGAGTGGAATGCAGAATACATGGGCAAATGCTAAATGGAATAAGACTAGTGAAGTCAACAGTAGCTGAGCATGGTAGCTCATGCCTGTAATCACAGCAATATGGGAGACTGAGGGAGGAGGACCACAACAAATTCAAGGCTAGCCCTGACAACTTTGTAAGACTCTGTCTCAAAATTAAAAAAATAAAAATTAAAGAGGGCTGGAGATGAGCTCAGTGGTAGAGCTCCTATGGGTTCAATCCCCAGTACTCTACCGTACATACAAATTATAATGAGCTCTTCTTCTCTACCCTCATCCTAAGTCTCAAAATTGTCTACTCTTATTTACAAATTCGGCCTCATAATCTCAAAAATGACAATTTCAGAGTCACAAAAGGGCTTTTCTTTCCAGAGGAAGAAGATAGCCCTTTGTAGCCCATATTTTGGTCATAACAATACTGAGTAAGTGGCTTCTCCAATTACAGACATGTTAATGAGATGTTCTGAGAAATGCATCCTTAAAAACCCATCCTGAGCTGGGATTGTGGTTCAATGATAGCATCTTGCCTAGAACGGGTGAGGCACTGGGTTTGATCTTCAGCACATAAAAAAAATAATAAACGAAAAAATAAAGTTATAAAAAATTTAAAAAAAACCCCTTCATCCTACAAATAGCACAAAATGTACTTACACAACTTAAATGATATATTCTGTTACACACCTGGGCTATATGGTAGAGCTTATTTTTCCTAGGCTACAAAGCATATTACTGTACTGAACACTACAGGCAAATATAACACAATGTTAAAGTATTTTGTATGTATCCAAACAGAAAAAGTACAGTAAAAATATGGTATTAAAAGATGGGCTGGGGATATAGCTCAGTTGGTAGAGTGCTTGCCTGCATGTACAAGACCCTGGGTTAGAATCCCCAGCACCAAAGGAAAAAACAAATGTGGTGGCACATGCCTATAATCCCAATCCCAGCATCTTGAGAGGATGAGGCAGGAGGATTGCAAGTTCAAAGCCAGCCTCAGCAAAAGCGAGGCACTATGCAACTCAGTGAGACCCTGTCTCTAAATAAAATACAAAATAGGGCTGGGGATGTGGCTCAGTGGTTGAGTGCCCCTGAGTTCAATCAATCCCCAGTATAAAAAAAACAAAAAAAGATGCACTAACATAAAGCCCTTACTATTTGAATGGATATTACAGGACTGGAAGTTGAACCAGGTGAGTTAGTGAATAAGCAGTGAATGTGAAGGCCTAGGACATTACTGTATACTTCAGACTTAGACTTCAGACTTAGGCTACAAGAAATTTACAAAAATATTTTTCTTAGATGTGCATGGTGGCACAAGCCTGTAAAAGCCTAGCAACTCAGAAAGGTGAGGCAGGAGAATTGTTAAGTTTGAGGTCAGTCTGGGCAAATTAGGGAGACCCTGTCTCAAAAAATAGAAAAGATGCTAGAGCTGGAAGCAGTGGTGCTCTGCAATCTCAGCAGCCGGGGAGGCTCAGGCAGGAGGATCCAAGTTCAAAGCCAATCTCAGCAATTTAACAATGCCCTGTGCTAGGCATGGTGGCACACGCCTGTAATCCCAGTGACTCAGAAGGCTGAAGGAGGAGAATTGTGAGTTCAAAGCCAGCCTCAGCAATGAGGCCCTAAAAAACTGTCTCATAAATAAATAAATTTATAGGGTCTAGGATGTGGCTCAGTGATTGAGTGCCCCTGGGTTCAATCCCCGGGACCAAAAAAAAAAAAAGTGCTGGAGATGTAGGTCTTTTTGTTTCTTCAATAAAAAATTTACCTTAGCTTATAGTAACTTTACTTCATAAACTTAAATAAAAATTTTTCATATTAACAGACTAAAACACATCGTTTAGCTTTACAAAAGTATTTTCTTTTGTGCTCTACTACTGAGTTAAACCCCTAGCTGCCCCTGCTTTTTTTTTTTTTTTTTTTTTGGGGGGGGGGGTGTGTCAGGGATTGAATCCAAAGTGCTGCTTAATCACTGAGCAATATCCCCAGCCTTTTTTATTTTGAGACAGTCTTGCCAAGTTGCTTATAGCCTCACTAAATTGCTCAGGCTGGCATTGAATTTGGGATCCTCCTGCCTCAGCCTCTTGAGGCACTGTGATTATAGGCATTAAGACAGAGTCTGAACAGGTGCCCAGGCCAGCCTCAAACTTGCAATTCTGTTGTCTCAGTCGCCTTAGTGGCTGGGATTACATTCATGTGACACCATACCCAACTCTTTTCTAATGCATTTAAAAATTTTTTTTTAATTTATTTATTTATCTTCATGTGGTGCTGAGAATCGAACCCAGTGCCTCACCTGTGTTAGGTTGAGTGCTCTACCACTGAGCCACAACCCCAACCCCTAAAATAATGTATTTTTTTAAATTTTATTTTTGTTTTTTTAGTTGTCAATGGACCTGTATTTTATTTGTATGCAGTGCTAAGAATTGAACCCAGTGCCTCACCCATGCTAGGCAAGTGCTCTCCACAACTCCAGCCCGATAATTTCTTTTTGTTTTGTGGTGCTGAGGATTGAACCCAGGGCCTTGTTCATGCAAGGCAAGCACTTTACCAATTGAGCTATTTCCCCAGTCTTAAATATATATTGTTGATTTAAAGTTTGAGGAAGACTTTTTGTGTGTGTGTGAATGATGCTGGGGATTGAACCCAAGACCTTGTGCATGCAAGGCAAGCACTCTACCAGCTGAGTTATATCCCCAGCCCCTGTACTTTTTAATTTAACATTTTAACCATTTTTTGCTAAAAACTAAGACAGGCACACATTAGAACCAGGGGCACAGCTTAGTGGAGAGGGCTTGCCTAGCATGTGCAAGGCCCTGAGTTCAATTCCAGCACCACAAAAAAACAAAACAAAAAAACAAATCCACACATTAACCTTGATCTATATAGTGTCAGGATCATCAATATTGCTGTAATCTACCTCCACATCTCGTTCCACTGGAAGATTTTAAGGGGCAGTAACATGCCTGGAGCTTGTCACCTCTTACAATAATATCTTCTAAAGAATACTTTCTACAGAACCTGAGGCTCTTCTTGAAAGCCTGTTAATTCTTTTCAGAAATGTTCATAAGAGCTGGGGTTGTGGCTCACTGGTAGAACATTTGCCTAGCATGTGTGAGGCACTGGGTTCTATCCTCAGCACCACATAAAGTGATTTTTTAAAAAAAGAAAATATGTTCATGATGATTTGCTTATGCATGTTACTGGGGGTTGAACCCAGGGCTTCACACATGCTAGGCAAGCACTCTACCACTGAACTTATCCGCAGCACAGTTTTTTTATTTTTAATTAGAATTACTTATAAGCAGATACCATGAACATTCCTCTTTATTAATGAAAACCTTCTGCTGTTGAATCCATGTTTCAAACTTGTCTCTTTTTTGAGAGAGGGTCTCATTATGTTGTCAAGGATGGCCACAAACTCCTGGGCTCAAGTAATCCTCCTGCTTCAGCCTTCTGAGTAGCTGGGACAAAAGGTATGTGTCGACACATCTGGTTGATGTTTTCAAACTTTTTTTTTTGCAGTACTAGACATTATACGCATATCTTCACGGTCCACTAAGATCTATGTCTCCAGCCCTTTTATTTTTTGGTACTGGGGAATGAAGCTTTACCATTGAACTACATTGTTCCACTGGAAGATTTTCAGGGGCAGTAACATGCATGGAGCTTGTTTTTTTTCCTGAGACAGGGTCTCACTAAGTTGCTGAGACTGGCCTCCAACTTTTAATCCTCCTTCCTTAGCCCACGGAGTCACTCACATTACAGACTTGGGCCACTACTCTGAGCCCGTTCCAGTTTTTATTTTGAGACAGGGTCTTGGTAAATTACACTGGCTGGCCTCTAATTTGCAATCATCTTGTCTTAGCCTCTAGGCGAGCTACGATTACAGGCACGTGCTGCCACACCCAGTATGTTTTCAAAAATTTAAAGGAGCTTGTTAAGTTCTGCAAAACGGTTTTCTTCAGCTATATATTCACAAGGCAAATGGAATATTTCATGTCCATTATAATCTTATGGAATCACTATAATTGCCATCCACTGTTGACTAAAAGGTCATTATGTGCTACATGAGTTTACTCTGGTCTTGCCTCAGTTACTGAATCTTTCTGTGCTTCAGTTTCCTCAACTAAAACATGAGAAACTGGGGTTGTAGTTCAGTGGTAGAACCCTTGCCTAGCATGTGAGAGACACTCGGTTCTATCCTCAGCACCACACAAAAATAAAGAAATAAAGGTATTATGTCTATCTACAACTAAAAATATTTTTTTAAAAATAAGAAACTGAGAATTAAAAAAGTTAGGGGCTGGGGATGTGGTTCAAGCGGTAGCGCGCTCGCCTGGCATGAGTGCGGCCCGGGTTCGATCCTCAGCACCACATACAAAACAAAGATGTTGTATCCGCTGATAACTAAAATATAAATATTAAAATTCTCTCTCTCCCTCTCTCACTCTCTTTAAAAAAAAAAAAAAGAGAATTAAAAAAGTTAACATATAAAGTATTTTGAAGGGTGCCTAGAACTTAGCAAGTTCCAAATAAGAATTGACTATTATTATAGCTTTCCTACCTCTTTTTTGAGACTCTCACACTCTGGTGAAACCTGAGTTAAAGTACAAACTGGCAAAAAATAATAAAAGTTTAAAAAGCTGGAAAATAGGGGCTGGGGCTGTAGCTCAGTGGTAGAGTGCTTGCCTAGCAAGTGTGAGGCACTGGATTCGATCCTTAACCACACTTATGGGAGGCAGGCTTCTCCAGAAGTCCCCCCAGGCTTCCCTTCACATCTTACTAGCCAGAATGGCATCATATGTTCATGCCTAAGTCAATCATTGTAGAGGATGTCAGAATTATAATGACTGTTTTAGAGTTTATATTAATCAAGACCTACTACCCTGGGGCTGGGAAAAGGGCTGCCAGATTCCTAGTTAGCAAAGTAGTGGGAATGGTGATAAGATAACAAGTATCTGCAGGGTGCAGTGGCAGACACATGTAATCCCAGCAACTTCCAGAGACTTGGAAGGTTGAGTCAGGATGGGAAGTTTGAGATGAGCCTCAGGAACTTAGTGAGGCCCTAATAAAAAATAAAAATGGGGCTGGGATTGTAGCTCAGTGGTAGAGCACTTGCCTCGCACTTGTAAGGCCCTGGATTCGATCCTCAGCATCACAATCAATCAATCAATAAATAAATAAATAAAAATATATTGTGTCCATCCACAATTTAAATAAATAAATGAAAATGGCTGGGATATAGCTCAGTGGTTCAGTACTGTTGGGTTCAATCCCTGTTTATCCCCCCCCCAAGAAAAACAAGTACCTGCCAAGACTAATGAGATTTAAGTATTTGCTAGGGAGGATCAGGATAACGTAAACCCCCAAAGCTGCAAGCTTCACTATAGAAGGTTCATTAAGGTTCATTAAGGGCAATGAACCTTAGAACAGCAGAAGTATAGGATATAGGCCAGAGCTGGAGCAGAGAACACATGGGAGACAGTAAAACAGCAGACTGTGGACTTGGAAGGTAAGGGCAGGCCATGTTAGTATCTTTGGCACCCACAGGATGTAGATTATCAGCCTTGGACTAGTCGCCTAATCTTCTCAAAGCCTCAGTTTGTCATTTTAAATGGGGATAACCCAAACTATCTCGGATTAGATGTCAGGATTAAACATTAGTCCTATATTAGTTCTAACCCCATGGTAATATGAAAAGTAAAAAGGCTGACAACCGGGGGCTGGGGATGTGGCTCAAGCGGTAGCGCGCTCGTCTGGCATGAGTGCGGGGTTCGATCCTCAGCACCACATACAAACAAAGATGTTGTGTCCGCCGAAAACTAAAAAACAAATATCAAATAAATTCTCTCTCTCTCTCTCTCTTAAAAAAAAAAGGCTGACAACCAAAAAGCCAAGGCAGGACAACAGGGGAAGCAATACCACAGATGGAGCTGATAGGGGCAAGTTACCTACATCTAGACTAAAAATTCTCTTCAGGACCCTAGTCAGATTTTGTTGTTCTATTGAAAAACTTTCACCTTGAATTCTACCAGAAAAGTACTAACACCTGAAAATATTATTAGAGGTTTATGTGCAGCAAAATTGGTAAGAACCTCACTCCTAATTTGGTTGCTTATTAGTTGTCATCTCTCAGATTGTCTCTGAAACTGAAGACCAACACAAAATCTATAACAAATATAACAACAAAAGCATCTATAATAAAAGTTCCTAAGATCAATTTTGTTTTATTTTGATTTCTTTTTTCCCAGTGCTGGGGATCGAACCTGGGGCTTTACCACTGAGCTATATTCCCATCCCACTAAATTTCTGTCATTAATATATAAAGCTGTAGCTACTCATACAGGCCTATCATTTCCAGAGGATTCCGGAAACCAGAGCACTTAGGGAAAAGGAACTAACATTATTGAAGGTGGAAAGGAATCTGATATTTACAAAGCCCTTATTAGGCTCCAAACAACTTGACAACACTACCATCTTTCTAGGTACTGAAATTTGAACCCAGGGGTATTTTACCACTGAGCAAATCCTCAATCCTTTTTTATTTCGAGACAAAGTCCTGCAAAGTTACTTAAGGCCTTGCTTATTTGCTGAGGCTGGCCTCAAACTTGCAATCCTCCTGCCTCAGTTTCCTGAGCCACTGTAATTACAGGTTTGCACCAGTGTACCCAGTCCTTTCCTATTTTTTATAAATGAGGAACAGAAGGCTGAGAAATGAAGGGAAATAACATTTATTGTGGATTATGCTAGATACTTTCCATATGCATTGTTTCATCTGTCAATTAAGCGACTTCTCTGGATGAAGGCTAAAAATCGGTAGGCCTGATTTATAAAACCACATACGATTTAAAAGTCACTAAAGGGAATATTTATTTTGCTCAGGACCAGAGATAACACACAATTATATAATTCCACTTAGTTCCCCCACACAACAGTTGGGGTCAGCAATTCACTCTGAACTTTTCTGGTTTCATTCAGACTTCAAAGATTTAAAAGTGGGCACACACACAAATAAATAAATAAATAACCACACACAACCTTTACAACTTTGTGTAGGGTTAAAAGCTTCCTATCCCCTTCTTCCAGTCCAACCACTAGAGGGCCAGGCCATAAAAAGCCTTTAAAAACTAGGGCTCTGGAGTGATCATCTTGGATCACCCACTGTATATGACCTTGGGTAAATTACTTTACCTAAGCCTCAGTTTTCCCATCTGTAAAACAGGAATAACTGTAGTACCATTATCATAAGATTGTACAAATTAATTAAAACAGGACAAGTAAGGCAGCCGAACAATGCCTGCACAGACAGCTTAGCAAATTTAACAGTTTTCGATGCTGTAGACGGATAACCATTGGTGGTTTTGTCTCTAATTCAAAGACTTCGCCATCGTAGCCTCGTGGGGCAGAGGCCTTGCCAACCAGAGTCCCCACAAAAGGATCAACAGGTCTCTCTTTTTCTCCCATTCAGGACTGATCTGGAAACCTTAAGTCCCCGATCTTATGTATGACCAAGAGGTCTTGGCCTCTGGTTCTACCACAACGAAGACTGTCATTCGGAGTCTAATGGAACCACCCTGTTTCCGCCTCGGCTAGATAAGTTCTGGCCTTCAGCGGCCCAAGCTGCCCTCGACCTGGCTGCCCCTGGTTACCGGTCCAGAAGTGGCTCGCCCAGAGACGCAGATACGACTTCCCTGAGTTCAGGAAACCCACTGAACCTAGTCAATTAGAGCGTCGGCCAAACACACGACCGGAGAAGGCTCCCTTGGCTGTGCCCAGGCCTGCCGCCGGGAGCCGGTCCCCCAGCCCATTCTCGGCGCAGGCTAGAAGGTGTCCCCCTTTCTACCCCTTCAGTACGTGAGGATTTAGACCCGAGGCTGGCACGTGGGGGCTCCAGGCGTACCAAGGTGTCCCCGGAACCAGCCCCCGAGGACTGCTCCCAGCGCGGCCACAGTACGGCCCCAAATTGGCCTGAGGGGCACTCCCGGCCTGGTTACTCTTCTCAGACCTATCTAGAGAGGCTTTCAGACATCTTCTGCAGATCGGGGACAGGCGCTCGCCAGACCCATACCCCCAAACTGCCTCAACCCATGCACCCAACTGCCCGGTTTCCTTACCCATCGCGGCACCGCTCGCTCAGACTTGGCGGCGGCAGCTGCGGTAGCTTCAGCAGACAATATGGCGGATCTGCGGGACGGCACACCGAATAGGACAAATTCACCCTGGGACGAAACGCATTTCCCCCCTCCCCCCCTCCTCGCCTAGATTACGCTAAAGAAGCGCATTTAAAGAGACCGCAGCCAGTAACGGTGGGGAATAGGGATGAAACACGAAAGTAGTGGCTGGGTGAGGAGAAATTGGAAGGAATGCATAATAAAGAAAGTTAAATGTGCCAAATTCTCGGCACATTCTGTTACTGTTTTTTCTCTGTAGTCTGGCCTCCCCCAGAAACTTTTTCGCCCAGAAACTCATCCCTTCCTTTGGTAATTAAAGCCAATTACAGACCCTGAACTGAATAAGAGTAAGGAATCATCTGGAGAGGAATAGTGACTCACTCAAGGCCATAGAGATAAGGAAAGGAAGAAGTCAAGTCTAAACCCAGGTTTTCTAAGTCCAACACCCAAAGCTGTACTTAAGACTGCAATCTTATTGGGAGATTAAGAAATAGAAAAATAGGGACTGGGAGTATATATATAACTCAGTGGTAGGGCACATACTTAGCATGGCCACAGACCTGGCCTTAACACCAAGCACCAAAAAAAAAAAAAAAAAAAAAAAAAGAGAGAGAGAGAGAGGGGCCTGTGCAGCAAGCCTCTTGAGGGCAGGAATCAGTTTTATATTGTTCACCAGTGTATGGCCAGCACCTAGCTCAGTATCTGAGACATGGTGTTGGATGAATAAACAAATACAAAGGACAGTAAGTAACACAGAGCAAGTGGCATGATCTCCTTTTTTACCAATAAGGAAATAGAGGCTGGGAGCGTTTATGTCATGTGCCTTTTGAATCAAGAAAATGGCTGGACAGAGTGCCTATAATCCCGGTGATTGAGGAGGACCAATGTTTCAGGATAGCCTCACAACATAGTGAGATTCTGTCTCAAAATTAAAAATAATAAAGGGCTGGAGGGGGGCTCACAAGTAAAGCACCCCTGGGTTCAATCCCCCATTACCACAAGAAATAAAGAATAAAAAAAAGTTATGGCTGGTACCCATTAGGTACTAGCTCCCTCTCCACACTGGGGATCAAACCCAGGCCTCATGTATGCTCTACCATTGAACCATACCTCTTTTTTTTTTGGTACCATGGATTGAACTCAGGGGCACTCAACCGACCACTGAGTCACATCGCCAGTCCTTTTTTGTATTTTATTTAGAGACAGGGTCTCACTGAGTTGCTTAGTGCCTTGTTTTTTGCTGAGCCTGGCTCTGAACTCATGATCCCCCTGCCTCACCCTCCCAAGCTGCTGGGATTCCAGGCTCCAGATCTCCTTTTTGGCATAATGAAATGCTGGTCCACCCATTTTTTACCTCAACCTAGAGCCAGGTTATGTCTTCAGATCACAGGTCCCAAAAAGGACCTAAGTTTTAGAGAGAGAGAGAGAGAGAAAAAGGCCTATGTTTTAGAGAATTTTTTTTTTTTAAAAGGACCTATGTTTTAGAGATTTTTTTTTAAAAAAAGGACCTGAAGTACCTGTTATCTGGTGCCCAGGGACTGTCAAAACAAATAGCCAACTCTAGTTGTGTGTTTGGCCCATTCAGGGAAAAACTCAAAAGGTAAACTGTAGGGGCTGGGGATATAGCTCAGTGGTGGAGCCTGTGCCTTCCATGTGCTAGGCCTGGGTTCAATTCTCAGCACCAAAAAAAAAAAAAAAGTAAACTGTCTCAAGGTTAGGAAAGGGAACATTCTATTTCCCTTCCTATTGTCACTGCTTAAGGTCAGATCTCATCACTCTGTTTATCCTGCCTCCAGATTCTCCCTTTCCCCACAGTCTGTTAAAAAGCAGAGATGACCTAAACCAGGCGTGGTGGCTTAAACCAGGCGTGGTGGCACATGCCTGTAATCCCAGCAGCTCGGGAGGCTGAGGCAGGAGGATTTCAAGTTCAAAGCCAGCCTCAGCAAAGGCATGGCACTAAACAACTCAGTGAGACCCTGTCTCTAAATAAAATACAAAATAGGGCTAGAGATGTGGCTTGGTGGTTGAGTGCCCAGAGTACAATCCCCAGCATCAGAAAAAAAAAAAAAAAAAAAAAAAGCAGAGACCTAATAGTGCCACACCTTGGTTTAGCAACTTCCCACTCTCTGGGTGCCAGATTAAGTAATGCCCAAACATTTCAATCTGGTACACAAGTTACCAGCTTCTTAGGCCACTCCCCATCAGGCAAACCAGGCTTCAAATATATTTAGGGAAACTTTTTTTTTTTCCTCAAATATACTCCTATCGTCTCATGTGCATTTGCATATACTGTCCTCCACCCCTTGACCCTGTAGCAAGTATTCACTTTTTTTTTTTAGGTACTGAGGATTGAACTAAGCACTTGACCACTGAACCACATTCCCACCTTTATATTTTATTTAGAGACAGGATCTCACTGAGTTGCTTAGTGCCTCACTTTTGCCTAGGGTGGATTTGATCTCACAATCCTCCTGCCTCAGCCTCCAGAGCCACTGTGTGTGTGTGTGTGTGTGTGTGTATATGTGTGGGTGGGTGTTGGGGGGGGTGTATGGGTATGTGTGTGTGTCGTGCTGGGGATTGAACTCAGGGCCTTGCGCATGCAAGGCAAGCACTCTACCAACTGAGCTATCTCCTCAACCCCTGAGTATTCACTTTTAAGACACAATTCAACAATTACCCTTCAGAGAAGCCCACCTTTCTAATCAGGGTTCTGTCCTCTGTTTCTACAGTACTGGGAAGCCAGATTTAAAGACAGGTAGTCAGTGTAGTTAGGTAAATCGGGTCTAATACCCAAAATGGAGGCCATGTTGAGAATGAATTCCGGGAAAAGCAGAACAACTCTTGGAATGTTAATGTCCCCAAGGCCCAGAGCCCACCCCAAAGAAATGTTAATGAAACAGCTCCCAGCAAACTTGAAGATGCCTACCCAAAAGTCCTAAAAGATTAGGTTTGGCCCACCTGTGCCCCACTCTTTGGGCCTTCCCACCTACATTCCATCACTGAAAGATAACAGAACAAAGCACAGCAATGGGGGGGAACCAGACAAAAAGGGGAGACAACCACACTTCCTCGGATTCCACCTGTTGGGTCCCCTTCTTCCTCCAGGAGAAGTCTTTTCTGCTGTCCTTTAATAAACTTCTACTTTCCACTCTGACCTTGCCTCGGTGTGCTTCTCTGATGTTATTCTTCAACATTGGGGAAGCAAGGACTCGTCACCGGTCAACAGTGGTAACAGTACTCTGGACATTTTGTTTTCCTTAGGACTTCACACCCTAATTTATTCATAAGGTGCATTCATCTCTCATCTTTGCAACTATCCCAGTTTTTAGCACAGTGCCTGCCACAACAGACACATCAAAAACATGTCGAGGAGTCTGTCCCCCATCCAGCTCATCTACATACCTGTGGCCAATAAGGGTTCAGGGAGTATAGGTTGTATAGAAGAGAGTGGCTGCTTCTCTCCTTCCAGCCTAAGCTCCCTCAATTTAATGCCTATAGAAGCCAGGTGACCCTGCACACAGCTGTTTCCATTCTAGCATTTGGCCCTACTCACACACCTCCCTAGGCTAAGGCCCTAGGTCTTCCCGGCTCTAACCTCTGTTGTCCTTTTCAGCCCCACCCCTCACCCCACTTTCTTTATCCTTTCTGCCTTAGAAACCACATTCTGCTTACCCTCCCCAAACACACCCAAATGTTCCAAATCTATATGCTGTTGTTTGTACCCTTTTCTCTCATTGGAATGTTCTTTGCTCCTCTTGCTCACCTCTGAAGTGACTAATACAACTCAGACTATCCTCTCCTGTAAGCCCCGAGAGTGTTAAACATTCCTTCTCTGAGGTACCTTATAACTGTGACACTCATCCAGTGTAGTGTTGTTTGTATCTGCATCTTGGCATCCTGTCTACCACAGTACTTGGCACACAGCACAGCTGCAGTGACTGCATGCTGAGAGAGTCAAGACATCACCTTTCACTAGGGCAGCAGTGTCATCATTCAAAAGTATTTTTTTTTAATGTCCATTTCTACCACTTCCTAGCTATGCCGACACGGGCAAGTCACAGTAGCTCTCTGAGTTCCACTTCCTCATCTACAGGAGTGATACCTCCTAGGGTTGCTATTAAAAGTTAGATTTGGTCGGCCAGTTGCACATGCCTATAATCCCAGCAGCTCGGGAAGCTGAGGCAGGAGGATGGCCAGTTCAAAGCCAGCCTCAGCAACGGCAAGAGCAATTCAGTGGGATCCTGTCTCTAAATAAAATACAAAATAGGGCTGGGGATGTGGCTCACTGGTCGAGGGCCCCTGAGTCTAATACCCAGTAGCTAGATTTGACAAGGCCTGAATACACAGAGCAGCATCTATACACAGCAACCAGTTAGCAGCAACCAGTTAGCAGCAACAATCACCACCATGGCCTCTGATGCCTCCTCGTCTCCTGTCCATTGGAGAAAGCAGAGGTCCACTGGAGAAAGCAGAGGCCCCAAGACCAGAAGCCACATGTGAAGCTTCCCAACCCAGAATTCCATATTTCTGACTCTCTGACTGACAGAAGAGAAAGAACCACACAGTACACATGCTTGTTGGGAATATAAAAATAGGACTTTTTTTTTTTCTCTTGTCACATCAATTATCAAAGAAAGAAACAGTATGTAACAAAAATACAAAGCTCTGGTGGATTTTTTTTTTTTTTTAAACCCCACACTCAACCCTCCCCAACAGCCACTTTCCAGGGAGCTCCTGGCTGAAGCCTGGATGCTGTTCCTGGGGTTACCCTGAGACTCAGGAGAATCGGTGATCCAGGTCTCTCTGGGGGCTGGCTGAGTAGGAGTAGGCCTTGCCCAACACAAGGCGGTCCCGCAGCAGCTTGAAGAAGGCATAGTAGTTGCTGAAGAGGATGAGAGCCAGTGAGATGGTCTGGTGCCACTTTTCAGAGGACATTAAAGAGTACAGCTGGTAGACAATGACAGCACCCTCCAGCAGGAGGAGGATGTTGAGGATCCGTAAGGGTTTGCTGAAAAAAAACTGTTCAGGAAAGGATAGGCATGGGGACCAGAAGGTATGCTCCAGAAACCTGCCTCTTGGATGCAGTCTCTAGGTGGGCTAGGAAAAGGAAAAGCTTTTGGGACCCCATGCAGACTTGGTGGGGAGAAGACTGTAAGATGTGCGTGAACTTTGCTACCTCATCTGCCTTTGCTTGTGGTAATTCTCCTGACAGGTCTGCTGCTCTCACCTAGTCGTTTAAGATACTGTTCAACTACTTCCTCCTGGAAGCATTTCTTGAGGTCTTGCTTGCTCTCTCAAACTGTCTCTCTGGTCTAAAATAAACATGTTTTTATATGTCATCCTCTTGGTATTATTGGGCCTAAACAAATTAGAATCTTATGGCATTGGCATGGAAAGTTACTATAGACTGTATAGCCTGCCTACCTACTACTTCCTGTGTGGCATCTCTAACTAGGCTGGAAGCTTCCAGGGAACATGGAAACACCCCACTCTTACCTGATGTTTCAGAACAAGGTAGAGTGCTGAACTTAAGAAAATTTTTCTCCTAAGTTCAAAAGAGTGCTCAAGGGGCTGAGGTTGTGGCTCAGTGGTAGAGTGCTCACCTTGTATGCATGAGGCACTGGGTTCTATCCTCAGCACCACATAAAAATAAAATGAAGACATTGTGTCTATCTAAAACTAAAAAACATGGGGCTGGGGATGTGGCTCGAGTGGTAGCGCGCTCGCCTGGCATGCGTGCGGCCCGGGTTCGATCCTCAGCACCACATACCAACAAAGATGTTGTGTCCGCCGAAAACTAAAAAATAAATATTAAAAAATTCTCTATCTTTCCCCCCTCTCTCTCACTCTCTCTTTAAAAAAAAAAAAAATAAAAAAAAAAATAAAACTAAAAAACAGAGTGCTCAAAATCTAGGAAATCTCAGGCTGGGGTTGTGGCTCAGTGGTAGAGTACTTGCCTAGTACACGTGAGGTACTGGGTTCAATCCTCAGCACCAAATATAAATAATAAACAAAAAAGGCATTGTGTCCATCTACAACGAAAAAAAAAAAAAATGTAGGAAATCTCAGCTTTGCTGGGGCTAAGGAACCTAAACCTCTTCTCTGGGTCTCTGGGAGAAGAGGTGGCAGGAAATGGGAGTTCAAGAAATCGGGATGCCACGCTCAGCCTCCATTCTGCACCTGACAGTCCCTTCCCTCTCTGGGCCTCAGGTTTCACAACTGTGAAATGAAGATAACATCCTGGATCAGTGATTTCTCAAACTGTGATTTTTAGAGTGCCAGGTTCCCCAGAATTCCCTCAGGAGCTTCAACAGAGGCAAGTGGGAAATAAAGGGAGATCCAACCCCTTCAAATAGAGCAGTACCATAAAGTCCTATATGTTGAATTTTGGTCTCTTGTGTTGGAAACAGGGATTTTCGACAGTAAAATAAATAAAATGGAGACCACTAGCCTTGCTGATTTTGAGCAGCCCTTTTCCACAGTGCTGAGTCATGTGTCCTTACCCTCAGTTCCCAAGTTTCCCGGGAAGTACCCTTGAATAAAAGTTAAAACTCTCTAAGCTGATTTCAGTATTTGGAAACAGGTATAGCCCTGTCATTTCTCTCTCAAACAAGATTCTGGGGAATATTGAATGGGAGAGTACATGAGTGCTTAGCACAATTCCTGTTATACAACAAGGAATGATCCTCTCCACCAAGAATCCCTTCCTTTATTGTATGATCTTCTCCATCCAATGCTCTGAAGTATCTGTTCCCAAGTGAGCTGCAATTATGAAGTGATAATCTGTGTCCTTGTGCTGCACGAATGCACTGTCTTCCTATGGGCTTGGGAAATTCTAAAAATAGCTTTCTCTTGCTATGACATCACCTTCCTCCCTACTGATCCCCACCCACCCGATCTCCTCTAGATCAGGGTATGGCCCTCCTTCCCGGGGAAAGAAACTCACATGGAACCGGAAGTGGGAGACATCGGAGGGGATGGCCACATTGTAGTGGCCCACTGCCTTGTAGACATTCTTGCTGTGCTTCACCAGTACGCCCTGCGGCCACATGCATTCTTCAGTCCACCTGAAGGCACAGTCCAAGAGTGCCACTTATCCCCAGCTCACCCATGAAAGAGAGGATCAGAAGATTGGGCACAGGGTGATTACCAGGGCTGTATTTCTATTTCATTGCTTGGACACAGCGACTTTCTCTTTTTCTGGGCCTTAGCTGCCTCTGCTCTAAATAGGGTAAGAACCATGAGAAATTCACTGCACTGGAAGTCAGAAAGTCTAGAGCTGAAGGGCTACAAGAAAACCCTTTTTCCTTTTCTAGTGTATTTGTTTCACCTGTTCTCATTTCTATCCTCCAACTGGTCTACCACACAGCTGCATGAGTGTTCTCTGTTAAATACCAGGCTGAGCCTGACTATGAGCTTCAAATGAGCTGCAGGCTTCCCAGTGCCCCACAGTTTTAGCATGGCCTCTGAGGTCCTGTATGGCTGCCTGTGACTCCCACCACATAGCTCATGCTCAAGCCTCTCAGAACTACTTCAGTTCCTCTAGCACACCATATTACTACTGTTTCCACATAAGCTGCTCCCTCCAGCCTTCCTGATAGCCTTCCAGAAAGCTTTTCATCAACTTAAAAAACCCAGGTTCCTCCAGAAAGCCTTTGTTTGTTTGCTCTGGTGCTGGGGATTGAACCTAAGGCCTCATCCAAGTTAGATAAGTACCACTGAGCTACATCCCAGCCCTTTTTACTTCATTTTGAGACAAGGTCTCTTTCCAAGATGCCCAGGCTGGTCTTAAACTTATGATCCTCCTACCTCACGTCTCCCAAGTTGCTGGGATGACAGGTGTGCATCACTATGCCCGACCAGAAAGTCTTTTTTAAAACCCCCCAGTGTTGAGCATCCTTTTACTGTTACCTGAATCTCCTGCTACTGGTCCACATTCCCCAATGTTGGTCATTTATTTATTTCTCCATCTGTATCCCTAATTAAGCTGGGAGCCCTTTAGGGATAGGACAGTGTCTGATTCATCTCTGTGTCCTCAGAGCATGCCACAAAGCCTGGCACTAAGAGTCCCCCCCCATGAGCATGTGTATAACATGGTGAAATCAGTGAGTTTTTTCTAACATCCTTTCTTCTAACATCCTCCCAAATGTTCTAGGCCAGAGACTAAGAACCACAGCTCCCTTCTAACCCATTCCTGACCCACTAGTTCATTTACAAACTAGTTATGGCCAGGCACAGTGGTGCACATCTGAAATCCCAGCTACTTGGAGGCTGAAGTAGAAGAATTGCAAGTTCAAGGTCAGCCTCAGCAATTTACTGAAACCCTAAGCAACTTAGTAAGATCCTGTCTCAAAAAAAAAAAAAAGCTGGAGATATAGCTCAGTGGCAAAGTGTCCCTGGGTCTAATCCCTAGTACCAATTAAAAAAAAGAAGAAGAAGAAAGAAAAAGAAAAGGAAAAACTAGTTATGTGTGCCAGCTGCAGTGGTGCATGTCTGTAATCCCAGCAACTCAGGAGACTGAGATAAGACCCTGTGTCAAAATAAATTTAAAAAAAGGGCTGGGAATACCCCTGAAAACAAAACAAAAAAACTATGTGGGCTGGGGCTGTGGCTCAGCCATAGGGTGCTCGCCTAGCACGTCCATGTGCAAGGCCCTGGGTTTGATCCTCAGTAGCACATAAAAATAAATGAATAAATAAATAAAATAAAGGTTAAAAAAATTTATGTTATACACAATCACAAAGATGAACTTCAAGACAATATGCAGAATGAAAGAAGATGGGGGCTAGGGATATGGCTCAAGTGGTAGCGAGCTCGCCTGGCATGCGTGCGGTCCGGGTTCGATCCTCAGCACCACATACAATGAAAGATGTTGTGTCCGCCGAAAAATAAAATAAAATAAAAGATAAATAAAATTCTCTCTCTCTCTCTCTCTCTCTAAGAAAAAAGAAAGAAAGAAAGAAAGAAGATGGACATAAAAACATCTACTTATGATTTCATTTATATGAAGTTCTAGAATAGGCAGAATTAACCTATGGTGAAGGAAAGCAGAAAAGTTGTTGTCTTAGGAGTAAGGGGTCACTGGGAAGGACCATGAGGAAATTTCTGAGGGGCTAGAAATGTTCTGTACCTTGATGGGGGTAGGTTACAAGGTGTACATATCTTTATCAAAACTCAAAAGAATTGAGTAGGGTGTGGTGGCACACATCCCACTGGCTTGGGAGGCTGAGACAGGAAGATGACAAGTTTGAGGATAGCCTCAGCAACCTAAAGAGGCCCTAAGCAACTTAGTGAGACCCTGTCTCAAAATAAAATAAAATAAATAAATAAATAGATAGATAGATAGGGTTAGGGATATGGCTCAGTGGTAAAACACCCCTGGGGGCAATTGCTGGAACCAAAAAAAAAAACCCTCAAAGAATTATATACTTTGTAGTTTGTACATTTCACTGTGTGTAATTTTTTAACTCCCCTCCCCAAAAAAAGGAGAAAGAAAGAGAAGACTATACATAAAAACCACAAAAACTTTGCAATGTATCTATCATAAGCCAGGCAACTCTGGCAGGGGTCAGGGGAGAAAGCTGAGGTTTAAATAGGGCAGGTGCTTGACCTCCAGAAGCTTTCAGTCCTAGAATAGCAGACAGGAAACTAAGTAAACACAGCAGAAAGCGTTAAGTACAATAAGTATGGTACTAGGTACTATGGGGTGCTCAAGGGATGGGTTCCCCATAGGGGAAGGTGCTCTGGGTGTAGTGCATCCTGCAGCTAGGCCTCTTTCGCCTCACTGGTTCTAAGTATTTACTTACATGTCTCTCCCCCACCAGTCTATAAACTTGTTAAGGATTTCGTCAGTCATTTCCTTATTATTATTATTTTTTTTCCAGTGCTGGGGATTGAACCCAGGGTCTTGCTCATGCGAGGTAAGCATTCTACCATTGACCTACATCCCTGGTCCTTTTAGAAAATATTTTATTTTGAGACAGAATCTCACTATGTTGCAGAACTGGCCTGGAACAACACCTGCCTCAGCCTTTGAGTGAGTGGGATTATAGGCAGGTGCAACTTTGCATGGCCTGAACCCATTCTGAGGTGGTCAGTAAAGTGTTCCTGGAAGAAGCAAAGTACTAATGGATGGATAGGAATCAATCAATCAAAGAAAGAAAGAGCATTCCAACCAAAGATACATTGTGGGCAAAAGCTGGATGCAGAAATATATAAAGCATCTGAAGACCTGGGTCAGTTTGGTCTGGCTAGAGCAGAATATGAATTAGGGCACAGTAAGAGATGGGCAGAGGGCAGGGGATATAGCTCAGTTGGTAGAGTGCTTGCCTCGCATGCACAAAAGCCCTAAGTTCAATCCCCAGAACCCACCAAAAAAAAAAAAGAGAGATGAGCAGAAAGGTTGGCAGGACTCAGTTCATCAGCTGGGAAACCATGCCAAGGAGCCTAGATCTTATCTGAAGACCTTAGTGAGCTGTAGATCAGTTTATGCTCACATTAAGCTATGTTCTATCTTTCTACTCTTTCCCCACCTCAGAGCCTAAGGCTAAGTCAATCCTCCTTTGGCCCATTCAGTCACTTTTCTGGATACCTGGACAGGACAGAAAAGGACCCTGATAAGCAGGGAGGACCAATGCCAGGAGGCTTGGCTTATGTGGCCTCCCTGTACATTTTTGCTCCTCAGTGGGCCTACCTCTATAAACCTATCCTATGGGCCTCTTCTGCCAGGCCTTGTCTTGGGCTCAAGACTCAAATGCGATTTCAGAGGTGGTCCTAACCTTGAGGAACTTCAGCCTGATGGGGAACACAGGCAGGAAAATTAGTATAACCTGGGGCAAAAAGTACTTTGATAAAGGGTGTAGAAACATTTGGCAGCAATGAAGAATAAGCCAGGCTAAGGGGAGGACAGCTCAGCAACTCACGGTTCCTGAGCAAGGTAACATCTGCCTCTGCTCTGGGTGTAGTGCATCCTGCAGCTAGGCCTCTTTCGCCTCACTCGTTCTAACTATTTACTTACATGTGTCTCTCCCCCACCAGTCTGTAAACTTGTTAAGGATTTCGTCATTTCCTCGTGGTGGCCCTCCTTCCCTGGCCAGGGTTCCCTATTAGCTAACATAGCACCACATCCTGTCCCAGGCTGATGTTTCTAAAGCACACCTTGAAACACCTCTGCTGTTCAAAATCCTCTACTGCTCCCCTTAGCCTGTAGGTCAAAGTGCAAGTTCCTCTGCCTGATACATAGAACCCAGTTTGGTACAGAGTAGGTAGAAGCAGATGTCTACTGAAAGAGCAGATAATTTGATGATGAGTGGTTAAGTGAGCATGTGAGAAAGGAATGAACAAGGAATGAATGAATGAATGAGTGAATGACCTCATGAGCAAGTCAGTCAATGAGTGAATAAATAAATAAGCCAGTGAATGAGGCAACCAATGAGTACATGGATTTACCACCTGCCCGCCTCCCATCCCCAGTACACTACAAGCTCCCCAAGGACAGGGAACACTTCTGTCTTGGGCCCCACCACACCCTACCCTGCATGTAAGACCTAATACTCAAAACAAGCTCAATAACTATTCACTGAAGTGAGCAAATGGGCAGGTGACACCAGACACTGACCAGGAGGGCTGGGGTTGGGCAGAGCCAGGAGGGGCAACTCACGGGTGCTGTAGCACGTTGGAGCATAGCGCAGGGTCCACCTTCTGCCAGCAGCCCAAATGGGCAGCAGCCTTGTGCAGCAGGTCGCAGTAGCTGGCAGGAAGCAGGTGTTGCATGAGGATCACTGAGGTGCTGATGGACACTAGCAGGAAGAGCTCACAGGACCAACGCTTGTCGTAGTAATGTGTGTTCTGGGAACAAAAGGAGGTAGGTAAGGCTTGGGATGTTCCTAACAGCCTCACTCCCTCTCTTCCCTGATTCTACCTGCCTTAGAGGTTAGGACAGTCCTGGGGAGACCTCAGGATGGCCTGATACCAAGAATCACACCTAACAAAGAAAGTTTAGATCCTGTGCCAACTAGTCAGTTTTCTATAAAGAAAAATTGCTCCCACTGCCCCTGCTCTGAGCCAGAGTACAGGCTGCAGGGTCCAAGAGACATAAACTCAAATCTTGGCTCCTCTGCATATTAACTATTTGACTTTGGGCAAGCCACTGTGCTTTATTGTCCTCATCTTTTAAATGCAGGTAAGAGCACTCTAAGATGCATCAGAAGGATTATAATACACATGACACATCCTAGTATGTTGTAAGTGCTCAAAAGGCATGAAGTCCTAAATGTGCAGGTACCTTCCTTGAAGGCCATATAAGACAAACACAGATTTTTGAAGTGTCTCAGATCTGGATGAATCCTTGCTTCCCTACTTAAGAACAAAGCAGGATATTGTGACATGCTTGCTGTCAAAACAGCCACTGAAATACAAAGTCACTGCTCTTTCTCATCAAACACTGTGAATAACAATGCCATGTCTCCCTCATTGGCTAAGTGACCTTGGATAGGTTACTTCCTTTCAGGAAGCCTCATTCTCTGCACTCCAAAATGGAGACAACTGTCACTGTAATGTTCCAGATGAGAACAGATGGGAAACCCCATCAAAAACAGAAGAGTTATTTATAGAAACAGGAAGACCCGTGTGGGATAGGCAGCAGGATAAGGCCCCAGCCAGGCTTTTTCACTCTCTGGACTGAGCTGTATACCTTCACAAACCAGACAGGTACAAAGGCCACATAATAGGCACTCAGCATGGAGCTGACGAGCACTTCCTTCATGCGCCAATTGAAGTCCATCTTAAGGAACTCCACTTCGCTGCGGATGAGGCTGGGTGACAGGCAGCAGGCATGAGTGGGCATGGCTTCCGGGCCATATAGCTGTCGTGTGTGCTGCTTCCATGTCTCCCGAAGTGTCAGCAGGTAGTCCCGACTTCTTGCCAGGCCACTGACTGCCTCCCGGGGCCCCACGGAGGCCATGTGGCTGAAGAGGTTTGTCTTGCGGAGATCACAGTTCAGCTGTAGGAATGGAATGTACATCCCAAACCTGCTGGGGAAAACAGTGGTATGGGCAGGCCTGACTGTGGGCCAGGATCCCAACCCCGAGCCTCAGAGGGGACTCTGCTTTCCTCTCTGGGTCTCAGCTCTCCTGGATGCTACAACGGGAGGATTTAGACATCTGTCCAATCATCCATCCTCACATCAATGCTCCCCTTAGCATTGAGTGTGTCATGAGCATTGGGAATATGGCAGGGAACAAGAGACAAGTCCCTGCCCCACAATCTAAATGCAGCCTGCATTTATTGGGTACAGCCTATATTCCAGGTACTAAATACTTTACATGCATCCTCTTATTTTTTCTTATAAGAAAAAAAGGAATTAGATACTGTTATTTTTGTCTCCTTTTCAGCTGAGTAAACTGTAACTCGGAGAAGTGAAGTAAATTCTCAAAGGTTACACAATTAGTAAGGAAGAAATGGAGCCAAGGCTCACCTCTAGCTCTTCTGGTACCAGAGACCAGGACAGATAATGTAAAAACAAACAAAAAAAAAAATCACTACCAATAATTAATTAGTTAAAAGTATACATAAATCCAGCACAGGATGCATGCCTGTAATCCCAGCAGCTTGGGAGGCTGACATAGGAGAATTGCAAATTTGAGGTCAGCCTTACAATTTAATGAGACCTTCAGCAACTCAGTAACACCCTGTCTCAAAGCACTTGCACTAGCAGAGCACTTGCCTAGCACATGTGAGGCACCATATACAAAAAATAAGCACATAAAATAAAGGCACACTCTCCAACTACAACTACAAAAAAACAAAACAAAACAAAAAAAACTTAAAAATATATAAACAACCTGGGTGCAGTGGTGCATTCCTGTAATCCCAGAGATTTGGGAGGCTGAGGTGGGAGGATTATAAATTCAAAGCTAGTCTCACAACTTAGTGAGGTCTTGTTTCAAAAAATAAAAAAAGAGCTGAGGATGTGGCCTAGTGGTAAAGCAACCCTGGATTCAATCACTGGTACCAATAAATAAACAAATAAATAAAATAATGGGGATATAGCTCAGTGGTAAAGTACCTGTGGGTTCAACCCCCAGTATCCAAAAAAAAAAAAAAAAATTAGACCACCACAAAAAAAGAGGTACACATTGTATAATTGGGTGCATATGTGAGAAGTGGCTCTTCAGTTTGCAGAAGAGGGCAATTTAGGGATGAATATTTATTTTGTGTCTATGTAGTACACTGTAGGCAGTAAAATAGACCCTTAAATGGTACAAATCCCTTCTCAGAAGCACCCCCAGGCAGGGCTGGAGCTAATCAGTCAAGAGTTTTTCTGAGTGTGTAGACAGTACTTCATTAGGAAAAAAACTACATAAACACGGGCTTAGTGGTGCACGCCTGTAATCCCAGTGGCTTGGGAGGCTGAGGCAGGAAGGATGGGGAGTTCAAGGCCAGCCTCAGGAACAGTGAGGTGCTGAGCAACTCAGTGAGACCCTGTCTCTAAACAAAATACAAATAGGGCTGAGGATGTGGCTCAGTGGCTGATGCCCCTGAGTTCAATCCCTGGTACCCACCTGCCCCCCCAAAAAACTACCTAAACCCACAGCCTAGAAGAATATAGTGGGTCTTCCTTATCTGTGGATTTCATATCTATAGGTTCAACCAGACCCAGACTGAAAATACCCAGCAAATAATGTTACATAGTGCTGGGCACAGTGGCATACTCTCATAAACCCAGGGAGGTTGAGGCAGGACTGAAAGTTTGAGGCCAGCCTCAGCAACTTGGTGAGGCCCTAAGCAATTTAAAAAGACCCTGTCTCAAAACAAAATAAAAAGGGCTGGGATGTAACTCAGTGGGATAAGGTGCACCTCCTTATCTAACAACATTTTACATAGCATTTACTGGGTTTAACCCCGAGTACCCCTGTTAAAAAAAAAAAAAAAAAAAAAGTTACATTGTTAATGAGTGCAGCTGCATTTAGGCCTACAATGGTTAAGCCTGTACTGAACTTATCATGTACAGGCTTTTATTCCTTATTATTATTCTCCAGAGTATAACAACATTTTACATAGCATTTACTGTTGTATTAGGGATTAAAAGCCAGGCACGGTGTTGCATGCCTAGAATTCTAGCAACTTGAGGAACTGAGGCAGGAATTGCAAGTTAGAGGCCAGCCTTGTCAATTTAGTGAGAGCTTGTCTCAAACTTTTTTTTTTTTTTTTTTTTTTTTTTGATATCGGGGCACTTTAACAGTGAGCTACATCCCTTTTTTTTTTTCCTTTTCTTTTCTTTGGAGACAGGGTCTTGCTTGGGTGCTAAGGCTGGCCTCAAATTTGTGATCTTCCTGTCTCAGTTTCCCAAGTCCTTGGGATTACAGGTGTAAACCACCTCAAAATAAAATTTAAAAAGGGCTGGGGATATAGCTCAGTGGTAAAGTGCTTGCCTAGCATGACCAAGACCCTGGGTTCCATCCCCACAACCACCACACACACACACACACACACACACACACACACACACACACACACACAGTAATCTAGAGATGATTTTTCTTCCAACTATTCCTGGGTAAGAACAGTACATGGAATATCCCTGTAAAACCAATGGCTGAGGCAGGAAGATCATAGTTCAAAGCCAGTTTCAGCAACTTAGTGAAGCCCTAAGCAATTTAGTGAGACCCTGGGTTTCAAACTAAAAAATAAAAAGGGGTGGGGATGTGGCTCAGTGGTAAAGTGCCCTTAGGTTTAATACCCAGTACCAAAAACAAAAACAAAAAAAACCCAAAACTGGCCTTCACTCTTTCTTAGGCAACTAAGAAAGAAAAAAAAAAAAAGTGGTTCCTCACTTCCAGGAAGTCATCAATATGGTGAACTGAGTATAAACACCCAATCAGCATATGCACTATAGCCCAGAACACCTGGACTCAAGCAACCCTCCCACTGCAGCCTTCCAAGTAGCCGGGAACACAAGTGCATACCACCACGGCCAGCTGGCAGGTATTCCCTTTTATTCAGCTTGAGGCCTCTCAATTTCCCCAGGTCCCTAGAATTACACAACCTCAAAAGGCCTCCAGTGTGGGGTGTCTCCAAAAGGTTAGGGTCAATGACAGACAGTGATATACTTCTTAACAACAATATTTTTTTTACTTCTTTTTTTGGTATTGGGGATTGAACCCATGGGCACTTAACCACTGAGCTACTTCCCTGGCCCTTTTTAAATTTTGAGACAGAGCCTCACTAAGTTGCTAAGGCTGACTTTGAATTTGCAATCCTCCTGCCTCAGCCTCCCAAGTTGCTGAGATTACAAGGTGTGGCCACTGTGGAGGCAATTTTTTCTTTATCTTTTTTCTTTTTTCCTGGGGACCCAAAAAGGGATACCTAAATGTTGGGGGCAAGTAACAGCCTGTTTGGGCTTTTGTTTTCCAGGGATGTCACTATCTTTTCTGAGGTAAGGTTAGGTAAGATATATAGAGAACTATAGTCAAGAGTATAATCTTAGCCAGGTGCTACAGGTACAATCCTGTAGTTCTAGCTACTAGGGAGGCTGAGGCAGGACTGCTTGTTCCCAGGATTTCAGGAACATCCTGGGCAAAATAGTGAGAACTTGTCTTTAAAAAAATATAATAACAACATTTGAGGTCAAAGAGGCCTGGATTAAAATCTCAGCTTTGCCACTGACTAGGTCTGTGATTTAGGACAAGTTACTTAACTTTTTTTTTTTTTTTTTAATGGTGTTGGGGATTGAACCCAAGACCTTGTACATGCAAGGCAAGCACTCTACCAACTGAGCTATGTCCCCAACCCCAGTTATTTAACATTTATTTTTTTGTGGGAGGCATACCAATGATTAAAACCAAGGGCCCTTAACCACTGAGTCACATCCCCAGACTTTTTTATATTTTATTTAGAGACATGGTCTTGCTGAATTGCTTAGGGCCTCACTAATTTGCTGAGGCTGGCTTTGAACTTATTATCCTCCTGCCTCAGACTCCCGCCCACTGGGATTATAGGCATGTGACACTATACCTGGTAAGTTACTTAACGTCTATGAGCCTCAGTTTCCTTAACTTTCCCTAAGTAACATAGCTTATATTGATCCTCATCTCTCAGCCACACATTAAAATAGTAAGATTCATAAATTTTTTAATTTATTTATTTTTGGTACTGGGGATTGAACCCAGGGGCACTCAACCACTAAGCCACATTCTCAGAGCTTTTTTTTTTTTTTTAAATATTTTTTTAGATATTGATGAACTTTTATTTTATTCATTTATTTATATGCAGTGATGAAAATCAAACCCAGTGCTTCACACATGCCTGGCACGCACTCTACCAGTGAGCCACATCCCCAGCACTTTTTTATATTTTATTTAGAGACAGGGTTTCACTGAGTTGCTTAGAGCCTCGCTAAATTGCTGAGGCTGGCTTTGAACTTGTGATCCTCCTGCCTCGGCCTACAGAACCTGTGGGATTACAGGGATTACCAGCAATCCAGGGTCTTCAGAGTACTAGGCAAATGCTCTACCACTGAGCTATATCCCCTTACCTTTGTAAAATTTACTTTGAGACAAGCTTTCCCTAAGCTGCCCAGGCTGGCCTCAAACACTCCATCCTCCTACTTCAGCCTCCAGAGTAGTGGGATGACAGGGGCTTTCATACTTTTAGTCTTTGAAACAAAACCCAGCATGATGCCTGGTTCTGAACAGATCAGTATAATTTTGTATAGGAAAAAAAAAAAAAAGGATAGTGATTGTGTGGAGGCAAGAAAAAAGACTGCAATAGAAATTCCTAAAACATCCTTCAGGATACCTTATAGGAATGAGTGTGTGGCACTTAAATTAAAATAAAAGGTAAACAGATTCAACCTTAAAAGCAAGTATTTTACCGATTAAGTCCCTATTTTTAAATTTTGTGACTATTTCAATGAAACTGACACAGGTACGTTAAAATAAATTGGAAATCATAATCTGGAGCATATATAGCCTTTATACATATTTTCAAATATGTATATTTCAAATGCTGTAATCATTCACCTATTACTTTTCTCTAAAGAATAAAAACAATATTGATTTTTAGAAGAGCATAATTAGTATATTGTTGGTCAACTTAAATTTTTTATAGGTGTTCTATATATAGGACAATGGATAGTTTAAGAAGCTCCTTGACTTTCCCTCTAAGCAGGACTGCAAATAGGCCCTGTGATCAATTAAATTATTTGGTGATAGTAAGTGACTACTCTGACAGGTCAGAAATTAGAAGCAGCTTCACATGCAAGATGGCAAATTCCCTCCTACCCCCTCCGCACCCAATATGTGACAGTATAAAAGTAGAAAATAAATCCATACCAGCAGAAAGGAAAAAAAGAAAAAAATGAGAGTGGGGTTATTAGTACACAAATGATTTTGACAAATTTAGAAAGCATATGGAGATTTGTTGGCAGATGAGGAAGCTATTACCTAGAGTAGAGCTTTCCAACAGAAATACAATGAGTGTCACATATGTAATATAAGTTTTTCCAGTAGTTACATATAAAGATGAAATTAACTTTAATATTCTATTTTTACTTAACCCAATACATTTCAACATATGATAAACATCTACTAATGAGATGTCTTATATTTTTGTAGTAAGCCTTCAGAAATCTAGTGTGTATTTTACAGTTAGAACACATCTCAATTCAGAGTAGCCTATTTCAAGTGCTTACTAACCACATGCAATTAGAGGCTGCTACACTGGACAGCACAGGCCTAGAATATGCTATGAGAGGATGCACTGGGGGGTGGGAACTTATCTGCCCAGAGTGACCCAAGAGAGACTGGCTTGAAATTGGCATATTTGATAAAGGGTGAAAGTGAGACAAGGCTGAACAAATGGGATTAAAGAAAGATCTCTATCTGTAAGAGTCTGTTCTTTTATTCTATACATTTCACATAACCTACTCTGAACAATTCTAAAGAGAAATTGAGTGAATTGTGTGTGAAGAACTGAGGTCCTAATGTGACCATCTTAGAATAATATCCCCTTCCCTCTTTCTGACTTAAGGGGGCCCACAGCCTGACAACTAACATCTCACTCATTTATTCTAAGGTAAAACCTGCCAGTCAGTGTGTCCTGTCCATGTTCTTAGAACTCCCAGTCAAACGTCCCAACCCACTGAAACAGAGGCAGAGGGAAAGGAAACAAACTCCTAATACTCAGTCCTTCATTCTTAAATATAAATAAACAACTGGAAAAAACAACTCTACTTGGAAAACTAGGAGAATGAAACAGAAAAACTGGCCCCAGTGAAAAGATAAAATCGAGAAAACATAAGAGGTTTTTAAAACAAGAACAGAATATCATGAGAAAAGAACAAATCAGAAAACAAGAAAGCAGCCTTAGTAATGGGGAAAAAAATTACTGAAAGAAATCATTAAAAAGGCTGGAAGACAAAGGTAAAGAAATTTCTGAAGGCAAAGCAAAGAGACAGAAGATGGGACAGAAGCAGGGGAAGAAATAGAAGGAAAAAAATGGGAAAATATAAGAGAAACAGATGATCAATCTATGAGGTTTATCATCTGATGAACAGAAGTCCCAGAGAGAACAGAAAAAATGGAGAGGAAGATATTATTGAAGAAATAATAGAAGAAAAATTCCCTGAGCTGAAGAAATACCCAAATCTCCAGGTTAAAAAATATCCTAGAATATTGATAGGATGAATGACAAAAAGTTCTACACCAGACACATCTTTGTGAAATCTCAAATAATCAAAACATAAACTGAATATTCTTAAAAGCTTTCAGAAAATAAAAAAATCATCTACCTACAAAGGAATAGGAATCAAACTGGCATCAGATTTCTTACTAGAAACACTGGATGCTGGAGAAAATGGAACAAAAATTTGAATTTAGAAATCTACATTAAACAGAACCATCAATAAAGTTTGAGAGCAGATTAAAGACATTTTTAGACATGCAAGGATTCAGAATGTATACACCTCCCACATACCCACTCTTAAGGGAATTACCTGATAATGTACTCCAGCAAAATAAGGGAGAAAACCAAGAAAGAGGAAGACATGGGATCCAGGAAACAGTGGATCCAACCCAGGAGGGCAGCGAAGGGAAGTCTCAGGCTGAGAGCTGTACAGCAGGCCTAAAGAGCAACCACTCCAGACTGGAGCAGGAGAATGGAGGCCTCCAGGAGGGATGTCTCTAGGGGGAAAAATGAACTCCAGGCAACAGGTAGCATGATTGAGAGGCTGGATAAACTTGAGGATATGCTGAAGGCCCATCATTCTTTTGTCAACAAGAAAAAAGAAAGGCAATTAGAAACTCCAAGAAAAATTAAAAGCTAAGAAAGTTACAATCTAAATATGAATCAAACTAAAATGTGACGATTTTAAGCATTTGATGGAATGTAAGAAAAGAGGAACTATTTGATTTTGACATGAGGAACATTCTTACAAGAGACCCAAGATTATAACTAACTATAAGTAAAGAATGTCATTTATGTACACTACTGGGCAATGAATGATATTTTCATACATATAATTATACCAAGGCTACTTATTGGCATTTAATTTTTATAATTAGCTTTTGACAAAGAAGAGAAGATTTAAACATGGTTATATAGGAGAATATGAATGTCAAGCTTGACAATATAAAAGATTACAGCTGCCAGGAAGTAAGAGGAGGAAGAGGGCGAGAAAGATAGATAGGTAGGATTCCTAATATTCTCATCTTGCATAAAAGGGATTTAAAATACTATTGTTAATGGAATGAAAAATACTTTTTTTATGTGTGTACAGTGCTGGAGATGGAACCCAGGGGCTCATGCAAGCTATGTAAGCAGTCTATTACTAAACTACATCCCCAGCCTCTAGCATACTTTTACTACTGATAAACCAAAAGAAAACTAAAAATAACAGTTAACAAATGCTGGTATCAGTAGGAATAAAAGGTTGAGATAAAACTTCATCTGTTATTGAAAAGAATCAATGTGCATGCATTGCATGCTGTGTGTGGCACACTTGTATGTGCATAGAAGATTTATCTCCAAGATATGCAATAAACCAGAAAAATGGGTGATTATCTTAGAAATGGAAACAGTGACTGAGAGGCACAGTCCAGGGGAGACTTTTTTCTTATACCTCTTGAATTTTAACTATGTAAACTTATTACCCAATTATGAAACCAACAATTACAATTTGAAGGTAATAAACAAAGGTATAAGGGTAAAAGAATTATGGAGGTAACTCAGAAAACAAAAGCAGACAATGATGGGGCTGGTGTTGTGGCTCAGTGGTAGAGTGCAAGGCCCTGAGTTCAATCCTCAGCACCACATAAAAATACATAAAAAAAAAAAAAGGTATTTTGTCCAACCACAACTAAAAAATAATATACAAAGAAAAACAAAACAAAAACAAGTATTGTGTCCAACTACAACTGAAAAAAGAAAAAAATTGCAGACAAGGCCAGGCACCAAGGTACATGCCTATAATCCCAGCCACACAGGAGGCTGAGGCAGGAGGATCTCAAGTTCAAGGCCAGCCTGAGAAACTCAGTAAGACCCTGTTTCAAAAAATTAAAAAAAAATAAAAAAGGTGAGAGAGATAGTTCTTTGGTGGAGCACCACCAAACACACCTCAAAAAAATAAATATATAAAATAAATAAATAAATAAAAACCCAGAAAATAAAAGAGATTACTTTTGAAGAGTAGAACTAAAAATCTGGAGAGTGGGGTTAGTGGCTACTGCTTTTCACTATAAGCATTTTAGCATTAGATTTGATTTTTTTAATGATGTAAAATCCTTTTGAAGGGCAATTTGTTAATATCTATAACTTTTTTGGAGTGAGTCTACTTCTGGGAACCTGTTGTACAGAAATATTGGATAAATGTGCAAAGATGTATGTGCCTCATTGCTATGAATAAGGAAAAGCTAGGCACAATTCAAAAGTACCAATAGAAGATAAAAGAATTGAATTTAAAATTCTATACAATAGATAGTGTAAGGTCAATCCCATATGTGCCACTATAGAGAAATATTCAAATTATATGATGATATTAAAAATGCAGTAAATTGTATAAAATCATGCACAGTATAATCCATTTTTTGTTTTAAAAAAGTACATGTATATGTATTTTCACAGGAAAAAACTTGAAGAACATGCTACAAATGATATATGAACTTATGGGGATTGAGATTATATGAGACTTTTCATTTCTATGTAAAAGCTTCTATAGAGATCTGGGATGTCACTCAATGATAGAGCATTTGCCTAACATTTGCAAGGCCCTGGGTTTGATTCCCAGCACTCCAAAATTTTTTTTTAAATCTGTAAACATTTTTATAAAATATATGTCATTCTAGTAATTAAAAACTAGATATCAATCTGGGCACAGTGGTGCATGCCTGTAATCCCAGCAACATGGGAGGCTGAGGCAGGAGGATTGCTAGTTTGAGTTTAGCCTCAGTAACTTAGGCCTTAAGCAACTTAGTGAGACCCTGCTTCAAAAAATAAATGGAGCTGGGGATATAGCTCAGTGGCAAGGCATCCCTGGGTTCAATACTTAGTCAATAAATAAATTAATTAATTAAAAATATTAACTATGGATATTGCTCAGTGGGTTCAATTCCTGGGTTCAATCCCCAGTACCTAGAAAAACAAAAACAAAAACTAGTTATCAAGTGTGACAGGACTCCCATGCCAGTGCTTTCTTAGTTATGCAGGGAGAGAAGGAAAAGTGTCAAGCTCTGAAGTTTTCCAGGAGTCATGATTGGCCTAGCTTCAGGAAGTTGGATTGGAAAATGACTGTTAATGCTAAGGCAGTCAGAAGCCTGCCCCAGGCAGCAAAATTAGATCCTAAGGTCTGGGGTCATGGCTCAGTGGCAGAGCACTTGCCTAGCATGTGTGAAGCACAGGGTCTGATTCTCAGCACCATATATAAATAAATAAAGATCCACTGACAACTAAAAATATATATATTTAAAAAAGAAAAAATTAGATCCTTTGCCCTCCTCAACCTGAAAGGTCAGAAAGGAGCAATCCTGTGCTCTTTCTAGAACTATTCCTCCATCCTCAACAATCTGGGTTCTGGTGAGGTGTAAGGAGTGAGTGAGCTAGACACTGGGGTGGGCACATAAACATGCATGTACAGACACACATTCATACAGGCATGCTTCATGCAAATACCCTCACAGAGTCATGCAAACATGCAGTTGTTTGCCAGCCACAGACTTGGGGAGGTACCAAGAGATTATACAAACACTGAGATACACAGAAAGGGAGAGACAGAGAAAGATAAGGAACCAGAGAAAAACGAAAGAAAGAAAGGGAAACAAAGCCTGTTCATTCCCCTTGGGAATGTTCCTTTGGAATATGTACCTAGATCTGAGTCCCATTTGAACTCCCATCAGTAGGAGCTTGGGTAAATTATGCCACCTCAGTTTCTTCTGTAAAAGAAAGTTAATCTTCCTGATCTCAGTGGGATGATATCAGGCAATGTGAGAGGATACTACTGCTGCCTGCCTGGGAATCTTCCAGATATTGAGGTCTTCCCAGCCACAGGCAGTGATCAGGGGCCAGGTGCTAGGCAGTGAGGGATGAAGTGAGGGGTACTCACGGATAGCAGAGGAACAGGAGGTTCAGGAAGGAGTAGGTCCTGAAGAGGTGGATGAGGGATCGGCACAGACTCCAGCCTGTTGCCGTGAGAACGGTGAAGCGGGTGAGGAACAGCAGGATGGAGCGAAAGAGGGAGACCTTCCCCCTCTGAGAAGCCTGGGTCAGGGCGAGATAGGACGGGATGGGGATGGAGGCCACGGGGACTGTGCCCAAATCCCACCCAGCATGGCCTATGATCCACCCAGGGAAAGGTGCACAGCAGGATGGGCAGAACATGACAAGGTAAAATCCTTCTCTTCGATGCCCAGTAAACTCTGAGAGTCAATGGGATGTGGATAATGTTCTGGGCATATCTCCTTGGCATCCCCAGGGGAAAAGGGAAGTCCCAAAGTCCCTGGCCAGACTCTAGGACCCAGTCACCTCCTTCACGATGGACCCAATGAAGCGGCGGCCCAGAACAATGGTGGTCACCATCAGCAAGTTGAAGTCGATCAGGTGGAAGTTCTGTCAGGGGGCAGAGGCCTGGGAGTCAAGCGGGCCCCTTGCCCATATAAGGGCTTTTCTCATACCCACAACCTCCCCATGACCAGTCCTTTCCACAGAGACTGTACCCACTCTCTGACCTTTATTGGCCTCCAGCTGAGTCAGGCCAGGAAATTACCTAGAGGAGTAGAACAGGACCCAGAGAAGGGTAGTGGGACAGTCCCTGGGGATAAGAGAGTGGTGTGTAAGCCCTCTTGTTCTTAAAACCCATGCCCTGTCCCTGTACCTTCTCTTCTGCACAGGGTTCTTTATACCCCTGAAACACTTGTGTATGTCTGTGGCTTATTTCTCTGACAGGATTTAAGATGACTCTGAGTGCCTTTTGGCAAAATCTGTGTCAGATTAATCTCTGTTACCCTTACAATGACCAGTGTGGTTCTAAGCACACTAGCAGTATTCAAGAATCAGTTTCCTGTTCCTTCTACAATCCTCAATGCTCAGCACTGGGCCAAGTGCACAGCGGTGCTTGGTAGGCTATGTTAAGCTGAAACCAAATGTCTGTCTGTCTCTATCTCTCTCACACACACAGATATACAGACACATACACACACACACACACACAGTGTGCCCTGGCTAGGCACCTACCAGGGAGGTATGGGAGGGTGGGTGAGAGGGTGGATACCACCACACTGTCTTGTAGATGTTGATGTAGTGAACGAAGAGGGCTATGAGCTGGCAGAAGAAAAGCTGTAACTCAAACAGAATGCTGGCCTGAACTGGCAGCTCGGGGATCTTGCAGTGTTGCAGAGGCACAACTGTCTGAGTGGCCAGAGGAGGGCTGGAGAGGCCTGTTCCAGAACTGCTCCTGGGGTGGGAAGGGAATAACATCAGGAAATGACCTAAGAACCTTACCAGGAAGGGATTCTGGGGCACAGGACTATGGGGTAAGAATAGAGAAAAGCAGCTTGTAACAGACAAAATCCTCCTACTCTTGACTGGCAGACAAAGAAGATGACAAAGTCTTTGCTATCCCTAATTTTATTCAGGTCATCCAACATCCCCCAGAAGGAAAATATTAGGTCCACTTTACAGATGAGGAAAAGGGGGCCCAGAGAGAAAAGGCAACTAGTCCAAGCCATCAGTAAATCAGAATTGTCCTTGGAATCCAGGTCTTTGAGCTTATTCTATGATGTCTACCACAGCTGTCAAATGACTACCTTCAATTGAGATCCCTCTGGGTCTTTTCTGATGCTTACTTCCATGTAAGCACAACCTGGCATCCAGAATATTACATGCTAGAATTTAGTCATCCCAGAATGAAGTTCACTCTGCCAAAGGGAGGGGCAAGAGGCAGAGAAGTGGCTTACCTAGTGCGAGAACGGACACTGGTCACTGATGCGCTAGAAGTGTGGCCCCCACCAGAGCCTCCTGAGGATCCTGGCTCACAGAGCGGATTTCGACAGTAAGATGTCCTGTTGGGACCTCTTCGTCCTCCTGTGGGTCTCAACATAAAGTAGATGCTCAAGCCAGGGAGTATATGTCAAGGATAATAGCAATGATACTGGCTACCAATTACCTGTTGTCTCATTTTATTAATTAATTTTGTCATTACCTCTTTTTTTTTTTTTTTTCTTGGAACTGGGGATTGAACCCAGAGGCACTTAGCCACTGAACTACATCCCTAACCCTTTTTATTTTGAGACAGGGTCTCGCTAAGTTGCTTAGGCTGGCTTTGAACTTGCACTTCTTCTGCCTCAGCCTCCAGAGCTGCTGGGATTATGGGCATGTGCCATTATGTCCAGCTTGCTGATACCTCTTGCACTTGGTGTATCCTCTGTCTGAAAAACTCTTCCCTGAATGCCATTTTTCATTTCTCATTCTTTTCTTTCTTTTTTTTTTTTCATTGCTGGGTGTTGAAACCAGAACTTCACACAAGTTAAGCACACACTCTACTACTGATCTACCTCCAGCCCTAGCAAATATTTTTGAAGTACCTGCCCCCATCATTCTCTATATTATTTCTATTTTTCCCTCACAATTCACTCTCTAAAATTATCTTATTCATTTGTTAACATATGTATATTGTCTGTCTCTTCCACTAACATAGAACATCAGTGAGGTCAGTAACTACATCTGTCTTTTTCACTGCTTTTTCTCCTATCCCTATCACAATACCCAGCAAGTATATGTTGATTGGCAAATAAGCCCAGAAAAAATCGGTTCTTCGTTCAGATTAGGAAGCTGAGTTTACACTGTGTCAGAGACTGGGTCTGAGTCCAGAGTTCTCAGCTCTGGTACACACTGGACCCCATTTGGATACAAGTTTCTGGAGGTTTACAATATTCCTCCAAGGTTCTAAGATTCAGTTCAATGGGCATCCAGGTGTCTCAAGGGCAGGACCCAAGGCTTGAGCTCAGGGTCAAGAATGTGTGCTCTGGGAGAATGTTGTGATTTTGGACCCAAAACTTGAATTCACAACCTATTTCCCTAGGCTTAGCAGTCTAGCTCAAGATCCCAGGCACCACCCAGCACAAAGCTCTTAAGCATCTAATCAAATTCATAACCTGTCCATATTTCTTAGGGCAACACAGCAGCCTCCATTCACACACACTCCATGCCCTAGCTCCTCTCTCAGATTTTACCAAAAAGTGCTTCTCTGGGAGCTCTGCCTTCAACAAGCCCTCAGAACCGAAGTTCACTATTAAATTTGGCTTGGAAAACCCCACACAAACAGCCTCACCCCAGAAGCTCTACCCACACCCTCTCCTGTCTGTAGAAGCTCTGCATCCTCTTAAAGCCCCTCAGTCCAGAAGCCCCGCCCCCACACAACTGTCAGCCCAGAGACCCCGCCCACAAGCCAATAAACGCACTCAGCCCAGAAACCCTGCTCTAGAATGGGCTTCCTAGTAATACAGGGTCTCCTTCCTGCTCCACCGCGCCCAGTATAAGCCCCTAGAGCCCAGAATGTTCACCTCCGCACAAGCACTTACAACCCAAAAAGCTCCGCCTTTAGCATAAAGCCACGCCCATCGCCGGACCCCGCCCCCATTTCTAGACCTGACGAACAGGTCCTCTTCAAAGCCCGAGCCCCCAAAGAGCGCTTCATTTTGGAAGCCCCGCCCACCACTCTAATGTCCCGCCCCCACAACAGAGGGCCCACCCCGGTAAACGACAGGAGGGGGCGGGGTCCCGTCTGCACCCGCATCCCCTCCCCCTCCCTTCGCCCGGATCCGGTCCGCGTGGGGCAGCAATTTTGCAGCTTGGTCACCCTGACCCCCACGCCCTCTAGTTCCCGGGCCGAGCCTGATCCGCTCTGCTCACCCATCTCCTCCCCCCGGCGCTCTCCGCTTCGCCGCCGCAGCTCCTGCGGGCAATATGTCGGAGAGGACGGCGGCCGGGAGAGGACTAACCGCCGCAGCCCAGTCCTGGGTATCAGCAGCGCGCTCTCGCCTCACTGCTAAATTTGCATACAAGGCGGGCTAGGCGATGGGAGCGCGCTTCTTAAAGGGCCACCCGAACAAAGGCGGTGCCTGAGCTCCCTTTGTCTCCTGGTTCCCTGCGCCCTTCCTGCATTAGCCGCTGAAGAGATAAAATAGGGAATGGAATTCACCTCCAGTTCTTCCCGTGTTTGCCTTCGTATCTTCAGACTCCAAGAAGAGACCAGAACAGCCTTTGTGCTCCTACTGGAGAGGATCTGTATCCATGAGCAGCCCACAGGCACTCAAACTCAAAGTGTCCCCAGTTGGACTTTCATCTTTCCCTTGGGCTTTGTTTCACTTTGGTCCACCCCAGCCAAAACCTGGGTGTAGTGGCGCTTGCCGCTAAGCCTAGCTACTGGGGAGGCTGAAGCAGGAAGATCGCAAGTTCTAAGCCTCTCTGGACCCTTTCTCAAAATAAACAAATAAAAAGGAGTTGGAAAGAAGTGTAGCTCAGTGTTACCACTCTGGATTTATTCCCCAGGACAAAAAACGCAGGAGTCATTTCCTCCTTTCCCTCTGCCCTCACATCCAATCTGACCTAGTCTTGCTGACCCTAAATTCTAATAATTTCTCATGTTTGACCCCCCCTCTCCATTCTCTGCCACCCACCACCTTAATCCAGATCCTGATTCTTAATTTGCCATTTCCAAGCCTTGAAATCCCATTTCTTGGTTTTTACAATGAGGTAGATAATATTCACCTTGTAGGTCTTCATGAGGAATAAATGAGATAACGCATGTACAACAGTCTGTTTTAATCAATGTTAACCATCATTGTTATATTTGGCAAGTACTTAACCCCGAGGATGAATTGGATAAATGAGCTGTTGCTATTAAGGGTTATTATGAGTTATTCCCTCAAAAGAAAAAGACTTATAGGGCTGAGGCTATAGCTCAGTAGTAGAGTGCCTGCCTTGCACATGTGAAGCACTGGGTTTGATCCTCAGCACCACATAAAACATAAATAAAGTTATTGTCTCCAACTACAACTAAAAAAATATTTTAAAAAATGAATAAGACTTATAAACAGTCTTAATCACCTTGTAGCTACATTTCTTATCACAGTACTTGGCACATGGTAGACATCAATATTAAACCAATTGAATGAATTATCTAATAGATATCTACAGAGCTTACGGTCAAGTGGGAAAATATGGATAAACAAAATTCTGTAGTATGTAAGAAGGGAATGATTGGCATGGAGGAAAAACAAGAGAGGATGGAAGTTTCCAGTTTAAGTAGGATGGGCAGAGTAGACTTCACTGAAGACACTGAGTTAGTCACACACAGAAACCATGAGAAAGGGAACATTCCAGGCAGAAGGAACCACCAGTGTAAGGGCCCTGGGGCACAAGTGTGCTTAGTGCATTTAAGAAATACCAAGATCATGCTGGGGGTGTAGCTCAGCGGTAAACTGCTTGCCTACCATGTTGAGGCACTGGGTTTGATTCTCAGCACCGCATATAAATAAATAAAACAAAGGTCCATTGACAACTTAAAAAGTATTAAAAAAAAAAAAAAAGATCATGCTGGGAATGGTTCCACATGCCTGTAACCCCAGTAAGTTGGGAAGCTGAGGAAAATTACAAGTTTGAGGCCACCCTCAGCAGCTTAGCAAGACCCTGATTTGAAAATGAGGACTGGAGCTATAGCTCAGAGATAGAGCATCCCTGGATTCAATCCCTTTTTACCAAAAAAATAATAGTAAGGTCAGTGTGGCTTTACTATGTAGAGTTGTGTGGCTTTTACTATGAATGAGATGGGGAGTCCTTGGAGGGTCTGAACAGACCCCCTCCCATGCTGGGGATTGAATCCAGAGCCTGTCAGGTAAGCACTCTACCACTGAGTAGTGTCTAAACTTCCCGCAGTGTCTAAACTTCCTAGGTTTTGTTTTATTTTTGAGACAGTCTTGGTCTGTTGCCCAGGCTGGTCTCAAACTCCTGGGCTCAACCAATCCTGCCTTAGCCTCCCAAATAGCTGGGACTATAGGCATGTACCACCATGCCCAGCTTCCATTTCAAAGAACCACTCTGCTCTGTGAAAAAAAACTTCAGGGGCACAAGGATGTAAGCAGAGAAATGAGACAGGAGGCTATAACATTGATCTTAGCAATGAGATTTTGATGCTTTGGACTACCTTGGGTAAGAAGATGAGACATGGTTGGATTTTGGATTTGAAGGTAAAGTCAACAGGACTTGACATCTTGGATGGGGGGGGGGGTACATTAGTCCTTACCTGGGGGCAGAAAGAAGTTGAGGCTCAGGGAGGAAAAATAAACATCCCTGGGTCACTAAGCAGAGTAGAATCCAGTACTGATATTTTTCTTTCTTTCTCACTCCCCCACTCCATTATTTACTTATATGCATATGCAGTGCTGAGAATCTAACCCAATGCCTCACACGTGCTAAGCAAGTGCACTACCGCTGAGCCCCAGCACAAGTCCTTAGTCATTTTTATTTTTTTTTGAGAGGGTCCTACAAGTTGCTGAGACTGACCTCCAATTTGCAGTCCTCCTGCCTCAGTCTCCCAAATAGCTGAGATTACAAGTGCATACCATCATGCCCAGCTGAGATTTTTTTCAAAGAAATTCTGAAAAAAAAAAAAAATGGAAAAAAATTCTGATAGAATTGGCCTCATTAGAGGGTGCTAAATCTAAAATATATCCAATTTCAAACCCTGAGAGCCTAACACAAACTGGCACATAAAGGGCATTCAATTTGTATGAGGTTTGCTACATGAAAGTAGTGGCAAATCAGCTCTTGAAAGGAATCCTAGGGCTGGGGTTGTGGCTCAGCAGTAGAGCGCTTGCCTCGCACGTGCGAGACCCTGGGTTCAATCCTCAGCACCACATACAAAAAATAAATAAGTGAAATACAGGTGTTTTGTTCAACTACAACTAACAAAAAATTTTTTAAAGGAAACCTAATTAGTAAAAAAAAAAAAAAATGATTTCAGGAATATTCTACAGAAAACCAAAGCCAGACCATTCTTAGCAATACATTTTAATTCATCAGGTCAATATTTCTTAGCAACTACTACATCCTGGGCACTGGCGATACAGAGGTAAATGAGTGGCAGTTTGCCACTCATTAGTGGGGAGACAGAATAATTGATATATTAGGCAGTATGTACCAAGTTCAGAGGCAGACAGAGGGTGATTTAACTCTGATGGGAGGGAGTGAAGATTTCATGAGATGACATCAGTTTCCGAGATGTGTTTGCTTGTTGTGCTCCTATCAGGAAGCAATGGCCTGCATCTGGTAATTGCCTATGGGGTTGGTGGTAGGGAAATGTGTTACTGTGAATCTGTTACATGGAAGGTGTTGGGGTTGTGCATAGTAAATACTAATGTTTGCTAATGCCCAGCATCCATTTCTCCTTCTTCTGGTAAGAAAACCAATTTTCTCTTGGTGAACTACCTTTCCTTACTCAGTCCATTTGTGGTTTGGTGAGATTGCCTTACCTTGCAGTTCCAGTGGGCAGATGACCCTGAATTGGCAAATCATAGCATTCCAATATTCCTGCCACCCCAAGCTAGTGACTGATGACGTTGGGGGAAGTGTCAGGCTAAAAGACATACAATCCCAGGATCTATAATTAAACTATTGGGGGAAAATTTTTTATTCCCTCCTGGGATGGGTAAGCAAATATGATATAAACTTGGAGCTCTTGGTGGCTACCTTGCCACTTTTGGGGAAGAACTTAGCTGACAAGGAAACATATCAAGAAATCACCATCTAGGCTGGAGATACAGCTCGCCCTGCTTGCACAAAGCCCTGGGTTCAATCCCCAGCACCATAAAAAATAAATAAATAATAAAAAATTTTTAAAAATCACATTCTGGCCAGGGCGCAATAGTGCATGCCTATAATCACATCAACTCAGGAGACTGGGGCAAGAGGAAGGCAAGGACTAGGCTAGCCTGGACAATACAGTCAAGAAAATAGAGCTGGGGCTGTAGCTCAGTGAGAGTGTCCCTGTGCTCAATCTTCAGTACTGCAACCCACTCACCCTTGGAAAAACAAACAAACAAACAAACAAAAATGAAAACAATATATTGTGAGGCTGGAGATGTGGCTCAGTAGTGGAATGCTAGCCTAGCATGAGGCCCTGGGTTCAATCCCCAGCATTGCCTCACTCCCCCCAAATAATCACTTTCTAAGGGCATCATTTAAACTTCTGGATCCAACCAAACCTGAAGGCTTATTGGACTTTCCTGTCACAAAAAGTAACAGAAACAAGTTTGGTTACCTGATAACTACAACTGAAATAATTAAATATACTAATCCTCGTATCTACCAGAAACATCTAGAGATTTGATCTTTTCATATCTGCCTCCTATAGAGTCCCTAGAAAAAATAATCATATGATGGCAGGATATTGGTTAGCCTCTTGTCCTCCAGCTCTGTAACTACATCTCTGCTGCTTTGTGACCTTAAAGCCCTCATATCCCCTCTCTGAGCCTCTATTTCCTGAGTAACTTGTTCTCTATTGGCTCTCCCAGGAGTCTTTGAGGAAATGCCACTGGCTCCAGGGCAATCCTGTGTCCTTTTCCTTGGTCATGTTATTCTGGGGCCAAGGCACAAAGCTGGCTAGTCTGTCCACTAGATAGTGATTTTCAACCTGGACTATGCAGACAGCTGGTGGTAGATAGAGGAGATGCTAAAACCACAGGATAAAACAACACAGCTTTCTGGAAGCAGTTTTGTCCAATGGAAAAGGCATTTTCAGTATTAAAATGTAGTTGTTGGGGGCTGGAGTTGTGGCTCAGTGGTCGAGTGTTTGCCTTTCATGTATGAGGTACAGGGTTCGATTTTCAGCACCGTATGTAAATAAATAAAGGTATATCAACAACTAAAAATATATTTTTAAAAATGTAGTTATTAGGCTGGGGTTGTGGTTCAGTGGTAAAGCACTTGCCTAGCATGTGTGAGGCACTGGGTTTAATCCTCAGCACTACATAAAAACTAAATGAACAAAACAAAGATATTATGTCCATCTACAACTAAAAATATTTCTTAAAACTCTAGTTATTAAGAACATCTTATCTGGAGCCAGATTTATATGGAGTCAAATCGCAGCCTCACCACCTATTGGCTGTACGACTTTAGGAAGTTACTTAACTTCCCTATGCCTGTTTTCTCAAAATAAAGTGAGGATGGAGTTATTTTCTACACCGTTTGCAATTATGACGAGGATCAAGTTAGTCTGTTTAAAGTGTATAGAACAGTACCTGGTGCCTAGTAAGTGCTACTTAAATATTAGTTATTATCAAATCATGTATTATATATGATTGAAGGCTTTGGATAATGTTACCTGCAGTTCTATCCCAGACTGTCAGGGATTTGCTCTCTCACTTTCTCATGCCAGTAAGAATACTTACATCTCATTTTCAATATAGAAACCTACAAGAAATTCTAGACATCTTCATGTTCTTTCAAATTCTTGGGTCATCATTTTCACTCCATGCATACATTAGTCCTCCCATATAACCTTCCACCTCAGGGCCACCTACTCACCAACCAGTACTCACCTAAATATCCCCTGTATGAAAACAATAAACCATAGGGTTTTGATAGCTAACGTACTTGCAAGTGTGGAGGTAATGAAGATAAAGCATGAACAAAGGTGCAAGGTGGGCTATGTTCCAGGAATGAGTTCATCTTCCCTTAAAAAAACTGAAGATGAGGTTGAAAAAATAGGTTCAGTTCAGATCACTTGAGGATCTTGAATGCTATATAGGTAGTAAGGAACTTGGATTTACATTCCAAACAGACTTACTTTATAATCTGTTTCATCTGTAAAATTCTGATAATTCCTCTTCATTGTTGTGAGAATTACTGATGGAGATAAGTACATGGGAGAGAAATCCTGTATGAGAAACAGTGACCCATCAGGAGGTGGAGAGGATTTTTTTTTTTACATTTATTTATTTATCTATCTATCTATCTTTAGAGCAAACCATCCCACTTCTAAGGATGGCCTGAAATTCAGTCTCACATTAGTATTTTATTCTCCTGCAAGGCACATCTTAACCACCAGAGAGCGCCCAATACAAAGAAACCAGAGCATTCAGTTCACAGAGCACAGGAAATTAAGCTGGGCATCTTTGGGCAGGACATGAGAATCTTGGAGCTCCTCAATGGTAGGGGTGAGGCATGCTGCACAACCTAGAGTTTGGTCATATAAGATAAGGGGGGCTGGGGTTGTGGCTCAGCGGTAGAGCGCTCGCCTAGCACGTGTGAGGCCCTGGGTTCAATCCTCAGCACCACATAAAAATAAATAAATATTGTCTCCCACTACAACTAAAAATAAATAAATAAATCTCTAGAGGACTAGGGATGTATCTTAGTGGTACAGTGCTTGCCTGACACGCATGAGGCCCTGGGTTCGACTCCTACCACCACACACACACACAAATGGTTCAGTAAGACTAATCAACCATTCTTAAAGAAGAAAAAAAACAATCTAGGAAGGTGGAAGAGTAGGGAAAGGAACCAGGTTATTTGGGAGCTTGCCTCCATCAACATCAAGACCCATCAACTCTGCCTCCAAGCCACTAGATGGAATTTCTTGGAATACTGTCAGGCCAGCTAGTTTAGCTAGACCTGGGAAACTAGATGGGACTGCAGTGTGAGGGAAGGGGAAAGGAAGAGTGAGAGTCTTTAAGAGTGGTATCTACGTGGCATCAGACCTTAGCCTCTAGGTCCATCAGAAAAGATGCTGTGATCTAGTTCCTTCAGGATATTTTCAAATCCTTTTTTACCTTGTCTTTCCACTTATCTGCATAAAGACAAGAAGGGACTTTTTTTTCTATTATAAGTGTCAAAATACAGGCCTAAAGAAATATGAACAATTTACCAAAGATCACAGCACAGTTGGGTCTGTGTTCAGTAAGAACAGCTTGAGGGGGCCCAAGTAAGGAAAGGTAGGCAAAACAGCCTTCAGAGTGGTAAGCACTCGCTCCTGGCCAGGCCTCATACAGGCCCCTTCTAGGTTCAACTCTGCTTCTAGACTCCAGGCTGCAGGCCCCACCTCCACACTTCCACCACCCCCTGAGAGCCCATCACCCTGGCAACAGCCAGAGAAAGGTCTTTCTAAAATATTTATGGCTCAGAACAATCCAGAGGTTAGGGGAAGGTTGATGTCATCCTTCTCCACTTGCAGAGGTGACCCACATGTAGGGTCACCAATTCAGAGTACTTAAAGGAAGATCCCTAGGGACTAAATGGGAGGAGGGTAGAGGGTGTGTGCTACAGGTGATAGGACTGCCAATACCTACTGGGCAGGAATAGAGCAGGAAGGATGTGTTGAGCAGTGTTATGTTTAGACCCCACGCTAAGCATTTCAAACACACTTCATTTGCTTCTCAGACCTCCTTAAGTAGAAAGGGATTGTTATCCTACTTTTAAGGAGTAAACAGGCCTGAAAAATACAGGGATTCGGGGTCTAGATCTATTTTGCCCTGTAAGCTTTCCAGTAAAACTTCAAATAAAAATCCTACACCTAAGGGTGGAGGGGTATGCCTGCCGAGGGTCCTCACCAAATGCAGACTCCTCAACGACCCACTATCTGTAACTAGGATGCCATCCGGCTCCCTCCCCACTGCAACTCCTCCCTTGTCTGGTGAACTGAAAGGACTATGGCCACAAAGTAAGGTCTAAGAGACTAAGAAGCTAAGGAAAGTACAGCCTCAGCGGCCAGCCTTGGACTGAGAATCACCAATGCAGAGTGACAAATTTTTTCATCTAGGACTTTCCTAGTTTTAGCTCTGAAAGTCCCATATCTCAGAAACCTGACAGTTTCAAAGCACTTGTAGCTGTCTGATGAAGCTTTTTCTAACCTTAGCCAAGTTATTTATTCTTTTTAAGCCTCAATTCCCTCACGTGTAAAATAAACATAATGGATTGGAGGATTAAATGAAACAGTGCATACAAATGCTTGACATAGCTGGGCATGGTGGTATTGACCTGTAATATCAGCAACTTGGGAGGCTGAGTCAGGAGGATCACAAATTCCAGGCCAACCTCAGCAACTCAGTAAGGACCTAAGCAACTTAATAAAAACTTTTTTCTATTTTTTTTTTAAAGAGAGAGAGAGAATTTTAATATTTATTTATTTTTTTTTAGTTTTCGGCGGACACAACATCTTTGTTTGTATGTGGTGCTGAGGATCGAACCCGGGCCGCACGCATGCCAGGCGAGGGCTCTACTGCTTGAGCCACATCCCCAGCCCAAAACTTTTTTCAAAAAAAAAAGGCTGGGGATGTGCCTCAGTCGTAAAGTACCCCTGGATTAAATCTTTGGTACCCCCCAAAAGGTATAATTAGCTACTATTTATAGTAATCAACAATGAAGACACGCAGGTTCAGATGTTCAACAGCTTGTCCAACGTAAATCAACTGACTTCAAGGTCCCTTTCCACTACACCTGCTAAAAATGAATCTAAGCTCATTAAAATATCCTGACATAGTTAAAATGCAGACAGTCTTCCTCCTTAAACCCAGTCCTAGCTCTTGGTTCCTTTGTTAGGATAAATAACCTGAAGGTCTTAGGGAAGAGTGCAGCACTGGAGGTCCCTAATCTCTCAAGAAGCTCTGTAAATCTCAGCTAGGCCTAGGACCCAGGAAATCAGAAGCCTTTCAAAAGCGGACTTCCTCATCCTTCAAGAGAAAATGTTAAGGCAAACCATTTGGCCCAGTATAGCTCTAGAAGGGGGGCTTAGGCCCTTTCCCAAAGCTAAGAGAAGCTACCAGAATGGGACCATTTATCACTTGACCAAACCTTTATTGAGCTCCTCAGGGGCAAATACTGGTTGGAAAATAGAATACAGATGTAAAGTAGAAAAGCCCTACCTTTCAAGAGCTTTTTTGAACAAGTAATCAACAATAAGAGAAAAACAGGCTCAGCAAGTAATTAACCCAAAGTAAATGAACCTCTGCATTTGGTTTTCCCTTAGCCCATTACTGAGGAGATGAGGATTACTCTCTGGAAGTATCCAAGGGCTCTGATGCTGACAGCCACCAAAGAATTTCTGTATGGTGTGAGGAATAGGAAGTGAAAGTAGGGTGTTTCAGTCAGTTCTGTGACAGATTAAGGGGAAGCAGACTGGAAATGGCATAGTGGGAGGTGCCAGTCTACTGATCTGGAGGGCCATGCTAGGGACACATTGTTAGTTCCACTCTTTTAAAGTCTTGAGTAGGCTGTTAATATCACAGAGAACTGTTAATATCACAGTCCCCTACTGCCCTGAGGATTCCATTCTGAGTCTAAGGACTCTTAAAAGGATGATCCTGGCTGGTTTTTCTGTGGTTAATTCAGACAGATCAAGAGGTGGGGTGTGACAGAACTGTTGATCTCCTCTCCATGGTTTCTCTGTGCTCAGCAAATGCCCCAGGCCAGCCTTTAAACAACAGGTAGTTCTCTCCTGGTTACTGGAGTTCTCTGACAGCTGCAAAGAAACAAAGTGGAAATTAAGAAACATGATGCTGCCTTATCAAGGGGTTTCCCAGCCTCCCATCCGGCTAGGCCGCCTTCCTTCAGTCCCCCCATCCCATAGTTCAACTCTAGGTGTTTCCTTCAGTACACAGATTTCTAGGTACGCAGATGAATGGAAAAACAGCAATCCATAGCCTATTAGCTGTCTCTTTACTCTTAGGTAATAAAAATGGAGTCCCACACTCTATACCTCCCATCCTTGGCCATGCCTGAGTAGAGTGACCCAGGAAGGCCTTAACTATAGAAGAGACACATCCTAAGCCTGAGGCACAGGAAAGGGGTCTCTGATCTCATACTAAAGCCTATAGCAGTGCTTCTCCTTTTTAAAAAGACATTTATCCCCCCCCCACCCCAGTCAGTAACCCGGAACCTTAATTTTCAATATTATCCTATTACAAGACTTCCTCCCAACCCTCCAGTGCTGAGATTGAACCCAGGACCTGACACATAAATACTGGGGACTGAACTCAGGGCACCACTGAGTTACACCTCCAGTCCTACCTACAGGCCTTTCTCATTTTGTTGCCCTCACCTAATAAGGTTTCCTATAGAGATGTATTATCAGCAAGTGAAGTTTAAAATCAGAAATCTGAGCCAGAGGTATGGCTCAGCAGTAAAGCACTGGCTTATCTTGCTGGCGACCCTAGATTTGATCGCCAGCACCGCACACAAAAATAATTATTAATTAATAATAAAATCAAAACAGAAATCTAGAGTTGGGGATAGCTCAGGTGGTAGAGTGCTTGCCTTGCATGCACAAGGCCCTGGGTTCAATCCCTAGCACCACAAAAACCAACCAACCAAACAAAACCCAGAAATCTAATGTTATTCTCCACCAGTCACTAATTTAATGGTCTTCGGTGATCCCCTCAGAATAAGGTATAGTTTTCTACTTCACCTTAAACCTGCTGCAGTTTACCCTCTGCTTAGATAATGTGCTCCATGTCCTTTCCCCAAACCAAGCCCTCTGCCTAGCTAAAAGCCTTCCTTTTGTATCAGTTTAAACACTATTTGCCCAAGGAAAACCCTAGTTAAGTTGTATACCCTCAAAGCATCCTATCCTTTTCTTTTTAGAACTTGTCATAATCAAAATTAGCTATGTAACTAATGAGTTATCTGTTTAGCGTCTGTCTCCCCAAATATTCTGTTAAGCCAGGACCATTTTATGTTGTTTACACTCCACCAAATCTCCAGAGCCTAGCACACAGTAGGTGTAATAGTCAATATATTTTAAAAAATAAATAGGACTGGGGATATGGCTCAAGCGGTAACGCGCTCACCTGGCATGCGCAGGGCGCTGGGTTTGATCCTCAGCACCACATTTAAAAAACAAGTAAATAAATAAAGATGTTGCGTCCACCAAAAACTAAAAAATAAATATTAAAAAAATAATAAAATAAATAAATAAAAGAACAAAAGTGACCATTTGTACTGATTTCTGGAGACAAGTTTATGAAGAATTCTATCAGAACACAAGGTATTTCTTTTTCCTTTCTTTTGGCTGTGCTAGGTCTATCACTGAGCTACACCCTCAGGCTTTCTTTCTTTTTCAAAGGCAGATGAAGAATTTGTTTCCCACATTCCACCACAAAAAGCTGAGATGGGGAGCACCCACCTCTAAAGCTGCTGGAGTCATAAGACACCAGAGAAGAATTACCCTGAGTCAATCTGTTCCCAAACTCTTCTATCTCAAGTTCTTATCCAATACCGTGCATGGTACCTGGTGGAAAGTGATTGGCTGCCCTGAACTAGACCAAGCCAGGCTCCAGAGGCAGACAAGGGAAAAGCCCTTCTTCACATCTTAATGTAGATTAAGATCAGAAATAGTAGCCAGGAGCTGGGGATGTGGCTCAAGCGGTAGTGCGCTCGCCTGGCATGCGTGCGGCCCGGGTTCGATCCTCAGCACCACATACAAACAAAGATGTTATGTCTGCCGAAAACTGAAAAATAAATATTAAAAAATTCTCTCAATAAAAAAAGAAAGAAATAGTAGCCAAATTTCTGGACATGTGTGCTATTTAGCTGATTAATTTGGGCTGATACCCTGGTTAGCCTCACACTATCTAGAAACATCAAGTTTTTTTTTCCAGGAGTCCAACTGCCCCTCCTTGAAGCATGAATCTGCCTATATCTAGGTGGGGAAGGCACAGGACTAGCCTGTGCCCCTGCCTAAAATGCACCCAAAACCAATCAGCACAGTATGGGAATGTGGACACTCACTGCTCAGCAGATCTAGCATCTTTGGTCAAGGAGTGCCGAGAAACTGAGGCTCAACCATATGCCTATGAAATTCAATTCTTTTCCAGATACAAGTCTCCTTTCAGAGGAGAGATGGTTAGGTGAATACTAAATGAGAATGTTCACTCGGCACCGAAGTCCCAGAACAAATGATAAAGAGTAGAGGACTCAGGGCTGGGGATGTGGCTCAAGCGGTAGCGCGCTCGCCTGGCATGTGTGCGGCCCGGGTTCGATCCTCAGCACCACATACAAACAAAGATGCTGTGTCCGCCGAAAACTAGAAAATAAATATTAAAAAAAAAAAAAAAAAAGAGTAGAGGACTCCAGCTCAGGGCTGGAAAATTGATTCCAGGTGTCAGTGAACATTTCTGCTCTGTATTCCCCCAACAAAAGGATTTAGTCTGTAGCTTGAGTGTAGCCTTCTTGGGAGCTCAGGGCAGCAATCAGGCCAAAGTAAGACTACAGTGCAATGCCCACCATAAGGCCTTTATTTCTAAGGGGCTTAGAAGAGACAGGCCTATTTCCTAGGGCAGGAAACAAAAGAGGGGGTAGTTAGGCAGTTTGGTGTACTTTTTTCCCCTCCCCCTAACAGCTAGCTATCTCAGACAGCGGTTTCCAGCCTGTCTGTTCAATGCTATTAAATATTCATCAAATGTATGCTAGCTTTAAACATGCAATGACTATTAATCTGAAGAACAGGTAGTACGTGTGGATCTACAAAGACAGAAGGGGAAGACTCACAAGGATTAATCTTTTACCTTCAGGAATCTGGAAAACAAGTCAGGGGCACCCATCCTATACATATACACCAATATCAGGAACTACTTTCAGTGTAAGCTTATCTTCTGGCTACTCTAGTTACAGAGGAGACTAGAAGGCAGCAAAACAGGAGTGGGAAGACTTGGGTCTGAACTCCAACTTTCTGACACATAAGTTTCCAACTCTACATACCAGGTTTAATCCTCACCTCTTAGTGTTATTTTAAAAAATTAAATGAGATGCTGTATATGATATCCCTAGCACAGAGTCAGCACAGAATTTAAGGCTTAAAATACAGGCAGAGACCTCATCCATTCATGACTTGAAGAGAACGGTAATGTACCAAAGCTTTCTTCTATCAGTGGGTCAGAACCCTGAATATTGGTATCTGATTCACAGGTTGAGTGAAAGGTATAGGATGTGAGGAGACTCCATTAACAAATGGCAAAACCCTAATATCTCGTCCTCAAATAGCCCAATACCTGGATGGAGAGAGGATTCTGTCTTGAGAAAGGCAGGAACCAAAGACCTTCAGGCAAGAGGGAGGCAGGAGGAAGTCAAGGGAGATGATTCCCTTTACCCTACCACAAAGGAATGATGCCATTAAAGTGGCAGAAAGCTTCTCTTTTACTTCTATTTCCTACCTTGCTGGCACAATGACAGAGATGTAGTTCAAGCCCCTCCTTATATTTCTTTCTTTCTTTTTTTAAAGAGAGAGAGAATTTTTTTTTTAATATTTATTTTTTAGTGGACACAACATCTTTTGTTTGTATGTGGTGCTGAGGATCGAACCCGGGCCGCACGCATGCCAGGCAAGCGTGCTACCGCTTGAGCCACGTCCCCAGCCCCCCCTCCTTATATTTCTTAAGGCGTGAAACAGTTCCCTAAACTTCAGCTTTACAAAAGCAACACTGGGGTTGTGGCTCAGCAGCAGAGCGCTCGCCTAGTATGAGCAAGGCCCTGGATTTGATCCTCAGCACCACATAAAAATAAATAAATAAAATAAAGGTATATTAAAAAAAAAAAACACAATACTAACCTATTTTTCTAGCCTATACATATAGCTAGTATTTATTACATGCTTACTACATGTTATGCTAAATGTTAGTTTCATTAGCTCACTCAATCTTTACAACTGTACTGTTTCGTAAATGGTATCTACATTTTATAGATAATAAAACAGATACTTACGGAGGCTAACACACATAAGATCCTCAAAACTAGCTTTGGAGGAGGTAGAACTTAAAATTTGTCTATTTAAAGCCATAATAAAATGGTATGGTATTTGTTTCAGTGTGGCAAATTCTTAATTATCAGGGCTGAGGATATAGCTCAGTTGGTAGAGTGCTTGCCTTGCATGCACAAGGCCCTGAGTTCAATCCTCAGCACCACAAAAAAAAATCTTAATTATCCTTTAAGATGGAACTTAAATGTTACTCTTTTTCTTTCCTTTTTTGGTACTTAGGATTGAATACAGAGGCGCTTTACCACAGAGCCACATCCCTGTCCTTTCAGAGACAGGGTTTCACTAAGCTGCTAAGGTTGGCTTTGAATGTGTAATCCTCCTGCCTCAGCCTCCTGAGCTGCTGGGATTACAGGTGTGCACCACTGCACTTGGCTGTCACCTTCTTTCTCTGGCATTCCCTAAGCCTGTCTCCTACAGGTCTCTGGTATTCAGTGCAGCAGCAGAACACCATCATCTTCTACTGTAACAATGGAGAATTTTCTCCCATTAAACTGTTTCTTGAGGATAAGGACTACAAATTGGATGCAGAAATGTGACTCAGCATAGCCAGCATAAGGCCTAAGTGGTCTCAGCAAATGTTCACTGTAATAATATTCCTGCATAGGAAGTCTTCTTCCAGGACACAGAATGACTAAAAATGTTCCCTAAGACAGTTTTGGCTTGGCAGTTGGAACTTCTAAATTCCATTACATGGTTGAAATTGATCACAGAACCCAAAATCAGACTGCCTGAAAATGAATCTCAGTTCTGCTATATAACAGCTATGTGGTCTTTGATAATTAACTTTTTTAGACCTCAGTTTCATTATGTATAAAAAATAGAATAATATCTACTTCACTGGTAGAGAAAATAAATAAACATTAGAATTGACAAAATGTAATATAGTAACTAAGACTTTTTTTCCAGGATGCATCTCACATTTGCTGTGAAAAGAAATCATGTCAGTTTAATTGAAAGTGTTTTTCCTTTGCAGCACTTAATGATTCATCTCAAAACAAATATCCTTTACAGTTAATGAAATAAGGTATTATTTTATAGAAGCAGCATGCTTTCAGAACACAGAATGAACTCTGGTATACAGAGAATGGTATACAGTAATATTAATATGCTCCTCTCCCAATTTGCTATGCAACCAATGTAAATTACTGAATCTCTCTAGAATCATCTGCCTCACTTGTAAAAGGGACACACACAGTAGGCATTCAAACCAAGTTCTCTTTTCCCTTAGCCAGGCAAAGTTACCTATTTTCCCTTTCTTACATTCCCCTTCTTTTAAATGAGGTAAAGATCAGCAAATGGGACAGACTGAAAAGTAGTAAAATGAAGAAAAAAATTTAAATTACTTACTACTAGCACAGATAGCAAACAGTAGCCTCTGTATGTTCACACAAAGAACAGTATATCAAAAGAAGGAGCTCATTGCTGCCTTATGCATTCTAACCAAGAAATGATCTTTGGGCAAAGCCTTGGAGGACACAGAACTTCAAAATCATGAGTCAAGCCAGGTGCATGCCTGTAATTCTAGCTTCTAAGGAGGCCAAAGCATGAGGATTTCAAACTACAAACCAGCCTGGGCAACTTGGAGACCCTCAGTCTCAAAACAAAAAGGGATGGGGATGTAATTCAGTGGCAGAGGGCTTGCCTAGCAAATGCAGCGCAGGGCCCCGGATTCAATCAAACAAACCTGAGCCAAACATCCACCACCACCTCTATCCCCATCCCCCTTCTGCCCCTGGTTCAGGAGCATTCTGCATAAGCATAGACAAGAGGCCAGCTGGGTCCCAAATCAAAGGCTGTTATTCCTGAAACAAAAAACAATCTAGAGTCTATTCCATCACTGGTAGCCAAAAAGCCCTAAAAGTTGCAGATGCACTTCATTCTTAGCCTGAGGCAGAGGATGGCAACTGGGGGGAAAGAAAACAAAAGTGGAAAAACTCTGAGGCTATTTGATAACTGCTTTATCCCTAGGTAAGGAAAGATGAGAGTGTTCCTTCAGCATTAAGTGTCATTGCTATGAGTCTGCAGGCTCTATGGAAACAGGGTGAGTGAGGGTTGATAGTGGGAGATAGATATGCTGGAGCTAAGTTTCTGAGCTTCTAGAACTACATGTGGCCATGCATAATACTAGAACAGTTTCATTCCCACTTTTAACAGCCTACAGTATAATGCACAGGACATGCTTTGCAGTCACCCATACAGGGATCAAATCTCAGCTCTACCACTCATAGCCAGTCTCATAGTGATGCCAAAGCTAGCCAATCAGCTAATATTTATTATTTAGTAGCTATCATGTGTCAGAAATTGTATTAGTCAACCATTTTTAGTAGTACCTACTTCAAAAGGCAGATCTACAGATGTCTTGTGCTTTTAATTGGGGGTGGGTGGGGTGTTGGGGCGAGTTTACTGGAAATTGAACCCAGCCCTTAAAAAAAAAAAAATTATATTTGGAGACAGGGTCCAATTAAGTTCCTGAGGCTGACCTCAAATTTCCAATTCTCTTGCTCCAACCTACTGGGATTATAAGCATGTGCTACCATACCAAACTAGACCCATAGGTCTAAGGTCAACTGGTAATTTTGTTTTTTGTTTATTCACTCCTGAGGACTGAAATAGGGGCACCTTGCCACTGAACTACATTCACAACCCTTTTTATTTTTTGAGACAGAGTCCTGTTTAGTTGCCCAGACTCATCATGGATTTGTAATTTTCCTGCCTCATCCTTCTGAGTTGCTGGAATTATATGCGTATGCCACTATGTCCAGCTTGGTCAATTGATTTCATTTATTTATTGATACTAGGGATTGAACCTAGGGGAACTTAACCACTGAGCACATCCTTAGCCCTTTTTGAGACAGCCTTGCTAAGTTGCTTAGGGCCTCGATAAATTGCTGAGACTGTCCTTGAATTTTCGATTATCTTGCCTCAGACTGCTGAGCTGCTAGGATAACAGGTGTATGCCACTGCACCAGCTGATCACCGATTTTTGACAAGGACATCCATTTAATGTTGGAAGATTAATTTTTAAAAATATTTATTTTTTAGTTGGACACAGTATCTTTTATTTATTTATTTTTATGTGGTGCTGAAGATAGAACCCAGGGCCTTGAATATGCTAGGCGAGCGTTCAACTGCTGAGCCACAACCCCAGCCCCAAGACTAATTTTTTCAACATCCAGATATTCACAACAGAAGAATCTGAACCCCCACCAAAGAAAAACGGCAACAATAAGAAACCTTTACAATTCAATCATAAATAAAACAGACAAGGGCTAGGATTGTAGCTCAGTGATAGAACACTTGCCTAACATGTAAGGCACTGCATTCAATTCTCAGCACCATATATAAAGGTCCACTGACAACTTTAAAAAATAGAAATTTATTTAAAAAAATAAAAATAAAACAGACAAATAATCTAATTTAACAGCAAAGGATTTTTTTTGGGGGGAAGGGAACTTTACCGAGTCGTCCCCCCACCCCCCACTTTTGAAATAGGATCTTTTTAAATTGCTCAGGCTGGCCTCAACTTGTCATCCTTCTGCCTCAGCCTTCTGAGTCACTGGGATTACAGATAAGCTGGCAAAAGTAGGTAAAGGATTTAAAGACATTTCTCCAAAGACAAATAACTGGCCAACAAGTACATGAAAAGATGTCCAATGATAGTAATTAGGAAAATGCAAATCCAAACCACAATGAGATGCCACTCCATATCCACTTTGATGACTATAATAAAATGGAAATTAAAAAATGCTAGTGAAGATATGGGGAAATTAGAACCCTCATGCATTGCTGGTGGGAATGATGGAGACTTTGTGAATAATAGTTTGACCATTTCCTCAAAAATTTAACATAAACCAGGCATGTTGGCATACACCTATAATCCCAGCAACTCAGGAGGCTGAGGTAGGAGGATCGAAAGTTTACAGCCAGCCTGGGCAACTTAGTGACACCCTGTCTCAAAATAAAAAACAGGGTTAGGGATGTGTAGCTCAGTGGTAGAATGTTCCTGGAATCAATTTTAAAAATTGAGCAAACTTCTAATACTCGGAGTTGTCTGCCTCAAATGAAAGGGACTGCTTATGTTGTTATTTGTTTGCAGTGCCAGGGATCAAACCCAGGACTGGATAGGCAAGTGCTCTAACACTAAGCAACACTCCCAACCCCTGAAATAGATTGCTTTTGAAAGCAGTGTTTCTTATGACTTTGAAATACTGATATGTAGATGAAACTTGAAAACATATGAAAAGTGAAAGTCAACCAGAAAGGGCACATCTACACAATTCCATTTATATGAAATGTCTAGAATTGGCAAATTCATAGAAAGATTACTCAGGGGTTGGAGAGAGTGAGTAAATATTAGTAGGTATCATACTTTCTTTTTGGGATAACAGAAATATTCTGGGAAAAAAAATCACTTTTAAATTTCACGTTATATGGCTTTTTTCCCCCCTTCCTTATAGTGTTAATAGAGTAGCATTTATTCCTGCAAGATGAGCTGGGACCCATAGAGGTTGCCTATGATGTATGAATTTCATCTCAATTAGAAAAGAAAACCTTTACTAAACTGTTTAGCACATGCCTGTAATGCCAGCAGTTCAGGAGGCTGAGGGAGAACAATCACAGATTCAAAGCCAGCCTCAGCAATTCAATAAGACTGTAATCAACCTAGTAAGACCCTGTCTTAAAATAAAAACTAAAAATTCAAAAATAAAAAGGAAGGGGGGTGGCCTGGGGATGTGGCTCAGTGGTTAAGTGCCCTTGGGCTTAATCCTGGGTACCAAAAAGAAAAGATCAATACCTTGTTTTTTAATTTACTTTTATGTGGTGCTGAGGATCAAACCCAGGGACTTATACATCCTATGCAAGTGCTCAACCTCAGCCCCTTAATGACTTTTTTTTCTGATGATAAAGAGTCAGAGAAGTTAGGGATTTGTTTTTGTCTAAGGTGACAAAGGCTAAGACCAGGCAGCACCAAGACAAGTACTCAATCTTGCTTGGCTGCAAAGCTTACAGAACTGTAATAAAGTTCACAGGTAGTGAGTACCAGAAAGTTATAGAAAACACTTGGATTAACTAAGATACACACAGGAAAGACAGATCACCAGCAAACCTGATTCTGCCTTTTCTATTACAAAGCTTGAAAATGAAACAGAAGTTTCCCCAAACTTTTAATCCATTTCTCTTGCTGATGCTGCTTTTTTCCCTACAGTGCTGGGGATCAAACCCAGGGCCTCGCCATGTCACACAAGCCGGAGGAAAAGGAGCTGGAGATACTGGTCAGAGGATACAAAGTAGCAGGTATGAACAAGTCTAGACATCTGACAACATGAGGACTTAATTATTACTTATTTTGCAGATGGAATTCACACTAAATAAGACTTAAGCTACTCTTGCCACAAAAACTATGTAAGATGATGATAATTTGCTTCACTATAAGTTTTTAATAATCTATATATATCCCATATCATGCTCAATAAATATACACAAATAAAATTTATTTATAAAAAAGTCTACCCTGCAGGCTAAGGTTGTGGCTCAGTGGTAGAGTGCCTGCCTAGCACAGGTGAGGCACTGGGTTCGATACTGAGCACCACATAAGAAAATAAAGTTTTATATATATGAATAAAGTTTTATATATGTGTGTGAATATATGAGATAAATAAATAAATATTGGGGGGGAGGAAAGAAAGTCTACCCTAGGAAGAGTTGAAACTAAATCCTTTTAACTAAGGGATTTCCTCCCCTAAATTTCCTAGCCATTAGTGTGACCAACATCAAACTAGGACTTCCTGAGTGCCAAGAACCATTCACCCAGGTTTTGTACACATGACTCTCCTTAAAGCCTCAAGATCTCAGAAGTTCCTGGCTGAGAGGCAGTTTTAAAAGATGTGAGTTCTAAGAGGTCAAATTTTCACTCTCAAAAGCTCTACCTTTGGCTCACCTAGTTAAGATCCATTCTCCCCTCAGTGCCATCCTAACCCTAACAACTCATTCAGGAGCAAAGGGAATAATCAGTCAGTCAGTATACCTTGATGGTTTCAAGCAACAGGAAGGCTCATTATTGATAAAGCCCCACTTATAAAAACCAGGGTGTTAAACTTTAGGCAAAGTGTTCCTAGGAAGAAAAAATACTAATATTTACTATATATAAAGTGCTGAATTGTTTGGCCTTACATATTACATTTGCCTTTTTGTGGTGCTACCTATCAAATCCAGGAACCCACTCATGCTAGGTGAGTGCTCTACCACTGAGCCACATCCCTAGCCCCAGGCTCCATATATTTAAGAACTCCTATAATTTGCCAGTCACTATGAGATTATCACCATCTTCCTCCTCCAAATGTAAAAGACAAGTATTAGTTTGGAGTCACTGCACAAAAGATAGCTTATAGATTCAACTCTGGGTTTGTCAAACTCCATGTCCTTTCTACTACACCACAATATCCCTACAAATGGTCTCCTAAGTGTGAGAAATGCCTCATTCCTAGATTAAAAGCAATATACTATAGGGTTAAGATGAAAGATTCTGGGATCAACTTGGACTTGATTTTCAGTCATAAATATGTGACCCTGGGAAGTTACTTAACCTCATTAGGTCTCAGTAACTTCTGTAAAATATATTATACAGTGCATCTCTTTTTTTTTTTTTTTTTTTGTGGGGGGGTATCCCATATCCATTTCCCTTTGCTGTTAACACTTCAACTTCCTTTTGAGGAATTAGGTCTTAAAAGCATATGACTCAAGGTAACGTATGTCCAGCCTGACATTCCCTCCCTAGAACCTAAATCTTAAGTAGGAGAAAGAAACCAAATATAGTATATGAGTTTATTTATTCCAGTGTGTCCAAGCAGCCAGTCTCTGCTCCAAGACCATTTACCACTACTGTCCCAGTTCTCTCTAGCTGCTATAGATCCCAAACCAAATTTTGTTTCTTTATTTATTTTTTTTAACCTTATTATTATTATTTTTTTAATGTGGTGCTGAGGATCGAACCCAGGGTTTTGCACGGGTGAGGCAAGCACTCTACTGCTGAGCCATAACCCCAGTCCCCCAAACAAGATTATATTTAATGTGGGAGTTCCTAACATCATTCTAATAAATTCCCTTTTATTTACATTACCATTTTGATGATTGTAACCAACTGAACTTCAAATGAAACACTGTTGACAGAACAAATAAAAAAGGGATTCAAGGGATAAAAATTGACACCATGGGGGATCTTCTTAGCCATTAGAAGTAAACTTACGGTCTATCAAGTAATGTAAGTATAGTTGTGTTGTAAATTTGAAATGGCTGTAGGAAAGATTAGCCCATTTATCATCTTCCAGGGTACTTCCTAGCGTAATTGTTTTACGGTTATGATAAAAGGATCATCCTCCTTAACAGAAAGCCACTGTAACATACCTGACATGGGTCTTTACTACTCATTCTATTCCAGGAAATATCTCAAGAAGTTTTCAATCACCTGAAAATGGAGAAATAAGAGATCAGTCTTTTGAAGAGGAAGTTCTACAGACATACAAAAAACAAAACAAAAAAAACCCAAACAACAACAACAAAAAGATAAAGAGATCCTGCATGCAGTTTACACATTACAGGAAAGAAACATGCAACTTTTAAGAAATTTTAAGTAACATTTCACTGTGAATATCAATATAGGGTCCTATGAGGCTCATCCTTGTACATTTTAAAATAGCTGAGCAGAAAGCTTTACTTTGGGGTGCAGCAGGAGGTCTAATCTACAGTCATTGAAATTTTACAATGTGTCATTTAAGATGTCAGACTTTGTGCCCAGGTTACATTACAGTTCACTTGTGATGGGCAGGATTATTAAGAGTTATGGCTAATTTATGCGGCAGCATATGGTTTTTCTTTTTACAGCTATTTTTATTAAACAAGTTTTGCAAAGTTTTAACATTAAAATTAACAGCTAAATAATTGTTTATGCAAGTTGCTGTCACAGTTTATATAAAAGAGAAATATGTGCTATTAAAATCAGACATTTAGGTTACCTTTGGTTTTTTGCGATGCATGTTAGCTTTACACATCCTGATTCTCTTGCGATAATTTTCCTTTAAAAAGGGGGGTATAGAGTGATCTCTTTTCATCAAAACAAGACATAATGCCCTGAAAGCTGACTTCAAACCATGGTTGAAAATTCAGTTATTTACACTTTATCACAATCTACAAATACATTTTTTGTTGGTGTGTTTTTAAAAGAAAAAAAATGTCCATCATGCACTGCTGCAGGCAGCTTGGCACTTCATACAAGAGGATTTTTCACCCCCGAGCAGTTTAGGTGGCTCTCTTAGGGAAGGCATGAGAACCCTGAGAATTAAGAGAGAGGAGTGGAAATGGGGCCAACCAATTCCATATTTCCTCTCTTGATCATGCAGGAGGGAATTCAGGGCCAGTCTATCATGCCAAATACTGCCCCAGGCCAGCTAAGTTATTGACAGCATTTCTGGGATTGGAAAGCAAACCATTAAGGATACCCAGGGTTTGCTGGATTGTCATATGTAAAGGCAGGTGCTATCCCTTTCTGAACTCAGTGATTTGGTGTCACTCTTTAGGTCCACCTAGGGGATTTAACAAGGTGCAAACAAGGGTGGCTGGCACTTTAAATATGGAGACCTACATATGAAAACCAATCCAAGTTTCAGTCAGTTAGTTGGGTTTTTCTCTCCAGATATTAGAACTTTTGATAGGATTGGTTAAAACTGCTTTCAACAACTTCCAGGGGGTGAAAAAGCTTTGGTTATTTTTAAACTAAAACTTAACAACTCAATAAACTTTTTTTTTTTTTGGTAAACTTAAAATAAAATCCCCCCCACCACTTTTAAGAATGTCTCCAACTTTTAACAAGCCCATTAACTTTAGAGTTAATTTAAGTTTATTTAAAAGAGAAAAAACTATTTTATTGTCCACCCAAAAAAATGACAATTCATCACATTTACTTTGATTAAAAAAGGACTAAACTTTATTGACAAACTGCTGCAGACATTTTGACATAAGTTTAAGCTACCTATTTAGGCAGACTTACACATGTAGCATTTAATCTTCAGAGAACAAAATGGGAGGACGGTACAAATCCAATTAGGACTTTAACTTATGTACAAAGTGGATTTTGATTCCTTTTTCATTCAGCTGCAGTGTCCCTTTTTATATCATGCTAGTGTTGAGACATACTTGACTATCTTGGGAACAGTTCAATATTGACAACCGTCAACTTACTGAAAAACTTCAGCTTTTGGCCCCAATGTCCAAGTGAGCTTTATGTGGAGTGCAGAATCTCAAATGGACAAAATACTTTTTTGTCTTCCTGAATACTGAAACTTTAATTATTAGTACTCTTACTGAAAGATTGTGGCTAAAAAACACTACATCAAATTAAATTTAGATGGCCAGCCCCTCTGCCCCAATCAACCTCTTCAAAACTTACTCCCCCTAAGTATCTCTCAACACTGTATGCCTGGGGCTAGATTTCAAAACCCACATAATGAAAAAGTCAGTTTTACAAACCTAATTTTGTTGTTGTTGTTTTAAGTCAATTAACGTTAATAATTGCATCAACTATTTAATTCATGAGGATCTTTCATATTAAAATTTAACTTAAGATTCAATCGCCATGTGTTTTTAAAGGAAACATTTTTAGAGACGTCTGAGCTCACTTTTGCATGGTGGCACCTACTGCCGTTAACATTTGTGATTTTAAATCTTAAACAGCCCTGAATTTTGAAATGTAGCCTAGTTTGGGATTCTGCAACTACAACTTTACGGGATGCCTCAAATCAAAACTAAGAGAAAGTTAACAAGCCTTACTTCAGAACCTTTAAGCAAGCAATGTCACTTTTGAAACTAACAGGTTTGTGGTTTTTTTTTTTTTACTCAACTTTTTTTTATTATAAAAGGTACATTTCTGTTTATATTTAAACAACAAAGAAAAAAGCATCTACACACTTAAAAAATTAATTCGATATTCCTAAATCTATTTTAACTCATTTTAAAATACTACATACAGAAGCCAGAATGCAGAGTTAAGAATGGAGGAAGGTGGGGAGAAGAAGGGGACCACGAAGAAAAACACTTAGACAATTACTTGTCTGTTGTGGGTAAAGCAACAGGAATCCTGGGAGATACAAGAAATCAGTAACAACTTTGCTCATAATTGATATTTTTCCCCTCCTGTTTGATTTTAATAACGTCCATATGGGTGCTCTCTGTATGCTCCCTTCACTGGCCTAGCTGGAGGGGCCTTCAGTGACGGCCTGGTCCCATTCCAGTCATCTTGGCCTGTGGGAAAAGCGAAGACAGTTTATAAACCATGTGTCAATGGCATCTGGGGATAAGCAAGGGTAGGTCAACCTGGTAAATATCACCAACAACACTGCTTTTCTTTCAGTGTCTTCATACCTCATTGGAGGTCCTTGTTCTCCACTCCAAACCTCCTGAACAGTCTGGACTATTTCCCACAGTTTTGAGTGGAAAGACAAAAGGGAACAACTCATAAAAGGCTGGCATTTACTTTGCAGTAATCTCCAGGAGTGAGGTTCTCCAAAGGCAACATGACTGATATACCCCAGTACCCAAACCTGGATAAACCCAATACCTTGCAGCAAGAGGGAATCATTAATCTCTGTGGGTCTACAATGGCCTTCTCTGCTTCCAATTTGGTAGATTGAAGGAAGACAGCCTCTTTCTATGCAACTGCAAGTCAGGTTCCCTGAGAAGAGAAGTGTTGCCTGGCTCTTTGGCAGAAGCAAGCAAGGGCCGTATTTAAATGAGACCATGCACCAGCAGAGCTGGTACTTATTGCTCTGATCAACAGAAATACAATCAAATATTGCATTTGCAGAATTTTTGGAATTCCTTAGATCCTTTCTTATGTCAACAGCAATGAGAAACAAGACAATATGGTTGACATTTACAAATGGTTTTCCATTGACAGGGAAGTCTGGGATAGAGGATCATTTAATTCTACAAATTGTGTTTAAGCTTATTCTTATCACACATTCTCACACCTTTCCCATGGCAGTTCTCCAGCTACCCACATTCACAAATACCTCCTTCCATCACCACAGGTCTTAAACTTCTATATGGATCTAAAGTTGCACAGAACCCTATTTATATCCCTAGTATAATACAGATGTCCATCAATTTCCAGGAGGCTTCTAGGTACCAACAAAACAATTTATTTTTCTAATTCCGTTTATAAAGGCAGAGATCAGAACAGATTTAACTGTGGCAACATCAGACTAGGAGCACAAGGAGCAGCCTGCCTCCTTTTAGTTCAGTCTTTTCTCTAGCAAAACAGAAATTCCGTTTAGTCAAACACATACAGAGGCTCCATTGTACTACCTCACCCACCGGTGGAGGGAAAAACCCGATGCAATCATACTACCCTTCTAAATAATGGCATATGAGCAGAGAAGTACAATGTAGCTGATTGGCTACTTCATACCATGCTGAGGGGTTGGATTCAGGCTGTCTATCTGTGGGAGGCCCTAAGACTGTCCATTATTTTAGCTAGGGCTAAGGAGAGACTGTCAATCACTGTCTTCAGATGCACTCTCAAATGTTCAGCCAGCTCCTTGCTAAGCACTCTCTTGAAGTTTCCCAGGTATGTAGAAAACACCTCACATTTAAAGAGCTGCTCTCTGCATCCAATGCCACATGGCACTCCCTTTGGGGCCAATTAGCATGGGATCATAATTGGCTCATAAGGACACACTTGAGCAATGTGTTTTTAACCAAACTTCAGGCCATTCCAGCTTCTACTGCTCTCTTAGGATCAAGGACTGAGTTGTCTCCAAGCCAGTATGGAGCTTGATGCCAGTAGTGCCCTGACTGGTTCCAGCCCTGCAGCCTCTGATCTAACAGGCACTACTTTTGCCCACTAACCTGCTCTAATCCATTCCTTTTCAGCTTGTTTCTACACATTGAGATTCTTTTTGTTAGGATCCAAAACTTTTTAAAATATTTTTTAAGTTGTCAATGGACCTTTATTTTATTTATTGATATATGGTGCTAAGGATCGAACCCAGGGCCTCACAAATGCTAGACGAGTGCTCTATCACTGAGCCACAGCTCTAGCTATGGTGGAGCTGGGCATGGTGGCACACACCTGTAATCCCAGTGGCTCGGGAGGCTGAGGCAAGAAGATCAAGTTCAAAGCCAGCCTCAGCAACTTAGCAAGACCCTGTCTTAAAATTAAAAATTTTGGGCTGGGAATATAGCTCAGTTGGTATAGTGCTTGCCTTGCAGGCACAAGGCCCTGGGTTGAATCCCCAGCACCACCACAACAAAATATAAAAATGAAAAAATTTTAAGAAAGGGCTAGGGATGTGGCTCAGTGGTTAAGCACTCCTAGGTTCAATTCCCCCACCACACACACACACACACACACAAAGAGGTGGGGTAGAAGAATATAACAAAATATGATAAAAATTCTTGTTTCCTACCAATATGGCTCCAGAAACATAACCCAGGTCTAGGTATCCCCTGACTGAAGTAGAAAATGATCAGTATTAGCTTAAAAATCTGCTGCTCCAGCCCAGCTAACCTGGCATGAGCCCTAGTTTAAGAATGTACTTAGCTTCCCAAGGGTAACAGTATTACCACCTAACTTTCCTAATCCCTCTTTGGACCATACATCATAAAATTTAAATAAGAACAAGACTCCTAATGTCTATGAACACCAGGGTCTTATAAAAATCCAGTCATCAGCATTCTCCCAGGCACTTACTTGGTCATTTTGCCCCACCCTAGAAAATAAGACATACCATAAGCTTCATAAGAATCTTGAACCTCCCCATGTCCATAGTCATAATATTCTGAGTCCCTGAAAGCCAAAGACACAGGGTTAAAAAACTATAGCGAAACAATATTTTAGTTCCACCTTTCTCTAAAATATATCCATACCTGTCATTTCATTGTGTGCAAAATACAGGGAAAAGCCCATTTTGTTCCTTCCCTAAACCCCAAAATATTTTCAAAGTACACATGATGAACTACTCCTCCCACAAAAAGATAAACTATAGTAAGGAAAAATGGATACCACAACTAAAAATGAATAATTCTAAACTGACCCTCTTAATGAAATTACAATAGACACATATTCACAGGGATCACTGTGAAGAAAAAAAAAAAAAAAAAAAACAGAAAAGAAAAAGAGCAATTCTGTCCCTAAAGTAGAATTCTGAGACTAATTTTCAATCACAGATAAGACACATGTGCACACAAACAGAATGGTTTAAGCTAAATGGAAAAAAAAAAAAAAAAAGGAAAAGGAAGAAAGAGAAAAATCCAGGTTATGGTAGGGAGACTCTAGCTTCCTCTTAAAAATTCAGGCAATCTTAATGTGGCTGGGTTTTATTTTCCTTGAACTCAAGGTGCTTCATCACTGAGTTATATCCCCAACGCTTTTTATTTTTGAGACAGGGTCATGTTAAATTGTGGAAGGCTTTGCTAAGTTGCTGGGACTGGCTTTGAACTTATGATACTTCTGCCTTAGCCTCATGGGTCACTGGGATTACTAGTGTGTGTCACTGGGATTACTAGTGTGTGCCACTGAGCCTGGCTTGGGATACTTCTTAGTAAATCAAGCTAAGTGTCATGGTGCATGTCTGTAATCTCAGCAATTCAAGACACTGAGGCAGTATAATCAAAATTTCAGCAATTTAATGAGACCCGCTCTCAAAAGTTAAAAAAAAAAAAATTTAAAGGAGTGGGGAGGTTGGCAGGTGTAGCTTGGTGGTAGACAGCACGGTGGTGCCCCTAGGTTCAATGCCCAGTACCAAAAATAAATGAATAAAATTTAAAAAGCGGGATGCTGAGGATGTAGCTCAAAAGTAGAGTATTCCTGCTTTTAATCCCCAGCACCGCAAAATAAATTTATTTAAATACATTTTCTCTATTTCCATGTAGTTTTTCATCTACTATTCACAGATTCTAAATTATAATTCTAGTTGGCACATGCTGATTACAGTGGCATGTGCCTATAATCCCAGCAATCTGAGAGGCAAAGGCAGGAGGATCGCAAGCTAGAGGCCAGTTGGGCAAATTCAGAGACACCCTGTTTCAAAATAAAAATTATACTCTGTAGAGTAGAATGGCCCCTCGGCTCACTCCTCAGTACCAAAATAAATAAATTTTTGTTTAAAAATTATAATTACTATCCAAATTTTAGAGCCAAGAATGTACCTCACAGATGTCAAAAGCAGAAAAGATACCTTTCAAACCATGAGCCATACTGCTCCTTAGGTCTGTGTAGCTTAAATATCTCAGTTCCCCTAATTCCATGTATCCATCCATCCTAGGGTACCAAACCACACTGCCTGACTCACCCTTGGCTCTGGCTGTAATAGCCTTCGTAGCCTTCATAACTCTGTTCCGCATATGTATCATCATATCCCTAAAATAAATAAAATGAAATAGGTTAGAATCAGAGGAGAGAGATGCTAATTATATCCCATGTGAGTATGATAGGCTTCTGGATTAATAGGACATAAAATTTTCCTCCAAAATAGTAACACCCACAATAGTCAGTCAAGAGAGAAAGGGTTACCAAAAACCTCACACACACGCACACATACACACACACAAAAAAATATCTGATGCCACAGGACAAGTGTGGGCTGAAAGTACAGTATAAAATTGAGCTTTAGTAGGAACACATTCCTTAGTAAAACACTATACATTAGCTTACTTCCCATTTAATTTACATAGATATTAAACTGTGCCTAAAAATGGAAAAATCTCATAGGTCAACACTCAGGGCAGATTACAAATCTTACAGGTATTTCCTGCTACCTACATGAAGGGTCATTCAATTTTGACAACCTTTTAGGCATTGAGAAATGTACATTGTTCAAAATATTCTTACATATTCTTCATATGTTTCTGGTGCAGGGGGTGGAGGCAAAGGTATTCTCTGGATGCCTGCTGTCCGTGCTCTTGGTGCTGGAGCACCCCTCACAGTAGGTGGAGGTGGCACCCCTCGGGTCACAGTGGCACCTCTGGTGATGGCACCTCTCACTGGGGTACCACGCACCAAAGCTCCCCGAGGGGGTCCAACACCACGGCCCCTATAAAAAGAAAATTTTTTTCAAATAGAGCATTTAATAAAGAGGTCACTTTCATCTTCAGATTTATTTGCAAATTTTGGAGCTAGATAGATTTTACAATGCCTTAACTAGACTATCATTAAAGCATAGAGCAATGAAAGTATAGATGGGCAAAGGACCCACACTGGAAGATTTCACCAGGTCCTATAATGTATTAGTGCACCTTGGGCAGGTACGAACAGCCCATGTACCATTTTTCCCCCACTGACTGGGTCTCATTATGTGGCCCAGACTGACCTTGACTTCGCATTCCTCCTGCCTTACCCTCCCCCGTAGCTGGGAGCATTCACCACCAGGCCAGTCTAGGTCTCCACAGTTTAAACATTCCATAAGTGTCAGTCACAGGAGGTAAAATTCTGAAGTTAGATCATTAAAAATGCTAGGGCTGTTCAAAATTTAAAACTCAAAAGTTTCAACAGGACTGCAGCATTTGACTATGGTCAAAGCACTTGAGATATAAAATTACATTTTTTTAATTGGTGCATTATAATTATATATAATAGTGGAATTTATTATGCCATATTCAAACATGCACATAATTTGATCTAAAATTCCATTCTTGATGGAACAAATTCTGAGATCCCTCCTAAATTAGAGATAAGAGCACCAATAAGACAGAGATGGTGCTAACAGTCAATTTGCATCCCATTTCTAGCTATCTATTTTACCTGGGAACAGGTGGAGGGGGAGGTGCAGCTCCCCGGCCTCTCACTGGCACCCCACGTCCACGAGAGGGCTCAGGTACTCCATTCAAGTAGGACAGCTCTAGAAATTGCTCCTGGCAGATATCATCCATCATATCCTGGGAAATAAAGATCACAAGGAATACTGTACAATATCTCCACCTTCTACTGAAAAGTCATCTGGCCCACATAAACCTTGGATGCTAAGAACAACTCTGAAAGCCTAGGTGAAGTCTCAGGTCATTCATTCTCTGAGGTCAAATGATGCCCTACCTGTCACTTCTTTGAGGAAAGTCTTGATGGCAGACCCCTCATTATTCAGATGGAGCTCTTCAGGATGTGGTCCCTGCCTAGCTCTCCAGATTACTTCCATCCTCTCTCCATACACAACCTCCTCTCAAGCTATGCTGAACAATTTGTAGTTCAGAGCCTGGCACACTCTCACACATCCATTCTCTGCAAATAGTTTCCTTTTCCTGGAATAATAAAAGCCACTACCATTAACAGAACTCTATAAACTGGGACTATTACAACCATTATATAGATTTTTCAGTTTAATCTTCAAATTGACCCCAGGCAGATCTCCCTATATTACAGTTGGGAAAAGATTCAGGGATTATGAATCAGCCTAAAGACACAAAGCTAGTAAGTGACAGATTCAAGATGTGAATTTAGAATTACCTACCTCCAAAACCTAGGCTTTGAATTAATAGGCTCTACTGCATTTCTTTTACTTTTCTTTTTAATTTTTTCTGGTCTACCAAAGGAACCCTAACTAACCCTTAGCAAGACTTAATGTAAAACGGTATCCCTTTGGAAAAACTCTGTTGATGCTATCCCCACACATTCTCTTTTCCCAAAGCACCATGCAGTTCTCTCTATTCAAGCACTTCTCATCATTTTAGAATGGTCTTTCTTTCTCATAAATTATCAGCTCAAGAGCCATTTTTGTAATTTCATACCCAAACACAGTAAATACACCAAGAGTTCCCAATCTAGTGCCTTTCCTACTGTACCACGAAGGCTTCCTGGTACAGTTAGTGGTTCTAAGGGGAAAATGGAGGGCTCTAGTTACAGATGCAAAAACAGGCTCACTTTTTCTTCTTCACAAGACGGAAGAACTTAATCAAATGTTATTTGCAAATTTTTTCACACATTTCCTGTTTTGAGAATCATTCAGTCTTAATACTTCAAGCATATATATATTCAGGTGGATACAGTTAAGAACAGAAGATGCTAGTCATTAGAGAGATGTCCCCTTCAACTCTTCATTTCCCCTTTTCTTACACATCACTGCTGCCTGAGACTCACATTCAAGCACCAATGCCAATTCTCGCTCAGACTCGTCTAACTGCCAGATCAACACGGAGGAAGCCAGATCTACTCAGCAGGCATCTTTTCTCAAAACTTCATTTACATGCAAGCCTTGTAAACCTATTCCATCAGAGAAATAGGTTGGAGAGTAACAATAAAGAGGAGAGGGACATTCCTTCTGCAGTCCTTCAGAAAGCAGGTAGTCAGAAGATTTCAAATAAAACTCTTCAAAAAGTAAAAAGTGAAGTCTGGCATGGTCATATACACCTGTAGTTCTAGCTACTCAGGAGGCAGAGGCAGAAAAATCACAGACTCAAGGGTAGACTGGGCAACTTAGGGAAACTTTGTCTCAAAACAAAAATTAATAAGGCTGTATTCATATAGCTCAGTGGCCCTAGGTCAATCCCCAGAACCAAAAATTAAAAGGAAGTGAAAAAGGACTGGGGATATTAGCTCAGTGACAGAACCTTTGCCTAGCATATACATGACCCTGGGGTTCAATTTTCAGAACTGCAAAAAATAAAAATAAATTTTTAAAAATTCAAGAAAAAATTAACCAGCCATGAGTTTTCCTAATGAAGATACGGTACTTTAAGCTGGGCATGGTGGTGCACGCCTATAATCAGGAGGTCGAGGCAGGAGGATCCTGGTTTTAAAGCCAGCCTCAGCAATAGCAAAGTGCTAAGCAACTTGGTGAGAACCTGTCTCCATAAATAAAATACAAAACGGGGCTGAGGATGTGGCAGTGGTTGAGTGCCCCTGAGTTCAATCCCCAATACCACCCTCTGCCAAAAAAGATAAGGTACTTGAAAATAAAGCAGCCAATGAGATGTCTGAGACAGTATTAGTACTCTTGTGGGTTCAGCTTTCAAGTACACACTTGCCTATCAACTTTTGCTCTACCGATTCTCATACCTTTTGATACTACACTTAACTCCTTCATTCAAGAAATTTAAGGACTATACTTCACCTCTTCTTAAGTTTTAGTGATGAAAACATTACTCAACTTTAGTTAATAGTATTCTAAATCTATCCCAAGGTTTCAGATCCATCCTTTTTTTTTTATTCCCACATTTTTTTTTTACTGGTGCACAATGGATATCTGTTACATATTCATACATGCACACAATATAACAATATAATTTGGCCCAACACTTCCCTTCCTCCTCCTATTCCTGCTCACCTTCCTCTATTTATTTCCCCTTTTTCCTGAGATTCTCACCAGATTAAGCCTTGATATTAAATATTCAACAGTAGTATGTTAATGCTGACAACCACCAGGCCTTGCTAAGAGACAAAAATGGTACCATTCTCTCTTGATAGTAATAAAGGCTAAGCATCACTAATCTGAAATGCCCCCAAATCCAGAACCTTTTGGGTCATAACATGATGCCAAAAGTAGGAAATTCCACACCTGAGTCCATATGATGGATCATAGTCAAAACAAAGATAAACTAAAAACACTATAAAAGTATCTTCAGGCTATATATGGCACATATGAAACAAAAGTAAATTTTTTGTTTAGACTAGGGTCCCATCCCCCAAGATACCTCATTATGTAAATGCAAATATGCCAATCCAAAAAAATCCCAAATACAGAACACTTATGGTTGTCAGAATTCTAGATAAGCAACACTCAGCTATAATCTGACAAGGTGGTAATAAGTAAGAAAAGATACTCTGGCCTGTCACAAGACTTCCTAGGCCTCAGTTATATCCTTAAAGAAAGGAGCTGTCTTTAATATTATAAACAGTTAACCAACAGATGCCTCTTCAAATCACTCGACTTGAGTGACACCTCCAGAAGAGGAACCTGAGTGTAACAGGTCAGAATTTAATCCAATAATAATGGATGGTATAAGTTTCTTGCTGTCACCTCTAGATTTCAATAGAGTCTGAAAAGTCTACAGCATAAACCCTTCAAGTGCAGGGACCTACCTTAATCATTTTCCTAACACTTTCAAAATACCAAGCTTAATGAAGACTGTTAAATATTTGTTCATCAGATCTCAGAATGGATACTCATGGACTCAAGATATTGACAACAGATACTAGTATACAATGAAAACCACATCAAACACAGGTGCTTTTGGTAATGGACCATCAGAAAAATAAACATAAATGCAGAATTTAGTAGCATCAGCTTAGGCAGAGACCTTGGTTAATAACCCCTTCCTTCACAAAAGCATATAATTCTACTTTTCCCTTGCTCAGAAGATAAAGGATATGTGTTTCCTTACTGGTACTAAAAACTTCTTCACTTCTTCCATGGCATGGGCCATGAGAGCATAAGCCTCACATGGGGGTCCAAAGACTTCAATGAAGACATGCAGATCCATATTTAAGTGGGCATACTTTGGGTCTCCGCCTTTGCGAAGCTCTTCTTCCTATGGAAAAATGCAGAGACATTATATTACATGGACTAAAGAGAAAACTTTTACCTCTAGGCCAAAGGGATAGCAAGATATAACCTGAATATTTTGTGAAAAACAATAAGCTTTAAGAAGAAAGTTAAAAGAAAAAAAAAAGTTCTGGAGAGGGCTGGGGATGTGGCTCAAGTGGTAGCACGCTTGCCTGACATGCGTGTGGCCCGGGTTCGATCCTCAGCACCACATACAAAGATGCTGTGTCTGCTGAAGACTAAAAAATAAACATTAAAATTCTCTCTCTCTCTAAAAAAAAAAAAAAAAAGTTCTGGAGAATAGTTAATTTACACAATATACTGAACTTATACTTGGTTAACTATTCTCTTAAATCACTGGGGTATTCACTGGTGCTCTTATTAGAAGGCACAAAATAAAAAAACTTAATTCTAGTCTCTTTTCAGCTAACAGCTTGTTGTTAAACATTTGCAAGTACGTATGGGGTGTGTGTGTGTATTTATGGCCCAAGCATTTGTTTTTAAGTCCCAGGTAGAGAGCTCTTAACCACCACTAGCTATGCTTATCTGCTTATACGGTATGGGGGATTCCAAAGAAGGAAAGAAGTCAAGATCAAGAAAAACTCAAATTAAGTCTCACAGGTAAACATACTTCAGCCTCAGTAGAGGGCCTGAACAAACAACATTTGTCAATTAAGAAAAAGGAGGCCTGGTGGCTGAGGCTGTAGCTCTGTGGCAGAGAACTTGCCTAGCATGTGTGAGACAGTGGGATCGATCCTTAGCACCACATAAAAATGAAACAAATAAAATAAAGGCATGCTATCCATCTACAACTAAAAAAAAAGAAAAAGAAAAAAGAAAAGAAATAGGAGGCCTGAAAGAGTTTAGACTAGCACAGGTACATCTCATCTAAAAAAGCTGACCTAGAAGGCTAAGACTATTCTGTTGTGGTGGGAAGTTTCTTGGTCCTTAAAACAGTACACAGTGAGCCAGGCACAGTGGCGCACACCTATGATCCCCAGCAGCTTGGCAGGCTGAGGCAGGAGGATCACAAGTTCAATGCCATCCTCGGCAACTTGGCGAGATCCTATCTCAAAATAAAAATAAGAGCTGAGGATGTGGCTCACTGGTTAAGCACCCCTGCTTAACCTAGCAAAAAATGAAATAAACAGTAAACAGTATACAGTGTATGGGCTATGGCATGGAAAAGAAGTAAGTATCGGGTAGGTTTTGTTGTCAGAATTACTCATGGTTCCTTTTGATTACATAAAAAACTTTTAGCAGTCCCACATTCCAGCTGGCTAAACAACAGACCATCTAATCCTCAAACTCACAACACTGCTGTTCTACTTTTTCATGTTACCAGAAAGGAGATATGTTACATGTTGTTCACATTTTGATGTGGGTAAGTTTTAGTAAACCCAGCTAACATTTCAAGTTTTCACAGTTAAATATAAACACCAAAGATAATATTGCTATTTGGACAGCCAAAATTCTAAAAGAAAACAATCATAAGGCACATCAAGGCTCTTCCAGGGTTGCCAAGCAAGTAAATTAACTTGGTCTATAATCTCTTGTATCCAGTGAAAGCTTAAGAAGTCCTATTGTATAGGTATACAACACTTGTACCGTAAGTCATCCAAACTGGATGCCAGGGCAACTAGAAGGCATTAGGGTGTTATCTTCGCCTCACAAATATGAGCTTACCTTGGCTTTGTCTCTCATTGAGCCCTTTCCCAATACAGAGATCTTTGCACCAGTTTCTTCCTGCAGTCTTTTGATTGTATTCCCTTGTGGTCCAAGAATCTTCCCCACAAAATTGAACTGACAAGAAAATTAAAAAAAAAAAAAAAAACAGATTTCTGAAAACACATGGCTCCTATAAAACATTTTCACATATACTATCTAATTTGATCTTCAACAACCACGTAAAATAGGTATTACCATTCATGTTTTACTGAAGGATATAGAGGCTATACTATGATTAGGTTAAAGTTATACATCTAAAAAGTTGGCAGTTCACAGATCTGAATTTCAGTTTCATGATATAGTCTGGTGTTTTTTCCCCTAACACAATGCATCCCTTAGTATTTTTTTTTTTAATATAAATAAGCATTTTAACATAAACAGAACATACATATAGCATCCTTTGATAGCACGTTTGGTAAAATAAGAAGAAAGCATTTCCTTAAAAGGTAAACTTTGAGTAAGAAATAATTAAATTCATCTAGTCAAGAATTTGTGTTTTATTTTAAGATTCCAAGTCATCCCAGCAGCTCAGGAGGCTGAGACAGGAGGATCGTGAGTTCAAAGCCAGGCTCAGCAAAAGCAATGCACTAAGCAACTCAGTGAGACCCTGACTGTAAATAAAATACACAATAGGGCTGGGGATGTGGCTCTGTGGTTGAGTGCCTCTAAATTCAATCCCTGGTACCCCCGCCAAAAAAAATTACAAGTCAATCATTTGACAGAGAGCAACTCTTCAGACTTCAAGGGATTTTGATTGTTCAGAGAAAAGAAGGAAAACAAAAAACAAACAGATGAAAAATTCTTTTTGATAATAAAAAGATGGGGCTGGGGTTGTAGCTCAGTGGTTGAGCACTTCACATGTGTGAGGCACTGGGTTCGATCCTCAGCAACACATAAAAATAAATAAATAAATAGATAGATATTGTTGTGTCCATCTACAACTAAAAAAAATATTTTTAAAAAAGATGACTATATTTTCTTTTTGACTATAGCTATGTTATTCATTATGGACTTTCAACTCCCCAAAACAGGTACTCAAGCATGGAAGAGAACCTTCACAGGCTTAGATCCCATGCAGTACAATCCCTGCCAATGACTCCCCTGCTTATAATGTTAATTCAGAGAAAAGAGGCACTTTTTGCCTTACCTTTGGGTACTGCTTGACAGGTATCAGCACCCGCTCTTTCAGCTTCATGTTCTTATGAGAAAATAAGTCCAAATAATTCTCCTCATCGTCCTTTTTTGAATCCCCTTTTTGAATCTTCTCAATTTCTGAGTAGGAAAAACAGAATTTATTTCTGCTCTAGTAAATAAAGGCAATTTTCCAAGACTGCTTAAAGCAATAACATCGAGTACACTGTGTAATAAGACCAAAGTGTTCAAATGAATGCACTAATTTTAGATAGACTGGCTGAAAGCACCAATGCTATATGAATTTGACTAGGGAACCATGAGTCCGATTTTAATAAAAGCAGTTTGCTCTTCCAACCTCACCTGAAGACTTTACATCATCCAAATATTTCTTGACATAAGAGTAAATAGATTTAACAAAGCTAATGGGGGTGAGATGAAGGAAAGCAAGATAAAGGAATTTTTTAAAAATTTAAATCTTTATCACAAAAAATTACAGAGTCAAACCTTCATGAAGAAGCAAAAAAAAAAAAAAATCAATAACTTATGTAATGGACAGTTTCATTAAAATTCCATTGTAGCAGTAGTGCTTTTAGATACTAGTCCTTAAGAGTTTGAAAGATCTAGTGGGGCAAGGTGGCACATGCCTATTATCCCAGCATCTCGGGAGGCTGGGGAAGGAGGATCTTAAGTTTGAAGCCAGCCTTTGCAATTTACCAAGACAGTATCTCAAAATAAAAAGGACCAGGGACTGAGGTTGTACCTCAGCGGTAGAGCATTTGCCTAGCACATGCGAGGCATTGGGTTCTATCCTCAGCACCAAATAAAAATAAATAATAAAATAAAGATATCATGTCCATCTACAACTAAAGAAATTAATAATAAAATGGACTGGGGATGTAGCTCAGTGGTAAAAAGTCCCTGGGTTTAATCCCCAGTACAAAAAAAAAAAAGGAAAGAAAGTGTGCTAGCTTAGCATGTATGAGGGCCATGAGTTCAATTCCCAGTACTGGGGAACAAACAAACAACAACACACACAAAAAAAACCCCAAAAGATAGAAAAAAATGAATGAATTGAAAGATCTGGTTCTTACCCTGCCACTCATTAGCTGTGTGAAATTAGACCAGTTATTTCACTGCTCTGAATGTTGGTCTCATTTGTAAAATACACAATATGTACTTTATGAGGTTGCTATAAAGACATAACGAGGGGCTGGGGTTGTGGCTCAGTGGTAGAATGCTCGCCTAGCATGTGCAAGGCGCTAGGTTCAATCCTCCATGCCACATAAAAACAAATAAAGATATTAAAAAAAGACAAAAATGAAATAACACATATACATCCAATTAAAGTCCACTCTTGACGGGTGTGGTGGCACATGCCTGTAATCCCAGTGACTTGGGAAGCTGAGACTGGAAGATCTCAAGTTTAAGGTCAGCCTCAGTAACTTGGTAAAACACTGTCTCTAAATTGCGGGGGGGGGGGGGGGGGGGGGGGGGGACACGACTAGGGATGTAGCACCACTGGGTTCAATCTCCAGTACCAAAAGAAGAAGGGGAAAAAAATAGTCCATTGCTTAGAAAATGCTTAATACATGCCCCTGTTATCTAATTTAAATCCAATCATTGTCCTTGAACAAGAAAATGTATCAAAGTAGTTTGTTTTGGTTTTGGCAATATTGGGATGGAACACAGGGATATCAAACCACTGAGCTACCATCCCCAACCCTTTTATTTTTGGACAGAGTCTCACTAAATTGCCCAGGCTGCCTCAAACTCCTAGGCTCAAGTAATCCTCCTACTTCAGCCTCCCAAGTAGCTGTTAGTGCAGGCATACTCCACCAAGCCCAATGGGCAGAACTATAAATGCCAGGGCTTTACACACTTCTGTTTCATGCTTAGAACAGAAAACAAATTTGACCTTACAATTAACAAGACTACATGTTCCATTTAACACCCTGTTTGTTTAGTGTTTTACTGGTGCTAGATCCTGCCCTCCACCCCTTCCCATCTACTTCTAATATTAACTTTTTGGTTAGTTTTGAGCCCACCAAACTGACCACACCTTTTCTTGAGTTTGCTCACTAGAAAACTAGGTGCTTAATCCTCAAAGTCCTAGAGGAAAAAAGGTGTCACAATTCTGACTTGCAAAAAAAAAAACACTGAGAAGCCTGTAAGAATGTGAAACAAGGTTGGAGTTGTGGCTCAGATGTAGAGCGTTTGCCTGGCATGTGTGAGGCACTGGGTTCAATTTTCAGCACCACATATAAATAAAATAAAGGTCCACCGACAACTGAAATATGTGTGTGTGTGTGTGTGTGTGTGTATATACTTTTTTCTTTAAATGTGAAACAAATTACATCCTTTGTTTTATCTATTATCTTCCCTGTTTCCTAACTACCACCATGCAGTTATAGGGTATATAGGCACCAGAAAAATCATTAAAACCAAGGCTTTCTATAACTTCAAACCTCATACTTTTCCTGTTGCCTCTTAATGGGGGCAGGTGAGGGCACTTTATATAAACAAGGAAGAGTTAGTTCAGTTCTAGGGATAGAACCCAAGTGGTGCCCTAACCCTAACCCTAACCCTTGCTTGAGTACATCCCCAGGCAACTTTTTTTTTTTAACTGTTTGAGATGGTCCTCACTAAATTGCCAAGGCCTCAAACTTGGCAGTGATCCTCCTGACTCAGCCTCCCAAGTCACTGGGATTACAGGTATGTGCCACCACATAGCCAACTTAATAAAAGTTTAGGGAGCACAATTTATACCCTCAGACAGTGTCACGAAGCCTAAAGGCAATGAAAGGGCTTTATGGGTGCCTCAGATGTTCAGATGCCTGATGATCTTTTTCTTTTTCTTATGGTGCTAGGGTTAGAACCCAGGGTCTTGCCTTGTGCATGTGAGGCAATTACTCTATCAACTGAGCTATATCCCCAGCCCTGTTTCTCTCCTTTTGTTTTCAACTCTATATTTCTCTTTGGCCTTACTTTTCTGGGAAAGGAAGAGCAGCCTATAATGGGAAGCAAGCCAAAAAATAAAAACAAACAAACAAACAAAAAACTTCCTAAAAATGTCTTACCCTCAGGCAAAAGTACTTTCTACACAACACTTCTTTTTTTTTCTTTTAATGTTTTTTTTTTTAGTTGTCAATGAACCTTTATTTATTTATATGTGGTGCTGAGAATTGAACCCAAGGGCCTCACACATGCTAGGCAAGTGCTCTACCACTAAAGCCACAATCTCAGCCCTCTACACGTTTCTGAAACAGACTCCTTTAAATGATCTTTGCCAGGGACTCTGGAGACCTTGGATGTCCCAAGAGTCAAAGAATGAAAAGCTGAGGTATAAACAACAGATAGGTGACCCCATTTATTTCCTAGCCAGGCACCTTGAAATTAATTATATCTAGTGTCTTCACATGGCAAGAGTTTTCGATTTGTTATCTTGCTTTGTCTTTATAACCAGTATCATCCCTACTTAACAAGTAAAGAAACCCAGGCTCAGAAAAGTTATATAACTTGTGCAAGATTATAAAACCAATTAGTGACAAGGCAGACACTTAAACCAAGTCACTTTTTACACCAATCAGAATAAATTCACCTCATCTCATGGCATTTCTTTTACTATAACTTGATGTTTCTTTTCTCACTACCCCACAGGTCTTAAGCTCCCAAGTTTAGGGCTGTTTATAATATACCTCAAAGAAAGAACATGTTTTTTGTTTTGGGTTTTTTTATGCATGTGTGGGGGATGAAACCCAAGGTGCTTAACCACTCAGCCATATCCCCAGCCCTTTTTATTTTGAGTCAGGGTCTGGCTAAGTTGCTTGCCTTGCTAAATCGCTGAGGCTGACCTCAAACTTGCAATCTTCCCACTTCAGCCTCTAGCATCACTGGGATTATAGGCATACACCGCCCGCCGCCCACCCCGGGCAGAATATGAGTTTTGAATCAAGAGAGAACTGGGCTTGAGTCCTGCCTCTGCTACATGCTTGGTATGTGGCCTTTTATTTTATTTTGGTAGCAGGGATTGAACTCAGGGGCACTTAAACACTGAGCCACATCCCCAGCATGTTTTATATTATACTTAAGAGACAGGGTCTCATTGAGTTGCTAAGGCCGGCTTTGAACTTACAATCCTCCTATCTCATCAGCCTCCTCAGCCACTGGACTACAGGTGTATGCCACCATGCCCAGCATGACCTTACTTTTAAAAAGGAGAATGATGATATGCACATGTAGAAATATGGCATAATAAATCCCACTATTATGTACAATTATAATGTACCAAAACAAAATAAAATAAAGGATAATAGTTTTAAAAAGTAACAATGCACACAAAAATGTTAACACTAGGGGCTGAGGGTGTAGCTCAATGATAGACCACCTTGCCTAGCATGCACAATACCCTGGATTCTGTTCCCAGACTACATACAAAAGTTACTAGAAAAAGTATGAAAAAAAGTATATACAAACTTTATCAACTGGACTGGTTTACCTAAAAACCAACTACCAGGTGTATTTCATTAACTCAGCATTTGATAAAGAACAAGACAATGGTCAAGATTTTCTGACCATAGCATCCAGAGATGTTTGCTTTGCTTTTTTTCCCCCAGTCCTGGGAACTTATCAGGAGTAATTTACCCATGAGCTATATCCCCAACCCTTTTTTTTTAGTTGAACGTCTTTGTTTTATTTATTTATTTATTTAGTGTGGTGCGGAGGATTGAACCCACTGCCTCATAGATGCAAGGCAAGAGCTGCACCACTGAGCCACAATCTCAGCCCCTCCCCAGCCCTTTTTGAGACGGGGTCTCGCTAAGTTTCCCAGGCTAGCCTCAAACTTGCCTTCCTCCTGCCTCAGCCTCTGTAGTCACTGGAATTACAGGTGTGCACCATCATGCCCAGCCAGAGACAGTGCTACTAGGAGGGCAAAATTCACCGCAAATCTGCTCCAAAAGGTAAGGGATCATGTTATTCTCTACACTCTCAATGCACATGGTTCATACTTCTAACCATACTTCCCTTTCTCTTGTTAACAATTTCTGGACCCCTTCAATCACAACCAGAATATCTGCAATTTTTAGTACAATGTCTGATATACAATAGGCAGCTATAAACATTTACTGAAAGAAATGTACCACTTAATATCCCAAACTTTCCTTAATGATTCATGACTTTATCATTCCCAAATTTATATTTCTCCTTTCTTTACTGTAGTACTATCTTTTGGAATCACAAATCCAATAATCCACCGTCTTTGGGGAGATGGAAAAAAAACAAAACAAAACAAAACAGCCTCCATTCTTTATCAAAATTACATATTGTTTCAAGAAAGAGCACTAGAGCAACAGGTTCTTAATCTTTTGGGGAGTCTTGGACCCTTCTGAGAATATGATGAAACTATACACTAGCTTCCAAGAAAAAGGTACAAAGTCACAGTATGCTATATGTAATACTGGCTAAGGGATAGAGAAAAGGTGGGTATTGGTATGTGCAAGGCATTGGGTTCGATTCTCAGAACCACATATAAATAAATGAATAAAATAAAGATCCATCAACGTCTTAAAAAAATAAAATTAAAAAAAAGCATGAATTTAGAGACCTTTTGTAGGGGCTCAATTCTCACATTCCAAGACAGTGGCATATTGACTAAGGTCTCCCAGATTCTTTCCTTAGGGCACAATTTATTAGAGTTTAGGGATTAGTCTTTTTAAGATTTTTTTTTTAAGTTTTTGAGATAATTGTAGATTTACATGCAAGTTTCAAGAAAACAACAGGTCCTGGCCAGGCACAGTGTGCAGGCCTACAATCCTTGAGGCTGAGGCATGAGGACTGTCAAGTTCAAAGCCAGCCTCAGCTACTCAGCAAGGGCCTTAGCAACTTAGTGAGACCTTGTCTCAAATTTTAAAATGGTGCTGGGGATGTGGTTCAGTGATTAAGTGTCCCTGGGTTAAATCCCCAGTACCAACAAAACAGAAACAGATCCTGTATACTCTTCACCAGTTTTCCCCATAATAACATTTTTCTTACCTATAGTATTGCACCCACAAAATTAATATTAATGAAATACTATTGGTTTTATTCAGATTTCACCAGTTTTGTTTTGGTACTGGGAATTTAACCACTGAGCCACATCTCAGCCCTTTTTTATATTTTATTTAGAAGCAGGGTCTCACTGAGTTGCTAAGTACGTTGCTAAATTGCTGAGGCTCACTTTGAACTTGTGATCCTCCTGCCTCAGCCTCCCAAACTGCTGGGATTACAAGCGTGCCCCCCCCACCAGATTTCACCAGTTTTACATGCCCTTATTTGCATGTTTAGTTCTATGTAATTTAATCAAATTCAAGATACAGAGAGCTGGGAATGTAGCTCAGCAGTAGAGCACTTGCCCATCACCACGTCAAAGGCCCTGGGTTCTATCCCCAGCACCTAAAAAAAAAAAAAAAAAACACGCACACACGCACCTTTCAACAACAAAAATACAAAGAACAGTTCTATCATAAAGATCACTCATACTACCCTTCTATGGCCAGTAACAACGTTCCCTCATGATTGGCAACCACTAATCTGTTTTCCATCTCTATTATTTTTTTTTCAACAATGTTATATTAATGGAATCATAAAGTACTTAAAACTTTTTTTTTGGTGGGGGGGATATTGGAAATTGAATCTAGGGGCACATAACCACTGAGCCACATCCCCAGCCCCTTTTTGTATTTTATTAGAGACAGGGTCTCACTGAGTTGCTTAGGGCCTCACTAAATTGCTGAGGCTGGCTTTGAACTCTAGAACCTCTTGCCTTGGCATCCTGAGCCGCTGAGATTACAGGCTTGTGCCACCATACCTGGCTGTACTTAAAACTTTTCAGATTAGTTTTTTTTCACTCAGCATAAGTTTCTCAAGAGCCATCCAACTGTTGCATTTATCAAAAGTTCATTTATTTGCATTGCCGAGTAGTACGCCATGGCGTAGATGTACCATGGTTTAATATTTCACCTACTGGAGGCATTTGTTTTGTTTCCAATTTTAATGATTTTGATTAAAGCTGCTATGAACATTCATGAACAAGCTTTGTGTGAACCTGAGTTTTAAATTCTTTAAGACTATATAACTGCTAAGTCTTATGGTAAACAAGATTAAAAAAAAAAAAAGAAAACTGCTTTATTACAGATAATAATGCTTCCCAATATTTTGTTTATCTTGATAGTATTTGTGTTCTTCAAAAATAGAATCGTGGGTTGAGGGCCACAGCTGACAGGGTACTTGTCCAGCATTGGCTAGGCTCTGTTTCAATATCCAGTACCACAAAACAAAAAGAGAAAGAAAAATAAAAACAGTACTGTATCACATGTAGTCTTATGGAGGCTTATTTTTTCACCTAACATTAAATTCCCAAGATTTCTCCATGTTGTTGCAAGTGGTTAGAGTTGATTCATTTTTACTGGTTACAAACATTTTATTTTGTAAATCACATTATTCAATGACTGGTCAAACAAATCACACCACTTTGTGAACAAGGAGCACAATTTTATAAATGAGGTATTCATGTGCAAATTTCTTTGATCACATTCCTAAGAATGGTGTTGCTGAGATATTAAGGAATTTCAATGTTCAGCTTTCAGATGAAATGTGGTTGAACCAATTCACATTTCCACCAGCAATGTATAAGAATTCCTAATTTTTCAGGTGCAAGTGGTGCACACCTGTAATCCAGGAACTCAAGACAGTGGTGCACTCTTGTAGTCCCAGGAACTCAGGAGGCTGAGACAATAAAACTGCAAAATGGATACCAGCCTGGGTAATTTAGCATGATCCTATCTCAAAAAATTATTTAAAGGACTGGGAGAATAGCGCAGTGATATAGTGTTCTTGGGTTCAAACCCTGGTATGGAAGAAGGAAAAAAAAAAAGAAAGAAATTCCTTCTAATTCACATCTTAACAAGCTATACTTCTTGTTTGACTTGATTTTGCTCAATGCACGTTTTCATTAATTTCCTGTCTCTTAAAACAAATTTACCCACTTGTCTTCATTTACTCTTTTAATTACTTTATATTCAATTTGTCAAGTTGGAAAAATCCAATTGGAATTAGTTTAGAAAATGCAAAACCAACAGATTAATTACAAAGTATTATTCTCATTATACTTTTAATTCCTCTCCACTCCAAGGATATGGCTTATTTCTCTTTTGATTCAGATCAAGATCTTCTGGTGACTTTATTTTTTTAATTTTTCTGCACTACTGGGGGTCAAATCCAGGGCTGCTACATCCTCAGCCCTTTTTAATTTTTATTTTGAGATAGGGTCTCACTAAATTGCTGAGGCTGGCATAAAATTCAAGATCCTCCTATACCAACCTCCCTAGTCACAAGCCTGCATCATCGTGCCCAGCAACTATTAAATCTATTATACTAACTTTTTTTTCTTTTTTGCAGTGCTGGGGATTGAACCCAGGGTCTTACGCATATTAGACAAGCACTCTACCACTACACTACATCCCCAGCCCTGCTTGCTTATATTTATCTTTATTTAACTGTGAAAAGTTTAAAAAAAAAAATTAAAAAGAGCAAGCAGACACATATAACAGCATTTTATGTTCATTATATAAACTAACACAAATAATAAAAAATAATTTTTAAGCCAGACACAGTGGCACACTTCTGCAATCCCAGTGATTCCAGAGGCTGAGGCAGGTCACAAATTCAAGGTCATTCTCAGCAATTTAGTTTAGTGAGACTGTTTCAAAAAAAAAAAAAACCGGGGGTGGGGGTAGGGATATATACCTGTAATGCCAGCAATTTAGGAGACTAAAGACAGTAGGATAGCAAATTTGAGGGCAGCCTCAGAAACTTGGCAAGGCCCTAAGCAACTTAGTGAGACTAAAAAGGACTGGGGATGTAGCTCCATGGTAAAGTTTCCTGGATTCAATCCCTAATACAAAAGAATTTTTTTTCTCCTTTCAGAAAACAAGTTGACTGAGTCCTTGTGTTTCTACAATTGCATTTTATTGTCATCACAGCTGAATATCAATTTGGTTAACAGAGAAGTCTATATTCAAAATCTAAATCCTTGAGAATTATATCAATATTTTTCCATCAAACAATGAAGGTGAATATTCATTCATAAAATAGCACGAGGCCATTCTGGACAACACTCAAGACACAGGGGGAGACAACAATGAATAAAAAGGCAACAAGAAAAACATCTCTGACCTGGTGGAGCCAAGAGTATAGCTATGAAGGAGGAATCAACAAATACATAATTATAGTATATAATACACCAAAAGGTAATATGTGCAAAATAAACAGGAGATAGGGCCAGCAAGATCTATATGGGGGTACAAAAAAGGTAGTTTGGGTCTCATGGCACCTTATGAGAAATGGGCAGGTTTCCCTGGAGGAATCCTAGTCTAAGTGCTAGCCTCTGCACCTTGGATTTCCTCCTTTTTCTGTATCTTGGCATCCTCATCTCCACTGGCCTGTTAGCCCTTTTTTTTTTTTTTTTTAATTTATTCTTTAGTTTTCGGCAGACACAACATCTTTATATGTGGTGCTGAGGATCCAACCCGGGCAGCACGCATGCCAGGCGAGCGCGCTACCGCTTGAGCCACATCCCCAGCCTTTTTTTTTTTTTTTTTGAGACAGGGTCTCACTAAGTTGTTTAGGGTCTTGCTAAATTGCTGAGGTTGGCCGCAAGCTTGCAATCCTCCTGAGTCAGCCTCCAGAGTTGCTGGGATTACAGGTGCACACCACTATGCCCAGCTAGGGCTTACTATTTAAGTACTGTACGTACTACAGTGGGGGAGGGAGAAGGGGTTGTTGCAGGGAAAGAGGTGTTAGGTGTGTAAATCCAGACACACTGATTTAAAATCCAGTACATAGCTTACTAATTTTGTTACTTTTCTTTTTTAGATGTTGATAGACCTTTATTTTATTCATTTATTTATATGCAGTGCTGGGAATCCAACCCAGTGTCTCAGACATGCTAGGCAAGGGTTCTACCACTGAGCCACAACCCCAGCCCTAATTTTGTTATTTTACGTAAATTACTAATCTCTGGGTGCCTTAGTTTCCTCCTCATCTGTAGAAATAATAAGAGAAAATTCTCATAGTTATCAGGAAGGTTAAACATTAAATGTAAAGTTCTTGGTCCTGTATCTAGCACAATGTTAGCTATATTTTTCTTACATATGTTCTTTCTTTTAATTTTTTTTTTTTAGTTGTAGATGGGACACAGTATCTTTATTGTTTATTTCTTTTTACATGGTGCTGAGGATTGAACCCAGTGCCTCACACATGCTAGGTTAAATGCTCTACCCCTGAGCCACAAACCTGATGTTCTCATCAGGGCTGAAATACTACTATTTGAGTCTTGGAGTCTCCTTTCCTCACAACTTGTGATAACTTCACTGCAATCCCTTTTTACATATCACTTAGAAATACCTTAAAAGTGAGGCCCAACAAATATCAAGATTTATCCAAGTTAGAGTTGTCACACATCCCAACAACTCTCTTGCTTCAGTGAGTCATATTACCTCAATTCTATTTCACAAATTAAAATTTCAGTTTGGTTTATAAAAAAACAACAACAACAAAAAAGCACTGAAATGAGCTGGGTTGTGGCCTAGTGATAGAGCACTTGCCAAGCATGTATGAGGCACTGGGTTGATTCTCAGCACCGCATATGAATAAAGTAAAGGTCCATCAACAATTAAAAATTTTTTAAAAAGAAAAGCACCAAAAGCTCAAGTTAAAACAAAGTTAAAGAGCATTCTCTGAGAGAGAAAGGTGAAAATCATAAATAATAATTAAGGATCCATAGTTTTTGAGGGTAAGCCTAAGAAACCATCTTTTAAAAGATTAACACCCCAGGCACTAGATGCGGTCAGAAAGACAAAGACATATCTGGTGTTTTCAGACTTTGTTTAGTCCCATGGATCTACAATTAGAAGAAAACGGTAGTGACAAAATTTTAATAAAATGATTATAGGTCAAAGGAAACTGTCACTGATTTTACATAACCATTTAATCTCTAAAACTCACCACCCCACTTTACTGAGACTCAGGAAATTTCCCAAGATCAAGTTAAAACTAGTAGAATCAATTTCCCTTAACTGGGAACTGTCAACAGCTTAAAGCTCTGAAGTTATTTTATTCTCATGCATTTAATCAAAACTCATTAAAGATTTGAGAAAATAAAAATAAGACCATCAAGTCAACCTTTACTACTTAGTCTGACATTCCAGAGTCTGCATGTGCACACTTTCAGATTCAAACACCCTGTTTACTATTAAATACTTAACAACCTTGCCCTCAAAGAGTCCGTCAGAAAAACACAACAGAACAGGAATGTTACAATTTGAATGTTACAGAACAGCCAATGTTGAAAATTAAGTAGCTTATCTAAAATGTTCTTGATCATGAGCTTTTATTACTATGATTAAAAGACCCTTTACCAATGTTGGGATAAAGAACAAAGGGAGGGAAATTGGAAATGATATTTTCATAATGAATCATTTTATCACATTATCAATCTTTCCAAACTCCAACTACTCAGTGTTGTAGGTTGTGGCTTTTTACTTGCTTAATAAAACTCAGGTATCATAAACATTTTCTAAAACAGTATTTTAACTAGAAGCAATGATCAAACAGGCAACTCGAGGGAGAAATCAGAGTGTCTGTAAGTAACTGGCAGTGCTGATCAGGAAAGGAGAGCTAGACTACGGAGAACAAAGGCTACCATTCCTAATGTATTTCACTACTGAAGCACAAACTAAAAACTAAACAAAAAGAACAAGCCTTTCAGGTTCAAGCATCGTACAACTTCTCTCAATTTTTATCCATCTCATTGGGGAACGTCAAGTAAACCATCCTGGAGTCCCTTGCCTATCTTCTCATTTCACTCTCTCTAGGGTTATTTCCCCACTTGAAGATAGAAAACACATGTTGTAAAATAAAGGCGAGAAACCTTCAGGGTCTGCAGCAATTTCTCATTTGATTGGCCCAAGTCAGAAATCGGATTCGGGAAGCCTCAAGCTCCGATTCCCACAAGTCGCTTCTGCCTCTGAGCAACTTCAACTCCAATTACCGCTAAGTCCAGCCAAGCCTCAGTGACCGCGGCGCGCTGGACAGGGCATTCCACTGCAGCTCGACCCTCGCTCCCATAATCCCTCCCCGCTCGGGCTGTCTTCACCTCCTACACCGCGGTGGAGGCCTCCCGGGCCACCCCGCGATCACCTACGCTCTGGGGAGAGCGTAGAGATGAGGGTACGTTCTGGAAGGCTCTGAGCACTTGGGGAGCCGGGCAGCTGCATGAGGGAGGAGGGGGCAGGGTCCGGGAGGGGGCGGGAGTCGGCGCCATCCATCAAACGCTCCGCGCTAGGAGATCTCGGAGTTGTAGCCGGGCCTCCACCGCAGCCCAGGAATCCTCCCTCGCACCCTGGGCCGGGTGGGTATGTGGGGTCCAAGCTCCCGAAGAGAAGTGATGAATCGCTGCCCGGATCCCCAGGGGACGTGAGGCAAGAGGAACAAAGCCGCGGCCACCCGGAGGCCCGCTTACCTGCCGTCAGAAGCTGCATGGCATGAGTGAAGGACGGGTCGAGCGAGTCCTTCTCAGCCATGAGTTCGGGCAGGTACTTGTTCTCTGGCTCCATCTTGACCGAGGCCGTGGCTGACGGGGGTAGCAGTGGGGTCGGCGCCGGCCCGCCCACTGTCGCGTCGGGACCTGTGGCCGAGGGAGGCAGCAGCGGTGGCGGCTGCGTGGCTGGCGAGGCCCGGGCGCCCCCTCGGGGCCCCCCTCCGCCTCCCCGGGACCGGTGAGGCAGCGGAGGCTGCCGAGACGGCGTCTGACGCACCGAGGGGTGGGCACCTGAGGGGTCCATAGAGCCGCTGCGGCCCGAGGACCGGGTCATGCGCGCGGCAGGATCGTCCCGGCGCTGCATCGGGGAGGATGTGCGAACGAGAGAGCGAGCAAGGAAGCGACGCGGCAGAGACCCGAGCGGCGGTTAGCAGGGGTGGAAGAGCAGGGGCGACAGCGACCGAAGCCGACCCGAGCGACCCAGCGAGAGAGCACCGGAAATGAGGCGGCGCGCGTGCGCAGCCGGCCACCGGCACCGCCCTTGGGTTTCTCCGCGAAGAACAAAGTCCCCAGTCGGGCCACGGCGCCTGCGCACCGCCACGGCGCCCAAAGACGTCCCCTCCCTGTTCCTCTTTTCCCTCTGAGCCCGCCGGGCCGGATCTTGGGGCGCGTGCGCGGGCGACGGCAGGTTTCGTTCGTTTTTTTCTTTTCCACGTGACTCGGCGCTAGCGGGACACGTGTCTCCTCCCCTTCTGGCTGGGTGCGCGGAGGGGGCGGAGGATGTGGAATGTCTTTGTCTGCGCGCGGGCCCGCGGAATGTGGGGCGGGAGACCTGTTACTCGCGGGCCACGCCTCCTCCAACGGCTGAGCCGCTGGGGACCCTGGGGGCAGACTGCAGGACCGAATGGGAGTCGGGGTGGAGTGGGGGAACCGGCACCGAAGCGAGGGAAGGAGAAAGTGACGCGGGGGTGGTGAGAAGGGGAAAGAGAGAGAACTGAGGCGGGAAGTGGCGAAGTGGGAAGAGACAGGGACCTGCGCAGGCAAAAGGGGAAGACTATGGGAGCTTCTGACGCAGGGATGAGTGGTAGGGATGGAGAAGGGAATGCTGGAGTGAGAAATCGGAGGCTGCCTCAGTGGGAAGACTTAAGGCCACTTATTGCAGGGCTTCAACGAAGAGGGAAGTTTACATGAGCGATGAGAACCCAAGAAGTCGTGTCCCAAGGCTTCCAGTATGTTAGGTTTTAAAACGTTAGGCATTGTTGGTCAGAGAAATCTTATTAGAGAAGTTTTTTAGTAGATCATCTAACATATTCTGTTGCTTTCTGCTGACTTAGTGTTTCTCCTCCGAAAAGGTGGATTCAAGGCCAGGTCCTTCAGGATAGCTGCATCATTAGGATGGCTCCTTCTACCACTGATGTGAACGTTAGTCTTCTGCCTCAGTTGGCCTTTCACAAACCATTCCAAATTTGCTGGAAGAGAGAGCTTTAACACTGCCCAAAAGGCCAAGATGCATAGTTTCCCAAGGTATTCTCACCCTGGGGTACTGTATGCAAGTGGAGCCTGGGTCTCTACCACCACCACCACCACCACCCGCCAAAAAATTCGGGGCCTTCCCCAACTTTCCCTTCCCTTCACAGAATTTTGTTTTCCCCAAACTAGTCACTTTATCCCTTCTCCTTTTGTATCTGATGAACCAACACGGATCCAATGAACCCACCCTTTTCAGGAATTCTGGAACCTGGAAATTGTGGACATTTGGATCTGAAACTTAGACCCCTTCAACTAGGGAACATTAAGGCCTGGCTATGATCTTCTTTGGGGTAGGGGGAAAAAATCAACAAATTACCCAAAGAAATAACAAAACAAATATCTGTATATATTATATATGTATAGTATATTATTTATATTATTACATAGTGTATATTGTGTTGTATGTAAATATTGTGTATGTTTTATGTTAAAAATTTCCTGATGTCGTGTTTGCTTTTGAGGTCCTTTAAGTGACCCTTGTCTCCAAGTCGTGGGGACTTACCCCTATAATCCAGGCTACTCAGGAGGTTGAGGCAGAAAGATCCCAATTGTGAGACCAACTTCATCAACTTAGACCATGTCTCTAAATTTAAAAAGGACTGGGAATGTAGCTCAGTGAGAAAACAGCCCTGGGTTCAATCCTCAGTACACAAACACAGCATACTCAGTGACCCTTGTCCTTAGGTAGTTTGAGGTCAAGTAGGAAAAATATGTTATTTCTGTGGCAATATATATATATATATATATATATATATATATTTTTTTTTTTTTTTTGGTGCTGGGGACCAAACCCAGGACCTTGTGCATGCAAGGCAAGCATTTTACCAACTGAGCTATATCCCCAGCCCACAACAATTTTTTTTAATATTTATTTTTTAGGTATAGATGGACATAACACAATGCCTTTATTTTTATGTGGTACTGAGGATCTAACCTGGATCCCATCCATGCTAGGCGAGCATTCTACCACTGAGCCACAATCCCAGCCCCCCACAACATTTTAATATAACCAAAATATAGGGTACCATCAGATTTCTAGAAATTTCATACAATTTGGGGATCACTTATATCAATAATATACCCATAAATATGTTAAAGGTCTAACATCATTTCTTATTTCCTTCCCATATTGTTTATCATATAAAATAAGCCTAATTTGTTTTCCTTTTACAAGGTGAGAGACCCAACTTTTGAGGTTTTCCAGGGGCTCAACTGGAAAATCCTAGAAGTTAATTTAAGGTCAAGCAAGCCCCCTTGGCACATACCTACAATCCCAGCTACTATTGAGACTGGGCAGGAAGGTCGCCAGCCTAGGCAAATAGGGAGACCCTATTTTAAAAATAAAAATTTTTAAAAAGGACTGGAAATGTAGTTCAGTGGTAGATCACCCCTAGGTTCAATCTGTGGTACCAAAACAAACAACAACAACAAAAATAGTTCTTTGACTATGAAAAGACTCAAGTAATCAAAGACATAATTTTTAAAAAAAAGGCACAAAGTCCAAGAAATTATCTTGATAAGTCACAGAATCTTTGTCTCCTAGGCCAACTAAGTGGCCTTTCACTATTTTCTATTAAGAGCAGATCGGTACTCCAAGAAAACCTTGTTTTAACAAAGGACCAAATTCTAGTTTTGTATCAGTGTATGTTTGATATTAATGTCAATTTTTAGAAAAACTTAATTCCTTTCTAATTTTAGCCAGCTTGACCACACACAAATTTTTTTTTCCTACAAGTTTCATCTTCCCCAAACCTTTTACAACTTTCTTGCCCACTTAGTTTTTGTTCTATACATCTTATTTTGGAACAGCTAGTCTTTCCACTTTAGGACAAAAGGTATTCTTTTTTTCCCTTAATGAAAACATACCTTGTATACCTCATAGCTTTGCTTAACAAACATGTCTTACTTTTCTTCCAAAAATAGGAATTTTGTAATAATTCTGGTTTTAATTGCCATATTTTTTTAGATGTTGATGTACTTTTATTTATTTATTTTTATGTGGTCTGAGGATCAAACCCAGTGCCTCACACATGCTAGGAAAGTGCTCTACCACTGGGTCAAAACCCTAGCCCTTAATTGCGTTAAAATATTAATTAGAAGTTTTCTTTGTTCTTCTTTGATGTTGGGGATTGAACCCATGATTACACTTTTGCTAAGCACATGCTCTACTACTGAGCTACACCCCTATCCCCTAGAATTTTTTTTACATTTTTAGTTGGACACAATACCTTTATTTATTTTTATGCAGGGCTGAAGATCGAACCCAGTGCCAGGCAAATGCTGTGCCACCACTAAGCTGAAACCCCAGCCCTAGAATTTTTAATTCTTAGTGACCTTAACTTCTAGTGAAAATCTAGGAAGTATACAATTTTGAACTGATTTATATCAGCATTTTGTAGAAGAGCACCATTTCATAATTTTTAGAAAGGTATTTCTTCATAAGACAATTTTTCATGTTTATTAAAAGACCCAAATACATTTAGATACTATATACCATATAAAAATAAGATGCACTTTAAATTTCCATTTGGCAATTAATGTTTCAGTATTTTGAGTAGAAATGACTCAGATGTTTTTAATGAATATTAGTTTAACATAACATGGCTTTAAGATTTCAAGTTACTGAAAAAGACTTTTGAAACTGTGACAAATTCATTTATAAACTTTTATCCTGTCTACTTTTACCTAGTTACTCATCCCTAACAATTATGCTTAAATTGCTCATTAAACAAAACTAGCTGCCACCCCAAAACATGTTTCCTTGATATATTGATTACCAAAAGGAAAACAGGCAAGGCTTTCTCAATTCCCCTTATCTGTCCAAACACAGATCCTTCAATAGGAAATCAGTTGTCATCAGTCCTCTTCCCAGGGTGTCCCAGCAATGAGGAGAAATCAACTTTTATCCCAGGAGAGGGGATTTCACCATACTCAGACCCTATCACCAACCATCCCCCAAGAATCATTTATACTGAGGATCTCTCTTCATCCTCTGACCATTATGTCTATTCCAGCAGGCAACTAAGTTAAATAAACAACCTTTGTTCTTTCTTTGACTGTCCTACCTGTTGATGGCCTTGGGTAGAGCCAAGATAAAAAGCCTAAGAGTGAAACCCACAGAGTTGGGTCATGTAATGCTCTCTCAGTGGACCTTGTTGCATGAACATTTTGAGTCACCCAATGTTAGCTACCCTGTGCCATGGTGACCTTATCCTTTCATGAGAGTATTATTGCTATTATTATTTTGGTGGTGAGTGCTCTTACAGATCTGAAGTGCCAGAGGCCTGAACCATGGCTCACAAATCAAATTGTAGCTTTGACTCTTAAATCCCCTTGACCAACTTAGCCTTGATTTTCCCCTAAGAAAATGAAACAAAGAGGATAGAACACAAAGTCCCTGAGGATTTCCAAAAGCCAGAGTTCACACTTTCTGCAGTAATTGCCATTTATTGCCAGTTTGTGCCTGACCCAGACACTAAGTGTCCTCTCTATTGAACCCATTCCTCTTTCTGTCTTGACTTCCACTCTTGCCAATAACTTGTCAGCAATTGCAAATACCAAAAGGTCATATACTGTCTCATGGCACAAACTAAACTTGGATTTGAAAGTCACAAAGATTGGGGGACTCAAGGAAAAAGGGCAAAGTCTGACCTAACAGGCACCTAATTTACGACCCCTAGGGTTCCAAGAAGATAAGGGACTGCAAAAGGGGTCAGTGGCACCTCTCTGGTGTTCCTCAAGGGTTCTCAGGAATTTGCCAGAAGTACATTTCAGGTCCCTTTTTTGGTTTGCCAGAACTGTGAAGACAAAACAAATTGGGTTTAGAATCTTAATTGGCTTTTATTTGTGATTCTAGATTCAGTCAACACATCCTGGAATGAGTGTTCCCCACAAAATAAATTTTTTATAATAATTGTAATGAAGACCATGAATGTGACAAATACCAAAGATAGGTGAAAATTAAGTGCTACTGGAGTTCAAAGCAGAAGGTAGATTTCAACCAGGGGAGAATGAGTTCCCGGCAAAAGAAGTGTGAATAAATGAGCAGAGATGAAGATGTGAGAGATGCTTTCAGGGGATGGGAGCAATCCCATTTCAGACTGTGAAGGAATAAATGGGCTGAGCAACTTCATGAGGAGGGGGAGGGGCGTGGAGGATCCATAGCTCCCCTGCCAACCCCCCACACCCGTCTGCTCCCTTTCTGATATATCCTTGCGCAGTAATGAGATGCCCAGATAGGTACCTTGAGCTGAGGGTAATAAAACTGATATGTATGGGGGCTGGAGATATAGCTCAGTTGGTAGAGTGCTTGTGTCCCATGCACTAAGGCCCTGGGTTCAATGCCCAGCCTCACAACAAACAAATTTGTCTGAGAAGGAGCTGGGTAGTTGTGTTTGTGGTTTTTGTAAACTACTGTCATTGCATATGCATATCAAAACATCATGTTTTACATCTTAAATATATAAAGTCTTTCTAGGTTTTTGCCAGACTTTGACTTGCATTCTCTGAGAGTGCTCTAAGAGGAACATATGAGCTCTTTCTTCTTCCTGGTGAGACCTCAGAAGACAATCTCAGAGACCATGAGTTGCAGAGGCTGTAGTGTACCTGCCAAGCAAGTGATGAAACAGCCTTCCATTTGGGGCAGGATGGGGCTCCGGAAAGGCGGGGGGCGGGGGGGGGGGGCGCTTCCCTAGGGACAGGGGACAGCGAAGCATAATTTCTGCCCTGAAAGCCTAGAGGACTTTTTTTTTTTTTTAAATAATATTTATTTATTTATTTATTTATTTTTTGGTGGACACAACATCTTTTGTTTGTATGTGGTGCTGAGGATCGAACCCGGGCCGCAAGCATGCCAGGCGAGCACGTTACCGCTTGAGCCACATCCCCAGCCCTTTTTTTTTTTTTTTAAACCAGGGATAAAACCCAGGGGCACTTAACCACTGAGACACAACCACAGCCCTTTTTTTATATTTTATTTAGAGACAGAGTCACTCAGGGCCTCTCTAATTTGCTGAGGCTGGCTTTAAACTCGCAATCCTCCTGCCTCAGCCTCCAGAGCTGCTGGGATTACAAGCTTGCATCCCAGCGCCTGGCTGGAGTTCACTTTGCCTTGACCACAGTATGATACCCCAGGTTCACCTGAGGGTTGGAAAAGACTGACTTCAGGGAATGAAGCAGACAGATTCAAACCCAGCAATACCTCCTTGTTCTTGCTATGTGTCATTAGGAAAACCACAACTTCTCTGAACCTTTAGTTTCTTCAGTTTCCTCTTCATAAAGGGAGGGTAATAACATTTACCTTGCAGGCTGATTGTGAATATTAACAAATAGCAGTGTAAGCCTCTTGACAATAGAATTTAAAAGCAGAAGTGATGATGACTATTAAGCTGTTAGAGTCCAGTGAAGATTCAGGGGTACTTTATGTTGGCTGTGGATCTGAAAGTCCTAATCTAATCTGTATCTTTTTCACTGAGTTTAAGGTAGACTTTGATTTGAAGGTGGGGAGGTTCCAAAAAGAGTTTCTTCTACCCTATTTCTTCCCTTAATCTAGTTACTATGGTGTAGGATGCAGCCACACTGAGAGCAGAGTGATTCAGAGTCAGATGGAGTTAGACCCTCCCCTTCTGACCTGCTGAGTGAATGAGCACATTACTTAACTTTGCTCTGCTTCCTCTTCTTTGATAAAATAGAAGTAATAATAATACCTACCTCAGAGCTGTTAGGGTTAAAAGAGATAGTGTCTGTAAACCACTTAGCACTGGGGATGGCAATTAGTAAGTGCTTGATAAGCAATAGTGGCCATTGTTATTATTACCACACACATTTATCCCATGTCTTCCTGCAGACTTTCACTTTTGAGTCCCTAATGCACTGGTTGGAAGGACTTGACATTCACCCACAGCTGCCTGATCTGTGTGATAGCCCTTCACAGGCCTCATCTACCCTCTGAATCTCGAATCGCAGCCACTATAGAAAGAGCTCCAGCCCCAAGGAGAAGAGTTTCTCTTCCAAGTGTGTAGTTCTTGTATTTAATCTTTGTGTGTGTGTGTTTGGGGGGGGGGCACATACTGGGAATTGAACCAAGGATGCTTTACCATTGAGCCACATCCTTAGTTCTTTTTATTTTGAAATAGGATTTCACTGAGTTACTGAGGCTCAAGATTGCAGTCCTCCTGCCTCAGCCTCCCAAATTGTTAGGATTGTAGGCGTGTTCAATTTTGAATGCCTGCTTCATGCCAAATATGTGGAATAAGGGGATAGTGTTACAGGGCTGGGGCCTTCCGGGAAACTGAGGCAACTTGAAGACACCCTACTCTTCAAACCCCTATTCTTGAGATCAAGTCAGAAAGACTTCAGACTTGTCACTTAGAGTAACAGGAATGAGTTTACTAGAAGGGATGGAAAAGGGGAAAAGGTGCCACTCTCAAGGGAGAGAGTGTACCTCTGAGAGGGACAGTGTATCTCTCCTGCACTCCAGTTTTATTGGGGATCCCAATAAAGAGAGACCCACCAAGGTCCACCTCTTGATTTTTGACCAACAGCAAGATGACATCAGACTTTCAAGTCCCCACTGCCATGACAACTCTGGGTCACTTTGACCCATGGTGACTGGTTTTAATTGGATTTTTAACCACAAATTCCTCATAGATGGTATGATTAGGAGGAATTATCCTTATCTTCCTGAGTTCCAGGATCTGGTCCATGAAAAGGGTCACAAGAGTTTCTCCTTTAGGGTAACATTATTTCAGGCCTGCATTTCTCTTGCAGATAACAGGTAGTTTGCTAAGGAATGTGACATATCCTGTCCACCTAAACCAGGCAAGACTGCTGGTAAATTGGTACTTGGAGAAGAAAGCATATGAGGGACAGCAAAGTAGATCTATTTTATAGAATTATCCCCTTAACCTTATGTTCCCACCACTGGCATCTGTCTGTTCACCATCAGTAGGAGACGGAAATTCAGCATTGATTAAGAGCAAGTCTTTGGACTAGGTATGTGGCTCAGTGCTAGAGTGCTTGCCTAGCATGCACAAGGCCCAGGTTCAGTCCCCAGAACAACACACACACACACACACACACACACGAGAGCAAGTGTTGTGATACAAATATAACAAGAGCTGCAGGAATCAGGCACAATGGAAATCCCAGTGACTTTGGGAGTCTGAGGCAGGAGGATCATGAGTTCAAGGCCATTCTCCGAAATTTAGCAAGGACTTAAGCACCTTAGTAAGACCCCATCTCAAAATTAAAAGTTGACTGGGAAATGTAGCTCAGTGGTAAAGCGCCTGGACTCTAAGTTCAAAGCCCAATATAAAAAGAAAAAGAAAAGCTGCAGAATGCACAGGAAGGAGTTATGGAACAGCCCCTCCAACTCAGATGATTTAGGCAAGGCAAGTGGGGTGTTTGGGAAGTTGCCAGATGGAGTCGTGGAATGGGGCATTTTCATGTTGGGACTCCAGCAAACTCTGCACCAGTATTTCCTCCTTGAGTTCCCAGCTCTGGAATATAAATGGGTGGCTCAAATTTCTGAGTTCCAAAACCAGACAATCCTATTGTATCCCTGACATCCTCATCTGCATGTCTCAATGACCCCTAAAAAACTCAACATATCTGCCAGGCATGGTGGTGCACACCTGTAGTCCCAGCAGCTCAGGAGGCTGAGACCAGAAAATCTAAAAATTTGAGTCCCTGAGCAACTTAGACCCTGTCTCAGAATGCTCAGTGGTAAAGCACCCCTGGTTTAAATCACCAGTACCAAATAAATAAAATAAAATAAAAAGTATGCTCAATAGATTCGAACTGCAGGTACTTCTCCAAGGCCCAGATGATAACACAGCTCCTCTGTCATGGAGCTTTTCTTTGGCAGGCCTGCTCCTGCACCTTGCCTAGAGAACATCAATTCAGCCAAACTTCAGGGCCTCCCTCCTAGCCTGGCTCATTCATGTCCCCATGCTGGCCTGAGCATTCCCACAGCAGGCACCTTTGGTAGGAGCAATGGGCAGTGGCAGAGGGATCAGATCAGGGGCTAATATGCCCAACTGTGGCCCTACTGCTTATTCTGACTACCACATAAAAAGTCATTAAAAGCATCCCAGAAATACCTGAAGGGGACTTTGCAGGGGCAATAAAAGGAACTCAGGATGATTGTTCATGTAGCTTGCTTTGAACCTATAGATTGCTGAGGCCTGCAGAACAATTTGGATTGTAATCATCTTTTTTTGTGCCCATCTTGCTAACGAGAAAGTGAGGGGCTTGTAGGCAACAACTCTTTGTTTTTGTGTAGACAGAGGCTGCAGTGGAATACACATTCCATAAATATCTGTTGACTGAATAAATGGCTGCAAAATAATTAAACTGCCCTTGCCTTCACCACTGACCTGCTGCCCCTCAATTCCCCTAATCTGGGGAGTGGCACTTCCACTCACTGTTCACTTGGAAATCTGGGTACTTTAATTTCTTTCCACTGCCTCTCTGCCATACCCTGCCATATTCTTGTTTTTTTTTGTTTTGTTTTGTTTGTTTGTTTTGGTTTTTTTTTTTAATACCAGGTTTTAAACACAGGGGACACATCATTACCACTGAGCCACATCCCCAGCCCTTTTTATTTATTTATTTTTCTGAGACAGAGTCTTGCTAAGTTGCTCAGGGCCTCACTAAATTGCTGAGGCTGGCTTTGAACTTGTGATCTTCCTGCCTCAGCCTCCTGAGTTGATAGGATTGCAGGATTGTGCCACCATGCCCAGCTATTCCTGCCATATTCTTAAATGCTATTGTCATTTACCTCATCAGTATTGCAAATTCCACCCACATTTCTGTTTCCATTTACCTGTGCCCCACTCTGAGTTACCAAACTGCCTCACCTAAACTTTTGCACCTCTGAATTGGTCCCCTGCTGGTACTACTGCACCCTTTCTCTGTTTTCAGCCCAGAAATGAGCATACAGTTTTCAAAATGCAAATTTGGTTATGTCTGTCTCCCTTGTTCTTTAAATGTATATATATATATATATTTTTTTAAATTGTTGATAGACCTTATTTTACTTATTTATATGTGGTGCTGAGAATTAAACCCAGTGCCTCACACATGCTAGGCAAGTGCTCTACCACTGAGCCACAGCCCCAGTCCTCCCTTGTTCTTTCTTATACACACACACACTGGTTAACCTGTTCAGTAATTTCCCATCTCCCAGTGGATAAAGATCAGAATCCTTACCAGATCTGACCTGACCCTGCCAACATGGCTGGCCTCACCTGGTTTTCTTTACCTCATCTCATGTCCTTGTACTCAGCGACTCTGGCCTTTTTCAGTCCCTCAGATAAGTCAGACTCCTGCCTCCCTCAGACTGAGCCCATGCTGGTTTAATCACTGCTTCCTTCCCTCTAATTCATCCCCCCCACCACCCTGCTGCCTTTTTTTTTTTTTTTAAACCAGGGATTGAACCCAAGGGCATTTGAACACGGAGCCACATCTCCAGCACTTTTTTTTGTGTGTGTGTGTGGTGCTGGGGATTGAACCCAGGGTCTTGTGCATGCTAGGCAAGCACTCTACCAACTGAGCTATATCCCTAGCCCTACGTACACACACACACACACACACACACACACACACACACACACATATATATATATATATATATATTATTTTAATTATAGGTGGATACAGTATATTTATTTTTTTATTTTTTATTTTTATGTGGTGCTGAGGATCGAACCCAGTGCCTCATGCATGCTAGGCGCGCGCTCTACCTCTGAGCCACAATCTCAGCCCTCCAGCACTTTTTATATTTTATTTAGAGACAGGATCTTGCTAAGTTGCTGAGGCTAGCTTTGAACTTGCAATCCTCCTGCCTTAGCCTTCCAAACTGCTAGTATTACAGGCATGGCCCAGCTCATGTGTCACTTCTTCAGGAAAGTCTACCCAGGTTGTCAGGGCAGGCCAGCTTAGCTCATAATGATAATAAGTTTTTATGGCTCCTTTCTAGTATATCACATTTTAAATTTACTTGTGTGGTTATTTGAGTAATTTCCATCTCTGCAACCTGATTGTAAGCTCTATGAGGACAAGAGTTTTGCCTCTGTTGCTTAAAGTTATGTTCTGAGCATGCACCACAGTGCTGGGCTGGATTGGCTGATTGGCTAATCAATAAACATTTGTTGAATCAATGAATATACATACAAACAGCACATGCAGAGACATTAAAGCATTACAAACTTGGTGGGGGTCCCTTGAATGGCAAGTTATATGAGATAACCTAGATTGGGGAGGGAGATACATAGAAAATGGCACGAGATGAAGCCAGAAGGTAGTGAGTTGTCACACTCAAGTAAAGAAATTGGGTGCCAGCGGGAAGATAATATAGCCAGGGACTTAGAGTAGACAAGGAAACAGGCCATAATTGATATGCTTATATATTTTAATTGGCCTACCTAATTTTTAAAAAATCAAATTAGTTGCTGGTACTTAAACATTGGGAGATTGCAAATTTTTAAAATTCTGGATTTCCGCCGGTCACGGTGACGCACACATATAATTCCAGCGGCTCAGGAGGCTGAGGCAGGAGGATCACAAGTTCAAAGCCAGCCTCAGTAGCTTAGCAAGGCCTTAAGCAACTCAGTGAGACCCTGTCTCTAAATAAAATACAAAATAGGGCTGGGAATGTGACTCAGTGGTTGAGTGCCCCTGAGTTCAATCCCTGGTACCTGCCCCCCAAATCTGGATTTCCAGTTTTCTTCTCTCCTCCACTCCCCCACCACCAAGTGTTTTATCACTGAGATACAGTTTCACCCGCTCACTCCCCTCCTGTTTTTCTTGAAGCATCAGATGTAGGAACACTGGGCTTGTTTTCTTCTGCCTTTAGATGGTGCTGCTTCAAACTTCCCTGGCATCCATGCTCAGCCTCACTCTTAAGCATTTTAGTTAGAGGCCCTGTCCTACAGGGAACATTCTAGTGGGGCAATCAGAGAAGAGATTGGAATGGGATAGTGGGGGGCAATGGAAGCTAGAGCCAGGCAGAGAAAGAAGTTCATGTTCAAGTTAGAGACACCTAGATCCAAGGGACACTATACTGGACTCAATCATTCTGGGTCCAGTCTGTTGGGCAAGGGATCAGGGTGGGGGATAATTTTCAGAATCCTCAGCCCCTCTTCTGCCATCAGAAGCTTTGTTGGGCTCCAAGACAAAATAAAAGAAAAATAGGAAATCTACTGTGATGCTGGCTGATCTGAGAGCAAAGAGTAGAATTTTAACAAGATAAATGCTGGGCTGGGGATGTGGCTCAAGCGGTGGTGCGCTTGCCTGGCATGCGTGTGGCCCGGGTTCGATCCTCAGCACCACATATAAACAAAGATGTTGTGTCTGCTGAAAACTAAAAAAATAAATAAATATTAAAATTAAAAAGAAAAAAAAACAAGATAATTGCTACCTTCTGGGCTCAGGCCCAACCGCCCTCCTAATTCCTCAGAGAGATATAAGATGATATTAGAGGAAATGGAGAGTCTTTTTTTTTTTTTAAGAATTTTTTTTAATATTTATGTTTTAGTTTTCGGCGGAAACAACATCTTTGTTTTTGTATGTGGTGCTGAGGATCGAACCCGGGTTGCACACATGCCAGGCGAGCGCGCTACCACTTGAGCCACATCCCCAGCCTGAAATGGAGAGTCTTGTGGGGGAGAAAATATTTAACTAAATAGTATAGGCAGGCAAGATAAGAGAACAGGGAAGCATTCATTCATTCAACAAATCTATTTTGAGTATCTACCATGTTCCAGACACTGTGCTAGGTACTGGAGATAATGTCATGAAGAAGACAGACATGGCCCCTGCCCTCACAAAGCTGACACCTAGGAGGTCTGGGAGACCAGAGCAGGACAGAATTAACTGTAAAGGAGGTTCACATCTGGGGTGGAAGTTCTGGAATGTTTGAGCTAGGCCTGGAAGGAAGAATACAATTTTACTAGGGTTTGGGTTAAAGGATAGAAGGTTGATTCTGTCACAGGAAAGACCAGGAAAAGGGGAACAAACTGGTGAGAACATGTGAAATGTTTGAAAAAATAGCGAATAATTATGCTAGAGTAATTTTTGCAGAAGAGCAGAAGGGAAATTATTTAGACCCCAAGTTGCCTTTTAACCTAAATATCATTGCATTTTTTTCCCTAGAAATTAAATTCTCTAAAATGAAAATATTTCAAAAATAACTGAACAAAAGTAAAAATACTGTGGTCCCAGTCTAAAGTTTCAGTGTAAAATAAGGTAATATTTTAAAATCAACACAGCACACCCAAATTTACACGTTGGAATGAGAAGCTTTTTAATTTCTCTTTTCAAATCTCCTTTGGAAGCTGGATGCTGTGGCATATGCTTAAAATCCCAGTGGCTTGGGAGGCTGAGGTAGGAGTATCCCGAATTCAAAGCCAGCTTCAGCAAAAGCGAGTTACTAAGCAACTCAGTGACCCCCTGACTCTAAATAAAATACAAAATAGGACTGGGGATGTGGCTCAGAGATTGAGTGCCCCTGAGTTCAAACCGAAGTACCCCCCCCCAAGAAAAAATTCCCTTTGTAGGCTAAAGTCCAGTTCACTCTTAGACTATTATTTAGGTGACACTCATTTATTCTCTCTTTTTTTTTTTTCTGGTGGTGCTGGGGATTGAACCCAGTGCTTTGTGCATGTGAGGCAAGCACTCTACCAACTGAGCTGCATCCCTAGCTCAGCACTCTTTTATTCTTAAGAGTGGATTTGATTTGGACAAACAGATCATTCAGAACCAAGCTTAATACATAAGGTAGAAATCAAGTTGGAATGATTTAGAGTAAAAATTTAGGTGTGATTATAGAGTAGTGAATCTGACTTTCTTATGTAACTTTTTTTTTTTTTATACTGGGGATTGAACCCAGGGGCACTTTACCACTGAACTACATCCCTAGTCCTTTTTATTTTTATTTTGACATGGGGTCTCACTAAGTTTCTGAGGTTGGCCTCAAACTTGTGGTCTTCCTGCTTCAGTCTCCTTAGTTATTGGAATTACACACATGTACCCCTGTGCCCAGCTTTCTTATGTAACTTTTAAAGTGATCTGGAAGTCAATTTGAAAAGATGAGTTTCCAAAATGCTTGTGGGCAATGACGACATCATCAGAACAAGGATGGACAGACACATCCACCCATGGCGACTACTTCAAGACAGCACTTGTTTTCTTCATGCATTCATTTCAAAAAGTATTTTATTTATGTCTTCTCTATGCCAGATATGATGGCTCACAATTGTAAGCTCAGCTATTCAGGAGGCTGAAGCAGGAAGATCACAAGTTTGAGGTCAGCCTGGGCAACTTACTGAGACTGTCTCAGAATACAAAATAAAAAGGATTGGAGACATACCTCAGTGGTAAAGCATCTCTAGATTCAGTCCCCTAGTAACACAAAAAAATAACACACACAAAAAAAATAACAACCACAAAAACCTCCCTAATAGCCCGATGTGGTAGTGCTCGCCTGTAATCCCAGCAATTTGGGAGGCTGTTCAAAGCCAGCCTCAACAAAATTATCCAGACCCTAAGCACTTTAGCAAGACCCTGTCTCAAAATAAAAAATAAGCCAGCTGGGGTTGTGGTTCAGTGGTACAGCACTCACCTAGCCTGTGTGAGGTACTGGATTCAATCCTCAGCACCACATATAAATAAATAAAATAAAGGTAATGTGTCCACCTTCCACTAAAAAATAAACTGGGTGTGGTGGCGCATGCCTATAATCCCAGCGGTTCAGGAGGCTGAGACAGGAAGATCATGAGTTCAAAGCCAGCATCGGCAAAAACAAGGAGCTAAACAACTCATTGAGACCCTGTCTCTAAGTAAAATACAAAAAGTACTAATGGAAGATCATGTGCAGGGGCCCTGAGGCACGAACTGGTTGAGTGAATTCTAGAAATTGAAGAACATATGGCTAGGGAATATGGTAAGCACAAGGAAGAGCGGGTAATGATAGAAGTGAGCAGATAGGGAGCATCAGAATCATGTATGGCCAACTAAGGATATTTTTCTGGCTGTCGTGTCAAAATTGGTGGAAGGGGTGCATGTCTGTAATTCCAGCAATTCTGGTGGCTGAGGCAGGAGGATCACAAGTTCTTGGCCAGCCTTGTCAACTTAGCGAGACCCTCAGTAACTTAGTAAAACCCTCAAAATAACAAAACCCTATCTCAAAAATAAATAAATAAAGTCTGGGTGTAGCTCAATGATAAAAATACCCCTTTATTTAATCCCCAGTCCAAAAGAAAAAGAAAAAGAAAAAAACTGGAGGACAGAAGCATGAAGAGCAATTACGAGGCTATTACTGCAAGGAAAGTAAAAGGAGACAGAAGCAAGGTGCGGGGGCAAAGGAAAAGGGGCTGCTCATCCGAGCTGCCAGCTTTATTTATATCCACAGGTTACATTAGTTCATTGGCATCATTAGTACATATTGTTCATTGTATAAAGTTACTGTTATGCGGGCAGGTTAGGGTGCAGAGACATAATTGTGTTGTCTAAGAAGAGAGTTTCTTTATTCCCAAAAGCTGAGTGTCTGAGATTAAGGTCGAGGCTGATAAGACTCTAGCACAGAGACTTCTCATGAAGGACATTACCATAGCAGCTAGGCATTGAGCATGTATTAGTTAGTCATCTCACTAGTTCCTGGGAGAAACTGCAGAATATTCCAACTTTGGGAAACAGGGTGCCTATTACCACCAACCCCCCCGGGGAGTTTGCTCACCAGAGGAACACTGCCTTGTACATTTCCACAGCCAGAATCCTTACATATTATAATAAATATTCAGAATATTTATTGAGCATCTACTGTGTGTCAGGAAGTGTGCTAGATGCTAGAGATGTAATTGTGTATAAGATATGGGTTACTATCTTCAGGTTGCCAAGGACAGTGAAGGACATAGATGAGTAAACTGGCAATCACAGATCAGTGTGGTAAGGCTCACATAGGGTAAGGACAAGGTAATGTGGGAGTACAAGAGAGTCTCCTGATCCAGTCTTGAGGGTAAAGAATGCTTCCTGGAGGAGGCATCATTCAAGCTGACCAGGAAGGACCTCAGGAGCTAGGAAGTGAAGTGCTGAAGGAAGGCATCTAGAGGCATCAAGAGAGGCCTTGGGCGACTGGGGTTGTGGCTCAGTGGCAGAGCGCTTGCCTAGCATGCGTGAGGCACTGGGTTCGATCCTCAGCACCACATTAAAAAAATAAAATAAAGGTACTGTGTACAACTAAACACACACACACATATAAAAGAGAGAGAGAGGGCTGGGAAAGAAGTGAGAACCTGACAATTTTGAGAACCCACAAGTAGTTCAGCACATCTCCTTAGAGGCATCTATCCTATTAAAAAATAGACCAGTTTATTTTATTTTATAAGCCACTTGAGTTTGTGTAGGAAAGGCATCTAAGGTTTTTCCAGCGTTGGAATGACATGGTTCAGAGCTGCCCAATCTCAACTCTCTCTTCATAGACGCCTCTGTCTTAATAATCATCTGTTGAGCTGCAACTTTGAGCCTGACTCACTGTGGAAAAAAGCAAAGCATGTTGATCGAACACCTCTATTCTCCCCTAACTTGATGAACAGGTGCACAGTGGGGGCAGAAATGAAGCTGTTAGTGTACTTTGAATGGCAGAAAAGTCTATCAGGGAGGGAAACCACCTCAGACTCCTGAGATCCTCTCATCCATGGGGCCACAGTGAAAAGTAAAGAGTGGGAAAGAGACTGGAGCTACTTTAAGCTTTTTAAATGGACTTTCAGAAAATTCCATTTATCAAAGGATGAGATGAGTCTGTTGATTCTATGCCCCGAAAAGCAGACTCACTGGGAAGATGTGAAGTTCACTACCTGTGCAATAAGACGTTTTCCTGAGAGGAGATCATCACTGGGATACTTGTGATTCTGAGATACTTCTTTTTTTTCCAGACTGTTAGTCCTGTTTTATTATCTGACTAGAAAACTAGATGATCCACCAGTCCAGAAAGTGAGGGGTGGGCTTAATCCTCTTCCTCACCTATGGATCCTGCCCCTCCCCCTAACCCTTCTTTTTTTGGGGGGAGGGTGTACCAGGGATTGAACTCAGGGACACTAGGCTACTAAGCCACATCCCCAGCCCTATTTTGTATTTTATTTAGAGACAGGGTCTCACTGAGTTGCTTAGTGCCTTGCCTTTGCTAAGGCTGGCTTTGAACTCCCGCCTCAGCCTCCCAAGCTGCTGGGATTAAAGGCGTATACCACTGCATCCTGAAAGGTGAGTGACTCACCCAAGACGGAGATTCAACCAAGAGATTTTATTGGGGTGCTGCCCGAAGAAGAGACAGAGAGCAGAGAGAGGAGAGGAGGAGGGCAGAGAGAGAAAGAAGAGAGAAGAGAGAAGAGTGTGTGCTTACAAGCTTGGGCTTAAGAAGGGTCGCATAGGGGACGTGGAGGGTGCTGATTGGCAGGGTGACTCAGGAACAGCAAGCGGACACTGTGTCCTGTGGGGATTGGTTGAGGAAACCTTTGAATTTGGCACTCTTGGGGAAGGGTAAGGGATTTGGAGAGGAGGGGGAAGGGTAAGGGATTCCATGATGTTCTCCGAGAAGGGGGAGCCTCCCACACACCCAACACCCCCAGCTTCCTAACCCTTCTTGATGTCCTTCCTTGTCAGGCAGATTAGACTGCCACCCTGGTCCAGAAGGTGGAGGGAGAGGATGATGTGCCTCCAGATGTGCAGGACAAGGAGGGTGCAGGTTCACCATTTACCTGCTGATGCTGATAAGGCTCTGGGAGATCCACATGTGGGCATGGTGAATGGACTTGGCCAATCCCAGGCTCAACACCTGGGTCTGTGGTCTCCAAGAAATCCCCATCTTCAGGCTCCAAATGTAATCCAGCTTCACATGACCCTTGTTCAGCAACTTACAAGGATCTGTTGCAACAGGGCATTGCCTTCAAACAGATGCCGAGGTTCCTGGCCCATCACCAACAGCTCCTGGGCAGCCTTGTGGATCTCCATCAGAGCAAATTTGGCCCTCCAGATCTTACATTTGTTTTGGAGTGCATATTCACCCATCAGCTTCAGTTCTTGGTGAAGGCAGGATTTCTGGAAGGGTCTCCATGAAATCACATATGTTTTGCCACAAACTCTGCTATGGTCCACTGGTATGTTGCTCTGCTGCTGAGATTCTATTTTTGTTGGACAGGCTGTCCCTACTTCTCTCCACAATGTACTTGTTACTAGGAACGTGGAGTCACAGAAATAATAAACAATGATAGTTAACATCTACATCTGTTTGGTTCATTGAATTCTCACAAGAAACCTGTGAGGCTAGTACTGTTGCTCTGATTTTACAGTTGAGAAAAATCAAAGTACAAGGAGATTAAGTAACTTTCTTAAGGTTACCAGGGATTTGAACCCAGGTTGTCTGACTCAAGAACCCCAATTTTTAAAGCACTATTATATAGTAGTAGTAATTTGGGGGGGCTTAAAGACAAAGATTTAGCAGGGTATGGTGCACACCTGTAAATCCCAGTTACTCAGGAATCAACTGAGTTAGGAAGATTGCAAGTTCAAGGCCAACCTTGGCAAGTTCAAGGCCAGCCTGGGCAACATAGTGAGACCCTATCTCAAAATAATAAAAGGGCTGGGGACATCCTCAGCAAAAAAAAAATGAGGTGCTAAGTAACTCAGTAAGACCCCATCTCTAAATAAAATATTTTTAAAAAGGGCTGGGAAATGTAGCTTGGTGGCTTAATGCACCAGGGTTCAATCCTCAGTACTGCTAAATAAATAGATTTAGCCATAAACTCCTAAAATTATGTACATTTGTGAATTTTGGCCCTTAGTTCTGTAAGTTTGGGCATAATTATATAGAATTTAGTGATTGTAAAATGGTTTCAACAGCTTACAAAATATTCTTACAATCAATAAAAACTGAATTTCTTTGTACCATTAAGTTCACTTAAATGAACTGATTTGTTCTAAAGGTATTATTAAGTTGCTAAGATAATGCTCAGATTAAACCAATTGAGCTTACTTGCGTGTTCTGTCTTGTGTTGGGGATTGAACTCAGGGCCTTATGCATACTCTACCACTGAGCTACATCCCCAGAGCTTGCTTAAAGTTTATCAAGTCTTTATTTGGGAAGGAAGGATTGGAAAGAATTTTTTTTTTTTTGTACTAGAAATCGAACCCAGAGGCACTTCTGCCACTGAGCTACCTCCTCAGTTCTTTTCATTTTGATTTCAAGACAGGGTCTCACTAAGTTGCTTAGGGACTTCCTAAATTGCTGAGGTTAGCCTCAAACATGTGATCCTCCTGCCTCAGCCTCCTAAGTCTCTGGAATTCCAGGTGTGTACCACCATGCTGGGCCTAAAGAAAGATTATTCTAAAAATAAAAACAAAATAAAACAAAAACCAATCTAAAGAAAATTTATGTTGGAGTATGTTCCTTTTGCTAAATTTTTCTATTATGAGCAGAGAGACTTCTGAAATCTTTCATTCATCTTAGAGCCTAAAATGCCTAATATGTAATAACTACTACAAATCACAATTATTAATATTTTAACCAATATTTTTGGTATTGAGGATTGACCCCAGGGATGCTTTACTACCAAGCTACACCTCCAGTCATTTTTATTTCTTATTTTGAGACAGTCTCAATAAGTTGCTAAGGCTGGCCTTGAATTTGTGATCCTTTTGACTTACCTCCTGAGAGCTGGGATTACAGGTGTGAGTCACTGCATGTGGGTATTTATATTTTTTATTTGTGTGTGTGTGTGTGTGTGTGTGGTGTGTGCTGGGAATCAAGGGCCTCTTGCCACACACTGCCACATTAGGTAAGTATTTTACCACTGAGTTAAGTTCCCATCCCTATAAAGGACTTAGTAATAGCATGCTCTATGTTAGCCTTTAAGTCTAGGAGAAAAAGGTGTATAATAATAACTACTTTACAGAGAGAAAGAGTGAGGCTCAAAGCTCATGTACCTAAGTCACATAAATGGTAAGTTAAGGTTTGGAACTCAAGGTTTCCTGATTTCAAAGTCCAAGCTCTTAGGCCACAAATAATTGCAGATTTGTTCTAAGAAATAGATACTTCTTTAAATAATCTGAAAATTATTATTATAAGGATGCTTCTTCAACAAATTTGAATATAAAGTCCAGACTCTGTTTAATCCCAAATGGTTCCACAGATATCAAATCAAAATATGAAATGGGAAGCATTAGGGGCCACTATCTTTTCTTCTTGATGTTCAATACAGGACCCACGTGACACTGTTGATATGTCATGAGCATATACACCTTATGAATGGTTGCAAGGTCATCAGCATTTTTTCTTACTAGCAAATTTAAGGCATCTCTGTTGGGGACCACAAATCAAGTCAAGATGGCGCCTGACAGTTTGCCAGGCGGAGTGGTTTGGGAGGCAACACCACCCAGCTATTAAGATGATGGGGATTCCTTATTGGCTGATTGCTGTATCTGGATGATGCTAATTGAGTCAAGCTGTGTGTAATCAGTTAGGTATATATACACCGCTGTTCCGTAATAAAGCAGTTCCCGCTTCAACCTTCAAGTTGCTTGTCACCTCCCGGTTATTTTGCCCAGCCGGACTGCGGCACATCTCTGTGGAAACTGTTGAAATAGTATAGTGGGCACATTGTCCACTGTATGGGGAGAGGCAAATAGAGCAGCAATATGAATAATAATTGGGCACCAAATAGCATGGCAAAAACCAAGCATCCCAGGTGGGTCTGCCTGTGCAACCTAAAAGAAAAACTACAGAAAGAGAGTGATTATTATCTTCTTGGTTTTGGTGATGAAAATGCAAGGTGCCCTCAAATAACCAAAATATCCTTTCAAAACTAATATGGAGAGATGGTAGAGTCACTAGCAAAAATTTCCAACTCTGATGTCTCACCTTATGACAAACTATGGATGGCATAGAAATAGCTTTAAGAAACCACAGCTGACTGATTCCTGGGAATGCCATTTAGCAAAGAACAACTCACCAAATTAGGATAACGTCAAAGGATGTGTTAATGACTATATGACTTAAACAAGTCACAAATATACCCTCTTTTCCATAGCCAGAACACAGAGTTCCACGGTAGAAGTGGGAGTAACCCTTCTCATGTTCATACTTAACAACTCAGAAGATTTCTGCTTTTCTTTGTGGGGGTGGTGGGGATGCCAGGGATTGAACTTGGGAGCACGTGACCACTGAGCCACATTCCTAGCCCTATTTTGTATTTTATTTAGACAGGGTCTCACTGAATTGCTTAGTGCCTCTCTTTTGCTGAGGCTAACTTTGAACTCACAATCCTCCTGTCTCAGCCTCCCAACAAGCTGCTAGGATTACTGCACCCGGTAGATTTCTACTTTTTGTGTCTGCAACTTTAGTAGGTTCAGTAGGATTGGAGGTCCTATTTCCCAAGGGAGGAATGCTTCCTCCAGGAAACAGACATTGAATTGGTTTTGCTGTTGAGTCAATGGCAGAAAAGGAGTTTACAATATTGGCTAGGGTGATTGATCCTGATCATTACGTGGAAGTTAGGTTGTTACTACCAACAGGTGCAACTGTTGTTTCTAATGGATTCACCAGGGAACCTCTTAATAACTGTTGGTGTAAAACTATAGCAAAGCAATAACGCAATAAAGACAGGACCAACTACCCATTAAGGCTTGAATCCTGTAGAAATGAAGGGAAAGAATCCCTTCTAGCCAACATGTTGGCAGAGAGTAAGAGAAACATGGATTGTCTTGACAGTGGGAAAAGGCAGTTATAAATACCAGCTTAGCCTTATGACCACCTATAGCTCTGTGGATATCTGATATTCACTGATGGTTTCTTTTTCTTCTCAATTTCCATACTAGCTGATGTGAAAAACACCTATGGTGGCTAGTTTTACAATTTAGATTCCAGATGGAGGGATAATTGCACTGAGATCTCTTGGCGATGATAGAGTTGGTAACTGATGTTCTTTATGCTTCCCCTGTGCTGCCCACCCACATCCATTCCTGATTTTGTTTACCTGCACCCCAGAAAATTAACCTCCATGGAATGCATCACCTAGGCTCTCACCTGGGTTCAGCCAATGGAAGACAGAAGCTTGGCATGCAGGAGAAGAGAGAATTTGAGGTCCCCCATACCTGTTCTGAGCTCTATTTGAGACTTTTCTCTTTCTTTCTTTTTTTTTTTTTGGTACTGGGGAGTGGACCCAGGGTCTCATATGTGCTAGGCTAGTGCTCTATCACTGAGCTACGTCCCCAGCCTTTTTTTTTTTTAAAGAGAGAGAGAGAGAGATAATTTTTTTTAATATTTATTTTTTAGTTTTCGGTGGACACAACATCTTTATTTTACTTTTCTGTAGTGCTGAGGATCAAACCCAGCGCCCTGCACATGCCAGGCGAGCGCGCTACTGCTTGAGCCACATCCCCAGACCCATCCCCAGCCTTTTTTAAGTCAAATTAATTTTTTTTGTGGGGGGCGGGGATTTACTACTGAGCTACAACCTCAGAACTTTTTTTATTTTTGAGACAGGTTCTCACTAAGTTGCTCAGGCTGACATTGAACTTTCAATCCTTCTGCCTTAAGCACTGAGATTAAAGGCAAGCACCACTATGGCTCACTTGCCCTGCCTGCACCTCTTAAATATTCCCTTTATAAAAGTTTCTGGAATTATCTGAATTTAGTTCAGTTTCCTGCCGAGACCCTATCTGATAGATCAACCATTTAAAGGTATGTTGCAAAATTCTCAGAATAAATCTTGAGTTTATTAAAAATAAGTTAATGAATTAAAAAACATTAAGAAAGATAGGAGATGAAAGTTAAATAAACTCTTTACTCAACATATATACAAACAGGTATTGAGAATATAAAAATTAAAGTCAGTTGCTATCTAGTGTACAAGTTAGCTAGGAGATGTGTATGTACATAAACTGCACAGGGTGCTAAGGACCCTCTGATAGCATTATCTAAAGTAGTATGGTACAGATTTGAAGTTGACTCATTTATTTCATATTATGGATTTAATTTAGAACCCCACCCAAAATGACCATTTGGGGGCATGTAAAATCTAAGAGAAACAATTATTTTAAAAATACTATTTTCATATACTGTCTTAGTGTAAGATATTAATTCTCAATATAACAGAGAAAGATCTGGAGAGAAACTCACCAAAGTGTTCCCAGTTGTTACCTTTGAGAAGTGAAAATAAGAGAAAAAAATCCATTATCACTTTATATATTTCTACATTATTTTTTTTTCTACTGGGGATTGAACCCAAGGAGGCCTAAACACTGAGCCACATTCCCAGCCCTTTTTATATTTTATTTAGAGACAGGATCTCAATAAGTTGCTTAGGGCCATGCTTAGTTGCTGAGGCTAGCTTTGAACTTGTGATCCTCCTGCCAAAGCCTCCCAGGCTGCTGAGATTACAAGCATGCACCACTGCATCTGGCTTCAATTTTTAATTTAATTTTTTTTAAATTGCTATGCAACTAGATATGCAGTATAAAAGAAAGGAAATAATGCTTACACAGAACTCAGGAGGATTAAAGAATGAGTATAGGGGCTGGGGATGTGGCTCAAGCGGTAGCGCTCTCGCCTGGCATGCGTGCGGCCAGGGTTCGATCCTCAGCACCACATACAGACGAAGATGTTGTGTCCGCCAAATACTAAAAAATAAATATTGAAAAAATTCTCTCTCTCTCTCCCTAGGGATGAAGCTCAGTGGTAGAGCACTTGCCTAGCATGCATGAGGCCAGAGTTCAACCCCAGTACCACACACACACAGAAAACAAAACAAAACAACCTAGGAGAGGAGCACTTCATGAAGTAGAGAAAGGGAAGAGGATACAACATGATCTCAGAATATCTTATCAGATTTTCAGATTGCTGTACCTCGTTCACACTTGCTACTGGAAATTAATTTGTTGATAGGTCCTTTTCAGAAAATAAATATGTATCAAGTCCCTACTCTATGCCAGTGTAACAGATACCAAGGCAGCGTAAGTCAAAGTTCGTGTTCTCAAAGCATTTACAGTCCCAATGGGGAGTTAAGACATTCTGAGAACACAGACAGCCATGGTTAAGTGCCAAGGGGTTTGGCCCATGAAAGAACAGAAAAAGTTGAGTAATTGCCAAGGTTTGAGCCTGGGAGCCTTGGAACAGTGGTGCCATTTATAAAAATGGAAAGTTGGGAAAAGAGAGCCAATTCAGAAGCAGATATACCTATAGCAAAATGCATAGCCCATGCAAATCACTTGGGCTATGCAGATGAGGGCTGCAGACATAATGTTTAGCCAGCAAGCTGCTGTCAGGAACTAATCTCCACTTTTTCTTGATGTGGACCATGTGCCAGGCATGGTGCAACGCTCTTTGCATACGTTATCATTTAATCCTCCCAAGTCTCTGAGAAGAGAGGAGATGGACGTGGATAAGCTATGTGTGGAATAAAGAATCTGGGTGGGGCCTGATGGAAAGTCAAATATGAACAATCAGATATGAAACATCATGAAGCCCTGAATCTGCTACAGGAAGAAAAAGGCAGGGCATGGTGGTGCACACCTGATATCCCAGCAGCTCAGAAGGCTGAGGCAGGAGAAATGCAAGTTCAAAGCCAACCTCAGCAACTTAGTGAAGCCCTAAGCAACTTATTGAGACCCTGTCTCTAAATAAAGTACAGAAAAAACAAAAATGCTGGAATGTGTCTCAGTGGTAAAGTGCCCAGTACTGGGGTTCAATCTATTGATATTTATCTATTTGTGTGTGTGTGTGTGCATATATATATATATATATATATATATATATATATATTTTGAGTGGAGATGAAAGGGTGGAAGCAGGAGAATACCTGGTATACTTAACATGATCTTTTTAGAAAGCCTGCAATATTTAGGATAGATTGGAATCATCCATTTAAACTAAATCAGGCCCGTGCATTAGCATATGTCTATAATCCCAGCAATTTGGAAGGCTGAGGCAGGAGGATCTTAAACTCAAGGCCAGCCTGAGTAACTTAGTGAGATCCCATCTCAAAATTTTAAAAAAGTAGAAAGGGTTGGGGACACAGCTCAGTGGTAGTGCCTCTAAATTCAATCCCAAGTATTGCCAAAATAAGCAAACAAAACAAAAATCAGATCTGAGTTGATATTGGTCTCTAGTGGCAAGAAGGAAAAGGTGGAGGTGGATGTGAAATGGTTTGAAGGAAAAAACCAGAGATACTTGGCAATTGCTTGGATTCAGAAAGAGAGAAAAGAATAAAGACAAGAATCTGGGATTTAATGTCATTGAGATCATGAGGAAGTACAGACCTAGTTTTTTGGTTTTGGTTTTGGTTTTGGTGATCATGAGGCCTTTCTCTGGGGGAGAGCAGGTAGAATGTGGGGGTGGGATGACAGCAGAATAAACCAGGGAGGATGAAGAGCCTTGGAAGAAGGGAGGAGAGATAGGAAGGCAAATATCCAGGGAATAAAGAGTCAAGAAAACCAAAGTGTGAGGGAGGTCGCAAAAATGTCAGAAGTTACCACCAGGGTCAAATATTAGAGATGGCATGAAGAATCAGGACAGGCAAGAGACCAGTGGCTTTGAGAAAATCAATATTCTCTCTAAAGTAAATCACTTTGAGCAGACCTTCATCTCTCAGTAAAAACTACCAAACAAAAAGGTGAAGGATGATGAAAAGAGGGTGATGATTCTGTGCTCATGGCAGCTAATATTTCCTGAGCACCTTTTCCCTGCTTGGACCCAGTGACACTAGACTATCCTATTGACAAAGCAGGTGTCATTCATATCTTTTTACAAAGAGTCTGAGGCTCAAAGAAATTAATTACCTCTCCCAAGGCCACATAAATGAGAAATGAGGGAGCCAGGATTTCAAGCCAGGCCTGTGTGGCTCTAAAGGCCCCACCACATTCCACCTCCCTACAGTGTCTATGCTGTAGGAGCAGCCACCATCTAATGTGCACTTCCTGGGCACCATACTGTGTTAAGTAGTTTATGTATGTTAATGTAATTCTGTAATTCTTATGACAACCCTTCAAAGTTGTTATTATTTTGGTACCAGGGATTGAAACCCAGGGATACTTAATCACCGAGCCACATCCCCAGTCCTTTTTATTTTTTATTTATTTATTTATTTTTATTTTTTTTTAAGAGAGAGGGAGAGAGAGAGAATTTTTTTAATATTTATTTTTTAGTTATCGGCGGACACAACATCTTTGTATGTGGTGCTGAGGATCGAACCCGGGCCGCATGCATGCCAGGCAAGCGCGCTACCGCTTGAGCCACATCCCAGCCCCCTTTTTATTTTTTAAAATTTTGAGACAGGTTCTCATTAAGTTGCTTAGGGCATCGCCAAGTTGCTGAGACTGGCTTTGAACTCTTCATCTTCCTACCTCAGTCTCCTGAGCTGCTGGGATTGTAGACTATTGTTATTAATCCCATTTTACAGATGGAGAAAATTGAAGCTCAGAGAGGTTAACTGACATGGCCAAAATCACATAGTCAGAAAGTGGTTGAAGTGGGTTAAGTATGAAGCTATCCATTTCTATTGAACTCAGAGGTACTGCACCACTGAGCCACACCCCCAGCCCTATTTTGTATTTTATTTAGAGACAGGGTCTCACTGAGTTGCTTAGCGCCTCTCTTTTGCTGAGGCTGGCTTTGAACTCGCAGTTCTCCTGTCTCAGCCTCCTGAGCCACTGGGATTTCAGGCGTGCGGCTCACCAGAATTTCTTAAAGGAAATTTCTACTTGGGTTCTAGTAGGTGAACAGTGAGTGCTTGGAAGCATTATAAGTCATTAATTGTATAAAACCAGTGTTATAAGCTTCCTGGTTGGTTTTCGGTGGCTCCAGTGCTGTGCTTCTGGTGTAGCATCAGTATCACTCAAGATTGCTCTATTGAGCTACAGTGCTTCCTCTTTATCACAGTCCTGGCTTCACTCCAGGGGTTGGGGACAGCATGGCTTTTGAACTTGCCTTTCATCAGGGATGGAGAAAGCATGAGAGTTCATCGACTGCCTTAATTGTCAGAAGCGTCCAGGCAGAATCAGGCACATGTGGCTGGCCACTGTCTCTCCCTGGTAGTTCCCATGGCTGGCACCACTTTTCTCCTCTGAACTCTGCAGGGAGAAGCTGGCTGAGTGGATAGAGGCGTCCACCTGACGGTGGGGGGCCTGTGAAACAGAGCTCTAGTTCTTTCCCAGCAGCCTTAGTTGTGGCCTGGGCAAGACCTAGTGAAGGCACGATCTTAGTGACAGCAGCCTGGGTGGGGAGGAGGCAGGCCTCCAGAGTTCCCAGTGGGGTTCTGGGCAGAAATAAGAGAGCAGGCTCAGCTGACACTGTGTGATTGGTAGGGCAGAGTGAGGAGGGGTGTGAGGCCAAGTGCCTCTCTTCCCAAGGGTCGTCGTTAGTCAGAGAGCCTCAGGGAAAATGTCAGCCATCCTGATCTGATATAATTTCAAGTCCCCTGCTGTATAACTGAGTGATTCTTTCCGAACATGGTCAGCAGCAGATATTTCTCAAGGTGAAAGCAATTAAGCCTTTATTTTCCTCCTCCCTCAACTGCTAGAAAGAAAAGAAAGACGGAAGGGAAGCAGTCCCTGCTTTTGCCAAGGTCAGTCAGGGTGTCCTGGTCCGTTCCAGTAATTGGCTTGCCACCTGCTCACACCTCTCCCAGGTTGTTAGTGTCCCTCAGGGCTGAGGCTGCAAAGAGGGCAGAGTGACTGCTTTTTGCTTCTCTCCTGAATGAGAAAGAGGGTATCTCACCCTGCCTTGGGCAGAGAATGAGCAGGAACACTATGACCCAGGCCTGGGCAGCACACATAGGTGGGGCTGAGCTGTTCTCTCCTTTTCCTGGAAGATTCTAAGCCAAGAAAGAGAAAATTCCTTGGAAGCTAAAGAATTCGTTTAGACTCAGTCAATACACCAAATTCTTTTCTAGGAGTTCCTGGTACCTGTGGTCTTGGAACTTAGTGGGGAGCAGGTCAGGTGCAGAAGTGGAGGGTCAGAGAAGTTAGTGTGTAGGTCATTACAAAAGTGCTGAATGGCTGGGCAGGTGGCACACACCTGTGGTCCCAGCACCTCAGGAGGCTGAGGCAGTAGGATCACAAGTTCAAGTCCAGCATAGGTAATTTAGCAAGCCCTTATCTCAAAATATAAAAAGGGCTGGGAATGTAGCTCAGTGGTAGAGCACCCTAGGGTTCAGTCCCAGTACCTCAAAACAAAACAAGAAACAAGAACAACAACAACAAACAATCCAAAGGTGCTGAATGTCACAGAGGAGGAGAGCAAGTGAAAAATCAGCCTCTATCTCAGAGCAAAGCCTGTCCAAGGAAGGGACATGCCTTTGTCCTTGGAAAAACCCACAGAGCACTCCTAGGCACATTCCCACCCTGCTAAGTTGTTTACCTACAAATAACAGGAGAGATCTGATGTACCAGGTGTCCCTGACTCAGTCAGGCTAGGTGGGGATCCATAGCAGCCCCCTAGCAGCCACCAATCAGCATGAGACAGGGAAATACCTGGGATGCCAGATGACCCTCCCAGTATTTTATGGTGGTTGATAACAAGTTGGGAAACCATGTAGTTCAGCACGTACACCCCTCTTGGCTTAAACCAATCAGTTCAAATGAATACCCCTTTTGTACTGACCAATCACCCCTACCCAACTTGTTCCCGCCAGTGAATGTGCTAATCATGTTTTAGAGTTGTTATTTGATTTTCCCGCGGTGTGTGATGATTTGCTATGATGTATGTGAAGTCCCTGCCCTCTCCAAAGAATGCATAAAACTGCTGCAAACCCTGGGCTCGGGGCCTCTCAGCGTCACCAGTTGCTGTGTGTGCGCGCGGAGGACCCGAGCTAGCTAGCAATAAACACCTCTTTGCTGCTTATGTCGATCTTGGGTCTCTGGTGGTCTTTGGGGGTCCTGAATTCGAGCATAACACAAGATGCCATCTGGACCTGATCACTATGAAGTCAGGCAAGATTTCCTTAAGAAGAGACTTTTAAAAAAGGATGAAATCTCATGATAAATGTTTAAAAGAGAAAAAGCGTAAAGTGAAAATAGAAACTTGTAATTATCCCCCCATCCTCTCTAGTGCTCCCAACCAATGGTAGTGTTAGGTACTTTCCTAGGAATTTTCCATAATGTATCCAAGTGAACATAATACATATGGCTTTCTCCCCCTCCCTCTCCCTCTCCCTCTCCCTCTCCCTCTCCCTCTCCCTCTCTCTCACAGTGTTTCGTTAAGTCCCTGAGGCAGGCTTCCAACTTGGGATCCTCTTGCCTTATCTTCGTCTGCCACCCCACCTGGCTACAATCCGATTTTCTTAAGAAGTAGGCTGTATGTCATTGTGCATAATGGTAATCCTAGCTACTCAGGAGGCTGAGGCAGGAGGATCCCAAGTTTAAGGCCAGCCTGGGCAATTTAGCAAGACCCTGTTTAAAAAAAAAAGAACTGAGATATAGCTCAGTGGCAAAGCGCCCCTGAGTTCATTCCTTCCTTCCCTATCCCCAATACAAAAACAACCCCCCCCAAAAAAAAAGCTACTGGCGCCTATTCTTCACAATATATCCAGTGCATTTTCCCATGTCAATAGAGAGCTTTTCCTTATTCTTTTTGAAGGTTGTGTGATGTGAGGTAGTGATTTTTTTAAAGGTGAAACCTGAAGAATAAAAGAGATTAGCAAGACAAAAGGGTGATTCTCTAAAGGAAGGAGCCTGAGAAAACAAAAACAACCGAGATCTCCCTAACCATACAGCGCCTCCTAACCTCTCCTCCTCCGGTTCTCAGCCCTTGCTCTCCCTGCTGCCACATTTTCCCACTGTAATTTGCAAAGCAAGGCAGCTCTCTTTGTCTTGCCTTAACCCTGGGGAGCTTCATTCTTCATGCCAAAGCAACTTAATAAGTATTTTCCTAAACAAAGAACCATCTACCCAGAGAAAAATTATGCCACTCCCCTAACAGACAAAAGTAGCTGCAGGCATGTTGTTGTTTTAAATAGCAATTTAAAAAAATCTGTTATACACATAAAGCACCTGGCAATTTGGAAAGGGTGGTTGTTCGTTACTATTATTATTTTACATGGGCTGATGGATGAAGACTCATTTTTCATCCTGGGGGACGCATCATTTCCCTAAGGACACCCACATTTCTTTGGTGCTAGGGAGAGAACCCAGGACCTTTCACACGCTACGGACTACCACAGAGCTGCACCCCCAGTCTTGGCACCAGCCTCTTGTTTGGCAGCTTTTAAAGTACAGAGATGGTGGCTTATATCTTGTTCTATCCTTGGCTCTCAACACAGGGCCTGGCACAGAGCAGATCCTCAGAAAGTGTGTTGAGTTGAACTTCTTAGGGCTGGGATATGTTTTTTTGTTTTTTGCTTTATTATAGGTATTGGGGATGGAACCCAAAGGTACTTTACCACTGAGCTACATCCCCAGCCCTTTTTGTTTTTTATTTTACGACAAGTTCTCACTAAGTCACTGCAGGGTTTTCCAATTTGCTGAGGTTGGCCTCCAACTTGCGAACCTCTGCTGGGATTACAGGCATGCACCACCAGGCCTGCAGTTTTGAGTAGACACACAGTCATGGATGCTGTGGGCTTGCTGTGATCTTGAAGCTAGGCAGTCAGTATAGATAGGTAAATCCAGTCAGGTCCGGTCAGTCAGGCCAATTTTGAGTGAGTCCCAGGAAGTTGGAGACTGCCACTGAAGGATTGAAATGTTAATTTCTTCAGAGCCCTTCCTCTACTCTTATTAAGAACCTGCCCCTGCACCAACCAGTTGCTAAAGTCCCAGGAATTGCCCCTCCCTACAGGGAGCTGTAAAGTTGTTAATGAGTCCTTGGCTGCTCCATCCTGCCCTTCCCCTTTCAACCCACCTTTTGGCCATCCCACTGAGCATTCCTGGGCCTAGTCAAATGCCTAGTCACCTACACAGGAAGGAGAAAGATACGGGGAGAGAGCAGGAGAACAAAGGAAGCCTAGGACATATAAAAAGGGCAGAACACCTCGCTTCTTGGGATACCAGGATACCAGCTATGGCCCCCTTCTCCCTTCTGGGAGATGTCTATATTACCTCCTTCTCAATAAACCTTGCTTTATATGCTTGCCTCCGCGTGCTTCTCTAATATTCAAACTTCAACATGTGGGGAAGCAGGACTCATCACCGATAACCAGTATCAATCTGAATCCCCAGGCAGATGCCCTGAACAGTAGAGGTAAAAGCCAAGGGAGGTTCTAGTCCTGGGAGCCTTCACTCTCAGTTGGGCATCAGGAAACATCGTGTCTAATCAAAAAATAGGAAATGCCCACAACCCCCTCACACTGTATAAAATAGATACAAGTACAAGTGATTGCTGTTTTGGTTACTTTATGGTGCTGGGGAAGGAACCCACGCCTGGCACATGCTAGTCAAGTGCTCTATCACTGAGTGAAAGATGGGAAAGAGGCCAAGAGGCCTCTTTCAGATATACCGTCTCCCATCATAGAAACCAATCATCATCTAGTTACACCTGTTTTTGAGTTTTTTATAAATGAACTTACACAGAATGAATTATTTTAGGGCTGGCTTTTTCAACTTGACATTATTCCTGTAAAATTCATTCATGTATGCCCAGGTGCAGTAGTGCACACCTGTAATCCCAGCAGCTCCAGAGGCTGAGGCAGGAGGATCACAAATTCAAAGCCAGCCTTAGCAACTTAGTGAGGCCCTAAGCAAATTGGACAGACCCTGTTTCTCAATGAAATATTAAAAATAGGCTGGGCATGTAGCTCAGCAGTCAAGTGCCCCTGGGTTCAATCTCTGGTACAAAAAAAAAAAAAAATCATCTATATTTCCACATTAGTCCTTAGTTCTCTATGTGTACGTATGTGTGTTTGTAGCATTCTACTGAATAAACATGAAGTAAAAGGAACTTTCTTCTGCACTCTGAAGTTTCAATAATTGAGTCTGCTGAAATAAACTGACACTAGGCAGATTAACAGAACAGGCATATAAATTTATTATCTCTTATCTCAAAATATAAAAAGGGCTGGGAATGTAGTTCAGTGGTAGATCTACTGGAGACATCCCAGAAAAGTGAGTACCCAGGAACCCAATGTGATTTAGAAACTTATATACCCTTTTCCTAGGAGAAAGAGACATGGAAATGTAAGTAATTTTAGAGGAAGAATAAGTGATTCTCAGGGGAGATGAATGAATCTCAAGAATAGATAATAGCTGGGACACAGTTGTCCTGGGCTCTGGGGGGCCCTAGCCATCCTTCCTGCAATATGCATGGGTTCCAGGGATAGTGAGATATCTGGGGAGGATCCCCAGCTATCTGATGTCTTCTGGAGGTTCCAGTCTGCAAGGTAGACAGGGGAGCCCCAAAAAGATCCCTTCACTCATGGACTGCTCCCTAGGCTCTCATTTTGAAGTCCAAGTATCATTTTCTGAGCCCAGTGGTTTGTTTCCAGTGTTTGGCTATTCTGAATAATACCATCATGAACATTTTCTTACACATTTTTTGGTAGACTTAGTTCTGTATTGCTAAGTCACAGAGTGTGGTGAGCCGTGTTTGTAGACCGCTGCCGCCATTAGAAGATGGCGCCGGTCTCCGTTGTGGATCTTGGTAAACAACTCCTTATTAGGGAAAGTTGGCGCGCTGTCCCTCAACACCCTATGAGAAAACCCGGCGTGGCAGCTTTGGATTGGACTTGAGTAAGCTTTATTAGGCTATGCTTGGGTGCTCGGCGGGGGGTCGCTAGAAGATGATACATGAAACAAGGCCTGAATAAACTGCTGAAAGAAGAATCCTGTGTCGTGTTTTCCCTTGCCGGCGAGGGGTCGCGACAATTGGTGGCCCGTACGGGGAATAATATTCCTCGAACCCAGGATCCAGAACTTTCAGCAGTCAGGGTGGTGCACCGGTAAGTTCCCAGGTAAGTGGGAATCCGCAAGCAAATAGCAGGACGCTCCTCTGTAAATACAGAGAGAGCGGGGAAAAATAAGAAAACAAGACGCTCCTCTGTAGCCAAAGAGAGAGCGGGGGTTTTTGTACTTTCACTTTCTTTATAGCTTTAAAAACATTATGGGCGTTGCTTCTTCAAGCCCAATTTTGTTGGCCCTAGATGGGTTGCTACGTTCAAAAGGACTTAAGGTAAAGCAGAGCACTTTGCAGATGTTTTTGAGAGAAGCTGCCGGGGCCGCAGCCGCGGTCTGGGCATGAGGATGGCGGTGGGCTCAGTCAAGATGCAGCCGCCGTGCGAGAACCCGGCCCTGGCCGCGGCGGTGGCGGCGGCGGACAGCGCTCTGCGCCGCAGTCCCAGCGCCTGCGGCCGCGGCTAAAGAACCTGCCTGCACTGCTGCGGAGCGGGCTCACACTGCGGAGAAAGCGGAGCGCCGCCGGGGGCCGGGACCGGACGTTGCCAGTGTGGGTTCCAGAACGCCTGACAAGAAGAGTCCCGACAAATACATCTGAGTTTAATATAACCACTTTGGCCATTACTTCCCAGGTGTTAATTCCGTTGTCTCCTTCTAATGAGACTTCTAATGCCACTCATTTTAAGGCTTCTCCTTATTGCACCCCTGAGTATGGCTTCCCTCCTATATTTACACCTTGTCAAGATCACTCTTGGGAGAAACATCAGGTCTCCAAAGGTTTTTCCCTTTCCCCCTCTCTCAAAAGGTACTTGTATAATTCTTCCAACAATAATTCCTCTATAGGAGCGGGTTGGTCCTGGTTTCAATGGTTGATTTCCAATGAAAAGGGGGCCACAGCCGACATCTCCGCTTTGGCTCAATTACGAGGAGTCCAAAGTTGGCTGTTTAATGTTTCTGGCAGTACCCAAGACTCGGGGTGGGGTCGGAGACTCAAATCTATTTCACACAATGCACTATTAGGTAATGCAACGTTACCCTCTGCAGCAGTCTGTCTCCAATCTCTGTTTCTGTTCCTTTTGGCTAATGTTACATCACAGGGGATGCTTAATTGTTCTAATACTACCTGTTACTTGTCTGAGTGTTGGAATGGATCCTGGCCTATGGCAGTGGTTATGAAAATTCCAACTTTTGTCCCGATCCCGGTTACTGCGGATCCAGAGTCATTTCCTATTGTTGAACTGATTAGAGCCCGTAGAGATTTTGGAATTACAGCAGCTATAGTGACAGCTGTGGCAGTGTCCGCTGCTGCAGCAGTTACAGCTGGAGTAGCCATGGCCAGCCAGGTTCAAACTGCTGCCACTATTAATCAGGTCATCCAACAAACTTCCAGCATTTTAGAGTCTCAAAGTAAAATCAATCAACATATTTTATCAGGAATTTTGGCCGTTAATCAAAGGGTGGATCTCCTTCAAGCTCAAGTTGAGGAATTGTCAGACCTAGTACATTTGGGTTGTGTTGATCATCGTGCACATCTATGTATAACATCTCTCAGATTTAATGATTCCAGAAATACCTCTCAAATCATTGGACAGTACCTGGCCGGAAACTGGTCCATGGAAGCAGAGAAGTTGATCCAGACCCAACTGACACAAATTGCCATGCTGAATAACACTCGTGTGGACCCTGTGACATTGGGCCAATTTACGAATTGGTTGTCTTCTGCTTTTTCTTTCTTTAAGGAATGGGTGGGAGTAGGCATTTTTGGAGCGATGTGTTGTTTTGGGGTTGTCCTTTGTCTGTGGCTTTTCTGTCGCCTAAGAGCTCGCCATAGCCAAGAAAAGGCTATGATCGTCCAGGCTTTTGCAGCCCTAGAGAATGGTATCTCTCCACAAGTTTGGCTTGCGCAACTTAAGCAATAATTTCCTGGGTTTTGGCCATTGCACCCCAAGTTATCTTTGACATTGCACTGGGATTGGCATGCCCTCCTCTTCCTGCTTTCCCAGTTATGGAAGGCCCATGCACTCTGCAGGCCTTGTTGCCATTGCATGCAGGTGGGCTTCCATGCTGGTGCTGCACTTTATGCTTTGGACCCTTCGTTTTTTCAGGGGCTGAGGGATGGTGTTGCCACTTCCAACCTCATAGTCACTGACCGGCTACCTGTAAAATCCCCTTTCTTTTTCACCGTCAGCACGATGCAGGATGCGAGGCAAGGCACTGCACTTGAGTGATCGGATCTCCGGACCTCAAGGGAAGCATGTCCTATTGCATACGGGTTTGGCGTCCACGCCCCGTCCCACGAAAAAAGGCGTCAGCTGATATGGTGTCAGATCTAGGGAAGGTGCCTCCTTGGGACTGAGCCATACATTGCAGCCATGTTTGCACAGTGGGATAGGACCTCTACTTTCGCCTGCATTGTTTTTTAAGAGATAAGGGGGAACTGTGGTGAGCCGTGTTTGTAGACCGTTGCCGCCATTAGAAGATGGCGCCAGTCTCCGTTGTGGATCTTGGTAAACAACTCCTTATTAGGGAAAGTTGGCGCGCTGTCCCTCAACACCCTATGAGAAAACCCGGCGTGGCAGCTTTGGATTGGACTTGAGTAAGCTTTATTAGGCTATGCTTGGGTGCTCGGCAGGGGGTCGCTAGAAGATGATACATGAAACAAGGCCTGAATAAACTGCTGAAAGAAGAATCCTGTGTCGTGTTTTCCCTTGCCGGCGAGGGGTCGCGACAACAGAGGATACATATATTCAGCCTTAGTAGTAAATTGTATTAGTTTTCCAAGAAGATTATACCAATTTAAAGTCCTATCTATGATATATGGGTTCTAATTTTTCTATAGCCTTGCCAATACTTAATACTGTCAATTCTTTTAATTTCAAATGTCAGCCATTCTGGGTGACATGTAGTGCAGTCTCATTGTTTAAATGTGTCTACCCACACAATGATAAGTAATGATGTTTTCATATGTCTATTTCTTTTCTTTCTTTCTTTCTTTTCTTTTTTTTTTTTTTTTGGTATCAGGGATTGAACTCAGGGGTACTTGACCATGAGCCACATCCCTGGCCCTATTTTGAATTTTATTTAGAGACAGTGTCTCGCTGAGTTGCTTAAAGCCTTGCTTTTGCTGAGGCTGACTTTGAACTCAAGATCCTCCTGCCTCAGTCTCCCAAGCCGCTGGGGTTACAGGCAGGCGCCACTATGCCTGGCTCATATGTCTATTTCTTGTGCTTGTTTTTTTCATGTGCTTATTGACCATTTGGATTTCCCTCCCCCCAGTTCTGGGAATTTAACCCAGGCCTCACACATGCTAGGCAAGTGCTCTACTATTGAACTGCATCCCAGCCCTGGATGCCTTTGTGTGTATAGAGGTGAGGATACTGACATTTGAACCACTACCTGAGCCACATCCCCAGACCTATTTATTTTGTTTATTGTGGTAGTGGGGATTTAACCCAGGGGCATTCTACCACTGAACTATTCCCAGATCTTTTTTTATTTTTATTTTAGACAGGGTCTGGCTAAGTTACCCAGGCTGGCCTTCAGTGTGTGGTGTTTCTGCTTCAGCGTCTGAAACAGGTGGGATTGTAAGTAAGCTCTCTCACACTCATCTGTGAACAGACTCTTCAAGAAGGATATCTAGGCTGGATGTGGTGGCACACACCTGTAATTCCAGTAGCTCAGAAGGCTGAGACAAGAGAATTGCAAGTTCAAAGCCAGCCTCAGCAATTTAGTGAGGCCCTAAGCAACTTAGCAAGACCTTGTCTCAAAGTGAAAAATAAAAAGGGCTTGGAGATATGGTTCAGTGATTAAGCACCTGGGTTCAATCTTTGGTGCCAAAAAAAAAAGACATCCAGGAGATAGACTCAGTGGTGCACACCTATAGTCCCAGCTCCTTGGGGGAGGCTGTGCAAGTTCGAGACTAGCCTCAACCTCAGCATTTATTAAGGCCCTAAGCAACTTAGTGAGACCCTGTTTCAAAATAAAAAATTAAATGGCTGGGGATGTAGCTCAGTGGTAAAGCACCTCTGGGTTCAATCCCCAGAACCAAAGTGGGAAGAAGAAGGAGGAGGAGGAGGAGAAGGAAAAGGGGAACAGAAAGAGGAAGAGGAAGAAGAAGAAAAGGAGACTGGGGGTGCTGTAGTTCAGCTCAGAGGTTAAGCTTTTGCCTAGTGTGTTGAGGCCCTAGATTCAATTCCCAGTTCCACAACAAAGTCTGTTCACCCTTGGCCCTCTCCTCCAAGTATGTCTCTCCATGACTATTTAGTGACCATTCATTGATGATCACTTCATGGTTGTCCTGTGCTGATCACACCCAGATCTCTATTTAGAGATCCAGAGGTCCTGTTCCTAAACTCCACACTCACATATCCAGCTGGTTCTTTGCTGTCTCTAACAGGGTGATCCCACTGTCCCTCAAGATCAACATCCCAAATTGAAATCTTCTTTTTTTTCTTCCACCCCATTTCCAATTTCCCTTCTGCTCAGGCCCACTTCAAGGTGCCCACTCTGGTCCTTCACCTTCGTTCTCATTGCCCCTGTGAATGTTCAGGCCACATCTCACACATTCCATTGAAGCCAGATTTAAAATTAGGCAGTCAGTGTACTTAGGTAAATCTGGTCTAATATCGAGTGAAATCTAAAATGGAGGCCATGTTTTTTTTTTTTTTTTTTTTTTTTTTTAATATTTATTTTCCAGTTATCGGCGGACACAACATCTCCGTTTGTATGTGGTGCTGAGGATCGAACCCGGGCCGCACGCATGCCAGGCGAGCGCGCCACCGCTTGAGCCACATCCCCAGCCCCGGAGGCCATGTTGAGAATGAATTTCTGGAAAAGTTGAGCAACTCTCGGAATGTTAATGAAGCCCAGGAAACAGCCCCCAACAGATGTGAAGATAGCCCATCCCAAAGAAATGTTAATGAACAGCATACTTGAAGATGCTGACTCGGAAGTGCCCAGATTACTTCTTTGCCCACCTGTGTCCCAACCCTTCTGGCCTTCCCACCTACATTCCATCACCAAAAACTATAAAAAGGGGAACACATTCGCCCTTCAATGGATTCCACCTCTTGGGTCCCCTTCTTCCTCCAGGAGAAGTCTTTTCTGCTGTCCTTTAATAAACTTCTAATGTTCCACTCTGACTTTGCGTGCTTCTCTGGTGTTATTCTTCAACATTGGGGAAGCAAGGACTTGTCAACGGTCAATAGCGGTAACACCATGACCTGTTCTCCTTCCCTGCCCTGTACCCTCTTTGCCCTGGGTGCCTCCTCCTGGGGTGCCAGCTCATGTACCACTTCTGGGTTTCCTATGCACTTCTCCAGGGCCAGTTCCTCCCTGCTGTGTGATTTATCACACTAGGTTGTAATCACCAGTATCATTGCCTGAATCCCTGCTTCAGACATCTATCTTTGTGCCTACTCAGCTTTCCTCCTCCTGTTCTTAGTACTCCAATTTTGCTCTGGAACCATCCCTCCATTCTCACTCTGTGTGGTTTTGGTGAGGAAGGATATACATATCACCCAGGCCTGGTCAGCATATTTCATCCTTTAGCCCCATAACTGGGTCAAGTTAAGCACACAGAACCAAGGCAGTTGATCAGAGTCAATCTTAGGACTTTCGTTGGAACAAATGGGAGAAAAGTTGTCCTCCCCCCCCCCCCACCAAGGGAGACACTGACAGGCTAAGATGAAGGCCCAGAGCCTGGAGGGGATCTAAAGGGTTGATCCTAGGCCTTACCCATCATACATTGTGTTTTTCATTCATTCATTCATTCATTCATGCTGGGAATTGAAGCCAGGCCTTGCACTTACTGAATACATGTTCTACCACTGAGCTGCACCCTCAGGCCCTGCATGTTCTAGGTGGGAGGTTTCCCTTCCACACTACTGGAGTACATAGATTCTAAGAAAAATCACTCCTCCACAGCCCTTCTGCATTTCTAGCACTATGATGGATTTTCTAATTATCTTCACTTAGCTTTGTTGTCAAACTTCAGAGTAGCAGTTGTTAAGAACACAAATTCTGGAGGCAGACTCAAGGGTTAGGACTACTACTTACCAGTTACATGATGTTGAACAAATGACTTAACCTCTCTGTGCTTCAGTTTTGTCATCTATAAAGTGGAGATGATAACAGTATTGATTTTGTGAGAATTCAATGAAAAAAAAAAAAAAGACTTGTTTACACTGGGGGAAAACATCACATGGGACATTTCACAAAGGAAGTGAGAACAAGGCCAAGTTTCCAAGTAGCTAAGGATAGCTCTGTTGGCAGTGGGGAACACATCAGGATAATAGCCTGTGCATCTTATTAGAAACTTAGTGAGTTTCTTTGTTTTGTCTGTCATGTGTTCTTAATCTCACTGACATCACTAGTGGAATTATTTTTAAGTGTTTGGCATCTCATTAGGGTCTGAGAGCCAGAGCTATGGCCAAGTGAATTTAACTACAAAGGCATGATGATGGTTATCTGCAAAAACTTGAGAGATGTTGATGCTAAACAGAATATTTATTTCATTCATATACTAAATTAGGTTCACTGAGTAATTCAACTCCCACCCACATATAACCATGTTACAGAGAAGATTCAGGAATTCCTCCAGCCACTACCTAACTCTGGGGCTGCCTGTACTGAGGATGCAATAAAACACTACAGTTCTAGGGGCTGGGGTTGTGGCTCAGTGGTAGAGTGCTCACCTAGCATGCATGAAGAACTGGATTCGATCCTTAGCACCACATAAATGTAAAATAAAGATATTGTGTCCACCTAAGACTTAAGAATAAATATTTAAGAACAACAACAACAAACCTCTGCAGTTCTAAGAACATGGGCTTTGAGGTTCCTCGTACTTGAGTTCAGGTCTCATCTTTGCCATTTGCTTCCTTATGGGAACTTAAGTAAGTAATGTATCCTTTCTGAGTCTCATTTTTCTCATCCGTAGAATGGGTAAAGTAATTGTTCCCAAGGTAACCTCACAGTACAGTGCAGGGGCTGACAGTCACAACATATTCAATGTATTCATGGCACTTACTTTACAAAGCTGCTATGAGGACTGAGACGGTTTCCACAAGGCAACTAGCTCAGTGACAGGCAGCAAGAAAGCACTCAGTAAATGTTAGTTGCCAATATTAGGGATTTTGCATGCAAAAGTACCTCTGATAAGTACCATCATCTGGAGAGAGTGGAAATAGGAGCATTCATGAGGAAGGCTTTTTGAGGAGACTCTAAGGTCTAAACTGGATTTGAAAGGTGAGGAGGAACCAGCTTTAGCAGGGATTAGGATGTGTTTGGGGAAGAAAGAAGAAGGAACAGGTGACTGTGACCAAAATGAGACACTTGGATTTGGCTCAGCCTTGTCCTCAGGGTTCTTTTGGGCCCCTGCCATTAGTAAGCAATCCTAGAAGCTTCTCTGGCTTGGCTGCAGAAGGAAACAGACATCTCCTATGGAGAGAAAGGGAAGTCACAGAGCTATTATCTGGTAGTGCCTGCAATTGGAGACACTTTGGCCAGCAGACAGACTTCTATGGGGATCAGGGAGCTGGCAGAATGAAGGCCTAAATAAAGGTAGCCCAGGGCTCTCTGGCTATGGGGGCCACAGGGCTAGTGGCTTCTTCTCCCCTGCAAAGTCAGCAAGACACCTTCCATGTGTCATCCATGTGGTCTTCTCTAGGCAGGAAGCACAACGGTGGGTCTCTTCACCTTCTGAATATAGCTCATGTTGCTCTAAGGCTTATTATTATTTTTTATGGATATTTTTTTCTCTTCTCTCTATCCCTCCTTAACAAGATTAGGGAGACAGTATTATCTTTTCTTCCCCTAGTTAACTGCCCTTGAACACGCCCACTACAGGAAGGAGATGCCTGCTGAGGATCTGAAAAGTGAATATCTCCCAATGAACAAGTGAGTCCTAACATGCCATCAGGGTGCCCTGGGGCCCAATCACAGCACACGTGGAATGTAACCCTTGAAGAGTTCCTTTAAACACTTGCCCGCCCTCCCACCCCCATTCCTCCTGTAGTCACAGTCTTTGGGACAGGAGTCCCTGTGTTTCTCCTTTGCTATCAAAGCAATAAACCTTCTTTTTTTCCTTTTTCTCAAAACCGTGTCCTCATTATTAAATTGGCATTGATTGGCATTGGGGACAGGGACTGAGCTTTCCATTACAGAAGCAAGAGCCATATGCAGGAAAGACCAAAGGGAACTATGGCAGTTTTAAAGCTCTGGTCTTTACAGGCGGGCACAATGGTGTATGCCTACAATCCCAGTGGCTCGGGAGGCTGAGGCAGGATGATCCCAAGTTGAAAGCCTCAGCAAATTATTGAAGCCCTAAGCATCTCAGTGAGACCCTGTCTCTAAATAAAATACAAAATAGGGCTGGTCATGTGGCTCAGGGTTGAGTGCCCCTGAGTTCAATCCCAGTAACCTGCCCCCCACCCACCTCCAAAAAAAAAAAAAAAAGAAAAAGAAAAGAAAGAAAAAACAACCTCTGGTCTGGGGTTGGGAATGTTGACCAGAGGTGGTAGATATTATGCTTAGCATGCGTGAGATCCTCAGTTTGATCCCCACTGCAAAATAAAAATAAAACTTTCTGGTATAAGTTTCCAAAAGGTCATTGTAGGGCAGTGGGAGATAACCAGACCTGTCACTTTCTAGGTGAGTCAGAATCTCTGTCTGCCCCTCTAGATCCACACTTCACTCTTCTTGTACTTAGTCTGACTTACGTGGACACATAACTGCTTCCTTTACCTTCTAACTTCTGGCAGGGTATAGCCAATGGTGAGGCTGGGGAGGGAGGCAGGAGGAGAGAGAGAGGGTGGGCATTTATTCCCTGTCTGGCTCCCCAGGTTAGCCTGAGCTTTGATTGTCACTGCTCTTCTTAAGCAGACCTATTTTCCAAAACTCCCTTCCTCTGTGTTCAGGTAATTATCTCCTCTGTCCCTTCAGGGCTAAAGGGTGGTGATAGTTCCTCAGTTGTTATTAGCCCCAGGTCATTGTGCTATCCCTTGTGGTTCCTCTGTACTCACCTATAACATCTTAAATAAACCCTCTTCAAATTATTATGAATGTGCAATCTGTTTTCAGTTGGGATCCTGATTGATACATTTGCCAAATAAGGATTCTTGTTGTTTTAAGGGAGAGAGGAAAAAAAAATATTATTGCCTCCCTGTTGTTTTATGTTCCTGAACTTGAGGCACAGATCTCAAGACAAATCTGTTTAAGAGTTTAGGCAAGGGCTGGTGAGGTGATGCAGCTCAGTGCTTGCCTAGTATGTGCAAGGCCTTGGGTTCCATCCCCAGCACTGACCCTCCAAAAAAAGAGTTCAGGCTAGAGCTCAGTGAACAGGCCAGTCTCCCCATCCTTCAGCTCTAGACCCACTGGGTTTGCTTTGCACTCAGTTGCTCTCTCTGTCAAGCAGCTCCCAGCAGCTCCAAGTTTATATCTTCTCAGACTGAAGTCCAAAGAAAGGTTCATCCTTTTTCCAAGGGATGAGATCCTTCATTCTCATCCACTCAGCATGAGTCTCAAGTCCACTCAAACTCATCACTGTGACCAGAGGGATGGAATAATAATTGGCCAGACCTGGGTCAAATACTTGCCTCTGGGTCTCAGAAGAGGGCTATTACCCCTCCTGAAGCAAATGGCCTGTGGGTATTGGGAGGTGATTATCAAAAGAAAGTGAAGGTACTCTAACCAGAAGAACACAGATGAAGAGTGGACCAAGACCACCAGTGTATTCTGCTTGCTGTTTGATCTAAGATAGGTCCCCTCCTCCAATGCTAAGATGAATGGTTATTGATCATCTGTGTGGGCCAGGCCCTACATTAAGGTTTTTTTTTTTTTTTTTGGACCAGGGATTGAACTCAGAGGCACTCAAACACTGAGCCACATCCCCAGCCCTATTTTGTATTTTATTTAGAGACAGAATCTTACTGAGTTGCTTAGTGCCTTGCTTTTGCTGAGGTTGGCTTTGAACTGCCTCAAGTGGCTGGAATTACAGGCGTGTGCTGCAGCGCCTGGCCACATTAAAGGTTTTTTGTTTAGTTTTTAAATTTTATTTATTTATTTTTGTAGTTATAGATGAACAGAATACCTTTATTTTGTTTATTTTTATGTGATGCTAAGGATCAAACCTCACACATTCTAGGCAAGTGCTCTGCCACTGAGTGCCAGCCCCAGCCCATGTTAAGGGTTTTTAATGAATCTTTGGTAGGTAATGTTTGCCCCGCTTTACAGATGAACAAACTAAGACTTGGAAAGTAAAAGCGCTTTCCCAGCATCACAAAAACTTAGCTGTGGCAGAGCTAGAATTTGAGCCCAGATTTTTCTGACACATAAGCACATACCACTGTACCAACCTGCCTCTCATTTGGAGCCGAGCTTGCAGTACTGTAAGGATAAGAAGAGATATAAAAATAATACAGCCAACATTTATTGTACTCTGTGTGCACTTATGATGTACCAAAACCTGAGCCAAATGCTCTCTGTGGATTCATGTTTGATCCTTACAATAATTGCACTCCTGAAAACATCTAGCACAGCTCCTAGGCCCCGTGGGAACTCAGTGGTAGCTTCTCTCCCTAACTTTTTCTTCATGTTTGTTGTTTCAAGCATCTCCCCAGTGTTTGCCATTCTCTCCCTTCCTTCTTCTCCTTCTCTTTCTTCAATGCTGGGGATTGAACCCTCGTCCTCACACATCCTTGGCAAGCACTCTTATCACTGAGCTACATCCCACTCTGTGTTTGATGTTCTTCAGGGTCCGCTGAGCTATTTCTCTGGTTGCCTAGAAGAGGAATCTGACTCAGGGACCTTGTGCCTGGCAAAGTTCTGATGGGGCATAGGGCTCAATCAGAAGAGCATGTGGGCAAACAGGCACGGGATAAGGATGTGGTTAGCATCACAGCCTCTAGTGGTTTTCCCCTGAGCAACTTTAGACACTTTTACAACTTCTCCAGGGTACTAGGGTTTACCCTCCTGGGGAAGTGAGAGGTAGAGGGTTTATGAGTCCAAGGCTGCCCAGCAAGCGGGTATGAAGAGCTGATATGTATTCTGGTTTGCCTTCCAATCCCCCATATGGCTTTCATCCTGAGACCTATTCTCCATTATTTTTGATTCTTCCTTTATTCTTTTTGGCTAATCGGGTGCCAAGAACTGCCAATTCTCCCAGATGATTGTTATTACCTGAGAGGTTGTTCATGGAAAGGTTTGACCAAGTTTTCTTCATTTGGATTAAGGGTAGGGACTATATCATTTTTGTGTTTCCAGCAACTAAATGAATGTTTAAGTTGAACTTAATAATAGTGATAATTTATTCAGAGCCTCTTGTGAACCAGTTACTTTACTGATCAAGTTTAATCCTCCCCAAGCTGCTGCTTTTATCTGTATTTAACAGAATGGGAAAAGTGTGATTTGTGTTAGGTCACAGGACTAGCAAATAGCTAAATGGTAAACTAATAAGTAGTATGGACCTCTCTTGTAACCCCAGACCTGCATGTCTAGCTGCCTATTTGAATTTTTTCTTTCTTTCTTTCTTCCTTTCTCTCTCTCTCTCTCTCTTTCTTTTTCTTCAGTACTAGGGATTGAACCCAGGTGCGTTACCATCACTGAACTGTATCCCCAGTCCTGTTTACTATTTATTTTGAGTCAGGGTCTCACTAAGTTGCCCATGCTGGCCTGAACTTGCAATCCTTCTACTTCTGTCTCCTGAATCTCTGGGAGAACAATCCTCTTGATTGTCCAATGGGCATCTCAAAATAAACATGTCCAAGACCAAGTTCCTGGCATCCACTCTCCTCCAACCTGTTCATTAGTTGTAACTACATCTTTCAGCAGCTCAGGGCAAAACCACTGAGCCATCCTTAACACCTCTCTTTCCCACACACCCTAGTTACAATTCATGATCAGGTCTACCTTCAGAGCACCTCCAGAACTGACCACTCCTCATTTTCTCCACTCTTCTGTTCTGGCCCAAGCCTGTCATCACTTCCTGGGATGGTTCTGGTAGGCCTCCTCACTGGTCTCCTGGCTTTTGCCTTTGCCCCCTTTAATCTATTTTCAGTAGAATCAGATGTGTCACCTCTCTGCTGGAACCACTTCAGTGGGTAAACTTGATGAGTAAAAAAAGCTAAAGTCCCTACAAGGTGTGATCTGAGCTGGCTTCCTGAGAAGTCTCTTACCTCATTTTCCAGTCTCCCCACTTCCCATCACCCTGTTATTCTCACGTTTCTTCAAGCCATGCAGTCTTATTTCAAAGCCTTTGCATATACTGTTTACTCTTTCTGGAAATCTCTTCCTTTAAATATTCTAAATACCCAAGGCTTATTTCTGCATCTCTTTCAGTGTTTTTGTTTTATTTTGTTTGTGGTGCTGAGGATTGAACTGTTCACATGATAAGTGCATGCTCTACCAATGAGCTGACCTCCAGCCCTTTGCTGAACAATTTATCTTTTTATTTTGAGATTATAAGAGTTCTTTTATGTGTTATAGGTAAATCCCCCTTTCTGATACACTGTAAATTTGCAAATATTTCTTCCTATTCTGTGAGTTGTCTTTTCTCCATCAGGAGTACTGGGGATCTAATCCAGCCCTTTACCACTGAACTACATCCCCAGTCTGCCCGCCCCCTTTTTTAGTTGTAGACGGACACAATACCTTTATTTTACTTATTTATTTTTATGTGGTGCTGATAATTGAACCCAGAGCTTCACATGTGCTAAGCAAGCACTCTACCGCTGAGCCACAACCCCAGGCCTCCCCAGCCCCCCCCCCCCTTTTTTTTTAAATTTTGAGACTGTGTCGCACTAAATTGCTAAGGCTGACCTTGAACTTGTGATCCTCCTGTCTCAGCCTTCCAAGTCACTGGGATTACAAGCATGTACTATCTCACAGCAAGAGATGGTATTCTTTGAAACAGAAGTTTTTAATGTTTACAAAGTCCAATTTATCTATTTTTTCTGTTGTTTGTGCTTTGGGTGTCATATCTGAGAAACTATTGTCTAATCCAATGCAATGAGGGTTTACCCCTATATTTTCTTCTAAGAGTTTTATAGCTCTTACATTTAGGTCTAAAATACATTTTGAATTGTTTACATGGTGTGAATGGGGTCCAATTTCATTCTTTTTCTTGTGGGTATCCAGTTGTCTTTAATTCCTTTTTTTGGGGGGGCGGGGGCGGTAGTACCAGGGATTGAATTCGGGGCACTTGACCACTGAGCCACATTCCCAGCCCTATTTTGTATTTTATTTAGAGACAGGGTCTCACTTAGTTGCTTAGCACCTTGCTTTTGCTGAGGCTGGCTTTGAACTCAGGATCCTCCTATCTCAGACTCCTGAGCTGCTGGGATTACAGGCATGCACCACTGCACCCTACTTCGGTTGTCTTTATTTCTTGTTAAAAATTAATTGACTCTAGCAGGGCATGGTGGTGTGTCTGTGATCTCAACAACTCAGGAGACTGAAGCAGCAGGATTGCAAATTTCAGGCCAGCCTGGACATTTAGCAAGATGCTGTCTCAAAATAAAAATTTAAAAGGGGCTGGAGTATAATTCAATGGTAGAGCACTCCTAGGTTCAATCTCTAGTATTGCCAAAATTAATTGATTATTTAATTAATTAAATTGACCATAAATGTAAAGGTTTACTTCTGGACTGCCATTTCTATTCCATTAATTCATATGTTCATTCTTATGTCAGTACCATACTACCTTTATTACTTTATATAATAAGTTTTGAGATTGGACAGTGAATCCTAAAACTTTTCTTTTTAAAATTGTTTCTGATGTTCTGTATCCTCTGCATTTGCATATGAATTTTAGGATTGACTTGTTCATTTCTGCAAAAGCAAAATCCAGCTGAATTTTTCCCCCCAATCCTAGAGATCAAACTGGGGGCCTCATACATGCTAGGCAAGCACTTTACTAGTGAGCTACATATCCAATCCCAGTCAGTTGAAATTTGTATAGATATTGTATGAAAAATGTAGATCAGTTTGAGGAGTAATGCCATCACCCCAAATACCATCTATTCACTTTTATTCATGAACATGGGATGTCTTCTCATTTATTTAGGTCCGTTTAATTTTTTAACAATGTTTTATAGTTTTTAGTGCATAAATCTTGTACTTCTTTTGTTAAATTTACTCATATTTTTCATCTTGATGCTATTTTAATAAAAACATTTTCTCAATTTCATTTACAGATGGTTCATTTTTAGTGTTTAGAAATCCAACTGATTTTTGTGTATTGATTTTGTATACTGAACCTTACTGAACTCATTTATTAGTTCTAATAGGCTTTTTGTGGATTCCTTAGAGTTTTCTATATTCAAAATCATACAAATAGAGATAGTTTTGATTCTTTCTCTCTACCCTGGATACTATAATCATCAGTTCTTATCCTCTTTCATTTCTTCTCACACACAGCCTTTAGACTAATTTTCCTTTTGTTCTCCTTTCAATTTTCTGAGATTTATGTTCAAGCTAATTTTGGTGCTGATCCTTTCTTGTTTCTTCAGGTACAAACTTCTCTGAAAAAAGGATACACTAAAATGAGGTAGCAGGCTGGAGGTATGGCTCAGTGTTTGAGTGCTTGCCTACTATGCACAAAGCCCTGGGTTCAGGGCTGGGGATGTGGCTCAAGCGGTAGCGCGCTCACCTGGCATGCGTGCGGCCCGGGTTCGATTCTCAGCACCACATACAAACAAAGATGTTGTGTCCGCCAAATACTAAAAAATAAATGTTGAAATTCTCTCTCTCTCTACCTCTCTTTCACTCTCTCTCTAAAAAAAAAAAAAAAAAAAAAAAAAAGCCCTGGGTTCAATCCCCAGCCCTGCAAACAAATAAGTAAATAAATAAATTTAACATGACAAGATGCTACACAGTAAGATGTAGTTCTGTGTATGTGTGTTTGTACTGGGAGTTTACCACTGAACTACATCCCTAGTCCTTTTTATTTTTTACTTTGAGAAAGGTTCTTGCTAAGTTGCTGAGGATCTCATTAAGTTGTTGAGGCTAGCCTTGAACTTGCAATCCTTCTGCTTCAGCTTTCTGAGTCCGTGGGATCACAGACCATGTGCCACCATGCCTGGCAGGGACATTGTTATTAGTTTCTGATATTTTCTTCCAATAAATTCTATGCATACTGAAATACATATATCTATATTTATATAAATTCATATGTATAACATCCTTACACATAGGAGCTGTTATATGTCTTGCTTTTGTTTTATCTTAACAATGAGTTTTGGAGGTTGTACCACGTAGCACCTAATTTTCATTAACAGTTATATACTCTTCCATTTTAATGAAACACTCTCCTATTGAGGGCTATTAAGGTTATTTCACCTTTTGTGTTACCAACAATTCTGCAGCAGACATCCTTGTATGTTTATTTGTACATGTCAAGTTGCCTTGGGCAATATTTTGAAAGGAAAAAAAGAGGTGTAGGAGAGCAAGGGTTTTGTGATTAGAAGGATTGCAGTTGTCTTCCTGCAGCCCTGCTCTATGCCATCTCCAGGCCCAGTCCTGACCATCAGTGCTCTCTGGCGGACCGGAGAGCTCTCCATCATTCTGCTTTGGCAGTTGGAAAAGGGCATCTTCTGGGAGCCTCTGGCTTGGAGTAGACAGCATTGGCCAGATTTGCAATCATTAGGCTCAGCCTGGCTAAGCCTGGGTCATGGCCTGTTTGGGAGTGGGATGCTGAACCACTGATGCTGGTGTGCAGCACACTGACTGCGGTGGGTAGGCCAGAAGTCAGCCTGTTGGGGTTGACCTTGGCTTTCAGGATGTCCTGAGCAAGCTGTTTAGCTAGATCCGGTGCTGACCTGTTCTGACCACGAGAGGGTAGTAATGAGCTGCCTAGCGTTCCAGGCTGTTGAAGGGCCTTCTCTGTACAAAGAAGCTCTTGTGTGGAGCAGCTTCCAAGAGGACAGGACAGCCAGGTAAATTATATTCCTGAAGAAGAAGGATGCATTAGAGGAAATCTAGTTGAACATATTAGAGAACACGATAAAAAGTATAAAATCAAGATGGACCACCTCTCATGAAAATAGCTTCATTATATATATATATATTTTCCATAAATATAGTACATGACATTACAAAAACTTCTAATAATACATAAAAGTACAAAGTATGACCACTGTTCACTTTTTGGCAATGTTTTTGTAACCTGATTTTTTTTAACTCAGAAAATGTGTGGTTATCTATCCTTGTCAATATCTTTAATGTTAGAGGCCTCAGGACTTGTACTTACATAAATGCTTCATAAATTTTTCTACCCCAGTAACCCCAAAGGCAGAGAAGATGAATGCTTAGCCAGGCAGGTAGTAGTGAGACTGTGTGTGGAACTGGAATGTAACAGAACAGGAGAAACTTCTCTGAAATAGTGTGCTTTTTACCTTAAAAGTTCAGACAAATTTTGCATTATACCCCATACATTTTTTTTTATACCCCATACATTTTGCATTCTCCTTCCCCTTTGTGTTTATTTAAAAATACGATGTCTTTTTCTCCTCCACATCTTTATAACATCTCATCGTATGTATGTACCACATGTAATGCTGGACATTTAAGTCATTGACAGTTTTTTTCTATACTATAAACACTATCTCACTATCATGTTGGGTGCGGTGGCGCATACCTGAAATCCCAGTGGCTTGGGAGGCTGAGACAGGAGGATCATGAGTTCAAAGCCAGCCTCAGCAAAGGAGAGGTGCTAAGCAACTCAGTGATACCTTGTCTCTAAATAAAATATAAAAAATAGGGCTGGGCATGAGGCTCAGTGGTCAAGTGCCCCTGAGTTCAATCCCCAGGACACAAAAAAACCCAACCAAAACAAAACAAAACACTATTGCAGTGAGCATCCTTCGGCCTATGTAGTTTCTCTTGTCTGATTATATCATTAGATTAGATTTCCAGAATGGGCATTTTGAAAAAACAAAGATACTCCCTTGCTCCCTGTGCTTTTGAAAAATTTGGTACAAGTGAGATGAAAAGGTGCTGAGGGGGAGAAGGGCTGTTCTTTATGCTTCTTGTTCAGGTCCTGGCTGGGACCTACCAGTAGTCTGGCTCTAGGCTTGGATCCTGCTTCTGCATTCACACAAGGTAACATGGCTTCCCTGTGCCCAGCAAAGTGCCAGGCTCTTATTTCCACCTTTTTTCATGTGGTCTTCCTAACAACCCGTTAAGATAGGGATGATTATTCTCATTTTGCAGAGGAGGAAGCCAGTCCTGTGAATCCAGGTGTTTTGGCCAAGGTTTCACAGAGAGGAATTTGATGTTTGGGTGTCTTGATTCAGGGATTCAGCATCAATGTCAGCTTAGGGAACAGGACAGCTTAGCTGTAGACTTACTCCTAGGATAGTCGCCTGATAACCTTTGAATCTAGCCACTCAGGAGGATGAGACAGGAGGATCCCAAGTTCAAGGCCAGCCTCAGGGACTCAGCCAAACCTTGTCTCAAAATAAAATAAAAATAACTAAAATTGTTGGGGGTGTAGGTCAGTGGTAGAGCACTCATCTAGCATGCAAGAGGCCCTGGGTTTGATCCCCAGCACCACAAAAAAACAAAACAGAACAAAAAACCTTTCAGTTGCAAGTAAACACAAAACCCAAAACAACACTAGAGCTATTTTAAGTTTTGTTTTTTTTTTTTTTAAAGGAGGAGTAATGGTGGGGGAGGGAATTACACGAACACAGAGAAGTCTCATGGAGCCCAAGAGAAAAAATAATTAGTCTCAGGAGGAATGAGGAAGCAGTGTTCTCTCTGTTTCTCTTTCTCTGGGAAATCATGGCCTCCAGCCTCTGCTTCCGTAAGTGCATCTAGCTCACTCTTCTCCTTTAGCAGATCAGGTTCTTTGCCTTGCCATGAATGTGGCCTTCTTCCAGCTTCCAATTTTACATCCGCTCACTTTAGGTCTGCAGCCTAGACTGAGCTGGGATCTCTTATTCTAAACCCAAATCCCCAGGAGAGAGAATCTGATCTGATAACCTTTTGATATGTGTCCACTTCTGATCCAAACAGTGGTTGCCTTCATGGGCAGCACTAGGTAGTACACACATGGCTATCAGCCGGGGGAAGTTCTTAAAGGACAGGGATCATCGCTGGCTGGCAGATTCCTATAAAGGTGTCTACTTTGTCTCCCTGTCTGTATAAAACCCCAATATTAAACAGCATTCTATTAGAGGAAAAGGGTTGGAAACCCAACTCAAGTTTACTTAAACAAAAAAGGGAACTTTTTATCTCTAACAGAAAAGTCAAGGGCTTGATTTCAGGCACAGCTGGATCCACTTGCTCAAAAACACTGCCAGGAACCATCTATCTCTTTTCATCTCTCAGTTTGACCTTCTTCTGTGTGTACTTCATTCCCAGGGAGGCTTTTTCCCTTGTGGTGATAATGTGGCTTCGAGCAGCTCCGTCGCATGACTTAGTTTTCTCAGGGGGAAGCAAATTTCCCCTTTCCGATAGTTTCAGTTCTGATTGTCTTTGATTGAGCCAGAGCTTATTCTGAACCAATCCCTGTGACCAGGGGACAGTTGTCTGATTGGCTAGCCCTGGGTTACATGATCATTCCAGAGCTGAGGTGTTACTGTTCCCCCAAAGAAAAATGGAGTGTTATTAACAGAGATTCCAAGGCTGGGGTGTAGCTCAGTGGTGAAGTACATGCCTAGCATGCATGAGGCCTTGGGTTTGATCTCCAGAATCTCAAAAAAGAAAAAAAAAATTACAGAGATTCTGGAACCTATTTTTAGAAACAGAGGATTAAAATGTTCATCAATCACCTCCTGGGATATGTTGAAAAACGCTGGAGGAAAGTAAATAAAATTCTCTTATTCTTTTACTACATGTTTATTATTATTTGCAGGACTGAGGGTTGAACCCAAGGGCACTTCACCACTGAGCTACATCCCCAGTGCTTTTTGTTTTTTAAATTTTGAGACAGGTCCCACTAAGTTAGTGAAGATAGACTCAAACTTGCCATCTGACTATATCAGCCTCCCAAATCACCAGAATTACAGATGTTCGCCACTGATTCCAGCCATTCTTTTATTTGATATACATTTATTGAAGGTTCTATATGTACTCCTCTCTGTGTTCAGGGGATATAAGAGTGAATCAGAGGATAGTAGAATGAATCGGACATTATTACCCTGTGTGCATAAGTGATTACACAACCAGTGTAACTCTACATCATGTACAACTAGAAGAATGAGTATACTCCATTTAGATATGATGTGTCAAATGCATTCAATGGTCATGTATAACTAATTAGAACAAATTAAAAAATAATTTAAAAAGAGTGAATCAGAGTGGGGTGCTGTGGCTCATGCCTGTAATCCCAGTGACTTCCAGGAGGCTGAGCAGGAGGATTACAAATTTGAAGCCAGCCTCAAAAAAAAAAGTGGGGGTGGTGGTGCCAGTAGTGTAGCTCAGGGGATAAGTATCCTGGGTTAAATTCCCAGTACCAAAAAATTAAAAATAAAAAATAAATTTAAAAAGAGAGAGGGGCTGGGGTTGTAGCTCAGTGGTTGAGCACTTGCCTGGCATGCATGAGGCACTGGGTTCAATCCTTAACACACATAAAAATAAAAATAGGGCTGGGGATGTGGCTCAGCGGTAGCGCGCTCGCCTGGCATGCATGCGGCCCGGGTTCGATCCTCAGCACCACATACAAACAAAGATGTTGTGTCTGCCGAAAACTAAAAAATAAATATTAAAATTCTCTTTCTTTCTCTCTCTCTCTCTCTCTCTCTCTCTCTCTCTCTCTCTCTCTCTCTCTCTCTCTCCCCCCTCTTTAAAAAAATAAATAAAAGATATTAAAAAAAGAGAGGGATGGGGATATAGCTCAGTTGGTAGAGTGCTTGACTCACATGCAGAAGGCCCTGGGTTCAATCCCCAGCACCAAAAAAAAAAAAAAAAAGAGAGAGAGAGAGAGAGTTTTCTCTGGTTTTCCATATACATGGCAGGAAGTGACTGTGTTCAGCTTTGGGTCCAGTGCCTAAACCTGACTCCTTGGCACCAATTGCAAAGTGACAGCCCTGTAGGCCAAATATGATGCAAAAAATATGCTTAGCCTGTGGCATTTAGAAAAATGAATTAGTGCCCCAAATTAAAAAATTGGGAAACTTCAAATAAAAATCTGGAAAATCAGAATATCTGACAACTCTGGTCTTATATTCCCATGGCAACCATCTGCTAGAGCAGAGTAGCAGCTGCTGCCTGGAGCCCAGGCACACACTCTCATTGCCTTGGTTGCTGCCTTCCCTATTGTCCTTCATTGGGTGTTTCACTCCTTTTCATTACTGTTGTGATCCTTGGGGGCATTTGAACTTGAGTCACTTTGGCCTGGTTTCAGAGTCCCTAGAGACAAAATTCATCCCAGATTGGGTCAAATGTGGATCTCTGATTCCAAGTACTATGGCCATAGCAGGGCAGACTGCATCAGTGAGGTCCACATGGGACCCAGGGCACCTCTTCAGCAAGGTTTGTGGGAAATAGCAGGTTCTCAGGAAAAGAACTGTAGATGGGCAGACACTCCAAGAAGAGCCTAGTACAAGGGGAAGGAAATGAAGGCTGGTGCCCACTTATTACACCAGACATGTAATAAAGGCCTCTACTAAAGTAGACATAGTGGGTTAGAGAGAAGGGAGATTAATTTATAAGTTGTTAAGAACATGATGCCAACTCTAGTGACTTGGGAGGCTGAGGCAGGAGGATCTCAAGTTCAAAATCAGCCTCAGTAATTTAGCAAGGCCCTAAGCAACTTAGTGAGACCCTGTCTCAAAATAAAAAAATAAAAAGCGTTGAGATTTTAGCTCAGTGGTTAAGCACCCTGAGTTCAATCCCTAGAGTCAAAAAAAAAAAAAAAAGTACGTAATGGGCTGAGAGGGGGCAAGACCCTCTGACTTAGGTAACAGTAAAAAGTGGTGTCCTTCATCAAAATTGAGAATACTGGCTAGGGATATAGCTCAGTTGGTAGAGTGCTTGCCTCAAATCCACAAGGTCCTGGGTTCAATCCCCAGCACCACAAAAATAAATAAATAATAATTTTTAAAAAATCCAGAATACCAAGAGAAGAAGGGTTGGGGGAAGATAAAGAGTTCCTTTGTGTTTTGTGGAGCTTGCTGTGCTGTGCCTGGGGTCATGCTGGTAGAGCTGCTTGGTAACAGGCGGTAGCAGGCATCCTTTGGGGAAAGATGTGGGCTTGATATATGCACTAAGTCACTGGTTAAGAGAGAGAAGTCGAAAACACAGGCACAGGCTAACTGTGGGAGCAGGCCTGAGGGGTGGAAGGGAAGGGGGCTAACCAGTAGAACCACAAGGAGTACTGCTAAAGGCACAGAGAGCTGCCAGAAATGCTGGTTGCAGGAGGAGAACCAGGGGTGGTGGCCTCACAGAAGCCCACGGAGGTCTGTCCATTTAAAAAGAAGAGTGATCATCAGCAGCACATATTTAGAGGAAGGAAGAAGGCTTGGATACAACTTTTTGGATTTGGCAATTAAGAATTTATCAGTGAATGGGATAAGCATGTCATAAAGTGGTTGTGCAGAAACCAGAAACCCTGGGCTGAAAAATGAGTGAGTAGGGAGGATGGGAGACTGGATGGCAACTCTTCGAGCACTGGGGTGTGGAGAGAAGGAGAGAATTAGTCCAAAAGCAGAGTTTGTGTCCAACAAGATGCCAGGGGAAGGCCTGGCTGCTGGCTAGAGACCCAGGTGTAACTAATGCCTTCATCTGGGGATGGGAGGGCCTGAGAAGGCTTCAGCTGCCAGGTGCTGTCTTATTTGTGGAGCCCAAGTGAAAGCAGAAAGGCCTGCAGAGGGAACTGCTCTCCGAGGAGGCCCCAGCTTTGTGGCTGGGGTTTTCCCACTCTGCATCTAGTTTCCTTGATCCACTGATTATCTTGGGCCGGTTTTGCTGAATGACTCAGGAGCTTGAGCAAGCTTTGCCACTTGGTTTCACAGCTCTGGGGGAGGGGAAGCCCGATTCTTTTCTGATAATCCCGGAACAGTCATTAAGATATTGAGAAAAGCAGGAAAGTGAGACCCCAGCTTCAGAGCAAAGGCTCTCCAGGACTTTTTTTCTTTTGGGGGGGTAGGGGTACCGGGGATTGAACTCAGGGGCACTCAACCACTGAGCCACATCCCCAGCCCTATTTTGTATTTTATTTAGAGAGAGGATCTTGCTGAATTGCTTAGCACCTCACTTTTGCTGAAGCTGCCTTTGAACTCACGATGCTCTTGCCTCATCCTCCCAAACCGCTGGGATTACAGGCATACGCCACCACATCTGGCCCCTGTCTTTATTCTCAATAAAATAATATCTAACCATTATTGAGAGCTCTTACCTTTGCTGAGCAATGTTCTATGGTCCTCCAGGCTTATCTGTGAGGTGACTCTGATTATTCTCTGCTAGGAGGAAGCTGAGAGTCAGGTGAAATGACTTGCCTGGGGCATCTAGCCAGTCACTGGAATTGCTGGGAATTGGAGGCCAAAAGTCAGTGCCTTTAACCATAATGGACTCTGCACTTCTGATGATGTCTCCAGGTCACCCAGCAAGGTCTGTGGGATTGAGGAGGGACCTCCCAAATGAGGGTCCTGGGAAAATGGCTGAGAAATAAGGACCTTCTAAGAAGCTTCTCTCCAGCTAGAATTTCTTCTGTGAAGAAAAGGATGAGATCTTTTGAGCTTGTTCTGAGACTCCTGTTACCTGAGACCCCTTTCTGCAGCCCCCACCCTTCTGCTTAGATAAAGGGTCTATTCATCAGCCTCCCCAGAGCTGGATCTGGAAGCTGGGCCTGGCATCAGCCATGTCTCCCTCCTCTTGCCTGCCTTCCTGCCTCTCCCTGTGGACTTGACACCTGGTATCTCTTTCCTGTGTCCCTGAGCCCAGGGCTTGTGAAGTCCAGGCAGGCACAGTATCATTTTCTTCCTAAACTGTCCCTGAAGCAGGAACAATTTTGCATGCTCTTTGTCAGTACACACTTCCAAAGGTTCCTGTGAAATTCAGGCGCCAGTAAACACCCAAAGAGGAGGAAATGGGCCAAATAATGAGCCTGCAATTGCATCAGAATTGACGCACTCCATGCCTTTTCCCCCACCTCAGTCTCCAGAGGAGCCCAGTGGGGCCAGGCCCAAACCCTCTCCCCTTCATTTGGCCTAGGCAAGAGGCTAAGTTGGGGTGAAGGGGCTATGCTGAGGAGGTGACATAGACTCCAGCTGTATCCTCCTTGGTCTCAAAGGTAACTTGTGGACACATCTAAAAGCTAGAGAAAAGGCAAAGATGGGGTAGCCTGAGGAAAGACTCCAAAAGCATTGAGGGTTTTTGGAGTGTCAGCCAGTTGCCAGGCTCCTTACACTTGTAACAATAATAACAGTAATGATATCTGACACACAGGCACTTGATCTATGATCAAAAGTTGCCGCCATTTTCTTTTTCCCTTTTTTTTTTTTTTTTAACCCGGGGATACTTTGCCACTAAATATCCCCAGCCCTTTTTATTTTGAGACAGAGTCTTACTAAGTTGTTTAGGGTATCACTAGATGTTGCTGAAGCTGATCTCGAACTTGTAATTCTCCTGCCTCAGCCTCCTGAGTCGATGGATTTACAGGTGTGCTCCATTGTGCCCAACAGCAGCTGCCATTTTATTGTGTGATGGCCCTATATGATTTACATGCATTATCCTACTGAATTCTAGCAACACTCTTACAAGTTAGCAAGATTACAATTACTCTTTTACGAGTTAGGGAACTGAGACTGAGAGGGGTTAAAGTTCAGAATTAACCCAGGTCACTCAGCTGGGCACTGGAGAGTCTGGGTTAGGAACCAGGTCTATTTGGTCTTTGCTTCATCCTGTGTGTTAATTATGTGATCTTTTCAAGAAAAATAGAGAGTTATTATTGCTTTGGCTTACAGATGGGGAAACTGTGACCTCAGGCAAGTCTATTCACTTTTCTGAGCCTGAGTATAAATCTCAACGCTATTATTGATGACCTCATGCTGAACTCTGGGGGGCTCAAGAGTACTCCTAACTCTAGGAGTCTTCCAAGAGTCCCTCGAAATGCAGTTTGGGTTTCACAGGGCTCCCCCTCCCCAGGAGGTGATAGAACCAGCCCCTGCCTAAGTGCTGATCATCTGGCTTTGATCATCTGTTCACTCAGCTTTGCCCCTGGACTGCCAGTTTCTGTGGACCCCTCTGGCTATTCTGTTAGCTCTGTATCTGGTAGGGCCTAGCTCGGAGGACAGGTTGTTTGAATTGGGGGGAAAATGGATCCCTGGAGGAGCTGCGATTTGATCCTAGGTCTGTTGGTTCCAAGAGTCATTTCCACTCCCTCCCTCTGCCGTAGGCCCCCCGCTTGCCTGGTGAGGCCTAGGTACACAAGCTGAAGAGCAAAGAGTCAAGGCAGCAGGTCAGAAGGTTTAGAATCTTTCCCCTGCCCTCCCCTTTCCTTGTCCAGAAGCCAAGGAGAATTATGAAAACTCAACTGCCCTGTACCAGTCTCAGCCCCAAGTTAAGGAATGCAAAAGGTGAGGAGTTGCCATGGTAACGGCAGTGCCAGGTATGTTGGTGGGTACTTAGCTTGTGCAGCATCACAGGAAGGCCTGCCCAGTGCCTGTCTGAGGGTTTACATTTCTGGCAACAAGGCAGTGGCATTTCATTTGTTCTCCTTAATGGGACAATATGGGAGACTTGCTTTTCATTGCCTCCATTTTTTTCTAAGTAGAAAAGGAGGAAAAAAATCATGCTTTTTTCCTTCCCACCCACTCGGAGAAGTGCTGGAAAACACCAGCATTCCCTTCCAAGGCTCTGCTGCAGCTGGTCATGAAACCCCATCATCACTTAAATTGCTCCATTTTAAAGGTTTGTGAAAACTGCACTAAATTGATTTTTCCCATATCACTTCTATCTGTTATTCTGTGGTCTCTCGTCAGTGCTGCATTTTCTCAGAGCAGGGAAGCAAGTCTGTAAGGAAAGTCTTTGCTAGTCTGGGAGCCAAAAAATAAAGAGGATTTTAGAAAGTACCAAATTCTTGTCTTTCTTTTACTTACTCATGCACTTATGTATTTATTTTTACCCTGGGTCTGTTGAAAAGGATTTGGCTCACAGATTCTAAACTCAATTTAGCTTCAGGCCTTAATCACTGCGGGAGCAGAGAATCTTATAATCACAGGGATGGAAAGAATCTTAGAAGTCATCTGGTTCAGAGACCCTCCAACTTTTAGATATTATCAATAGTTAAAAGTTTAAAAAATAAGAAGGGAGACAAAGATATAGTTGCCAGCTTTTAGTCTAGCCAAACAAGAACATCAAAAGCTGCAACTATCTTGTTTCACATTTTATTTATTTATTTTGGTACTGGAGATTGAACCTGAGGACCCTTAACCACTAAGCCACATCCTTAGCCCCCCACTTTTTAATTTTTATATAATTTTTTTAGTTGTAGGTGGACACAATATTGCTTCAACCCCAGCCCCCCAGCCTTTTTTATTTGAGACAGGATCTCCCTAAGTGGCTTAGGGCCTCACTAAGTTGCTGAGGCTGGCCTCAAACTTGCCATCCTCCTTCTTCAACCTTTCAAGTCCCTGGGATTAGAGGCGTGGGCCACACACCTAGCTTGTTTCACATTTTAATATCAAAAGGTAGGAAGGGTACATACTTTCAAAATACAATACTCTTCCTTAAACCATATAAATTTAGCACACATAAATTCACCTCTTAATCATTTATTTAGCATACTTTTCCACGCACTAGCATCAGTCTGAAGGTGGACATTTGAGAACTAGTAAACTTTGGTTTACTGTTCTTACCAGTATTTCTTGGGGATGATGTCTTGGTCTCTGCTTGGATACTTCTGATAACTGGGGTGCTTGTCACTCTCCCTTTTAGGTTGATTCAAGCTGTTATTTATTCTTTTATTTTTTTTAGCACCAGGGATTGAACCCGGGGACACTTAACCACTGTGCCACATCCCTAGCCCTTTTTAGTATTTTCTTTAGAGACAGGGTCTTGCTGAGTTGCTAAGTACCTCATTAAGTCCACGAGGCTGGCTTTGAACTCAAGATCCTCCTGCCTCAGCCTCCTGAGTGGTTAGGATTACAAGTGCGGGCCACACCCACTTTTATTTATTGTGTGTGTGTATGTGTGTGTGTGTGTGTTGCCAGGGATGGAACCCAGGGCCTTGCACATGCTTGGCAAGCACTCTATCTCTGAGCTACATCCCCAGCTGTTACAACTTTGAGCCCTTCCCTTGTCTATCCTTCTTCAAGTGGTGGGATGTCCCTCCTACACATTTCCTCACCTCTCCTGCAGTTACCACTTTTATGTATTAATCTCAGGTGTTGAAATTCCCAGCTGACACATCATCAATATCAACTTCTTGAGGGCAAGGTCTATGGCTGTTTACTGTTGAATCCTGGGACCCATCACATGGCAGAAACTCATCAATAATTGTTGACCAAAGGAATGAATGTTCATGCACTGGGCTAATGATATCGTGACCATGAAAATAACGAGCATTTGTTTCATGTGTACTGTATGCTAAGCATTTTATGTGATTTTGATCAGGAATAGGATTTTATGTCAGGGCATTTGGAATAAGATTAAAATTATAATTGATGAGGCATGTTTTAAAAGGAAGTTTCCCTGGGAATTTATCCTATAGAATTCCCTTCAAAGTGCTCTAAGATGTATGTGCAAAAATGTCTACTGAAGGGCTGGGGTTGTGGGTCGGTGGTGGAGTGCTTGCCTAGCACATGTGGGGCCCAGGGTTTGATCCTCAGCACCACATATAAATAAATAAAATAAAGGTATTGTGTCCACCTACAATTTAAAAAAATATTTTAAAAAATGTCTATTGCAGTATTGCTTCTAATAGGAAAAGACTGGAAATAACTTTTTTTTTATAAAGAGAGAGGGAGAGAGAGAGAATTTTAATATTTATTTTTTAGTTTTCGGCGGACATAACATCTTCGTTTGTATGTGGTGCTGAGGATCAAACCTGGGCCGCACGCATGCCAGGTGAGCGCACCACTGCTTGAGCCACATCCCCAGCCCCACAAATAATTATCAATAGGGAACCTGTTAAGTAAATTATAGTTTGGCCATACCATGTAGGCAGCATTTAAAAAGAACAAGTTATATCTAAACGTACTGATATGAAAAGCTGTCCAAGAAATATCATTAAGGAAAACAACCCTACTTCTGTTAAACATACATACTCACCCCAATATACAGAAAAAAACACGAACATACAGAAAAAAAAATCTGGAGAGACAATATAATCCAAATCATTAACAGTAGTTCTTTCTCTGTATAGATTTGCAAGGGACTTTTACTTTATTAAGTATCCATTTCTAATTAAAAAATAAGCTGGATGTGGAACCGGGTGCGGTGGCGCACGCCTGTAATCCCAGAGCCAACCTCAGCAACTGCAAGGAGCTAAGCAACTCAGTGAGACCCTGTCTCTAAATAAAATACAAAATAGGGCTGGGGATGTGGTTCAGTGGTTGAGTGCCCCTGAGTTCAATTCCTAGTACCCCTCCCCCCTGGGTACTAGGGATGTGGTGGGTTGGGCAAGCTTGTAATCCCAGTGATTTCAGAGGCTGAGGCAGGAGGATAGCAAGTGCAAAGCCAGCCCCCACAATTTAGTGAGAGCCTGTCTCAAAATAAATAAATAATAAGGATGTTGCTCAGTGGTTAAGTGCCCCTGGGTTCAATCCCTGGTACCAACAAACAAACAAATAAATATAAAACCATTCTTCTTATACTTTTTAAAAAATAGTTTTATTAAAGTATAATTTACACACCATTAAATGCATATATCATTTTTCAGTGGTGGTGTGGGGAAGATTTTAAAAATCACGAATAGAAGCTTTCTGACATTGAAGTTAACCTAGTCTCTTGTCTCTCTGTCCACCCCTCTGTTTCCCTCCTCACACTGGGTCCCTTCCCAGGACCAGTATCTATAGTGATGTAGAAGACTCTTCTTCCTTACCTGGGCCTTTAAAAGGAGATTTTACCTGGATGACTCCTGAGGTTCTTGCAGATATGAATTCAGGTGAGTTGGTAGTCCTAGTTTTCATCCTATGGAAACTTGTTTTTAGGGAGGAAGGATCTGGTAATTTTATTCTCATTACATGAAAATGGCTTATGAGGCCCAGTTTATTTTTCTCTCTTGTGATGTTTGAATTTTAATAAAAGATGAACTGCCAGTTTGGCTTTAAACCAAGAAGGAAAACGTCCAAGTGTGCATTTTCTACACATATAAACTTGAGGACAGGATAGGGAATATGTTTGGGGGAGGGTAAGGCAATCTTTTCAGCATCCTTGAAAACATAGCAGTAGTCAAATTAGGATCACTGATATGATTGGTAATGGGGTCCAAGAAGTTATCACTAAAGGAACTGGGACCCACTGTTGGGGAGAAAGTCAAGCTTCTGACCATAGCACCAGACAGAACTAAGAAAGCTCTGCACCATGGGGGAAGGAGTCTTCTCAAATTTACAATGTGACCTTGATTGCCCCACTTAACCTGGTGCTTTGAGGTCTCAGTGTGTAGAAACATTATCTGGTCAGAGAGCATATATTAAACATTTATACAGGCCCAGATAAGCTAAGTCACTCTGCAAGAGTGTCTATAATGAAGAGTTTACACTCAAACCAACATCCAGAACACAAGTAGATTGTAACCACATTCTCATTAGAAGCCAACCCATAGTGGTTGAGGGTGTGGGGCCTGGAAAAATACTCTTGAGGTCTGAGTTCCCCTGGAAAAATATCTGTTGAGTTCAAATCCTCCTGGCTTTATCATATACTATCGAGGTGACTTTGGTCATGCGGATTGCTGTTACTGTTTCCCTACAGAATAGGGATAATAGAGTAAGAATAGGGATAATAGAGTAAGAATAGGGATAATAATATAAAACAAGGGTAGTATTACCTCCTGGAATTGTGAAAATTAGTTAACATAAAGTGATCAGAACATCACCTGGTACATAGTAAATGCTTAATAAATGTTAGCTGTGAGCATTATTACTTCTTAATCCCTTTTTGTAGGGGGATTTGCTGCCTCAGTTTCAACAGGGCTAGCTTCAATTATTAATAAATTCTTTGATATTTTCCTCCTGCCAAACAGAGAAATTGAGTTGCAAGGTATCAGGATATGCTGTGAACTAAACCTAAGAAGCTCGACTGTTAGTTCTAGGGACTGCCTTGGGCAGATCCCCGCCCCCTAGGGCCTCAGTTGCCCCATCTGTAAGATGAAACCAGGAGGCTGAGCCGAGTTCCTCAACTTTTCCCTCTTCCAATCCTTGTCAGTTCCTGAAGTCGTTTTTTCTTCCTTCTGTCAAAATCCAGTTTCACCTTATGGTGGTGGAGATGGGTATCCTTATTGATTGCCAATGGCCCCTGGGAAGTATCTGGAAGGAGGCCACAGCCTTCTAGTCCTCTCGGGCCCACACCCTGCTTCAGCCAAAGTTTTCCAGCTCCATCTGGCACCAGCAGAGGGAACTCTGGCTGGCCGGAGACCCCCACCCGCAGAGAGCCTAGATGTCTCTTGGAATTCACAGCTTCTTCACCTCCCGGCTGGGCTCCTGCACAGTGCGTCGCGCAGGGGAGTCTTGGGGGTCTAGGAGGCAGCTGAGAGCAGGCTGCCCGCGGTCGGCGTGGGACTCCTAGAGGCTTCCTGCGCAAGCTGATTGGCAAGGCAAGGAGTAGTAGAGCTCTCAGCCAGCTGGAACCGGCGCCCTGCCCCCTAAGCCCTGGTCCCTGTAAAAGAGGGCTGTAAAATTCCGGAAGAGAGATTAGAGTCAGGGGATGGGTGGGGCGGTGAATCAGTACATTCCTCCTTCTGCCCCCGCCCCTTCTCCTCCTCGGTTATCACTCTTGAGAGGGTTGGGCCCTCTCACGGCCTTCTCCTGACCGATCCATTGGCAGGGGCCAGACGAGCTCAATAGTGGAAGGCGGGAACCTCCCATGCTCATCTAAACTTTGTAAAGCCAGGATCATTTATTTTGCAGTTGATGACCCCATTTGGTTTTAGTTGTTACTTCCAACTGAGGTGTTTTTTTTTTTTTTTTTTTTTTTTTTTTTTTTTTTTTTTTTTGGCACTGGGAATTAAACCCAGGGAACTTCACCACTGAGCTCCAGCCCCTTTGTCAAAATTTTACTTTGAGGCTGGGCACCGAGGTGCATGCCCTGTGATCCCAGCGATTTGAGAGGCTGAGGCAGGAGGATTGCAATTCGAAGCCAGCCTTAGCAATGTAGTGAGGCCTTAAACAACTTAGCAACACCCTGTTTCAAAATTAAAAATAAAAAGGGCTGGGGACTTAGCTCAGTGGTAAAGCTCCCTGGATCAATCCCCAGTACAAAATTTTTTGAGACAAGGTTTTGCCAAGTTGCTGAGGCTGGCCTCAAATTTGCTAAATTCCTGCCTCAATCTTCTGAGTCCCTGAAATTACAGACCTGCACCAGCCTCTGGGCCCAACTGAGTCCTTTTCATAAGAGTACTTCATAAGTGTCAGTGTATTCCTTAGTAGCTCTGGCTTATTGAGCAGTCCCTTACTATGAGGCAGGGTCTATTGCTCTTCTCTTCCTAAATTTTTTTTTTTTTCAGTATTAGAGGCAAGGAATCAGAAGGCCCAATGAGGATAGGTAAATTCCTCAAGGTCACCAAGTGGCAGAGCCAGAAATAACCCCAGCTCTGTTGGTTGCATACATTTCCCACCACACCCTGTCATTTCCTTTACTTAGGTCATTGAAAGGCAAGACTTGTTTGTTAGGGGGTAGGAAAGTAACTTTTATGGACCACCTTTCACTGTGCCAGCTACTCTAAATATACTTTTTTTTTTTGGGGGGGGGAGGATACTGGGATTGAACTCAGAGGCACATTACTACTGAATTACCTCCCCATTTGGTTTCTCTAAATTGTTGAATCTGGTCTCAAACTTGAGATGAGGCTAACCTCCAACTTTTGATTCCCCTGGCTCACCTTCCAGAGTTTCTAGGATTACAGGCTGTACATTAATGCCTGGACCACACCCATATTTCTTTTCATTCTCCTCAACACCCCTCCCCACACACACACACACACACCGTATTGGGGATTGAACCCAGGGTCTTCTACCATTGAGCCACATTCCCATTCCCTTTTAAGAACAGTCTATCTATCTATCTATCTATCTATCTATCTATTTATTTATTTTGCAGTGCTGAGGATCAAACTCAGGGCCTCATGCATGCCAGGCAAATGCTCTACCACTGAGTCACATCCCCAGCCCCTATTTCTTTGGACAGGGTCTCACTAATTTGTGAGGCTGGCTTGAACTTGCAATCTTCTTGCTTCAGCTGCTGGAGTATCTGGGATTACAGGCATGTACCAGCATGCCTGGCAATCTCTAATGTCTTTACAGTTCTTGTCAGTTTACAAAGAACTTTCAAGCTCATCATTTCAGAGCTATCATCCCATATGATAGAGGAGGACAGAGTTTTATTCATGAAGACATCTGTCCACTGTCACAAACTAATAGTAAGTAGCAGAGCCTATAGCTTTATATTTATTTATTTTTATATATGAGGTCTTGAAGTCCTGGGTTCAAGTGATCCTCCTGCCTCAGCTTCATGAATAGCTGGAAATACAAGTACATGCCACTGTGTGTAGGCTAGAGCCTGTTTTATTTTATTATTATTATTTTATTTTTTGGGTACCAGAGATTGAACTCAGGGTACTTGGCCACTGAACCACATCCCCAGCCCTATTTTGTATTTTATTTATAGACAGGGTCTCATTGAGTTGCTTAGGGCCTTGCTAAGTTGCTGAGGCTGGCTTTGAACTTGCAATCCTCCTGTCTCAGCCTCCCAAGCTGCTGGGATTACAGGCCTGTAATTTTAAAATGAACTCAACAGAACCAGTGATATCAAAGCTAATTCCATTTATTCATTCTACAGTACTGAGTACCATTCTAATAGTTTTAATATTTAGCTAATACTTATTAAACACTTAACATGTGTCTATCACAGTGTTCCATGAATATGTACACTAACTCCTTCAGTTTTCAAAAACACATTTTATGAGATGGTGTTACCTTTTCCATTTTATAAATGGGGAAATTGAGACTCAGAGATATGAAGTACCTTTTCAAGGTTACATAGCAACTACATGGCAATGCAAGAATGCCAGATAAAACAGCATGGAGGCCCATCGTGGGAACTAGGCACCTGGGTTGTGTTTGAACATCAGGGCTTGCGTTTCTTTGCCATATCATCATTACTCTTTCTCCAACCCATGTGTGTGGCAGGCCCACACAGCTCCTGCTCTCAAGGAGCTAACACTCTATAAAATCAGCCAAGAATGCTGCCAGTTTTGCCTCACAAGGACACTGGGAGGATTAATAAGCAAATGGCACTTGGAATGCTTCCGCAAAAGTCCTGGATAAACTCAGGGCACTTATGTATGAAATTCACTGCCAAGGGTGGATCATGACTTAATAAGGTGCCTGCAGCCCAGTTCCTGATTTGTTTGAGGTGTAGAGGAAGTAAAGCCAATTACAGCCTTCTTTGGGAAACCATTTATATGTCAGAAGCTAGGGCATCTCTCTGCTGGCCTGGGGATAAGGGAAAGTGGTAGTGTCACGGTCTTCAAAGGCCTTTCATTCTTAGAGATGTCTTTCCAACATCCCAGAAAGGTTTCCAGCTTACTCTGAGGAACACTGATAATTGACACAAGTCATGAATTAACATCATGATTATTTAGGCTCCACAGGCAGACAAACCTGGGCTGAATCTTGCTTCTGTTATTTCGTCTCTCTGAGCTTCCATTCCCTTTTAAAATGGCATAATAATATCTTACTCATAGGGTTATTTTGAAGCATAAACTTGATAATATATTTAAAAACACCTTGCTCAGGGCTTGGAATATGAATGCTTAATAAATGGCCATTATCATAGCCATTATTGTTATCCTTATGTTGTTATAGTATTTACTGATATTTTAGGGCTGGGCTAAGAGCCAGATGGAGGGAAGATTCATTCATTTGTTCCACAATCTAGTAGGTTGCCCTAAGTAGATGAGTCTAAGCAGGGGAAAATCATGAAAATAGGCATTTACAATATAGTATTATAAGTGGTCTGGCCAGGATTGCATAAGGTGTTTTGAGACTTTAAGAATCCCTAAGAAGGAGATGCAGCAAAAGTTTTGGAGAGAAGGTTCTCCATTTCCAATTTGATTCTAGGAAGTGGAAAAGACTACCTGCTGGAGGCAGGTAGAATGCACGCACTAGCTGAGCCTGTGCTTCTTCACCAGAGATCCTTGTTTCTGATCTGTAGTCCCTCTTGCTCCTCAAGGCCTTTCAACTCCCACCAAGCCCTACCGGCCAGCCTTGCCCTAGAATACCCCCTCCTGGGCCACCTGCTGGTGGTAAACATTCCAAGTTCTGATGCCGCTGAGTCATAAGGCCCTTCTTTTTAGCGCTAAGCTTTAATGGAAGCCTTCTGGTCAGGAGCAATGCCATGGGTCCACCTCGTGAAGAACTAATGAAGATTGACCACTGCTTTTCCCCTTAGGACAGGATGAACATGTGTGTGGTAGTAAGGTGGGAGAGAAGACAGCCCAAAGGACAACTTCACTTCCTTCTAGAAAGGTGCTAGTTCTGGGCAACTGGGATTTCCAGGGTGGACAGAACTCCCCCGCCCCCAACTCAACTCTCCTGGCGGTGCCTCCCCTCTTCCTCCCAAGCCACCCTCCAAGGCCTTTCCTAGCTGCCATCTGGCAGTGGCCCTAACCAGCCTCTCAACTCAATGGTGACCACATTTTCCAAACCAAAACTCAGGACGCATGATTTGGCAAAGAATTTCTGGCCAGCTTCCAAGGCAAAAGGATAAAACCTTTCCACTGGAGAATCTCTAGAATAATCTACGTCACTAAATGGGACGTTAGGTTGGAAACCTTGAAATGCAGGGTCTTTCTTCAATCAGGCACTTTTTCATATATTATTGTTACGTGAAGAGCCCAATGAAGTGGCTTATTTCCATTTAGTAGTGGAGAATACTTAGGAAATCACTTGGCCAAGCTCCTTCATCCTATAATCTGAATTTTGGTCAAGGAGAGTTCTTACTTCTGTGCTTATGGGTCTTGCTGGAGAAGGTGGGGGTTGGGGAACAGCGCAGAACTATCCTTCGAGAAGATTCGCACGCCATTTGAGGCCTCCAGGAAGGGCAGCCAAGAACTCAGCTGCCCCGGTTCTCACTTCTGAGTTGGAAATCCCCGAGCACAAGGCTCGGTTGCCGCCCCGTCCCATCAACATCTGGCTCCGGGATGAGCGGCCCGGGAGCGGGAATCAGCACTACGACCTTGGGGTCACCCGGCAGTCCTGGGTCCTTGACCCAGCCCAGGTGCTGATGGGCGGGCCGCAGCCTGGACGGGCGACTCTCTGGGTCACGCTTGCCCCCCCCCTCCCCGGTCACATGGACGCGCCTTCCGTCGCCAGGAGTGCGGAGCGGAACGAACCACGAGGAGGAGGAGCGGGGGAGGCGCTGAGGGCAGTGGGTCAGCGCCCCGCGGGGCAGGAGGGCGGGCCCAACTGCCTGCGAGCCAGCCGCCAGCCAGTCAGTGGCTCGGAGGGCGGGCCGGCGGCCGCGCGCGCCGCGCCCCGCAGCGCCCCCTGAGGGGCGGCGGCGGGAGCTGGTTCCGGCTGCGCGCGCAGCGGTGGTGGCGGCGGCGCGATCGGCCGTGCTGTAACCGTCGTCCGTCCGGGAGCGGCTAGAGCGGCAGCGGCGGTCGGGCACGGCGCGAGGCAACACCACAGGGCAGCGGCGGCAGCGGCGGCAGCAGGAGACGCAGCGGCGGCCGCAGCAGCAGCAGCAAGACGGACTCGTGGACACGCGCCGCCGTCGCCGCCGGGCCGGGCCGGGTGTCGCGCGCCGAGGCTGGGGGGGAGTCGTCGCCGCCGCCGCCACCGCTACCGCCGCCGCCGCCGCCGCCGAGGTGACTGAGGAGAGAGGCGCCTCCTCGCTCCCGCTGCCGCCGGACTTCAATGCCCAGTTCCCAGCTCGCCAGCGTGAGTGCGCCTCTCCCGGGCGGCCCCGCGTCGGGGCCTCGGGGAAGGGGAGGGCTGGAGGCGCTGCTGCCATTAGTGCAGGCCCGAGACACGTCCCCGGAAGGAGGGCCGGCCCGGGGGCGGGGAGCGCGGCCCGCAGCGTGGAGCGCGAGGGTGGGTGAGCGAGCGGGATCGTGTGTGTGGAAGAATGTAGGGCGTGTGTGCGCGCGGTGGGGAGCGCGTGTGTAGGGCGAGAGTGTGAGTGTCCTTGTGGGAGCGCCGGGAAGAGAGAGTGGGTGGGGGCAGAAAGTACCGGGCGAGTGAGCATGGGGGAGAGCGTAGGGAGGCTGTGAGGGAGCGAGGGGAGCGTGTGGGCACCACGGGGGAGACTGAGGGCAGAGGCGGCGTAGGGGAGAAGGTGAGTAGCAGATGGGGGAGTGTGTAAGGGTGTGCCTGCATTTGTCCACCGTGTGAGCAGGCATCCCGGACGCCCTTCCCCTTGGTCTTTGTGTGAGGTGGTAGTGAACCCTGGTGTCTTGGGTAAGGGAGTTCTCTCCAGGAGCTTCTTGTCCCTGGGTCTTTGCGTTCAAGTAAAGAGGACAAGGTTGGAGGCTTCTCCCAGTGACACTATGTTTTTTTTTCTTTCTTTCTTTCTTAGAAAGAATGTGGCCTTTTATTTTCTTTCTATAATTTTTTTTGTCCATGTTTAGTGATATTGACACACATTTCTGGATTTTCAAGGATGTGGTTGCCATCCGGTCTTAGTCTGGGGGCTCAGACGTAAGACGTAACCAACACAAACTTGACTCTTGCCCTAAAGCCTGCACTCTTGCCTGTATTCAGAAGCATAAACTTTTTTTTTTTTTTGTAAAGTTTGCTAATTTTTTTAGGTGAAAGGAATTTTATTGGTAGGTAAATTGAAACAGTATCTTTCGTGTTGTAACTCCTGTTCTTCTGGAGAAAAGTTCCTAAGAAATGACAATAGTATAACATTGATGAAGAAGAAACATAGGTTAATTTATTGTTTCCTGGAAGTTGTCAAGGTACTTAAAGTGACTAGTTCTAGAATCCCTGTAAACATTCAGCAAAATGCTTGTTAGTTTGGAGTCACCAGCCCTCAACCACTACTGGATTAGTACTTGGCACTTACTTGTTGCCATGTTATATGTATTACAGAGTAATTTCCGGCAGGAAGTGAATGAAGTTATGCCTTGTAAAGTGTGCACAAGGAAAGGAAGGACACAGAAGGACATATTATCAGGTTTCAGAGTCACTTGCTGACATACCACTGGATTGGTGAAGATGCTAAGTTGTTTGCCAAGATTCTGATCTTGACTTTATTTTTTGGGGTTGGGGGTACCTGGCATTGAACTCAGGGGCACTCAACCACTGAGCCACATCCCCAGTCCTATTTTGTATTTTTTTGAGAGATAGGGTCTTACTGAGTTGCTTAGGGCCTCGCTTTTGCCGGTGCTGGCTTTGAGCTTCTGTCTCAGCATCCAGAGCTGCTAGGATTACAGGTGGCGAGTGTGCCTGTCTTGAGTTTTGAAGTTGCATATTGAATAAACTGATGATTGTGGTGGACTTCCTCCCAGTCTGGTGTTGTAGAAATAGGGACCCCCCCCCCACCTTGTGGGGATTGAATCCATGGGTGTTTTACCCCGTCCTTTTAAATTTTTTTTTTTTTTAATTTTGATTTATGGTCTTACTAAGTTGCTGAGGCTGACTTTGAACTTGAGATCTTCCTGCCTCAGCCTTCTGAGGACTGGGTTTTCAGGATGTACTACTACCACAACAGGCAAATTTAGGGATTCTTTTTTAAAATATATATTTATTTTTTAGTTGTAGTTAGACACAGTACCCCCATTTCATTTATTTATATGTGGTGCTGAGGATTGAACCCAGGCCTCTGCACGTGCCAGGCAAGTACTCCACTGCTGAGCCACAATGCCAGCCCCAAATATAAGGATTCCTAATGAAGAGTGCCTTGATAGGGATTTCATATCTTAATACAATCTTAGAAGATAATGTTATTTTTTGAATTTGGGAGTCTTTCAGTATGACAAGCAAAGAGTAAAGTTGTTCTTTTGACAATAGACAGAATTAGAAGCAAAACCACTGGTATATAATTAGGTATAAATTTCATTATTGTGTTCTTTTTCTCAGTCACTAGTATTCTCTGCTTTCAGAAATAGTATTGTCACTGTTCAGGGATTAATTAATATTAAGTGCCTACTATGCTACAGGTGTTTTTTATGTGCTCTGATTTAATTCTCACAACCACAATAAAGGAGTTAGTTAACCTTCATTTGAATTGATTTGACATATTTTTAGTTGCTTCTGTATGCCAAGCACTAGGAATTTGGTGATGAGGTCCCATGGATTTATAGTGATGAGATAAAGAGAAACAGAGGATCAAAAGGTTGAGTAATTTGTCCCAGGTCACACAGATAATACATATGGAAGCTGGATTAAAAATTGAGGTATTTTTGATTCAAAAGTCCTGATATTTCTCTGTACCATACTTCCCTCTCAATAGATGGTCTCACTTTGAGATTTCTTATCCACATAGTGACCTAGCAGCTTGTACAGATGAGATCTATAGAAGTTAATGGAGAAGGCTGAATAGCTGGAGGCACAGCAGTGGTTTTGGGAGATGCTGACTTCAGGCTCTTAGGGACCTAAACTAGGCTTTTATGTGGGAGGCAGATTTGCCTTGAAACTCTTGGGGCCCCAGGGTGTGTGCTTTGAGACAGTTTTTATGAGGCACCTGGGATATGTCTGGGAGAGAGAAGTGTGATTAAAGAATGCAGCAGCCTTTTATGTTTTTTTTTTTTTTTTTTTTTTGCGGGGGAGGGGTAGGGGAGGAGTGTATTGGGGCTAACAGTCAACTGGAAGTTGCCACTTTGTTTCTCTGTTGAGATGTGTATAGTACTTAAATTAGGAGATTGTTAAGATCTTGTGAGAAAATTCATGTGAAAGCACTTTGTTAGTTATAAATTAAATTACAGATGTTAAATATTACCACTAAGACTTTATGAAGGCAAAAATTTAACTGTCACATTTAGAGCTAGAAAAAGCTGGCGTTTTAGAACACCTTTACAAATGAAAAATAGTTTAGAACTGCTGAACCTGGTATTTTCTGACTCAGAACAGGGAGTCAGACCACTCCTTCTGTGATTCAGTCAAGTAATATTTAATATGAATGAACCAAGTTTATAGGCAGAAACGGTTTACAAAATCACTGAACTTTGATGGCAGTAGGGAAGAGTATGTTTGAATGCTTTTGCTTATAACATTTTTAGAAAGTCAGAAAGTCCTCTGTAGTGTATGTATGTACACACACACACACAATTTACTTGAAAAAAGTTGTGAACAAGATAGTCATGTTCTACCACTGAACAATATCCCTGAGCTCCTTTCTTGAACTTTTTCTTCATTTTTCCTTTAAAGGTAGTATTTCCTTATGTAGTAATTATAGGCCACTTTATAATTTTGAGACAGAAAGTTGAAATTCAGTAGGGATTTAGTTCGCAGAGTTTGTACTTGTTCCTTTTTGTTGGAATGTGAGTTGGTAATCAATGAACACTCTAGAAAAAGCATTCACAAGTAAGATTTAGAGGAACAGTACATAAGTTTTCAGCTGTTGCTCTTGGAGGAGTGAAACTTGTTAAAGTAAAACCTAAGGGTTTTTCTTTTTGTTTATTTGTTTGTTTTCCCTTCAGGTTATAGAACTTGTTGAATAGGATTGGGATGTTTAAAAATTTTGAATAACTGGAAATCAGAGTCCATAGTTTTAAAATGGTGTAGTTTAAGTTATGTTTAATGAACAGGGTAGTGGTGGAGATCTAGTGGCCTTGGGATACTTGTAAATTCCAACATTAAAGTTTAGGGCTTTAGGTTTCAACATTCTTTTTGTGAGAATCTTTTTTTTATAGCAGATCGCATCTTATTTAAAACTCAGTAATTTTGTGAGTAAGGGGTATTCTTTCAGCTTCACATAATTAAGGAAATTGGTTTATAGATTGCTGAATCCCAAGTTTTAAAATCTAGATTAAAGTGTATTTGTAAGTAGATGATAGTGGGTAAAAATATTTTTTTTCCTCTTGAAGCTTAAAGTATTTAAATTGCTGTAGAGAACCATGGATGCCACCTATTATAATTGCTTTGAGAAATGGTGACTTGAATATGTTAATCTGGAATACTAGAGTCTTTTCTTCATTTTCAGCCTCAGAACTATTATGTATAGAAGTGTTTGGTAGCTTCCTCCAATTATTTGTTTTATCCATTGAAACACATTCTCTAGTTCTTTTGACTTCCTAGTTACTCTCTTGGGACTTGATGCCTTATAGGATTGCTTGGTGTAGAGCTGAAGTGGATGTTATATGTAAATCTTTTGTTTCTTGGAGTTATAGAACTCTAGGCTGAACCAGAAAATGTCATCACCCTAACACTTTCATGAAAGAAACTGTACACAATACTCTAGGCTCTGTCTACTTTCCACAGGTCCCCATGGTGAAGTTATCAGGATGCAGGTGAGAAAATAAGCCTTCTGTATGTCCTTAGTTTTCCCTGCACTGTAATTGACAGATAATACACACACAGCACACATGCACGGTGTGTGTGCACGCGGGCGCGCACTCTCATGCATAATGAGGAGGGATAGGGATTGAACCTAGAGGCTTACCTCTGAGCTATATCCCCAGTCCTTTTTTCTTTTGATACCAGGGATTGAACCCAGAGATGCTTAACCACTGAGTCCTTTTTTGTATTTTATTTAGAGACACAGGGGGGTCTCACTGAGTTGTTCAGAGCCTTGCTAAGTTGTTGAGGCTGGCTTTGAACTTGTGTTCCTCCTGCCTCAGCTTCTCAAGCCACTGGGAGCCGCTGGGATAACAGGTGTGTGCGGACTACCTGGCCCCAGTTCTTTTTGTAATTTTTATTTTGAGATAGAGTCTCACTAAATTGCAGAGGCTGACCTGGAACCTGGAATCCTCCTGCCTCATCCTCTTGAGTCACCGGGATTATAGATGTGCACCACTGTGTCTAGTTGCCTATATTTTTATTCAACTTGAATACATGTATTTTTCGTTTATATGTACCAGTTTTCTCATTGATAGGTTCTGTTAACAGCATCAACTCCTATTTAAGTGGCCTGAGAACTAAATTTCATTATTTGAATATAAATTTATATTGTACTGTGTTGGCTTTTTAAACTGTAAAGAATTTCAAGATGAGGATTTTCTGTGATTCTTTGCTAGTTGAGCCTGGTTTGAAAAAATATTTTGAGCATTAGAACAGTCTTTACCTTTAGAGAAGTGGTGTATTTAATTCCTTTCATAGTATTTTTGGGTTGAAATTTCATTCTTCTCAGAAAATGTTAATTCTTTTGGCATAAAATGCACACATGATATATTTGTTTTACCAGATCACAAAAATTACTTTATATTTTTATTTCTGCAGTGGTCAGAAATGTTGGCTCTTAGTTAATGTATCATTTGACATGAATTCAAACTCACAATCAGGTCTGCTTTCTTCATTGTTCTCGAAAAGTAAGATTTGAGCATCTTCTTTTCCCACTGTTTACTAGAAACATTTGCCAGGTTGAACTACCACTGTATTTGTAAATTTGGTATGTATACATATTTGATATTTGTTGTTAGTAGCAAAGAAAATTGATAACATTTTTTTACGTTCCATTACTTGTGAAAAGCCTATGGTGAGGGAAAAGAGTGCCTGGTTTGTACAGAAGGATATGAGTCATCAGTAGGATTTGTCAGCAAATTGAGAAGGATGTGATAGAGAAACAATATAGTGACATTCTTCATTCCAGATGTGTGGTCACAAACAAGCTTCCTTTTGGTTATTAGTTGAAATTATGCAGATTTGGATTTTTCTGGGTGAAAAGCATGGAAAATATAAGTTCACCTTTGTTTTTCTAACGAGAGTTCCTCAACCAGTAAGATTTAGTTAAACTTATTTATGTGTTCTCTAGAAAAAATAATTCAACTATCAGGATTTATTAAGTTGAGAATGTTTTGTTATGCTTTTTGGTTAATTATGGGCCTTCTCAAATCAGAAGAATCAATACTATAACAGCAATATTTCCTCTTTTTTTCTTGACTGCTATTCTGCTTTAAAATTTTTAAGAGCTTTTAGTGCATTTGAATTGAGATGAAATTCTTTGCATGGTTAAGGACTCTCCAGAATTATCTAACCAAATGCCTTACTCCTTTCTCAAGTCATACTATATCATGGTCTTTCACTGTTCCTACCAGTTCTGTAAGAAAAGTTTTGCCTTTTTCTCAGAAGACTTAATCCTATTTCATTCTTTTTATGCTTGCTTTCTCTTTTCAAAGTATGTAGCATTAATATGAGAACTTAAATCCCATCAAATATTTTTCACCCACATTGACTCTTCTAGGAGTTTAATCCTGGGTAGTGTTTGTATGGTATGTACATAGAATTGCAAATGCCTATTCAAAGGTTGGATCTGCTCCTGGGTTTGGTGGCATAGCCTTTAATTCCAGCTACTGTTCCCAAGGCTGAAGCAGAAGGATTCCAAGTTCAAGGCCAGCCTGGACAGCTTAGTGAGAGCCTGTCTCAAAATAAATGAAAAGGGTTGGCTCAGTAGTAGAGTGTGCCCCTGGGTTCAGTCTCTAGTACCCAAAATAAAAATTTTAAAAAGTATTTTTTTTCTGCATTTTTGTATCGTTCCAAGGTGGTGGTTAATAGTATTTGGAGAAAAGAGGACAAGACAGATTGAATTTTGCATTATTTAATTGGAAAGAAAAGCAAGTTCAGCATGAATCCATGTTGAACTAAGCTAGTGAGAGAATAATAGTAGCCTCTTGACCTGACATGATGGAAATATTTCACCATTTTTACTTTACTGAAATTTATATATAATTGCAACATTTACTTTCTTTGTGTGGTTTTTAGAGGTTGTGAATGTTAGTTAACTGTGTTATGTGAAAATAAAATTTGTGTCATTATCTACAGTCAGTGAATGGAAAGCATACTTAAAAGACCACCAACAGCATACACAGAGAGATAGCTGTGAAGTATAATGTGAATCAAGCAAGCTTAAGAGAGGAAGTGAAGTGCAATTTACCCGGTTTTAGGGGAAATTTAGACCAAAATGCTCTAATAAGCAGAAAAACTGGGGCTCAAACAGAAGAATTTATGCTGACAAGATGTATGTTGGAATGTTCTATGCTATATCCTGTACATGAGAGTTTCTGTCTCCCCTGGACAAAATGTATTGTGTCAGTACATTGGACAAAATGGGAAATGAGAGTGTTAAGCTAATCCATAAACTGCTAAATTCTGGAGCATGGTATATTTAAAATAATGCTAACAATATTATGGAAGTTTTTGCTTTGCATGCTGCTTCTATGCTCTAGGTTATTTTGAAAGGTAATTTAAATAACCTTTCCCAAGTATCTATTTTGCAATCTCGGGGAACTTGCAGCTGTTACAGTCATTCTAACTGTCCTGATATAGCCCAGAAAACATTTCACAGTGGTGTTGACAGGCTGAATCCAGGTGTCCTTTTGGATTTTTATTACTGAATTTGCTTTATTACAATTGAGGTTACAAATTTTAAATATATTTATTTAGTAATGAAATCAGTTCAGTGAGTAGTTCTTAGTTTAATGTATGTAGAGAGATGTGGAAACCATGAAAATGATTAAGACTTAAAATGTTCTTCAGGAGAATTGCTAAGCCTTTTGCGATTAAACATAGAAGGATGGAAGGAAGAGGGAAAACAAATGTTGGAGTTTAGTTTTATGGAAAAGCAACTTAATTGGAGGTAGTTCTTATTGGTACAAGAAGGTTACTGCATTTGCTTAGAAAAAGAATGTCCTTATCTTTATAATAAAAAGGCTTGGGAGCCTTAAAATGCTCATTAAAGTTGTTTTAAACATAAAGCCCATAGAAAAGAGAGCCTTGATATCTTTGCCTAGAAATGAAAGTATGGGTGAATAGAATCTATTTAATGCAATATTAAGACAGTAATTGAAAAGTTAGATTAATGCCTAATATTAGGATTATGATGTTATGGTTTTTTAAAACATATTTTTAGTTGTAGATGGACATAATACCTTTATTTTATTTGCATGTGTGCACCCAGTGCCTCACATGTGCTAGGCAAGTGCTCTGCCACTGAGCTACAACCCCAGCCCCAGATGTTAGGGTTTTTAGTTTTTTAGTTTTTGTTTTTGGTAGTAGTACTGGGGATTGAACCCAGGGCCTTGTGCATGGGAGGCAAGCACTCTACCAACTGAGCTATATTCCCAGCCATTTTTAATATTTTTAACCAGTATAATTTTATTTATTTTTTTTAAATTTTTTTTTTTAGTAGTTGATAGACCTTTATTTATATGTGGTGCTGAGAATTGAACCCAGTGCCTCACACATGCCAGGCAAGTGCGCTACTGCTGAGCCCCAGCCCCAAACAGTATAATTAAAAAAAAAAAAAAAAAGTTTTAGAAAACCTGAAAATTGACAATAGTGCCAGTTAGCCATTTAAGTTTTATTTATGGAAGTAAAAATGACATTTTTGGACAAGAGATTCATCTGGAGAATTGCTAATCTTAGAGGAAAAATGAGGTACAAAATTGAAAAGTAAATATTTTCAAGTCATTTAATATAATTTTTATAGTTATTTGTTGAGGTAGAAATAACTTGAAAAGGACAACTGCTAATCATCAGGGTACATACAAATTTGAAAACCACTCCCTTTTCATTTGGGTGGGAACAGGGCCCCACAGGACTTCAGTAAATAACTGTCACTGTTTTCAGAAGCAGGTGTGATTGTTGGTTAATTGCTTTTCTTTCCTTTCTGAGTGGCAGGACCTGTATCTTCTGCTGATACTGAATGTTGAAAGATATTTTTCTGCCATCAAGGTCAAATTTCTTTTTATGGAACCGATTATTGATTTCTATACTGGAACTTGATTCTCAAGTTCCCTCCATCAGTGAGGAAGTAGAAAAGTGGGAATAACCAAGGGAATAACTATGAAACTTTTTTTTTTAGCAATAAAAAAGCATCATGCTATTTTTAGCTTATTTACAGATACTTTCAATCCTAAATTTTATATATATATATATATATATATATATATATATATATATATATATATAAAATATTTAGTTTTTTAGTTTCAGGTGGATACAATATCTTTACATTTATGTGGTGCTGAGGATCAAGCCCAGTGCCTCATGCATGGTAGGCAAGCACTCTACCACTGAGCCACAATCCCAGCCCCTTAATCCTAAATTGTATAAAATTTGATGGATACCTGTTTATCAACTTCCTAGGACTGAAATTGGTAGGGATAGGGAAACAAATATTAATTTGAATCTTCTAAGTTTTCAGAAGCCAGATATATTCATTTTATTTTGATAAATGGAACAGTAAAGGTGATGAACAAAGGTTAACACAGGGCAGTTGTTTTTGTAGAGCACCCATGAGTTAGGAGTAAGTCATGAAAGATGAGAACATTTTCATGTTGAGACTAATTAATCTGAAGATAAGTGCTTAATTAGTAAATGTGAGTTCTCCTTAGTTTCCAAGTCTTAATATACTTTCTCAAATGGTCAAAATGCAGTAGATAGAGTAGTACTTTACTAAAAAAAATTCCTTACTTTTTTTTTTTTTTTGTACCAGGGATTGAACCCACGGGTGCTTATTCTCCCAGCTCTTTTGTTTATTTTTTAAATTTTGAGATGGGAGTCTCACTAAGTTGCTTGAGACTAGCTTTGATCTGAAGATCCTCCTGCCTCAGCCTCCCAAATTGCTGGGATTATAGACAAGTGCTTGAGCTTAGCAAGAATTTCCTTCTTTGATGGTTGAGATTTTATGGTCTAATGTTTGACAAGTCTCTGAGTATTAGGATAAACTTCTCTGAACTTTTATAGTTACTGAGTTACCTGACATTTTCTCACAAACTCCATGTCTAATTTGTGGACAAATCCTTTTGGATTCTACCTCAAGAGTGTATCTTGAAATACATCCTCTTATTGCTACTACTTTAGTCCAAGCTACCTTTATCTCTCTCTCCTGGATTGTAGCAACAGGCTCCATCTCTCTGTTTCCATCCTTACTATCCTTATAATGTGTCTTTACATAGCAGTTAGATATTTTAAAAACGTGTGTTTGTGTGTGTGTGTGTGTGTATATATTTTTTTAATTTTCTTTCTTTCTTTCTTTTTGTACTGTGGATTGAACCCAGGGATGCTTTGCCACTGAGCTCTTTTTTTTTTTTTTGAGACAGGATCTCACTAAGTTTCTGAGACTCACCTTGAATTTTTTTTTTTTTTTTTTCACCTTGAATTTTTAATCTTCCTGCTTCGGCCTACCTAGTCATTGGGATTACAGGCGTGTTCTGCCACGCCTGGCAAATTGTCATTCTTGAATGAAATCCTTTACTGAGTTCTGAATAAAAGTCATTCTTATAGTGCCTGTAAGGCTCATTTACTTCTCTGATTCTGTTTATTCCTTTGTCCTCTCTGTTGTTGTAGCACTGGCCCCCTTGTTTCTAGAACAAGCCAAGCATGAAGCATGTGCCTACCTCATAATCTTTGCTATAGCTAATCTCTTTGCTTGAAATGCTCTTCTAGTATCTGTTTGGCTTACACCCCCAGGTCTTTGATGATAAAATGTTACTCTTTTCAGCAAGACCTTATTCGATAGGATAGGCGTATTTATAATTGGAATCCTTCATTCCTTTTGCTCTGGCAGTTCCCCTACTTTGCATTTTTCTCCATAACAGTGATACCCACCCTCCCAATAAGAAGATCCAAGACTTTTTGCTTGTTTACTGTTCTTGCTTGCTTCCCCTGTAAGAGTATGTGGTATGTAGTGTCTGTCCAATAAATATTTGAATTAATTTATAAATTATGAATTAACCCATTATTTTGGTACTGGGAATTGAACTCAGGGGCACTTAACAACTGAGCCACATCTCCAGCCCTTTTTTTCTTTTATTTAGAGATAGGGTCTCACTGAGTTGCTTAAGGCCTTGCTAAATTGCTGAGCTTGGCTTTGAACTTGGCAATCCTCCTGCCTCAGCCTCCTGAGCTGCTGGGATTATAGGTGTGCACCACTGTGCCCAGTTAATACATTCTTAAGTAGATATTTGTAAAGAAATACTAGTTTTTCATTTGGGGATTTTTTTGGGGGGGCGGGTTCTGGGTATCGAACCCAGGGCCTCACGCCTGGTAGGCCAGCCCTCTAGCTTTTCATTGGGATAAATTCTTTACTATTGAAAGAGTAGATTATTTGTACTTATTTTAATGGGAAGTGCAGGGTTTTTTTAATTAATATTGACATAAAATGAATTTGTTTTAGAAAAACATTATTGCAGCTATTTAAGTTTTTTTTTTTTTTTTGTACAAGGAATTGAACTCAGGTGCACTTTACCACTGAACTATATATCCCTAGTCCTTTTTTGGGACAGGGTCTCTCTCCCTAAGTTTCTGAGGGGACCCTTTAAGTTGCTAAAACTGGCCTTGAACTTGTAGTCCTCCTGCCTGAGCCTCCCTGGTTGCTGGGATTACAGGTGTTGGCCACGGTGCCCAGGTTGTATTATGCTTTTACATTGCTTGATTATAGAAACTAAGCCAACTCAAATTTGCATGACTTCCTGTAGAATTTCTGGTAAGAAAAGTAACATAGCAAACATGCTTACTTGCTCTTTGCTTTTAGATTTTATTTCCTCTTATCTAGAACTTTTTTTTTTTTTTTGCACATTATGTTATAATGTGCTGTTTTAATTTAGTGAATACTGGCATAGACCATAAAATTAGAGGATTTATTGTATCGTTTAATTTGGAGCTAAAAGTTTTTTTGTATGTGTGTATGTGTGTGGAAAGCCTGGGTGGGAGAGGCTTGATAGAATTTTTAAAAGAATGTACAGTGAAATTTGGTTAAATCAAATGGGGCTGCTTTTATAAAATCCCTTTCTTGAATTTGTTGTATTTGTATTTGAACTTAGAATTGTAGTCGGTAGGCAGGACATGAACTTTGCTTATTTATTGTTTTTAACAGAAGAAAATACTTGCCTGGAGTTGTGTAGTTACAGACCTGCCTGGGCCAGAGGGACTAGCCCTTTGGAGGCTTTCTAATCCTATGATCATAGCACTGTTAAAAATATAGTTGAATTGTAAATTGTTATAGGATTCTTTATCCTAGAACTCTAAGAATATATATATATATACACATGGAAAAAATGAAAACAGTTCAAATAGTATATGCTAAGATAAATTATGCTCCTGACCTCCAACCTCTAGTCCTGCCCTCCCCACCCTTTCTCCACCCCCAGGAAACCACTGTTACCCTGTTATCTTTGTAACCTTTCAAATAGTCCTTGGGTATGAAAGCATATACAGTACTCAAAAGAAAATTACTAAACATACTGTTCATTCTGTCATGTACCTTGGTCTTTTCACTTTGTCTTTTAACACTTTTCTTAACAGTTCATTATAGACCTGTTTTATTTTTAGCTTCTGTGTAGTTTTCTATTTTACGAATGTGCTATTAAATGGTGGATATTGTATTGTTTCCTGCAATTTGGTTTTAGATTTTCATCTAGGTAAATATTAACAGTATACTATTGACCCTAGGAAATTAAGCTCTAACATACTCTTCAAAGTTGTAAGTTATCTCTTATCTCAGCTTGTTATGACTCTGCTTGTTCTTATACCAGCTCCCTTTCCTCATTCTTTTCTTTATCCTTTCCTTCACTCCTTCTTCCTAATTTGAAAGGATTTCTTTCTGTCAGACCAACCTTTTGTTGAAGTTATGCTCATTTGTTGAAGATTGAAATATTGCCTATGAAATGGAAATGTCTCATGCATATTTTGAAAGTTAGGCTCTAGGGCTGGGGTTGTAGCTCAGTGGTAGAGTGAGGCACATGTGAGGCACTGGGTTCCATCCTCATAAAAATCAATAAAGTTGAATGTATTATATCCATCTACAACTAAAAATAATTAAAAAGGCTCTATAAAAGATAAAAGGTGGAGACAATATTTGGGCACATATTTGAATTTGACTGCTTTATATGTCAAGCATAACATGTAACATCATCTGGCAAATTAAAAGTTTTTTTTAGGGGGATGGGGAGGGTGATGCTGGGGATCTAACCCATTGCCTTGGGTGTGCTAAGCACATACTATACCACTGAGCTACATTCCCAGTCCAGTAATCAATTTTTACTTAGGTAGAGCAGAATTAATGCCAGAGACAGAATTTTATAAGAAAGTTTCCCGGCATTGTGTGCAGGTGCAGAATTGATGGTAAAATTCAGGGCTCTGCAACTTCTGAGTACTTTACAGCTGTGACAGGTTGTTTATTTTTAAAGGCTGTTTGCTTTGCATTGTTATGTGTGTCACTAGAGTTAACATTAGTTTAGCTGAATTAACAGGTGCAAAAAATTTTTTACTGTTGGTGTATAGTTAGTTGAACTCTTGGAGATGGAGGGAACAGAAACTTGCTTTTATTTTGTATTTCTTTCTTGCTCACTTTTTATTTCTATTTTATTTTTGTACTGGAAATTGAACCTAGAGGTGCTTAACCATGAGCCACATCCCAACTCCCCCCCCCCTTTTTTTTTTTAATTTTCAGGAACTCACTATGTTGCTGAAGCTGATCTCAAACTTTAATTCTCCTGCTTTAGCCTCCTAAGTTACTGAAATTATAGGCATGAGCCACCACTCCCAGCTTTATCATGTATTAACATTGATAGGGGCTGGGGATGTGGCTCAAGCAGTATTGCGCGCCTGGCATGCGTGCAGCCCGGGTTCGATCCTCAGCACCACATACAAACAAAGATGTTGTGTTTGCCGAAAACTAAAACATTGTCTCTCTCTCTAAAAAAAAAATATTAAAAAAAAATATTTTAACATTAATAGAACGCACTGTTACTTTTGGCAGAAATTCTTGTCTTGGGACTTTCTATGTATTTTATTTTATTATTTTTACAGTGTCTGAGATTGAACCCAGAGCCTGGTGTGTGGTAGGCAGGCTCTACCACTGAACTGTGTCCTCATAGGAGCTCTTAGTATTAAGAACTAAAAATCTAGGGTTGGGGTTGTGGCTCAGTGGTAGAGTGCTTGCCTAGCAAGTGTGAGGCACTGTGTTCGATCCTCAGCACCACATAAAAATAAATAAAGGTATTGTGTCCATTTATGAGTAAAAAAATATTTTTTAAAAAATTGAAAATCTAGGGCCGGGTTGTGGCTCAGTGGCAGAGCGCTTGTCTCGCACATGTGAGGCACTGAGTTTAATCCTCAGCACCATATAAAAAATAAATACACAAAATAAAGATATTGTGTCCATATATAACTAAAAAAATTTTTTTAAAATTGAAAATCTAATGATGAATTATCATTATCCTTGGAAGTAGTCTTCCAAACTGAGTTTGGAGGAATAAAATGGGATAAAGCTTGTTCTATTTGCTAAGCAGACAAATTCTGGAGTCTAGGTAGAAAATTTAATGCTAGAGCTGTAACCTTTTAAGCCTAGCTGCCACTACAATGCTGGTCTTTCAGTGCCTTTGCTCAGCTGACACACATTAGCTGTGATAACATCGTTGAATCAAAGGGATTTAAACAGGTTAGAATTTCATGTGTTTTGCTCTGTACTGCATGCAAACCATTGTTCTTTGAGTAGTTGCTTTAATAATCTTCCCTTTTTATAAGGTCACAATTGCAGATGATCATGCAGAGAGATATTTGAAGAAAAGTTACACTTGCTTGAAAAAGATTGTGACTTGAAAAATATGTGGGCAACTCCAAAATTGAAGGAAAAAATAATTAGGGAGTTAGGAGATCTGGGTTCTTGTCATTGATTTGGTACTAATTATCATTGTGGTTTTAGTTGTCATTTTAATCTCTTTGAACCTTAAACATCTTTAATTTTCAGAATGGGGCTTCACAATCTTGCTAGACAGTTTTCTGTCACTGAGCTTCACCTCCAGTACAAATAATATTTTAAAAATTTCAGTTTTTGTGGTGCTAGGGATTGAACTCTATCATCTAGCTATATCCTCGCTTGGAGACTTTTTAAATAAGCGTTTATTGGTGGTTTGGGGAAGAGGCAAGTGAAAGAAGTTAGACCTTGTCTCTGTTTCCATAGGAGTTTGATTATGCCACATTCTCTGACTGAGCCAGCTATAAAGACTACTGTGTCTTAAAGCAGTAGGCCTAAACTAATATTAAAAATCTGCCACTTCTCTTTCTTGCCTTTTATTTTGGTAGGAAATAATATTTAGGGTGGACAATGCTGTGTGAAGCATTGACCTTTAGATGACTTTGAGGCAGTGATGTGAAAAATCGCAAAAAGGTACACTGGACTAGAAATGAGAAGATGGGATTTATACATTATTTGAGTCATTAGGCATGGGTGATAAATTGGAAAAAATACATGGCCAATAGAAGACTTTGGTCTGAATTTGGACTCAATTCATTGTGTGATCTTAAGACAAGTCATTTTACTTCTCTGATCCTCTTTCCTCATTCCTCAAATGGAGTACAGCTACTCAGTTGTGAGGAAAAGGAAGTAATTTTTGAAAGTGCTTTATGAGCTTGTATTGTAATTAGGGATCAGGGCATACATTTTTGATAGAATTAAGTTTATGAAGTGAAATTTTGGTAAATATCCTCCACTTATTTGTAGATGTACTTTACACTAACCAATGAATACATACTAAAGATCTAACCATCAAAGCAGAAAAATAAGGGTGTCTTTGTGAGGTTTTATAAAAAGAGTCCATGGAGAAAAGTTTTAAGTACCTCTAATCATTTAAAAATTATTTTAATGAATTAAAAAATATAGTTATTTTAAAATGAGTTGAAGCCTGGTGTGGTGATATACTTCTGTTATCCCAGTGACTTGGGAGGCTTAGACAAGGAGGATGGAAAATTGGAGTCCAGCTGCAAGAATTTAGTGAGGCTCTAAATTGTCTTGAGGCAACTTAGATCCTATGTCAAAATAAATTAAAAAATTAAGGGGTGGGGATGTAAATCAGGGTATAGCACTCCTGGCTTAAAATCCTAGTACATGCCCCCCCCCAAAAAAAAAAAAAAGACTAAAAATAATTTATTGGCATAGAAGCTTCATGAAATAATAAAAACCCAATTTTAAAAAAATAATAAAGGTATACTTTTAAGTCTCTTGATTTTTAAAACTCTTGGCATACCCTTAATCTTGTTCTTCATAGGTGGCAATAATTTAGAATTGGTGGTATTTTATGTGTCTTTGGCTGTTAAAGAATGTATTTTTGACTTAAGGCATATTTACTATGCTGTCAACCTTATTTCATTTACTTATGTTTTTCTCCCCTAGGTTTTTCGTTGGAATATACGTTGCACATTTATGGCGATTCTGAGCGTGAGGGCAGACTTCTGCCAGGCTCAGCACAGCGTTTTCGCTGACAAGTGAGCTTGGGGGTTCTATGTGCCATAATTAACATTGCCTTGAAGACTCTGGACACCGAGACTGGCCTCAGAAATAGTTGACTTTTTTTTTTTTTTTTTTTATTGCAAGTATATTTCTTTTAATGACTCCAGTAAATTAAGCATCAAGTAAACAAAAGTGGAAAAACGACCTACACTTTTAATGTGTCTCACTAGTGCCTAAATGTAGTAAAGGCTGCTTATGTTTTGTATGTAGTTGGATTTTTTTGGACTCCGAAGGAATCCATCTGCAGACATTGAGGCCCAAGTTGAATTTGGATTGGTGTGGATTCTAAATACTTCTGCTTATCTTGAAGAGAAAAGCTTCATAAAGAATAAACAAGTTGAATAGAGAATACTGATTGATAATAGGCATTTTAGTGGTCTTTTTTAATGTTTTCTGCTGTGAAACATTTCAAGATTTATTGATTTTTTTTTCCCCCAATTTTCCCCATCATACTCACACACACGCACGCTCACACTTTTTATTTGCCATAATGAACCGTCCAGCCCCTGTGGAGATCTCCTATGAGAACATGCGTTTTCTGATAACTCACAACCCTACCAATGCAACTCTCAACAAGTTCACAGAGGTAAGATTGTAGCATAGTCTACTTTTTGGATTGATATGTAGGTAAAATATTAAAGATTGACCTTGTTTTTTCAAAAAATCCTTGTAATTTTTGGAAGATTAACCTACCAGAACTGACCTGAATTAGGTTGAATTAGTTATAATAGGTTTTTGAAAGAATACTAATAGAATTTGGGAATACATAGAGATTATCTAGTACAGTTTTTTCTTGTGTCTTAAAAAAGACGTATATATACAGCTTTTTTTGTCATCCTTTCAATAATAAAATAACATTTATTGAGCACAGCATGTAGTCAACATTAACAGTAAGCTATTTTATTACGCAATAATCCATATTTGTGCTTAAGATGACGTATACAAAAGTCCTCTGAGGTATAGGTACCACTATTTCTTTCTAACAAATATCAAAATTGAGGTTCAGAGCCATTTAGTAACTTGCCTAATAATGACACATTATTTGTAGCAAAACTGGCACTTAACCAGGTCTGTCATACTAAAACCCACATTATACCTCAAATGTTCTAACCACCCTTGATGAAAAGTCACTCCAGAACTACTTAGTAATAGCAGCCATCATACAAGGTACAGAAACTTGGAGGAAGATTATATCAGATCCTTGATCCCTCTGCCATTGGTAGTGCTTTACTTTTGGTAAACATTTAAATAGAAATTTTTCAATCATATCTAGGTTATTCAGTCTAAATGTGATTTCTGTTGATGTATGTATGGAGTAGACTTAGCTCGTTGATTTCCTAGGGATTCTCATTTCATGGGTGGCATAGGAGAGGCCAAAAGAGGTTTTTTGACTTGTTCACAAAATCATATCATAAACTTTTTTTTTCTCAGTACCAGGGGTTGAAACCAGAGGTGCTCAACCAGTGAGGCACGTCCCCAGCCCCTTTTAATTTTTTTATATTTTTATTTAGAGACATGGTTTCACTAAGTTGCTTAGGGCCTCTCTAAGTTGCTGAGGTTGGTTTTGAACTTGTGATCTTCCTGTCTGTGCGTACCAGGCCTCTGGGATTTCAAGTGTTTGACAACCATTCAATGAATAACAGCGATTGAAGGTATCAACAGGTTGTCTACCCCCCCACCCTCAGTTTTTTGCTTTTTGTGATATTGTGAATGGAACCCAGGGGTGCACTCTTACCACAGCAAAACATCTCCCTAGCTCTTTTTATTTTTATTTTGAGACAGGGTCTTGCTAAATTGTGAGACTGGCCTCAATTTGGGGTCTTCCTGCCTTAGTCTCCTGAGTAACTGGGATTATAGGCTAGGCCACTGCATCTAGCTAGAGTTTATTTTAGTGGGATTTTATTTGTATTTCAAAACTGATTTTTAAAACTCATTAATATAATATTTGTAACTTTCCTAAGTCAGACTTTGAACAATTAAAAATAACTTTACTCTTGAGATAATTCAACAATGGGTACTTTTATAGGATATTACTGTTATTTTTTTTTCTTTTCTTTTCTTTTTTTTGGGTATTTGTAGATGGACAGCATGCCTTTATTTTTTTTTGTTGTTTTATTTTTTGTGGTGCTAAAGATTGAACCCAGTGCCTCACACATGCTAGGCAAGTGCTCTGCCACTGAGCTACAGCCCCAGTCTTGAATATTTTTGTTGATGCTTATTTTATACTTATAATTCTTTGAGGTTCTTAGCTTCATGTACACAGTATACAAGTTGATTCCAAGGTCTTTGTGTCCTCAGGTTGTTCAGTCACTTTTAAGTCTGTATACTATTTTTAGCCTGTGGATTCCTTGGCTGTAAACTCCAAAAGTGTCAGTGGCCACTATCCTGCAACTATAAAAAGATGGTGGTCCCTTGAAGATAGGTAGTCATTGAGTCAGGCATTCACCACACAAAGGTTTTTTATAGGAAAGAAGCAGGCTTCTGGCTATAGTTGTATTGGCTGTTGTTTTTTTTTTTTTAAAATACCATTTTTTCCTCTTAATTTCAAAAAGTTACTTTTATTTATTCTTAAAAAAAAAAACAATAAATGCTTATTACAAACAAACAAGCAAAAAACCAATCAGAAGATACAAAGAAAATAAGACTATTTCAGGGGGATTGAACTCAGGGGTGCTTTACCACTGAGCTACATCCCCAGCCCTCTTTATTTTTTTTAAGACAGGGTCTGTCAAAGTTGCCAAGACTAGCTCTGAACTTGGAATCTTCCTGCCTCAATCTCCTAAGTAGCTGGAAAAATATGTGTGCATCTGGCTTTATTTTTAAATTGGGAGTCTTGCTAAGTTGACCAGGCTGGCTTTGAACTTGAAATCTTCCTCTTCTGGAGGAACTGGGATTATTAGTGTGTGCCTCCATACTCCGAAAGTTAATTATTAATACCTGACTTCTAGATGTTTTTTTTCTGCATATGCATATTTGTAGATATACATATTGATAGGATCATGATATATATTTTATTTATTTGGATTCTGGGGAATTAAAGTGTCCTTTACCACTGAGCTACATCCCATCCCTTTTTCTGTTTTTAATTTGAGAGAAGGTCTTTCTCAATTGCTTTGGGCCTTGCTAAGTTGCTGAGACTGGCCTTGAACTTGCAATTCTCCTTCCTCAGCCTCCTGCGCCGCTGGGGTTATAGGTGTGCCACCTTGTCTGGCTATTTTAAAATATTGTCCCCGCCCCCTTAGTATTATTTTCAGTAGCTGTCGTAGCATTCACTGCATTAATATGCCTCTTCCCCTTTAACCAATTTTCTTGTTTTGGGACCATTAATATTATTTCCAGTTTTTCACTGTTCCAAATAGTCTGTGATGAACTTATTGTTGCCTGTATCTTTGTGTATGTTCTTACTTATTTCCTTGTATACATTCCCAGAAGTAGAATCTCTAGGACAAAGTGATGTGAACTTTTAAGGGTTTTGTGTTATGTTAACAAATAACCCTTAGATATGTCTTATTTACCTTCCACTGAGAACTCGTAAGTGTCCCTTATATGTTATTACAATGAGAATGATTTTTTTTTTTTTAATAAGATGTCTTACTGTTTAATAATACTACATTTCTAAGCTTTGGGTGCTAGTTCTAAAAGCAAGTTCCCTTATAATTGTTTCTTTTTTAAAGGAACTTAAGAAGTATGGAGTGACAACTTTGGTTCGAGTTTGTGATGCTACATATGATAAAGCTCCAGTTGAAAAAGAAGGAATCTACGTTCTAGTGAGTGTGTAGTGTTTTAGTTTTATTTTGTGACAAATAAGTTGTACCTTTCAAATACAGATATTTATAAAACTTGGTGTTCAGTAATTTTGCTTTTTAAGCTTATAATAGTAAATACAATATTGATAACAATCTTTAAAATTCCTTTGGATCAGCTGGGTGTGGTGGTACATGCCTGTCATCTCAGCGATTTGGGAGGCTGAGGCTGAAAGATGGCAAGTTTAAGGCCAATTTAAGCAATTTAGGGAGATCCTAAGAAACTTAGTGAGACCCTGTCTCAAAAATAAAAAGGGCTGGGGACATTGCTCAGTGGTTAAATGACCTTGTTCGATACCTATTCGATCTCTGAAAATAAAATAAAATTTCTTTGTGTTAATTGGCAGTTTTATTCAGTGTGTTCTTAAAGCCTACAAATGCAGAGTATTTTCAACAAATAAAAAGCAAAATTGGGTATACATTATTTCAAGAAAATGGAAATTTTCATTTTGTATCTTTAAGAAATTAATATAGTACTTAGCTTTCATTTCTGTGTTACCTATTTGAATGTAACTGGAAATAATTTGTATCAGATATTCTTACCTAACATAGGGAAATATCATCTGCCACTTTGCAAGTACCAGATTATTAATATTTTGTGGAAAATTTGTAGGGGATAAAAGGTAGGAGAAGAGGTTAAGGAGGAGTGGGAGAAGTCATCTTGTTCCAGAATGATCAGCATAGTTTCTGACACTTTGGTTGATTGATTGATTGAGTTCTTTTTTTTTTTTAAATATTTGTGGGATTAATTTTCTTATAATAGTTCAATTTGAGCACAAAGTGGTTGAAATTATTTTAAATTAAATTCCTCTGTAATATTTATGCTGTTTCCTTAAGAAAATAGAAGACTCAGATTAGTTAATTTTTTTTTTTTACCTTCTTCCCTAAATAATAGTCTGAAATCCCAGGAGTGGCTTTTAGGAGCATGTTAGGAAATAAAGTCTATAGTTAGGTGTGTTAGAGCTATTTGATTCGATTGTGGGAAGGCAAGGTAGTAAGAGAAATGGAAATTTTGTAAATAATTAGGAAGAAAGTAATTAGGAAGATATTAGTTCAAGGTTATATTTATACCTTTTACTGAGAGGTAGTTCCATAATTTTTATTTATTATATTGGTCAGTGGTTGGAAAGGCAGTTAATTCGAAGAATAAGTTTTCTTTTAGTAAGGAAGCTGTCCTGTCTGATCCATAAAGCTTCCTCACTTCCATTTTTTTTTTTTTTTTTAGAGTGAGAGAATTTTTAATATTTATTTTTTAGTTTTCGGCGGACACAACATCTTTGCTGTATGTGGTGCTGAGGATTGAACCTGGGCCGCACGCATGCCAGGCGAGCGCGCTACCGCTTGAGCCACATCCCCAGCCCCTCACTTCCATTTTTGTAAAAACAAAAATGAAATAGCCAGACATCATCATCATCATCATTATTATTATTTGTACTGGGGATTGAACCCAGGGGTGCTTTACCCATTGAGCTACATCCCCAACCCCCATCTTTTAGTAATTTATTTATTTATTTTAAATTTTTAAATATTTATTTTTTAGTTGTAATTGGACACAATACCTTTATTTTGTTTATTTTTTATGTGGTGCTGAGGGTCTAACCCAGGGCCTCGCATGTGCTAGGCGAGTGCTCTTGTCGCTGAGCCACAACCCCAGCCCAGCCATTTATTTATTTATTTTTTAGTTGTAGTTAGACATGATACTTTTATTTTATTTATTTATGTATTTTTATGTGGTGCTGAGGATTGAACTTAGGTGAGTGTTCCACTGCTGAGCCACAACCCCAGAACCAGTCATTTATTTTTATACAGGGTCTTGCTAATGTTGCTTGGGACCTTGCTAGATTGCTGAGGCTAGCCTTGAACTTGTGATTCTCCTGCCTCAGCCTCCTGAGTCACTGAGATTATAGGTGTGCCTCATCCCCTCAGCTGCTGCTGCTGCTGCTTTTTTCTAGTAGTATGGCATGATCATATGCTTGCATTTCCATTTCTAATTTATAGTCCATGGATCGGAAATCACTGAGGGTAAGTGGAAACATGTAAAATGCAGCTCTGTGGGGTTTTGTTTTTGTTAAATAAAAACAAATATTTAAATTCTGAAATTAAGTCAAATGCAAGTTCATTTCCCTGTAGTTTGAGTATGTTCTCCAGTGGATAGATGAGAAAACTTGTTTTGGTGTGTGGCAGGGTGAGAAAGTGACCTTGGATTGATCGTAGTCAGTTGAATCAGTAATGTTAGTAAACATTTTCATGAAATAGAAATAAACTAAAGAACCTAAACTAGTTTGTAGAAGATAATGGTGGGTCTGGGACTTATTCCAAGCCTTTAAATTTAGCTTTTTGTTTTGTTTTAAATAGCTATTATCAGATAAATTAAAGGTTTAATTTAAGCTTGAAAAAACAAGGATATTTAGTGTTAAACTTGAAATTTCCTTTTCTTACACAGAGTTTTAAAATGGAGTTAATTTGCATTTGCCAGGTGAAGAGAGTTTGGAATGTTTCACTGTAAGAGGATCTTCCCCCACATATAAGACCTTTTAATCCTTTGAATGCTGTTTCAAATAAAAGGTCACTGAAGAGACTGACTAATGTTAGTTTTAGCTGTATCAGTTTGAGGTTCAGATATTTCTAAATGAAGAATGCTTTTTCTTTTTTACTTTTTAAACCCATGCCTCCAATATGCTAGGCATGAACTCTTATCTCTGAGTTACACCCCTAGCTCAGCAATTCTTTTGGGGAGTGTGTATGTGTGTGTTTTAAAGGAACATGAGTAAGGGAAACTTTATTTTCCTTAAGTAGGTGCATTTTAAGGGCGTATTACAGGAAGTAAGCTCTTGACTAAGGTGCTTATGATTTTACTGCTGTTTACAGTTAAATTCTGTAGTGACATTTATAATAACACTGACAGCCTTTTAATTATGGGGTGTAGTTGACAATTCAAACATAATGTGCTGTTGTGGCTAATGGACTACGTGAAGTGTTCTAGTGGTGCCAATAATGAGTACAGAATCAATTTAGTGCTCTGTTGCTTTTTTATTTCTCTAGTATCTTAAAGTGTTCTTAGTCAGTCTCATTAGAATAGCCTTGTTTTAAAAAAAAAAAAAAATCCCCAATGGTGTTTTTCCATTTCAGTCTTTGAGAGGAGAGAGGGTGTGTAAAATATGATTTCTGCCCATTTGTGTAGGTTTCTCAAGACCTCTTGCTAGGTAGTAAGGAAGAAAAAACTCCTGCATACAACCCAAATTGATGAGTTCAAGAAGAGAAAGGGATATTTGAGAACATGGTCTCCATTTGCTCAGGAGCTTATTATATGATATTGTCTTTGTTAAATGACAAAGATTTAAAATTTAGTCAGAGATTTAAAATTTTGCTACTTGCCTTTTTTTTTTTTTTTTTTTTTAAACCAGTGAGTGAACTTGGAGGCACTCAACCACGGAGCCACATCCCCAGCCCTATTTTGTATTTTTATTTGGAGATAGGATTTTATTGAGTTGCTTTTAGCACCTCACCGTTGCTGAGGCTGGATTTGAACTCTGGATCCTCCTGCCTCTGCCTCCTGAGCTGCTGGGATTATAGGCATCCTTTTTTTTTTTTAAGTTGTTGATGGACTTCTTTATTTTATTCATTTATTTATATGTGGTGAGGAGAATCAAATCCATTGCCTCACACGTTAGGCAAGTGCTGTACCACTCAGCCCCAGCCTCCTGTTTTTTTTTTTTTTTTTTTGATAAGATAAAGATGGTAGTGTGTTTTTATTCACTAATTGTTGAATTTAGTCTTTCTCTAAGAAAAGATATAGTCATCTGGAAGATAATTCTCAAAAATGCTTGTAGAGATTAATGAGACTCCAGTTTGGTATACTTTGCCGGAGTGGACTTTTAAATCATGTTGACATGTGTTTATTCTCTTATACTGTCTTGGCTTTCATTGTATTTTTTCCCAGTATGTCTACTGCTCAGATAAAATATTTGGGAAAACATTAGCTCTTATGACTGATAAAGAGATTTCTGTACGATAAATTTAGATGGTTGTGACACTTTGCATTTCATTGAGCAGACTAATTTATTTGGCAAATTAAATTTCAGTCTTAGGTAATTTTTCAGCAATGATCAGAATTGTTTTAAGAACAGGTACATATGGCATAGTTCAATTAGGCCTGCCGTATCTATTCTGTGCAGCTCTTCTTCATTAGGATGTTAGACTTGGAGAAAATATAATTTGATGTAAGAGGTAATTTCTTTTTAGGATTGGCCATTTGATGATGGAGCTCCACCCCCTAATCAGATAGTAGATGATTGGCTGAACTTGTTAAAAACCAAATTCCGTGAAGAGCCAGGTTGCTGTGTTGCAGTGCATTGTGTTGCAGGATTGGGAAGGTAAATTTCTACTTTTTTCTCTTATTAATCTGAATTCATTATCATGCCTGAGTAAGCCATTGAATATTTCACTCTGGTAGAAATTTGCATGTATTATTCTAAATAACATTAAATTATTGGAAAAGAAATGAGAGCAAAAATTAGTATAATGATTTTTTGTTTGTCTGATTCTGATAGCATATTGCACTTAAAGAGTTTTTATTTTTCCCCATTTCAAGTAATTGAAGATTTAAATAATTGGAATGGGCAACAAAATTAAAATCATTTTAGAGATTGAGGACTCTAACTTGGTTAATTTTGGATTGAGATGAGTGGAAAGTTTACAGGTGGAAAGCACATGACTGAATTAAACTCTTAAAAGGAGATGTATAGACAGTACGAATTGACTGATTCCTGGGATGAAGTTGCAACACCCTCATCAACAGCAGATTAAATGCAAATTTATGATGTGCACTTTGACTCAAAACATTAGTGTAAGCTGCCATTGCCTCAAGGTGGGTGGTGACTAAGGCTGTTAACCCTTTTTTTAGTGTGGACTTTTTTTTCTCAGAAGGTCCAGTTTCAGTCTGTATCTTGAAGGCTGATGATAGTATTATAACTTTTCTTAGAGCAATCTTGTTTTTTTATTTTACTTTCTTTTGGGTATTGGGGATTGAACCCAGGGGCTCAGCTACACCCTCAGCCCTTTTTATTTTGAGACAGGGTCTCACTAAGTTGCTTAGGCCCTCACCAAGTTGCTGAGGCTGGCTTTGAACTTTTCGATCCTCAGCCTCCCACATTTCTGGCATTATAAGCATGTGCCATTGTTCCTGGTTAGGGCAATTTTATTACTAGTAGTTGTACTAGTTAGGTAGTAGACAGTTGATGCTTTGTAATGGGCTTTTTTAAAACATTGCTTTCTCAGATTTTAAAAAATAGAAATAATAGATAATGAGAAAATCTGGAGTTATAATGTGATGTTTTAAAAAGTAAAGATATCTTACTATAGGTTTAGAATTTAGTGCTTTACTAAACAGGTAATAGATAGTATAATGGTGGAGATTTTTACTGTATTGGAAAATATCAGATATGTTAGTAGATGGAAGAAGTTAAAGCTCAAACTTTGTTTTGTTTTGGTAATATGCAATCCTGGGTTTTAAAAAATCTTTAATTTCCAAATACTTTTGGATATTTACAAATAGGCTTCTCTTTACAGGGCACCTGTGCTGGTTGCACTTGCTTTGATTGAATGTGGAATGAAGTATGAAGATGCAGTTCAGTTTATAAGACAGTGAGTATGAAGTTTTTATGTTTAGAAACATATAAAGCAAGATCGTGCTTGATAAAGAATTATGAAAAGTATTTGTAGTATGGAATAAGTTGCTGGCTTTGGCTTAAAATAATTCTTTGAAGGTATACAAAATTTCAAACAAGTGATAAAGGGAACTCAGTACTACAACTCCTAAGTTTAAAGGTTTTCAAATTTGGACGTTGTAGAATATGTTCACTATGTAGTTTGAACATGTAGGAATCTTGAAAATGAATAATTAGTGTCTCATTGATCTAGTGCCCTTTTAATAGATTCCAAAATACCTTCCATATGCAACTTTGCTTTACCAAGAGGCAAGAAGAATGTATAGAGGAGTAGATTAATCACCCTATACTCTTGTGCAGGCACAAAATTAGGATGGTAGTACTCAGACAAAACCTTAGCACTGATCTGAAATAATAGGCCATGGCATTTTATTGTCCAGAATTCTTTTGTCAATTATTGTCTTCACTTTCAATCCTTTCTTCTTATTTTGGTACCAGGGATTGAACTCAGGTGCTATTAACCACTGAGCCATATCCCCAGTCCTTTTTTTATTTTGAGACAGGATCTCACCAAGTTGCTTGGGGCCTTGTTAAGTTGCTGAGGTTGGCTTTGAATTTGCAATCCTCCTGCCTCAGCCTCCCAAATTGCTGGGATTACAGATGTGTGCCATGGTCCCCAGCTCAACTCTTAAAAAAGAGAAAAGACTGTGTCAGAGGGCATGAAATATATAGTAATAGCTCCAAGACAGTGACCTATTTCAGTGAATGCCATTTGCCATCTCTGTATGTCTTGAACCTGCTGCTTCATCTGAATGTGTGTGTGTGTTTGTTTTTTAAAGCATCATAAATACTTGGTATTCTAGTCTGAAGAATATATTAATCTAATTGGGAAGAATATAGTTAGATGTCTGGATAAACCATTCTGATAGTGGTGTGGGTCGTGGGGTTGGGGGGGCGTGTCCTGGGAATTGAGCTCAGGGCCTTGCATATACTAGACAAGCGCTCTACCACTGAGCTGCATCCCAGACTTTTTTAAGTTTTGAGACCAAGGTCTTTATTAGTTAACGGGCCTCAAACTTTCAATCCTCTGCCTTGGCCTCTTTAGTAGCTGGGATTACAGGCATATGTCACTATATGGAGCCCATTCTGATCTTTATTTAAATATATTGTAATGAGAGTTCTCAAAGAAAAAAAATTTCTGTTCTAGGAAGGCTCAGAAAGTTCATGTTGGCAACTTAGATCTTTAAAAAGGGATGTGGTATGGGATATGTTGGTTTTCAGTAGGATGGAGTTAGAAAGACATTAGGCCATAAATAATGCATTTTAAGTAAGTCAGAAAGCTCTTTTATTACCTGGTAAAAATTTGCCATTCTTTATTTTCAGAAAAAGAAGGGGAGCATTCAATTCCAAACAGCTGCTTTACTTGGAGAAATATCGACCTAAGATGCGATTACGCTTCAGAGATACCAATGGGCATTGCTGTATTCAGTAGAAAGAAATACAAACGAAGGCTTATGTGATTGTGGCATTTAGAGGGAACTCTTGGTACCTGGAAATGTGAATCTGGAATTTACCTGTGTCATCAAAATAGTGTTGGATTCAGTGCTCCTCAACCACTCTTCTTAACAATTAGGAAAAAGTAAACAAATAAGAAATCCCTCTATAACGTGAATAAAATGTTTAAGAAAAGAAAAAAGAAAAAAAAAGAAAGAAAAAAGGGATTAATTCAGTGAAGGATGATTTTCTCCTAGTTTTGGAGTTTTAATTTCTGCCAGGATCGAATTATTTTAATATCTCCTGTCTTTTTTAACTTTTTCAGAATAGGTCTCTAAGGAAAACCAGCAGAATATTAGCCTGTGCAGAACCACCTGTTTGGGGAGCACATCTTTCATTATGCTTGGCACATAGATTTCCCTGTGGTGGGATATTTGGGAGGAGGAAAGAGGTGCATTTTCCCCCTCTTTGTTTTCTCTTGTCCCCTCCTTTCCCCTGATACATATTGTAGATGGACTAGGAGAAGCCCTTATTGCTGTAGATTTGCATGCAGTCTGGCAGCCTTAAGCCCATCTGGGCACTTTTAAGAGGAAAAACAAACAAAAATGTTAAAAAAACACCAAAAAAAAAAAAAGGCATGCAGGTGGTTTTAGTCTTTACTGATGATGGAGTGTTCATCTTAGTTTCTTTTCCTCAAAGCCTTGATCTAACATTAGGCAAAGTAGCCAAGAAACTTGTTTTGGTAAATTAGTGGGGAAATAGCATTTGAAGAGGAATCTTTATTCTCAAAGAACTTAGCTGAGAGTAGAATTCTTCTCTTTACCAACCAATGATGCTAAGTGAGTATCCCAGAAACTTGTTTTCTGAAGAGGACAGCTCTAGTTCATTACTAAAAATATGTTCAGGCCAAGAATTAGCACACTCTTCAAACAGTAGAATTGTGGACCATAGCACTACTCTGATTTTCTGTCTAATGATGTCAGGGAATACTGGTAGCTTAAAACTTTTACTTCAGGACTTAATTGTACTCTGAATTTTCGGAAATGGTCAGAGGAGCAGCAGCAAATTCACAATATTTAGGTCTTGAGAAATGCCTGTGGCGATCATTTTTCAAACTATTCCCTATATGTATAGTTCAGTTGAACCACTGATTGCCTTGTTATTTTCTTTCTAGATTCTTTTTGAGATTATTAAAAAAAAAAAAAAGTCACTGGTTCAGAACCAGCAATGCTGTAAACAGGGTAGAAGATACCAGGCAACCCAGTGAGTAGCAAAGGGACTGTGTTGCTTATGAAGTGGTATAGTAGCATTTTTTGCAAATCTCTGCTGGGTTCAATGTGCTGATTTAGAAAGAAAAGCTGTTTTTCTCCTCATTTGCAGAAGGCAGTTATGACCAGGCTGTATTGACAAAGCAAGTAGAAGGGCACCATCAGGGGTTCTTGTACTCTTTTCACCTAAATATTAAATAATAGTGCCCTGCTTCTAAGGCTCTGAATACAGGCTTAGAGTCATCTTGTCTTGCTGGAGTTTGCTGTGCAGAGCCATAAGCTTTCCATTTTGTTTAGTGTCAGCTAGGCCAGTAGGAATGGCACAGGACCTCGTCTCTCACTGATGATACCTCAGACGTTGGCCGGCTATGTGAACTGCCTATTTCCTATTGCCGGAGTTGTTTTCAATTTTTAACTAAATACAAATCTGTAGATTCTCCTCTCCCTCATCCCAGCAAACAAAGCAAAATAATGCTTTTTGACATTGTTTCTAGAATTTTCAAGTAAAAAAATGATGGTACTATCCAAAATTCTTTTTATTTCTGAATATGACAATAGATTCCTTTAACACAGACTCGAGATCAAATCAAAATATCATAACCTCTAAGTTCAGATATACTTTCAACTCTTTGGATCAATGCCATCAGAAACCTTTTCCATTTGATATGCTCTGAATGTTGTTTGGGGCGGGGAGTATAGGTGTGTGCATTCACATGCATGCAGCCTCCATCAGTACCAGTGCCTGCCCGAGTTAGGAGAACTACATTCCTGGTTCTAAGCGAGAAGAAGGGTATATAAAACAAAGTGAAACATTAGCCCTCATTTTATTTTAAATTACAGAGTAATGTTAATTGTTCTCAGAACTGGATTTTTTCCCATCAAAACATTTTTTTTTCCTTTGGATTTAATGAAGTATTGCTAGCTGAAGCCAGTTTGACATGGTGAGAGAGATGTCAGACTGATGCAGCCTGATTTAAAACCAAACCCTGAACCCTTTTAAAGAACAATAAAACATATTTTACACGTTCTTTGTGCATTTTTTTTCCCTCTACCTCCAAATGGAGTTTCATTTGCGCCCCTTTTCTCTTGCTATTCTGAAGATCTGTTTTGTGCCTGTTAATTTACTACAAGGAGGTGAAATTTGAGGTTGGGAAGTACAAAAATTTTGTACCATCCAGGTGTTCAATAAGGGAAAACTTAACCATAGTTGAGATAGAACTGGTACTTTTCTGGTTTAGTTCTTGGTCACCACAGTGGGAATTCAGCATTTTGTCTCATTTGAAAGGATTTTTTTTAATACCTAAACAAATTTTAATGAAGCATTAATAAATTTTGATGAAGCATCGCAAGTTTTTATTTAAACCCTTGAAGAGCAATTGAGAATAGCAAGTTTACATATCTTAGGGATTGGGGGTAGGAAATTTCCCTTTAATTATCAGTTTGCATTTATACATCTGGATAGCTTATGTGTTCAAAGTATTTAAGAGTTAAAAGGTAAGACGGATCCTACTTTGGAGTATCTCAGTCTAGAGAGGGGAATCGGATATGTAGACATAAACAGTTACAATGGGTGGTTGAACCACTGTGTTACCTATAATTCATTGATCTTTTTGCCTGTCCAATTTTCATCTTATTTTAACCTTATTACCTAGCTTAGATTCTGTGGCCCACTGTGATAATCACTGTTGGCTATATAAAATTGCCTTGCTTTGTCTCATTATACTGACTCCACTTTAGGTTAAGTTCAGTGTCCTACCTTATTTAAATTTTGTGCAACTGAATGCATTGATTTGGTCTTTGTCATGACTTATAGATCTCATAGTCCTACTACATTATTTCCATTTTCTATTCTCCTTGAAGACTAAAATACATCATCACTCAGTTTCCAACTCCATAAGCTTAGAAAATAGAAACAAAACTTCCACAGGTTCCTACCCACCCACCTGCATCTGTGCTACACTTTAGTTACAGATTTTTCTTCATTTTTTTTTCCCTTCTAATGGTGGGGATTGAATCTGGGCCTGACACATTGCTAGGCAAGCACTCTGCCTCCATCTTTTTTTAGTTAAAGCTCTTCCTCTTGTGACTAGGTTCCATTTCTTACGTGTTCAAAGGGCCCAAATTTAGGCATTCCTTCTCCTGTTGAATTATCTTTTCTTTCTGCTAAATCATTCTCATCAGCTTTCAAACATATTCTTATTTCTTTCATTCTAAAAACCTTGTTTAAACCCACATCTACACCTTCCACTACTATTCTTTTCTGCCCTTCATAGCAAAACTCCAAAGTTTTACTTTCTGTTTTTCTCTTTTGAGCACACTTAAAATGAGGGTATTAACTCCATGGGAACTTCCCATATGTATACCATCAGAACCTCTGTGGCACTTGAATCCAATAGTCAATTCTTTTTTTTTAATCTCCAGTACTGGGAATTGAACCCAGGGTTGCGCTACCATCGAATAACATCCCCAGCTCTTTTTGTTTTGGGTTGCATCTTGCTAAGTTGCTGAGGCTGTCCTTGAACATGGAATCCTCCTGCCTTAGCCTCCTGAGTTGCTGGGATTACAGACAAGTGCCACTGTCTGTAATCCACTGTGCCTTGCTTCTCATAATATTTTTGACCTGTTAACAGGACACGGTTGATTATTCCCTCTTTGAAAGTTCTTTGCAGAAAAGTGCACATCCATTGCCCACCCCTCCCCACATGATGTCCATGTCCTAAGTCCTTGGAACCTATGAATATTACTTTACGTGGCAAAAGGAATTAAGTAAATGGGGTTAAGAGTTTTGAGATGGGAAGTGTCTCCTGAGTGATCTGGGAGAACCTGGTCCAATAGCATGGGTTCTAAAAGCAGAGAACCTTTTCTGGCTGAAATTAGAGATACAATGTTGCTGGCTTTGAAGATGGAGGAAGGACCCATTTGCCAGGGATTAAGGGCAGTCTCTGGAACATAGAAGAGGCAAGGAAACAAGGAATCCAGCCTGCCAATACCTTCACTTTAGTCCTACATGGACCTTCTATAGAACTGTTAAGATAATAAATTTAGGGCTGGGGTTGTGGCTCAGTGGTAGAGCACTTGCCTAGTATGTATGAGGCACTGGGTTTGATTCTCAGCACCATATAAAAATAAGTCAATAAAATAAATGTCTATCAACAACTAAAAAAATTTAAAAAAACAAATCTATTGTGGTAATTTATTAAAGCAACAATAGAAAATGAGTACAGATAATTTATAGTTGGACACAATATTTTTATGTGGTGCTGAGGATTGAACTCAGGGCCTCGCTCGTGCTAGGCCAGCACTCTACCACTAAGCCACAATCCTAGCCCATTCCTTCATTTCTCTATCTACGTGAACTTTATTCTCTGGACCCTTAGACCCATGTTCATTGCCTCCTTGAGATCTCATAATTGTTTTGCATTAAAACTTCAATTTCTACTCAAATTTCAGTTAGGCTTTTGTGAGCACCCAATTGCCTCCACCACATCACAGGCATGCACCACTGTCTCAAACTTTTGATTTGCCTCCCCGCCAGAACATAAGCTGTGAAGGGGGTGGATGGTTTTTGTTGCATCTGTTTTGCTCACCATATTTTCAGCATGTAGATTGGTGCTTGGCACATAGCAGATGCTCAATAGACATTGAGTGAAAGGGCGCTCATAGAGGCATAAATGAGCTATGGTACTAGGGTTTAATACAGCTGCACTGGAGCACATGAGGCTCCATATTGTCATGTTTGAGCTGGGTTTTTTCATTTTTTATGATACTGAGAACCAAGGGCACACTATCACTGAGCTTTTTTTTTTTTTTTTGGCGGGGGGAGGTACTATGGGTACTGAGGATTGAACTCAGGGGCATTCAACCACTGAGCCACACCCCCAGCCCTATATTTTTGTATTTTATTTAGAGACAAGGATTTCACTGAGTTGTTTAGCATCTCACCTTTGCTGAGGCTGGCTTTGAACTTGCGATCTTTCTGTTGCAGCCTCCCAAACCCTGGGTATTACAGGCGTGTTCCACCTGCGCCTGGCACCACTGAGCTTTTTCACTTTTACTTTTTACCCCCAGCCCTTCTTTATTTTTGAGACAGGGTCTTGATGAGTTGCTGAGGCTGGCCTTGAACTTGAGATCCTCTTGCCTCAGCCTCCTGAGTCTCTGGGATTACAGGTGTCCATGCCTGGCTTGAGCTGGGTTTCAAAGTATGAGAGAGTTTGATGCACAGTGAGAATAGCTCTTCATATCCTCTTGGGTGGGTATAATAAAAAAGATGGACAGTCACTTGGCATGAGTGGAGAAATTGGAATTGCTTCTGTACATTGCTGATGATAATGTAAAATGGTAGTGCAGCCAGTTTTGAAAATGATTCGGCGCTTTTTTTTTTATCAGAAAGTTAAGAGTTGCCATATATATGACCCAGCAATTCCTATATAGTTAGTATCCATTTCTAGATATATTCCCAAGAAAATTGGAAGTATTACTAGTCGCCTGGGGTGGGGATGGAAAAGACTGTTAATGGATAAGAGTTTCTTTTGGGGATTATGAAAGCTTTCTGGAATTAGTAGAAACAGTTGTACAGCTGTGTGACTGTACTAAAAGCCACTGAATTGTACACTTAAAGATTGGGCTGAGAGCCAGGCATTGTGGCATTGTGTAATCCCAGCCACTTGGGAGGCTGAGGTAGGATGATTGCAAGTTCAAAGCCAGTTTCAGCAACTTAGCAAGGCTTTAAGCAACTTAGAGAGACCTTTCCTCAAAAAATAAAAAAGGGTTGGGGCTTAGTGTTAGAATATGTACTCATCATGTGTGAGGCTCTGCTTAGTTCAGTCCCTAGTAAGTGTGTGTGCCTCTATACACACATGTATTTGTGCATCTATAACACATGATACACTGTTCTAGGCACTAAGGATATAGTAGAAAACAAGTCAAATTCTGCCCTGATAGGGTTTAACTTTTAGTAGAGAAGATAGAGAATAAACAGCTAATACATTTTTGGGTAGTAACCAGTGCTCTGAGGACAGGGAGAAAATAAAGCATGGAAGGGATAGGGACAAGGGCTATAGTTGGTCAGGGAGCATCAGTGAAGAAGGGGAAAGAGGCTACTTTGTGCACATGCTATGTGAAGATGTGCCAGTGTTTCTGGAGCACTGTAACTATATGTGTTTAAGCTTCAAAAAGTAGGCTTGGTGTGTCAGAAATAGCAGTGCAGGTAGTACGGTTAGAATACAGTACGGAAGGAAGGAAGGCAAAATTTAGAGACTACCTCATGTTGATTTGGTGAGGCTGGGTAGATGGTTGGAATCATATTGCAGAGAGTATTATGTATCAGAAATTAGAAAGTTAATCATTTCTGAATCTGGAGGAGACATCAGACTAAACTCTGGTTTATTCAAAATGTCCATGACCAGGTACTACTCGGATCATTCTGAATCAGAATTTCTCACTGTGAATCAACTTCGGTCACTGGGGAACCACTGAAGTTTGCTAAGCCCAGCAGTTATATAGTCAGATCTATGTTCAAAAAGGTTATTCAAGAATCTCCTTAGGGGCCATACTTGTAAACTCTGTGCCTGATTTGTACTACGGATGAAATAATGTCAGTTGAATGAATTAGAGAGGGTAGAAACTGAGAGATCCTTTTGAGTGGTGGTTGATGATGGGCCCAAGTGGTTCAAACAGAGGTGTTGGGGCCTTAAGTAAGGAAGCAGCAGAAGAACAGGGTAGAAGGCTTCTCTCTTAACCATCAGAAACTAGATCTACGTGAAAAGCTGACCTGTATATCTACATTCACATTTCAAGGGATTAAATACATCCAACTGGGATATCTGGCCGTGGAAAAGACTTGTAACCCCTCACCCTCCATCTGCCTCTAATTTTCTCCACAGATCACACATGCAAATGAAAACAGTTCAAACACTTCACTGCTTGCAACCTTGCCAACCATTTGGGAAAGGTCTTTGACAAATGTGACAATGTGGTATTAGCCATACCATTTATGTCTCCTTTGCTGTTTTAGTGTTAGGGAGTTGAAAAGATAGGGGAACGAGGGAATAATACTAGTCAACAACTGTCTAGTACTATTATGTTCAGAATTTCATATCCCTGATTAGATTTAAAATTCATAAGTTTCCACATAGCCTCATTGCTAATCCCACTTTATAGATGTGGAAACTGAGAAGTGAAGTAATAGCAAGCAGGGTGGCAGGGCCAGTACTGTAGTCTGGGACTGCCTTGATTCTAAAAATGTACTTTACTCCTCAGCTGTACTGTCACAGTAGAGTAGCAGTACAGTAGAGTTGCTCAGGGTGTTGCTGTGAGCTTTTGTCTTCAATAAGAATTCCTTTTAGGGGCTGGGGTTGTGGCTCAGTGGTAGAGCTCTCAGCAGGTCCAAGGCCCTGGGTTCGATCCTCAGCACCACGTAAAAACTAAATAAAATAAAGGTTGTTTGTCCAACTACAACTAAAAACAATTTTTTTAAAAGAATCCCTTTTAATTGAGTTGCGTCTTGATATTAAATGGAGGGACAGGTAGGGGTTGGCATACTCCTGTGCATGCATGTGTATAGCAATTCTGACTTGTCAGTGGATTTAACTTGTGCAAATGGTGTGTAATGGTCCCTGCCAGTAGCAAACCAAGATGTTTGAGCAGAGTGGTTTATAGTTTATAATTGGCTTCCTATTACTGTTGGCTGCTGCTCTTGCACATAGAGTATTAGTCTAGGATTGGTGTTTGATTTAAGAAATTTCCAAATTGATTTTATCTTCAGTGCATTAATGCATGGCCTAAATTCCTGCAGAGGCATTAGATAACCAGCCAGGACATGCTTTAGGAATCGTAACTGGATCTCAGTTGCCAGTGGTATAGCTTTTATTCAGCAGAGATAAGTCACTTTTCTGAAAACACTTTCTGCCTAAGCTCTGTGACTTATATTTTAGGGCGTCTCAAGTTTAGGTCCCTTGAAATTGGAATGCATTCCACAAATCATGATGAAACATACATATGGGAATTTGTCAACATGAGTAGATTTGATCACTATCTTCCTTTTGGATTCAAACACATAAATATTTAAAAAATGGTATAAAAATCAGTCTCATTTTCAAGAGGACACAATTGTAATGCCTTTTAAAATCAGAAAATATGAAATATAACCCCAGTAATTAAAATATTATAAATATGGCTGAGTACATGGAAAACTGGAGGATATTCTGCAATTTTATGAGGATTAGCAGAGATAAATGTTTCTAGTTAATTTTTTTCAACTCTAGAAGTGCAGAATAAATCACAGCTGCATGAAAATACCAATTAATCATCATCTAATGCTTTTATGCAAATGATTATATTTGACTTTCATTTAGAGTTGCCATTAACACCTGGAACCCTAAGATTGATAACAGGTAAAAATCTAATGAATGCATAAATTAAGGATTTGAATCATGTTAGATTAATTTATAGCCCCTTTATTCATAAGTCCCCTTGAAATCTAAAAATCATGGATGAGACAGAAGATGGAGGAGAGACAGCCTTTGAACTTACACACTTTTTAATGGTGAAAAGGATGACTTGGAAGAGCTAGACTCCTCAAGTATTTTTTCTACCTGTCACAATAATTTGTTCATGTGTCAGGCCTGTGTGTATTACAGAAGACTAATTGTTTCATGTTCTTAATTGATACTGGCCTTTTTAAAAAAAAAAATGAAAATTTCCCTTCCTATATATTTTCTTTGTTTTGAAAGATTTTTTTTTCAGAATGAAAATTTAAATTGGTTTCTTATAGAAGTTTTAAAAAATGAAATGAAGAAAAAAAAAAAAACCCTCATTGTCCAGCCATCCAGAGACAACCATTATTAATCTTTTGATGTATACTTTTCACCTCCCACTAGGTATAGTTGTAATTATGTAACTATGTATCTTGTTTTTTCACATATATATTCCGAATAATACTTACAATTTTATTGGAAGTATATCATTTGCCAGGCACTATGCTCAGTGTTTTAAGTATATTATCCTTTGAGTGGTAGGTGGCATTTTTTTCCATTTTACATGCTAGGCTGTGAAAGCTCAGAGAGGATGAGTAGCTTGCCCAGTACCACACATCTAGTAAATGGCAGAGCCAGACACGCTAACCTGAAATGTCTAACTTAGAAACCTGATCATATTATTACAGTGTGCTCCCCTTACATTCAATAAGTGGAAGCTATGATTATTAACTGAAACCAGATTGATCCCAGAAGATACTTCTTTCTCTGTGATCTCAAAAATGAAAGCTATTCATTCAGTAATGACCTATGTACTACAGGCCAGTGGGAACTGAGGGGTTACCTCTCTATGGTCAAGTCCAGACCATTGCTTTTTTTTCCTTGGGCAATCCTATCTTGAGATGGTGATTGTCAGGCTGTTATAGCCACTATCCCCATTATTTCTGACTGCCACCCTCCCCATCACTCAATGCATGGAGTTCCTTGGGCCTCGAAGATCTACCCTAGGTCATTCTTTTATCCTCTGAATTCAGTGCCTCTTCTAGCCGTCTCAGCTCTGAAGCCTTTAACCTTAATCCGAATGACCTATTCCCATGGAGTGGAACTGCTCTGCCTCTCATTAGTCAGGAGATTTGCCATTGTCTAAGGAGAAAACAGCTATGTGTATGTGTGTGTATTTATGCATGTGTTTATATGGACACACTCATACATACATAAATTAGTTTGCTATAGATTTTACTGATGTAAAAAAGATGTAACAATTAAAAATAATAATTGCTTTGGTTAATTTCTGCCAAACTTTTATGTTCTGGCCAATCTATGGTTGAAATTGACCAACCCAATATAAATATTATTTTCCTTTATGTTTAAGACTCAGAAGTAAAACAATGAAGTGATGTCAGAATTTCACTTACTCCTCAGAGATGTGAGAAACTTCTCTGTGGAATTGGATAATAGTTTTTGAATGCTGGAAGACTATTTCCTCAATTTTGGGTGCAAATTTTTGTGCCATTATGATGTAATGGTTATAGACATTATGTACTTTCAAGTTCAATCTGCATCTAACATTTTCTCCACTACTTTCTTAAGTCTAGACAATCAACAAAACAACTCAAGCACTGATTTGTAACTCTTGCTAATTTTCATGGTATAAAGTCTTGCTGTGGTCAATTTCAAGCTACTGGTTGATGTCACTAAACATAGAGTTGGGGATGAGTGCAAGAGCTCAGCATTATAGTATTTCCATCATACAGACACAGAAAATACAAAAGCATAGGTATAGTAAAATAATTAGGAAGTTATGATTTTTAAGAAGTTTTTAATTTTTTGTTAATTTCTCTACATTATAATATTTAATGATGACTGTATTTAACTAACTTGCAAAATTCCTGAAATTTAATGGTAAACTCACTTGATGTGAGCTGCTTCCAGCATACCCTGTGTCTAGTCATCTCTGCACCTACTCTGACCACAGCCCATCGATCCACCCTCTCACTTTCTCACCTGTAGCAACACACTTACTCTTTGATGAACTTTCTATTCACTCCTCAACTCACCATTACATGACTTTTGTCCTTTCCATGGTGGACTCTGCAAGAAAATACTCTTTTTCTTCCACCTACCTCCTACGTTCCGGTGTTCCTCAGGATTCTTTTTGGATGGTTTCCTTTTCTCTTCCTATACACTCTCTTTAGTGATCTCATCTAAACCCCTGCCACTAAGTGTACTAATGGCTTCCAAATCTGTAATTCTAACCCACACCTCTCTAATGCTTCAGACCTATTTATCCAACATCTCACTCACTGGTCTTATGGCATTCAGACTCAGCATTTCAGGATCATATTTGTGGCTAAGTCATCTGAACCAGACACCAGAGAGTCATCCTTGGTTCCTCTTTGCTTCACTGCCCTCATTTTTTTAAACCTGACTCCGAACCAGATCAACACAGTCATTTATTAAGCCATCGAACTTTCCAGTAAATATTTATTAGAACAACTGCATAATATATTGTATTGGGTAAGAGCACTAAGGCTTGGAATCAGCCTGCCAAGCATAATTCCTGGCTCTGTTTAACTAGCTTTGTAATCTTGAGAAATTTGCTTGGCCACTCTATATTTCAGTTTTCTTAAATATAAAGTGGGAGTGATTATAGAATCATTCTTATGGGAAATTGCTAGGAAGAATAGGTTGTTCTGAAGCCGAATGCAGAGTAAGTATTCAAGGAATGTTAGCTGTTGGTATTTTTGGAGCTAAATATTTATGTCAGGATAGTATCATAAGTTAAGTGGCCGTACATTATTCTCCTAAGGCTACCATAACAAGGTACCATAAACTAGGTGGCATAAAAAACAACAAAAATTTATTGTTTTACAATGCTGGGGGCTAGAGGTCAGAAATCAAGGTTTCAATAAGGCCATGCTCTCACTAAATCCTCCCTGGCCTCTTCCTAGCTTCTGGTGTTTTGCTGGCAATCTTGGGCATTACTTGGTTACTTGGGCATAATTCCAATCTCTGCCTTTGTAGTAACATGGTGTTCTCCCTGTGTGTCTCTGTCTTCACATGACTGACTTTTTAAAAGGACAACAGTAATATTATATTGGATTAGGGTCCACTCTACTCCAGCATGATCTCATCTCAGTTAATTTATCTGTCACAATCTTATTTCCAAGTAAGGTCACATTCTGAGGTGCAGGGGTTTAGAACTTCAGGATATTTGTTTTGTGGGGGACACGATCTGCTATAGTTTGAATGTTTGTGTGTTCCCAAAATGCATATATGAAATCTTAACCCACGAGGTAATGGTATTAGGAGGTGGGCCTTTGGGAGGTGGTTAAGAATGGGATTAGTGCCCTTATAAAAGAGGCTCCAGACCACTAGCTCAGCTCTTTTACTAGGACACTGTGAGAAGGTGCCACCTGGAAAACAGGAAGAGGCCCTTACCCGACACATTCTGTCATCATATTGATCTTGGACTTCCCAGACTCAGAACTATGTGCAATAAATTTCTGTTGTTTATAAGCTGCCTAGTTTATGATATGCCCTATGACACAATCCATCCCATAAGGAGACTGCAACTATATAATACAGGGATCATATGTGATCGCTGACCTGGTATGGTTTACAGTCCAGCAACGCTACAAGTCTTAATATCTTACCTCCTATCTTCCTACAGTACTGTCTTACTTCATTCTGTCTCATAACAGCCTCCTGACTAGACCTCATCTGGGCCCACCATAGCCCATCCTCTGTGTGGCTGTTAGAGTAATCTTTCCAAAATATAAAGTCAATCATGTCACATCCATTTGAAACTCCCTGGGCTTTCAGGTAAAGGTTTAGCAAAATAGGTCCTACTTGCTCCATGTACTACCTTTCTCTCTACATTGAACCTTTTACCACAGCCCAAAAAACTGTCATTCCCCATAGTATTCTTTTTTACCACTCTTGACGAGTGCCTTTCTGCCTGCACACACCAATTCTCATGTTTCTTCACCGGTTTGGGGAAGCCCCTGACTCCCTTCCCTCTTCTGAGCTGCTTTGGTACTCTGTGCATATTGGGAACATGGAACTTCCTGAATTTATTTTTGTTGTGCCTTCTCAACAAGACAGAATGCCCTTTGAGGCTGGAACTATCTGTATGTTCCCTAGTGTCAGACATTAGTGTGATTTTCAGCCTTTTCACTGATGTAAATAATATGTGATGAATTTAAAATTTTAAAATTATTCCCTTAGGCACAATTCAGTAACAAAAAGACAAGCAATCCAGTTGAAAATTGGGCAGAATACTTGATTTAGACATTTCTCCAAAGAAGATTTATAAATGACCAACAAGCACATGAAAAGATGATCAGTGTTATTAGTCACTAGGGAAACGCAAATAAAACCACAATAAGATACCACTTCATAGCCACTAGGATACTTATAATAAAAAAATAATTAGTACTGGTGAGGATGTGGAGATGAAGAAATTGGAACTTTTCTGGGGGAAATGTACAATGGAGCAGCTGTAGTGGAAAATAGTTTGGACTTTCCTCAATTAGTTATATACAGACTTGCCCCAGCAATTCTACTCCTAGGTATATATTAAAACAGATGTAGAATCAAAAAATTTGTGCATGAATGTCCATAGCAGCACTATTCAGCACTATGACCAAAAGGTAGAAATTATTGTCAATAGGTGAATGGATAAAAAAATGTGGTATATTAACCATACAATGAAATATTAGTCTTAAAAAGATGCAATATTGATAACATACTATACCATGGATGAACCTCAGAACCTCGTGTTAAGTGAAAGAAGCCAGATATATAAGGTCACATTGTGTTTTCCATTTATAGGAAATATTCAGAATCCATAGAGACAGAAAGTGGGTTGGTGCTTGCCAAGGACTGAGGGGAGAGAAAGACGGGAACTAACAGCTCAATGGGTACAGGATTTTATTTTGGGATGATGAAAATGTTTTGGAAATAGAGTGGTAGCTATACAACATTGTGAATGTATTAAATCATACTGAATTGTACATTTTAAAATGTTTGATTTCATGTTACACGAATTTTACCTCAATAAAAAACTAAAACAAACAAAAGGAATAAAGTACTAATGCATGCTACGACATGGATGAGCCTTGAAAACATGCCAAGTTGAAAGAAGCCAGCCACTGGTTACAGATTGTATGATCCCATTTATATGGAAATGTCCAGAATAGGCAAACTCAGAGACAGAAAGCAGATTAGCAGTTGTCCAGGCTGGTGCACAGTGGTGGGCAATAGGAATGAGCATTTAATGGATGCAGAGTTTCCTTCTGGGCTGATGAAATAATCTGAAACTAGACAGTGGTAATGATTTCACAGCGCCATGAATGTGCTACGTGCACTGAAATGCACACGTTTATGTGATTACAATGGTAAAACTTGTGTTATGTGTATTTTGTCACACATTATTTCCTTAAGAAAAATCTTCCAAAATAAAGTCAGAGCCAAAGCATGTAGACATCTTCAAGTTCTTGGGCTATGTTGCTGAACATATGTTGTGAAAGAATCATTCCTTGCCCTCCCACCAGCAGTCACAGAGAGCCTGAATTGCATCTCGCCATACTTGGGTATTACAGCTAAAGACAAAACAAAACCTATTTGATATAACATTGTTCCTCTTCAGGGAAAGTTTTTTGCTTCCAAGTTGATTTGAGGGCCCTGGGTTCAATCCTCAGTACCATACCTACACCCCCTCCCACACACACACACAAAAAAGTTGATTTGAAAGTTGTTTAGAAAAACAGCTCTAGTAAGAGAATTTTAGAGCTAGGAGAGACCAAGAGAGCACCTGGACCATGGAATCTCATCCTTATAAGACTGATGAACCACCTTATTACCCTGAGATAAGAGTCAAAACATAATTAAGTACAAGTCGATATAAGTAGTTAGTGCTTTAGACAATGTGAATGTTGGAGCTAACTCCTGGGTTCAAATTCCTGCTCAGCTACTTACTAGCCATGTGATCTTGGACACTACTCTGTGCCTCAGTTTCACCTATAAGATGGGGTCCATGAAATGTCTACCTCATGGGATTGTTTTGAGGATTAGATAAATATGCCTATGTGTAATATGTTTAGGATTACAGTTTTCTGTTAAAAAAAGGAGAAATAAAAGGAAAATAATTGTAATAAAGTGAATTTTAAATATATAAAGATATAGGCAAGGTTATCCTAGAAGAGATGGAGATAATGTTTGCACCTATGTGTAGAATCACCCTGTTGCCACCCCCGTAAATGCAAAGTGATTCAGGTGTGTTACAACACAAACATCAGGAGCATTGTGTTGGTGACATGCTCTTCCAAAATCAATTCTTTTTCTTTTTTTCTTTTCCAGTTGTGAGAATTGAATCCAGGCCCTCTTGTATGCTACATAAGCATTTTACCACCAAGCTCCATAACCCAAATCAATTAATTTTTTTTTTTTTTGTACCAGGAAGATTGAACCCAGGGGCACTTAACCACTGAACCACATCCCAGCCCTTTTTTTTTTTACATTTTATTTATAGAGAGGGTCTCACTGAGTTGCTGAGGCTGGCTTTGAACTTGTAATCCTCCTGCCTCAGCCTCCTGAGCTACTAGGATTACAGGTGTGTGCCACTGTGCCTGGCCTCAAATCAATTCTTGAATAAATTTCTAAATAGATTAAATCCCTTGATTTTCACTGGAGTTACATTTCCGGGAAGTATTTTTAACAACCACACTTGAATTCTAGGCTCAGATAATTTTATAGGGTTTTCATCTTTGTAAATGTCCAACGGTACATTTGGAAGTGGCACACGGGACATTGTTCCTTGTGTGGGCCATCTTACATATTCCCAGCCCTCGCCTCTAAATATCAGTGCCCTGTAGTGGGTGGTCCCACCCCCGCTGAGAATTCCTGAAGCTTTTCCAACCCTCTCCTTTTTCAGACTAGGTTTCCAGGCTCAGCTTTTTAAAATAGGTGCCTGTTGCTTTTACTGTTTTTTTGTTTTGCTTTGTTTTAGGTATTGGAAATTAAACCCAGGGTGCTCTACCACTGAGATATATCCCCTGTCCTTTTAATTTTTTTGAGACAGGGCCTCCTTGCTTAGTTGCTGAGGCTGGCCTTGAACTTGTGATCCTCTTGCCTCAGCTTCCTGCGTAGCTAGATGTGCACCACTGCACCAGGCTGGTGCCTGTTGCTCTGACTGCTCACTCTGTGCCTACCTTCAGCCTCGTGATAGCAGCTGGAGGTACCTGGTTATAAAGGGACTTTGCCCCAGCCAAATTTATCCCATTCATTCTGATCTCTGATGGTCTTCTTCCCTTTTTCTTGTCCTCCTTCCTCCCCGTTCTATTGACTGATTCTTCCACATATGTGACAATAATAGCCTACTGGCTTTGCTTCCACTCTTGTCCCATTACCATTTATTCTTAACATTGGGAGGAATCTTGAATAAATAAATCACAACCAGTCAGTCCTCAGCCTAACGGCTCCAAGAGCCTTCCAAAGACATTGGGAATAAAATGCAAATTCTTTTCTCTGCTCTGGAAGGCCACATGGCCCGGCCTCATGTTCTCTGTTCTTTCCCCTGCATTCCAGCCACACTGGCTTATACCACCCACATTCCAGCCTCAGGGTCTTCAACCTGCTCTAACTTCTTCTGGTTCTAACTTCTTAAGTAGCTCATTGGAGAGCTATTCCTTATCCTTAGGTATGATTCAAAGTGACCACCTTAGAGACCATCCCCGACTACTGCATCTAAATAGCACCATGTCCCCAATTGTTCTATATTCCCTTACCATTTTTTTTTTCTTTAAAGCATTCTTCACAATTTGAAATGGGAGTGTTACGTGCTTGGGTGTTTGTTGTTTCATTAGACTATAAGCCATGCTGGGGCAGAGACTTCATTGGTCTCATTCTCTGAGGTGTCCCTGGGCTAGCATGAGGCATGAAAATGCTGCTCAATATCTTTTGAATAAATAAATAAAGGTCTAACACATAACCCAAAATGGACCCATCAGAATCCTTCACCATGAAGTTGCAACTTGACAAAAAAGGCTGTTCCTTTCTTCTTTGGGTACCTGGGTCTTAAGACATATGGCTCAGAAAGTCTCAGCAGCCAAACATTCTGCCTTTTAAATCAGAGAGCTGGAAAGGAATCAATCACTGGGGAGGGTTAGAGAGAGAGAATGACGTAGTCATTTAGAGAACAGAGAAGAAGACAGATGACGGCTGGAGAGGGCATCTGCGCAGCATGGCAGGTGGGCACCATACAATGCTCTGGGTCCTGGGCTGTCTAACCTGCACTCCACGTATGTGTCCTGCTTCTTTTTTTGGGGGGGAGGGGTACTAGGATTGAAATCCGGGTCACTCAACCACTGAGCCACATCCCCAGCCCTATTTTGTATTTTATCTAGAGACAGGGTCTCACCGAGTTGCTTAGCATCTCACCTTTGCTGAGGCTGGCTTTGAACTCTCTTTCCTCCTGCCTCAGCCTCCCGAATTGCTGGGATTGCAGCATGTGCCACCATGCCCGGCATGTCCTGTTCTAAATGACCAGTTTCATTGAGTCATAGCTTATAGTCAATCAAAATCACTGTTTTTGAACTTACAACTCTAAGAGATTTAATAAATGCATGAAGTCATGTAACTATTGCCACAATTAAGATATAAAACATTTCCTTCAATCCAAAAAGCACAACTTGTCTCTTCAGTTTCACATGAGACTTCAAGATTCTTAAAAAAAAATCAAAAGTCTTGTTGAGGTATAGGTGACATCCAAGATAATAAACATCAACCTCACCACCTCTGAGAGTCTCCTCCCGCCCTGGGCGATCCCTCCCTCCTTGCTCTTCATCCCCTGAGCAACCACTACCTGTTTTCTGTCGCTCTACATTAGCTGACATTTTCTAAAGTTCTATATAAATGGAATCAGATGGTGTGTATTCTTTTTTCACTCTGCATAATTGTTTTTAGAATCATCCACTGCATTGAGTGTGTCAGTAAGTTTTTCCATTGCATGGATATGTGATAATTTGTCTATTCATTCATTTATTGATTGATATTTCAGTTCTTTTAGTTTAGGGTTATTACTAATAAAACTGTTATGGACTTTCATACACAAGTCTTTATGTGGACATATCATATATTTTCTTTTGCATGGAAACCTATGAGTGGGAGAGCTGGACCATGTATTACCTTAATATTTTTTTTGGTACTGGGGATTGAACCCAGGGGTGCTTTATCACTCCACAGTTGTTTTTACTTTTTTATTTTGAGGCAGGATCTCACTAAGTTGCTGAGGCTTGCTTTGAACTTGCAATCCTCTTGCCTCAGCCTCCCAAGTCTCTGGGATTACAGGTGTGCACCACTGCATTTGGCCCTTATATTAGCCTTAAAAACAGGTCTCTCTTTTTTGTCTAAGTCCGTTAGTTTAGGATTGGTCAAAGTCTCCAATAGGACTGGGCCTCAGTTCCCTCTCTGCTGACCTCCTCCAAGCTGCCTCTGATCCCTTGCAAGTCATGCTGCTGCAGGCTGAGCGCTAGGCTGTGCCTGTACCTTACCTTCCTGAGCACGTAGCCTTTGAGAAGCGATGTTGACTTACATAAGCACACTGACCTCTTGCTTCTCACCAAAGCCTAAAATCATGAAATCTTTTGCAAGTGTGTGCTTGCTGCTTCTGGACCAGAATGTTAAGTGCAGGAGGAATTGTCTGGCTTAACAGTCCGATCAAAATATGCCTGTGGCTAGACAAGGTCAGTGATTGACTCATGGAAGGAGAGCTTTAGAAGAAAAGACAGTCGGTAGAGCCACAAGGATGCCGGAGAACCAGGTCCATGCATTCAGAGCAGCTCCAGGACAGCCCATGTGGGCAGCATTTTACATCTAACTTATTTTTGAAAAAGAAATGCACTCAGATGTTTCAAAATTCAAAAGCTGGAGCGGTTTACAGCATTGCGAAAAGTCTTTCTCGTACCCATGTCCCCACTCACCCCATGTTCCCAGGGGTAACCACAACTCCTGCCTGCCCCCCCCCCCCGTTCTTTGCATAGTCTTCCAGAGATTTGCATATATAAATATAAATGTGTATATTTTGTATGTGTGCGTGTGTGGGGGGATGTTCTTTTTTACACAAGCCTGAGCAGACTAAACACATTGTTGAATGCTTTTTTTCCCCTTACTTATTTTAAGAACTTAGTCAGTAGCACAATGGGAAAAACCTCCTCATTCTTTTTCCATATATTTTTTTAATGGTCCTTTATTTTATTTTGCTTATTTATGTGTGGTGCTGGGACTCGAACGCAGTGCCTCACGTGTACAAGGCAAGTGCTCTACCATTGAGCTCCAGCTCCAGCCCCTCTTTTTCCATATTTACATAGTATTCCATTATACGTAACCAGTTGAGGCAGCATTTGGCCATTGGTATTGGTAAGATGAAGGAATGAGTCATGTTGGCTGGCATAATAAATAATGACAAAGTCACAGGTGGATTCACTTAATCTACTGAACTGTAATATAATCTCAGTGTCAGTAGACCGAAGATAAGGTTTCTGAGCACTTGATATGCCACTGGATTCATAAAGTAGTGGCTCTTAAGCTTGGTGTCCTTAGGAATTACCTGGGGAGCTAATTAAAAGAGAGGCCAAGCAGGCTCCCCCCAATTTCTCCATTGCCCCAGAAATTCTCATTCAGTGGAGATGGAGGTGGGGGAAGCACAGGATTCTAAGACAGATGGTCCTCAGACAGTTTTTGAGAAAAATTGTGCTCCACAGGAGAAAAGAGCTTTTCACCAAAGGAGTAACTGAATGGTTTGTTAATTCAAATTATTAAAATATTTTTATTCCTATATTTTTAAGTCTGAAAAGAAATGCACAAACAAGTAAATGTTTATTTTTTTTGAACTCTTAGGAAGGATATGTTGTCTCCTCAACCCCTGCCTTCCAGTGCTCTCTCTCCAACAGTTTCTTACCAGACGCTGTCTTTGAAGAGACATGAGGTCGCTACTATATTGCACGGAGCACGACTGTGATTGAGGATTTGGCCTTGTCTCTAGCTGGAGGCAGAGCTGTGGTCAGGAAGGAGGATTTGGGAATCCTGCATCAAATGCTTTGTTAACTGTCTGTGACTGGTGCTGACCTCAGGATTTTACAGGCATTATCCCAGTTAATCTACAAGGACCCACTTTACAGAGAGGAAAACTGAGGGTGAGAGGGCTAGTAATTTGTCTGGAGTGGGCAGTGGGACACACAGCCAAATGATGGAACTTTTTTTTTTTTGGCGGAGGGGCGGTGTTGGGTACCAGGGATTGAACTCGACCATTGTGCTACACACATCCCAGCCCTATTTTGTATTTTATTAGAGACAGGGTCTCGCTGAGTTGCTAAGTTCCTCACTAAGTTGCTGAGGCTGGCTTTGAATCCTCCAGACTCAGCCTCCCAAACTGCTGGGATTACAGATGTATACCACCGTGCCCAGCCTATGGAACTAGGATTTTGAATCCTGGTCTAAAGCCATCACTCTTAAACATAATATTTACAGTACAAACCACTTAATCACTGGAAATTTTTGGGAAAATCATTAAACCACTCTCAGGATCTCAAACACTTTATGGAAATCACTTGTTCACTATCCTTTGCTACCCTGTAAACCCTGTAGTGATGTGTCTGGGCCTTCTCTCCAACATACAGCATCTGGCAAACAATGGGTGCTCCAAGAATCGAATACCTGAAATGGGTTTGGGGGAGAAAATCCAAAAAAGGTTAATTCTGATGAGTATCACAACTGTTCAGCCTACTGTTTTTTTTTGTTTGTTTGTTTGTTTGTTTTTGTGTGTGTTTTTTGAGGGGAGGGTACTGGGATTGAACCCAGGGGCACTCAACCACTGAGTTACATCTCCAATCCATTTTCATTTTTTATTTTGAGAAAGGGTTTTACTAAGTTGCTTAGTGTCTTTCCATTGCTGAGGCTGGCTTTGAACTTTCAGTCCTCCTGCCTCAGCCTCCCTAGCCTTTGGGATTACAGGTGTATGCCAATGTGCCTGGCTAGCCTACTGGTTTTTATTAGATTATTTTAATTTTTAATAAGTATTTCCTGATTTTAGACTGCTAGATGCTCAGTGCAAATCAGAAAATCATTTTTTAAAATATATATTTATTCATTTTTTTAAAAAATATTTATTTATTTATTTAAAAATATTTATTTATTTTTTAGGTGTAGATGGACACAACACAATGCCTTTATTTCTATGTGGTGCTGAGGATCGAACCTGGGTCCCACCCATGCTAGGGGAGCATTCTAGCCACAATCCCAGCCCCAGAAAATCATTTTTAAAAATCAAAATATCCTGGGGCTGGGATTGTGGCTCAGTGGCAGAGAGTGCTTGTCTGGCATGTGTGAGGTACTGCATTCAATTCTTAGCACTGCATATAAATAAATAAAATAAAGGTCCATTGAAAACTAAACTAAAATAAAATTTTTTAAAAAATCAAAATATCCAGAGCAAAAAATATTGTTCAGTGGTAGAGAATGTGCTTAGCATTTGCAAAGCCCTGGGTTCAATCTCTAGGACCAAACCAAGCAAACCAACCAACAAAAAAAAAATCTAAATATTCATCCATAATTGCATCATCCAGGGAAAAAACCCAAAAAACAAAAAAACAACCTTGACCCTTCTCTAGTCATATCTGCCTGTATGTGGATTGGGGTCCCTCTGCCTCCCATCCTTCCTCTGTTAAACTGTCCTAATGATCCCTACTCAATAGGGGATCCAGGGAGGCTCCCGAGGGAAGGGTGCCTGCCCAGTGGAGGCAGTTTCTAGGTGAAGAGAGGAGGATGGTGGCATTTCAGGAAATTAGGAGGGGCCCAGGCCTGCCATGTGCTCTACCAAGCCCAGCCTCAAGACCTGACCCCTACTCTGCAGTCTGGACAGCAGAGGTCAACAAGCTGCCTCTATGGGCACCTATGGACCTCTACTAGGAAGGTCACTGTGTTCTGAAAGGACCACCATGGTCTCTCTTTCTTTTTAAATAACTTTTATTTAATTTTAATTGGCTAATAATAATTGTATCCGTTTATGGGATAGAACTCAGTGTTGCGGCTCACATCCTCATCCTGGAGCGAACAAAGAAGGCTAATGAATATAAACTCTTATACTGTTTCTATGTGGTGAGAACACTGAAAATCCATTCTTTCAGCTATTTCAAAATACACAGTGCATTATTAGTAGTCACAGTCATCATGCCATGTCAGGATCTCCAGGACCTAGTCCTTCTGTCTGGCTGAAACTTTGTACCTTCTGACCAGACTCCCCCACCAGCCTCTGATAACCACCACCACTCACTAATTCTAAGGGTTCCATTTTTTTTTTTTTTTTTTGAGATTCCACACACATGTAAGTGAGATCAAGCAGTATTTTTCTGTGCCTAGGCATTTCACCTTATATTGTATCCTCTAGGTCCATCTATGGTGTCGCAAATGACAGAATTTCCTGCTTTGTGAAGGCAGATAATATTCCACTCTGAGCATATGCCCCATTTTAACATCCAGTCCTCCACTCGCAGACACTCGGACTGTTTCCATGTCACGGCTGTTGGGATTCATTCCGCAGGAGCACAGACATCTTCAACATCCCGATGTCCGTTCCCTTGGGCATGCACCCAGACATACACTGCTTGACCATATGGTAATTGTACTTTTAGTTTTTCCCACTTTATAATTCTATTGGCCTCCTCTTCTCCTTAGTCTCCTTTGAGTTGGGTTAATGTGGGTCAGTGCTTAGAGAAGGTCATGCTAAAGTAGAAAGCATAGCCCCGTGATCCAGCCTGAACACCTGTCGGCTTCCCTCATAGCTCAGCTGTCACCCTTCTTAGCCCCAGGAGGATCCTTAGCTGTGGACAGGGGTAGACTACACATTTTTTTTTTTAAAGTAGATGGACACATTGCCTAATTTATGTGGTGCTGAGGTTTGAACCCAGATTGAACCCAGGGCTTTGCAAATGCAAATGCCTCACACGTGCTAGCCAAGCACTCTACCAACTGAGCTACAACCCCAGCCTGGTAGACTGCACTTCTGTTCCAACTATTGACCGTCCCTACTGGGACAGGATTCAACATCCCTGCTCAGTTGACCTCTGGAGTGGCCATTTGACTCAACTTGACCAACAAAATGTGGATGTAAACAATTGGGCTTCTGCTAAAGCAGACTTAAGAGCTACCTGTGCACCATCATCTTTTTCTTTCCTACCTTGAGTACAGCTGCATCCCTGAAAGGGGCTGTCCTGCCAGCCTGGATTGGAGATAATGTGGAATACAGCCAGGCTTCTCTACGATGACAAGTGCATGAGTGAGAAATATTTGTTGGGAGAAAAATGGTCTCTGAGGCTTGGGGGTCATTTGTTACCATGACATAACCTAGTCCATTCTGCCCATGTGGCACAGTGTCCTTGGACATGTGACTTCACCTCTCTGAGCCTCAGCATCAAAATCGGTAAAGCAGGGATTCTAGTGCTTATTTACTTTAGAGGGCTGCTTCCATATTTACACAATGTGGATGGACGTAACATCTTTACTTAACCAATTCTCTATTAATGGAATTTAAATTGTTGCCATTATTTTTTTGCTATTATAAGGAAGCTGTGGCAAACATCATCATTATCATCATCATCATCATCATCATCATAATACCATTTATTATTTCCTATATCCCAGAGACTAAGTTGTTTACGAGCATTTCTAATTTAATCCTCACAATGATACTGTAAGGTAATGCAATTATGATTCCTGTTTTATAGATGGGGAAACTGCCATTCTGAGAGGTTGAGTCACTTGTCTACATCATCCAGCTACTGAGTGGCAGGGTTGGGGTTTGAATGGAGCTCTTCCTGATCCAAAGGCTTTTACCACCCATATAGGAGTTGATATGTATTCAAATCCTCTTTCCTCTGAATTGTGGGTGTTCCAACTACTTGAAATCAAGTTCCCCAAAATCCCTTCACTACAGTCACAGAAGGTAGAGAATTTGTGAGCAAGGAGACTAGAAAGTCCCCTATCTAGTTATTTTGAAAACAAAATGGCACCACATGTCCTGGACCCATTTCACCTTAAGAAAGTTCATGGACTTGCCAACAAAGATATCCAGTCTTCCCTGGGACGGATCAGAAGGCCTCAGTTCTGGGTGCTCATTGCCAGGGAGCAGGCCCAGGACGGCACACGCCTCCTGCCCTGGTTATTGCTTTACCGCTGTACTTGCAGTTCTAAAAGAAGCACACTGGGTCCTCCAATTTTTCTTGCCAGCTGAGGGCTAGAGCCTGGCCAGCCCAACCTTCCCCCAAGGGCCCAGGTCCCTGGCCTCTGTAACGACACACCACTTAAGCAGCAGTCACTCAGGAAGGCTCTCATGACCAGCGGTCTCTTGGGCAACTGCCTCTTTTTGACAGAGGCCTGGGAATTGGCACAGGAGACATGTGAACAACAGTCTGCTTCCTCCAGAAACAGCCCCTGAGACATGGATTTAAGGGCACAGTTACTGGGAAGGAGCAGGAAACACCAGCAGAGGATACAAGTAAGACAAGGAAGAAAAGCCTGCCTAGTGTTACCACACCAGTGACCACGAGCTCAAATCCACGGGGCAACCAGGGGATGCCTCAGGCTCATCTCACCTGGGGAGTGAGGGGGCTCCACCTGTCCATCCTGCTCAAGGCAGAGAGGTCTCCTGTAGCTTTGATAAAAGCCTTCAGGTTGGGCTGGGGAACGTAGCTTACTGGTAGAGCACTTGCCTAGCATGCATGAGTCCTTGGGTTCAATCACTTGCCCCATTAAAAAAAAAAAAGGGCCTTCAGGAAAAGAGAGGCAGAAACTGGAAGATAGAAACTGACAAGAGCAGACCGAAGTGAGGAGGTAGGAGGGATATGGCTGGCATCTCCACCCTCTCCGATCCCATTAGGAGCTAGATCTTCCTGTGCAGTCCCTATCTATAGCTAGAAGCAGCATTTTAAACATTCATGTGGAAGCTGACAAATATTCAAATCTTATATCTCCTTATTTACATTTTTGCTTTCTTCTTTCTACATTAGGGGGATTATCTATTTAATATTTATTTATTTAATTTCGGTCTTTTTTTTTTTTTGCTACCAGGGATTGAACCCAGGGGTGTTTATCCACTGAGTCACATTCCTAGCCCCCTTGTTTTTTTTTTTTTTTGGTTTTTGTTTTTAAATTTATTTCGAGACAGGGTCTCACTAAGTTCTTAGGACCTTGCTAAATTGCTGAGGCTGGCTTTGAATTTGCGATCCTCCTGCCTGAGCCTCCTGGGCTGCTGGCGTTATAGGCATGCGCCACCGTGCCCAGCTAATCTTGTTCTTATTTTCTCTAGTTTCTGTTTCTATTCTTTTGGGGGTTACCCTAGTAATTTCAACTTGCTATCTGACTTATGAAATCTTAAAATTAATCAATGTCTTCCTCCCCGCCCCCCGCAGACTATGTAACGATCTTAAACACTTAATCAGCCTTCAGTTTACATGCAATGGTCACTGAATATTTTAACTTTACCTTATTTTTTTTAACTCTCAGAAGACATTATTATTAATTTTCTGTTGTCAATGAATAACATGTATTATTTACAAACATCTTCATTTCCAAATACGTAGGGACTTTGTAGTTTTCTTTATTAATTTATAGCATCAATATGTTATGGTCTGAAAACATATCTGCATCATTTTAATAACTTTGAAATCTGTTCCGATTTGCTCAGTGTCCCAGGGTATGTTTGATTTCTTTTAAATGTTCCATGACAGCTGAAACAGAACGGGCATTCTGCTGGGGTTGGATACTGTGTTCTGTAGTAGTCTGCCAGGCTGGGTGTGTTAATCGGTCCATCTTCTAGGACTGTTTTGGTCTGCTGCTGGTCCTTGCACTTACAAAGAGAGAGAGAGAAAGAGAGAGACAGACATACAGACACACACACACACACACACATACACACACACAGAGAGAATCTCCCACTAGGAATGTAGATTTGTAGATTTGTGTTTCTCTTTGTCCTTCTGCCTTTTTGGTTTTATGGGCTTCATACTTTTTTTTTTTTTAAACCATGTTATGAGGTACATGCAAATATAAAATTGCTATACCTTACTGGGAAACTGGTTTTTCAAAAATAATTTTGAATTTATCCTAGATTACAAATTTTTTTTTTTTAAACTTGGTTTTGGGGCTAAGGCTGTAACTCAGTGGTAAAGTGCTTGCCTCACATGTGTGAGGCACTGGGTTCAATCCTCAGCACCACATTTAAAAAAATAATAAATAAAGATACTGTGTGTTCATCTACAACTAAATAAACATAACAACAACAACAAAAAAAAAAAACAAAAAAAAACTGATGCGGTGGCGCATGCCTATAATCCCAGCAACTTAATGGGGCTCTAAGCAACTTAGTGAGGTCCTGTCTCAAAATTTTATAAATGAAATAAAAAGGGCTGGGGATATGGCTCAATGGTTAAGTGCCCCTTGGTTCAATCCCTGGTACAAAACCAAACCAAACCAAACCAAAACAAATAAACTTAGTTTCCTCCTTTCTCTTCTTCTCCTCTTCCTCCTCCTCCTCCTCCTTCTCCTCCTCCTCCTCCTCCTCTTCCTCCTCTTCTCTTTTTGTGTGTATATGTGTGGCAAAGAAAATCTTTATTGCTATAAGAAGCAAGTGCACTCATTCTCCCTCACCAACAGCTTCAAGAGTCCCAAAAATGCAGACTTCACACATTAAAGTATAACACAGACTTAGGGAGAAATAGTCCCTTGGACTATATTGACTGAAATATGAAGTATTGTTTTTTTTCTTCTATAAATAATCTAGCTCTATCATCTTTCTGTTGTTTAATATTTGCTATGATTCAAATGTTTATCCCTTCCAAAACTTATGTTGAAGTTTGTTTGGTGTTCAGAAGTAGGACCTTTAAGAGGTGTTTTAAATTAAGATTGGGAGTAGGTTAGTCCCATCTCGCTCCTGCTCTCTCTTGTCTCTCCCTCTCCTCGCCCTTCTGCCTTCCTTTATGTTATGATTCAGCATGAAGGCCCTCACCAGATGCCAGTATCTTGATCTTGAACTTCCCAGCCTCCAGAACCGTGAGCCAATAAATTTCCATTCATTATATTACCCATTCTCAAGTCTTCTGTTATACAGCACAAAATAGACAAAGACAGTATTTACATAACATGCTTTTTCCACTTCTCTTTTTTGTATATTTATGCTTTAGATGTACTTCTTATAGACAATACACATTTGAATTTTTATTATCCAGTCTGGCAATCTTTGCCTTTGACTGAAACATTTACTTTTTATACCTCACAAGATATTATTATTACATTCAATGTAAATTTAGACCTTCTACTTGGAATCGTTTTCTATCTGCCTGAAATAAAATATTTAAAATATCTTTTGTGTATTTAGATTTACTGGTGGCAAACCATTTCAGTTTATTGTTTTTGTTTGTTTGTTTCTTTATTCTGGGGATGGAACCCAGCACCTCTCATATGCTAGTCAAGTACTCTACCATTGAACTCCTCGAGGACAAGAACTTTATCTTGTTCATTTTATTCATCCCTAGTGCTCAGGATGGTCCCTGGCACATACGAGGTTCTCAATAAATACTTGTTGAAGCCGGGTGCAGTGGTGCACGCCTATAATTCCAGTAGCTCAGGAGGCTGAGGCAGGAGGATCACAAGTTCAAAGCCAGCCTCAGCAATTAACTATGCCCTAAGCAGCTTAGTGAGACCCTATCTCAAAATAAAAAATAAAATAGGGCTGGAGATGTGGCTCAGTGGTTGAGCACTCCTGGGTTCAATTCCTGGTACCAAAATAAATAAAAAATATGAATAATAATTGTTGAATGAATGAATGGGCATTGTAATGTCTATTTTACAATGAGAATGTGTATGAAAGCACTTTGATACAAATACTGCCCAAGCCCCTGACTTTACCAACTTGTTACTACAAAGCTGGATTTAATTCCCCGGTAGCTTTAACAGCCCATTCGTGTGATGATAAACACTTGTCTCTCCTCAGAGGGCTCCCCAGTTATTTCTGGGAGTCCCCAGAGGAGGGCTTACAGGAGTGGTGTGTGAAAGTCGGTGTGTAAGGGCACCCGAGAGCCAGTTGTTAAATATTCAGGAATTCTGTAAGCTGGTTGTTACACTGTGGTAGCTTGAAATTGGCCCCATTGGGAATATTTACATCATGGAAATCAGCCAATGCTACAAATCAGCGTGGTTTTTTTAAATTAAAAAAAAAAATTAGAGCCAGTTTACCAAACAAGGATCCCCAAACTAGTTAGTAAACTACAGTCCCCAGGGGGGCCTCAGATCCTCTGGCAGAGGCCCCTGCAATGAAGGCTTTTGGAGCCCCAACCCCCACTGCCATCCTAAGAAGACTAATGTCCCTGCTAAGGCTGCCATGTCATATCCTCTCAGGGAGCCAAAGGTAAAGTTCAGGGCTGCCCATGCACCACGCGGTAGAGGGAAATGGAGCAGAGCATCCCAAACCCCTCCAGCTTCTCTACCGACTTGGCTGGCTCTGGGAGCGCACAGAAACTTCTTTTTTTTTTTAAAGAGACAGGCTGTTGGAGGCTGGGCATAGTGGCGTAGGCCTGTAATCACAGGAGGATTTTGAGTTCAAAGCCAGCCTCAGCAGAAGCAAGGTGCTAAGCAACTCAATGAGACCCTGTCTCTAAATAAAATACAAAACAGGGCTGGGGATGTGCAGTGGTCGAGTGCCCTGAGTTCAATCCCTGGTACCCTCCCCACCCAACCCCCCCAAAAGAGACAGGGTGCTGCTATGTGGCCCACACTGGCCCTGAACTCCCAGGCTCTAGTTATCCTCCTTAACATAGAGTAATTTTTTTTTTTTTTTAACTCAAGTCTCCACAGTGGAGGTGCCCAGAGGTGGCCTGGGGACTCTATTCCCCTGTGGCAGACTCTGCTGGTTACATGGTCCATATCCATTCCCTCTTCTTCCTCACTGTGATGCCCAAACAGTAGAAAGGCAGAGGAAGAAGGCAGAAGCAGCACTGGAGACAAAATAAACTCCTTTCCTCAAGCTGCAGTGGCCAGCTACGGGCTGCTATTTCTCCCTGATTCCACCAGTGCCTAGGCCAGGGGAGGACAGCACGCTCCCCGATGCCAGTACACACGAAGGCCAGTGGGCCAGGATCCTCCCGCTGTCCTAGGCCCTCCATAGCTTCTGTAGCTGCCTTGGGCTCCATATATTGCCCCCGCCCCGTGCTCCATCCCTGCCTCCCCACTGAGCTCCCAAGCAGGAGGCACCCACATGGTGTTTCTCCTGAACCTGTTCTCTTTAGGGTCAAGGCATTTGTGCTCAGGAGACAGCAGCGTCTTGGGCTTCTCGGCTTGTGGTGTGAGCTCTGACCTTTACAAGCATTCTGGGAAATGTTATTTAAGTCTCAGTTTTCTCATCTGTAGAATGGGCTCAACACCCCCAGCTTCACAGGGGGACTCTCCAAAGATTAAATGAGAAAATGCTCAGGGTAAGTGATCCGTGGATAGTTAAACTCTCATAGATCCTGTGTGACACCCAATCATTTCCTTAGGACAGATTCCTAAAAGATGAGCTTCTGGGTTATAGTTTCTCATTCAGAACTTTGATACTGAAGAAAGTTCTCCGAAAGGGTTTGAACGAATGCAGGAATATTCCATTTCTCTAGAACTTCATTCATACTATGGGTCTATCTTTAGTTACTAACAAGATCGGTCACTCTTTTGTGTTCGTTGGCCATATTAATTTCTTCCACAGATTTCCTGTTCTCACCCTTTATCTGTTCCTATTGAGCTGTGGAGGCCAAGGGAGATGGAAGAGCTGACATTGATTTGGGTGACGTGGGGGTGACAATAAATAGATGGATGCAAGAGAAGTGTAAGAGGCAGAATCCATGATGATTTGGGAGATGGTCTGGATGTGGGTGGAGAAGAGGAGAGAGCAGTTAAGATCGACATCCAGGGTGCAGCTCCCCATTCGCTGCAACCACCTCCGGCAGCTGTACAGCCAGAGTCCCTGCACTCTAGTCTCCTTTTTAACCCACTGCATTGGATCACCGCGTGCCCCACCTGTCAGACGCAGCCGTGGACTCTAGCTCTGAAATCCCCACCAAGGACGTAAAGGAGAAGAAGGAAGTTGTGGAGGAGGCAGAGAGTGGAAGAGACCCCCTGCTAATGGGAATGCTAGTGAGGAAAGTGGGGAGCAGGAGGCTGACAATGAGGTAGATGAAGAAGAGGAAGACGGTGGTGAGGAAGAGGTGGAGGAGGAGGAAGGTGATGGTGAAGAAGAGGATGGAGAGGAAGATGAGGAGGCTGAGGCAGCTAGGGGCAAACAGGCAGCTGAAGATGACGAGGATGATGATGTTGATACCAAGAAGCAGAAGACCGATGAGGATGACTAGACAGCAAAAGAGGAAAAGCTAAACTAAAAATAAAAGGCCACCGTGACCTATTCACCCTCCACTTCCCGCCTCAGAATCTAAACGTGGTCACCTTCGAGTAGAGAGGCCCGCCAGCCCGCCCACCGCCCACTGCCCACCGTGGGCAGTGCCACCCGCAGATGACACCGGCTCTTCACCACCCAACCAAAACCACAGTGTGAACTTGCAACAGGGGAGGAAAAAAGAACCAAAACTTCCAAGGCCCTGCTTTTTTTTCTTAAAAGTACTTTAAAAAAAGGAAAATTTGTTTGTATTTTGTATTTATATTTTATATTTTTGTACATATTGTTAGGGGTCAGCCATTTTTAATGATCTGGGATGACCAAACCAGCCTTTGGAGCGGTTCTCTGTCCTACTTCTGACTTTACTTGTGGTGTGACCTGTTCATTATAATCTCAAAGGAGAAAAAAAAAAAACCTTGTAAAAAAGCAAAAACAACAACAACAAAACAATCTTATTCCTAGCATTCCAGTAACTTTTTTTGTTTGTGCACTTTAGCTGTACTGTAAGTAGTTGGTTTGTATGAGATGGTTAAAAGGCCAAAGATAAAAAGGTTTCTTTTTTTCTCCCTTTTTTTGTCTATGAAGTTGCTGTTTATTTTTTTGGCCTGTTTGATGTATGTGTGAAACAATGTTGTCCAACAATAACACCGGAATTTTATTTTGCTGAGTTGTTCTAAAAAATCCAAAAAAACAAAAACAGGTTGACATCCAAGTTCTGGCTGTTAGGGTGGTGGCAGTTCTGAGGTGGGGAAGATTGGAGGTGGAGATGATGCTTTCACTTTGGTCACTGGAGTTTGAGATTCCTTGTGGGATGCCAAAGTCTAGTAACCAGCTGGATTTGTAGGCCTGAAGCTCTGAAGACAGATGTCAGTGGGAGCTTAAGTCCTTGTCTGTGGATGAGAATTCCCTCTGGAGAAAACAGCAATGCCAAAACTGGAGATGGCGCAGAGCAGGAAGACTTGGAGGGAGTGATGGGAAACAGGTGGAAGACCAGGGTCAGGAGAGGCCACAGAAGCCAAGGGAAGAGGGGGTTCCATGACGGAGACATTGGATAAGACTGAGACACATCCATTTGAGCTTAGAGACGAGGCAAGGGCAGTTTAGAAGTCAGATTATAACAGCTTGAGGAGCAGATGGGGCTGAGGAAGCAGATCCTGAGGGTCAGGTCTCTACAGGCTTGGAACTGTTGAGGGAAAAGAATAATGGTTCTGACTAGAGACGTCATGCCTGTTTCTCGCCCCTTCAGCAATACTGGATGGAGCAAATTTTTAATCTTGCTCTATCTGACAGGTAAAAGTGCATTATTATTATTATTATTATTTTGCATTTCTTTGGTTATCAGTGCAGTTGGTTGGTCATTTGTATTTTTAAGAAAAGTTGCTCATTCCTAGGGTTGGCAAGTTTAGCACATAAAAATGCAGGATGCCCAGTTAAATCTGAACTATATGAAAACTCCTTTTTTTTCAGTGCTAGAGGTCAAGCCCAGGTCCTGGTACATGTTAGGCAAGTACTCTATCACTGAGCAACACACCCAGCCCAACAAACACTTTTTTGGGTACTGTGAATTGAACCTAGAAGTGCTTAACCACTGAGCCACACCCTCACCCCTTTTTAAAAAACATTTATTTTTTTTAGTTGTATTTGGACACAATTTCTTTATTTTATTTATTTATTTTTATGTGGTGCTGAAGATGGAACCCAGGGTCTCACAGGTGCTGGGTGAGTGCTTTACTTCTGAGCTACAGCCCCCCACTCCCTTTTTTATTTTTTATTTTGAGACAGGATCTCACTAAGTTCCTTAGAGTCTCACTTAATTGCTGAGGCTGGCTTTGAACTTGTGATCCTGCTGCTTCAGTCTCCCTAGTTTCTGGGCTTACAGGTGTGTGCCACTTTTTAAGTATAAACATGTCCCAAATATTGCATGGAGCATGTCTGCGTTTTATCTGGCAACCCTCAGATTATAAAAAATATTCACCTGCACATGTTTATAGCACATTATACTTTCACTTTTATTTTTGAACCACTTCAAAATTTATTTTATGAGCTACAGTTCCAACTTAACTTTTTCTTAAATAATCAGGACGTTGTCGCAACATTAATCTAGCAATTTCTCACTGATTTGGAAAACTATTAATCAAATTCTTGGGGCTGGGGCTGTAGCTCAGTGGTAGAGCATTTGCCTAGCATGGGTGAGAGGCACTGGGTTCGATCCTCAGCACCACCCAAAAATAAATTAATAAAATAAAGGTCCATCTACAACTAAAAAAAAATATTTAAAAAACAAAACATCAAATTCTTTTTTTGGGGGGTGGGTACTGGAGATGGAACGCAGAGGGTTTAACCACTGCGCCACATCCCCAGACCTTTTTTATTAGAGACAGGGTCTTGCTGAATTGCTTAGGGCCTTGCTAAATTGCTGAGGCTGGATTTGAACTCCTGATCCTACTGCCTCAGCCTCTTGAACCGCTGGAATTACAGGTTTCCGCAACCCCGCCTGTCCATCACTTGTTTATTCTGATGTATTTATCATACTTTTAAAATCTTCTTGCATTTTATAATGCTTTGACATCTTGGGGTTTTACTAATCCTGGAGAGACTGCGCCTCCCAGGGTTAATGCTGAGACAGTCAACAGTTGTGTGCACTTTCAATAAGTAAACCAACCAATCCAAAGCCCTACCCTAAACCACCTCCTTTATCTAATGCTGACACTAGGGGCCAAAACTCCCCCTGCCCGAAATCCCCCCAGGGCCAGCTATTGGACGACGTAGGGACCATCTTTAAATTCTCAGAGTCACTGAAATCATTCAGACTGTCCTGTCCCACCGGCTCAGCGGCTCGCAGGGCCTCGCCCATTCCTTCCTGCAGAAGGCTCGCGCCCACGCTTTCCTCCCGCTCCTGCAGCTTCCTGCCCGACCCCGGTGCTTCCCCAAGTGTCCCCCAGGGGTGAAGCCAGCCTTCTCCGTGGGGATGTGCACGTAATACAGCTCCTTCTTCCCAAGGCAGTTGTCTCTGTGTCTGTCACCTCCCCACACCTGATTAAAACGGAAACCAGGTACCGTGAGGGCGAGTGTGCCAGGACTAGTTCATTCCTAATCTTCCTAACAGGCAAAGTGTCTGGGCAACTCCTTTCTCATACGTATTCCAGACTTTTCCAGAACATTCTTTTAGCTTTATTCTCCAAATTAAGTTTAGAAATCACTTTTCTAAGTTCAAAGATAAGGCATTTTGGGTTGAAATGTGTAAATTTTATATTAATTTGAGGGAGATAGGTGGGATTTCAACCTCGAGTATTTCTAGTTAAGACAAAGTGTATCTAGTACTTTTAAGTCTTTTTCATTCTTCCTCCCTATACCGTTTTCCCAAAGGTTCTGCATACCTGTGGTAAGTTTATTCCTACCTATTTTATGCTTTTCCTAATATTATGAATGGGATCTCTCCTTGTTACATTTTCTTTTTCTTTCTTTTTTTTTTTTTTAGTTGAAGATGGACACAAGACTTTTATTTTATCTATTTATTTTTATGTGGTGCTGAGGATCTAACCCAGTGCCCTATACGTGAGATGTAAATGCCCGGCTGCTGAGCCACAATCCCAGCCCCCTTGTCACATTTTCTAATTGCTATTTATTGTTTGATGGGAATGCTATTGATTTTTGTATATTTATTTTGTAATTGGCTGTGTTCCTGGACTTAATATTTTTAATGGATTTCTGGGGGGACTTCTAGATAGATAATCATATGGACTTTAAATAATGATTAGTTTTGCCTCCTTTCTAACATTTATATCTCTTTTCTTGTGTTTCCCTAATTAAATTAACTAGGACTTTCAAAACAATGTTAATTAAGAGTCGTGGTAGGAATCTTAGATTGTTCTACACCAAATGGAATTATTTCTAGAGTTTCATTTTGGAACATGTGCTTAAAGTTGGTTTGAGACATTTAAAGAATAATCATAAGAAAAAAGTTTTTTTGCTTGCATTTGAAAAATTTAATTATGGATATTATATTTATCAAATGCATTTTCATTTTCTTTTAACATGTAATGTAATTTTTTCCTGCTTATTAATAAGAAATTATATGAATTTTCTAATACAGATCTTTTTAAATTTTTTTTGTAGTTGTAGATAAACAGAATGTCTTTATTTTATTTGTTTATTTTTATGTGGTTCTGAGGATCCAACCCAGTGCCTCACGCATGCTAGGCAAGCATTCTGCAACTGAGCTACAGCCCCAGCCCCTCTAATACAGATCTTTTTATTACTATAATAAACAGGACTCAGTCAGGGTATATTTTCTTCTAAATCATTGTCATAGTCTATTTCCTAGAATAAATTATATTAATAGATTTATTAATGTTGAACTATCCTAACATTCCTATAATCAACACCACTGGATCATGATATATTTCTCTTCTGATGCATTGGTAAGTTCTTCTTGTTGATATTTTAAAAACTGAAGGGCTGGGGATGTGGCTCATGGGGCTGGGGATGTGGCTCAAGCGGTAGCGCGCTCACCTGGCATGCATGCGGGCCTGGGTTCGATCCTCAGCACCACAGACAAAAACAAAAGATGTTGTGTCTGCCGAAAACTAAAAAATAAATATTAAAATTCTCTCTCTCTCTCTTTCTTTAAAAAAAAAACTGATTAATGATGATAATGATGGTAGTGGTAGTGGTGGTGGTGGTGGTGGTGGTACCGGGAATTGAGCCCATGGGATGCTCTACCACTGAGCTACACCTCCAGAACTTTTTATTTTTTATTTTGACACAGGGTGTCATGAAGTTGTTGAGGCTGGTCTAAACTTGTGATCCTCCTGCCTCAGCCTCCTGAGTAGCTATAATTACAGGTGTGTGCCACAATACCAAGCCTTGCTGATACTTAAAAAAGAGTCTGAACCCAGTCTATAAACGCAGTTGCACAAGAAATATCACATTTCTCATTCTACCACAGTTTTATTTAGGAGTTTTGCACTGGTATGAGTAATGGAGGTTGACCTTTTCTTTTCCTTTTCTGCACTATCCTAGTCAAGTTTGGGGGTCAGAGGCTTTCTAAAGAACCCTAGATCTATTTCCATCTTTCTCTATGCTCTGGGACAGTTTTCCTTGTTAATTGATATGACTGCCAATACATAGAATGAATTATTCCTATTTTATATCTGAGGAAACTAAGGTTCATACTTACTACCACTAAGCCCTACATGAAGGTTTCTGGAAGGTAAACTTTGTGGCTGAGAGGCAAGGCAGCATGGTGGTTGTCTTGGTCTGTTTGTGTTGCTATAACAAAATACCTGAGACCCCAGATGACTTATAAACAACAGAGATTATTATTGTTATTATTATTTTTCACATTTCTGTAGGCTGGAAAGTCCAAGATCATGGTTCCAATAAGTTTGTTGTCTGGTGAGGGCATGCTCCTTTGGTGGGGTCTTCTTGCAGCAGCATTCTCATGTGACAAAGGGTGAAGGGCTCTTCCAGGCTGAAGGAAGCCTCTGATCATCTGTTCAGATCATCACCCCAGTTCTGGGACCTACACCCCATGTGCCTTCCAAGTTTAGCACCCCTTGCCAGGACAGAGACACAGGGACAACCTCTATAATCACCTTTCAGCCTGGGGCCCCAGATTGTTACACATGAGGGCCCTGCATGGTCAGTCTTGGCCTGGGATTGTACTGGAAGACTCTTCAACAACAACAACAACAATGAAGTAAGTCACAGTTTTACTGGCACATCCTAAATAATGTTGAAGGGATTTGTGACGATTAACTTCATGTGTCAACTTGACTGGGTTATGTGGGACCCAGGTGGCTCATATAGCATTTTTTCTGGGTATGTTTGTGAGAATGTTTCTGCAAGAAATTGGAGGTTCTATCAACAGACTAAGTAAGGAAGATCTGGCCATGTTACCCACTGTGGTAGATATCATTCAATGGGTAGAAGGTCAGGATAGATAAGCAGACTGGAGAAAGGCAAATTCAGTCTCTGCTGGAACTGGGACATCTGTTTCTCCTGCCCTTGGACATCAGAAACTCCAGTGCTCCAATTTTTGGACTCTGGGATTTGTCCTGCAGCCCCTCAAGTTCATGGGTCTTTGGCCTTCGAACTTGGACTGAGCTGTGTTGCAAGCTTCCCTGGTTCTCTAGCCTGAAGATGGCATATCATGGGACTTCTCAGACTCCATAATCATATGATCCAACTCATTTAATGTCTGTCTGTCTATCCATCTATCTGTATCTCAATCTCCTTATAGGTTCTGTTTTTCTTGAGAGCCTGACTAATAGGGTTCAATACAGGGTGCTCATTTCTGATATTGAGAAACTGATGTGACTTCATTTTTTAAAAACCAGCCTGTACCTCAGAGCAGGTCCTGTCCAAAGCGGGGGTGGGTGATGGGTGGTGGTGGTGGGGTGTGTGTGTGTGTGTGTGTGTGTGAGAGACCCTTATCCTTGGAAAACCCATTGCTAGGCACATAAGTTACCATGCTGAGTCATTTGTCCATACCAGATGTCCTTGACTCAGCAAATGCAAGTTCCTGAAAAGACCAAAAGAATGCCTGAGGCCTAATTTCAGACCAATCAGAGTGAGACAGGGAAGATACCTGAAATGCCAAGTAGGGTCCAAGTAGTTTCAGTGATTGATAACGTGATTAGGCAACCCTGCAACTTTAGCATATATACTCTTGCAACCCCTTGCAACCCCTCGAGGCCTAAACCAATCAGTTCAAACATATCCACCACTTGTACTAACCAATCACCCTTACCCGACTTGTTCCTGCCAACTAATGTGCTAATCAATGTTAAGAGTTGTTGTTTGACTTTCCTGCAGTGTGAAATTATTTGCTGTGTGATGTTGTGACACATAGAGTATCCCCCAAAAACTTATAAATCCCCACTGAACTAAGGGTCAGGACTCACTCCCTGGGACCGCTGTGACGAAAACGGTTGTAAGTCCAGGCTCCAGCTTGCAATAAAGACTTTTGTATGATTCCATCAGATTCGGCTCCTGGAGGTCTATTGGGGTCCCACGAATCTGGTATTACAATATCACCTCTTTTTCTTTTCATTTGGCACTGAGAATTGATCCCAGGAGTGCTCTACCACTGAGCTATATCCCCAGTCATTTTTATTTTTTATTTTGAGACTGGGCCTCGCTATTTGCTGAGATGGCCTTGAATTTAAGGTCCTCCTAACTCAGCCTCCTGGGTTGCTGGAATTAAAGGCATGTCTCTTTTTTCCTTTCAATCTGCTTCCTTCCCACCTCTCAGCGGCACTGAAGACCTAACCCTGCACTCTCAGCTCCCACCTCAGCTGGGTGACCATCTATCTCCGCACCCCCTTCCCTTCCTTCTCAGAGAGCTCACTATGACCCTCCCTGGATAGTTTGTCTTTTTAAAATTTATTTTAGTTGTCGATGGACCTTTATTTTATTAATTTATCTGTGCTGCTGAGAATTGAACCCCGTGCCTCACATATGCTAGGCAAGCACTGTACCACTCAGCCCCAGCCCCAGCCCAGAGAGTGTCTTGAGTTCTGATTTTTCTCCCACAAGAACTAGCTACTCCTCCAATTGGTCAAAACTGTTCTTCAATGCCCTTGAGGATGATTTTTGTCTGCAGAGAAGACTATTAAGAAGGTTTATTTTGGTTTTAAAAGTGGAGTCAGTTTATTAAAATTACACATTCAAAAAACCTTGGTCCTTCCTTAGGCTTTTATGTTCAGCTTACAAATCGTATTATTCTATTTATAAGCCTAATAAATGTTAACAATCATTTTTAAGGAGATCTTGAATAATGCTTGGCCCCACTTACAAACTCAGTGAATGAAACACCTTCACCATTGTAAAACTGCAATGATAAATTTAAACATAATTGATTTCTTTCTTAAGTATTTAAATGTTCTCACTTAACAAAACCTTCCATAGAACAAAATTGTTCTTATCAATCCAGAAAATTAAACTAATAAATATAGTGAGCCTAAAACTCAGATGTTCTAATTTGTGCATTACTTCAGTAAGATTTCATCTTGAAATCATGAGTCTTAATCAATTACCTCGTTGCACATTTCAATTAAAGTTACAAGGTTGTCATTCAAATGGGCCACATATTCTCAATCATTACAAAAGCATAAAATGCCAGATATGAGTATATTTCTCCTTATCACAAAATTATTAATACTATGGTTTAGATCACCTTAGGCTTTTCTATACTTAATTTTAAATAACAATAGCTAATACTGAAATAGCATTTTCTATGTGCCAGATTCTGGTCTAAGTGCTTTTCGTGGGTAATATATTAGCTTATTGAATTCTCACCATTCTTGTCCACAAATCTCAAGTGGGCCTGAAGGCTGCCTGGCTAGGACACTACATGCCACACACAGGCTTCACTGCCCCACAGGCTTTTATGGGTCCATTTCTCATATTCTGCTTTCTTTCTAGCCCAACTTCCCAGCACCTCCTCCCACCTCAGTCTCAGCCAGTGACCTGCCTCTCACCATCAACTGTCAGCAAACAAACACACCCTGAGTGTTCCCAGCTTATAAAGTGAAGAGCCAGGTGTGGTGGTGCACGCCTATGATCCCAGCAACTCGGGAGGCTAAGGTTGGAGGATCTTAATCAAGGGGTGTGTGGCCAGCCTCAGCAAATTAGCAAAGGCCCTAAGCAACTTAGCAAGACCCTGTCTTAAAATAAAAAAATCAAAAGGACTGGGGATATAGCTCAGTGGTTAAGTGTCCTGGTGTTCAATCCCCAGTAGCTAAATAAATAAGTGAAAGGAAGATAATAAGCATTACTGACCAGATATCCCTGCCAGCTACCACTTTATTTATTTATTTTACCCATCTCTGTGGCAAAACTCCTCTGGACAGGTTGCTTCCCCCTCATGTCCATCCCCCGAGTCTCTTTTCTCCCAGCACTGCCTGCATTGACTTCCTTCTTTTAGACATTGATGGACCTTTATTTCATTCATTTATTTATAAGCAGTACTGAGAATTGAACCCAGGGCCTCACACATGCTAGGCAAGTGCTCTACCACTGAGCCATGACCCCAGCCCCCTGGATCTTCAATCTTGATGGTTTTCTCTGCCCTGCACATTTTTCAAATTTCCTTGCTGCTCTCATCCAGTTTCATCATCCTCCGTATCCATCCTTTCTTTACATGTCTGTGACTCCCAAATTTCTATTGTCAGTCCAGAATTCTCTTCTCAACTCCACACTTAAGCAATCAGCGTCTGCTCAACCTCTTTACTTGGAGGTACAGAGACCTCTCGAACTAAACTTGTTCAAAATGGAATCCCTGATCTTCCCCCTTCAAACCCACTTCATCTAAAACTGAAGTTGATGTGCTTCCTTCTAGTTGCTCAGATCAAGAACGGACTATCCACATCTCATATTCGGATTGGAAAACTGCATTGGTTCTATCATCAAAATGCATCCAGATGGCCATTCCTTATCACCCCCCCTACTGTCACCCTCCTCTCAACCACTGCTGCCTCTCACCTCACTTGGACTATTGCACCAGCCTCCAAACTGGTCTCCCTGCTTTGGCCTTGCCCATTTATACTCTGTCCTCCACATAGTGTCCAGAGAGGTCCTTTAAACATGTCAATCAGTTCATGTCACTCTCTGCTCAAAACCTTCGGCAGCTCCACATTTTTTTTTTTTTGTTTAAAGAATATTTACCTGTAGAGAAAGAAGAAAGTGGGGAAGGACTGACAGAGCCACACTTCTTTTTTTATATTTATGTGGTGTTGAGGATGGAACCCAGTGCCCCACACATGCTAGGCGAGTGCTTTACCATTGAGCCTCAGCCCCAGCCCCGGTGGCTGCACATTTTATTCAGAGCAAAAACCAAAGTCCAGGAGCTTGGGTTGTGGCTCAGCAGTAGAGCCCTTGCCTAGCACATGCGAGGCCCTGGGTTCAATCCTCAGCACCATATAAAAATAAATAAATAAATAAATAAAATGAATATATTATAATATATTTATTAAAAATAAATATTAAATAACAACAAAGTCCTTGCAGTGGTCTCCAGGCCTCACCATGACCTAATTCCATTATTTATTTATTTTGGGTACTGGGGATTGAATCCAGGGGTGCTTATACACAGATCCACATCCCTACCCCTTTGCTATATTTTATTCGGAGGCAGGGTCTCTCTAAGTTGCTTTAGGGCCTCGCTAAGTTGCTGAAGCTGGCTTTGAATTTGTGACCCTCCTGCCTCAATCTCCTGAGCTGCTGGGGTTATAGGTGTGCCCCACTGCGCCCAGCAATGGGATTCCTTTTGCTACTCCTCCCTCCCCTATGATGCTGCAGACACACTGGACATTCGGTTTTCCAATTCTCCCAGGCAAGTGCCTGTCACAAGGCCTTTGCATCAGTTGGTCCCTCTATCTGCAAAGCTCTTTCCCCAAATATCTGCTTCCCCTCATTCACCTCCTTCAAGTTCTAGTTCAACTCACCATCTCAAGGAAGCTCTCTCTGTCCACATCGTGAATCTAGCGACCCGTCCCCTCAGCCCTCTCTCTCCCTCTTGTTCTACTCTACTCTTTTTTTTCTATAATACTTATCAGTTCCAGAAATACATACAATTTGCTTGTTTATTGTGTTCACTGGTTGTCTCTTTCTGCTAGAGGACTGGATCTTTGTTTTGTTTCCTCATGTCAACTAAATGCCCTAGAAAAGTGCCTGGCATTTGGTAGATACCCAATAAACACTTTCTATGTGAACAACTCCATGAGAGAAGTACATTTTTTTCTCAATTTTACAGATGGGGAGGCTGAGGCACAAAAATGACTAAGAAACTTATCCAAGATCATCCAGTCAATTAGTAGTAGAGCTGGAATCCATATGCTCAAGTACTGAGCAGAATTGAGAATCCATGTGCTTAACACTTTTTAAAACTGCCTCTTTGAATTGATAAAATGGAAGCTCTTGAGGCTACTTCCTGGATTCCAGTTATAGTCATAGGCTGCTGACTGCATATTTGAGGGTGGTCCCCTAGAGCCTGGAATGGAGTAGGCTGTACCTTCTAGGTTAGTGTACGGTCACACCCTGCTGTTAAGTGATGTGGGATTGTGCTCATTTTACAGTTTTTTTTCCTCAAAGGAGGCAGTGCACTCACTCAGGTTGGGGCTGGGTTTTGCTTTTTTTTTTTTGTCCTTAAGATATGTAAACATGCGTGTACCTTTTCCTCCACATCCTTGCCAACACTCATTATTGCCATTCTGTATTCTTGATAATTGCCATTCTGATTGAAGTGAGATCTCAGTTTTGATTTGCATTTCTCTAATTACAGAGAGGCTGAACACTTTTTCATATATTTATCGATCAATTGTATTTCTTCTTCTGTGAAGTGTCTGTTTACTTCCTTAGCCCATTTATTGATTGGATGTGACAATTCCTTAGAAAACTTGGAATGAAGCCACCATTTGACCCAGCTATCCCACTCCTCAGTTCATACCCAAAGGACTTAAAATCAGCATACTACAGGGACACAGCCACATCAGCAGCTCAATTCACAATAGCTGAACTATGGACCCAACCTAGATGCCCTTCAATAGACGAATGTATGGTTACAGGACTGGTGTTGACTCTGAACCATGTGCAATGAGAAGTTGTGCTCCGTTTGTGTACTATGTGTCAAAATGCATTCTACTGTTATGTATAACTAATTAGAATAAATTTTTTAAAAAAGATACGTAAACATAATTTTCTATTTTACAATAAAGAATTTTGAACTGGATAGGCTCTTTTGTTCATCTGGTTGCACCCAAAACTCTATAGATGGAACAGAGGCACCATGAGGAGAGTATTCTTATTTTCTTTTTTCCTTCCTTCCTTCTTTCTTTGGTTGGGGATTGAACCCAGGGGTGCTTAAACACTGATTCACATCCCCAGCCCTTTTTATTTTTTATTTGACACAGAGCCTCACTAAGTTGCTGAGGCTGGTTTTGAACTTACAATTCTTCTGCCTCAGCCTCCCGAGTCACTGGGATTACAGGAGTGCACTACCAAGTTCAGCTTTCTTTTCTTTTCTCTCCCTCCCTCCCTCCCTTCCTTTCGTGCTAGGTATTGAACCCTGAGCCTCTTGCATTGCTAGGCAAAAATACTCTACCACTGAGCCATATCTCCAGACTTCTTAAAAATTTTTAACCGATTTTCATCTAAAACAGTGTGCAGAGTAAGGTAGATGCTTCACAAATATTTGCTAAATGTTAAATGGATGATATTTGGGCTAGTAACCAGGTAAATTTTAGCTGTACAGTGTGGCTTTGTGTGACTTGGGGTCACAGTTCATCATACTGTTCTCCCATCTATTAGACACTCGACTTGTTCCTTCCTGTTTTTGTTGTCTGAAATGGATGGAGCACCCGCAGTGGACTGTAACGATCCACAGGATTATGGTCCCTCGGTAACTGCCCCCAACTCCATGGGGTCTAGGTGAAGTTACCAGTCACTGGGCCCCAGTCTGTTCAGCCATGAAGAGGAGGCATATGATCCAGTCTAGGCCAATCCTAAGTGTGTATCCTACAGATGCTGGAATTGATTGACCTTGCTGAAGCTGGGTGATCAGCCAATAGATTTTTGTTTTTATTATTATTATTGTTACTATCATAATCAACAGGAGAGCTCATTCTTAGGTTACACCGGAGAATAGAATATAGGCTGCTAGTGAGGCTCTCTGAGATTACCATTGGATATCTTTTGGTCATATGGAGGCTGGCCCAGTTCCTACTGCTTGAATAAAATGTCTGAGATTGGGTAATTTTCATAGAACAGAAATTTATGTCCCACAGTTCTGGAGGTTAGAAGTCCAACTTCAAAGTGCTCTCAGGTTCCATGTCTGGTGAAGGCCCAGTCTCTGATTTCAAGATAGCGACTTATTGATGCATCTTCTGGAAGAAACAAATGCTATGCCCCCACATGATGGAAGGGATGAAGGGGCAAAGGGTAGGTACTTCCCTCTGATCCTTTTATGAGGATCCTAATCCCAGAATCCTCATGATTTAGTCCTCTTAATACTATTGCATTGGGTCTTAGGTTCCAACCATCCAACCATACGAATTAGAGAGGGTGAGAAATGTACATTCAAACTGTAGCAAGGATCATGTGTAACACAAGAATGGAGCCCACACACAAAGGTGGAGAGAGAGACTGAAACCTATGCCTTGTTTTGATGGCTTTTTTAAACTTTTCTTTGATCTTTCTATTTCTTCTTAATTTTGGTGATTTATATTTTAATTGATTGTCAGCCTCCTATAGACAACACATTTGTTGCCACATCCCCAGCCCTATTTTGTATTTTATTTAGAGACAGGGTTTCACTGAGTTGCTTAGCACCTCACTTCTGCTGAGGCTGACTCCAAACTCCTGGCTCTGATTCTCCTGCCTCTTTGCTGTGCTGGGGGTTGAATCCAGGGCCTCCTGTGTACCAGGCAAGTTTTCTACCACTGAGTGGCATGACCATCCCTTAAAGAGCTGGTTTTAAAAATGTATCCTTTTAACTGCTTTTTATTTCTTTCTTTTCTACTTCATTAATTTCTTATTTTATCTTTATTAGTTTTATTCACTCTCTTTTATCTTAGTCTTTTTCTGGGTTCTTAAGTTGCCCATTTACTTCATTTATTTTAGCTTTTTTTAAACAATAAAATAACTTGATATTAGAAATTTTTTTCTAAATACTGATCACTGTACTTTATGGGTTTTGCTATAAAGCATTTCTCTTTTTTTCTTTAAATTAATTTATTTTGATTCAAGATTGATTTCTTCTTTGGCCCAAGTATTTCCGCCACCCACTTTTCTGGTTAATCCTTACTTGTTCCTTAGGTTTCACCTCAGACATTATTCATCAGTGAAATCTTCCTGACCTCCAAATCTGGTTAAAGATCCTTATCCTACACTCTTGTAGAATCCATATTTTTCCTTCTAAATATGTAAATGATGATTTCTTTGTATGACGATCTGTTCACTTTCACTTCCTCACCAGACTATAACTTCTGCATCAAAGAACCGTGTTTGCTGTTTCCTCAGCAAATAAGAAAATGCCCAGTCAGGTGCGGTGGTGCACACCTGCAATCCCAGCTGCTTGGGAGGCTGAGGCAGGAGGATGGCAAATTCCTGGCCAGCCTGGGCAACTTAGTGAGACCCTGTCTCAAAATAAAAATAAAAGGGGCTGAGGATGTAGCTCAGTGGTAAAACACCCTTGGATTGAATCCCCAGTACCAAATTAAAAAAAAAAAATTGTCTGATACATAGCAGGGCATGCAATAGGTGTTTATTGAATGGATGACAGAAAATGGTTATTAATGGGAACACAAATGGTTCAACTCTTTGGAAGGAAACTTGGAAAAATCTAAACAAAAGAAATATAATCACTTGATGTATTTACCCTTTGGCTCGGTAATCCCACTTGTGGATTTCTATCCTAAATAAACACTGGAAAAAAATATTAAAATGACTTATGCACAAGGTTATCCATTGTAGCATTATTTGAATTAGCAAAATACTGGAAATAATCCAAATGTCCATCATTAGGAGGTTAATTGAGTAAACTGGGACATTCACACAATGGAATACTATCGAGCTATAAGAAGAAGCATGGAAGACATATTGCAATGGAATGATCCCCAGGATATATTGTTAAGTGAAAAACACAAGGTGTGGAGCTGAATATACAGTATGCGATTTTTTGTGTAACAATGGGGCAAGGAAAGTTATAAATATGTATGCATATTTGTTTATATTTGCAAAAAAAGGAGAAACACTGAAAGGATAAACAAATAAGAAAAAACAATAAAAATGATTACTTACAGGGGAAGACAGGGCAGAGAGATACTGATGGAACTGAAATTCTCTAGATACACACTTTCATGTGGTTTTGAATTTGGAATCACATAAATATTTAACACATTCACAAATAACATTAAATCAAAAGGAAAAGAGGGGAAAAAGCAATCCCTAAAAATTGAAAGCAATCTGAAATGAAGAACTTTAAGTATATATCAAATTGGTGAAATAACCACTCAGTAAAAATAATTATTTCAAGTGGCTTTACCTCATAGCATATCGACTGTATGTCCTTAAAGAAATATTTTCTAAGGACAAAAAGATCTTCAAAGAAATCTTAAAACTTCATTTAAAAGTCTTATTGCTAGTTTAAAAAAGTATTGACATTATTTTTGAAACTTATAAAAATCACAGGATAATGCAAATAAGTAATTATGCTAATGCTAGACTCTAAGATCTTCAGTGTATGAGAAAAGAGATATGAGGATAAGATCAAAGAGATTACATAAAAACCCTGAAATGTTATATTTGAATTGGAAAGATCAGCAGAAACTCATAATCCTTTGGTTTCTTCTGTTTAAAAGTATTTGACAGCTCTGTCCACTGATGAAGTGCAGAATCAGTAACAATCCACTACCAATGAGCAACCCCCAGGGGTCAGACTGTATCTTCCCACTCACAGGAACCAGGGCTTCTAGCAGGAATGGAGGATTCCAGGTCTGGGGCAGGAAATGGACAACATGAACCTGGGACATCTTGTTGGGCCAGAAAACAAGGACATCATCAAAGAGTAATCAGATCATGTCTGAAGTTCCTAGGGGCCACCAAGAAGGATTGCCCAATGGTTAAAGATGAAAGAATAATGACTGAAATGTATTGAAACAGAATGAATATATGAACTCTCATTTGTTCTCACACACAAACACACACACAAACACACACACACAATCCAAATCAAACAAATATCATTAAATTCTCTCAGTGGTAACTAGGGCACAGTTCCTTGTTCTGAGAGTTAGCAATGAAAAAGAAAGAATTAGGCCTTTATCCTGTCATTCTTCTACTATTTCATCTCAACTTAAAAGCCCTCATTTACGAGGGAAAGTTCTTTATGAAAAAAAAAAAAACCCAACTAATAAATGTGGAAGGATTGATAGGGTTAGAAAACTACTTTTTTTTTTATACCCCTTAATAAAATAATGGATTCAGGCAATAGTCACCCGTGGCTGAGCTGATTAATACAAAAGGCTGATGGGGAATTCCATAACCAAGCACCACTCTGTGTGTCTCCCAAGGACACAGCCCCATCTGTGAAGCGTCTGCCTTAGTTCCGATTCCCCAAAGAAGCAGACCCTAGGGAAAGGATGTGGGTGCAAGTAGTATAGCATATTTGGGAGTCAGTCTTAGGAAACCTTTAGAGGAGAAGAGAAGTAGTATAGGAAAGGAAGAAAGGGGGAAAAAAGAATTAATGAGTGTCTCACACTCAGGCAATTGGGGATCAGTTTCTCCAGGGACCCCTTGAAAGACTGTGCAGAGCATGTCAGGAGCCTCCCCTAGAGAGGCTGGAGGCTGGGGCTCCACCTACACATTCCCACCCTGCCCTTCAGTGGAAGGCCACTCTGGTCCTGAGGTCATCCTCAGGTAGCACAGTAGAAAGGCACTGGGATGGCATGTCTGCAGGTGGCCTCCAGGACTGGCCAAGAGGATATAGTCGGGCAGTGCCAGAGCCTAAGAAAGTACATCACCAGACCAATGAACCCTGGCTGTCTTCTAGTTACCGGAAATACAGAAGAGGGAGGAACAAGAGAAACAACACCATGAAGAAGCAAGTCAACACATCCCAACTGTGGGACACTCTGACAAGGGACCTCTCCTATAGGGTGTTCCTTGAGCTGTCACCACTGTGGGCCACTGGGCCCCAAGCCGTAAGGAACCACAGGGAGAACCCTCAGAATTTTTTGATATGAGGTCGGAAAGCTGAGATGTTCTCTAGGACTCTTGTCCCCTGTTGTTCAGGGCTGGCCTAGAGCCTCGGCTCCCTAGGTTACCGAGTTCTGCCGGCCCATGGGTGAGTGGCCTTCCCCAGCCTGAGGCAGAGAAGCAGGGGAAAGCTGCAGGGCACATTTGAAGTGGGCACGGGAAGGTGCCATAACGGTCTCCGGCAGGTGGGCCCAGGAGGGAGGGGAGGGACCCTCATCTGTGCAGTCTTGGAAGACTCTCATGTGGGTTCAAAAACGAGTTCCTGCGGCCAGGTGTAGCTTCTCCCACGCAGGCAGCCCCAGCAGAGACTTCTGGCCCTCACTAGGCACTAGAACACCTCTGGTGCGCTGTAACAGCCGTGTACCCCCCACAGTGTGTGTGTGTGTGTGTGTGTGTGTGTGCGGTGAGTGTATATTCTGCCCATGTGTGTGATGTGAAACCTCTTTATGGCCCTTCCTTGCTCTCAGAAGGACCCAGGATTTCTCAGAGTATTTTTGCTAGGCCCACCCATTTCCTCCTCACAGACATGACTTCTGTGAACACTCAGGTCACTTCCCTGCTTAAGGTTATTTTAGCAGCCACCCATGGTTCCCGGGCTTTCCAACTCTGGGATGCTGGAATGGGGCAGGAAGATGGGTTCTGTTCAGCTGCCAGGGTCAGGTCCTAGGCCTGTGGCACTGATGGGTGTGTCAAGGGGCTGATGGGCTATCCTGGGGCTGGGCCCCTCGGTAAGCCCCAGGAGGTGCCTAAGTCTTTGCCCTGGGCTTCATTAGGCCTCTGCCCCTGCCTGCCTCTGGCTCTCACCACTCTGGCTTTCTCTGGCTTGCTTTTCCCCATCTCTGTCTGCCTGGTGTCTCCCTCCTCCTTCATCCCTTTCATCAGCCCTGCTGAGTACTCTCTCCTCGGCCTCTGCTTGGGTTCCTTTGCCTTTGGCTCCATTTCTGTCTCTGCCTTGGCCTCTGACCTCCATCTCCAACTCTCAATTGCTCTGTTCTTCTTCCTTCTGAATCCAATCTCTGTTACCCAGTTTTTCACTATAAAAATATTGCTAAACAACTCTTCAAACACATATTGGGCAGATCCCTTTAACCTTGATTTTCTCAACCAACTCCTGGACACTTTGGCAGAAGTGGAATTATTGAGTTTAAAGGTGTGTACCTTTACAATTGCCAAGTTTTCCTTCCTTCCTTCCTTTCTTTCTTTCTTTCTTTCGTACTGGGGAATTGAACCCAAGGACACTCTACCACTGAAATACATCCCTAGTCCTTTTTATTTTATTTACTTTGTTTAAATTTTTTTATTGTCAATTGAGCTTTTATTTAATTTATTTATTTATATGCAGTGCTGAGGATTGAACTCAGGCCTCACACATGCTAGGCAAGCACTCTGCCGCTGAGCCACAACCCCAGACCCTTTTTATTTTTGAGACAGGGTCTTCCTAAATTGCACAGGCTGGCCTTGAACTTGTGATTCTCTTGCCTCAACTTCCAGAGTAGCTGGGATTACAGGCATGTGCCAATGCACTTGACTAAATCTTATTGTTTTAACTTGCTTTTCCCTAATTAAAACTGGCACTGGAAATATTTTCATATTATTATTAGATGTTTATATTTCTTTTTTTTTAAAGTTTTTTTTTTTAATATTTATTGTTTTTAGTTCTCGGTGGACACAACATCTTTGTATGTGGTGCTGAGGATCGAACCCGGGCCGCACGCATGCCAGGCGAGCACACTACCGCTTGAGCCACATCCCCAGCCCCAGATGTTTATATTTCTTATATGAGTTCTCTTTTTCATACCTTTTGCCCATTTTTCTATTGGGTTGGGGTATCGTTGATTTATTGGTGCCTCTTTATATATGGTGGTGCTACGAAGCCAAGGTAGATTTTTATCATGATCTAGTTCTGCACCAATACAGGTCACAGAGGATCTTCACTTCCATACTACCCCCTGCTCTGTGGATTTTAAAGATCCCCCCCTCTGGTGGAGGAGGCTGATGAGTGCCCTGAGGCATATGAAAAGAGGATGCATTAATAGGGATACGTGCAGATGGGGCTCCTCTGCAAAGTCTCAGGACATAGTTGGGCGTCACTCCTGCTGAGCACACCAGACAGCTGACCATGGAGGCCTTTGTCAGACAGTAAAGAGCTGAATGGATAATGTAGCTCTTCAGCCAGAGTGGCCGGTTGTGTGCACTTGAAAGGGCACAGAAGGTATGCTGTGGTGGCACAGCCCCAAGAAGCTCCTAGGAGTGGGATGAAGGGAGCTCAGAGAGCTCTATGCACTGAAGGCACTTCCCCGTCTCTCATCCTGCACGTCCTGTTCCCTGCTCCCAGATGCCCTTGACCTCTCCCAAGGTCATGGCTCACTCCCACTCCCTTCCTCTCTACTAGTCCAGTGACCCCATTTTCTTTCCCAGAGGCACACGGGCTGGGTCTTCTCAAGTCCTTTTCAATCTGTAGTTAAGGCATAAATTTTATCTCTCTCCAGCTTCCTTCAGGACCTTCCCTTTTGATTTTCAAGAGCATTTTCTTCTCTCAGCAAAAGCAGACTCTTGCAAATCAAAGGCTTTGGTTTTCAAAAGTATGGTTTCTGATGTGGGCTTCAGTAGACTATCTGGGAAGTTACAAAAACAATGACATCTAAACATCGGCTGCTTCTCTCTTTATTTTCTTGCTATAAAAGAACTAATTCTCCTGGAGGTAAAGTGGAACCTCTGATTGACGTGAGGAAGTGGGAAAGATGAAAGCAAGCTGTTATTATTTCAAGATCTGTTCTTGTAGCGTTCCTGTATGTCTATGGCGGGTTTGTTTTTCCCAGCCTGTTACTTGTCCCTTAACTTTGTTCTTAGAATCTCTGTCATTCAGAAGTTAACTGTTTTTATGTAGTCAAATGTATCCACCCATCCTGTTTTTCTTCTAACACTTTTATGGGGTTCTGTTTTTAACATTGGGTTCTTTAAATCAAAGGGACTTTGTATGGGTGTCGGGTATAAGGTAGAGTTTTTTTTTAATCAGAGGGCTATTTATCCTAATGCCATTTATTATGAAATACTTTGCTTATGATAGATTGATAGGTGGGCTTTATCTTTTTTTTTCTTTTTTTTTTAATTGGTTGTTCAAAACGGTGGGCTTTATCTTGTTTTATAAGATATTTTTATTTCTGATCTGACTGTTCCCCTTATTTTTACTTGTTTACATTTTGTTTTCTTGTTGGAGGAGGGGGGAATGGGAAATTATTGTTTAATAGGGTCTGGAGCTTTAGTTTGGGATGATGGAGACAGGTGGTGATGATGTTTATGTAATTGTGCATGTACTTAATACCAGTGAACTGTACACTGAAAAATGGTTAATAAGGCAAATATTATGGGACATAACATTTACTACAACCAAAATACTATATTTTTTCCCTTAGATATTCTATGCTTGTGCATTTTCTTTTAAAATATATATGTATATATTTAATTGACAATGGACCTTTATTTTATTTTATTTATATGTGGTGCTGAGAATTGAACCCCGTGCCTCACACATGCTAGGCAAGCGCTCTGCTGCTGAGCTATGACCCCAGCCTTGCTTGTGCATTTTCTTTGTGTTTTTTTTTTCTTTCAGATTAACTTTAAAATCAGCTTGTCAAATTCCATAAAAATTCCTTTGATATTTTCATTGGAACTACATTAAATTTATAGATTACTTTGAGGATAACTGACATTTTTACAGCCCTGTGTCTTCCCACCCAGGAACATGGAGTGTCTCTCCATTTCCTCAGATCTCCTTTTATGCCCTTCTGGAAAGTGGTATAATTTTATTCATATCAGCTTATTCCTAGGTACGTGATGGTTTTAGCTGCCACTGGGAATAGAATCCTGAGTACCGCACAGGGGCCATTGCTCAGGTCTGTCCCCAGCCCAGGATACATGACTAGCTCTAAAAGATACCTGGGACAGGAAATACAAGCTGCAGGAGGCATTGCACCAAATAAATCTCACCAAGTAAATTTCATCAGAGCCTCTGCCTCCCACAATGATAGGTGGCTATGAGGGAAGTTTGGCAGCAACAGGGAGGAGCGAGGTTGAGCTCAGCTGAAGGAGCTGGCAAGGTCAAGAGGAGGGAACTTGGGGATCAGAGGAACCTGCGTTCATCATCACAGGGATCCGGGAGAGGGGGGAAACTGGGATGTTGGAGGTTGGGGCTGGTGTGCAACACTAGTAAATGCTGCTACAATGCCCTTGTCATGCTGCAGGGCAGATTGTGGCTTTGGAATTTGTCCCTTACTGGTTACTCATCTTCTCAGAAGCCCAGTGCCCTCACCAGCAAATAGGATGTCTTCTAGTGCTTTGTCTGTCTCCCACTCTCGTAACCCTGCACGGCAGGGACCAGGTGCCAGCCTGCAGCACTCCTGAGGGAACCAGAGAAAGCCATCTTTTGGGGCAGACATGGCTCTGTGGGCCCACAGCCTGGTGAACAGCCCTGACCTGGATCTGGGCCCCTAAGTACCCCTGGGTTGGGGACCCTCATGCATGAGCACCTGCCTTGGTGTATACCCCTGTGATGAGCACAGGCTGGCACTTGGGCAGTGTCAAGAAATGTGTTGACTAATGCGTGTGGGGGTTTGTAGAGATGGTAGAGTCTTTCTTTCCTTGAAAGGTTCTTATTTGTGCCTAAAAGGAAGTTCAGAAAAACCTGGAATTTTCCAAGTGCTTCATTTCATGCATTTCTGCAGTGCCCACATAGAGACTCCCATTCAAATGGGACAGTCTGATGACCTGGTGGGATGGTGCCCCAGTTGGATGAGACCCGGAACAAACACGAAGCATCCTATCTAGGGCAGGTGAAGCCTGAGTTGATAACACAGCCTGGAGCAACCTGGGACCGAGCCCTCGGAGGTCTCTGAGGAGGGGAAGGAAGGCAGAGAGCTGAAAGGTGAGGGGGAGCCAGCCATGTGAAGAGCACAGAGGAGCACTCTAGGCCTGGGGATGGGTACACGAAACTCCTGAGGCTGCATGGAGGTTGCTTGGTGCTTTTGGAGAGTTGAACGTGGGCCATAGTGGCTGGCCATCGATGTGTCACTTCATAGAACCTTCTCCAGTTGGTCACCCATTGGGGTTTCCTGTGAAGGTCCTCCTCTCTGTGAGCTTGGTGAAGTTCAAACAGCTGTGACACTCCCACTGCCTTCCTGTTCTCCAGCCTAATGAGAACCCCACGTCTTTGTGGGGAGTTGACAGAGTCATCCCACCAGATAGACGAGACTCCCTATGCCCTGGGTGGCCTCAGGTTGCCTACTCCTCACCGCCTCCTTCTCCATCTGTAAAACAGAAATAAGGAGTGGCCTTGCAGAGTTGATAGAAGACTCTGTCCTTGATAATAAAGGCAAAGAGTGCCAGAAGAGGGGAGAGACCATCAAAATTTCCAAGAGTAAACGTGAAGATGCAGAAAGAAGGAAATCTGTCCAAGCACGCTCGTTGACTCCACAGTGAAAAATATTTAGATGGTCTCAATGATCCCTAAGCTCTTTATTTCTTTTTCTTGTCTTTCTGTTGGCAGAAACTTCCAATATTACATTGAACAAAATCAGCAATGGTGGGCAGCCTGGCCTGTTCTTCTCACGAGAACACCCCTCAGTCTTGCAGTGTAACAGCCATTTTTGCGTCAGTTATTCTGTGGCTGCCTATCAGGTGAAGTTTAAAAGAAAGTAAACTTCCTCAGGTATTTCATTATAGTATAGTATTGGAAAGCCCAGGGTTCATGGCCCCCTACCCTTGTCCACCCTGGGTCTTCTGGGTTCTCCCGCACAACTTCAGATCCTACCCTTGATGACATCTTGACTTCCACATTAGAGCCTCTGTCCAGTGCTTCCTGCCCCAATTTGACACCTGCTCTTTTCCTTGCCTGAGATCCCCTTCCTCTCCTGGACTCCTCTCCTCTTCCTCAGGCAGCTCACCTCCTCGGGGAAGCTTTCTTTCACCTCTGGAACATTCGATATAGAACTCGTTTGGTCCCAGATCCAGGCCTAGCACATCGTCACATCTCCAAGGATCTGCTGCATAAATATGGGAATGAACCTCTGACTAAAACTCAAGGTCACCACAAGGAGAAAACCCTGTTCTTCCAACAGAGCCTCTGTGCCATTGCCCTAGCCTCTAAACTACCCACACATGTTCAAAAACATTTGTCTTTTGGTTTTATACTCAGACAACAGCTTGGCTGAAAATAAAATTCTTGAGTCACAATGTCTCTCCTTGAAGACCTTGTAGGTGTTGTTCCATTATATTCTAATTCAGAATGCTGCCTCAGCCTGGTATGTTCCCCCCTTGTAAGAGATGTATTCCTTTTCTTTGAGGTGCTCAAGGAATTCATAACTTTATAGACTTTTTTTATTAGGGTATATTTTGTCATATTCTAATTTTCCTGGATCTCAATTGTTTAGTCTCCCATTTTTTGAAATACTTTTTTGAATTATGTCAGAATATTTGTATCATGACATCATTTTAGTTTATTTCTTCAGAGACTCCTTATGTATATATAGTCTGTATTAGTCAGCTTTTCAATACTATAATGAAATACCTGAGGAAGTTTACTTTATAGATAAAGGAAGTTTATTTAGCTGACAGGGTTCCACTGGACTGTTTCACATCATGACAAGAATATGTATGCATTTCTGTGTTGGTATGGTCTCTCTCCCTCTCCTTATAAAGCTACCAGGATTCAATTATGGGGGGCTCCACCCTAATGACCTAATCTAATATAATCACTTCCCAAAGTCCCTACCTGTACACACTATATTTAGACTAAGTTTCTACTCTCTTAATATCATTAATATATGACTTTGAGGATTAAACACCTGCCTGAGTCTCTCTTTGTCATTGTCTAAGTCTGTTTTGTGTTGCCGTAAGAAAATACACGAGGTTGGTTACTTTATAAAGAAAAGAGATTTATTTAGCTCATAGTTCTAGAGATTAAAGAGCATAGCATCTGCTCAGCTCTGGTGATGATGACCTCATGGCAAATGACATTTCAAAGGTGAGAGCACCTGTGAGAGTTGCAGGCAGTGGGTACAGAAGAAGGGTTCAGGGAGGTGCCAGACTCCCTTATAACAACCTATTCCCCACAGTACAAACCCAGTCCCTGTGATTCTTTCCAAGGGTGGAGTCCCCATGACCTAATTACCTGCCACCAGGTCCTACCTCTTAAAGGCTCCACCAGCTCCACACTGCCACACTGGAAGACAGAGCCTCCAGCAGGGGAACCGTTGGGGGACACTGTCAAACCATACCCAAGCCACAGCAGTTGTTTTTTATCACTTCAACCTAAAAAAATATTTTTTCATTTCCTTTTTCTCACTTTCCTCATTTCCACCGCCCTGTGTCCTACTATGTTTTGACAGATTCTGTTTTCTTTTGTGCTACTTTCACTTTGACTTTCATTCTGGGATGTCGTCATTTTCCTTCCGCTTTTTCCTGAGCCCTGACAGCTTATGTTTTATTTCCTTTTGTTATCTTGCCATTATCTCCATGAGCTCCTGTACCTCTCTTTGTACCTTGGCATGTGGAAACAAATGCTCCATTGAGAATTTTTGGGAGGGGGGGGGGTCTTGTTTTGTTTTGTGTTTATCCTGGTAAATATTCTTTGTTTTCATTCGTTTCTTTGTTTTCATTCTTTTCTTTCATTCGTTTCTCGTCCGGCCTTCCTGTGTGTCTCTGTCTGTATACAGGCTTGAGATGGTTCATTGTCGATTACTAATATTTCAATGAGGCAAACTTTCCCTGGACTGGCGATTGGAAAGAAGTTGGAGTTGGGGAGGGGCCAGGGCTGTTTCAGGGTAGTGGAACTTTCCTCCTGGCTTGGGCTGCATATGAGCTCTGTGAGCCTTAACTCTTCTACAGCTAAAGAAGAGAGGGCTCCTCATAATCCCGTCCCTCTCCCACCCCAAACCCAGGTGTCAGTGTGTGATTCTTAATCCAGTCCCAAGTCCTCTGCTTTCTGAAACCCAGACAGGTCCCGGAAGGCTCTGCACCTCTCCCCTGTGAGCCCTCCCATCTTGCTCTGGGATGTGATCCTCTCCGGCTCTCCTTCCTCCCTGCTCTTCTTCGGTGGCTTCCCAACGCTGCAGGGTCAGCCTCCGTTCACTTCTCTGGGCTCATTTTCAATGCTCCGCTCTGGCCCTGGTGACCTCTTTCATTTCATTTCCTTGAAAGTCCATAGTTTCTCTGCCTCCAGGGTTTTCCCATGTGCTGCCTCTTTTCTCTCTCTCTCCCTCTTTTTCTTTCTTCTTTTTTTTTTGTATAATTCTTTTAAAAAATTGAAACAATATTTGTAACCTTTATGGGGTACATTATGGTAATTCAATACATGTATACAAGGTATAATAATCAAATTAGGATAATAAGATAGCCATTTTTTCAAGCATGGATCATTTTTCTGTGTTGGGAACTTTGTACTCGTGGAGTCATTTTGCAATGTATCCTAGATTATTTTAAACAATAGTTCTCCTACTATGCTAGAGAAGAACCAGAAGAGATTTCCCCACTGTGTTCTTTGGTTTTGGTACTGGGAATTGAACCCCGGGGCACTTACCACTGAGTCACATCCTCAGCCCTTTTTTATATTTCATTTAGAGACAGAGTCTTGCTGACTTGCTTAGGGACTCCCTAAATTGCTGAGGCTGGCTTTGAACTCATAATCGTCCTGGCTGAGCCTCCAGAGCTGCTGGGATTACAGGTTTGAGCCCCATGCCCCGCCCCCACTGTGTTTTACACTCCTATTGAACTTCTTCCTACTGTCTCTACACCCTGTCTCCACTATTGCATTCTGCTCTGCATGATTGACATTGGTTTCCAATGTGACATGAGGTGCTTGTCTGCGATTGGCTTATTTCCCTTAATATAGTTACCTCCGGTTCCATCCATGTTGCCGGAAATGGCAGAATTTTGTTCTTTCTTTCTTTTTTTTTTTATGGCTAAATAATATCCCACTGTGTGTATAAACCACATTCTCTTTATCCATTCATCCATGGAGGGGCATCTGGGTTGCCTCCATATTTTAGCTATTGTGAATAGTATTGCCATAAACATGGGAGTCCAAGTATCTTTTTGGTATAACAATTTCATCTCCTTTGGATACATACCCAGTAGTGGAATTTCTGGATCATATGGCAGTTCTATTTTTAGTTTAGTTTTTTTTACGGAATCTCCATACTGTTTTCCATAGTGACCGTATTAATTTACATTCTCACCAACAATGTATAAGACTTCCCTTTTCTCTGTATCCTTGCCTGCCTTTATCTTTCTGAGGATAGCCATCCTAGCTTGGGAGAGATGATATCTCATGCTGATTTTGATTTTCACTTCCCTGATGATTAATGAGACTGAGAGCATTTCTTTCCTGTACCGATTGGCCATTTGCATGTCTTCTTTGCCGTGTGCTCCCTTTTCCTCCTGCTCTTTGCCTGCCAGGCTTCTACTCACATTCCAGATCTCAGCTGAAAAGTCATCTCCCCCAGGGGACCTCCCTGACTCCTCCAACAGGTGTTCACAGCCCTAACGATGCCCCCAGGACAGAGTCAGGACATGTGGTGCTCTAATTCCATCCAGGGAGTAATGCTGGCCACTTTATCAGTCCACCAAGGATAGTTCAGGGTGAAAGCCCAATTTCTATTTGGCTTTTGGAAATACTGACAATAGCACTGGGATCCCCATGGTGGGGACACCCAGAGTCTCTGGGCAGCCTGGGATGGAAGGGAGAGTCTTGATGAAGAGAGTGGAGGAAATAATGCCAGGTGTCCCCCTTTCAAAGAAGAAGGACAGAAGCTGTTTCCTGGTATCGTTTAGGCAAAACCATGGGTGCCCGCCGATGATAGGGAGCTCTCTGCAGGAAGAAGGACTAACTGAACTGCTTTCTTGAGATTCCTTGGGGTTTTCTTGAAATTGTGTTTAGTTGTGCAAATGACATTTAAACAGCACCAAAGGCAATGTTTAAAAAGCAAGAAAAGCCACTGGACTCCATCCATCTTATACATCTGATGCACTGGAAAAAGCCCTGGACTCGGAGTCCAACAAACCAGAGTTGGGTTGGCATTCCTACCTCCCAATTACTGGCTGTGCCACCTCGGGCAGGTTCTGTTGCCTTTCTTTGGGCCTCGTTGTCTTACCTGGAAAGGGGAACAACTCTGACCTCAGAGGGATATGGGGGGAGTTGGGAAAATCAAGTGAGATCATACGTGTGAGCTTTTGGCACAGAGTCTGACATATGGTGGGCACTCGGTAAAGTTTCTTTTTTTTTTTTTTTTAAATCAAGGCAACTGTTTTCCTTTTCTCGTATTTTCTGCCAAGCTTCCATCAAGTCCAGATGAACATTTTGCACATTGTGATCATGCTTCAAATTTAACTTTGCAATCTGCTTATAAACTTACTATTCCAAGGCGTTTGTTTTAACATTTTCATGATTATTTAATGGTGGAACGCCATGCCGTTGAACTGATATATCATTATTTATGGAACCATTCTTCTGTCCTTGGACACTTTTGAGTGTTATAAATAATTCTGTGTTGAATTCCGTATCTATGTTATTGTTGCTTTCGTTTATATCTCATTTGTATTTCTTCTGTTGAGGGTTAACACTTCTTCCACGTTTATTTACTACTCCCGTTTCTTCATTTGAATTGCCTGGTTGTGGCCTTTGTTCAGCTATCTCTTAGCAACTCAGACATGTTTGTATGGACATGTGTGGAATCTTGACATCACGTTGATGCTAGCCATTTGCCATCTCCCCCACTTTTCAGGTACATTTTAATTTTTGTTATTTTTTTCTGTTACGCTAATTTAAAATGGTTCATCTTCCCATCTTGGCATTTGTAGTTGCTTTGAGTTTGTGTGACAAATATCGTGAGGACATCTGATCTGCATGGGATGTGCATGAAAGAGTGCTGGGTTAAAGGTCAACCTAGGTTCTGATTTCCAGGGGCTCAGTTTTGTTGGGGATACAGACATAATGTTGCCCTGATAAGTGCTAGGACAGTAAGAATATCAGCAGCAGCAATAGCTGATCAAGCTTTCTCTGTTACAGTCCCACCCTCAGGACTTGCATACACCATCTCATTTAAACCTCACAACCATCCTGTGACTTAATTATCCCCATCTTGTAGTGGAGAACAATGAGCCTCAGAATGGTCACATGGCTTATTCAAGATCTAACAACTTAGCAAGAGCCAAGGCCACTAGCATTTGAAATCAGGTCATTCAACTTCAGAGATGGTCTTCTTGACCATCCCACTAAACGAGCTCCCCAGTGCAAGGATGTGGGGGTGGTGACAATGGTGATGGTGTGGATGGAGTTGTACACCCAGGAAGGACTCCAGGGACAGGTGAGTCAAAGCTGAGAACTGAAGAGTAAAGACGATTTCACTGTTAGGCAAGGGGTTATGGAAGAATGGGTATTCCATTAAGAAGAAACAGACCCCAAAAACATGGAGACACACCCCCCGACCCCCCAGAGACTGTAAGTTGTTCAGTAACTTGAAAGTACACGTGGGTCTATTATCACCCCCATTTTAGTTATCCATTATTCATTGCAGGCTCCATGTTAGGTGCTGGGGATACGGTGGTGGATGAGACATTCCAGATACCTGCCTGCATGGAGTTTACAATCTAATTAGGGGAGACAGACAAGAAGGAAGATGATCTGAACATTTGTCATCCATCACTGTTAGACAATCTTAAGAATTCCTTTCTACATTTTTGATTACCCCTGATAACTTGAGTCCTTCCTTCCCAAATCCAAAAACAGCTTCCCTTGCAGCTAGGGTGCAGGCGTGTGACCTAGTTCCTCCAATCACACCATCACCCAAGATACCATGTGCATGTACAGCTGCCAGTGGGACATCTCTTGTTGGTAGCCAAAACAGCCTGGTTCTGGAATCAGTGACGGCAGCAGCAGCTCCCCCAGGAGTCTGACGCTGCAGTGTGCGTCTTGGAGAGGCTCCTGAAAGCTATGTTTAGAGTTTGTTTGTCTAACGTCCCCCAACAAATTCCCTTTCTAGTTAAACTACCCAGAATGGACTCTGTTGTCTGCAAGCAGGAATACTTGCAAACAGGGATGGGACTATAGCTCAGTGGTAGAACGATTGCCTAGCACATGTGAGGCACTGGGTTGGATCCTTAGCACTGCATAAAATAAAATAAAAGCAGGTTTACTATCTACAACTAAAAAAAAAAATACTTTCAAACAAACAAAGAAAAAAAATGTAATCTGAGAAATCTAAGAGAGATTAAGAGACTGGCCCGGGGTCTTGCAATGGTACAGCTCGTACCCAGGAGAGTGAGAATCCAAAACCAGAACTTGCACCCTGGATGTTGCCAATCGACACTCCCAGTGGGTGGGATGGGTTCTATGGGCGTTGCTCACACCCTTGGCTGATCATTCTGTCTTCCTGCTTCTAAGCTCATTGTGGGCAGAACTGGGATTTTCTCTCCCCTTGTCAGGTGCACAGGCTCCAGGTGGCTCAGAGAAGCTTTTGCGCATGGCACGAATGGCCCAAGGCTCTCTATCTCTTGCATGGACTGCAGTGGGATGAGATTGTGTGTTCATAAAATGTTATTGTCATATAATTCTATATCCATCTCAGATTTAGAAATGAGTGACGGGCTGGGGGTTGGAGCCTGATGGAGCCGTCACAGGAAGAGGGAAATGGCAGAGACAATCTAAGATTGTGACCCTCAGGTCTGGGTCATCCAGCTCCAGCATATCTACCAGGCTGGCTTGGTCCTTCTGAGAGCCACATTTATGCCCTTTGACATCACTGTGAAGATTATCTGCAGGAAGGGAAATGGGCTTCTGCCACAACTCTGGATCTGTTTTAATTAAATCAGCATCTTGTCCTGGGAGACAAAACAACTTGCCAGGAGCCCTGGGCCCATGGCAGGGAAGTCGATTGCACAGAAATGGTTTATCCACTGGCAGCACCAGCTTAGCAGTCCGAGATGAGAGGCGTTTTTCTGTTGGATGTATTTCTCTGCATTTTCCAAGGCTGGTGGATCAATAACTACAAACAGCTAAAATAAATTTCTGTCTCTGCTCCCTGTGCCCTCAGCTGGAGAGATGGACATCTAGATAACTTGGATTGCCATCAGGAGTTACTGCTCTGAGCTGCTGTCCATGGCCTGGCTGCTGGGACTATTTCAGAGATGCAAAAACTGAGGCTCAGAGAGGGGACACCACAATCAGAGTCCCAGAGCCAGTGGTTGGCCTCAAGGCCTCTGCAAGTGTCGGCTGTCTGTTATTGCAAATGATGTTATTAACACTGTCAGTGTTCTAGGCCAAAGTGGTAACACTCTTTTGAGGAGCAAAGTTGCTTGCCCAAGGGCACATGGCCAGTGTGTGGCAGAGCTGGGGCAGAAGCCTGTGTGCAGAGCTCGCCTGCTTGGACCTTGCTTCTGCACGGCACCCCTGAGAAACTAAGATCCGTGTTTCTCTGGGAGGTCCCTGGAGGGGAAAAACAGGCTTCTTCCCCATTCCAGCACCAAGGGCATCAATTCAGGCTCTGGAAGGACCTGCTCCCAAGGCTGTGGCTCTATTTTTAGCTTTGAATCCATCAATAAATGGAGCCTGGCAGAGCAGGCAACTCCTGGATGCCTGATATTAGGAGAGAAAGGGAGTATTTATTAGACGCTTCCTGTGTGTAGGGCATTATGTGAAGTGCTTCACGGGGATTATCTGCTGCAGTCTTCATAATGTTCCTATAGAGTAGCTGCAATCATCATCGTCATTTTATAAATAAGGAAAATGAAGCTCACAGAAGTTAGGGAACTTGCTTGCTGCCAGGTCACTGATGAACTGCAGGGCCATGATCTGCAGGCAGATTACACGCAGGCCTGTGGGCCTCTGAGTCCACGTCTTGTCTTCTTATCGTCTGCTCTAATACAACATGGCCCTGACCACTGGGCAGTCTGGGGAGGTGCAGGGGTGGGGCAGGGAGGACATCCAGCAGATAGGAGGTGCTGTCATGCAGAGGGCAGCACCAGCTCCAGATGGCTCATTAGGAAAGGTTCTGCTGTGTCACCTACCAGAGCCCTGGAGTCCCCAGATGGAGGAAGGCAGGAGGAGCATGACAAGAGGGTGTGGCCCAAGCAGAGGCCAGGAGGTGGCTGTTTCTCCAACTGGGACAGAGTGAATAGTCTGGTGGGATCTGAGAAACAAGCAAGATGAGGGTGGGGGCATAGATCAGGGTAAGATTTCAACAGATCTGGAATTCAAAGGCAGGGATTTTCTGAATTCTACATCCTGGAAGGATTGAGAGCACAAGAATGACATCGTCATGTCTGAGCTTAGAGTGTAGAGGATGGATTCAGGGGAGAGACTGTGACATCTAGATTGCAACTAGTGATAATAGTTGGTGTCTAATGAGTACCTACTATGTGTGTTGGGCTTCATGTTAGGTGCTTTTCAGAGTTATCACCTAATACCCACAGCAGGTGCTCAACCAACAGTACCTATTTGGAGGCTATTATTATTCCTCTTTTACAGAGGATGAAACTGATGCTTTGAGGATCAAGTGACTGTCCAGGCTACGAGACTAGAACTGGAGTCTGGTTGATTCCAAAGATGTTACGCTGACCAGATGGGAGAGTATGTACTAAAACAGTATCAGGCAAAAGAGGGTTTATCTGAAGTACAGAAATGGAGGAGATAAGCTAGGCTTCAAAGGTAATAGAGAGGCAGACTTTGTTTTGTTTTGTCCTTTAGATAAGTTTGTTCACATACTGAGAGGGTGGCTGTGACATCACTCTAGTCACAAAGCTTTTCTGAGATAGAGCACAGACTCCACCAGGGGAAAGGGCACTGCTTCTTCAGGGCAGTGGCTGAAAGAGGTAGAAAAAGGCAGGGTCCAAAGTCCAGAGTGTCCAGCTGCTCTGAGGTCCCAGAGGCACAGCCAGGGCTCAGGGGTCTAGTGGCAAGTGGCAGGGGTGAGTGAAGGAAGGGGTCAGTCTCAAGTGCATCCAAAAACTGACATGGGCAGGGGGTTAAAGGTCTCCAAGAAGGGAGGAAATATAACACACACACACACACACACATACACACACACACACTTATGGGTATAAGTAAAAATGCCAGAGACAGAGGGGCCAATTCAAAGACCTCCAATGGCCAAAACAGAATCATTTGAGCAAGAAAATAAACTAGAATTATATTACAACCCAAAATATAAAACAAATATCAGCTGCGTTTGGGAGCACATGCCTATAATCCTACTCAGGAAGCTGAGGAAGGAGGATCACAAGTTCAAAGCCAATCTCTGCAACTTAGTGAGATCCTGTCTTAAAATAAAATAGAAGCTGGGTGTGGTGGCACATGCCTGTAATCCCAGTGGCTTGGGAGGCTGAGGAAGGAGGATTACAAATTCAAAGCTAGTCTCAGCAAATAGAGAGACCCTGTCTCTAAATAAAATATTAAAAGGGCTGGGGATGTGGCTCAGTGTTAAGTACCACTGGGTTTAATCTCTGATCTCAAAATAAATAAACAAATAAAATAAAATAGAAAAGGGCTAGGATGTAGCTAGAATGCTTGTCTAGCATGTTCAAGGTCCTGGGTTCAATCCCCAGCACCAAACATAGATAAATAAATAAACTATCTATGAGTGTTGGACTGGGGATCTAGCTCAGTTTTAGAATGCTTGTTTAGCATGCATCAGGCCCTGAGTTTGATCCTCAGCACTGGAAAAAAAAAATCCACGGATCCATACATATATAAATGACTGATAAATTATATAAATAAAAGATTGAGGAGGGACAGATCTCCTATGCAAAGAGGTGGCACATAAATGCCCTCCACTTAAGTAGCGACCTCCTCCCTAGAGTTTGGTATGGAAAGCAGGGGAGATGGGAGAAGAGCAGCCCTTTCAGAGCAGAAATCTGGCAAACACTACCTAGGTGACCCAGATGGGCATACCAGTGATGTCACATAGCTCTCCTGTGTGTCCACTGGCAGTGCTGGCTCTGGCACAGGACCACTTTTCATTGGCACAGGCATATCCACCAGCAGCAGACGCTCCAGCTTCCTCTTGACTCTGCTGTCCACATTCCAGCAGGATGAAGACCACGAGCCCTAGAGCATCTGGCCATCTTCTCAGCTCAGCAGCACAGAGGTGCAGGGAATCCAGAAGTGCACCCATGATGAGGGGGTCTCCAGAAGGCTCTGTCAGAAGCACAATGTCTGGGAGATGTGACAGTGATCTGCACCTACAATTTGGCAGTGCCCAGTGGCAGCAGGCATGACCTTGAATGCAAAGGAGCAATAGCGTCTAGGGGAGTCTCCAAGGGGTCAGAAGCTCCAGGTGCTGGTGGTCCTGGGGACTGAGCCCCAGGATGTGAAGCTGCGTACCCTGTGTTCCCAAGCCTCATGCCTGGGGCTTCAAGGGTCTGCTTCTGATTTTCTAGTGCATGAGACTGACAACACAAACATGTCCTTCAGCGAACGAGGGAACCTGGGAGGTACCTCTATCACCCACTTATTTTCAGTACCTTTTCATTTGGGTAAAACTCAGTTTTCTCTTTTCTGGAAATCTCCTCTACATGACCCTGCTGCGGACCTCTCCTTCCTTTTGTTATTAAGCTTCTTGCTCGGTTTCTTCTGTCGCTTCTCTGTTGTCCTCTCTCCCCACCACCATCCCCCTGGGGTTTCAGCCACTCCACCCGGAGTCAATATCCCTGCACCCCAAGATGGGCCCTTTCCTAGTCTTTAGGTTTCCAGACTTTTCTGTAGCGACTGATACAGAAAACATACAGCAACTGGAAACATAAAATTTATTTCTACTTCTGAATTTAAAAGAAATACAGCAAAAATGGCCTGTTTATTGCAGGAAGGAAGAAAGAAAAAGAGGGGAGAAAAAAGGAAGGAAGGAAAGAGAAAGAAGAGAGTCAGAGATGGGTCAGTAAGCCACCTGACCATAGCATGTGCTCGGGAGGATGTGGATCTGCTGGGTTCTTGAGCACCGCCCACGGCAGTGTGAACCGGCACAGCCACTGGGGAATGCAACTGGGCATTCGTAAAGTCAAATATTCCCTTGTCCTATAGCCTCCGGTCCAGGTCACCTTCCCTCAGCTTCCCCTCTAATTTAAGTCCCAGGTACAGTTCTGACTCACTTTATGCCGAGAGGTCCCCACTCTCCACAAGCTAGCTGCACACCTCTCTGGGAGTGGGGTGGAGGTGGGGACTCAGCCCACGTCCAAGCCCAGTCTGGAAGTGTGGGGAAGTCAGCACTCCAGGGGCAGCGCTTGGCCAGTGAGGCTCAGAGCCCAGAGATAAATGCATGGGTCATCCATCCTTTAGGCCCACAGTTTCCGGAATCAATCCCCCAGCATTGACCTTGATCTCATCCCTGCCTCACTGTCCCTGATAACTCACTTCTATTTCTGCGATTATTTTCCAAATAAACTGTTTACATGTTAGACTTTATCTCCAGCTCTGCTTTAGGGGTTCCTAAACTGAGCCAACTGAGATCCAGCAATTTCAATCCTAGGCTTCAAATGCAAGAGAAACTCCTACCACATACTTCAGGAGATACATTCTAGAATGTTCTGATTAGCAAAAAACAAAAAAGCAAGCAAACAAACAAACACTCCAGAAATAATCCAGATAATCCCTGAAGAAAACAGACATGTACATTTTGGAGCAACATACAATGGAATAGTGTACAGTCGTCAGAATGAATGTGATGTGGCTACATGCAATGATATGTATGGAATTTGGCAATATGATTTTGAGTGGCAAAAGTAAATCCCCCAAATACCACATTAAACAGAGTATCCTTTTAATAAAAACTGAACACTAGAAAAAACATATACCTTAGGGAAACAGAGATAGGTATGATAAAACTACACAAAAAGGAAAACAAAAGAACAGTGAACAGATTCATAGGAGTCACTTTGGGTGGATGAAAGTGGAGAGGATCTTATTAGTAGATGTAAGTTCTTACCAGTAATTTATTTTTCATAATGAGCAGTGGTTCCATGGATATTTTTTATATTATAAAATAAACATATGAATACACAAATTCATAA